>NC_059338.1:22402500-24802500 GCF_018350155.1 Leopardus geoffroyi | reverse complement strand
ATGCATAAGGGGCATTAAGGAATCTGCTCCTGAAATCACTGTTGCACTGTATGCTGACTTGGATGTAAATTACAAAATAAATAAAGAAATAAAAAAAAAAAAAGAAAATCACTCAATATAGGGGCATCTGGTAGCTCAGTGGGTTGAGCATCCAACACTTCTTGATTTTGGCTCAGGTCATAATACCACCACATAATACCATAATACCACATAATACCACCATAATACCATAAAGAGTTCGAGCCCTCTGTTGGGGTCTATGATGGCAGAGAGGATCCTGCTTGGGATTCTCGCTCTCACTCTGCCCCTCCTCTGCTTGTGTGCTGGTGTGAGGACTCTCTCGCTCGCTCTCTCAAAATAAAATTTTAAAGAGAGAGAAAATTACTTACCATACCAAAGACCAGTAAAATCTCAAAAGAGAAAAGATAATCAACAGATGGCAACACTTAAATGACACAGATAATGGAATTATTTAGTGATGGCTTTTAAAAATCCAATGGGAATTACAGAACAGAAAAACATAAAATGGATTGTTAAAAATCCTCACTGGATGGGCTCTATCATGGATTACAGATGACAGAAGGATAAATCAATTTGAATATACAATACAGATTGCTCACTTTGAAAACAGACTGAAAACAAAAGTGGACAGGGTCTCAGGGACCAGTAAGAGTATATAGTAAAGCATGGACAACCAGAAAGAGAAAAAAAAGGGGTTGCAGATGAAAAAAAAAAAAAAAGAGAGAGAGAGACTTCCAAAAATAATGGCTGAAAATTTCCCAAGTTGGGCACAAGGCAGAAACATTCATACTGAAATAGCCAAACAGGATAATCCTAAAGAAATTCAAGCCAAGATACATCATAATCAAACTGAGGAAAACTAAAGAAAAGGAAAAATCTCAAAAGCAGCTACACAGAAATTAGGCAAACCTCTAAGGGAAAAAGGGTTCAAGTGTCCGTGGGGTTCTCATCTGTGTCCATCGAGAAGTGACAACGTTTTTCAAGTGCTAGAAGAAAAGAAACTGTCATCCCGAATGCCATATCCAGTGATGCCATCCTTAGGATACAAGGGAGAAATAAAGACGTTCTGAGACAAAGGAAAACGGGGAAAATATCTCCAGCAGATCTATCTTTAAAGAATTGCTAAAGGAATTCTTCAATTAGCACCGAAAAGATAACAGAAGGAGGACTGAGACTTCATGCAGGAAGAAAGAACAAGGGAACTGAGAAAAATAAGGGTAAATATAATAGACTCTTTTTCCTAAGGAGTTTGTTGTATTTGATGTTTGGGCAACATTGTATCATTTCCTATAGTGCTCAATATAAGTAGAAGAAACACTAAAGACATTTATGCTTACTAAGAAAAAAAAGACATTTATGTTTAAAATGTGGGGAGGGTAAGGGGTGCTTGGGGGCTCAGTCAGTTAAGTGCCTGACGCTTGATATCAGCTCAGGTGTTGTGAGTTCAAGCCCCACGTTGGGTTCCACACTGAATGTGAACCCTACTGAAAAAAGAAAAGAAAAGAAAAGAAAAGAAAAGAAAAGAAAAGAAAAGAAAAGAAAAGAAAAGAAAAGAAAATGTGGGGAGGGTAAATGGACCTAAATGGAAGTATGGTTTCCACATTCACGTGAGGTGGTAAAATGTCAAGACCAGGAGGGAATGATAAGCTACTATGTAGATCTTAATACCTAGGGCAACCACTCATAAAATGATACAAAGAGATATGCCCCCAAACAATGCAGATATACCAAAATGGAAGTTATCTGAAAATGTTCCAAAAGTCCATAGAGATAATAAGAAAAGGAAATGGGAGTGAAAAACAGGGAACACAAAATAAATAAAATGCCTGGCACAGCCCTAATCTATCAAATATTACTTTAAGTGTAAGTGGGTTAAATACTTCCGTGAAAAGACTAAAATGGCAGAGTGCACACATAAACAAGATCCAACCATAGGGCGTCTAAAAGAAACTGACTTTAAACATGAAAAACGTAGGTGGGATCAAAGCAAGACTGGGAAATATAAATGCCAGGAAAAGTTGATTTGAAATACTGGTGGCTATATAGTATCTGCTTTGTTGGCTCCTCTTCTTTCCTAAACTCTGAATACTCGAGTGTCCTATGACCAAGTTCTTAGACCTTTTCTTCTGTATACACTAATTCCCAGGTTGAACTCAGCTAGTAACCTTCTTTAAATATAATCCACACGCTGAAGTAGCCCAAAGTTGTATCCCAGTCTATGATCACAATCCAGCTGCTGATTCTTCTCCAAGTGAAATTTTTATAGGGCTGTCAAATGTCCTCAACGTATCTTTAATACACTTATTCCTCAGGAAACAACCAAGTGTCTTAATGCTTAAGATAGAGAATTTTCCATGATTCCAGGTGTGCTAATCTGGTCAAATCCTTCATAAAATAAATATGTCATATCACTTACGCAGTCCACAAAAAGAAAAAATTGGAGTTTAAGCACCATCATTTTATTCAAGATTAAAAGATGATTCTATAATAACTACTACATTATATATTTATGTTAACATATTTAGTCCCTAAAACATTCTCTAAAGTTTGGGGAGGAAATAAGATACTCTAACTAGGCACTGAGGTGGTTGTGTCCAGTTCCCATTTGAACATATCACTTTTCTGCCCCATCCAGGTCAAAAGGTTTGATGCATTCATAACGTGCCCTCTGACCAGATAGATACTTAGGCACCTCTTCTAGTATAATAGCATGTTTCACTCTGGGTGGATTCCCACAGGAAATACCTGAATAGAAAGAAAAAAAAGTCGCATCTCTAACACAATGATCATTTTGAGTAGCAAATCAATGAATGGGATTCCAAATAGATCTCTAAGAGGATTTTAAATCAACAGTTAATCTGTCATGAAAGGCTGCTAATTTTAAGAAATTTACATATAAGATTGAAGAAAAGGAGATAAAGCAATATATTTTATTTTATAAGACTTAAACTTCTATGAAACTGAGAGTTTTTCTGGACTTAGGGTCCCTTAGGGTCTAGTCAAATCACTCTTCCAAATTATGTATTTTCAAAATGAATTTATAAACCACAAGAAAATCAAAATAAAAAGATTATTCGACATCAGAATTTGGCTTGCAATTACCCTGTTTATGAATGTAATTTTAGGCCCTTAGAAAAATAAACACAGCAGCCACTTCCTTAGAGAATAAATGAAGGATTAACACGCTTTGAAGAATACCAGAGCTGGGGGCGCCTGGGTGGCGCAGTCGGTTAAGCGTCCGACTTCAGCCAGGTCACGATCTCGCGGTCCGTGAGTTCGAGCCCCGCGTCGGGCTCTGGGCTGATGGCTCAGAGCCTGGAGCCTGTTTCCGATTCTGTGTCTCCCTCTCTCTGCCCCTCCCCCGTTCATGCTCTGTCTCTCTCTGTCACCAAAATAAATAAACGTTAAAAAAAAAAAAAAAAAAGAATACCAGAGCTGAAGGAAAAAGATGATTAACCGAGAGTCCAAACAGGAGATGAGTGGCAAAATAACAGAAAAATATATGTATAATTGACAAAAACAGCCTTCAATGATTCTTTTTTGCAAACGCTTAAGGACATTTCAATGCATAATGTATAATTCACCAGTGAGATTCAGGTGGACGTAAATATAACAGGCTATAGGTATGGCTCCTAGACTGGAGTATACACTGAATCCCTTGGGAATCGTTAAGACACTTTCAGGGTTGCAGCCCCAGAGTTTTTGCCACCACAGGTCTGAGCAAGCCTGTGAATTCACATTTGCATTTCTAACCATTTCCCAGAAGACGCTGATTCTGTTCTTCCAGAGACCACAGTTTGAGAACCACTGGGCTTTCAGATTGACCACTGAGTACACAATTATATCCCTTTATGTTAAAACATAAACTTCTTCGACCTGGCCTAAAAGAATAATCCATGTCCATTTCATAAGTGCTGTTAGAAGGAATTGCATATTATATTAGTTAAGACATTTTGACAAATAGGTTTCAAAATTGCATTGAAGTACCTCTGCATATTGGCTTTCCTATCCATTGGCTGTTAATACACTGGATAGTATTTGGTCCATCCAAAAGGTAATTATTTGGACATTTATAAGTCACTTTTTCCCCTGACCTATATAACGTCTTCTTCTGGCCTACGGGTGTGGCATTACCGAAGTCGGGTAAGCTAAAACAATCCGTGTCTGAAAGAAAAAGAATATGTATTGTTCAGTAAATATTTTAAAATACATAATGGTTGGGGCGCCTGGGTGGCGCAGTCGGTTGAGCGTCCGACTTCGTCCAGGTCACCATCTCGCGGTCCGTGAGTTCGAGCCCCGCGTCGGGCTCTGGGCTGATGGCTCAGAGCCTGGAGCCTGTTTCCGATTCTGTGTCTCCCTCTCTCTCTGCCCCTCCCCCGTTCATGCTCTGTCTCTCTCTGTCCCAAAAATAAATAAACGTTGGAAAAAAAAATTTTTTTAAATACATAATGGCTAATAACTATAATGTAGAATAATAGGTACACATCGAACCAATGAATACCTTGCAAAATTTTTTCTTGTA
Source organism: Leopardus geoffroyi (assembly GCF_018350155.1). Classification (NCBI taxonomy): domain Eukaryota; kingdom Metazoa; phylum Chordata; class Mammalia; order Carnivora; family Felidae; genus Leopardus; species Leopardus geoffroyi. Next base: position 24,797,957 of record NC_059338.1, on the reverse strand, counting down.
CCCTGAAAAAATATGTTAGATGTCTCGCTTAATTATATTGAATAGTCCTATGTTTATCAAAGTATAACATGGGGATGATGACATCGTAAGCCTGAAGAGATATGGATACATGTAATGCTTGAGATCACACTTCTTGGCATTCAAATTCTTTCTTGCCCATACAAGCCATCTACCTTATGTATTTGTATTTTCACTTCTGTCAAAATCTGTTACCTTTATTCGTGTCAAACATCTCAGAAAACTATATACATACAAGGAGATAACTGACAAACTAACAGTAAATTGAATAATGATGGGATTGATGAGCAGGGACCAGCTGTGACACAGGAACAGAGATGAGAAGTCTGAGGATGTGTATCACAGGAGGTCTAATGTGCACACACGGTGACATGAAAGTGAAATAATTTGGCTCATGCTGTCACACTTTTATTATTACTACGGCTATTAATTCTCTACTAGAATCCACAGCTTCCCAGAGACACCCTGTTGAATTCTGGAATTACTGCCCAGTTTCATATTTGTACCATTTATGCTCTGAATTAAGAATATTTATCAATCGTAGAGTAAAATTAAATACACTATACTTTTGCACTCTGGTGGATGGGACCATTTTCCTCCTATACATCTTATGAATGCAGGGCCATTAATCTCAAAACCTTCGGTGCATTTGTACGTTACTTCTTCTCCATATTGGTAACTGTCTGATATGTGAGATAGAATACCATGTGGAATCAAGTGTGGTGGCGCACAAGAAAGTCCTAAAAGAAGGAGACAAAGAAAGAATGACTCCATGTTTTACTCAATCTGAAATTTAATTTTATGTACTGGTTTCCATATTTGGCAGTTTTATTTGAAAAATATGATAACACAGGATCTGTAATCATATCACAGAGACGGTGTGCAATTCTTCCTAAAATCATTATTCTGATGTGTATCCAGCTGGCAACCTGAGTAGGAACTTGAAACTAAACATGTCAATATATTATCGGCCGTAGCGACTTCTTTCTACTTCTTTCCTGAGGCAAGGGAAACAAAAGCAAAAATAAACTATTGGGACTACATCAAAATAAAACACTTCTGCACAGTGAAGGAAACAATCAACAAAACTAAAAGGCAAGCTACGGAAAGGGAGAAGCTATTTGCAAATGACATAGCTGATAAAGGGTTAGGAACCAAAACAAATAAAGACCTTATAAAACTCAACATCCGAAGAAAGTAACCCAATTAAAAATGGGCAGAAGGCACGAACAGACATATATCCAAAGAAGACATACAGACAGCCAACAGACACATAAAGAGATGCTCAACATCACATTGATTATCCTGGAAGTGCAATTCAAAACTGCAAGGAGATATCACCTCCTTTGCAGCACCTCCTTTGTCAGATAGGCAAAAATCAACACACAAGAAACAACAGGTGTTGGCGACGATGTGGAGAAAGGAAAACCATCTTTCACTGTTGGTGTGGGAATGCCAACTGGTGCAGCCACTCTGGAAAAACAGTATGGTGATTCCTCGAAAAGTTAAACCATAGAACTAGATCCAGCAATTGCACTACTAGATATTTACCCAAAGAATACAAAAATACTACTTCAAATGGATACATGTACCTTGATGTTTATAGCAGCATTATTTACAATAGCTGAGATATGGAGGCGGCCCAAGTGTCGATCGATAGATGAATGGGGAAAGAAGAGGTGGTATATATATACAACGGAATATTATTCAGCCATAAAAAGAAGGAAATCTTGTGATTGGTAATGACACAGATGGAGCTAGAGACTATAATGCTAAGTGAAATAAGTCAGAGAAAGACAAATAACATGATTACACACACTCACATGTGGAAGTTAAGAAACAAAACAAATGAGCAAAAGGGGGAAAGAGAGAGAGGCAAACCAAGAAACAGACTCTTAATTATAGAGAACAATGCGGTTACCGGAAGGGAGGTGGGTGGGAGGATGGGTTTAATAGGTGATGGAGATAAAGGAGAACACTTGTTTTGACCATCAGGTGTTGTATTGAAGTGTTGAATCACCATATTCTACACGTGAAACTAATATTACACTGCATGTTAACTAATTGGAATTTAAACTAAAACTTAAAAAATAAAAATAATAAAAATTTCAATATATTTATGAAAGAGACCATCAGTGTTTCTCAAACCAATAGTGAATAATAAAAAGAAGAGCATTGAGAAGTAATCATCCTAACTCCCATATATTGTAAGAACTTCGAAATGACATTACAGGAAAGAGAAAACAAATTACAAAAAAAACTCATGGCAAAGCAAACAGAACAAGTTCTATACATGGGAAAGGAATATGAATAGGTAGGTTTAACTTAATTGTGCTACACATCTAGTTTTCATTACACAATTGCCAGAATTCAAAGTGAGTCTGTAATGAGTCAATGAAATGAACACAAAGAGGATAGACTTGATTATGCAAAATTGCTGGTAAGGTACATAAATATATAAATGATTTTAGATATTTAGCTATAAATGAGTTTGTATATTTAGAAATCTAAAGGATTCTTTCTCACGAATTTGACGACAATTGATTATGCTTAATGGATTACATCGAAAATTGAATTGTGGTTTGCATATTGTCCTCACCTACACACCGAGGTGGAGAACTCCATTTTCCTAGGTGGCACGTTATCTCATCTTTTCCAGATATCCTGAAACCATCCTCGCAAGTGTAATTTAATTTGGTGCCATGTACATAAACCTCAGGTTTCAATGGTTCGTCCATCTCTTCTGAAAATTGAGATGATTTAATGGTTCCATGTTCTATCTGAGGTGGTTGAGGACATGGGCTCTTTTCTGTATAAAGAACAGAGATCAATGTTCACATTGAAAAATGTAATCAAATACTAGTTGAGGTTTTAAAATAAGGATAATCTGAAAAATTAAATTACTGAAAAACTAAAAAACATCTGGAATTTGCAAGCTCATGTCTCCATCAAATCTACAGTAGTATCTGCTTGTTCACTCTGCCCCCACATTCTTGTCCTGTTCATCACGAGGGAAATTTTCTACGGTATTTACAAACAAATTTTCTATGGTATTTACACAGTAACCCAAAGTTTTGGTCTGTTTCTTTCATAGTAGAAGTGAAAGAATGCCGATTGATTTGTATACTTAGATTGCAATTTACTGTTTCAAGATAAAGTGAAATAGATAGACAGAAAGGTCCTTATCTTGTTCATTTACACAAAGCACAGGGGAGTATTAACCTCATTTGAAAGAATGTTACAAAGCAAGTTATGCATTACTGACCAACGCAGTGTGGTATTGACTGCCATCTTCCATCCTTGCACACGATTTCCTCTGCATCCTGAATCATATAATTGTCTTGACAGACAACAGATACTTTTTCTCCATCCTGATAATTTACCGTCGTTGCCATATTGTGAGCATTGGGAATCTGAGGTGGAGGTGGGCATGACTGCATTTGTACTTCTACAAATATGAAAATTAGATTTCGTGATGAAAACCAGAAGTTAAAAATACTAAAGAGAAAGCCCAATAATAATGTATCATAAACGATCAAATAATAAGGTTATGCTTAAACATGTGATACTCTTCAGCTTGTAGAGCGCTTTAATACATCACACGTGGTCTTAATGGTAGTATCTTCCTTTTATTCCTTCTGTGATAAATCGTGCATAATTTATGTAAAACTTCTTTTAATTATTTCTAACCATTGCGATGTACTAACTGAATCATCCACTCAGTAACAGGCACTAAATAAACACTGATATTAGGATCTTTTTACAGCTATCTATAATCAAATGTATTGTGATTGCATTAAAACCCGTATAAGATGCGGAATGGAAAATAATTAGCCAAAGGAAGAATTACATGTAGTTAAAGATCAATTATTTGATACAGGTTCCTGGCCAAGACATGAATTGGATATGGTCATTAGTGATTAACAGTGTGTTGTTTAAAGTTCAAAACTCTCTGGAGATACTGTTGACTAGGTTGCCGACACTGTTTAGAGATACACAGGTGATGAAATGCACCCTGTTTAATGGATTAGACAGCCTGACTTTCCTTCTATGACCAGCAAGGTATACAAGATTCCTTTGCAAACTTGCGTTTGAGCTCCCATAAAGCAGAGATACCTCACATGTATCGTGGCAGTTCATAATCTGGAGACAAAGATGTCCTGTTCCACTGAGGGAAGACTCTGGGCGACTAACCCTGGAGGCTTTTGGACCTCTCTGTGATACCTACGTTTTGCTTTCTCCTGCCATGCGTTTATTTCATTAAAGACCTTATGTGACTGTACATTGGGAAGTCTCCTGAGTCCTTCCAATTAGCTGACACTTTGTATTCAATTCAGAGAAATTGTTTACGGAATATAATTCATTCATGCTGACTAATATGGTCATATTTTCTATTTCTATCTTTAGACAGATGCAGGAGTATTTTATATTTAATCAAAAGTTTTTTTTTTCTTATTTCTGTTTTCATTATCTTGGCATATTTTTTTCAATGTATTCTCAAGGATTTATTTTCTTCTATATATGCTGTTTAATCATTTTTGTCCTAATAATCTTAATTTCTACTTCCTCTTGATACATTTTGCCAGAGGTGGGTCTGGCAACTAAATCTCCCTAAAGGCAGAATCATTACTCTGCAAATCCTCTGTTTATGCTTTTTTTTAAAAAGCTTCTTTGTATTTTTTGCATTTTATTTTATTTTTACATTTAAAAATTTTTTCTGTATTATTTTGTAGTCCTTTGAATAACAAATATACCACAAAAATGTTGTTACAAGAGGATACATGTATCTAAGAAAAAACTGAATATTTGTAAATTAAGCAACAAAATTCTCAATAACTTATGAGTCAAAGAAGAAACCACAAGGAATACTAGGAAACATTTCACATAGAATTCAGTGAAAATGAAATGTATATAAAAATTTTGAGACTTCTACAACAGTTTTAGAAGGGAAAATGAAATTAATCCTTAAATGTAGGATGGTTTAAATCCAAGTTTTAGTTTTCTACCTTAAGAAATAGAAAAGTAAAATTAAAATCAAAGTGATTAGAAAAAACAACTTAAGCCCACAGAAGAGAGACAATTGAGAAAGACAAATAGAAAAGAGAAAACAGAAAAAATAGTGAATGTTAATAAGGCTAAAAAATAGAAGAGAGTGTAAATGGAGAAAATCGAGTGTTAAAACTGGTTATGTGGAAATGTTAATAAATTCAAGAAAAAAAAATCCAGGAAGAATAATCAAGATACAAGTAATAAGTATCAATGTTAAGAAAGAAAGAAGAGATATCTGCCAAGAAACTATACAGTTAAAAGGAAAATAGCACATGAAGGGAATACTAGAAACAACTGCACACCAATCAATTTGACAAACGAGAGATTTCTTGAAAAATACAACTTCCTTTCATTAATGAAAGACAGTAAGAAAATCAGAATATTTCATTACTTATTAAAGAAATTGAATTCTTCATCAAGAAAACTTCCAAAAAAGCAAATTATATGTCACACGACTTTGCACGTAAATTCTATCAATCATTTAAGGTAAAAATAACGAAATAATAAGTGTAATTGCCCATATATATATGTATTTATACATATATTTGCAATTTGTTTTATGAGGCCACACTAATACTGATAACAAAACTTGGGAGAGGCATTAAAAGAAAAAGCATCTATAGATTAATATCTCCCATGATCACAGATGCAAAACTTCTTAAAACTATGTCAGCAAATCAAGTATATGAAAATATAATAGAGCTAACTCTAGGAATGAGAGATTTGGTCAACATTCAAGAAGTTACAGGGGCGCCTGGGTGGCGCAGTCGGTTAAGCGTCCGACTTCAGCCAGGTCACGATCTCGCCGTCCGTGAGTTCGAGCCCCGCGTCGGGCTCTGGGCTGATGGCTCAGAGCCTGGAGCCTGTTTCCGATTCTGTGTCTCCCTCTCTCTCTGCCCCTCCCCCGTTCATGTTCTGTCTCTCTCTGTCCCAAAAATAAATAAACGTTGAAAAAAAAAATTAAAAAAAAAAAAAGAAGTTACATATATAATTCACTACATTAACAGAGATAAGTGAGCCATATTATCCTATCAAGAGATATGTAAAAAGCATTAAAAAATATCCAACATTGGTTGATCATAAAATTTCTCACTCAGCTAAATAAGACGAGAAGGAGTAGTTTCCTTAAACTGATAAAGGGCGTCTACAAAAATCCTAAAGTGACATTATGATTGTGGTAAAATGTTGAATACCCTCTCTCTGCGGTCAGGAATAGGACAAAGATGTGCATTCTCATCACTTCCTTTCAACAGTTTACTGGACGTCTTAGCCACTACGATAAGATAAAGAAAACCAAAATCAAAATAGACTGGCAAAAATAAAATCTTGTGGTAGCACTGATATAACTGCTTACAGAAAATTGCCACAAATCTACGAAGCAACACCTAAAATGAAAAATGCAGCTTAGTATAGTTTCAGACGATCCAATTAACATGCAGAAACCAAGCGTGAGGGCAAACATAAAAAGATCCCAAACTCCTCTCCCACACACACTGAATCCATGGTACATATGGAGCAATCGCCTCAGAAAAAGACCTGAAAACCAGCTGAACGGCCCCTTCACAACAAACAGTAAAAGGGCCACATTCAGGTGGGTAGGAGAGTCAGGAAGACAGTATATGGAACAAACCCCACCCCTGGCAGAGCTACACACATTCAGGAGGGATCTCACTGACCCAGAGCCTCTCCCTGAGGAGTAAGGGGTTTGTTTCCCACATTAACAACCCAAACCCTGGAATCTGCAGCAGGAAGATGAGCCCCCAAAATGTCTGGCTTTGAAAACCAACAGAGCTCATATCCCGGATATCTGAAGGGCTATCGAGAACTGAGACCCTTTTCTTAAAGAGCTCGCACCCAGACTCACTACCCCAGGCGACCAGTGTGAAAGAACAGTTTGAGAAATACCTAGACATCTGAGAAGCAGATTCATTTGCTCGCCTTAAAGCATCTGCTTGAGGGGGGGGGGGGGCATCTGTTGGGACTCTTTCCGGGACGGAGGTGCAGGCAGGTGCCAAGTCTACACTTTCCCTCTACCTTGATGGCACCAGTGGGTGCACTCCAGCCCAGGGCTCTCCTGTGGCTTCATCAAAGCCGGCGAGCGGGCCCCAGCCCTGCATTCTGCTGCCTCGCTAAAGCTGGCCAGCATGCTCAGCCCACAGAGGGCACACTCCTTGATCCCCAGGCTCTAGTGGCCTGAGGGGCTTGCATTTCTGGGGCCTGCAACACACTACAACAATCCGAGAGATAACTCTTGGTGGGCCACTACCTCCGGGGCACTACAAAGCAGCCTGAAACACAGCCCAGACTTTCTGGGGAACAAGCCTAATTATCTTAGACCGGTAGCCTGAGGGGTGGACTTGAGATTTGCCACACATCTGGGGGCCACCGAGGTGCCCTCAGGGAAGGTGGACCAGGGGATGCCATCTTTGTGCTCTCCTCAGCCTCAAAGAAAACCAAATCACTATTTCTTAAAGATACCCGACCGGGCGTTAATTTGAGGCCATCAAGTTTCTGGGTGGGATGTTTCATAGCTGACTGAAGCACTGATGCACTTAATATCTAGAAATGATGTTTTGGTTAGTTTCTAAATTCCCTTCCGGCTTCAAAGTTATTTGTAATAATAAATAGCTAAACATGTTTAAAAGATGCCCAGATACTGCTTTGGCAAGTTCGGAAGAAATAGAATAAGATTTTTAAGTACTATAAACAAGAGCTTACCTGTGCAGGTTAGTTCAGGATCCCATCTTCCATTTATGCACGTTGAGTGTTTCTGTTTTAATTTTCCTCTACATTTGTAAGTTATGTTCTCATTATGATCAAATTCGGTCTTGTATAATGGATTCGCCTCACGTATAGTTAAGCTGTGTTTACACTTCTGAAGTTCATCTGTTGCTAGAAAATGAAAATATTGCCTTGAAAAGACTACTTATAAGAATCAAAGCAGTTAATGCAGAACAATAGCTTAGACTCAATAGTATATCGAAATTAGAATTTATGCCTGTAAGTCCCACCAACCAAGTTATTCCTGATCATATTGCATGTGATGGGCCATTTATTATGTCTGAACATAAGTCCTGTGTCCAGGCTTTGAAATTTCAGAGAAAATGTCTGCCATAAATACAGCCTGCGCTTTGGGGATTAGAAAAGCATTAAGAGGCTCACTTTTTTGGATGATTTACACACTGAACAGTCATCACCTGGTTAAATTTGGTCTCTTATTTATCTGTGGAAATAGAATATATGAAGCTGATAGTTTAAATATCGTGTTTCAAAAAAATGAATATATTTTTTTCACTTATGGTAATTTAATAAGCACATCTAAATTGCATACGTAAAATGTGAACACTTAAGCAGATCTTTTGCATGATCACTAAAATGGGACAAATACTTGGACTAAGAAATTGGGTGCTCCAAGTCACAACCTGTTTACTGTATATACTCTTCCAATCTTTGAAAAACTATTTTGTACATCAGGTCAACCTATAATTCAATAATACTGTAAGAGAAAATTTTGTTGACTCCAATACGAGTATAACAACTTTTTATACAACTACATACTTCAAAAATTCAATGCAGCCCGGAGTACTTTGTCAAGTTGATAAAATATCAATTGATGTAGGTCTTTGGATTTTTTAATAATTACCCAAAAAGTAATGGTTTTGTAATACAATAAAAAATAAAACAAAGGGGAATAACTCAAAACACACTAGAGGCTGAAAATAAATTCTGGTTTTAGGGCTTGTCCTCAGTGTTGAGGAAGACAAAACAAGGTTTTCTTCAGGTGATAGTAACTCATCTATAGTCAAAAGGAGTGGTGGTGGGTGTTGTCATGGTCCTATGATTGACCGGTTTCTGAAAGAATTTCCTTGATTCTTACGAGAAAATAAACATTTTGAGAAGAGTGAAAAGCTAGACTAGCTAGAGGTACAAAATAAACACTGAGAGGAGAAATTGGAGTAAGGTCTATGATAGTTAAAAGTGGATTATGGTAAACTTGAATATAGGTCGAAGATTAACCTTGGAAAGGCAAACTCTGAGATCTAAAAAGAGTAATAAATGAAATAGATGTCTTAGTATAAGAGTGAAAAGTTGAGAGTTTTCATGCCTGTTACAACCTTGGGTTTTCCCCCATATAAATGAGGGGAAATCGTTTGTGGAGATAGAAGAGGACAAAGATGAAATTTGGTCTTGAAGGACTGGCAATACTTCTCACGGGAATGTGTCTAGCAAAAATGTAAGGATTAAAAAGCAACAAAACTTAAGGGTTCATTCAACAAACTCCTACTTAATGTCTGCTGTATGTTCACCAGTCCTTTGTATATTGGGACTACATCGTGAACAAAACGGGTGTCAATCTCTGCTCTCATGGAACATGAGCCTAGGCCCTACCTTCTCCTTGGAACAATTAATGCCTAGACATCTGGTGAATAAGTAAGATTGGACATCCAGGACTCTCTTTGGATGTAGGACCCAAGAAAACCGCAGGAAAGAACTCATTCCAAGGGAAAAAGGAAAAGGGCCCCCAATATTTTCCCAGCTAGTCATCAAAGACATGGTCATCCAAAGGTCAGGATGATGCACATACATCAACCAGAGTGAAGTCCAACAATCAGGTTTGTTTCCTGGCCCCACCCTGACTGCCTCCTTTGACTGACTTATACTGCGAACCCAGAGGGTCTGCAGCTCACCCACCCTTTGGCACATTAACTTCTTGCTGCCGCATTTGAAACAGACTGGGAAATCCTCAGAAGCTTTGAGAGAGGCAAGATTCCTATAGGGACGTAGCAAGTGGGCACTTTCTTGACTTTGTCTGTTTTCCAGGGCCTGGAAACAAGAGTGCCGCGTAAAACAAAAATGGGATTTATGCAAATATGCTTCTATTTTCCTGGCGATTAATACTCAGATTTAAATCATATGAATAACTGTAAGTAAAATTTAGCTTCACACTTAAAAACCATGTTAATTTCAGGGATAGAAAGGGTGATCAGACTCTCTGGCTAGTTTATATTTTTCCTTTGTAGACGATAAGCAATCATTATAATTTAAGACCTGACATTTTCAAGCATATATCTAAATTTCAAAACTATGTTTGCAGATACAGGTTTTACAATAAAAATATTACATTTCATTGACCGTCTATTTGAGAAGTGTCTTCTCACCAATGCACTGAGGAAGTTGGGTCCATAATCCTCTTATACATGTAATTGATTTCTGTCCAATCATTGTGAATCCTTCTCTGCAATTGAACTCCACTGAATCTCCATGGTGATAGGGAGGGTTAGAAGTCTGAACGGCGTAGCCGTAATTAAGTTCTGGTATATCTCCACATGTAGTCTCCACCTCTGTGAAAAGTTCAGAAAAATATGTTTACTTATGAAATATAATTTATGTGTTTCTATAAATATAAAAGGTTGGTTTATTTTAAATATGAATATATTTTATACATTACCAATACAAATAGGCAAGTCTGTCCACTGTCCATCAACACACTGAATTTTATTAAAACCCTTCATCAGAAATCTAGGATTGCACACATATTCCACCAAATCGTTGTGTTCATAGTTTTCTTTCTGTGTTTCTTTAACTTTCCCGTTAAGGAGCTGAGGAGGTGGAGAACACTGTTTTGTTTGCTCTACAGGAGAAATAATGTGTAAATAATGATCAAATTACCTATTTTACAACTTAAAAAGAATAAAATGGAGAGATTTTTTCTTTAATTAATTTGTATTATTTATAATATACTTTATTATAGCCTTCTTAAGTAATGAAAAAGAAATATTGCTTAAACTAGAAACATATTTCCCAGTTCTTCTTTCAAAATTTTTACTTTAGAGAGACAGAGAGCACGACCGGGGCAGATGGGCAGAGAGAGAGAGAGAGAGAGAGAGAATCTTCAGGAGACTCTATGCTCAGCGTGGAGCCCAACATGGGGCTCGATTCCATGACCCAGGGATCATGACCTGAGATGAAGTGCAGAGTGAAATGCTCAACAATTGAGCCACCGTGGCACCCTAACCCAGTGCTATTACTTACACTGAACTAGTATATTGGAAGTATATTGAAACCCAGAAAACATGTTTAAAAATCTAGATATTCTAAAGATGTATGCAAACCAATTCCTCAATATGGTTGTGTAAATTATCTCAATATTCATATTCCACAGCAGTTATCAAAACTGTTTGAAAAAATGCCAGTGTTTGAGGCAAGCATTTTTTTATTAAATCTTTTAATGTTTATTCATTTTTGAGAGACACAGCATAAGCAGGGGAGAGACAGAGAGAGAGGGAGACAGAATCCAACGCAGGCTCCAGCGTTCAAGCTGTTAGCACAGAGCTAGACATGGGGCTCGAACTCACAAAAAGCGAGATCATGACCTGAGCGGAAGTCTGACGCTTAACCGACTGAGCCACTCAAGTGCCCCTAGGTAAGCATTTTATCAACATATTTTAACTTTGATTAAGCCGTACATGTGATTGAATTCCCTGAATTGAGTATAAATTGCTTGAATACTGTTTAGATGACCTAACGAAACCTAAAGTAAGGCCCATGCTATAGTTTCAATATTAATGATGGAAATGTAGGCAAGAAGAAAAGTAACAAACGTGTAAAGCATCGTATATGTATCTATGGATAATGCCACTACATATATCAAGAAACAATTGAAGATTAATTTCTTAAAAAAGAAAATCTGAGATATCTATTACCCAACACATATCCCGGTTTAATGCATTAGATTACAAACACAGAGACTTGAAGCCAACAAAAATTAAGAGTGGAAACAAAAAAAGTTAATATCCAAAATCCTAATTCTCGTTTCAGCCACTGGAAGATAAATATTCACCTTTACATGTTGGAAGATTAGGGGACCACCCAAAGTCGTAACACTGAACTGAATCTGGTCCAACTCTTTTAAGTCTTTGTCTGCAGAAGAATTTCAACACATCTCCGACTTTATAATTTTCTTTTTTGGGCTGAGTATTTAAGTTATTTTCTATTTCAGGAATCTTGCATTCTTTTTCTATAAAAAGAGTGAAAATAATTTAGTGAGAATATATAATTAATCATTGCCAAAGTATATTGTATATGTGTCGTATAAAAATGAGGTGCTGGGTACTGCTTATACAGAGGAGCAACAGAAAAATTTACGTGAGGTTTTGTATACCTTCTAAATTCATAAGGGACCCTGAGAATTATTAAGGCATTGAAGAGCAACATAGGTACCCTGAAAATGTATTTGTAAGGTCAACTTGCTTATACTGGTTCTGATTTTATAACTGACATTTATAAACATAATGTTACATTGTTTTGTACTCTCAAAACATAAAAATATTCCCTCACATTAAAAAAAAAAACCTTGATGCTACAATTCTAAAGTGGCAGTCAAATAACAATTGGCAGTTTTGTTTAATGTAAATACAACTGGGGAATCCGAACACACACAAGGCATTTCTAACGTGTCTTAAAGATTTACCAATAGTCGCGGAGGCGCTTCCCGAGAGTGACGCGTGGACTCCGCCCCCGGCCTCGCTGCCACCTCCCTCGCTCCCTCAGCGCTCGGAGCGCAGCCCAGCGTCCGGAGCGCAGGCCGGGGGCAGGGCGACGCGGCGACGCGGCCCCAGGCGGCGGGCACCGGTCTCTTTGGAGGCGGCTGTGTCGGGCCTGGGTGTCCGCCTCTCGCGCTCGCCGCCCCCTGCTCCTATGGGGTCTTTGCAAGGGGCTGACCCGCAGGCTGCTCATCTTCTTCGACCTGGCCTGGCGGCTGCGCGTCAACTTCCCCTACGTCTACATCGTGGCTTCCGTGATGCTCAACGTCCGTCTGCAGGTTCATACTGAGATCCATTCTGCTGACTGGCAAAGGCGTGTCGTCAGGCTACCACACCACAGAACACGCAGCATGAGGGACAGAGTAGGGGCTCTGGGCGGCTACCTCGGGAAGGTGAAGGGGGCAGGGGAGGACTCAGACAAGCTGCTATGTGGCCTTGAAGGAGCACAGGGGGAGCGCCCGTGCCCGAACTCCTGGATGCATACGCCCTGCGGTTCAAGTAGGTGGAAATTCACAAAATGAGTTATCAACGGAAGTGAAGAATGCTCTGAGGTCAACCTCTCCCTTCACAGTGGCAACAAAGCGCTTCCATGTTTGAAAGAATCATTAAGAAGTTCAGCTTCCGCAGGGGCCTAAAGCAAGACTGTGGATCTGTCCTGTGCTCCTACAGGAGAGCATCGTGCTGGGGTCTCCTGTGGTGGTGGTGGTGGCTCTGGTGAGGGGCTGGCCGGGAGGAGGGCCCAGGGCCAGCGACAGCACAGATGATGGTGCCACAAAGGAGAACCTTGGGGGTCAGGACTACCGTGCCTTCAGAAACGGCCAGAAATGGGGATTTCTGAGGAGGAAGCGCCAAATGCTCTTCTAGAAGGGCGAGGCTCTGAGTGGGAAAGGTCTGGCCTGCATCTCCTCCTGTCTACACTGCTCCATGCATGCCCCGAAGCATTCCTGAATGATGAGACAGAATGTGTTTTCCTTGGCCATTCAAAGCCCGCATTTTCAGAGCAAACAGAATCCAAGAAAACGCTTTCACAGGTACAAAGTACCTCAACTGATCTGCAGATAACACTGGGGTTACTGGCTCTACCAGCTTTGGAAGGAGCAAATCCCGTATGCCATAGTTAAGGTACAAGCAGAACAACAAAAAGAGTGAGATTGATTTTGAAAGCTGTCTTAGAGGGGCGCCTGGGTAGCTCAGTCAGTTAGGCGGCCAACTTCGGCCCAGGTCATGATCTCGGGTTGGAGACCCTCGTTGTGCTCTGTGCTGGCAGCTCGGAGCCTGGAGCCCGCTTCCGATACTGTGTCTCCCTCTCTCTCTCCCCCTCCTCTGCTTGCTCTCTGTTTCTTTCTCAAATAATAAACATTAAAAAAACAATAATAATAATAAATAAAAATTTTAAAAAGCTGTCTTAGAATGAGTTCTTTCACACTGAGACTGGATGCCTGTTAACAGGGCAGCAGTGAAGTTCCTGCCTCAGTTGGTGTGATCATGGAAGTGGAAGTGAAACTCCTGGGAGGCTGGTTGATGACGGAGGGGATTTTTGAGCATGCTTTAAATGGTGCTCAGAAGACATTCAGTATTGGGCTACCACTTCAAAGAGAGCATTAATATATCCTGTATCAATATCAGAACGTGAAGATTTAACAAAATTCTTTATGGATCTTCAGCACTCATTGCCAAGGGCTACTGTCCCAGATACCATCTCCTCAGGCCATCTCCTGGAAGTGGCCACTTGTACAAGTCAGCCTCTCCGTAGTTGACAGTTAGCTGTCCCCATTTCTGCATTCTGTAGAATAATTTTGGTCTGCAGAACAATTTGATTTCTTTCCTCACATCCCCTCTCCTTCCACCTGAAACCCAATTTAAATGGAGGCCCCACAGTGAAAGCTGAAATATTAAATGTACTTTTAGTAGAATCCTTTCTCACACTGGGAGCCCTACCAGTGTCGCCTGAAATAAAAGCAAGCTTGAGACTTCTCTGCTGCAGCTCAGCTGGGGAGAGATGGATTTAGCGTTTCCCTTACGGGAAGGTTCCAGTTCCTAGGAGTGGAGGTATCTCGTATACTAACATTTTTTTCTGAGGTAATGCCTCTGGTTGTTGATAACTTTGATAAAGATCACTTGAGTCCCAAAGAGAGACTTCACCGTTTTCGGGGCTTATTGACTGCCTGTATCCATTTGTGTGCTACAATCACTATGCCATGTGCTGTTTTAGTGTTTTGGGAAAGTGAAAAATTAAAACTTTTTACTTAGCATAATAAATGTCTTATTTTAAGTGCATAAAAAAAGAAACTATTAAAATAGCTTAATTAAACACTGTATTATAAATTATATTAGTAAGGAAATTAAACTAAAAATAAAACAAAATAAAGAACTATGTTCAAGGCCACATAGCTAGGCGTATTCTGGGAGTTCTGAACATTTACATAATATACAATTATTATTATTAAGCCTATAATTTTTACTATCTATTAAATTGTTGATTATTCTGATTCAAATTAGGAATGTCTAAAATCATCCCTTCAAATTTGTCAAGTCTGTGGCATTTGTGGCATTTGTGACATTCCCGAGTATTATTTAAAAATGCATTTTTCTTATTTGGAATCCTCCTATCTTGCTAATTCATTTATAAATTAACTGGAATTTGAATATTATAATTATATTTAAAAAAAAACAATCCTTTGAAATATTAGAACCTTTGTAAATATTAAAACATTTTATAGATGAGGAAGAGTGAACGAAGCTGCAAGTAAGTGTGGTTGTTGCCCTAAGATACATGTTTAGCCAGCTGATGGGATTGGAATTTCCTAGAACCCCGCCAGGCTGACTCCACTGGACTCACTTAGACTTCCTCATCCTTCAATCATTTTCTTCTCTCCACATCTAGGAGAACATTCACTCCAAAATGTTTTCTTCTCCCAATTCTCTGGGCCCTCCTTTTCCTATCTACTCTGCCATCTATTATCTTCCACGTGACACCTAAACGTTGGAATGCTTCATGGCTCAGTCTTGAGCTCTCTTCTCTTTTTATTCTGTATTCTTTTCCAATTTCATATCCTCATTTATGCGGTAACAATTCCAAATATGTATTTCTTGGCTAGACCCACATAGTCAACTCTGTAGTTTACATATCCAAATTTGATTGTCCATGGGCAGCTCAACCATAATGTGCTCAAGTCAAAAGTTGGGATGTTCCTCCCAAAGCGCTCTTTCTTCTGTCAGCACCACCTTACAAAAAGGCACTGCCATTTACATGTTTGCTTATGAAAAAAAGGCAGTGTGTCCCTTCATTATTACTCTCTCTTACATCCAATATTTAGTAACATCACCTGTGTTTTCTACCAACAACATAGATTTTGAATGAGTTCTGCTTTGCATCTCATCACCCATCATCCTATCCCAATCCCCATACTTGTTCATGCTGCATAAACTCCCGAATCTTCTCCTGCCCACCACAATCACAGCATGTGGGAAAAAAAAAAGAAAAAAAAAACTTTCCAAAAATCTAAATGATTACATTTCTTCCTTTAAGACTCCTTTGTAGCTTTTTATCAGTCATAAAACTAATCTAAATGCTGATATGCCTGGGAAATAACCTGGGTAATCTTTTCTTTGCCTCCTATCCAGGCTTAGTTCATAAAATTCTCCCACATCTTAAGTAGAATCTGCTCACCCTGATATTTCTCAAATATTGTTTTGTTATCAAAGTTTTGCACAGACTGTTCCCTTGGTGTGGAACATTCTATAGCCACTCAAATTTTCCACAGATTCAAGTCCTACTCCTAATCCTGGGAAATAGTGGATTAGCAAACATGAAAGAGATCCATAGAATAGTCCACAGAACTTGTCCAAGTCAGAAAATAAAGAGCTTCTCTCAGGGCCTGCAGAAATTAACACTCAAGGCAGAAGGTGTGAAAGCAGAAACTCAGGGGCAAAATAGCTGAGGAAATTGTCAGAAACTATAATTTGGTTTTCTTATATCACACACTAAAAGAACCCAGTTTTAAATAATATGAAAACTCTCATTTAGAATAACAAACACAATTATTCTTTGTTTACAAACATACCATGTATATGGGCCATAGGAAACACTGTGTTATTGTCTTTGGGCTTTCAAACACCCTCTTCTCCCAGTTTACATTAAATCAGAAGAAGACACCTTGATTTTAATCATACTCCTTAAAAATGACTTCAAATAATGCAAGTTTGTTCAAAATGGAAATCTATTTTTTTTTTAACATTTTTATTTGTTTTTGAGAGAGAGAGAGACAGAGCGTGAGTGGGAGGGGTGGAGAGAGAGAGTGAGACACAGAATCTGAAGCAGGCTTCAGGCTCTGAACTGTCAGCATAGAGCCCCACATGGGGCTTGAACCCGAGAACTGCGAGATCATGACCTGAGCCAAAATCTGAGGTTCAACCCACTGAGCCACCCAGGTGTCCCCAAAATGACTTTAAATAATGCAAATTTGTTCAAACTGGGATATCTTAAACACGTCTTGTTAATTTTGTTAGTCATGAAAAAAAAAATACCTGGAAAAATGGTACTTACCATAACATATTGGTTTATGAGACCAACCATCGTTCCCACACACTATTGAACCTGCGCGCCCATCTTGGCTTTCGTATCCATCGTGGCATTCATAGTCCAACTTGTCATTGAGTTTAAACCACGTGACATTGCTTTTGGCTTTGGCATTCTCAAATGCTGGCATGTCACAAGATTCTAATGCATAACAGAATTGAAGATTTCAATTCTAATATTATTTAATGGACGATGTAATTAAGTCTCATCCCAAGGAAGTAAAAAAAGCTTTATCAATTAGTATGTGCTAGTAAATTCAGTATTATATTAAAATAATCTAAGAATACAAGTGATAAATCATTGCCCTGAAAGTTACTCAAAATGAAAAACCATGTTTCTACATAGCAGTTTCCTTATTGCTTAAATATTCAGGAAGTTTGTCAAAGAACACTTTCCTCTGTCAATTATAATTTTGTGTTTATGCCATGCTTATAATAAAATAGGGTACTACAGATGCATCATACTTTTTCTAGCAAAACAGAATATGTTTTTGTGACTTAAAACGCCAAACTCATTAGCAGTGTGGCAAGTATGCCAGAGAAAAATGGATTAGTTGAATAGGATTGGTTTTCAAAAATGCAAGTTAATTTATAAACATTCTATAAAACTCTACTTTAAAACATAATAGTTTCTAAAACTCACATGCTCATTTTCTTTTCCAAATATTTTCCTAAAGGCTGTATATTCTTTTAAACTTACCAAGATTTAATGGAGCGATGACTCTAATTTTTATAATTAGTTATAAGAAAGTAAAATGTTAAAAGTTTCAATTATTGCTAATAGGATGGTGATATTTAAATAATTTTATACTGTTATGTAACCAGCTACCTTAAAGCTTTAAAAAACAAAGCAAAACTGTACCAGTGAAAAGAGACAGAGAGAGAGAGAGAGAGAGACAGAGAGAGATTCTTTTCCATAATAAGTGTTATAATGGATAGCTAATTACAATTTAGTGTAAAATGAGTTTGATATGGGAGCCACTTTTATCATTTTTTTCTGTAGCTAGTGCTCATAGTAACCAAGGAAATTGAAAAAAAATAAGGAAATGGAAACAGTAGAAATGGATATTCAAATATCCACTTCACTTAAAGTGAATATGCTAAATATCAGTTCAAAAACATCAC
Organism: Leopardus geoffroyi; assembly: GCF_018350155.1. Classification (NCBI taxonomy): domain Eukaryota; kingdom Metazoa; phylum Chordata; class Mammalia; order Carnivora; family Felidae; genus Leopardus; species Leopardus geoffroyi. Next base: position 24,779,643 of record NC_059338.1, on the reverse strand, counting down.
TGCGTAGCTTTGGAGTATAAGATAAACTGAGGAAACTGTTCATAGAAAAATCTTCATAAACATCTAGGGACAGTGAAATCTTTCAACACAGCTGAATTTGGTGCTATCTAGAAGCATTTCTGTCTCTACTAATTAGATGTTTCTGATTTTCTAAGGGAGCTGTTTTAGAAGTGGACTTACCCTGGATTGTCAAACATAAATTCTACAGGTTCAATTAAAATTCTACACTATGGACCCAGATCTTCACTTACAAACATAATATTATGTCTAGCAACAAAGATTCTGACATCAAAACCTTATCACCTAAAAACAGGAAAAACAGGCACAAAGGTTGGTGTCAGCCAGAAGAAATAAATGAGTTTCCAGAATACACATAAGGCTCCCTAACCAGTTTCCAAATTACAGGATTTAAAAGAAAAAAAAATTTTAAATTGTATTTATTTTCAAAGGAGAGAGAGACAGAGCATGAGCAGGGGAGGGGCAAAGAGAGGGGGAGACACAGAATCTGAAGCAGGCTCCAGGCTCTGGGCTGTCAGCACACAGCCCGATGCAGGGCTCGAACTCACAAGCTGCGAGATCATGACCTGAGCCAAAGTCAGACGCCCAACTGACTGAGCCACCCAGGTGCCCCCACAGGATGTTTTAAAGTGGAAAAAAATGTAAACTGAAAGATGTCCTGGTATTACACTCTATAAGTGATTAGTCTTAACTGGCAAAAAATTAATCCTTTTTCATTTATCTTTTCAAATGGGAATCACGTCAGCCCCTCCCCCCAGAAAAGAATTAACTTAAACTTTTGTTCAATGGTCATCAGGATAATAAATATGAACATAATAAATTACTCACTAATACATGTGGGTTGAGGTGACCATCCACTTTTCAGACATGTAACCGATCCTGAAGTTTTACCATCTGGTGTTACATATCCTGGTTTACATTGATACTGTGTTTCTTTATTTAAGGAATATGTAAGTTCATATTGAGAAAAAAATCCATTTTCAATTGTTATCTCTGATTTTGAACATGTTTCTGAAAGGCAGAATGTATAAGGAAAAGATAATCATATAAATAAACATTTTTAGAAAGACTTAACACTATAAAAATGAGTCATTTATAAATAAATGAAAACCTAGAAAAATCTGAATCATCCAAATTCTTGGAATGCAAAAATTAGCTACAAAGATACTAAATCAAAATAATTCATTAAATTTTGCTTGGAATGAAGCAAGATTTAAAATACCCAGAATCCCTTCTAGGAAATTATGATGAATCTGTTTGTCTAATGGATCTGGAATCCTATAGTGTGTCAGAGGTGTACCGGCAATGGGTCCTTTCCAGGCACTTAAGCAGGATCTCTTAAGCAACCCCAGCACTTGGTTAATTAATTGGGGTATCTGAGATCAGGAGACGATCTCAGAGAATCTGCCGCCATAGCTACCACAACTCTGAGAATTTGAAATGTTTGTCACCATATTTGGGTGCTTAAAACCACATGGATACATGGAGTTCAGTAAGTATGACAGAGATCAACACATTCATTCATATTCTAAGACCAATATGATGATTCCTCAAATTATGTGTAACTTGGCTTGAAACAATAAAACAAGACTTCTGTCATATACAGGGCTTCACAAAGTTCAGCATTATTTATTAAATAACCCATGGATAAAGAAGAAATCAAAAGAGAAAATATGAGCTACATATATTTTCATCATTAGTAATTTTTTTCCTTCACTTGGGGTGCGTAGTACACTGGAAATGGGACACTTGGAATATTAAATACTCAGGATAAGGACTAATGTATATAATCTTCTTATATTTTTTATTTATTTTTTATTTTTACTGTTTTTTTTACATTTATTATTTATTTTCAATATATGAAATTTATTGTCAAATTGGTTTCCATACAACACCCAGTGCTCATCCCAAAAGGTGCCCTCGTCAATACCCATCACCCACCCTCCCCTCCCTCCCACCCCCCATCAACCCTCAGTTTGTTCTCAGTTTTTAAGAGTCTCTTATGCTTTGGCTCTCTCCCACTCTAACCTCTTTTTGTTTTTTTTTTCCTTCCCCTCCCCCATGGGTTTCTGTTAACTTCCTCAGGATCCACATAAGAGCGAAAACATATGGTATCTGTCTTTCTCTGTATGGCTTATTTCACTTAGCATCACACTCTCCAGTTCCATCCACGTTGCTACAAAGGGCCATATTTCATTCTTTCTCATGGCCACGTAGTACTCCATTGTGTAGATAAACCACAATTTCTTTATCCATTCATCAGTTGATGGACATTTAGGCTCTTTCCATAATTTGGCTATTGTTGAGAGTGCTACTATAAACATTGGGGTACAAGTGCCCCTATGCATCAGTACTCCTGTATCCCTGGGGTAAATTCCTAGCAGTGCTACTGCTGGGTCATAGGGTAGGTCTATTTTTAATTTTTTGAGGAACCTCCACACTGTTTTCCAGACTGGCTGCACCAATTTGCATTCCCACCAATAGTGCAAGAGGGTTTCCGTTTCTCCACATCCTCTCCAGCATCTATAGTCTCCTGATTTGTTCATTTTCGTCACTCTGACTGGCGTGAGGTGATATCTGAGGGTGGTTTTGATTTGTGTTTCCCTGATGAGGAGCGACGTTGAGCATCTTTTCATGTGCCTGTTGGCCATCGGATGTCTTCTTGAGAGAAGTGTCTATTCATGTTTTCTGCCCATTTCTTCACTGGGTTATTTGTTTTTCGGGTGTGGAGTTTGGTGAGCTCTTTATAGATTTTGGATACTAGCCCTTTGTCTGATATGTCATTTGCAAATATCTTTTCCCATTCCGTCGGTTGCCTTTTAGTTTTGTTGGTTGTTTCCTTCACTGGGGCCACAGTCAGACTGGTGTGTACCTTCTCTTCGCGTCTCCTAGGGGCGGGATTCACTGTGGGGTGGCGTGGCCCGTCTGGGCTACTTGCACGCTGCCAGGCTTGTGGTGCTGGGGATGTGGCATATTAGCTGGGGTGGATCAGCAAGGTGTACAGGGGCAGGAGGGGCAGGCTCAGTTCGCTTATCCTTTGGTGATCTGCTTCGGGAGGGGCCCTGCGGCACCTGGAGGGAGTCAGACCCGCCGCTGGAGGGATGGATCCACAGAAGCACAGCGTTGGGTGTTTGCCTATAATCTTTTTTTAAAAAAAGACATTACATCTTTTAAATGGAATAAGAAAAACATTTTAAATAAAATTTTGTGAGATGATACTAAAGTAGTCTGAGAGGGAAGATTACTATTATATACATACAATAGAAAAGAATAAAGAATGAATATCGACGATCACAAAATGAAAGCAAACAAAACCCAACATACACATAATTTGAAAAAAACAGAATAGTGTTAGTAAGATCGTGGAATAGGGTGTTTTCTTATTCTCTATTTCCGCTCTAATCTTTATTATTTCCTCCCTTCTAAATTTGGGCTTAGTTTGTTCTTTTGCTAGTTCCTTGAAGTATAAAGTTAGGTTGTCAATATACAATCTGCTACTTTAAGCTAAATTTTTTTATGTTTATTTATTTTGAGAGAGAGCTTGCCCGCGTGTATGCACAGGTGCGCGCGCGCGCGCACAGACACACACACACACACACACACACACACACACACACACACACGCAAGTGGGGGAGGGGTAGCCAGAGAGGGAGAGAGAATCCCAAGCAGACTCTGTACTGGCAGCACGGAGCCCTACTGTGAGGTCCAATCTCATGAACTGAACCGTGAGATCATCACTTGAGCTGAAATCAAGAGGTGGATACTTAACTTGACTGAGCCACCCGGCACCTTAATCTTCTATTTTAATGTAAGCATTTATCACTAAAAACTTCCCTCTTTGCATTGCTTTTGGAGCATCTCTGAATTTTCTTACATTGTTTCTGTTTTCATTTGTCTCAAGATATTTTTAAAAATTCTCTCGCACTTTCCTCTTTGACTCGATTGTTACTTGAGTGTGTGTTTTCTTTGTACGTATTTGTGAATTTTCCCATTCTTTCCCCAGTTACTGTTTTCTAAATTTACCCCATTGTGACTGAAAATGATACTGCATAGAATCCTTCATGTGCAGTAGAATGTACTCTTCCACTGTTGGGTGTAAAATTCCATGTATATCTATTAGGTCCATAAAATGTTTATATTGTTGTTCAAATCTATAGATTCTTTCTTGAATTTCTGTGTATTCTATTTATTATTCAAAGTGAGGTACTGAAGTCTCCTAAGATTATTGTATTGCTGTTAATTTCTCCTCTTCAGATCTGTCAATATTTGCTTTATATATTTAGGAATTCCAATGTTGGTTCCACATATGTTGAAAATTGTTACCATCTTTCTGCTGAATGGATTCTTTATTATTATATAATGATCTTCTTTGTCACTAGAGACAGTTTTGACAGAAAGTCAATTTTTTTTTTTCTGATAGAAATATAGCCACTCTATCATTCTTTGGTTGCCATTTGTATGAAAATCTTTTTCCATTCCTTCACTTTAGCTTACTGTGTCTTTATCTATCTATCTATTTATTAAATATAATTTATTGTCAAGTTAGCTAACATAGTGTATACAGTGTTCTCTTGGTTTAGGGGGTAGATTCCCGTGATTCATTGCTTACATACAACACCCAGGGCTCCACCCAACAAGTGCTCTCCTCAATGCCCATCACCCATTTTTCTCCCTCCCTTGCCACCTCCCCACCATCAACTCTCAGTTTGTTCTCTGTATTTAAGAGTCTCTTATGGGTTTGCCTCCCTCTCTGTTCAAAACTACTTTTTCTCCTTCCCTTCCCCCATGGTCTTCTGTTAAGTTTCTCGAGTTTCATATATGAGTGAAAACACATGGTATCTATCTTCCTCTGACCGAATTATTTCACTTAGCATAATACCCTCCAGTTCTATCCACATTGTTGCAAATGGCATGATTTTATTTTTTCTCATTGCTAAGTAGTATTTCATTGTATGTATAAACCACTATTCTTATCTATTCATCATTATCTAAATGTCCAGCTGATGGACATTTAGGCTCTTTCCGTGATTTGGCTATCGTTGAAAGCACTGCTATAAACATTAGGGTATACGTGCCCTTTTGCAGCACTCCTGTATCCTTTGGATACATTACTAGTAGTGCTATCATTGGGTTATAGGGAAGTTCTATTACTAATTTTTTGAGGAACCTCCACACTGTTTTGCAGAGTGGCTGTACCAGCTTGCATTCCCACTAACAGTGCAAGAGGGTTTCCGTTTTTTCCACATCCTTGCCAACATCTGTTGTTTCTTGAGTTGTTAATTTTAGCCACTCTGACCTGTGTGAGGTGGTAACCCCATGTGGTTTTGATTTGTATTTCCCTGATGATGAGTGATGTTGAACATCTTTTCATGTGTCTGTTGGCCATCTGGATGTCTCCTTTGGAAAAGTGTCTATTCATGTCTTCTGCCCATTTCTCCACTGGATTATTTATTTTTCAGGTGTTGAGTTTATAAGCTCTTTATAGATTTTGGATACTAACCCTTTATCCAATATGTCATTTGCAAATATCTTCTCCCATTCTGTCAGGTGCCTTTTAGTTTTGTTGATTATTTCCTTTGCAATGCAGAAGCTTTTTATCTTGATGAAGTCCTACTAGTTCATTTTTGCTTTTATTTACCTTGCCTTCGGAGACGTGTCAAGTAAGAAGTTGCTGTGGCTGGGGTCAAAGAGGTTGTTGCCTGTTTTCTCCTCTAGCGTTTTGATGGTCTCCTGTCTCACATTTAGGCCTTTCATCCATTTGAGTTTATTTTTGTGTAATCAGGAACACATCAGGGTTGTCCACTCTCACCGCTATTGTTTAACATAGTGTTGGAAGTCCTAGTCTTAGCAATCAGACAACAAAATGAAATAAAAGGCATGCAAATTGACAAAGAAGAAGTCAAACTTTCACTTTTTGCAGATGACATGATACTCTACATGGAAAACCTGAAAGACTCCACCAAAAAGCTGCTATTACTGACACATGAATTCAGCAAACTCACAGGATACATATCAATGTACAGAAATCAGTTGCATTTCTATATACCAATAATGAAGCAACAGAAAGAGAAATCAAGAAATCGATCCCATTTACAACTGTACCGAGAACTATAAAATAACCTAGGAAAAAACCTAACCAAAGATGTAAAAGATCTGTATGCTGAAAACTATAGAAAACTCATGAAAGAAAACTGTAGAAAACTCATGAAAGAAAGAAATGTGGAGAAGACACAAAGAAATGGAAAAATATTCCATGCTCATGGACTGGAAGAACAAATATTGTTAAAACATGAATACTACCCAAAGCAATCTGCACATTCAGTGCAATTACAATCAAAATTGCACCAGCATTCTTCTCAGAGCAAGAACAAACAATCCTAAAATTTGTATGGATCCACAAAAGACTCCGATTAGCCAAAGTAATGTTGAAAAAGAAAACAAAGCAGGCGGCATCAAAATCCTGGACTGTAGCATCTACTACAAAGTCGTAATCATCAAGACTGTATGGTATTGGCACAAAAAGAGACATTTAGGTCAATGGAATAGAATACAGAACCCAGCAATGGACCCACAAATGTATGGCCAACTAACCTTTGACAGAGCAGGAAAGAGTATCCGATAGAAAGAAGACAGTCTCTTTAGCAAATGGTGCTGGGAGAACTGGACAGCGACATGAAGAAGAATGAAACTGGACCACTTTCTTACAACATACACAAAAATAAAGCCTATTGTGTCTTTAAATTGAAAGCGAGTTCTTCATTATTTTAAGTCATTCAGGTATTTTATTTCTTTTAATAGGTAAATTTAAACAATTTATATTTAAAGAAATTATTGATAGGTGAACACTTACTATTGACATGTGGCTGTCTTCTATTTTGTAGTTGTTTTTTTAATATCTTTCTCTTTTAGTGACTTCCTTTGTTATTTGATTAAGGTTTATAGTTGTTTAGTTTGATCCTTATCTCCTTATCTTTTGTTTGTCTATTATATGTTTCCCTCCTTACTTTATTGGGAGTATAGTTGACAAAATTGTATATATATAAAGTATAAAATGAGATGACTTGGTTCACAGATACATTTGGAAATAATTGTCAAAATCAGGTTAATTAACACATTAATCACCTCACATAATTAATTTTTTTTATTAAGCTGGAATGCTTAAGATCTATTCTCAGCAAATTTCAACTACACAATACATTATTACTAACTGTAGTCACCATGCTGTACACTAAATCTCCAGGATTTTTTTTTTCTTTCAACGTTTTTTTTTTTTTGTTAATTTATTTTTGGGACAGAGAGAGACAGAGCATGAACGGGGGAGGGGCAGAGAGAGAGGGAGACACAGAATCGGAAACAGGCTCCAGGCTCCGAGCCATCAGCCCAGAGCCTGACGCGGGGCTCGAACTCACGGACCGCGAGATCGTGACCTGGCTGAAGTCGGATGCTTAACCGACTGCGCCACCCAGGCGCCCCAAGAATTTTTTTTATCTTATGAAGGCTTACACCCTTGGAACAGCATCTCCTCATTTCCCCCGTCTGCACCCACCAATGGTAACTACCATTCTACTCTCTGCCTCTATGAATTTGATGTTTTCTTTTTTGATTTCATACATTAGTTTTATCAAGAAGTATTTTCAACCTCTGGCTTATTATACTTAATATATTGTTCTCTAGGGTCAACCATTTTGTTGTGAATAGCAAGACTTTCTTTTTTCTCATGGTTGAATAATATTCCATTGTACATATCATGTCATTCATCCATCAGTGGACACTTAGGTTGTTCTGTGTGTTGGCTATTATGATAAAGCTATAATGAAATTGAGGATGCAGATATTTCTTCAAGATGCTGATTTCATTTCTTTCAGATAAATACCCAGAAATGGAATGGCTGGATCATACGGTAGTTCTTTTAACTTTTTTCATGTACTGTTTTTCCATATGCCTATAACAAATTACATTATCACCCAAAGTATACAAGTGTTCCCTTTACTCCACATTCTCACCAACACTTGTTATGTCTTGTCTTTTTGATAAAAGACATTTTACCAGGTATAAGGTAATATTTCATTGTGGTTTTCATTTTCATATGCCTGATGATTAGTGATTTTGAGTACCAATTGGCCAATTGTATGTATTCTTCAGAATAATGTCTACTGAGATCTTTGTCCATTTTTAATTGGATTGGATATTTTGCTATTAAGTTGTATAAGTTGTAGAATATATACGTATAATCTATGTAAAATACAAAGTGTGTGTGTGTGTGTGTGTGTGTGTGTGTGTATCTATATATATCTCCCTTATCAGATCTATGGCTTGCAAATATTATCTCTCATTCTTTATGTTGCCTTTTCATTTTGTTGATTTGCTGAATAGAAGCTTTTGCATGAATTTGATATAATTTATTTAAGTCTTTAATTTGTCTAAGAGTTAATTTTCATCAGTGGTTTAACATAGTGGTTTCATTTTTTGGCTTATGGATATCCAGCTTTTCCAATACCATTTACTGAAGACATTACTTTCCTCATTGTGTTTTCTTGGCTCCCTTGTCAAATTTTAATTAACTATGTATGTGTGAGTTTATTTCTGGCTCCTGACTCTGTTCCATTGATCTGCCAATAGGATATTGTTTTCATTTTTATCACTTTATAATATAGTTTGAAATCACGGAGCATGATGCCTTCAGCTTTGTTCTTCTTTCTCAAGATTGCTTTGGTTATTTGGGAGTCTTTTTGGTTCCACATAAATTTTAGGACTGTTTATTTTATTTCAATGGGAAATGTCAGTGGGATCTTGATAGGAATTGTATCAATGGATTGCTTTGGGTAGTATGCACATTTTAACAACATTAATTCTTCTAATCCATGAACACAGACTATCTTGTGATTTATTTATGTCTTCTTCAGTTTATTTCACAATTTTCTTACAGTTTTCACCATACAAATATTTTACTTCCTTGGATGGATTTATTCCTAGGTATTTTATTGTTTTTCATGCTATTGTAGATGGGATTATTTTTAAAATTTCTCTTTGTGATAATTCATTATTAGTGTACAAAAATACAACAGGTTTTGTATATTTACTGAATTCATTTATTAATTCTACATTTTTTTTTTTTTTTGGTGGAGTCTTTAGGGTTTTCTCTCTATAATATGTCATCTACAAACAGATATTTTACTTCTTTATTTTTTATTTCACTGAGGTGGTGAAAGTGTGTATCTTTGTCTTTTTCCTGATCCTTCAGGAAAAGCTTTCAGCTTTTCATTATCAAATATGATGCTAGTTATGGGCTCCTTATTTATAGTCTTTATTATGTTTGATGTACATTTCTTCAATACCTAATTGTTGAGAGTCTTCATCATAAATGGATATTGAATTATGTCAAATGCTTTTTTTGTTGGTGTCTATCTGATTATATGATTTTTATCCTATTTATTGTTAATGAGCTATATCACATTACTGATTTGTGTCTGATGAACCATCCTTAAGTCCCATAGATATACCCGACTTCATCATGGTGTATGAATCTTTTAATGTGTTGTTGAATTCACTTTGCTAACATTTTGTTGAGTATTTCAATGTTTATGATTATCAGTGATGCTGGTCTATAATTTTTTTTGTAGTGTTCTTTGGTATTAAAGTAATGCTGACCTTGTAAAGTAGTTTTGGAAGTGCCTCCTCCCTCCTTTCAAGTTTTTGGAATGGTTTGAGAAGAACTGGTATTAATTCTTCTTTAAATTACCAATGAAAACTTCTGTTCCCAGACTTTTCTTTGCAGAGATATTTTATTTTTTATTTATTTATTTATTTATTTATTTATTTATTTATTTATTTATTTAAATATCAGTTTTTTTCAATGGTTATTTATTTTTGAGACAGAGAGAGACAGAGCATGAACGGGGGAGGGGCAGAGAGAGAGGGAGACACAGAATTGGAAGCAGGCTCCAGGCTCCGAGCCATCAGCACAGAGCCCGACGCGGGGCTTGAACTCACGGACCACGAGATCGTGACCTGAGCTGAAGTCCGACGCTCAACCGACTGAGCCATCCAGGCGCCCCTGCAGAGATATTTTAAATTAATGATTCACTCTTGTTCCTTGTTACTGGTTTGGTTTGTTCAGATCTTCTATTCTTGACGATTTTGTCTTGTAAGTTTTCTATTTCCAGGGATTTATCAATTTATTTAGGTCATCCAATTTGTTGGTGTGTAAATGTTTATGGTTGTCTCTTATGAACATCTGCATTTCTGTGGCATCAGTTGAATGTCTCCGATTTCATTTCTCATGTTATTTATTTGATCTCTCTTTTTTCTTAATCAACTTAGGCTTATCAAGTTTGTTTCTGTTTTGAAAAAAATAGGTATTAATGTTGATTTTTTTGGTCTTTATTTCATATATTTTTGCTCTGATTTCTGTTATTTCCCAGCTTGTTAATTATAGGCTTGGTTGTTCTACTGTTTTTTAATACATTTTTTTTTTCATTTTATTTGAGAGAGAGAGAGAGACAGAGAGAGACAGAGAGAGAGATAGAGCATGAGTCAGGGAGGGGCAGAAGGAGAGAGAGAATCTTAAGCAGGCTCCACACTCAAGTGCAGAGCCCAATATAGAGCTCAAGCCCGTGACCCTGGGATTAAGATATGACCCCAGATCAGGAGTTGGATGCTCACCCAACTGAGCCACCCAAGTGACCTCTTGTTTTTAGTTTTTGGATGTATAAAGTTAGGTTGTATATTTGAGATCATTTCTTTTTCTTACTGTAGGCATTGATCACTATAAAGACCTCTCATAGAACTGCCTCTGTATGTGAGGTATTTATTTCTCTCTTGCTGCTTTCAAAATTATTTTTCTTTGGTTTTAGCCAGTTTTATTGTAATGTGTCTTAGAGATGATTTCCTTGGGTTGAATCTGTTTGGGGGAATTAATGAGCTTCTTGATTTTGATAGTCCGTATCTCTTCCCAGATTGATAAATTCACAGCCATTATTTCCTTAAGTAAACTTCCTGTCCCTTTCTCTCTCTTCTCCTTTTGGGACTCACATAATGCCTACAATGTCTCCTCTGATAGTCTCCCATAATTCACATAGGCTTTCTCTGGAATTCCTTCTCCTTTTTTCTCCTCTGACTACAAGACTTCAAATGACTTCTCTTCTACTTCATAGATTCTTTCTTCTGATTGGTAAGATCTGCTGTTGATACTCTTTGTTGTAGTTTTCCTTTCATTCATTATATTCTTCAGTTATAGAATTTCTGTGTGGTTCTTTTTATAATTTCTACCTCATTTTCCTGATTTCTTTGGATTTTCTTTCTGTGTCTTCTTATAGCTCACTGAGCTTCCTTAAAGCTACCGTTTTCAATTCTTTATCAGGAAAATCATAAATCTTCATTATTTAGGGTAAGTTACTGGAAAAGTGTTGTGTTTCTTTGGTGATGTCATATTTCCCTCATTTTTCATGTTTCTTAAAGTCTTGCATTGTTGCCTTTGCCTTTGAAGAAGGTCTCACTTCCTCTGGTCTTTCCTGACGTTGGCAGAGAAATACTTTCTGTCATACTTGTTAGGGATTCTGAGGCTTTTTGAAGATGTTTTTAATGGATACATTTTTCCAGTATGTCTTACTACGATTTAAGAGGGAATTTTTGGATGGTATGCCTTTTTTCAATCCTGCAGAGTTAGTCAGGGTCCTGACAGCTTTCTGTTTGATTTCCTGGAGGTAATGCTGAATGGTCAAGTACATTCTTTTTACTCTATCTGTGGAGTCAGTTTGAATTTCTAAGTATGTTCACTAGCCATTTGAAAACTCCTGCACTCACTACCTTTGGGGAATATACAAAAGGAGCTGGCCAGTGGATAGCAGGTATGCAGAATGTTGGGGGATGCCACCAGGTGAGCAAGATCTGAACCCAAGTCATCCCAGTGGCTAGTGGGTAGGCTACTGAATGTAGTCTGCAAAGTGGGTAGTAGGGTCTTTGTCCCTTGAGGAATTCTGAGCCCTGACTGTTGTGGTCCAAACTTTTCTCATTCCCTTCACTCATGAAGATCACTTCAGTATTCTGGATGTAGTTAGAAAGAAATGGGCCGTTTGGTCAGTGACCCATGCAGTTGAAGAAGCCAGATGATCACTCACACACTTTCCCCCTGTGGAGAAATTGCAGGCTGAATGGGTCTCTCTTGGCACTGAACTGTACCCCTTTCAGGGAGGAGTGACTCAGATAAGAAAAAAAATGTTCCATTCATCCTCTTCAGTGCACCCACTCTTGGATCTTTTTGCTGTCAAAGTGTGCAAAAACTTCTGCTAGATTCCCAGACTCCCACAAAAATGCTCTTTCTGTGGGTGATTGTCAAAACTGTGATCTTGGCCAGGAAGAACTGAAACTTGTGTTCTGACATCTAGCTGGTGTCACTCTAGTTTTTTCTAGATTGACTTCATGTATATATGTATTTTGTGTTTTTATTTTTGTCGACATACAGTGTTATATTATTTTCAGTGTATAATATAGTGATTCAACAATTCCATACCTCACCCAGTGCTCATAATGACATCACTATTTCACCTGTTCCCTGTGCCACCTTTCTCCCCTCTGGTAACCATCACTTTGTTCTCTATAGTTGAGTCTTTTTGTTGGTTTGTTTTGGTTTTGGTTTTTTTTTTTTGTTTGTTTGTTTGTTTGTTTTGGTTTATCTCACTCTCACATATTTCCCAATTTGTCATTTGTCTTAAATCCCACATATGACTGAAATCATATGGTATTTGTCTTTCACTGACTGACTCATTTCACTTGGCATTATACTGTCCAGCTCCATACGTATTGTTGCAAATGGCAAGATTTCATTCTTTTTCTTGGCTGAATAATAGTCTCTCTCTCTCTGTATGTATACACACACACACGCACACACACACACCACTCGTCTTTATTCATTCATCAATCAATAGATACTTGGCTACTTCCATATCTTGGTTATTGGAAAGAAAGCTGATATAAACATAGGTGTGCATATATCCCTTTGAATTAGTGTTTTTTGGTATTCTTTGGGTAAATACCCAGAAGTATGATTGCTGGATCATACAGCAAGTCTATTTTTCTTTTTGAGGAACTTCCATACCGTTTTCCAGAGTGGCTGCACCAGTTTGCATTCCCAACAGTGCAAGAGGGTACCCCTTGCTCCACATCCTCACCAACATCTGTTGTTTCTTGTGTTGTTGATTTTAGCCATTCTGTCAAGGGTGAGGTGATATCTTATTGTTGTTTTGATTGCATTTCCCTGATGATAAGTGATGATGAGTATCTCTTCATGTGCCTGTTGTCCTTTGTATGTCTTCTTTGGAGAAATGTCTGTTCATGTCTCCCATTCATTTTTTTAGTTGGATTATTTGGTTTTTGGTGTCGAGTTTTATAACTTCTTTACATATTTTGGATACTACTCTTTACCAGACATGCCATCTGTAAATAACATCTCCCATTCCACAGGTTGCCTTTCAGTTTTATTGACTGTTTCCTTTGCTGTGCAGAAGTTTTTTATTTTAATGTAGTTCTAATAATTTTTTTATTTTATTTTTATTTATTTATTCTTGCTTTTATTTTCCTTGCCTCAGGGGATCTGTCTAGAAAGTTTGTGGCTGATTTCAGAGAAGTTACTGCTTCTGCTCTCTCTCTTCCAGGACTTTTATAGTTTCAGGTCTCACATTTAGGTCTTTAATCCACTTTGAATTTATTTTTGTGTATGGTGCGACAAAGTGGTTCACTTTCATTTTGTGCATGTTGCTGTGTAGTCTTCCCAGTACCATTTGTTGAACACATTGTCTTTTTCCCACTGGATATTCGTTCCTGCTTTGTTGAAGATTAATTCAGTATATAATTATGGGTTTATTTCTGGGTTTTCTATTCAGTTCCATTTGTCCAAGTGTCTATTTTGGTGCCAGTACCTTACTGTCTTGATCACTATAGCTTTGTAATATAACTTGAAGTCTGGAATTGTGATGCTTCCAGCTTTGCTTTTCTCTTTCAAGACTGATTTGACTATTCAGGTTCTTTTGTAGTTCCATACAAACTTTAGGATTGTTTGTTCTAGGTCTGTAAAAAATGTTGGTATTTTGATGAGGATTGCATTGAATGTGTAGATTGCTTTGGGTTGTGTAGACATTTTAACAATATTTGCTCTTCTAGTCCATGAACATGGGATGTCTTTCCATTTCTTTGTGTCATCTTCCATTTCTTTTTCATCAGAGTTTTATAGTTTCAGAGTACAGATCTTTCACCTCTCTATTAGGTTTATTCTTAGGTATTTTATTATTTTTAGTGCAATAGTAAATGGGTTGTTTTCTTAATTTCTCTTTCTGCTGTTTCATTATTAATATATAGAAAGGGATCAAATTTCTATACATTGATTTTGTATCCTACAGCTTTTCTGAATTCATTCTAGTTCTAGCAGGTTTCAGTGGAATCTTTTGGGTTTTCTATATAGAATATTATGTCATCTGTAAATAGTAAAAGGTTTACCTCTTCCTTACTGATTTGGATGCCTTTTATTTCTTTTTGTTGTCTGATTGCAGTGGCTCGGACTTCCAGTACTATCTCGAATAAAAATGGTAGAGTAGACATCCTTGTCTTGTTCCTTAGGGGAGAAGCTGTTTTTCCCCTTTAAGGATGATGTTAGTTGTGTGTTTTTCATGTATGGCCTTTTTTTATGTTGAGGTATGTCCCCTCAAAACTTACTTTGTTGAGAGCTTTTATTATGAATTGATGTTATATTTTGCCAAATGCTTTTTTGGCATCTGTTGAAATGATCTTATGGTTCTTATCCTTTTTTTTTTTATTGATGTGGTTTGATTGATGTGATATATCACATTGATTAGTTTGTTAATATTGAACCATCCTTGGAGTCCAGGAAAAAATCACCGTGCGTAAGACTGATGTGGTGAATAATTTTTTACTGTTTTGTTAGATTTGGTTTGCTAGTATTTGCTAGTATGTTGCATCTATATTCATCAGAAATATTTACCTACAGTTCCCTTTTCTTGTTTCTTTATCTGGTTTTGGTATCAGGGTAGTGCTGCCTCATAGAATGAATTTGGAGTTTTCCTTCTTTTTCTATTTTTTTGGAATAGTTTAAGAAGATTGCTTCTCGGACTTCTGGCTAAGATCAAGTGTGGAATAGTTTGAGAAGAATACATATTAACTCTTCTTTAAATGTTTGGTAGAATTCACTTATGAACTCATCTGGTCTTGGACTTTTGTTTGTTGGGAGGTGTTTGATTACTGATTCCTTTTTTTTTTTTTTTTTTTTCTGTTAATTGGTCTGTTCATTTTTTTATTTGTTCCCGTTTCAGTTTTGGTAGGTTTATGTTTATAGGAATTTATCCATTTCTTCCAGATTACCGACTTTTTGGCATACAGTTTTCCATGATATTCTCGTATAATTGTTTGAATTTCAGTGGTGTTGGTTGTTATTTCTCCTCTCTTGTGATGTACTTATTTGGGTCCTTTATCTTTTCTTCTTGATAGTATGGCTAGCAGTTTATCACTTATTAATTTTTTCAAAGAACCAGTTCCTGGTTTCTTTGATCTGCTCTATTGTTTTTCTAGTTTCTATGACATTTCTTTCTTTGATTTAAAAATTTTTAAAGTTAATTCATTTTTGAGAGAGAGACAGAGTGTGAGCAGGGGAGGGGCAGAGAGAGGGAGACACAGAATCCAAAGCAGGCTCCATGCTCTGAGTTGTCAGCACAGAGCCTGACATGGAGCTTGAACTCACAAACCATGAGATCATGACCTGACTCGCAGTCAGATGCTTAACCGACAGAGCCACCCAGGCACCCCCATTTATTTCTGTTCTAATCCTTATTATTTGTTTCCTTCTGTTTTTTTTTTTTCCTTAGGTTTTGTTTGTGGTTGCTTTTCTAGCTTCTTCAGGTGTCAAGTGAAATTGTTTATTTGATTCTTTTCTTGCTTCTTGAAGCAGACCTGTATTGCTACAAACTTCCCTCTTAGAACCAGTTTGGCTGCATCCCAAAGGTTTTTAATTGTGGTGTTTTCATTTTCACTTGTTTCCATGTGGTTTTTTGAATTTTATTTTCCGGTTGACCCATTCATTGTTTATTAGCATGTTACTTCACTTTCATATATTTATGCTCTTTTCAGACTTTTTCTTGTGGTTGACTTCTAGTTACATAGTAGTGTGTTCAGAAAAGATGCATGGTATCACTTTGACCTTTTTGAATTTGTTGGGGCTTGTTTTATGTCCTAATATGTGTCCTATTCTGGAGAATATTCCACATACACTTGAAAAGCATGTGTATTCTGCTGTTTTAGGATGCAGTGTTCTCAAAATATCTGTTAAATCCATCTGTTCCAGTGTGTCATTCAGAGCTGTTGTTTCCTTGTTGATTATCTGTTTAAATGATCTTGTCCATTTATGTAACTGAAGTGTGAAAATCCCCTACTATCATTTATTATGAATGTTTAGTTCTTTTCTATTTGTTATTAACTTTTATGTATAGGGGAGCTTACATGTTGGGTGCATAAACATTTACAATCGTTATATCTTTTTGTTGGATTGTCCCCTTTATTATTTCAGCTTCTGCTGAAAAATGCCCTAGGAGCCTTATGGGTTTTCCCTTGTATGGGACTTTTTTTTTTTTTTTTTTTTTTTTTTTTTTTGTCTTGCTGCTTTAAATTTTTTTTTTCTATACCCCTATGTTTTGCCAATCTAATTACAATATATATGTTTCTGCGGGTTAGCTTTTGTTTATTTTCTTGGGGGTTCCCTGTGCCTCCTGGATATGGATATCTGTTTCCTCCCCCCCAGATTAGGGAAGTTTTCTGCTATTAATTCTTCAAATAAATTTTCTGTCCCTTTTTTTTCTTTCTTTTTCTTCTGGGACTCCTCTACAATGAATGTTGTTATGCTTGATGGAGTCATGGAGTTCCATAAATCTATTCTCTTTTTGCATAATTCTTTTCTTTCTTTTGTTCAGCTTGATAACTTTCTGTTGCTTTGTCTTCTAGGCCATTATGTTGTTCCTCTCCTTCTTCCAGCCTGCTGTTCATGCCACCAAGTGTGTTTCTGATTTTGTTTATTGAGCCCTTAATCTCTGCTGTGTTATTCCTTATCTCTGTATTAAGGGTTTCACCCATGTCTTGGATTTTTTTTCTTAAGCCCAGTATCTTTAGATTTGTTACATTAAATTCTCTATTAGGTATTTTACTAATATCTGTTTCACTTAGATCCATGGCTGTGGCATTGCACTGTTCTTGCATTTGGGACAATTTCTTCTGTTTTCTCATTTTTCTAAGTTTCTTGGCTTACTTTTCTGTGTTAAAAAAGTCAGCTACTTCTGTTCCTGAGGGTAATGGCCTTATGAAAAAGAGGTTCTGTCATGCCCTGAGGTGTTGTGACCCCATTTCCCCAGGGTCTGGCACTTCAGGGAGTGTCTCCAATGTATGCTATGTGCACACTGCTGTTGTGTCCTGACTGCTTTATCTTTCCGGTCACTCATCTGCAGAGGCTCTCTTTGCCTGTTGTGGGCAGTGTTTGGTTCCTTGCCTGAATGTGGTAAGTTTTAACTTGGTGTATTCTGGTCTGCTTGTGAAATGAGACTTCTCAACATTGCTGCTGGAATCCAGCCCCACGTCCCTGCCCCCTGCCAAAAACAAACAAACAAAACAAACAAACAAACAAACAAACAAACAAACAAACAAACAAAAAACCTCCCAAGTTGGGAGATGCAGTTTGGGCTGGGATTTGATCTGGTCTTTTGTGGTTGGGGGCTGCCTGCTCTGGGACTGAGGCAAGTGTGACCGGGAAGGGTGGTTCCACCAGAGCATAGGGACATAGGGCTTGGTGTAAGCAAGTAAGATAGCAAGTGTGAGCCCTGTGCTGGTTCCCACAGTTGACCCTGTGTTAATGTTGAAGGGCGGGAGAGGGAAATGGCACCTGCCAGCTCCTTTGTTTCCAGAGGGGTCTCTGTGAATGCTCCCTTTCTGCAACATGCTCCAGGATGAGCAAATAACCTCCCCACTGTGTGCTCCAAGTGCTCATCAGATTGCTGTTTCCATGCTGTATGTCCACAGGCTCTTTGCTTGCCTTATCTCCAAGAGCAGTCCCAATGCCCTTTGATCTCTTCCAGACCCAAGCACACTGACCTTTCAAACCCCAGGCTTTAAGCCTCACTGGTTGCAGGAACTCACAAAATTTGTCCCCTCTCCCTTTCCAAGCTAATTTCTATGGGGATTTGTTTTTCCTGTGTGTTCCTCTGTGTGTCAGTCTGTCTTTCACCCTCTCTGTGACCACTACTCCCTTACCACCTCAGTGGCCACAGTCCATTTCTTCTCAGTTTGGGAGAGAAACCTGCATCTCTGTACATCTTACTTCTTCAATGTGGCCTGTTCTGTACCTTTAATTGTGGAATCTGTTCTGCCAGTCTTCAGGTCAATCTCGGGGGTATTTAGGATGATTTGATAGTTATCCTTATGGGATGAGGCAAGCCTAGGATCCCCCTACTCCGTCATATCTTCCTCCTTCCATTGCTGGTGTCACCCTATTAATACAGGTTACTTCTTTGTAGTTTCATTACTGTTTTCTTGACTAACGCCTATCATTAGACATTTATTTTGCTATATATATGTATCAAAAATGTGTATATCCACTCACACACTCTTGGAAAAAATAAAACTAAGTAGACTCATTGGTGGAAATAAGAAAGTTGATATAAATATTTTGTCACAGTTAATATAGATGAGGGTTAGAAAACCATAAATATACTGAGATCTGAGACCATTTACTTACTGAGAAGAATGCACTCGGGAGGAGGGAACCAGCCACCCTCTGTACAGGTCATCACGGTCTGCTCGTTTTGAAGACTGTAGCCAGCATGGCAGTTAACTCTTACAGATTCACCTTGTACGTATTTTACTCCTTGTTTTGGGTTATCTCCATTTTTCAAATGATTAAAAATGCATTGTCCTAAAAATCATAAAAATAATAAACAAAAAATTTTTAAACCCATAAATTCAGTGAAAATAGCAAATTAAAAATTATTTGTAGGGGCGCCTGGGTGGCTCAGTCGGTTGGGCGGCCGACTTCAGCTCAGGTCACGATCTCGCGGTCCGTGAGTTCGAGCCCCGCGTCGGGCTCTGGGCTGATGGCTCAGAGCCTGGAGCCTGCTTCCGATTCTGTGTCTCCCTCTCTCTCTGCCCCTCCCCCGTTCATGCTCTGTCTCTCTCTGTCTCAAAAATAAATAAACATTAAAAAAAAAATTAAAAAAAAATTATTTGTACAATATTTAAACTATAATGCATAAGTATCCAAAAATAAAGCTAATACCAAATGTTGAAAAAGAAAAAAATCAATAGTCAATACTATTTACTTTCAGTATTTATAATTAAGGTATGGGTAAATGATATAGGTATTTTCAAAAAACCTCTAACTTTATCTCTAATAAGATTTTAGGAAGAGCTCCTCATAAAAGGAAAACCTCATGTTGGTATTTTTGCTCATAAAATTCATCCCTTGGCCTTCTTTTTGTCATAGTAGTCTTAATTGTACTCACTTACATGTCTGCTCCCTCCAGGACGTGAACTATTTATACATATACAATTATAACAGTTGACTTACTGCGGCATGGTACTTCTGGTGACCATCCTTCTTTTGTGCAATGAATATATTCCCAGGGCTCTTGTGAAGCAGTCACAAAATTGGTCTCACAGGAATACCAATATTTTTTTCCTACACGTACTGGAAAGTCTCGTCTATAGATAATTTCATAGTACAGACTACCATGTTTTATTTGTGGAAAATCACAACGATTCCCTTGGAAGAAAAACAAAACCAACAAAACCATTATAAATAATGTTTTACCTTAATAAAAAATCAAATCGAAAATGAATTGTTTCATGGGTGAATTCTATCCTCTTATTAGCATTATTTCATTAATTGCATCAGGTTTTCTAGGACAAGAAAAGTTATAAATTTCAGATTTTTTCCACCACATTTTTGAAGCTTTCAATATTGAGATCAAGTGTTCATTTAGTCTTATTCCTTTTAAGTTATCTTCTAGTATTTTTCTCCACTGCTTTTTGAAGAGTTAGATTCTTTTCCCATTATCCTTGGA
The DNA here is from genome assembly GCF_018350155.1 of Leopardus geoffroyi. NCBI lineage: Eukaryota > Metazoa > Chordata > Mammalia > Carnivora > Felidae > Leopardus > Leopardus geoffroyi. Next base: position 24,759,525 of record NC_059338.1, on the reverse strand, counting down.
TGAATTTCATCATGATACATAAATATGAGTGTCGTTTAACAATCGTTCTATCTTGGGCAAACTTCAGTGTTTGGATTTGCAGGAATTAAGTTTTAAAGAACTTAAATACATTGCTGTAAAATTGTAAAGGAGAGATTTGAACCCTGGTGGTCTGCTTTCAGAACAACTTTGGTTATCCACCTATTAGGTGTTTCAAAGTGTATCAATTAGGAGTTAAGATGGTGGAGAAGTAGAGGGACAAAGATTTCCCTCGTCCCTCAAACAGCTGTATTGAGGTCAGAACACCTGGAACACCCAGGAAATCTATCTGCAGAGTGACAGAAAAATCTGCACAGGTGGAGGGAGAGAGCTTGACGGGACAGAGGTGTGTCTATGCGAATTGGGGGAGATAAAACATTATGGGCCCGGAGGGAAGGGTTCCCCCTCTGTGGAGAGACAAAAAGGAGAGAGAGAAACTGTGGATTGTGGTATTGTGTTAGGACAAGAGGAAAACCTCTCCAGACCACGGACTAGAAATGAGAAATCTAGGGAGATTGCTAGTGTACTTTGTGAACAGCCTTAGGAGCTGAAGACTGCAGTTTTCAAAAGTGTGTGCCATCCCATGGAAGAAATCTGCTTCCACGTGCATGCACTTGTGGGGAGGGGAGCCAGCCCCAGTGTACTATCCCATCTCAGGGGCACAGTGGGGAGAATAGTCCCCTCCCTTGAGTACTGTGGAAGAGTGTATATTGCCTCCCCACGGTTAAAAGACCCTGCATGTGCCTGCCATACGGGCAGGGTGGGGCAGCACTATCCTAGAACTGGTACTGGGTCCTTTAAGACACCAGGTTTTGAATCCCAGCCTAGCACCTAAGAGGCATGGGGGAACTGTGGGACAGGGCAAGCCACCTGCCTGAGCTACGTTGTGAGGGCTGCCTAAACAGCATGGTTTAAGACACCCAGTCCGGGGAGGAGAGATTTGGGTGTTGCCATTTTTCTCCCCATCACCAGCATGGTGAGGCTTCAGGGAATAGAATAGTGGCCCCCTGTGGAGGCCGACCCGCTTACACAAAATCTCACCCCTCAGTGGATGGCAACTACTTATCTAATGGCTTGGGACTGATACCGGGTGAACCAGAGGGCCTCTCCTCCAGACCAGCACAGTCACCTGTCCCACATACAAACAGACAACTATCCTGTGGTATTATATATTACTGTGTTGCCATTTTCTTTTCTTTTTTTTTTCCTTCTCTACTCTTTTCTATATTTTTCTTTCTACCTCTTCATTTTTTACTCTGGAATCAGGCTTAAACTTTCTGATTTGATTTTTGGTCAATATATAAACATATATAACACGTGTTTTATACATATAAAAATATATTTATGTTACATATTAATAAATTAATAATAAATAATAATAAATTAACAATATAATAATAAATAATAAATACAAATTATATATATTATAAAAAATATATATTATATATATGTATTTTTTCTTTTTTTGCTTTCTCTGTTTCTGTGTCTGTTTAATCAGGCATTTTATTCTATTTTTTTTACACTTTTTCTATATCTCCATCTTTATTTTCCTTTTGCTCTCACTGGATTAACCCTTATAGATTTCTTTGATTTGTCTAACAATGGTCTAAACATTCTACCAGTATGACTAAGGAGAAGCTTTGTAGAAGACAGACGAGTGGGGTAGAGCAGCCAAAGACGCAACAATAGAGTGCACGCAACACACTCTAAAAACACTTCCTGAAAGGCCAGGCCCTGGGCCAGTGTATGACCCCTTTTTAATATAGTAGTTCTTGTTGGTGCAGGACAGATAACAAACCATTAAAACACACAAGAGACACAAACCTGGCAAAAGTGATGACACAGAATTCTCCTGAAAAGAAATTCCAGGAAGACAACCAGAGAATTGCTCAAACCAGATATAAACAATACATCTGAACAAGAATTTAGAACACCAGTCATACAACTAATAGCTGGGCTTGAAAAAACAGCAGAGAATCTATTGCTGCAGGGATTAAAGACCTAAGAAATAGACACAATGATTTAAGAAATGCTACAAATGAGATATGGAAAGGAAATTACTAGACCACAAAGGGCAATAAGAGACCTAAGTGAGTCAATGAAACAAAATAATATCTATATCATAGGAGTTCTAGAAGAAGAAATGAGAGAAAAAGGGCAGAAATTTTATTTGAACAAATCACAGCTGAGAACTTCCCTAATCTGGACAAGGAAACAGGCATCCAGGTCCAAGAGGCACAGAGAACTCCCTTCAAAGTCAACAAAAACAGGTCAACACCAAGACATATCATAGTGAAACTGGCAAAATACAAAGACAAAAAGAGAATTCTGAACACCTCTAGGGACAAATGGGCCTCAACCTAAAAGGGTAGGCACATAAGAGTAATAGACACACACACACTACCAAAACTCAAAAGGGAAGAAATAGAAAATTTGAACAAACCATAAGCAGAGAAGATATTGACTCAGTAATCAAAAATCGCCCAACAAATAAGAGTCCTAGGGCAGATGGCTTCCCAGGAGAAGTCTACCAGACACTTAAATACCTATTCTTCTCAAGCTGTTCCAAAAAATAAAATGAAAGAAAAGCTTTCAGGATCATTATACGAAGCCAGCATTACTTTGATTTCCAAAACTGACAAGAACCCACTAAAAAGGAGAATTACAGGCCAATATCTGATGAACATGGTACTGATCATGGTACTGATGGACATGGGTACAAAAATTCTCAACAAGACACTAGCAAACCAAATTTAACAGTATATTAAAAGAATCATTCAACATGATCAAGTGGGATTCATCCTAGGCTGCAGGGCTGGTTCAATTTTTGCAATTCAATCAACTTGATATATTACCTTAAAAGAAGAAGGATAAGAACCATATGATCCCGTCAATAGATGCAGAAAAAGCATTTTCTTAATAAAAACCTTCAAGGAAGTTGGGATAGAAGGAACATACCCTAACGTCATAAAAGCCATACATGAAATGCCCACAGTAAATATCATCCTCAATGGGGAAAAACAGAGAGCTTTCCCCTGGAGATCAAGAATACGCCAGGGATGTCCACTCTCACCACTGTTGTTTAACATAGTGTTGGAATCGCTAGCCTCAGCAATCAGACAACAAAATGAAATAAAAGGGATTCAAATTGGCAGAGAAGTGAAACGTTCACTCTTCGTGGATGACATGATAGTCTACAAGCAAAACCCACAAGACCCCACCAAAAAAATGCTAGAGCTGATACATGAATTCAGCACAATCACAGGATACAAAATTAATGTACAGAAATTGGTTGCATTCTATATACCAATAATGAAGCAAGAGAAAGAGATGTCAAGGAATTGAACCCATTCACAAACGCAACAAGAACGATAAAATACCTAGGAATAAACCTAACCAAAGAGGTAAAAGATCTGTACACTGAAAACAAAACAAAACAAAACAAAACAAAACAAAACAACCAGAAAGCTTATGAAAGAAATTGAAGAAGACACATTGAAATGGAAAAACACTCCACGCTCAGGAATCAGAAGAACAAATATTGTTAAAATTTGATACTACCCAAAGCAATCTACACATTCTAGCAATTTTAATCAAAATAGCACCAGCACTCTCCAGAGAGCTAGAACAAACAATCCTAAAATTTGTATGGAACCACAAAACATCCTGAATAGCCAAAGAAATGTTGAAAAAGAAAACTAAAACTGGAGGCATCACAATCCCGGACTTTAGCTTGTATTACAAAGCTGTCATCATCAAGACAATATGGTGTTGGCACAAAAACAGACACATAGACTAATGGCATAGAATAGAGAACCGAGAAATGGACCCACACATATATGGCTAATTAATCTTCAAAAAAGCAGGGAAGAGTATCCAATGGAAAGAAGACAGTCTCTTTAGGAAAACGAATTAGGAAAAGTGGATAGCAACATGCAGAGGTATGAAACTGGACCAGTTTCTTAAACCATACACAAAAATAAACTAAAAATGGATGAAAATCCTAAATGTGAGATAGGAAACCATCAAAATCCTGCAAGAGAAAACAAGCAGGAGCCTTTTTTACTTTGGCCGCAGCAACTTCTTACTTGACATGTCTCAAAAGACAAGGAAATAAAAGCAAAATGAACTATTGGGACCTCATCAAGATAAAAAGCTTCTGCACAGCAAGGGAAACAATCAATAAAACTAAAAGGCAACCAACGGAAAGGGGGAAGGTATTTCCAAATGGCATACCAGATAAAGTGTTAGAATCAAAAACCTATAAAGACTTACCAAACTGAACATCTGAAACACAAAAAAAGGGCAGAAAAAATGAATAGATACTTTTCCAAAGAAGACATCCAAATGGCAAATAAACACATGAAAAGATGTCCAACATTGCTCATCATCAGGGAAATACAAATCAAAACCACATTGAGATACCACCTCCCACCAGAGTGTCTAAAATTAACAACTCAGGAAACAACGGATGTTGGCAAGGATGTGGAGAAAAGGTAACCCTCTTGCACTACTGGTGGGAATGCAAACTGGTGAAGCTGCTCTGGAAACAGTGTGGAGATTCCTCAAAAAATTAAAAATAGGTTGGGGCGCCTGGGTGGCGCAGTCGGTTAAGCGTCCGACTTCAGCCAGGTCACGATCTCGCAGTCCGTGAGTTCGAGCCCCATGTCGGGCTCTGGGCTGATGGCTCAGAGCCTGGAGCCTGTTTCCGATTCTGTGTCTCCCTCTCTCTCTGCCCCTCCCCCGTTCATGCTCTGTCTCTCTCTGTCCCAAAAATAAATAAACGTTGAAAAAAAAATTAAAAAAAAAATTAAAAATAGAATTACCTTACGACCCAGCAATAGCACTACTAGGAATTTATCCAAAGGAAACAGGAGGGCTGTTTTGAAGGGGCACAAGCACCCCAATGTTTATAGCAGCACTATCAACAATAGCCAAATTATGGCAAGAGGCCAAATGTCCATCAACTGCTTCTTTATCCAAAGAAGATGTGGTATATTTATATATATTGAAATACTATTTGGGGATGAAAAAGAATGAAATCTTGCCATTTCCAACAATGTGGATGGAAGTGGAAAGTATTATGCTAAGTGCAATAACTCAGTAAGAGAAAGACAAATATTATATGATTTCACTCACATGGGGAATTTGAGAAACTTTTCAGGTGACCATAGGGGAACGGAAGGAAAAAAAAATACAAACAGAAAGGGAGGCAAATTCTAAGAGGCTCTTAAATAGAACAAACTGAGCGTTGATGGCGGTGGGGGGTTGGGAAGATGGGGAAAATGGGTGATGGGCATTGAGGAGGGCACTTGTCAGGATGAATATGTAAGTGATGAATCAAGGGAATCTACTCCTGAAGCCAAGACTACTCTGTATGTTAGCTGACTTGCCAATAAAAAAAAAAAAAAAAAAAAAAAAAAAAAAGGATATTAATTAAAGCAAACACTCCACTGAGATTTTTTTTTCAAAAGTTATACAAAGGGGGTAAAATTAAAGTAGGTATTATTATTATTATGACAGGCTTGAATCTCTTTGCTGTTTTCTTTCATCTGGGTACACTTAAATATGTTTTATGCTTTTAGAAGGTCATCTCTGAAGCAAATATAGTATTTCATATATGGTCTGAGCAGCACTGGGATGGGCAAAATTTAGAACAGCCTCATTCTACCTTGGATTTCTATCAATACAGGGTGTGGTCTCATTAACAGTAGTGGTGGTTCTGTCATAGTTTTGACTCAAACTGATCTCAAAATTGATTAAAATATTCACCAATTTTTAAAACTCTTTCTAATCTGTCTGTACTTGTACATCTGATTCCTTTGACCTAAACCCAGGATCACTACTAAATGTCACGTTATTAGATTCAGCCTAGCACAGAGAATCCTTTTTGAATGATGAATCTGTGCTAATGCAGATTCACTGTCATGACCCCCTAAACAATTCTACTTGTGAATTTGTACTGTGTTTCCCCTAAATCATTAAACTATCTGATAACACAAAGGAGTAATGAAATAGGCTTGAGAACAAAGTCCTGAATCTGATACTCGGGTAAGTTTACTTAACGAAATTTCTCAAACTATCTCATAAACCATCTAACTGGTCAATTTCCCCATCTTGTCCACAAGAACTTCATAAGGCCCCTTCTGGAATAAACTTGGTGAGATCCAGATCCAGCTGGGCTGATCTACCATTTCCATAACCCACCATAAACACAATTAAATATTTTCCTTATGGAAGTGGTTCAAGATGGAGATGTAGGAGATCCTGAACACACCCCTTCCCTTGGACACACTGAATCTACAGTTATATACACAATAATTTTGTCTGAAAAAAAAAAAAAAAGAAACCCTCTAAAAACTAGCTGAGTGATTCCTACACACTGGGCAAATGAGAAAAAGCTCACATCAAAGTGGATAGAAGAAACAGATACAATCTGACCCTAAATCTCTTCCCCAGCATGATGAGCCACAATTGGGAGGGAATTCAAAACTCTAAGCTTCTCCCTGAGGAGTGAAGTGTCTGAGCCTTACATCTGGTACCCCAATTTTAATATCTACATCTGACAGACAAGCCCCCAAAGCATCTAGCTTTGAAAGCCAACAGGGCTTGTGTCCACAAGACCCACAAGCTACGGCTAAGTGAGAAACAGTTCTTAAAGGGTCCACAGTCATGGACTCACCCACCCCAGGGTCCAGGATGGAGGAAGCCACCTGAAAAGTGTCCAGACTTTCTGTGAAAGAGACTTATTTGCCTATTTAAAAGCTCTGGCCTGAGGGGCAAGCATTTAATTTAAAACACATCTAGGGGCTTACTAAAACTCTCCTCAAAGATAGACTCCAGCAGGCACCATCTTTATACTCTCCCTTGCCTCTTTTCAGCTCACTGGTATCTCTAGGAAACGAGCTTATGTTCTCCTCAGACACCCTCTGAGTTTTACAGCTGCCACCCAGGAGATACCGCTAAATCATATGGCTATGGTGGCTAGTGGGTCCTACAGGACTGTAACAAATAAAGACTTATTAACAGGCCACCACTCTCAGGGCACAGGAGAGCACCACAGACTGAAGCACCTATCTTTTTCTGTTAAAGTCCTATGAGATTAATCTTTTTTGCTGAGGCCTAAGGGGCAGACTTCTAATTAAACAGACAACTGAGGGCCAACCATAATCCTCTATAGGGAACTTGGAGGATAGGCACTATCTTCAGGTCCTCCTTCTGCTGTACTGCAGGGCACTGGTAACTCCTAGAGGGAAATCTGGACAAAGATTTGGTGCCCTTTCTACCTCTGTTGCATTGGATTATGTGGCAGCCACCCAGGGGTCATTCCTTGATCTGATGGCCAGGGGGGGGTTGTATTCACGGGCCCCATGCGATTGTAAGAAATGCAGAGACAGTTCAGGGCTAGCAACCACACCAAAGGCACACTGTAGCTACAGACTGAACTATAATCTCAATATTTCTACGAAATGCCTGTTGGCCTTTCCTGGAGTTTGGGCTTGAGGAGCAGACTTCTGGTTTGGCACACATCTAGGGTCCTACTTAGGTGTTCTCTGGGGACAGAAGCCACTGGAGGCCATCTTTGTGATATTCCTCTGCTTCCCTCTAGGTCAAAGGTATCTCTAGGAATGGAGCTTATACTTTTCTATGGCACCCTGGCTTCTGTGTCAGCCAGCCAGAGTTTACCTCTAGACTGCCTGGCTCTGGTGACCAGCTGTGCTTATGATTGTGGGTCCCACAGGACTGTCACAAATGGAGAAAGTTCTCAACCAGATACCACCCAGTGCACAGAAGAGAGGTAGGAGACTAAAGAATATATGTTTTATGTGAAAGAGGCCTATTAGCCTATCTTCATAGGTGAGGCCTGAGAAACAGGCTTTTCACTAAACAGACAACTAAGGGCCAACCGTAATCCTCTCCAGAGACCTCCAGAGACCACAGTTATGTTTTTGCTGCATTCCAGAGTGTTGGTATCTCCTAGAAGGGTGCTTATACACACATCTGGTGCCCAGTTTTTGCATCTGGTGCCCTGGGCTTTGTGATAGATGTCCAGGTGTTGCCCCTTGATCTCCTGCCTCGGTGGCCACCAGGGCTTGTGTTCATGAATTCAAAGAGATGATGGCAGATAAAAGAAACAGTTCTGAACTGGCTATCACTCCATTGCTCAGTTCAGAAGGAGCGGACATCTCCCAGTCTTCCCTTGAAAGGGGTATATTCCATTGTGTATATAAACCACAATTTTTTATCCATTCACCAGTTGATGGACATTTAGGCTCTTTCCATAATTTGGCTATTGTTGAGAGTGCTGCTATAAACATTGGGGTACAAGTGCCCCTATGCATCAGTACTCCATATGGTTTCACTCTTATGTGGATCCTGAGAAACTTAACAGAAACCCATGGGGGAGGGGAAGGAAAAAAAATAAAGTAAAAAAGAGGTTAGAGTGGGAGACAGCCAAAGCATAAGAGACTGTTAAAAACTGAGAACAAACTGAGGGTTGATGGGGGGTGGGAGGGAGGGGAGGGTGGGTGATGGGTATTGAGGAGGGCACCTTTTGGGATGAGCACTGGGTGTTGTATGGAAACCAATTTGACAATAAATTGCATATATTAAAAAAAAAAAAAAAAAAAAGAAAGGGGTATATTTGCATACTTTAACCTTTGCTGCCTGAGGGCCTGGCTTCCAATCAGCCTGAATCTAGGTGCTGACTGAGACCCTTCCTTCTGGGACACTGTCAGGTCTTGACAAACTCTCAACTACTGGGAGCCACTAAAAATAACACTGGCTAATTATACAATCACAAGACTTGAGAGACATCCACGAACTAGGCTAGGGTTCAACAATAATGATTATCTCCAAGTGACCCCATTCCTTCAAGACTAGCAGAGGTGGCTATTTTTCTAATGCACAGAAGCCAACAACAGAGAATCAAGGAAAATTAAGAAAAAGAGGAATACGTTAAAACTGAAAGAACAAGATAAAACCACAGAAAAAAAGCCTTTAACTGCATGAAAATAAGTGATTTACCTTAAAATAAGTGATAAAGAGTTAAAAATAATGGTTATAAAGATCCTCACTAAGCTTAGGAGAAGAATGGGTAAGCATAGGGAGTATTTCAACAAAGAGAAAATATAAGAAAGTACCAAGTAGAAGTCACAGAGCTGAAGAATACAATAATCGTACTGAAAAATACAATAAAGTGTTTCAACAGCAGCCTAGAGGAAGTAGAAAAAAGGATCAGTAACTTAAAGGCAGGCTGGGAGAACTCACTCAATCAAACCAGCACAAAGAAAGAAGAATAAAAATGTATAAAGACTTTGCACTGATGGACACTGATGGGACAACCTCAGCAGACCAACATTTACACTATAGGAGTTCCAGAAGAAGAAAGGGGCAGGAAACTTCTTTGAAAACATAGTGACTGAAAATTTCCCTATCCTGGGAAAGAAAATAGACGTATAGATACAGGAAGCCTACAGAGTTGCAAAAATGATGAACTCAAAGAAACCCACACCAATGCACGTGATAGTTAAAATGTCAAAAGTTAGGGGCGCCTGGGTGGCTCAGTCGGTTAAGCGTCCGACTTCGGCTCAGGTCATGATCTCACGGTCAGTGAGTTCGAGCCCCACGTCGGGCTCTGTGCCAACAGCTCAGAGCCTGGAGCCCGTTTCAGATTTTGTGTCTCCCTCTCTCTCTGCCCCTCCCCTGTTCATGCTCTGTGTCTCTCTCTGTCTCAAAAATAAATAAACGTTAAAAAAAAATTATAAAAAAATGTCAAAAGTTAAAGACAGAGAAAGAATCTGAAAAGCAGCAAGAGGAAAACAACTTGGTACACAGAGAGAAAAAGTTTTCCAGACAAGCAAAAGCTAAAGAAGTTAATCACCATGAGACCAGCATTATGAGAACTGTTAACAGGAATTCTTTAAGTTGAGGTAAAAGGGTGCTAATTAGTAACAGGAAAACATATAAATCTCATTTGTAAAGGTAAATATATAGTAAAATTCAAAATAATCTAATGTAAAAGTGGTGGGTTAGTCAATTATAAAGTTAGTAGGAAGGTTAAAAAGGCAAAAGAAGTAAAAATAAATATAACTAAAATAATTCATTAAAAAATACACAAAACATGTAAATTGTGACATCAAAAATAAAAACATGGGAGGAGTGAAAAGGTAGAGCATTAGAACACAATGAAAGTTAGGTTCTTTTCAAGTTAAAGTAGACTGTTATAAATACAAATTGTTTTATGGAAGCCTTGTGGTAATCACAAAGCAAAAACTTTTGGTAGATGCACAAAAATTAAAGAGAAAGAAATCTAGGCATACTACTGCAGAAAATAAATCACAAAGAAATACAGCAAGAGAAGAAGAAAGGACAAAAGGAATTACAAAAAATGGGAAAACAACTAACAAAATGGCAATAAGTACACTCCTATCAATAATTACTTTAAACGTAAATGTACTAAATACTCCAATCAAAAGATATAGCATGGCTGAATAGATTAAAAAAAAAAGGACCCATCTATATGCTGCCTACAAGAGACTCAGTTCAGAAATAAGGACACATAGACTTAAAGTGAGGGGATAGAAAAAGATATTCCATGCAAATGAAAACAAAACAGTGGCTCAGTCAGTTAAGCACCCGACCTTCAATTTTACTGCAGGTCATGATGCACAGCTGTGAGATCAAGTTGCATGTCAGGATCCACTCTGGGCGTGGGGCCTGCTTACAATTCTCTCTCTCTCTCCCTCTACTGCTTGTGCTCTCTCTCCCTCGCTCAAAAAAAAAAAAAACAAAACAATAAAAACACAAAAGCTAGTGTACCTATATTTACATAGGACAAATAGACGTTTTAACACAAAGACTGTAATAAAAGACAAAGATGGGCATTACATAAAGGGGTTCATCCCATAAGAGAATATAATACCTGTAAATTTTAAGCAGCCAACATAAGAGCACCTAAAATGTAGAGCAAATATTAACAGAAATAAAGGGAAAATAGACGGTAATACAATAATTAATACTCCCACTTTCATCAATGGATAGATCATCGAGGAAAAAATCAATAAGGAGACATTGACGTTGTGATGTTAGACCATATGTACTTACCAGACATATGCAGAATATCCACCTAAAACTAACAGAACACACTGTCTTATCAAGCATACATGGAACCTTCTTTATGACAGACATATGTTATACCACAAAACAAGTCTTAACACTAAGAAGACTGAAATCATATCAAATAGCTCTTCTGAGAACAATGGTATGAAACTAATAAATCAATTTCAGGAATAAAACTGGGAAATCCACAAATACATGGAGATTAAACAACATGCTACTGAATGGGTCAAATTTAAAAAAAAAAGTAAAAGAGGATCAAAACTACCAAGAGACAAATGAAAATGGAAATACAACATATCAAAACTTATATGAAATGCAGCAAAAGCAGTTATCATAGTACATGCTGACATCAAGAAGCAAGAAACCTCAAATGAACCAATTTTACATCTCAAGGAGCTAGAAAATGAAGAACAAACAAAACCTAAAGTTAACAGAAGGCAGGAAATGACAAAGATCAGAGTGGAAATGAATGAAGTAAAGGCTTAAAAAATAGAAAATATCAATAGAAATACCAATACGATGAATAACACTAAAGGCAGAATTTTGAAAAGATAAACAAAATTGACAAGCCATTAATTAGACTCACCAAGAAAAAAGAGAAAACTCAGATATGCGCGTGTATGTGTGTGTGTATACAAACACACACACACACACACACACACACACACACACCTATATATTATCAGAAATGAAAGAGGAGATGTACAATTGATACCAGAGAAATATAAAGGCCATAAGAGACTACTATGAACAATTATACAACAATAAATTGGACAACATAGAAGAGATGGATAAATTCATAAAAACATACAGCCTACCAAGACTAACTCATGAAGAAATAGAAAATCTGAAATACTAATTACTAGTCAGGAGATTAAATCAGTAGCCTAAAACCTCACAAAAACTAAAGTCTAAGACCAGATGCCTTCACTGGTTATTTCTAAACATTTAAAGAAGGATTGATCCCAATACTTTTCTAACTCTTCCAAAATATAGAAGAGGAGGGATTACTTCCAAACTTGTTTTATGAGGCCAGCATTATCCTGATATCAAAACCTGAGAAAAACACCATGAGAAAAGAAAATTACAGCCCAATACCTAAAAGACTTAGGTGCAAAAATCTTCAACAAAATATTAGCAAACTGAATTCAATAATACATTAAAAGGATGATACACTTTAATCAAGTAGGGGACTCATTCTAGGCATGCAAGGATGGTTCAACACCCACAACTCAGTGTGATAAACCACATTAATAAAATGAGGGAATAAAAAAATCACATGATCATCTCAATAGATGTACAAAAAGCATTTGATAAAATTCTACAATTTTTACGATCAAACTCTCAACGTAGTGGATGTAGAGTGAACATATTGCATTGTGATAAAGCTATATACGACCACTCCACACAAACTTTATACTTAATAATGAAGATCAGGACCAAGATTAGAATGCCCACTCTCACCACTTCTATTCAACAACTTAGTACTGGAAGTCCTAACTAGAGTACTTAGGCAGAAAAAGAAAGAAAAGGCATCCATTCAAGAAAGGAAGAAATAAATCTGTCACTATTTTCAGATGACATGATATTATATACATAAAACCCTAAAAACTCCACCCAAACTCCTGTGAATTAATAAATGAATTCAGTAAAAATGCAGGATACAAAATCAATGTATAAACATCTGGTATGTTTCTACACACTAATAATAAACTATCAAAAAAGGAAATTAAGAAAACAATCCCATTTACAATAGCATCAAAACAAAGAAAATATCCAGGAATAAATCTATCCAAGAAGGTGAAAGATCTGTATCCTGAAAACTCTAGACAACGATGAAGTAAATCAAAGACACAAATAAATGAAAGATAGTCCATATTCATGAATTGGAAGAGTTAATATTGTTAGAATGTTCATACCACCCAAAGCTATCTATAGAGATTCAGTGCAATTCCTATCAAAATTCTAAAGGCATTTTTTCACAGAAATAGAAGAAGCAATCCTAAAATGTGTTTGTAATCACAAAAGAATCCAAATAGTCAAAGAAATCCTGAGAAAGAAGAACAAAGCTAGAGGCATCATGCTTCAAGGTTTCAAACTATATTACAGAATTAGAGTAATCAAAACAGGACAGTATTAGCATCCGACACACAGCTCAACAGAACAGAGAGCCTAGAAATAAACTCATGCATTTAAGGTCAGATAGTTTATGACAAAGAAGGCAAGAATATGCAGTGAGGAGAGGACAGTCTCTTCAATAAGTGGTGTTGTGGAAACTGGACAGCCACATACAAAAGAATGAATCTGGAACACTATCTACAACATACACGAAAACTAACACAAAATGGACAAAAGACCTGAAAACATAAAACTCCTGAAAGAAAACATAGGGGATAAGTTCCTTGACATTGATCTTGGCAATTATTTTGTAGAATTCACACCGAAAGCAAAGGCAACCCAGGCAAAACTAAACAAGTGGGACTGCATTAAACCAACTGCTTCTGCACAATAAAGGAAACCATCCACAAACTGATGAGTAGCCTAATGAGTAGGAGGAAATATTTGCAAATCATATGTCTGATAAGGGGAAACATCCAAAATATATTTTAAAACTCATATAATTCAGTAACAACAATAACTAAAAGCCCAATCTGAATAACACATGGGCAGACGATCTGGACAGACATTGTTTCTAGAGAAGAAACACAGATGACCAAAAGGCACATGAAAAGATGCTCAACTTAACTTATCATCAGAGAAATGAAAATCAAAACCACAATAAGATATTACTTGATACTTGTTTACATGGCTTCATCAAAAAGAAAAAAAAATGTTAGTGAGGATATGGAGAAAAGGGAGCATTTCTGCCCTGTTAATGGGAATGTAGATTGGTGCAGCCACTAGGAAAACGGCATGGAGGTTTCTCAAATAATTAACAGAACTACCATATGATCCAACAATTCCACTTCTGGGTATTTATCTGAAGGAAAGGAAAACACTAACTGAAAAGGACATATGTGCCCCATATTCACTGCAGCATTATTACAATAGTCAAACTGTGGAAGCAATCTAAGTGTCCATTACTGGATGAGTGCATAAGAAACTAGGATTATTATTCAGCCAATAAAAGAAGGAAATGTTGCCATTTGTGATGACATGGACGGACTTGGAGGGCACCATGCTAAGTGAAATAAATCAGACAGAGAAAGACAAATACTACATGAGCTATATTTGGAATCAAAAAATACCAAACTCTTAGATAAAGAGAACAGAGTGGGGGTTGCCAGAGGCAGGGCCTGAAGGGCAGGAGAAATGGGTCAAGGGAGGTCGAAAGGTACAAACTACCAGTAATAAAATAATAAAATGATGGGGATGTAAGGTACAGACAGCACGGTGACTGCAGTTATTAATGCTGCATTGTATATTTGAAAGTTGCTAAGAGAGTAGATCTTAAAGGTGCTTCCACAAGAAAAAACATGTTAACGATGTGGTGATAGATTTAACTACAATTGTGTTTGAAGTCATTCCACAATATATAAAAGTATCAAATCATGTTGCACATTTGAAACTAATATAATGTTATATGTCCATTATATCTCAATCATTCAATCTTTCAGTATTTTTATTATAATTGTTTTACACATTAAGGTGAGTTTCATGTTGATGATAGGGTCTTCTTTAAGGGTCTTTTGATTTGAAAATTCATTTTGGAGTTATCCCTAGAATTAATATGGAGGCCACTGACCTACTTTTTGTATCATAATGTATTCATATATTATCCAGTGTAAGTGCAGTACACCTGTACAACCAAATGTGGTATGTAAAGGAAAGGAATATAATTATAGAGACAAAAAATACCTGGAAAAGAGTAGAGGAAACATTCCCCAGGAAAAAAGACAGTACTCTGTTGAATTGAATGGAATTTTGTTACATGGATGGTTTTGGAAAATTCTACAGTGTCTTTTTCTCCCTTCAAAAAGAGGAGCCTAATTCTCCTCCCTTTGAGTATGCAGGACTTAGAGACCCACTTCTAAAGTCTAGATATGGCTAAAGTGACAGTGTGTGACTAGTTTGTAAATGGTATGGAAGCTTCTGCCGCTCTCTCTATCAGATCATGAGCTCTGGAGAAAGTTAGCTGCCATTCGTGAAGCCTATGGAGATTCCCATGTGGTAAGTTACTGAAGCTTCCTGCCAAAAGCCTTATGAGTCAGCCGTCTTGGAGGCAGATCCTCCGGCCCCACCAAGCCATCAGGTGACTGCAGCCTAGGTCAACATCCTGACTGCAACACAAGAAGTGTCTGGCTCAGAACTAGCTAGCTAAGCCACTCCCAAATTCCTGACCCATAGAAACTCTGAGAAGATAAAGGTGTGTTGTTTGAAGCCAATATGTTTTGGGGGAAATCTGTTACACAGAAATAAAGAACTAATATATTAGGTGTTCAATGACACTAGCCTTACCAAATGTTTTATTTATTTATTATTTATTTGATTATGCCAGCTTTACTCATAATTGGTAAAACGTAGAAACAACCAAGATGTCCACCAGTATACGAATCTAATGAAGAAACCGTGATATATCCAGGCAATGGAGTATCATTTAGAGCCAGAAGAAATGACCTCTCATATCATGAAAAGACTTGGAGGAATCACAAAAGCTATTTCTCAGCATTAAAAAAAAAAAAATCTGGGGGCGCCTGGGTGGCTCAGTCGGTTAAGCAACTAATTTCGGCTCAGGTCATGATCTCGTGGTTTGTGAGTTCGAGCCCCACATTGGGATCTGTGCTGACAGCTCAGAGCCTGGAGCCTGCTTCGGATTCTGTGTCTCCCTCTCTCTCTGCCCCTCCCCAGCTCACGCTCTGTCTCTCTTTCCCTCAAAAATAAACAAACATTAAAAAAAAATTAAAAAAAAATCTGAAAAGGCTACAGGATGCATGAGCCCCACTATATGACATTCTGGTTGCAGAGAATAAGCAAGGGGAGGAATCAATAGGTGGAGCACAGAGGATTTTTAGGGCAGTGAATAGCTCTGTATGATACCATAATGATGGACATGTCACTATACAAACCTGACATATACATATGTCACTTGTCCAAACTGTAGAATGTACATCAAGAGTGAACTCTAAGGTAAACTACTGACTTTGGGTAATATGATGGATGAATGCAGATTCATCAATGTAAAAACATACCTTTTGGGATGGGGGGATGTTGATAAATGGGGAAGGTATGCATGTGTGGCAACACTGAGTGTATAGGAAGTTTCTGTACCTTCCTGTCAATTTTGCTGTGAACGTAAAATTGCTTTAGGTAAGTTATTTGTTTCAAGTTTTAATTTAAATTCCAGTTTGTTCACATTTAGTGTAATAGTAGTTTCAGGAGTAGAATTTAGGGATTCATCACTTACATATAACACCTAGTGGTCATGAACACACGTGCCCTATTTAATACTCATCACTTATTTAACCCATAACCCTCCTCCCCTGCCTACCTCACCTCCAGCAACCCTCAGTTTGTTCTCTATAGTTATGTGTTTCTTTTATGTATTGCCTCTATTTCCTCCCATGTTCATCTGTTTCATTTCTTAAATTCCACATATGAATGAAATCGTATGGTATTTGTCTTTCTCTGACTTATTTCACCTAGCATAATATATTCTAGCTCCATCCATGTCATTGCAAACGGCAAGATTTTATTGTTTTTGATGGAGGAGGAATTTTCCAGAGTAAATATATACCAGAAGTTCTTTATCCATGCATCAGCTGATGGACATTTGGGCTTTTTCCATACTTTGGCTATTGTTGATAATGCTGCATTGGGGTGCATGTATCCCTTTGAATCACTATTTTTGTATCCTTTGAGCAAATACCTAGTAGTGTAATTGCTTGACTTAAAAAAAATTTTTTTTTTAATCTTTATTATTTATTTTTGAGAGAGAGAGAGAGACAGTGTGAGCAGGGGAGGGACAGAGAGAGAGGGAGACACAGAATTCGAAGCAGCTCCAGGCTCTGAGCTGTCAGCACAGAGCCCGATATGGGGCTCGAACTCATGAACCGCAGGATCATGACCTGAGCTGAAGTGGGAAGCTTAACTGACTGAACCACCCAGGCGCCCCTGACTTTTTGAGGAACCTCCATACTGTTTCCCAGGGGGGCTGCGCCCGTTTCATTTTCCACCAACAACGTAAGAGGTTTATCCTTTCTCTTTAACCTCACCAACATCTGTTGTTTCCTGTGTTGTTAGTTTTAGCCATTTTGACAGGTATGAGGTGATATGTTATTATAGTCTGATTTGTATTTCCCTGATGATGTATGATGTTGAGCATCTTTTCATGTGTCTGTTAGCCATCTGGATGTCTTTTTTGCAAACATCTATAAATAACTTCTCAAACTTAACACACAAAAAACAAATAATCCAGTTAAGAAATGGGCAAAGGACATGAATAGACATTTTCCAAAGAAGACATCCAGATGGCTAACAGACACATGAAAAGATGGTCAATAACACTCACCATCAGGGAAATACAAATCAAATGGTTTAATTCAGATATTAGAATTACATTAGTTAGAGAAATTCATAAACACACATTTAATACCAAATAGCAAAAATTAAATAGCTTTTAATTTTCAAAAATGTGGCTTAGATTGTATTAGAATTATCTACTTTGAAAAGAAAAGAATGTCTTTGTAGGCTCTGCTTTACATACACAGTAAGGCAAATACTTGGATTTACTGTGTACTCATTTTTGTTGTTGTTAAAGAGACAATAATTTCAGAATTTAGAAGTAGGTCAAGTTAGAATGGAACTTACTAGTACATCCTGGCTGAGGTACCCAGCCTCTACTCGTACATGTTGCCGTATTTCCTTGGGTTGAACGATCAAAGCCAGTTTTACAATTGTATGTGATTTCATCTCCACTTCTGTATCTGATGCTTTCTGGTGCATAGTTACCATTTTGAATGTGAGGAGAAGCACATATGATTTCTGGGAAAAAAAAAAGAATATGTAGGTAATGTTGAAATCACTACCCATTAAAATAATCAAGTACATAAAAATATAGAAAGTGGGTATTATTATTTTTTGTCCCTACCACAGCATAAAACGGGATTAATGTGAGTTTAGTCTTATATCCTTCCCATCATATCATTCATGTCCCACCACTATATTTCACATCTGATATATTTGTGCCCCCTGGACCCTTGAATCCTTTCTCCAAAGCCATCACATATATCATAATATTCTATATGTGGCAATAAACTCATGACATATCACTTCAACTCTTCTTACAAACTATTCAACTTCCCTGGCATCTGTGATTCTCCTAGGACTGTTTACAAACGGCTTGAGTCTCTTCCTTCCAGACACTTAGTAGGATTTCATATCCCTGCCAAGAATTAGATGTGGTCTTCTGATTTACACAGGTCAAGAAAATGAGTAGGGTAACACGTTTCCCTTTAGGGAGGAAGTTTTAAAAAGCCACTGTGTGAATTTTTATGTTCTTTTTTCTAGCTGCAGGGATTAAGGACAGCCATGGAGAGGTGATGTCTCTACCCTTGATTCTTACAGCTACTATAATGAGCAGAGTCCCTTCAGACCTACATTGGAAGTGAGCATAAACAGGAAATAAACTTCAATTTTTTAAGCTATTGAAATTCTGGAATACATTTTTATTAGTATAACAGAATAAACTAGTCCAGGGTTTGGAGAAAACCTTTTATGTAAAGAACCAGATAAAAGGTTTCTGTCCCAGCTACTCAACACGAACACAGCCCTAAAAGATACATAAACAAATGAGCATGGCTGTATTCCAATAAAACTTTGTTTACACAAAGGGCAAAGGATGGATTTGATTTTCAGACTATAATGTGCTCTCCCATGACCTACTCTATCTTAATTTTTAAATTTCTCTCTCAGTTCTTTCCATCAACTTTGCTAATATCTAGCCAATGCATCAATCTGTAAAATTCCTTGTATAATAAAATATCATACCTTTAAACTATTGTAGAAATGTTACGTAACCATTTATATTAGTGCCATGGTGGACATTCAGCAATGCCAAAAATCCATTTATATGCCCCCAATTTACTTTCTATTCCATTTCCCAAAGTAACTTTCATCATAGTCTCATCATTTTCTTCAAAAGCCATCTAACACAATAGTTCCATCATCAACAAATAAATCCTTGCATTCACACATAACAAATTTCAGACTACCAGCTGTGGGTTCCCTAGATTTCTTACTAACACGTCCTTAACTTTGACTACCTCTGTTTGAACTTTAGCCTTTCTCTTACTTGTTGACGATGAGGTGTTTATTTCATTCAAGTTAGCTTTTCAAAAGTTTAATTCTTCCATCGAGCATGAACCATTGTATATTCCTTCCCTCTCTCATTTTGTCTACTATTCTCTCTTAAATGGATATGCAAGCTTCTCCAATTTTAAATTCCTTATCTCATCCCTTTTTCCAAGGTTGTTAATGTACTATACATCTCTCCTTCACAACCAAGATCCTTCAAATATCATCTTCCAATTAGTCTGGTTTTCAATCTCCCACTTATTCTTCAACTTACTGCTATCTGGCTTTTGACATCTTTAACATGCTGGTGCTATTAAGACAAAAGTCACCAATGTCCTCCAATTTCCAAATCCAAAATCTCTATGAATTGCTCATATCACAGTGACTGGTATTATATACTATGGGCTCCTTAATTATTTGTTGAACTGAATAGATAAAAACCCTCTGTAATATTTGACTCTGTTGATCACTGACTTACTGGCATTTTCCAATGCCCTGCATTCTTATGTTTTCCTACTTCTCCTTATTTTTGTCTGAACAGTACTATTTTATCTTATTTATTTTACTTATAGCTGCCCTCTTTCCTCTGCTCTACTTAATTTTAGGCCCTGTCTACTTCTCAGATCTCATCTCCTACCAAGGTCCCACTTACTCTATACGACCAACACAATAGCCTTCTGTCTGGTGTTCACACATGCCAGGCTTATTTATATCACTTGCACTTTTTATTCCTTATTTCTTGGGTGATGCTCCTCTAGATCTTCCAGCTGACTCTTATCACCACCTCAGAAATATCTTCCCTGAAGACCCAACGAGTATTGTATGAATGAATATCTATGCTTTATAGTTGGTTCTACATGAGTATTTGTCCTTGATTTTGTTGTTTGCTTCTTCACATTTTCTCTGTGAATTAAGATACTTCCACAATAAAAAGCTATCAGCATTATGCTAATAACTCTTCAGTGAGATCCAAATCCATATATCCAACTGAAGCTTCACACTAGACAGGTCCATGTGAATAATTCAAAGGCATATCCAACTAACTACATGCCAACTAAATCAACCTTTTCTCAATATATGCTTTTCCTCCTGTGTTCAACATTTTAATTTGTGACACAAAAACCTCATGACGGGAGCCTGGAAATTTACCTCACCTTCCCTCCTCCCCATCACTTCAATATTCATTCACACAGCACATTCTATAATCTTATAATTATTGCTTATACATCTCCTCCCCTTCATACCATGCTTCCACTGTGTACATTCAACTCTTAGAGGTTTTATGATAGTCTTTTAATTGGTCTTAAATTTGTACTTCATTCCTCCAGAATAAGCTTTAATAAGTCCCTATTCCAAACATGATACTATACTTATATTAGCAATGGTTATATTAGAAAGAATATGTGACCATCTAACCACAAATCTTAAGTATGTCTACATTGCTTGATTTTAATTGACACTACCGTGAGATGAGCCTTAATGTACCTTAAATGTAACCTTAAATTTACTTTTAGTTTTTTCTCCTCACTTTATTCTGCTCTATCATATTTTCACAGACCTTTGCAGTGGAGTTTATCATATATTAATTTTTACTTCATAGTGTGGCTTAACTTAATTTTTTTTTTAAATTTTTTTTTCAACGTTTATTTATTTTTGGGACAGAGAGACAGAGCATGAACAGGGGAGGGGCAGAGAGAGAGGGAGACACAGAACCGGAAACAGGCTCCAGGCTCTGAGCTGTCAGCCCAGAGCCTGACGCGGGGCTCGAACTCACGGACCGCGAGATCGTGGCCTGGCTGAAGTCGGACGCTTAACCGACTGCGCCACCCAGGCGCCCCTTAACTTAATTTTGAAGTCAAAAGAGTTTTACTAAGAGGCCAACCAAAAAATACTGGGAGAATTTGTTAAATAATTTTTAATAAATTTGCAATAATAATTTTGTTAAAATAATTAAAATAGAAGAACTTCAGGTGATTACTTTTGAGAAGACATAAATTCAATGATAAATTGTAATCCCTACTTTCATAATTTCCATTAAAATAAATGATGCTAGTAAAACATTGCCAGAGCAAGTACCTCTATCTAAAACAGTACTGGAGAATGTCTGCATGTGTGGGGTCACATTTTTTCCTACTGTTAGATACCACCAGTAAGCATTTGAAATAAGAACAAGAATTTAATGCTAGCACTCTATGTTGTTCATCATCAGAAAATCTGACTTGTACACAGAACAGATGGATTTGGAGCAAACGTGGCTTTTATTTAGCAGGTCTTGGTACTTTTAATTATTCCTATAAATGATTTGCTGTCAGAGACTGGTTCCTATTAGATGAAGAGACCAAAGTTTTGACAAATCACCTTCAAACAGAACCCCTGAAGGGCACCTGGGTGGCTCAGTCAGTTAAGTGTTCAACACTTTATTTCAGCTCAGGTCATGATCTCATGGCTCGTGAGATTGAGCCCCACAGTGGGCTCCATGCTGACAGTGTGAAGCCTGCTGGGGATTCTCTCTTTCCTTTCTCTCTGCCCCTACTCCCAGTCATGCGCGGTCTCTCTCTCTCTCTCTCTCTCTCTCTCTCTCTCTCTCTCTAAGTAAATAACATTAAAAAAAAAAAAAACCTGACACATAAAATCATAAACCGGATGGAAGAAATTTTAAGTATTTTATCCTAGGTTATTTTATTTTAATTTTATTTTAGTTCCAAATTTATTATAGATTTGGAGAAAGCAAGGTCTATAGATTTGGAATTCATCATTACCAGCAGGTAGATCCTTCTATTGTCCTAGGAAAATAAGGAGAAGCATTTGTGATATACTAGCTAAGGTACAATGTAGAGTACCTTTTACTTTTAAACTTATTTTTAAATGTTTATTTATTGATTTTGAGAGAGAGGGAGTGCACGCACAAGGGCGTGGCAGAGAGAGAGGGAGGGAGAGAATCCCAAGCAGGCTCCATGGTGTCAGTGAAGAGCCTGATGCAGTGCTCAAACTCTAGAACCAAACTGTGAGATCATGACCTGAGCTGAAATTAAGAACGGTATCCTTAACTGACTGAGCCAACAAGGTGCCCCTGGAGTTCCTTTTAATAAAAGACTTCTCCGTATCCAGTTAATGAACCACTGTTGTAACAGAGAGTGCATGCTTATTTAATTTGAACCTCTCTTTATATATGTTGATGTTTAGTAAACTGTTTTGTGAGAGTATCCAATCTTAGTGCACCTCAATCCTGGCATCTCTCTCCCCAAAGAAAGGATTCTAAGGCATCCTGTCTTGAGTTTTTGAGTTATACAATTGACTAAGAAAATGAAAAACAAATTCTAAAAAGAAAATGTTTTACAAATGTGGGATCTTTACTGTGTGTGTGTGTGTGTGTGTGTGTGTGTGTGTGTGCGCGCGCGCGTGCATGGGTGTGGTGTAGATGGGTCAAGTTTCAAGTAAGCCTAGGAATTGTAGCAACACATATGGGAAAAACAGATTTCCCACATTAAAACAAATATGTGCTCAGCAACAGCTTTAAGCAGGTAGCTATGTGACCAAGAAAAAGAACTAACTAGACAACTTCTATGGAGCAGTCAGGCTATCCTGAGTCCTATGTCAAAGTAAAACTGAATTCAGATTCTGACGTCTTACTTGGAAGTAAATTTCATTGAAACCTGGAATGATGATTTATTCTAATGTTCACTGAAACCTGGAGTGATGTATTCTAATGTTTATACAGGACAAAGGGCCTGATATAAAGTAAGGGGTTTATAAGTTATATTTTGACGACTGGATGGATAATTTAGCTCTCTAAATATTTAAGTCAGGCTCTGGAAGTAAAACATACGGCAGAAGTTAATGCCAGAGGACTTGTGCACCCACTTTCTTTGAGTAGGAGCCACAAATGCCATGAAGCCAAACAGCTGGACTCCACACATGATCCGCTGATCACAGATCTAATGTGGATGATCACTGTCTTCTCTTCACTAAACTCTTTGTAAAATTATTTTCTTAACAATGCCTGAAAGTGGAGGCCACTCAGTTGTAGGAAGATATATTTTCCAAGGAGCTACTTGTGGACTCAACCCCAAATTTCTTTCAGGGGGTTGGGGTGCCTGGCTGGCTGAGTAAGTAGAGCATGTGACTCTTGATCTCAGGGTTGTAAGTTCAAGCCCCAGGTAGGGTACGGAGCTTACTTTTAAAAAAAAGTTCAAAAAATTAAAAAAAAATTTTTGTAAATGTTTATTTTTGAGAGAGACAGAGTGTGAGTGGGGGAAGGGCAGAAAGAGAGAGAGGGAGACACAGAACGTAAAGCAGGCTCCAGGCTCTGAGCTGTCAGCACAGAGCCCGACACAGGGTTCAAACTCATGAACTGCAAGATCATGACCTGAAGTCAGACGTTTAACCGACTGAGCCACCCAGGTGCCCTCAACCAAAAAATGTTTTAAAGTAAGAACAAAATCATTCAAAATCTAACTCTAGTTTTTGTAAGAGAGG
This sequence comes from Leopardus geoffroyi, assembly GCF_018350155.1. Lineage (NCBI taxonomy): Eukaryota > Metazoa > Chordata > Mammalia > Carnivora > Felidae > Leopardus > Leopardus geoffroyi. The sequence continues at coordinate 24,735,618 of NC_059338.1, read as the reverse complement.
ATCATTAAACAAGGTTTACGCATGGAATTATGAATCCTATGATTAAAAGTTCAGAGAGCTCTTAAGAGTTCAACTCTTCTCACCATCTCCCCACCTACCCTGGGCCACAATATGACCATATCTATAAAAGTCACCCTTTTAGAAAGGCACTTGACCTCTGATTTCATGTAGGATAGCACTTGTAACTTGTTTCACTCGCTGCTGCAGCCCGCATCCGAAGTTAACGCACCCTTTTCCATAAATGTTTGCAAACAGCTCAACACACTTGTTACCGTGCAACATGTAATAGCTGTACCTTCTTGCTATTCTTCTAATGATATGATGTCTTAAACTCAACCTTTTACAGTTTTGCATCTGGACCACGAGAGTTTGAAACTCTCCCTTTTGAAATGAGGTAGGCTAAGTAGAACACAATATTACAGACATAACTTTTGGTGGGCACGAAGCAGTTGACGTGGATTCTACATCTGCACAATATCCCCCATTAGGAAGCCTAAAAGAGTTTGGTGGGTGCCCCCTGCCACCCCCCTGCATCATCATCACTATTGATTCATATTACGCCTGTGCTTAGTGAAATCTCTAGTTATTTCCACTTAATTCCATTGTTAATTGAGGATTCCCTCATATGGTATTCATCTCATTTACTTTGTTTGCAAAGCTAACTGCTCGGCTTTACAAGAGCAATCTGTCTGAGAAGTAATCATGCTTGGGAAGCCTATTATTGCCCTGGCTCTGCTCTAGACTTGATTTTTGACCACAGACCAACTACTTAACGAGCTATTGAACTCTTCTGTTCCTTTTATGTCTATTTTCAGAACGAGAGAATTATACCAAAATTAATTTTTGCACACATAAAACGTTAAGTATATTGTATTTATAAGAGTTGGTTCTTGTCAACATTAACGCTCCATTGTGAGAAAAAATAAACTGCTTCACTGTAAGGAATATATGAATGAAAAGAATTGATAAAATATATAGAAAGGAAATATAACATTACCTTTACATGAAGGGGTTGGAGTCCATCCCGATGCAGTGCATATAGCATCTCCTTTAATACTGTATTCATAACCCTGGTGACATGTATATTGAAATCGTTCGTTTTCCTTGTAAGTTTTCTTCAGAGATGCAGCATTTCCATTTGCGATTTCTGGCTTTTGGCAGGAAATTTCTAAATATAAGGGATTAAATTCCAAAATGTTTGTTACATATTAAAGAGCCATATCTAAGACATAGTTAAAGATACAAGTTTTGTTTCCTTTAGGCAAATCAGACAACAAAACAAAACTTCTATTTTGACATGGATGCTTGAATTATTTATCTGTTGTTCTTAATTTTGATTTTTGAAAGAAGGTAAAATTCTGATTAAACTTCTGTTGCTAGGGGTGCCTGGGTGGCTCAGTTGCTTAAGTAACTGGCTCTTGATTTTGGCTCAGATTATAATCTCATGGTTCCTGGGGTCATACGTACCCTGTCTGTGGCTCCCTGCTGGCAGTGTACAACCTTCTTGGGATTCTTTCTCTTTCTTTCTCTGTCCCTCCCTTACTCATGCTTTCTCTCTCTTTCTATCAAAAATAAATAAATAAATAAATAAATAAATAAATAAATAAATAATATGTTGCTTATTTTATTTGCTTTGAAGATAAATTAGTCCTCTTCAAGTAAATAGCAGGCAGTAATGATACCAACTATATATATATATATATATATACATATATATATATATATATATAAATAATTGGGTATAGATATATAGGCTTATTATGATAAATATTTTCACCGAATGACTTGTAAAAATTATGTATTTTCTAGTTATCGATAATAGAGTCATAATTGGCATAACACTTTGTCAAAGAAGTTAATTTAACCTATTGTCATTATATCTATGAATTACATCTTCTGTTTTTGTGGCTTTACCATCCATCAAAATTTTCTGTCAAGAAAACCCAAAAACTGGCCATCATATTTGCCCCCTTCTTCTCTCAAACATTTCCCCCTGGGATTATGGCAACAATAACTAATTTCCCAGATGCTATTCTCGCACCTCTGTAATCTATTTTCCTGTTTGTAACTTAATGACTGTTTTTCTTGTCTCTTCATCGCTCCGTTGAAGGATTCCACTGAAATCCTCCATCGATTCCCAATTCAGTCTGAATAAAAGCCAAATTCTTCAGCATGATATGGAGCACCTTAGAACCTTGCACTGGCCTATCTTCAAGCCATCACTGACCTACCCCTACTTGCGTCCTACACAACGGCCTCGAAGACATGGAACAGAGGAGCTTCAGGCTCCTGGAAGCCTCACTGCATTTGTACCTTCCTCTCCCTGAACTTCTCCTGACTGATATACTTTTCCCCTCCTCAACTTCGTTGGAAAAAGTCTCATTCTTTCTTCAAAATGTATCTTATGCATTAGTTATTCCAGTAAGGTTTTACTAACACAGAAATTCAGGTTTTTTTCAAATTTTATTTATTTTGAGAGAGAGAGTTTGAGAGAGACAGTGAGAGAGAGAGAGAGAGAGAGAGAGAGAGAGAGCGTGAGTTGGGGAGGGGCAAAGACAGAGGGAGAGAGAGGATCCCAAGCAGGCTCCACTCTGAGCGTGGAGCTGGATGCCAGGCTGGATCTCATCACTGGGAGATCACAACCTCGGCTAATATCAGGAGTCTGATGTTCAACTGACTGAGCCACCCAGGTGCTCAGAAATTTAGTTTTAAGGAGGAAACCCCATCTGTGAGCCTCTGGGGTATACAGTATTTGCTGTGCTGAATAGAAATATGATTGCCATTACTGACTTGAAGAACTAATATTGTTAGAGAGAATTTTTAAGAACAGAAATGCTTTTCCCTGCATCTCATTATAGGATAGACTAAACTAAGAAAGTGTGAATTTTAGAAAATATATTAAAAAAAAATAAATACGGCAGATATATCTGCCAAAAAGTATTGGTAAAATGAAGTAGACTGACCATAATGTTTCATTACAAAAGCCCAATCACCATACTGGTCATGATGCACTGGTTAGCAGTATTATAACTAAAGAAATCTTGACTTGCAGTTTACTATAGAACTTTTTTTAAAAGGCAAAAAGTTATTTAGTGAATTCAGTTTAGTTTCACAATATTTCTCTAAACTTACAGTGCAAATATAAAATAGGACCTCATTCTAGAAGTGTTATTCAAGAACAGAATGTTATAATGATATATCAGTGGAAATACATAATGACTTTTTGATCTTACAAATTAAAAGAAAGTCTGTTCTGTAGGCCAATATTAAATCTTGCAGCAGAACTGCTTTTAATCTATTTGAGCATGAAAGCCAATTACAATTTAATTATGGATATGACCATGGAATTTGGTTTCAGATAACCTAGGTTTGAATCTTAACTCCACCGTTATGCCATCATAACCTTGGTCATGAGATGTAAGTTTTTTGCCCCACAGTGTCCTCAGTTATAAAATAGAGGTGAAAACAGTGCATAAATCACAGTCATTTTGAAGGTAAAATGGAATGTAAAGAACTTAGATCAATTACTGACAAATAGTAAGTGCCCAATAAATGTTAGTTTTAATGTTATTAGTATAATTAGTATTATTCTATGCATAATATTTAAAAGTGCAAATTTTCATGAGAAAAACTAAAACTGTCCGATCCCATGAACAGTAAATGTATCTTACCCACACATTTTGGGCTTTCTCCACTCCAAACACCATTTGTTGAGCAACGTATTTCTGCAGGCCCAACAAGCATGAAGCCTGAATTGCACACAAACCGTACTACTTGTCCAAAAGTATATTCCTTGTCTAGTTCCAATGCGCTACTGGTCAATCTCCCATTCTCTGGATGTGTCACTGGTAAACACTTAACAACTGAAAAAAATAAATATAACTTTTCCTGATAGAATTTGACAACTTTATTAGGAAAGATATGTATATATACACATACAGGTATAAAGTCACTAACAAAGAAAGATTGGGGGAATTACTTAATTTTTTTAAAGAAGCATTTGATAAACCTGTTTGTTGGATATAAAGGCTTATAAATTAAAAAAAATCAATAAGCTTATCTCTGATTATTTTCTATGAGAGCAGACAAAGAAAAAATTATTTCTTTGAATGTCAGTTTACATTTTTACAGTAACAAATAAATGTTCCTTAAATAATTGAAAAATATAAAGCTTGAGATAATTAGATGAATTTTTTCACTTAAGCCCTAGGATAATATAACACTGTATTCCTAAAAGGTATAAATGCAAACTTTCTGATTCTATTTCTTTCAATAGATAAACAGTCCTTAATTTTCCTTCCTCTCCCACATCAGTGCTCAAAATAATCTGAGTATTCCTTTTGATTTTACTTAATATTTTCCAATACCTTGTAGGTTATGGCATTTAAACTTTATTTTAGAGTAGAATCATCCAGGATGCTCATTAAGATGGAAATTCTATGGCTATCTCCCTGCGCTATTACCCGAGATACTGATTTAGTAGGTTTTTAGTAACTCAAAATTTCAGCTTTAAACAAGCACCTCAGGTGATTTCAGTGTAGATGTTCCTTAAAACATTTAGATCTTTCCTCTCATTTCCGTAAGTTCTCTTCTTTAGGTAACGGGACTTTTGAGTGATCACATTCCCACTCGCCCTCCTCCTCCTCTCCTCCTTCATCCTCCTGGTCCTCCCTCCCTCCCCCTTTTCCTCATTCCCTCCCTCCTTCCCCCTCTCTCTCCCTCTCTATTTACTTCTCACCATGGAACTAAGAAAGACTACTCTGACTCATCTATTTCCATGATGACTAGAGAGATTGGCATTACTAGCCCAAAATTTAGAAACAGGATCTACATTTTTCTCATTCTGACTCTTGGTTTTATGGATCAGTAAGAAAAGTAGAGCTCTTCCTTACTTCCTGCCTCTTCTCAGTAAGACTAAGACCACAGGAAAACCTCCTTTGCCATGCAAGAGGGGAGAGATAACTGAATCTGGTCTCCATTTCAGATGTTATTGACGATCTCTGCATTTGGGTGGATATTGATTGAGTATGTATTCATTAGTAAAGCTGAAATTCTGATCCTTGTGCTATTTCTAGTGTTTAGAATCCAAAAGGAAAGGAAAATAGGTTTTAGATTTCCTAATCTCTAATACTTTGAATACATTAGATCAGATGAAACTGCACTCACATTTGGTTAATGAAACACAAAATAGTGTAGTAATAAAAAGCTTAGATATCCATTCCAAACTATATTAGAAGCCATAAAAATACTTTGAATCAAAAATATGTAATTACAAACTTTAAGGATGTTTCAATGTAAGATATCTCAAAAAATCTTAGATATTTTAAATATTTGAATATATTTGTAAATCAATTTTACATATACCTTCACATATAGGAATATCATTGGTCCATCCATCAGATTCACACTCACGGAAATTAATCATACCTAGCATCTGATACCTAAAAACCAAAAATGACAGAATGGTGAGCTAATTTATTATATGCATTTATATGAAATTTTAAGTTTGATACATTCTGAATGTCCAGGAACTCCATTTCAGAGAAAATTAACAGCATATACATTTCTTTCCTCCTTCCCTTCCCTCTTCTTTCCTTCCTTCCTTTTTTCCCTCCATCCTTACTCCCTTCCTTCCCTCTTTCTTTTCCTTTTCATTCTTTCTCTCTTTCTATTCTTTCTCTTTCTTATTCTTAAATTTCTTTCTTTCTTTTTTATTTAACTTGTTTGGGTTTTTTTTGTATCTGTATGAGATGAAGAAATTTTTTTAAGTTTATTTATTGAGAGAGAGAGAGAGAGAGAGCAGGAGTAAGGGATGGGCAGAGAGAGAGAAAGAGAGAGAATCCCAAGCAGGCACTGTTTTGTCAGTACAAAGCCCAATGTGGGCCTCCATCTCATGAACTGTGAAATCATGACCGGTGCCAAAATCAAGAGTGGGACGCTTAATTGACTAAGCCACCCAGATGCCACTTTCTATTATTCTTAAACTTCCTTACTACTTAAGAAAGGCTCTCAGGCAGAGTTAACACAGTGGAGAAGTAGGGGGACCCGAAGTTCCCTTGTCCCTCAAACACAGCAGTATTTAGCCCAGAAGATTTGGAATTCCAGGAATCTGGGCTAAAGAGCAACAGAAACATCTCCAGGGGCCCACGGGGACAACCTGACGTGCCATAGGTTCATGATTGCCAATTGGGAGAGATAAAATGGGTGGTGGTGTAGGCACAGAAGGGAGGGATCCCCTTCTGTGGAGAGACAAAAGGAAGAGAAAGAGAGGCTGTGGAAGTGTAGGATTGTATTTGGAGAAGAGAAAAACCACAGACTGGGGAACAGAATAAACGGAGACAGAACCAATTTCTAGCTCATTCCAGGGTTGTAGGGCTTCCTCCAGACTGGGGCCTGCTGCCCTATATGCATGCCTGGGTAGGGGGGGGGGGCAGCCCTGGGCTCAGTAGCACACTCAAAGGTGCAGTCAGAGAGCAGTCCACCAATCTTGAGGACTGTGGGAAGAAGGCACAAGACACTCCAAGGACAAAAGACCCTGAAGGCACCCGGCAGCCAGAGGCCCTTTGTCGGCTGTCAGGGCAGACTGGCACTACCCCAGAACTGAGACTCCAGGGTGGGATCCTTTAAGACATCGGGGTTTGAATCCCAGCCAAGTGCTTGGGAGGCAAAAGAGACTGGAGCGTGACAAAAAGGCCTGCTCGCACCTGCACAGTACTGTGAGGATGGCCTGAACAGAGTGGTTTGGGACACCCGCTCTGGAGAGGAGAGACTGGTGTGTCGCCATTTTTCTCCCCATCACCAACAAGGTGGGGTTTCAGAGAACAATGGACCACAGTGGAGGCGGGAACTGCCTACAACAAACCACAGCCCTCTGCGCCTGGTAACTGCATATCTAACAGAGCAAGATTGACACTGACCAAACCAAACAGCACCTCCTCCAGACCAGTGCAGCCACTGGTTGGTCCAGTGGTTTTGCATTTTTCTGAATTGATTCTTGTTCAATTCCTATTTTGTGTGTACGTGTGTGTGTGTGTGTGTGTGTGTGTATTTTTTTTTTTTCTTCCTCTTATTTCTTCCCTTCTCTTTTGGTTACTTTGGTTGTTGGTTGTTTAAGCAGACTTTTTTTTTTTTTTAATTTTTTTTTTCAACGTTTATTTATTTTTGGGACAGAGAGAGACAGAGCATGAACAGGGGAGGGGCAGAGAGAGAGGGAGACACAGAATCGGAAACAGGCTCCAGGCTCTGAGCCATCAGCCCAGAGCCCGACGCGGGGCTCGAACTCACAGACCGCGAGATCGTGACCTGGCTGAAGTCGGACGCTTAACCGACTGCGCCACCCAGGCGCCCCTAAGCAGACTTTTTAATCTAGTCTTTTTACACCTGTTCTGTACCTCCTTCCTCTTCATTTTCCTCTCCCTCTCTCTAGATTAAGCCATATCGTTTCTCTGATTCTCTACCTGGTCAATTATTTTTTTTTCTTTTTTCCCCTACCTTGTCATTTCTCTCTTTCTATGGGATAAGACTTCTTTTGCCACCACCCCCATTTAAAAAAATTTTTTCCAGGGTTACTTAAATGAATGTATCAAAGCACACCTGGTGGAAGATCCAAACCACAACTACAAGGAAGGAGACACAGCAACCACAGTCACAACAACAAGAGAGAGCAGGCAACACATTCCAAAACACCTCCTGAACAGTCAGGCCTGGGACAGTTTATGACCCCTTTTTAATCTAGTAGTGCTCATAGGTGCAGGACACATAACAAGCTATTAAAACACATAAAGGACAGAAAACTAGCCAAAATTATGAAACGGAAGAATTCTCCTCAAAAGAAATTCCAGGAAGAAGTGATAGCTAGAGAATTGCTCAAAACATATATAAACAATATACTTGATCAAGACTTTAGAATAATAGTCATAAAATTAATAGCTGGCCTTGAAAAAAAACATAGAAGACATAAGGGAATCTATTCCTGCAGACATCAAGGAACTAAGAAATAGTCATGATGAATTAAGAAATGTAAATGAGGTACAAAGTAATCTAGATGCAGTGACAGCAAGGGTGGAGGAAGCAGAGAGGGAGAATAAGTGAAACAGAAGAGAAAATTATGGAACATGATGAAACTGAGAAAAATAGAGATAAGAAAATACTAGACCATGAGGGGAGAATTGGAGACCTAAGTGATTCAATGAAATGAAATAATATCCGTATGATATGAGTTCCAGAGGAAGAGAGAGAGAAAAGGGAAGAAAGTTTATTTGAACAAATTATAGCTGAGAACTTCCCTAATCTGGGGAGGAAAACAGGCATCCAAGTCCAAGAGGCACAGAGAACTCCCCTCAAAATCAACAAAACCAGGTCAACACCATGACATATCATAGTGAAACTGGCAAAATACAAAGATAAAGAGAGAATTCTGAACACCACTAGGGACAAACGGGCCTTAACCTACAAGGATAGACAAATAAGGGTATTTGCAGCCTGTCCACTGAAACTTGGCAGGCCAGGAGGGAGTGGCAGGAATTAGTCAATGCGTTGAATAGTAAATATATGCAGAGAATCTTTTATCCGGTAAGGCTGTCATTCAGAATAGAAGGAGAGATAAAGGCTTTTCCAGACAAACAAGAACTAAAAGAGCTGATGACCACTAAACCAGCATTGCAAGAGTTCCTAAGGGGGACTCTCTGAGTGGAAAGCAGCAAAGACTACAAAGGACGAGAGAACATCACCACAAGCATGAAACCTACAGCTACCACAATGACACTAAATCCTTATCTTTCAATAATCACTCTGAATGTAAATGGATTAAATGCCCCAATCAATAGACAAAGGGTATCAGAATGGATCAAAAAACAAGATCCATCTATATGTTGCCTACAGGAGACTCATTTTAGACCTGAGGACAGCTGCAGATTGAAAGTGAGGGGATGGAAAACCATCTGTCATGCTACTGGAAGAAAAAAGACAGCTGGAGTAGCCATATTTATATCAGACAAACTAGATTTTAAACTAAGGCCATAACAAGAGATGAAGAAGGGCGTTATATCATAATTAAGGGGTCTATCCATCAAGAAGAGCTAAAATTGTAAATGTTTCTGCCCCTAACTTGAAAGGACCCAAATATATAAATCAATTAGTCACAAATATAAGCAATCTTAATTGATAAGAATACGGTAATTTCAGGGGACTTTAATACTCCACTTACAACAACAGACAGATCATCTAGGCAGAAAATCAATAAAGAAACAATGGAGTTGAATAATACACTAGACCAGATGGACTTGACAGATATATTCAGAGTTTTTCATCGAAAAGCAGCAAGAGACTCATTCTTCTTGAATGCACATAGAACATTCTTCAAGATCACATATTGGGTCACAAAATGGCCCTCCATAAATATAAAAGAACTGAGATCATACCATGCATATTTTTAGATTACAATGCTATAAAACTTGAAATTAACCACAAGAAAAAATGTGGAAAGCCTCTAAATGCATGGAGGTTAAAGAACATCCTACTTAAGAATGAATGGGTCAACTAGGCAATTAAAGAAGAAATTTAAAAATATATGGAAGCAAATGAAAATGAAAACACAATAGTCCAAACCCTTTGAGATGCAACAAAGGCAGTCATAAGAGGAAAATACATTGTAATCCAGGCCTATCTCAAGAAACAAACAAACAAAATTCCAAATATAAAATGTAACTGCATACCTAAAGGAACTAGAAGCAGAACAGCACAGAAACCCCAAATCCAGCAGAAGAGAGATAAGAGAGATCAGAGCAGAAATAAACAATATATTGAATCCAAAAAAAAAAAAAAAAAAAAAAAACAGCAGAAGAGATCAATGAATCTAAGTGCTGGTTTTTTGAAAGAATAAACAAAATTGATAAACCCCTAGCCAACTTCTCAAAAAAAAAAAAAAAGAGAGAGAGAGAGAGAGAGAACCTAAAGAGATACAACCATGAATGAAAGAGATCACACCACAGAAATACAAACAATTATTAGCAAATACTATGAAAAATTATATGCCAACAAACTGGACAACCTGGAAGAAATGGGCAAATTCCTAGACACCCATACACTACCAAAACTCAAATGGGAAGAAACAGAAAATTTGAAAGGACCCATGACCAGTGAAGAAATTGTAACAGTTATCAAAAATCTCCCAACAAATAAGAGTCCTGGGTCAGATGACTTCACAGGGGAACTCTACCAGACATTTGAAGCAGAGTTAATACCTATCCTTCTCAAGCTGTTCCAAAAAATAGAAATGGAAGGAAAGCTTCCAGACTCATTCTATGAAGCCAGCATTACCCTGATTCCCAAAAAAGACAGAGACCCCACTAAAAGGAGAATTACAGGCCAACATCCCTGTTGAACATGGATGCAAAAATTCTCATCAAGATACTAGCACATCGAATTCAACAGTATAGTAAAAGAATTATTCACCATCATCAAGATGGATTCATTCCTGGGCTGCAGGGCTGGTTCAATACTCTCAAATCAATCAGTGTGATTCATCACATTAATAGAAGAAAGGATAAGAACCATATGATCCTGTCAATAGATGCAGAAAAAAAAAAGCAATGGACAAAATACAGCATCTTTCTTAACAAAAATCCTCAAGAAAGTTGGGATAGAAGGAATATACCTTAATCTCATAAAAACCATACAAAATGCCCACAGCTAATATCATCTTCAATAGGGAAAAACTCAGAGCTTTTCCCTGAGATCAGGAACACAACATGGATGTCCACTCTTACCACTACTGTTTAACATAGTAGTGGAAGTCCTAGCCTCTGCCATCAGACCACAAAATGAAATAAAAGGCACCCAAATTGGCAAAGAAGCCTAATTTTTATTTTTTGCACATGACATGATACTTTACATGGAAAACCTAAAAGACTCCATTAAAAAACTGCTAGAACTGATACATGGAGTCAGCAAAGTCGCAGGAAATAAAATCAGTGTACAGAAATTGGTTGCATTTCTATACACTGATAATGAAGCAACAGAGAAATCAAGAAATCAATCCCATTTACAATTGCACCACAAACCATAAAATACCTAGGAATAAACCTAACCAAAGATGTCAAAGATCTGTATGCTGAAAACTACAGAAAGCTTAAGAAAGAAATGGAAGAAGACACAAAGAAATGGAAAAATATTCTATGCTCATAAACTAGAAGAACAAATATTGTTAAAATGTCAATATCACCCAAAATAATCTACACATTCAATGCAATCCCAATCAAAATTGCACTGGTATTCTTCTCAGAGCTAAGGAAAACATCCTAAAATTTGTATGGAACCACAAGAGACCCCAAATAGCCAAAGTAATGTTGAAAAAGAAAAACAAAGCCAGAGGCATCACAATTCTGGACTTTAGTCTCTACTACAAAGCTGTAATCATCAAGACAGTATGGTATTGGCACAAAAACAGACACATAGAGCAATGGAATAAAATATAGAACCCAGAATTGGACCCACAAATGTATGGCCAACTAACTTTTGGCAAAGCAGGAAAGAGTATCCAATGGAAAAAAGACGGTCTCTTTAACAAATGGTGCTGGGAGAAGTGGACAGCAACATGCAGAAAAATTAAACGGGACCACCTTCTTACACAAAATAAACTCAAAATGGATGAAATACCTAAATGTGAGACAGAAAACCATCAAAATCCTAGAGGAGAAAACAGGCAACAATCTCTTTGACCTCAGCCACAGCAACTTCTTACTCGACACATCTCCGAAGGCAAGGTAAATAAAAGCAAAAATGAACTAGTAGGACCTCATCAAAATAAAAACCTTCTGCATTGCAAAGGAAACAATCAACAAAACTAAAAGTAAATGGACAAAATGAGAGAAGATATTTGCAAATGACATATTGGATAAATGGTTAGTATCCAAAATCTATAAAGAACTTACAAACTCAACACCTGAAAAACAAATAATCCACTGGAGAAATGGGCAGAAGACATGAATAGACACCTTTCCAAAAAAGACATCCAGATGGCCAACAGACACATGAAAAGATGGCTCAACATCACTCATCATCAGGGAAATACAAATCAAAACCACATTGGGATACTACCTCACACACATCAAAGTGGCTAAAATTAACAACTCAAGAAGCAACAGATGTTGGCAAAGATGTGGAGAAGAGGGAACCCTCTTGCATTGTTAGTGGGAATGCAAACTGGTGTAGCCACTCTGGAAAACAGCATGGAGTTTCCTCAAAAAATTTAAAATAGAATTATCCTAGGACCCAGCAATAGCACTACTCAAAATTTATCCAAATGATACAGGAGTGCTGATTCGAAGGGGCACATGTACCCTAATGTCTACAGCAGCACTTTCAACAACAGCCAAGTTATGGGAAGCGCCCAAATGTCCATCGACTAATGAATGGATAAAGAAGATGTGGTTTATATATACAATGGAATACTATTTGGCAACAAGAAGGAATGAAATCCTACCATTTGCAGCAATGTGGACGGAACTGGAGGGTATTATGCTAAGTGAAATAAGTCAGTCAGTGAAATACAGATATATGTTTTCACTCATGTTGGACTTGAGAAACTTAACAAAAGACCTTGGGGGAAGGGAAGGGAAAAAGTTTCAAATACAGAGGGAGACAAACCATAAAGAGATTCTTAAATACAAAGAACTGAGGGTTGATGGAGGGGTGCAGGGGAGAGGGGAAAATGGGTCATGGGCACTGAGGGGTGATGGCTATTGAGAGGTGATGGACATTGAGAAGTAAAAATGGGTGATGGGCACTGGTTGGGATGAGCACTGAGTGTTGTATGTAAGTGATGATACATGGGAATCTACCCCCGAAGCCAAGAGCACACTGTATATACTGTATGTTAGCTAATTTGACAATAAGTTATATTAAAAAAAAGGCCCTCAAGTCTTCAGGCACATGGACTAATCATTATCCTTGGTTCATGACAGAAACTCATTATAATTTTGTGCACAATATCCTCTTATTTTATCACTGAGTTAGTCAATTACACTTAACACTGTTATAACCTCCTTGAACTACCACCAAAACGAAAACCCAAAAAACATGATAGTAAGCAAGAGCTAACAATATGTTCCACTTCCTCCACTCTTGTTCCATACTCCTATCGTCCACAATTATGATATCTTTGGAACACTGGGGCTCATTACATAATCAAGAATAGTACTAGACAAAATTTCTTAGCATGTTTATTTTGAACACTTGTCTTCATCTTCCCATTTCCATCCTAGGCATTTTTTACAGTGTGGTCATCGAGTCAGATTTCCTTATAAAATTCATTCATTCAAAGTCAAATTTATCTAACTGTGGTAACACATCAAGCCCATCCTTAAAATCTAAAATGCTCTAGTTGGATGAAAGTTTCTTAGGGCAGATGCAAAATGTATAATCATTACCAGAGGCTTTAGAGCAAAGCAGAGCATCCTTCTTAGTATTACAGTGGACAGCAAGAAGCAGAAAGCTTTTTCTCGAAACATAAGTAATGGGCAGCATTTTGATAACCACAAGAGAGGTAATTTTGAGAATGGGACTTTCATTAACACCTAAATAATTGTACATAAACAAACGTTTCCTTCATCTGCAAATAAGGATTGCTTCACCCATTACACAAGTAAAAAAACCACAAGCTTTCTCCCTCAAAAATTACTTTGTCTTCCTTTGAATGTTACTGTTTCTTCCTAATTCTCTAAAGGAAGAAAACATTTTAAATGAGGGTCACAGAACTTGAAGTCAAACATTTATCTATGTCTCTGTCATATAAAGAAACAAAATAATTGGTGATTTATTTTCCTTCTTTGTCTCCTCTACTGGTACCCTGTTCCAGCACAGAAAGTACATTTCCTGGTTAACATTTTCCATCTACACCAGAAACCCACCCGTTCCCCCAAAGTTGTTTTAGGGATTCTGCCAAATTCTACACAAAACCGCTTATGGCCCATATACATAGGGAAAGGGGGAAGAAAAAGAGATTGTCCAAATGTTGGTACTTGGGGAAAAGTAATAGCTCATGTATCTGCAACCCCAGCTGGGCAAAATAGCAGAAAAAAGGTGGATGGGAACAAGGGATCAAAAAAGGTTGGTTGACTAGCAGAAGCGATGGGTGTAGTAAGCCCATTCTATATTGATTCAACAACTGGGTCAAAAGGTACATCCCCTCAGGTAGGTAAAACAATCTAAAATTTTTAAAATAGCATAAAATATTGATGTTTGCTGATCTTCCATGGTCCAAGGACTTTTATTTCACTAATGAGTATCTAGTCCTTGGTGGAGATCCAAGCTGAGTGGCAGATAGTTACTTTTTATAGAATCTTTAACAGAGTTTGCCCAGAACTTATACAAGATGAAAGAAGCAAAGATGAATTAAAGTGCAGCCAAGATCAGAGGTTAAGTATGTCGCTAATTTTTACCGAATTATAAATATTTATTTATTACTGAGATTTAGGGAATCTAGTGGATGAAGTCTATGAGTTTTGATCCCTTTTGCCAGGTCCAATATGGAAACTAAAGGGGTCAGACAAGCCTGTATTGACAGGGATATTACAGAGGTGAACAGTGAGGTAACTGGAAATTTAAGCCCAGATGGTCTTCATCTATTTGGTCATGTATAACAAAGCCAGCAGCAATGATTGAAAGTTGGGCTAAAAATGTCTTTGAAAAATCTCAGTGGCCAAAGAGAGCCTAAAATCATAAGAACTAAGACTTATTGGGTGCCTACAATATCCCACAAACTCTTCGAAGGGCTTAAGTGTGTCTTATTTATGTTTTCCACCAATCCTATGATGCACCTGCTGTGTTTCTACTTTCTTTTCTTTTTAGAGACAGAGTGTGTGTGCAAGCTAGGGAGAGGGACAGAGGGAGAGAGAGAAAATCCCAAACAGGCTCCATGCTCAGTGCAGAGCCTGATGTGGGGCTCAATCCCATGACCCTGGGATCATGACCTGAGCTGAAATGTAGAGTTGGATGCCCAACTGACTGAGGCACTCAGGCGTCCCATGTTTCTACTTTTATAATTGAGGAAATGGGAGTGAAGAGCTATTAGAATGATACATACAGTTATTAAGTGGTGGAGTTTTGGGATGCAGGCTTACTCCAAAGTCTAACCTTTTTTTTTTTTTTTAATTTTTTTTTTCAACGTTTATTTATTTTTGGGACAGAGAGAGACAGAGCATGAACAGGGGAGGGGCAGAGAGAGAGGGAGACACAGAATCGGAAACAGGCTCCAGGCTCTGAGCCATCAGCCCAGAGCCCGATGCGGGGCTCGAACTCACGGACCGCAAGATCGTGACCTGGCTGCAGTTGGACGCTTAACCGACTGCGCCACCCAGGCGCCCCCAAAGTCTAACCTTTAAAATACTACATTGATCCTATTTATATTTATGTAGCATAAACTTATAATGATACTGGTTTTCCCATGTATGAAACTTTCCTCAAAACAACATGTAGACCTAGATGGGCATAACAGGAATAAAGAACCCTGAAGAGGTATCACAGTGTTAAGATCAGCCATGAAAATCCAACAGGAGATTAGAGAACAGACTGTATGATTATGAAGGTAGTAACATTTTTGGTCCATGTGATAAGAATAATTTACAGACCATGGAAACTTAAATAATGGTAGTTATTATTGCTTTGGTGTAAAATATTTGTTTCTCCTAAATTTTATAAGCTTTTATCAAAGAGATGTCACGTAATCTGATTTTGTTGCCATTCTCACTGTCCCTGACATATTGAATTCCCTCCCATATACTCTGTACATAATAGAATATAGTCAGGAATTTTTGGAATAAACCCTTATTTATATATATACTATTTTCCAACCCTCCTAGAACTACACTCTTCAAGAGTAATTATAACTCATTTAAAATTTTCAATGTTGAGGAGATAATATGGTATCCAAATATAATCAGTTCCATTATACATTAATTTTTCAGGCTTCTTGTATGGTACTTATAAAAATGCTCATAGAAAAATAAAATAACTGGGGTGCCTTGGGTGGCTGCCAGTTAGGTGTCCAACTTCATTCAGCTCAGGACATGATCTCATGGTTTGTGGGTTCAAGCCCCACATTGGGCTCTGTGTTGGCAGCTCAGAGCCTAGAGCCTGCTTTGGATTTTGTGTGTGTGTGTCTCTCTCTCTGCCCTTCCCTCTGTCTCTCTTTGTCTCTCAAAAAAATAAAATAAAACATTAAAAATTAAAAAAAAGAAAAATAACGTGACCTTAAAAATACTAATCAGTACAGTTCCTATCTACAATCTAAATTATAATTGTCTCAATTTTTTTATATTGACTACATACCCCTCATTACATGTGTAAACAACCTTTGCTCCATATTCAAATTCATTTCCTCTTGCAAGATGAAAGGAACCAAAAGGAGTATCTCCAGGATGTCCACAGGGCCTTTCTAAAATGATCAAAAGAATATAATATCATTATGTAACACAGGGAAACACATTTGATGTAGAAGTTCAAGGAAAATGGTATTTAATATTATATCCAAAGACATAATTGAAGATGTAGAAAAGTGAAAAATAACAAAGTTATTATTTTATTATTAAACTTGTCTATATGGTGGGTTTTTTTATTTTGGAAGATTACAACTCCTTATTAAGAATAATGATGGTATAGGGGCGCCTGGGGGGCTAAGTCGGTTAAGCATCCAACTTCGGCTCAGGTCATAATCTCACAGTTTGTGGGTTCAGCTCCGCGTCGGGCTCTGTGCTGACAGCTCAGACCTGGAGCCTGTTTCATATTCTGTGTCTCCCTTTCTCTCCCCCCTCCCCTACCTGTGCTCTCTCTCTCTCTCTCTCTCAAAAATAAATGAACATTAAAAAAAAAAAAGAATAAGGATGGTATATTATTTTGTATTTAAATGACAATTATGATATAATTCAGCTAATATTGCTACAATAGCAAACATTTGGTATTTTCACAACTAAAGTTTTCACAAATGTATGATTTACTTACTCTGACATATCCTCAATGGATTAAGAGCCACCCATTCTCCATTCTTGCATTCCATTATAATAGCTCCAAG
The DNA here is from genome assembly GCF_018350155.1 of Leopardus geoffroyi. Taxonomy (NCBI): domain Eukaryota; kingdom Metazoa; phylum Chordata; class Mammalia; order Carnivora; family Felidae; genus Leopardus; species Leopardus geoffroyi. The sequence continues at coordinate 24,718,553 of NC_059338.1, read as the reverse complement.
AGTTCTATATCCAGGTCGGCATTTATATGTAGCCTGAGTTCCCTCTGGATATTTTTGTTCAGGCCAGACACCTACCAAAATTTCATTTTGTTTTCCTGGAGGCGGTCCTTCACAATCTAAAAACAATAAAAACAAAGTAATTGCTTAAAGTGTTTTTTTAAACTTCCAAAACATTTAGGTTATTTTGCTTTTAAAAATACCTATGCTGGGAGGAGTCAAAATGACAGACAAGTAAGAAGATCATTATTTCCTTCACCCCTCAAAGACAGCGGTATTAAGGTCAGAACACTGTCTGCAGAGGAAATCAATCTACAGAGTGGCAGAAGGATCCCCACAGGTGGAACGAGACAGTTTGGTGGTACAGAGGCAGATGTTTGAGAATCGGGAGAGAAAAAATGGGCAGTGTAGGCAAGGAGGGGAGGGGACCACTTTTGTGGAGAGACAAAAGGAAGTGAAGAAAGGTCGTAGAAGTGTGGGATTGTATTTGGACAAGATGAAAACCTCTCTGGACCATGGATAGGGGAACAAAAAATACAGATAGAGCCAATTTCTACTTTGCAAACAGCCTTATAAGTGAAGATTGGAGTTTTTAGGGTTGTTTGACTTTCTCTGGACTGGTGCCGGCTGTGTGCAGGTACCTGGTGGAGAGAGGGGCCAGTCCTGGGGTGCGGTAGTGTTCGCAAGGGTGCACTGGCAGACAGCAGTCCCTTCCTCCCAAGTACTGTGGGAAGAGGGCATATTGCCCAAGGACAAAGACATTGCAGGTGCCAACCTGAGGCCCTTTGTTGGCAGGGCAGAGTGGCATTATTCCAGAACCAGGTTCACGCAGAGTGGGATACAAGGTGCTGGAGGAGCCTGTGGAGCAGGACAGGTCGAATGCCCGCACTACTCTGTAAGGCACTGCCTGAACTGCATGGTTTGAGACACTGCCTGCGGGGAGGAGAGACTGGGGTGTTGCCATTTTTCTTACCAACACCAACATGGTGGGGCTTCAGGGAACAGGACAGTAGCTCCACTGGGAGCCTACTTACATGAACCCCAGCCCCTCCGTGCCTGTAACTGCTTATCTACTGGAGCAGGACTGACACTGAGTGAACCGCAGGGGCCAGATTCAGACCAGCACAGCAACCAGTCCCAGGCACCAACAGACAACTGTCCTGCAGTTTTGTATATACGGACGGAAGAATCATAAGAATGAATCAGTGATATACAAGATATTATGGAAAATAATGAAGCTGAAGAGAAGAGGTAAAGAAAAATATCAGATCACGAATGCAGACCTAGGGAACTCAGTGACTCCATAAATCATAGTAACGTTCGTATCATAGGAGTCCCAGGGAAGAGAAGGAAAAGGGGGCAGAAGGTTCACTGGAGGGAATTATAGCTGAAAACTTCCCTAAACTTGGGAAGGAAACAGACATCCAAATCCAGGAGGCACAGAAAATTCCCATCAGAATAAACAGGTCATGATCTCAGGGTTGGGAGATCAAGCCCCATGTCAGGCTCCTCACTGGATGTGGAGCCTACTTAAGATTCTCTCTCTCTTCCCTTTGTCCCTCCCCTGACTCCCATACACACGTGCTTTCTCTATTTCTAAAAAACAAACGAAAAAACACTCAAACGAAGAGAGATAGAGGGAACATACCTCATTATCATAAATGCCACATATGAAAGACCCACAGCTAATATAATTCTCAATGAGGAAAAACTGAGAACTTTTCTTCTATGGTCAGGAACAAGATAAGGATGACCGCTCTCACCATTGTTACTTAACATAGTACTGGATCTAGTCTCAACATCAGTCAAGAAAAGAAAAAAAAAAAAGGAAAGTAAAAAAGAAAGAAAGAAAGGCAAGGCATCCTAATCAAGAAGGAAGAAATCAAAGTTTCATTATTCACAGACAACATGATAATCTACATAGAAAACCCAAAAATCTCCACTAAAAATTTCTGGAACTGATACACAATTCAGTAAAGTTGCAGGAAACAAACTCCATGCAGAGAAGCCTGTTGCATTTTTATATACCAATAGTGAAGCAGCAGAAAGAAAAATGAAAGAATTCATTTCCATTTGAAATTTCCAAATGAAAGAATTTCATTTCCAAATGAAAGAATTCACTCCATTTATATTTGCACCAAAAACCATAAGATACTTAGGAAAAAACCTAATCAAAGAGGTAAAAGATCTGTACTCTGCAAACTACAGAATACTGATGAAAGAAACTGAAAGCAACACAAAGAAATGGAAAAATATTCCATGCTCATGGACTGGTAGAACAAATATCATTAAAATATCTATATCACTTAAATCAATCTACACATGTACTGCAATCCCTATCAAAATACCACCAGCAGTTTTCACAGAGCTGGAACAAACAATCCTAAAATTTGTATGGAACCACAAAAGATTCCAAATAGCCAAAGTAATCTTGAAAGAGAAAAGCAAAGCTGGAGGCATCAGAATTCCAGACTTCAAGCTACATTACACAGCTGTAGTCACCAAGACAGCATCGTGCTGGTATAAAAACAGACACACAGATCAGTGGAAGAGAACAGAAAACTCAGAAATGGACCCACAACTATATACTCAACTAATCTTTGACAAAGCAGGAAAGAATATCCAATGGAAAAAAAAGTCTCTTCAATAAATAGTGTTGGGAAAACTGGACAACAACATGCAGAAGAATGAAACTGGACCACTTTCTTACAAGGTACACAAAATATATTCAAAGTGGATGAAAGACCAAAATATGAGATGGGAAGCCATCAAAATCCTAGAGAACACAGACAGCAACCTCTCTGATTTGGGCCATAGGAACCTCTTACTAGATACGTCATCAAAGGCAAAGGAAACAAAAGCAAAAATGAACTATCGGGACTTCATCAAGATAAAAAGCTTCTGCACAATGAAGAAAACAATCAACAAACTAAAAGGCAACCTTCAGAGTGGGAGAAGATATTTGCAAATGACATATCTGATAAAGGGTTAGTATCCAAAATCTATACAGAACTTATCAAACTCAACACCCAAACAAATAATCCAGTTATGAAATGGACAGAAGACATGAATAGTTTTCCAAAGACATACACATGGCCAACAGATACATGAAAAGATGCTCAACATCACTCATCATTAAGGAGATACAAATCAAAACCACGATGAGATACTATCTCACACCTGTCAATGGCTGAAATTAACAGCACAGAAAACAACAAGGCATTGGCAAGGAGGCAGAGAAAGGGGAACCCTCTTGCAGTGTTGGTGTGGGAATGCAAAGTGGAGCAGCCACTCTGGAAAACAATATGGAGGGTCCTCAAAAAGTTAACAATAGAACTACCCTACAATCCAGCCATTGCACTGCTAAGTATTTATAACAGAAGGATACACAAATACTGATTCTGAAAGGATACATGCAGCTTGATATTTAGAGCAGCGTATCAACGATTAGTCAAATTATAGAAAGAACCCAAATGTCCACTGATGGATGAATGGATAAAGAGATGCAGTACACACACACACACACACACACACACACACACACACACACACACTGGAATATTACTCAGCCATCAAAAAGTATGAAATCTTGCCATCTGCAATGCACCGACAGAACTAGAGTGTATTTATGCTAAGCAAAATAAGTCAGTCAGAAAAAGACAAATACAACATGATTTCACTCATATGTGGAATTTAAAAAATGAAAGAGATGAACATAGGAGGAAAACAAGAGAGGCAAACCATAAAACAGACTCTTAAGTATAGAGAACAAACTGAGGGTTGCTGGAGGGGAGGTAGGTGGGGAAATGGATTACAAGTAATGAATACTGAGGAGGGCATTTGTTGTGATGAGCACTGGGTGTTATGTGTAAATGATGAACCACTAAATGCTACTCCTGAAACTAATATTGCAGTAGGTACTAACTAACTGTAATTTAAATAAAAACTTTAAAAGACAGAATGATTACATTTAAATAAAAACTTTAATTTAAATAAACATTTTAAAAGATAGAATGATTACGTTAGGTCTCCAATGATTACTTTTAAAAATGGCAAATTCAAAGATACTTATCACCAGACATATTCATTAGTATTACTTTCACTGCATAACTCCTTTCTTCACTTGGTTTTATGACAATGGCTTAACATTCTATTCTAGAATTTCTTTTTAAAAGGTAAGGGGCAAATAATCAACAGAGGTGAAGACCATCATGGAACCTATCTCTGATGAACATGTTTCACATTGCATACAAGCTCCATATAAAACTATACTTTTCTGTAGTAAATAATACTTGTGTGAGATTTCATATGCAGTAATTTTTCTTTGAGGTTTTAACAAATTTTTAGCACATTTATGTTAGGGAACTTTTAATAAATGATTCTACATTACATTTTGATTTTTAGAATTTAAGTAAACATTCTGTTTCTCCACTAGATGATGCTAACATCCTGTCATAAAACAACACAAACCACCTCTCTGGATTCCCCCCTCTTCCAAAGAGCCAGATTTTTTGTGTTGTTCGTTTTTAAATTTAATGTTCATGATGAAGATTTTATGCTTAATTGCAGGCTAATATGTGTGTTTTTCATTTTAGAAATTCAAATCCACTTCATGGCATTCTGGCTATTGGAAAAATAAGTTAATTTTCAAACATAGATGCCAATATTGTGAGTACAGAACTATTTCTTAGTAATATATTAATATTTTGAAAAACACCGCTCCTATCCTATTAAGCTAATGCAAGGTAAAGGTAATAAAGTTTTATCAGTTAATTTATTTCATTTAAATTATTTTTTAAACAAATCGGCCAAGAGTAATCCATCTTCAAAACATTTAAAGTAATCAATTCACACACACACACACACACACACACACACACACACACACACCACTAGCCCATTAGCTAGCCTGAGGCAAATGCATTTTCCTCAGGTTATGTTTCAAAATAATACATCTATACCACTTGCTCTTGAATTTTCAAATTTGGTTAATTGCTTTTAACAACAGATGGAAAAGACAAATATACACACCTTTCACATAATCTTCCTACCAGCTTCTCACAATTTTTACTATGTATATATGTTTACTATAGTAGAAGTATTGTCATATTGATTACCCTTTTTACTTCAAATAACTCTTAAAATTATGGTGCTTTTTCCTTGAACTTTAAATGGCATCTCTTGACTGTAAGAAAACAGTGTCACGACCCCCTACTCCATTTCCCCATTTTCCAGTGCCATCTCCAAACTCTTAGTTGTGATTATGACCATTTGCCACCTTCATTGTGACACAGTCTGCTAGCTAGTCTGCAAGCCTCCATTCTCCACGGGGTTACAGAGGATTTTTTTCCAAAATTGGTCATGTCACTCTTGTGATTAAAATTCTTTGCTGAATTTTCCTTTCATTTGTAAGACATTCTAAACCTAATCAAGAAAACCTCAATCAAATGTGTACCAGACTGCTTTGGTAGAGTAAGGTTGGTCTCTTTGTACAATTACTCTCTTTTTCTAAAATTATTTTGAGAAAAAAAAAATAGGAGATACTACTTTTTAAATAGCTTAATTCTAAACTCAGTAGGCATTAGAACATATTCTAAAGCCAAACTAAAAATCAACATCGAAAAAGTAAATCAAATGGACAAAATGGAAATAGCAAAAATAGATATTTTATGTTAAATTTCTTTCCTATCTTCTCATTGGTTTATATGAATATTAGTTACGTATACATATACATGATATGATCCAATTAGTTTTTCAAAATAAGATATTTTCAGATTATTTTACAAATAACATGAGGATAATTAAAGATATGTGGCAAATAAAATATACACCTCTATAAATAAAGTTATCGGTTGCAATGAAGTTTTTAAAAAATAAACTCTAGAAAAACCAGAGAGAGATTATATTATACTATTGAGGCATTTGAAAAAATAAACTTATGCTTAAAAATTTTCTTAAATATGACTATGCAATTTCCTCTTGAAATTTTAACAGTGTAAAGACCATGAAGATAATTACAGGATTATGAAAAGCAAATGGGAGAACAGGTCATAGCTATAAGAAATTGGGCAGAATACAAGTATGCCATAATTAGGACTGAAGCAAGTTACTATCAGGATATAGCCTGAATATATCACTGAAATCAAATTTCTTGAAATGTGTAGTATTTGGATCGCTACTACCTAATGCCAATTATTGTTCAAGTCAAAATGGTAGCTTCTTAAAATAAGTTGTTAGTATATATTGACTGGTTGCTATAAAAAAGGAGCTTAGTTGGAGGGAGATTAAAATAAGGGCCTTTAAAAACTGTAGCAGGAATGATTTTGTATCGGAATAATTATCATGTCAATCCTGAGGATAAGGATTAAAAAAGAAAAGAAGAAAAACAACACACACTATACCCAATTTCACCTGTAGTACTTGTGGAATTGTAACTGATGGAAGATTTAGAAAGGTGGGGATGATTTCAATCCTCCATTTTTACAGATCTACTATCAGTCTTTTGTAAACACAACTGATGTTTCCTCAGTCCTTTTTTTTTTTGTTTTTTATGGAGGGGGCAGGAGTAAAAGGAGACAGAGAGAGAGAGAGAGAGATTCAGAGAGAGAGAGAGAGAGAGAGATTCAGAGAATTCCAAGAGGGTCCATTCCCAGGGTGGAGCTCCACATGGGACTTGATCTCAAAACTGAGATCATGACCTGAGATGAATCAAGAGTCCGATGCTTAACCAATTGAGCCACCCAGGAGCCATGTTCCTCAGTTTTGAATGTCCTCCTCCCTGGCATCCTTATTTCCATGACTCCCATCCAACCTTCAAAGTCTACCCAAGATGCCATCATGACCCTGACAGATTTGGCTCTCTTCATTCCACCTCTTACAAACAAACTCCCCAACCCGATCCCACTCCAGACTCTCATTCCAATTTGGATTTCTTGTCTCCTCTAAATGATCCTGTAGTCTCTCTTTTGCTTGTCTCCATCACAATGCTTTATACAGTAAAATACAATATGTTGATGAAATACAATAATCATTCCTTTTGTTTTCCCCACTAAGTGGCCTTTTGGTACATGCTAGTCCTAATGCCTGGCACTTAGCAGGCACTTAGAGTCACTTAAAAAGTGACCATTGGATGGGCAAATAAATGAATGAAAGAATGAATGAATATGAAGCTCTTTTGGAACCTTTCCATTATATCTGCAGATTGCAGGCAACCCATGGGAAGAACACAGTAGACAGTAACCAATGTAAAAGGTAAGACATGAGAACACATGTGCAGTGATCTCAAAGCTCTATCGCATGAACCCAAGAAACTCTATCTGTAACTCCATTGTACCTCTGTCTACATGTCTTAATCTTGAATTTATCCCATAATTTTGAAGTCAGGAAGCATTTTAAATTTGTTCAAAAAGGCTTTGGGGAGCCTTTGAAGGAACAATTCTATAATCACTTTCCTATCTATTACATTTTTGGTCAACATGGTTTGAGAAACTTGCCTCTCTCAGTTAAAACGTCCAAACACATAGAAGTGCTCTGTCAAACCTATTTAACACTTTTGTTATTTTTGTGATTTTTTCCCCCTAAAGTGTAGCACATTTTACCCCAAATATATCATCTCTTGTTTATGCACCATATTCTGAAACTAGTTAAAGTTGTTAAGCTATGGGTAAAGTGCACATCAGTTTAGTCAGCACAGGATAGACTGGTTGGGAAAAACTCACATCCTGGGCAGGTAGGAATGGTGTGTGGGGTGAGGGGGAGGCGTAATTGGGAAGAAGGGAAAGCACAAAGGTTGTAGAACAACCAGGGATTGGGCAAAGAAAAGTGGATCGATGTAGACTTGGCCAGTAGCCCTAGCAATCAAAGGCCAAAAGAGAATTTATGTGTCATTGGGGGACATACTTATTTTCAGCTAAGAACAATTTCAACAAAACTTGATAACTGAGTTGTAGTTTAACATTATGTGCAGGCAGAAAAGTAGCATATGCATTCTCCATTATGTCTACATTAAAAATAAACAAGGCTCGGGGCGCCTGGGTGGCGCAGTCGGTTAAGCGTCCGACTTCAGCCAGGTCACGATCTCGCGGTCCCTGAGTTCGAGCCCCGCGTCGGGCTCTGGGCTGATGGCTCAGAGCCTGGAGCCTGTTTCCGATTCTGTGTCTCCCTCTCTCTCTGCCCCTCCCCCGTTCATGCTCTGTCTCTCTCTGTCCCAAAAATAAAATAAACATTGAAAAAAAAAATTAAAAAAAAAAAATAAACAAGGCTTGCTGTGGCACACCTCTCCCTCTCGTGACACTCCCGGGGCGTCTGCTCTGACCTTCTCATGGCGCTCACTGTCACACTTCACCCATTAGATCTCCCATCCCCAGGGCCACCTCACCTTCCAGAGTTCCTTAGTCCCTTTCTTCACCCTCATCATCCGTTTATACCTTTCCTCACTGAAAGTGTAATAGAGAACTTTTCAGCTTATAATGATTCACAGTAAAACTGCAGTAAATACTAATGGATTTTACTATTCTAAAGTATTTATTCAGAGTATTTGCTATTCCACATAAATTTCAGGTTTGTTGAATCTAGTAAAATCAATACATTTCTTTTTTTCTTTTTTAAAAAATTTTTTTTTCTTTTTTTTAAATAGAATTTATTTTTTTAAATGTTCACTTAGTTATTTTGAGAGACACAGTGCAAACAGCAGAGGAGGAGAGGGGGAGGGGGGAGAAGGGGAGAGGGAGAGGGAGAGGGAGAGAGAGGGAGGGAGAGAGAGAGAGAGAGAGAGAGAGAGAGAGAGAGAGAGAGAGAGAATGAATCCCAAGCTGGCTCCCAGGTGTCAGCGCAGAGCCTGCTGTGGGGCTGAATGCCACAAACTGTGAGATCATGACCTGAGCTAAAATCAAGAGTCGGATGCCTAACCTACGGAGCCACCCAGGTGCCCTTACTACATTTCAAAGAAGAGAGGATACTGAAAGCAGTTGGGACACTGCACAACTTTAAGTCACACCATATAGGTAAACATCACACAACTATTTCTAAAAACTGGAGTTTTCTTGACAGCAGAAGGCGAATTCCTATTTATCATATTGGCATTGAAACACAGAGTTCGGGATTAAACGCCACTACCTCAAGTTTTCTGGATTACATAACTGTGTATAACATTCATACACATCTTTACAAAATAGTACTTTTAATTAATTTGTAAGTAATTCTTACGATTGATAACGTCAATTATTTTTTCCATTTCAGGGTTAACTGTAAAATTGGAAACCATCTTGTATTTGAAACAATATACAAAAAATTGTTTTACTTTGTTTTCTGATAGAAGAGAATCTCTCTAGCTTTGATCTATATTTTAGGTCCTGAAAGATTATTTTTGGCCCTTGAAACCTCCAGAATTAGGTAACACCCACATCTCTCCAAACAAAATTTTAGTAGGTTTAGTAGGTTTTTAATTTATTCACATTTCTCAGCCAGGCATTTCTGGGCTGTGGCTAATTTCAAAGATTACACACTTTGTAGACCCGAAGTCTAAACGGTCTACATGAAAAGCTGGTCATAATATATTCCAGGAAACAGAAACTACTATGTGGTAAGATTGAGGGACTGTTATTCTAAACTTTGTCCTGTAAATATGACCAGTTCTTAGCAGCCTGTGGTGATTCGTCCAACTGCGATGTTTTACAAGGAAAACAACTAATGTTTCTACACACCTGGCAATGGCAAAGCAGAGAGCCTATTGCATCGAAAAGGTACTAACTGGTCTCCATGAAACTTGGGCCAATAAATTCTTCCTATGGGCTATCATTCCTCTTTAGAGTGAGGAGGATTTTTTGAGGAATGTTCACTCGGAACAGGACAGAGGCAATTCATGAAATGCTAAAACATTAAGACTGGTTGAGTAAAGCAGATTGTGCTGGTGTTCCAAACTGTCTTCTCAATTCCTCAATTTACCATTCACTATTCAATTTGGTATTTCTCAATATCTCAACTTACTATTTCATATTTATTGCTACATGGGAAATAAAACCAGAGGCAACTATTGAAGGATATATGGATATTTTTAATGAGTAAGGTTACTTTGTTGAGTGAAATTTCTGTTAGGTATGGTAGACGGATGGAATTGGCATTTCAAACCAGTTTTAGAACTTTTTGGCAAACAAGGAATAAAGCACAGTTCTACATCTGCTGAAAATTCATGTGATTATTTTCTACTCACTTGTGCATCATGTGCGTTTTTTGGGAAAATCATGAGGCTAAAGTATGGCTTTAAATACTTTACATAGTAATGTTACAGTTTCTCTACTAGGAATTAGCCGGATTTAGAGTCAGTCTCACGATAGCGTGTAGAGTGCTAATGCCCAATTCACCAGCAGAAACGGATGCCACATTTAAACACATTTTGGTGAAATAGAAAATACAGGTGAAATGAGTCAGCTGGAATCAATTATGTAAGTAAGGAGTTTACATCAGTATTACTTAATTTTTAATACATGCTTTATAACACCCGATTTTAAAATTTCAAATTCCACTTTGTAATCACTGAAACAGTTTAATTAAACTTGGCATCAATTCTTGAGTTTTAAACATGAGCTGGAAAGAAAACAAATCTTCCTTCCATGACAAATGATGTCCACATAAAGCCTAGGCAAACAGCATGTAAATATTGAGACACTGAACATACTCCTGCTAAAGAAAAGACAAAAACACTCGTGTACAGAAAAAGATGTTTGTAATGGTTTGTAGCATTAAGAGTGTTCTGGAACTCTTTGCCGATACAATAATATTTTACATTTGAATACACACTGCAATATTTACATATGCAGTAAATACGACTCTATAGCTAGTTTCAAAGGTGGCTGGATATAAGGTTTCTGAACTAAAAATCAAGCAATAGCATATCAGAATGTGACACTAAAAACGCTCCGTGTCTCAGAAAAAAAAAAAATTAAGCATATTTGAATAAACCTTAAAAAAATGACTGAGGAATATAATTAAAGAGAGATACCTGCCTTCATTTTCTAAATTGAAAGACCATCAATGACAGAGCTTTAGTGTTATTTGTTGGTATATTTCAATGCTTAGAGGCTGACAGGAAGCAAGCATTCAAAAAAACTTGTTGACTTAGTGAAATGTTTTGGAAATTTATGAATGATAGGTAACTCATTTGTTTTAAAAATGTCATTCAAAAAAAGTAAATCAAATAGTATCACACAGTTTCCTATCATGAACTAGAAACCAAATTCCATCCAAAGAAACTTTTTAATCTATTGAGAAGTAGTGTTAGAATTAAATGTAATCATGTGTCTAGAAATCGCCTTACTAATGCCAGAAAATAAAAACTTCTACATTCATATTCACTATTCTCTTAAGAATAGTCTTTAGACTGGTCTTCTAGAAGATACCTCAAATACAACCACAGGAAAACACCCATGAGAATATTTGGATGTTATAAACATTGCATATTCATTTTTTTCAAATTTATATGGTATATTCATGCCAAAGGTACAAGTAATGCTTGCTTGTCTATAAGACTTTTAAGGCCGTGACAATAACAGTTGTAAATGCTAAAGGGATTCTTCTTTAGAAAGAGTTAACATCTATATCTGAGATAAATCTAGTCATTAGTTGATTTGAAGGTTTCTATTGTCTAATTTCTGTTCTGGTTCTATATATGTTCATATGCTTCTTAATACTTTCACAGAAAGCATTTGGGTAAAAATTCGAAGCAAAAAGAGTAAATTATGTTTTATGATAATTACAAGGGAAATGCTTATATTACAGCTTTCAAAATATGAAAACATGTTTTGAATTTTTACCTTAAATAAAGTTATGATGAATAATCACATCGTCTAAATAAGCTGCTTCTATTTTTTGAACCTTAACAATGTCAAAAGCCACTCACACACTAAGCTACAGAACAGGAATTAAATCACAATCTACACCAAATTCCTATTACCACTGTGAAAAGCAGAACAGAAAATGTTTTATAACACAGAAAAGGCTTTCTTTTTTTCACTCTTACCTTCTGCAACACAAACAGTCCACCACATAAGCCAAACAACCTGTGCTGAAAATCTCATTTTGAGGATCCTTTAGGGGCACATTTAATAGCCCACACTGCTCACTCACTCTGTGTCAGCTGCTCTTCAGCTAAAAGTTGTGATTAGAGCAGGAAAGCACTTGCTCCAAAAGAAAGCTGAAACACAGTTTGGGAATGAAAGGGATTACTAGATGCTCCGCCCATCAGAAACTTTTGCAAAGTAAAAGAAAAAAAATCAATCACAAGCCCCAGCAATGCCAGAGTTGGAATCAGACTCCCACTGCACTCCCACTGAATGTTAATGCTGTGACCCACTTTTGTTTTTATAAACCCAGGCTGTTCTAAGTTGGAACGTGTTCAGGTTCTTGGAATGTGCAAGGCAGTAACCGGTGATGTACTTCGGATTTCATTAACTCTCTAATTATTCAAACCCATTCAGATCTATCGTGTGTAAACTTCAAAAGATAAAATAATAAAAGCACCTTTAAAAATCATATACAGGGGTGTCTGGGTGGCTCATTCGGTTAAGCATCCAACTTCAGCTCAGGTCACGATCTCCCAGCTCGTGGGTTCGAGCCTCAAGCCAGGCTTTGTGCTGACAGCTCAGAGCCTGGAGCCTGCTGCAGATTCAGTCTCCCTCTTTCTCTGCCCTCCCCCCCCCCAAATATAAATAAACATTAAAAAAATTTTAAAAGAAATCATTTACAGAGCTGGACGTTAGGCAACGCTTTCACAAACAAGACCCAGACAACGTGAGTGAACTTTGCCAAGAATGCAGTGCTGGTTGATATTTGCGACCTGCTTTTCCCGCAAACCATGCACTTATTCTTTTAAGGACGTGTCACATACGTGTATGAAACAACAGGATCACTCTCATTGGACATAAATGAGTTTAACAATTCAAAACTCAAGAAACTGGAATGCTGGATTGCTAAAACTCTATGTTGAAATACGATAAGCATGAAGAGAAGGGAAGCAAAGGGTCTGCTGAATCTCGAGAAGGTGAAGACGCCTCTGCAGCAGCACCGAGCTCAGGAAACCGCGCAGCACTAGGTCTCAGGGAAGCCCCGGTTGTCCCTTCAGTCAGTCCCTCTCGCCCTCCTCTCACCACACACAGGGTGACCACTCTCCGCATCTCTGGGAACATGGAGTCCATTTGCCTGTCTGGTACTCTGCATCAGCTGAGAGATCAGATACTGAGTCTTTAGCATTCAGAGCCTTTCGTGAAAAACCGTGTGTCATTCAACCACGCTGTTGGGTTTAACTGCGGATCATTAATTCGTAGGGCGTGTAATGTTCAATTCTTTGAACATATCTCATTTTATTTGTGTGCCTGCCACTGGGCTTCGGGGTGGATTCTCGTTTGCAGCTAACAGAAGTAGTGCCGCTATGAGCCTATTATGAGGTTTTGGTAGAGACAGGTCGTCATTCCTGATGAGTACATACTGAGGAGTGAAACGGTAGGACATGACGCGTGAATACGTTTACGTGTACCAGGGAACATCAGAGAGTTTTCCAAAAGGATTCTGCTAACTGGTGTGCCATCAGCAGCGTATACATTGCTCCAAATCCTCAACACACTTGATGTCTCCAATCTGTGCGATTTTAGCCATTCTGGTGAACACAGAGCAGTACTTCTTTGTGGCTTTAATACGCCTTTTCCCGATGACAAATCAAGTGGAGAACTCGCATGTGGCAACTGGTCATTTAGATATCCTCTTGGGTGAATTGTCGATTCAAGTCTCTTCTGCTGAGTTATCTGTCTTTTACTTATCTCATCGTGGGAATTCTTTCTATACTCTTTGTACATTCTTGGACATATGTACTATAAATATTTTCTCCGTCGATGGGCTGTCTATTTGCTCAGTGTTACATGTTTTTTACTGAGCAGAATTTCTTCATTTTAAATTGAACAGTTAGATGTTTGGTTTTCGTAGTTATGCTTGGGTGTAATTTTTTCAAACGTATTCTTCAAGCCTGCTTTGGAAGTTGGTAGCCAGCTTTGGAAGCTGGACACGTTTTCAGAGGGTTCAAACCACAAATTCAGGCTGAATTCACTGACACGTGTAAGCAGAAAAGAATTCTGGGTCACTAGTCGCCTTGCACGTCTACGGCTCTAGCCACAGCAGAGACAGTCCTTGTTAATGTCACGGGAGAGAATCACTGCAATGGACAAAAAGGAAATGTTTGGAGCTTAAAACCAAAAATAATTTTCTTGGGGCACCTGTGGCTCAGGTGGTGAAGTATCCGAGTCTTGGTTTTGGCTCAGGTCATGATGTCACACAGTTCCTGAGTTCAATCCCCATCAGGCTCCACACTATGAATGTGAAGACTGCTTGGGATTCTCTCTCTTCCTCTCTCTCCCCCTCTCTGCCCTTCTGCCCCTCCTCCCCCGCCGCCGGCACGTGCCTGTGCATGTACACTCGCTCTCTCCCTCAAAATAAATAAACAAACTTAAAGAGGTTTTCTTAATTTTAAAATTGAATTAAATTTAAAATTGTTTCCCATTTGGATTAGTACCTTTCGTGTCGTATTTAAGACATCCTTGCCTCGTCCTAGGATGCAATAATGATTTCCCCCAAAAGCACTGTTTTCTCTTTCACATTTACAACTCATTCGACTTTTGTGTATGGTATCTGGTATTAAGAGCGACAGATGTATTTTTCAAATATAGCTATCCAACTGTTCGGGCAATATTTACTGAAAATATCACCGCTTTCCTACTACACTGCTTCACTCTGACTTTTGTCTTAAATCAGGCAACTGGAAATGTGTGAGTCTATTTCTTAATGTCCTCAGTAAGCTCAGTGAGTTCACCAAGCTCATCACACCACAAAACCTAGAAGTCCTGCTTTAATTTTTTAAAAGATTGTCTTCTAAAGTGTCGATTTCTGGTAACTTGGGGTTCTTCTAGTTATCTTTTTAACTGATTTCTTGCTTAACTTTGTTTGGTCTGAGATGTACTCTCAGTAATTCCAATCTTTTAAAATTTCATAAGATTAGTATTTAAAACATATAAGGAACTCAACACCCAACAACAAGATATAAACTTAACACCCAAACAACAAATAATCCAGTTAAGCAACGGGCAGAAGACATGAATACGCCTTTTTCCGGAGAACACATCCAGATGGCTAACAGACACATAAAAAGATGCTCGACATCTCTCAACATCAGGGAAGTACAACTCAAAACTACAATGACGTATCACCGCACACCTGTCGGAATGGCTAACATAAACAACACAGAAACAACAGGTATTGGTGAAGATGTGGAGAGAGGGAAATCCTCTGGCAATGTTGGTGAGAATGCAAACTGGTGCAGCCACTCTGGGAAACAGTAGGGAGGTCTCTCAAAAAGTTAAAAATAGAATTACCCGGGGCGCCTGGGTGGCGCAGTCGGTTAAGCGTCCGACTTCAGCCAGGTCACGATCTCGCGGTCTGTGAGTTCGAGCCCCGCGTCGGGCTCTGGGCTGATGGCTCAGAGCCTGGAGCCTGTTTCCGATTCTGTGTCTCCCTCTCTCTCTGCCCCTCCCCCGTTCATGCTCTGTCTCTCTCTGTCCCAAAAATAAATAAACGTTGAAAAAAAAAAAAAAATAGAATTACCCTACAATCTAGCAACTGTACTACGAGGTATCTACCCAAAGGATATAAAAATACTAATTCAAACGGATACATGCACCCCAATGTTTAGAGTAGCAACAACAGCCAAATTATGGAAATAGCCCAAATGTCTAGTGACTGACAAATGGATAAAGAGAGGGTGGTATACATATAACATAGATACATACATTCACATATGGTATACATACACATATATATAATGGAATACATATACATGTATGACGTACATATATATATAATACACACACACACACACACACACACACACACACACACACATAATGGAACATTTCCCAGCCATAAAAAAAGAATGAAATCTTGCCATTTGAAATGACATGGATAGTGCTACAGAGTATAATTGCTAGGTGACATAAATCAGTCACAGAAAGAAAAATATCATATGATTTCACTCATATGTGGAATTTAAGAAACAAAACAAAGTGGGAAAAAGAAAAAGAAAAAAACAGACCGTCAACTATAGAGAAAAACCTGTTGGTTACCAGATGGCGGCGTGGGGGGGGGGGGGGGATGGATGGAGATCTCCTCCACCTCTCCCACCAGCCCAAAGATTAGGAACACGACAGGGATGTCCACTATTGTTTAACACAGTTGTGGAAGTCCTAGCTTCAGCAATCAGACAACAAAATGAAATAAAAGGCATCAAAACTGGCAAAGAAGAGGGAAACTTTCACTTTTTACAGAGGACATGATACTCTATATGGAAAACCCAAAAGACTCCACCAAAAGGCTGCTAAAACTGATACATAAAGGCAGCAAAGTCACAGGGTACAAAATCAATACACAGAAATCAGTTGCATTTCTATACACCAATAATGAATCAACAGAAAGAGAAATCAAGAAATTAATCCCATTCACAACTGCACCAAGAACCATAAAATACCTAGGAATAAACCTAACCAAAGATGTAAAAGACCTGTATGTTGAAAACTGTAGAAAACGTATGAAGGAAACTGAACGAGACACAAAGAAATGGAAAAACATTCCATCCTCATGGATTAGAGGAATAAATATTGTTAAAATGTCAACACTACCCAAAGCAATCTACACATTCAATGCCATCCCAATCAAAATTGCACCAGCATTCTTCTCAGAGCAAATTTGTATGGAACCACAAAAGACCCTGAGCAGCCCAAGTAATATTGAAAAAGAAAACCAAAGTGGGAGTCATTACAGTCCCAGACTTTAGCCTCTACTGCAAAGCTGTAATCATCAAGACCAGGTATCGGCGCAAAAACAGATACATAGACAAATGTAATACAGAACCCAGAATAAGACCCACAAATGTATGGCCAACTAATCTTTGGCAAAGCAGGAGAGAATATCCAATGGAAAAAAGACAGTCTCTTTAGCAAATGGTGCTGCAAGAACTGGACAGCAACACGTAGAAGAATGAAACTGGACCACTTGGTTACATCATACACAAAAATAAACTCAAAATGGGTGAAAGACCTAAATGTGAGACAGGAAACCATCAAAACCTTAGAGGAGAAAGCAGCCAACAACCTCTTTGATCTCAGTCGCAGCAATTTCTTGCTCAACACATCTCCAAAGGCAATGGAATTAAAGGCAAAAATGAACTACGGGGACCTCATCAAGATAAACACCTTCTGCACTGCAAAGGAAACGATCAACAAAATGAAAAGGCAACCAATGGAATGGGAGAAGATATCTGCAAATGACATATTGAATAAAGGATTAGTATCCAAAATCTATAAAGAACTTACCAAACTCAACACCTAAAAAACAAATAATCCAGTGAAGAAATGGAAGGAAAACATGAATAGACACTTTTCCCAAAGAAGACATCCAGATAGCCAACAGACACATGAAAAGATGCTCACCACCACTCATCATCAGGGAAATACAAATCAAAACCACAATGAGATACCACCTCACACCCATCAGCGTGGCTAAAATTAACAACTCAGGAAACAACAGATGCTGGCGAGGATATGGAGAAATGGGAACCCTCTTGCACTGTTGGTGGGAACGCCAACTGGTGCAGCCACTCTGGAAAACAATGTGGAGGTTCCACAAAACATTAAAAATAGAACAACCCTACAACCCAGCAATAGCGCTACTAGGAATTTATCCAAAGGATACAGGAGTGCTGATTCATAGGGTTACATGGACCCCAATGTTTACAACAGAGCTTTCAACATAGCCAAAACATGGAAAGAGCTTAAATGTCTATCAGCTGATGAAGGGATAAGAGGAATATATATATATATATATATATATACATACATAGATATACATATATATATGTTTATACATGTTTATATACATATATATAGGTTTATATATGTTTATATACATATATATAGGTATGTATAAACATATATATATGTATATATATATATATTCACTCATGTGGAACTTGAGAAACTTAACAGAAGACCATTGGGGAAGGGAAGGGGAAAAATAGTTACCAACAAAGAGTGAGGGAGGCAAACCATTAGAGACTTTTAAATACAGAGATCAAATGGAGCGTTGATGGGAGGGGGCAGGGGAAAGGGGAAAATGGGTGATGGGCATTGAGGAGGGCAACTGTTGGCATGAGCACTGGGGATTGTATGTAAGCAATCAACGATGGGAAGCTACCCCCAAAACCAAGAGCACACGGTACGCACTGTATGTTAGCCAATTTGGCAACAAATTACATTAAGAAAAAAAAAAAAAAGATATTGTTTGTGATGAAGACACACTGGAGGTGACCACAAGGTCCACTCGGAGAGGACCTCTTCCATCACCACACAGCAGGTAAAAAGGCTCAGCGTCCCTGAGCTTGCTGACCTGGAAAATGTCCCCATGATCTTAAGTGAAAAAACAATACAGATAAAGCATAATTCCATTTGGTTGTATTTTTAACCATACACAACAAAATTGTACGTTTTCATAAGCACACATATACATGTATTCAAGAAGGCTGACAAGGATGTATGCATCAAATGATACGGTTACTTCTAGGAGAAAAGGTTTGTGAGGTGAGGGGGCTTTTGATTTTTCGGAACTGTTCCTATGAATACTTCCTAATTTATGTTTAAAGGCTGAACAACTCTGTAAAAATACACTACAAATCACCGAAATGTACCTTTGGAGTTAGTGAATTTTGTAGTATGTAAAATATATCTCAAGAAAACTATCCAAATAACTTAGGAGCATCTGGGTGGCTCAGTCAGTTAAGCGTCTGACTCTTGGTTGCAGCTCAGGTCATGATCCCGGGGCACATGGATTGAGTCCCATGTCGGGGGATATTCTCTCTCTCTCTCTCTCTCTCTCTCTCTGCCTCTGCCCACTGACATCCTCTCCTTTTCAAAAATAAATAATGGAAAACAGAATTAAAAGAGAGGATGATGATGTAGATGATGAAGAAAAAGGTGTTAAGGCAATGAAAGACCAAGAAAGACCAAGAAAATGTCACAGACCAGAGACTAAGACAACATTTACATGCAAAGTGGTATGCAAAGACATTTCATGGAAAAACTGGGGGAATATGAAGTCTACAATTGTATTCATAGGACTGTGCCAATGTTAATTCCTTACTTTTGATACCTGTACTCTGGTTATAAAAAACGTTATCGTTACAGGAAGCTGGATAAGAACTCTACACTATCTTTGCAACTCTTCCGTAAATGTAAACTTACTAGAAAAAAAAAAAATCAGCAGCAGCAAATACACTTGGCCCAGATATAAAGACACCTCCACAGGCTCACTGCCAAGGCCCCAGTGGCCCACTCCAGAAAAACCTGTTTGTTTTTTTCTCGTGTAATCCTTTATCCATATGCATTGGAAGCTGTCATTTCTCAAATCTTCCCCCAGTTTTACCCAAGCTTTTCCCCCAAAGGCACAGCGGACTGACACAGTACCTGTTCCCCAGCAAGGCAATGGCACAGAGGTCACCCTTCTGTACCTGAGGCAGACCAGCAGGGGACACCACGAGTCCTGGCAGCATCAAATCTGCAGCAAAGGAAACAAATGCATCACAACCTGTATTCTGCCTCTAAACAATTCCAAGTTCTACTTCATCATTTATTCGTTCACTCAACCTACAAACCTTTATCAGGTATCAGCAAGGTTATTCATAATGAAAATTAAAAGATGGCAACCTGAGTATCACAGCATTTCCCTAGGGGTGCTAGTGGTCCAACTGAAGCACCAAGGCCAGTTAGTTCCATGACCTATCTTATTCTGGTTTCCCAAATTTAGCTTACTGACTTAAAGGACAGCATATGGCAGTTCACAAACTATTTTCTCATTGAAGTACAAAGTACAAAGCTGACTGAAGCCTTTCAACAGCGTCGTAGAGGCCCAGGGACCTCACGGAAGCAGTCAAGAGAGAGATGAAACGCAAACGGGGGAAAAATTCCATTTTTCAACCGTATGAACGCAGGAAGCGGGTACATTTATTGGGGGAGTCGGTCCTTCCTAAGCGGGTTTCAGTCGATAGCCAGAATATAGGGAAATCTTCTTACCTGCTCCCCCCACCAGTTTTTCAAGCACCGGAGGCCACGTCGTGAAAGCTGGGAGAAGGTCAGGATAGGACCACAACGCATACGCTGCCCAAAAAGAGACACAGATTTATTGCCAAAAAGTCAATCCCCTGGGGCACTGGCAAAGCCAAACGCGAAGGCCACTTTAATTCAGGGACAGTAAAGGAACTCAGCTCAAAGCTAGAGAAGAGGCTGTGAAGTCCAAAGAGGGTTCATTCTGTTTTTGGTGTGTTTTTTTTCCAATTTAAATGTATTTATTTAAATTCAAGTTAGTTAACATACAGTGTAGCCTTGGTTTCTAGGGGCTTCCTTTCTTAAAATAGGCAGATTCTTTTTTTTTCCAATATACCTTTTTATCTTTTAATAATCGCAATATAAGCGATTACAAATATACATAAAAATGCTTACAAATCACATAAACATATTTATACCATTATACAGCCATATAAAATGGAAATATGGAAGGATAAATATTAGGATATCACCAAGAATTTCCACACTTGTGAAGGTGGTAAAACTACTAAAAATTGAAAAAGTATACATATATACAAAATTACATGTGAATATAATTTTTAAAAATTATAAATGGTAATCACTCTCTTGTCTTTAAAGCTCTCTCCTCAGTGACTAAGGAAATCTTCTGTGGGTATGCTTAGGAAATAACAGGGAGGCAGTGGGCCCACAGGCTTTGCTATTGGAAGGAAGAAGGTAGATTCTTAAAAACCTGGATGTCACCTGACACTGGGAGGCCCCATCATCCCACCTGATTGTAGTTGTAGAAATGGGCACAGCAGGTAAAAGCGGGGACAAACACCAAGGAGGATTCCACTTATGACCTCAGAAACAAGTAGACTAAGAACAGGGCACCAGCCTGTAAACAATTTGGAAATTTCCGTATGTTTATTATTTGTATTCCCTCTGTTTTCATAGTGATTAGTGGTAAAAACCCTTAGATCAAACAGCGCCTCCTGTGTCCCTACAGCAGCAAAGTGGGGTGGGGACAGGAGCGGCCCAAGGAGACCGCCCTACCCTGCTGCAGCCCAGCTTAGGGCAAGAAAAGCCCCAGTGACAAAGCAGGTGTCAGCAGCTAGAGACAAAAGGACCCTAGATGTCTGAGTTCTGTCACAAGGAGAGAAACCAAAGGATCCTGAGAGCCGGATAGAGCCGAAGGAAGAATCCCTGTGAGGTATCTCGATGGGAGTACATCACTAAGACAGCTGGGTACGTGGTTTCATTAACCCAGCTTCTTTCCTATCACAGGATCTTTCCAGTCTCTAAAGAAAATCCTGCTAGCCATCGTTTTAAGACGTATTTCCTACATGTCCTGAAATGCCACCCTTTTCAAGACCCCTGCTCCATCCCTAGTTAATCCACTAGGAACTACTATTCCTTCATCTCAGAATACCTCTTGGCAACCGCGCTCTTTCTGTATTGGCCCTTTCATTCTCCCTCCTACGGCAGTAAGTTTCGACCTTGAAAGACCCAATTCTAGGGACACTGGGCCCGAAACGATTCTTACGGATGGTACTGGGAGATTTGGCACTTACTGTTTTGAGTAAGACAGGTGAATGAAAGAAATAAGGAGTAACGGATGCCAGGCAAGGATTACAGTAATGGCCATGTCCATCCTGTTGCCATACCTGTCGGATACAGATTTTTCTCCACTTCGAACAGGATGGGGTTACCACCGCTCACGTACACAGTCACTGCATCCCCTCTGTGAGCATACAGTTTCACAATGTTGAGCTCCTCCTTTCCAGGTACCAACACAGAGACCTGATCTGTTCCTAGAGTGGGGAAAGCAGCCATCACATCAGCCCGAAGCTTTCTCCTGCAGAAAGCAAACCAATGAGTGGTATGAATCGTGCCTGGATGCATTTTGAGAACTGCAAAGGATTCGGAAGGACTTACTATCAATTCAAGGGGCCAAGGAAAAACTGCTTTATGATGCCCTACTCTCGTACACTCTTCCAAAACATCCTATTCTCTTTCACATCCCATGTCTCCTCTATTGTCACATATTCTTGGGGGCAAGACTTTCCATTTTACGAAGAAAGAGGGAAGCTGAGATCCAGGCAGTAACCAAGTTAGCCTGACTTTGGAAATTCAGCCCGGCCTTCCTGCCTCTATGCCTAGCCCTCGCACCCACTCCCTTCTCTCTATGCTTGGCAAACCTGTCCCAGATGGTTAAAAAGCTATACCAGGGCACCAAGAGTGACCACTATAGAACACGGGGTCCAAAATTCGCAACGTGCTATCTGCGTTTGCGACACTGTCTGAACAGATACAGGTCTCCTCAAAACCTGTCCCGTAATTCTCCCTCACCTCTCCCTCCATCTGTCTGTCTCTCCTGCCAGAAGTAATCACTAGACACTTTTCCTCCTATCGTTGTAGTTCTCGGTTCCTCATCTGATTTCTCCTCAGGGACTCTAAGCTCTTAGGAGAGTGGCACCCTGTCTGTCTGTCTGTCTGTCTTCCTTCCTTCTTTTCTTTCTTTTTTGGCACCCTCCGCAATACCTTCTATAGATCGCAGTCAGTAAGCGCTGATTGAATTACGTTTTCCTTTAAACGAACTACAATATCCAAAAGATAGCCTGGAAGATAAATCAGGCCTCCTCTCCCTCTTCACCCTCAAAACATGTCTATTCCAGCCTGGTCCCCTGGGGTCCCTTCCCCCGCTGGACCCCTCGGCCTCCACCCCGGGTCGGCTGAGCTAGTCCAAAAGGGCTGTGGGCCAGCCGGGATGGAGTAATGGCTGCGTGTCCTGGTGGGCGGAACAGGGCCCTTCTCTCCCTCACCTGTCTGACCCCTTGATGGCCGTGTTGGACTTGACCCGAAAGGCCTTGGCAAACATGTCTGCTGGAGTGGCCTGGGGAAGAGAAGGAGAGCACAGACGCCAGGGGCCGTCAGGAACGCGACAACGCGGCACCGTCCCCACCCGCAGCGTCCCTGGGGGCAGCCATGCTGGGGCCCGGCCGGGAAAGAGGCCCGGCTGGAAACCGGGGCCGCGCAGCTTCGCGGCTTTGGCCGCTGTCCAGACCGCGGCCGCCCCTACTGACAGAACCCGGAACTGAAGCAGGGGTGGGGGGCGGGGCCCGGGGAAGGCGGGGCGGATTCCCGCTCCGGCCCTGCGCCTGCGCGACTGGCTGGCTCCTGCACGCCTGCAGGGGTCCCGCGGTGGCTAAGGTACCTCTGTCTATTGCCGCCCAGTAGGCGTTAGGGCGTCTTGACTTCCCTTCAGTTTAACTCAGCCCCACAGAAGTAATTGACCGTTGTGTTTTATTCGTTTCGTAGCCCTCTCGAATGGTTTTCTTAAGGGCTTTGTCTTTGCAATTAATTGCACGCTAGGAAGTCTCCGAATTTTCTCTTTTGTTTTAAATTTACATGGGGTGATAGCAATACGGGGAATCCGCCCTCGCCCAAGGTTTGCGCTTCATGTTATGAGTAAAAACACTACAAACAATCTTCAAATCTGTTTTAAAATATTTTTGACCACCTGTAGGTAACTTTTGCAAAGCGTTATTGCATTTTGCGTTAGGTGTTATTTGGGGAGAGAGGGGTTTCCAAAACTAATTAAATTATTCACGTTGCTTATTAAAAAAAAAAAAAAATCTGTGAGCCAGATTAGGGTCAGGTTATGGCTTGGCTTCTCCCTAGCAATGTGATCCTGGGCCAACGGCTTATTCTTTCTAAAACCCTTGCATTCTCTGAAAGATGTGGATGGAGTACCTACGTCATGGGGTTTCCATGAGAAACGATTGAGGTAATGAGTGTGATGGGTTACACAGTGTTTTGCAAATTTGCAGTCATATTTTTCAAAACTCTTGACAGGTGTGACGTTTTGGGTTTCCCTGAAAGGGACTGCTGTGTGCCCTGGAGGCATGGATTTAAAGACCTGGGGTCTTGGCTCCTACTAGGTTAATTTTTGCGTGTGGGAACGGTTAAGGGCAGAGTGTCCATCCACCAAGCAATAAATACTAATTGCTCGTTCGCTGACACAGTTACACAAAGGAGGATTTCACACTGGGCGTCCAAAGATTAGGTCTCCCAGTGTCTGCCCGCCACCAGGATTCTTACAAGGGCCCCTAACGTGGCCTGGGGCCAGGCGCAACTTGGGCTCCTCCTACCCTTCTGACCTAGGAGGCCTTTATTCTCAAGCACCCCAGCGACAAGGCCAAGGTCAGAGGAGCCCAGAGGAGGGCAGTGCCAGACAGCCTTTTCCCTTCTGGCTCCCAACGCAGCCACATGTGGGGACGCTTGATCCAGACTGTGCTGTTGACCAGTGTCTACCGCAGCACAGCTACTGAGGCAGCCTCTGTGCAGGGAGCTGAGGAAGGCTATTCAAGAGAAGATTAGAATGATAAATACGAAAACAGCAAGGTACAGATAAATGTGTAAAATCACCTCCCTTCTATATGTTGAAAAAAGGAGATTAATAAACACTGGGAGGATGACAGAAACTAATAAAAATATAACTTTATTAAATGAGGAAACAGATAAATGATGGAAAAAGCTTACTCTTCAGAGAGCCTTGTCATGTGACTTTGACTTTTGAAACATGACTTTTGAAACATTTTTAACGCTGTGTTATTAAACTTGAATTGTAAGATCCAATAGGAGCAAATGAATTTTAAATTTCACTTCTATTTCAGTCGTCTGACAAGCCAAAAGACATTTAAAGTCGTTTCCACAGTGTTGAACATTTCTATTTCAACATAATTCTCTTCACAGGATGGTACAATTCTTGGGCTCTAAACACTATTTCCCAGTAAAAGGAATCAGACCCCTTTGGAAAGGTGTATGCTTACAGGCATTGGGCAGGGAAATACCCAGCGAGCCTGGAACATCATGTTGTCTTAAGAAATGCTCAAAGAATAATGGGGTATAACAAAGCAATCAGCAGCTAGTTTCAAGAGGCTCTCAACTAGCCAAATTTGGGATAATTTGAGCTTCAAAGACAATGCCTAGAATTAATTATGACAAATTGAATAAATAACAATTCAGGAATCCATGATGATTATTTATTTATTTATTTATTTATTTATTTATTTATTATTTTGAAGAGAGAGGAGAGCTCGGTGGGGAGAGTGGGGCAAATGGAAAGAGAGAAAGCATCTTAAGCACACTCAGCGCACAGCCCAGAGCTCGAGCCCTGGGCTCAATCCCATGACCTGAGCCAAAATCCTGTCGGATGCTCCACTGACTGAGCCACCCTGGTGCCCCGGTGATACATTAAAAAAAATATCTATATCTATATCTATATCTATATCTATATCTATATCTATATCTATATATATGGGGCGCCTGGGTGGCTCAGTAGGTGGAGCATCTGACTTCAGCTCAGGTCATGATCTCGCCGCTCTGAGGTCACGTCCCGCGTTGGGCTGTGGGCTGGCAGCTCAGAGCCTGGAGCCTGCTTCAGATTCTGTGTCTCCCCCTGTCTCTGCCCCAACCCACTCGCATTCTGTTTCTGTCTCTCTCAAAAATAAATAAACAAAAAAAATATTTAAAAAATGTGTCTATATGTAAAGCTATCAGAAAGTCACTATTATCAAGTTCTTATTCTAAAATATTCCTATTTAGTACCAAGGGCACAATAGTTGGATTCTAAACACTATTTCCCAGTAAAAAGAATCACGGGTGCCTGGGTGGCTCAGTTGGTTAAGTGTCCGACCTCCACTCAGGTCACAATCCTGTGGTTCACGGGTTCACGCCCTGCGTCTGGCTCTGTGCTGACTGCTCAGAGCCTGGAGCCTGTTTTAGATTCTGTGTCTCCCTCTCTCTCTGCCCCTCCCCCACTCATGCCCTATCTCTCTCTCTCTCTCTCTCTCTCTCTCTCTCTCTCTCTCTCAAAAATAAATAAACATTAAAAAAATAAAGATTCAGACCTTTTTGGAAACATGTATGCTTACAGGTATTGGGCAGGGAAGTATACAGCAAGCCTGGAACATCATGTTGTACTAAAAAGAAAAGAAATGCTCAAAGAATAATGGGGTACAACAAGGCAATAAGGAGCTCATTTCAAGAGGCTCTCACTAGCCAAATTTGGGATAATTTGAGCCTCAGAAATAATGACTATATTGAATTGTGACAGTTGAATAAATAAAAATTCATGAATTCATGCTGATACATTTATTATTTTGTTAAATTTTTAAATTTATTATTATTATTATTATTTTTTTTTTTTTGAGAGTGAGAACTCAATGGGTGGAAGAGGGGCAAAGGGAGAGAGAGCAAGAATCTTAAACAGGCTCCACACTCAGCACAGAGGCTGAGCTGGAGCCCAGGGCTCAATCCCATGACCCTGCGATCATGAACTGAGCCAAAATCTAGTCAGATGCTCAACCAACTGAGCTACCCAGGCTCCCCACTGATACAACATTTAAAAAAAGAAAAAGAAAAAGAACAAATATCTCTAAAGCCATCAGAAGGTGGCTTTATCAAGTCCTTACTCCAAAAATTGGAAATTAAAGAGCAAATATAAAGATTTACCAAATCTTTTTAGGTAAAAGTATTAAGGAGTTGGCAAATCAACAGTCATCTTTACACGGGAATGGCAATAAATGCAGAAAAATATTAGAATTAATCTTAAAAGTTGCTATTTCGCAGCCAAAAATGAAAATAATTGGTTATAGGCCATATTGGTTACAAGGCAAGTGTCGTACATACATTCCACAAGCTTTGGGTGAAAGGTTCTGGAGAAATAGTATATATACCAATATTGACAGCAAAGATAACTTGTGGATTGTAACAATATTCCTTTAAATGTGAGAAAACTGTCATTTGTGATTCAGATTTAGATAAATCGGCTTCAGTAGAGACAGCCTGGTTTCTCATTCTGAGAATACCACTTGATTTGATGCAAATGAAGGAAGAAGATATCACCTTAAGATACTTTTACCTTGGATGAGCACTGGGTGTTGTATGGAAACCAATTTCACAATAAATTTCATATATTAAAAAAAAATACTTTTACCTTGATTATATCTTTATTTTCATCCTAAAAATTTCATGTTTTTGTAGAAGTTAAAAATGTTTTCGGTCAACTGATTTTTAACTGTTTATGTTGTTTGAAATGTATGAATTTAAAAATTGCATTTCAGACTCTTGTGGTTGAATGTGTTCAACACTCTCTATACCAACAAAATCGTGGAGATGTCATTAGATTTGAACATCTTTACCAAAGAGGTCTTCATAGTTCTCAACATGTATTGCCTTACTTTATCTTTATTTTAAAACAACATATTCTTGTGGTTCAAAGGTGATGTATATTAAAGACAGATACAATGGAGAATGCAGGTTAGTATTAAGAAGTTAAACAGCTACTCTTAACCCTAGTTCCTCTAAATTCTGCTGTCAATTTTTTATTGTGCTTCCTGACAATCTTTGTTTTATAAATATTTATTCAGTGTTCAAAGCACACGGTGTGTGTGTTTACACTTGGCATCAGATTTTTTGTTACTTTTCATGTCATGTTATCATAGTTATGTACCCAGTTCGATTCTAATCTCCCTTTATTCTTTCTTTAATTTTTATTGTGCTAGAGTGTTATCTTGTAGGAGATCATGTATTCCATTATTTTTTTGGTATATCTGTCTTTTGATAGATAAGCAAAAGTAAGTAATAACTACTTATATCGTGTTAACATAGGTATGACATAGTTAGGTTTTGAAGTGTTTCTGAAGTGAAATTATTTTGAAGATGGAAAAGCCTTTTCTCCCATTTCCTCCAAAACGGACGGTCTCAGGAAGCCTCAGAAGTTACCGAGGAAGATTTGAGAAAGGTAGGAGAAAGATGCATAGAAGTCGTCACTGAAGTGATTGAATCTCATTTCTTGTCATAGATATTTTTTTAATAGGACACAAAGCATTTTGGTTTGCCAAGTTTTAATGAAGTGCTTTTAAGAAGTGATTTATTCACTTCTCAGATTATAATTACATCATCCATGGAATATTTAACACAAATTCTGATATGAATATAAAGGAGTTTAACAATACCTGACAAAATAAGCATGAAAAATTTGAATAAATGTACATGTTTTAATTTTAGGACTGCATCTTAACCATATTTTATACACAAACAGGATAGGTCAGTTTCCCGTCCCAACAGGTTGCTCGGAATGTTTGTTGTGATGTCTGTCTACGATATCCAGGATTACATTGAAATTGAACAGTTTCCCTTGTTTGGAAATATCTCTTTTTCTTAGAAGGCCATCCTAATTGTATGTTATGTGTTCTCATGGTTTCTTCTGATACCATACAAACATCTGAAGATTTAAAAAAAATGAACATAAGCATTAAGTAGTAAACAAATATTTCCCACAGAATTTCAGACTTTCAAAGTAGAATTGTCTGCACTGGTCCAGGGCTTTGTTCTCAAAACCTTTTCCAACCAGTTCATTGAAAATCCATCACATAGATGTAAATCATTTTAAATGACTAACGATGTAAAAATGAGGTACTGTGTTTAAGGTGTGCTAATTAAATGTTATACTGAAAGATGCATCATGTCAATAACAATAGGAAGAGCTTTCATTAAAGAATATTTTGTTGCTGTGGTTGCTTGAATAAGACTTTTTTTCTAATTTTATTTCTTCACATATTAATATTTGGTAGTCAAACATTTGATAGAATGATTGTGGTTAATCCATGAATATTCTGTTAATAAAGCAAAACACCTTTCTCATTAGAGTGATTTTCCCAGGATCCAGGTGAATATTAAGATATTTACCCAAGCACTTTGGCGGTTCTGACCACTGTCCATATCTGCATGTGATGACCTTGTTTCCCGCAAGCACATACAAGGACTGGCACTGGTACTCAACAGATGACCCTGGAGCATATTCTGATGTTGGGAATGTGGTCATGTCTCCATTGTCAATAGTCGGAGGGGGCCCACATTTTTCTTTAGGGTCTAAAAAAGAATATTATTTGATTTATTGAACATCCAAAGAAAAAAAGGGTAAAGTAAAGCAAATAAAAATATAGCATAATATACAACATCAAGACTTGTGATTTCTGCTTACAGAAATGATTCATTGGAGAAATTCTAATCACTTAAACTGAGAAGAACACTTTTAAGCACTTCCTTTTATCTCACATGAAAGCACACACAAAGCATTAACAAATTGTCTGCTTTGCAGTATTCTGGTATTAAAAAACATTTTCCCTAGTGAATAAATGCCAGACAGATGGAGAGCTAATATACACAAAGAAATTTTCTCATTAGTTACAACATATTGTAGTGTCTATTGGATCTCAAGTCACTGTGTATTGACTTTCATTGTTACTACAAAAGAAACATCAGCTTTAATTAAGTCAAAGAAATAAAAATTTGTATAATGTGAAAGGGAATTGTTGGCCTCCTATTCTGGACAAGGTGAGGTAGAAACATTTCTGCTAATCCCTTGGCTAAGTAAAACTAAAAACCCTGAACGTATCACAAAAAACAATAAAAGGGATTATGGAAGATGCAGAGTAGATATCGATCTAATCAGAGACCTTGGGATTCAAAGAATTACACTGTAATGAGTTTGGGTTTTCATTGTCTCTTCTATGGATCCTGGACTGAGCACTGAAGAAGACTGGAACCCAGAAACAATATCAAGTTCATGGAAAAAAAAAAAAAAAAATTCCAAGAATTGCCTGCTCTCTTTAGCCAAAGGCCCAGGAAAGGAGTATTCTAACAAGACAGAAGTATTTTTTACAGTATTCGAATAACTCCGAAAAAACATCATCAAGAAACCTTGACCATTCCTCTCCACGTGTTGCTCAGAGATCAACAGTGATCAACACAGGCCACGTGGTGTGCCCAGACTTCTATCCACACTCAGGGAACAAGACGCCTCTCCACTTTCCATGGTGTCAGCGGAGGCCAAGTGGGAAGTCTGGACTTGCACTCTGGCAGTTTTGGAGGCCTGATAAATAAGAGATATCAATAAAATCCGGAGCCTTAAAACATAATATCCCAAATGTCTAGAATACAACTGAAAATCATTCATTATAGGGGTGCCTGGGTGGCTCAGTGGGTTGAGCGTCCAACTCTTGATTTGCACACAGGTCACGATCTCACGGTTCATGAGTTTGAGCCCTGTGTTGGGCTCTGTGCTGGCAGAGAGGAGCCTGCTTGGGATTCTCTCTCCCTCTCTCTGCCCCTCCCCTGCTCACACACTGGAATGAGTGCTCACTTTCCTAAAATAAATACACCTTTAAAAAAAGAGAGAAAAACATCACTCATTATGCCAAAGACCAGGAAAACCTCAAAAGAGAAAAGATAATCAACACATGGCAACATTGAGATGACGCAGATAATGGAATTATTTAGTGATGGTTTTTCAAAATCCAATGGGAATTATAGAACAGAAAAATAGAATAATGGATGTTTAAAAATCCTCACTGGATGGGCTCTATCATGGATTACAGATGACAGAAGGATAAATAAACTCGAATATAGAATACAGACTACTCACTTTGAAAACAAACAAAAGTGGGCAGGGCTTCAGGGACCAGTAAGAGTATAGCAAAAGACTGGACAACCAGAAAGAGAAAAGAAAGGGGTTAGAGATGAAAACAAACAAACAAACAAACAAACAAACAAACAAACACAAAACCCTCAAACAATAATGGCTGAAAATTTCCCATGTTGGGCACAAGGCATAAACATTCATACTGAAAAAGCCAAACAGGATAATCCTAAAGAAATTCAAGCCAAGATACATCATAATCAAACTGAGGAAAAGTAAAGAAAAGGAAAAATCTCAAAAGCAGCTACACAGAAATTAGGCAAACCTCTAAGGGAAAAAGGGTTCAAGTGTCCATGGGGTTCTCATCTGTGTCCATGGAGCCAGAGAGAAGTGACAACGTTTCTCAAGTGCTAGAAGAAAAGAAACTGTCATCTCTGAATGCCACATCCAGTGATGCCATCCTTAGGATACAAGGGAGAAATAAAGACGTTCTGAGACAATGGAAAAGGGGGAAAATATCTCCAGCAGATCTATCTTTAAAGAATTGCTAAAGGAATTCTTCAAATAGCACCAAAAAGATAACAGAAGGAGGACTGAGACTTCATGCAGGAAGAAAGAACAAGGCAACTGAGAAAAATAAGGGTAAATATAATAGACTCTTTTTCCTAAGGAGTTTGTTATAGTGGATGTTTGGGCAACATTGTGTCATTTCCTATAGTGCTCAACATATGTAGAAGAAACACTTCACATTTATCCCCCCCCAGCCCCCCCCCCACAAAAGGTATTTATGTTTAAAATGTGGGAGGGTAAGAGGTGCCTGAGGGTTTTAGTCACTTAAGCACCCGACTCTTGATCTCAGCTCAAGTCTTGATCTCAGGGTGGTGAGTTGAAGCCCCGCAATGGGTTCCACGCTGGCTGTGAAGCCTACTTAAAAAAAATAAATAAATAAATAAATAAATAAATAAAATAAAATGTGGGGAGGATAAATGGACCTAAATAGAAGTAAGGTTTCCACATTTCACTTGAAGTGGTAAAATGTCAATTCTGGGAGGAGTGATAAGCTATTTATATACATCTTACTATTAGGGCAACAACTAATGAAACTATACAATGAGATATGCCCCAAACAATATAGAGGTGTCAAAATAATATTATTTTAAGATGTTTCAAAAATCTACAGTGATGAGAAGAAAGGAAATGGAAGTGAGAAACAGGAAACACAAGACAAACAGTAAAATGCCTGACACAGCCCCTAATCTATCAAAAACTACTTTAAGTGTAAGTGGTTTAAATACTTCAGTGAAAACACTGAAATGGCAGAGTGCACACATAAACAAGAACCAACCGTCTGGCGTCTAAAGAAACTCACTTTAAACATGAAAACATAGGTGGGATCAAAGTAAAAGACTGGAAAATATATATGCCAGGCGCAAGTGGATTTGAAAAACAAGTGGCTATAATATCTCCTTTGTTGGCTCCCCTTCTTTCGTAAACTCTAAATGCTGGAGTGTCCTATGATCAAGTTCTCAGACTTTTTCTTCAGTATACACTAATTCCTGGGTTGAGCTCAACTAGTAACCTTCCTTTAAATATAATCCACACGCTGAAGAAGCCCAAATTTGTATCAAATTCTGTGATCACGCCCCAGCTGCGGATTCCATGTCTCCAAGTGGAATTTCATAGAGCTGTCAAATGTCCTCAATGTATCTTTAATACATTTATTCCTCAGGAAATAACTGAGGGTCTTAATGCTTAACACAGAGAGAATTTTCCATGATTCCAGCTGTCCTAATCTGGTCAAATCTTTCATAAAATAAATACATCCACAAAAGAGTCCACTGAAAGAAAAAACTGGATTTTAAGCACCATCATTTTATTTGAGATTAAAAAATGAACCAAAATAACTACTTCATTATATATTTATATTAACATCTTTAGTCCCTGAAATATTCTCTTAATATTTAAAGAGAATATTTTAAGGGAAATAAAACACTTTACCTAGGCACTGAGGTGGTTGTGTCCAGTTCCCATTTGAACATGTCACTTCTCTGCCCCCAACCAGGTAAAAAGGTATGATGCATTCATAACGTGCCCTCTGACCAGGTAGATACTTAGACATCTCATCCAGTATAATAGCATTTTTCACTCTGGGTGGATTCCCACAGGAAATATCTGAATAGAAAGAAAAAAAGTCGCATCTCTAACATAATGGTCATTTTGAATAGCAAATCAACGAATGGGATTCCAAATAGATCTCTAAGAGGATTTTAAATCAACAGTTAATCTGTCATGAAAGGCTGCTAATTTTAAGAAATTTACATATAAGACTGAAGGAGATAAAGCAATATATTTTATTTTATAAGACTTGGCAAAATAACTGAAAAATAACTGTATAATTGACAAAAACAGCCTTCAATGATTCTTTTTTGCAAACGCTTAAGGACATTTCAATGCATAATGTATATAATTCACCAGTGAGATTCAGGTGGACGTAAATATAACAGGCTATAGGTATGGCTCCTAGACTGCAGTATACACTGAATCCCTTGGGAATCGTTAAGACACTTTCAGGGTTGCAGCCCCAGAGTTTTTGCCACCACAGGTCTGAGCAAGCCTGTGAATTCACATTTGCATTTCTAACCATTTCCCAGAAGACGCTGATTCTGTTCTTCCAGAGACCACAGTTTGAGAACCACTGGGCTTTCAGATTGACCACTGAGTACACAATTATATCCCTTTATGTTAAAACATAAACTTCTTCGACCTGGCCTAAAAGAATAATCCATGTCCATTTCATAAGTGCTGTTAGAAGGAATTGCATATTATATTAGTTAAGACATTTTGACAAATAGGTTTCAAAATTGCATTGAAGTACCTCTGCATATTGGCTTTCCTATCCATTGGCTGTTACTACACTGGATAGTATTTGGTCCATCCAAAAGGTAATTATTTGGACATTTATAAGTCACTTTTTCTCCTGACCTATATAACGTCTTCTTCTGGCCTATGGGTGTGGCATTACCGAAGTCGGGTAAGCTAAAACAATCCGTGTCTGAAAGAAAAAGAATATGTACTTGTTCAGTAAATATTTTAAAATACATAATGGCTAATAACTATAATGTAGAATAATAGGTACACATCGAACCAATGAATACCTTGCAAAATTTTTTCTCGTACCCTGAAAAAATATGTTAGAAGTCTTGCTTAATTATATTGAATAGTCCTATGTTTATCAAAGTATAACATGGGGATGATGACTCGTAAGCCTGAAGAGATATGGATACATGTAATGCTTGAGATCACACTTCTTGGCATTCAAATTCTTTCTTGCCCATACAAGCCATCTACCTTATGTATTTGTATTTTCACTTCTGTCAAAATCTGTTACCTTTATTCGTGTCAAACATCTCAGAAAACTATACACATACAAGGAGATAACTGACAAACTAACAGTAAATTGAATAATGATGGGATTGATGAGCAGGGACCAGCTGTGACACAGGAACAGAGATGAGAAGTCTGAGGATGTGTATCACAGGAGGTCTAATGTGCACACACGGTGACATGAAAGTGAAATAATTTGGCTCATGCTGTCACACTTTTATTATTACTACGGCTATTAATTCTCTACTAGAATCCACAGCTTCCCAGAGACACCCTGTTGAATTCTGGAATTACTGCCTAGTTTCATATTTGTACCATTTATGCTCTGAATTAAGAATATTTATCAATTGTAGAGTAAAATTAAATACACTATACTTTTGCACTCTGGTGGATGGGACCATTTTCCTCCTATACATCTTATGAATGCAGGGCCATTAATCTCAAAACCTTCGGTGCATTTGTACGTTACTTCTTCTCCATATTGGTAACTGTCTGACACGTGAGATAGAATACCATGTGGAATCAAGTGTGGTGGCGCACAAGAAAGTCCTAAAAAAAGAAGGAGACAAAGAAAGAATGACTCCATGTTTTACTAAATTTAATTTTATGTACTGGTTTCCATATTTGGCAGTTTTATTTGAAAAATATGATAACACAGGATCTGTGACCATATCACAGAGACGGTGTGCAAATGCTTCCTAAAATCATTATTCTGATGTGTATCCAGCTGGCAACCTGAGTAGGAACTTGAAACTAAACATGTCAATATATTATCGGCCGTAGCGACTTCTTTCTAGATATGTTTCCTGAGGCAAGGGAAACAAAAGCAAAAATAAACTATTGGGACTACATCAAAATGAAACACTTCTGTACAGTGAAGGAAACAATCAACAAAACTAAAAGGCAAGCTACAGAAACGGAGAAGCTATTTGCAAATGACATAGCTGATAAAGGGTTAGGAACCAAAACATATAAAGACCTTATAAAACTCAACATCCGAAGAAAGTAACCCAATTAAAAATGGGCAGAAGGCACGAACAGACATATATCCAAAGAAGACATACAGACAGCCAACAGACACATAAAGAGATGCTCAACATCACATTGATTATCCTGGAAGTGCAATTCAAAACTGCAAGGAGATATCACCTCACACCTGTCAGATAGGCAAAAATCACACACAAGAAACAACAGGTGTTGGCGACGATGTGGAGAAAGGAAAACCATCTTTCACTGTTGGTGTGGGAATGCCAACTGGTGCAGCCACTCTGGAAAAACAGTATGGTGATTCCTCGAAAAGTTAAACCATAGAACTAGATCCAGCAATTGCACTACTAGATATTTACCCAAAGAATACAAAAATACTACTTCAAATGGATACATGTACCTTGATGTTTATAGCAGCATTATTTACAATAGCTGAGATATGGAGGCGGCCCAAGTGTCGATCGATAGATGAATGGGGAAAGAAGAGGTGGTATATATATACAACGGAATATTATTCAGCCATAAAAAGAAGGAAATCTTGTGATTGGTAATGACACAGATGGAGCTAGAGACTATAATGCTAAGTGAAATAAGTCAGAGAAAGACAAATAACATGATTACACACACTCACATGTGGAAGTTAAGAAACAAAACAAATGAGCAAAAGGGGGAAAGAGAGAGAGGCAAACCAAGAAACAGACTCTTAATTATAGAGAACAATGCGGTTACCGGAAGGGAGGTGGGTGGGAGGATGGGTTTAATAGGTGATGGAGATAAAGGAGAACACTTGTTTTGACCATCAGGTGTTGTATTGAAGTGTTGAATCACCATATTCTACACGTGAAACTAATATTACACTGCATGTTAACTAACTGGAATTTAAACTAAAACTTAAAAAATAAAAATAATAAAAATTTCAATATATTTATGAAAGAGACCATCAGTGTTTCTCAAACCAATAGTGAATAATAAAAAGAAGAGCATTGAGAAGTAATCATCCTAACTCCCATATATTGTAAGAACTTAGAAATGACATTACAGGAAAGAGAAAACAAATTAAAAAAAAACTCATGGCAAAGCAAACAGAACAAGTTCTATACATGGGAAAGGAATATGAATAGGTAGGTTTAACTTAATTGTGCTACACATCTAGTTTTCATTACACAATTGCCAGAATCCAAAGTGAGTCTGTAATAAGTCAATGAAATGAACACAAAGAGGATAGACTTGATTATGCAAAATTGCTGGTAAGGTACATAAATATATAAATGATTTTAGATATATAGCTATAAATGAGTTTGTATATTTAGAAATCTAAAGGATTCTTTCTCACGAATTTGACAATTGATTATGCTTAATGGATTACATCGAAAATAGAATTGTGGTTTGCGTATTGTCCTCACCTACACACCGAGGTGGAGAACTCCATTTTCCTAGGTGGCACGTTATCTCATCTTTTCCAGATATCCTGAAACCATCCTCGCAAGTGTAATTTAATTTGGTGCCATGTACATAAACCTCAGGTTTCAATGTTTCATCCATCTCTTCTGAAAATTGAGATGATTTAATGGTTCCATGTTCTATCTGAGGTGGTTGAGGACATGGGCTTTTTTCTGCATAAAGAACACAGATCAATGTTCACATTGAAAAATGTAATCAAATACTAGTTGAGGTTTTAAAATAAGGGTAATCTGAAAAATTAAATTACTGAAAAACTAAAAAACATCTGGAATTTGCAAGCTCATGTCTCCATCAAATCTACAGTAGTATCTGCTTGTTCACTCTGCCCCCACATTCTTGTCCTGTTCATCACGAGGGAAATTTTCTACGGTATTTACAAACAAATTTTCTATGGTATTTACACAGTAACCCAAAGTTTTGGTCTGTTTCTTTCATAGTAGAAGTGAAAGAATGCCGATTGATTTGTATACTTAGATTGCAATTTACTGTTTCAAGATAAAGTGAAATAGATAGACAGGTCCTTATCTTGTTCATTTACACAAAGCACAGGGGAGTATTAACCTCATTTGAAAGAATGTTACAAAGCAAGTTATGCATTACTGACCAATGCAGTGTGGTATTGACTGCCATCTTCCATCCTTGCACACGATTTCCTCTGCATCCTGAATCATATAATTGTCTTGACAGACAACAGATACTTTTTCTCCATCCTGATAATTTACCGTCGTTGCCATATTGTGAGCATTGGGAATCTGAGGTGGAGGTGGGCATGACTGCATTTGTACTTCTACAAATATGAAAATTAGATTTCGTGATGAAAACCGGAAGTTAAAAATACTAACGAGAAAGCCCAATAATAATGTATCATAAACGATCAAATAATAAGGTTATGCTTAAACATGTGATACTCTTCAGCTTGTAGAGCGCTTTAATACATCACACGTGGTCTTAATGGTAGTATCTTCCTTTTATTCCTTCTGTGATAAATCGTGCATAATTTATGTAAAACTTCTTTTAATTATTTCTAACCATTGCGATGTACTAACTGAATCATCCACTCAGTAACAGGCACTAAATAAATACTGATATTAGGATCTTTATACAGCTATCTATAATCAAATGTATTGTGATTGCATTAAAACCCGTATAAGATGCGGAATGGAAAATAATTAGCCAAAGGAAGAATTACATGTAGTTAAAGATCAATTATTTGATACAGGTTCCTGGCCAAGACATGAATTGGATATGGTCATTAGTGATTAACAGTGTGTTGTTTAAAGTTCAAAACTCTCTGGAGATACTGTTGACTAGGTTGCCGACACTGTTTAGAGATACACAGGTGATGAAATGCACCCTGTTTAATGGATTAGACAGCCTGACTTTCCTTCTATGACCAGCAAGGTATACAAGATTCCTTTGCAAACTTGCGTTTGAGCTCCCATAAAGCAGAGATACCTCACATGTATCGTGGCAGTTCATAATCTGGAGACAAAGATGTCCTGTTCCACTGAGGGAAGACTCTGGGCGACTAACCCTGGAGGCTTTTGGACCTCTCTGTGATACCTACGTTTTGCTTTCTCCTGCCATGCGTTTATTTCATTAAAGACCTTATGTGACTGTACATTGGGAAGTCTCCTGAGTCCTTCCAATTATCTGACACTTTGTATTCAATTCAGAGAAATTGTTGACGGAATATAATTCATTCATCCTGACTAATATGGTCATATTTTCTATTTCTATCTTTAGACAGATGCAGGAGTATTTTATATTTAATCAAAAGTTTTTTTCTTATTTCTGTTTTCATTATCTTGGCATATTTTTTCAATGTATTCTCAAGGATTTATTCTCTTCTATATCTGCTTGTTTAAGCATTTGTCCTAATAATCTTAATTTCTACTTCCTCTTGATACATTTTACCAGAGGTTGGTCTGGCAACTAAATCTCCGGCAGGTGCCATGTCTACACTTTCCCTCTACCTTGATGGCACCAGTGGGTGCACTCCAGCCCAGGGCTCTCCTGTGGCTCCATCAAAGCCGGCGAGCGGGCCCCAGCCCTGCATTCTGCTGCCTCGCTAAAGCTGGCCAGCATGCTCAGCCCACAGAGGGCACACTCCTTGATCCCCAGGCTCTAGTGGCCTGAGGGGCTTGCATTTCTGGGGCCTGCAACACACTACAACAATCCGAGAGATAACTCTTGGTGGGCCACTACCTCCGGGGCACTACAAAGCAGCCTGAAACACAGCCCAGACTTTCTGGGGAACAAGCCTAATTATCTGTCTTAGACCGGTAGCCTGAGGGGTGGACTTGAGATTTGCCACACATCTGGGGGCCACCGAGGTGCTCTCAGGGAACATGGACCAGGGGATGCCATCTTTGTGCTCTCCTCAGCCTCAAAGAAAACCAAATCACTATTTCTTAAAGATACCCGACCGGACGTTAATTTGAGGCCATCAAGTTTCTGGGTGGGATGTTTTATAGCTGACTGAAGCACTGATGCACTTAATATCTAGAAATGATGTTTTGGTTAGTTTCTAAATTCCCTTCCGGCTTCAAAGTTATTTGTAATAATAATAGCTAAACATGTTTAAAGATGCCTAAATACTGCTTTGGCAAGTTCAGAAGAAATAGAGTAAGATTTTGAAAGTACTATAAACAAGAGCTTACCTGTGCAGGTTAGTTCAGGATCCCATCTTCCATTTATGCACGTTGAGTGTTTCTGTCCTAATTGTCCTCTACATTTGTAAGTTATGTTCTCATTATGATCAAATTCTGTCTTCAATGAATTTACCTCACGTTTTGTTAAGCTGTGTTTACACTTCTGAAGTTCATCTGTTGCTAGAGAATGAAAATATTGCCTTGAAAAGACTACTTATAAGAATCAAAGCAGTTAATGCAGAACAATAGCTTAGACTCAATAGTACATCGAAATTAGAATTTATGCCCATAAGTCCCACCAACCACGTTATTCCTGATCATATTGCATGTGATGGGCTATTTATTATGTCTGAACATAAGTCCTGTGTCCAGGCTTTGAAATTTCAGAGAAAATGTCTGCCATAAATACAGCCTGCACTTTGGGGATTAGAAAAGCATTAAGAGGCTCACTTTTTTGGACGATTTACACACTGAACAGTCATCACCTGGTTAAATTTGGTCTCCTATTTATCTGTGGAAATAGAATATATGAAGCTGCCAATTTAAATATCGTGTTTCAGAAAAATGAATATATTTTTTCACTTAGGGTAATTTTTTTTTTATTTTTTTTAATGTTTATTTATTTTTGAGACAGGGAGAGACAGCATGAACGGGGGAGGGTCAGAGAGAGTGAGACACAGAATCTGAAACAGGCTCCAGGCTCTGAGATGTCAGCACAGAGCCTGACGCGGGGCTTGAACTCACTGACCGTGAGATCATGACTTGAGCCAAATTCGGATGCTTAACCGACTGAGCCACCCAGGTACCCCTTCACTTAAGGTAATTTAATAAACACATC
This sequence comes from Leopardus geoffroyi, assembly GCF_018350155.1. Taxonomy (NCBI): domain Eukaryota; kingdom Metazoa; phylum Chordata; class Mammalia; order Carnivora; family Felidae; genus Leopardus; species Leopardus geoffroyi. The sequence goes on along the minus strand of NC_059338.1, from coordinate 24,678,602 downwards.
TAAGATGTATTATGTAAAATGTGAACACGTAAGCATATCTTTTCCATGATCACTAAAATGGGACAAATACTTGGAGTAAGAAATTGGGTGCTACAAGTCACAACCTGTTAACTGTATATACTCTTCTAATCTTTGAAAAACTATTTTGTACATCAGGTCAACCTATAATTCAATAATATTGTAAGAGAAAATTTTGTTGACACAATACGAGTATAACAATTTTTTATACAACTACATACTTCAAAAATTCAATGCAGCCCGCAGTACTTTGTCAAGTTGATAAAATATCAATTGATGTAGGTCTTTGGATTTTTTAATAATTACCCAAAAAGTAATGGTTTTGTAATACAATAAAAAATAAAACAAAGGGGAATAATTCAAAACACACTAAAGGCTGAAAATAAATTCTGGTTTTAGGGCTTGTCCTCAGTGTTGAAGAGAAAACTAGGTTTTCTTCAGGTGATAGTAACTCACCTATAGTCAAAAGGAGTGGTGGTGGGTGTTGTCATGGTCCTATGATTGACCGGTTTCTGAAAGATTTTCCTTGATTCTTACGAGAAAATAAACATTTTGAGAAGAGTGAAAAGCTAGACTAGCTAGAGGTACAAAATAAACACTGAGAGGAGAAATTGGAGTAAGGTCTATGATAGTTAAAAGTGGATTATGGTAAACTTGAATATAGGTCGAAGATTAACTTTGGAAAGGCAAACTCTGAGAGCTAAAAAGAGTAATAAATGAAATAGATGTCTTAGTATAAGAGTGAAAAGTTGAGAGTTTTCATGCCTGTTACAACCTTGGGTTTTCCCCCATATAAATGAGGGGAAATCGTTTGTGGAGATAGAAGAGGACAAAGATGAAATTTGGTCTTGAAGGACTGGCAATACTTCTCATGGGAATGTGTCTAGCAAAAATGTAAGGATTAAAAAGCAACAAAACCTAAGGGTTCATTCAACAAACTCCTACTTAATGTCTGCTGTATGTTCACCAGTGCTTTGTATATTGGGACTACATCGTGAACAAAACGGGTGTCAATCTCTGCTCTCATGGAACATGAGCCTAGGCCCTACCTTCTCCTTGGAACAATTAATGCCTAGATATCTGGTGAATAAGTAAGATTGGACATCCAGGACTCTCTTTGAATGTAGGACCTAAGAAAACCGTAGGAAAGAACTCATTCCAAGGGAAAAAGGAAAAGGGCCCCCAATATTTTCCCAGCTAGTCATCAAAGACATGGTCATCCAAAGGTCAGGATGATGCACATACATCAACCAGAGTGAAGTCCAACAATCAGGTTTGTTTCCTGGCCCCACCCTGACTGCCTCCTTTGACTGACTTATACTGCGAACCCAGAGGGTCTGCAGCTCACCCACCCTTTGGCACATTAACTTCTTGCTGCCGCATTTGAAACAGACTGGGAAATCCTCAGAAGCTTTGAGAGAGGCAAGATTCCTATAGGGACGTAGCAAGTGGGCACTTTCTTGACTTTGTCTGTTTTCCAGGGCCTGGAAACAAGAGTGCCGTGTAAAACAAAAATGGGATTTATGCAAATATGCTTCTATTTTCCTGGCGATTAATACTCAGATTTAATTCATATGAATAACTGTAAATAAAGTTTACCTTCACACTTAAAAACCATGTTAATTTCAGGGATAGAAAGGGTGATCAGACTCTCTGGCTAGTTTATATTTTTCTTTTGTAGATGATAAGCATCATTATAATTTAAGACCTGACATTTTCAAGCATATATCTAAATTTTAAAACTATGTTTGCAGATACAGTTTTTACAATACAAATATTACATTTCATTGACCGTCTATTTGAGAAGTGTCTTCTCACCAATGCACTGAGGAAGTTGGGTCCATAATCCTCTTATACATGTAATTGATTTCTGTCCAATCATTGTGAATCCTTCTCTGCAATTGAACTCCACTGAATCTCCATGGTGAAAGGGAGGGTTAGAAGTCTGAACAGCATAGCTGTAATTAAGTTCTGGTATATCTCCACATGTAGTCTCCACCTCTGTGAAAAGTTCAGAAAAATATGTTTACTTATGAAATATAATTTATGTGTTTCTATAAATATAAAAGGTTGGTTTATTTTAAATATGAATATATTTTATACATTACCAATACAAATAGGCAGGTCTGTCCACTGTCCATCAACACACTGAATTTTATTAAAACCCTTCATCAGAAACCTAGGATTGCACACATATTCCACCAAATCGTTGTGTTCATAGTTTTCTTTCTGTGTTTCTTTAACTTTCCCGTTAAGGAGTTGAGGAGGTGGAGAACACTGTTTTGTTTGCTCTACAGGAGAAATAATGTGGAAATAATGATCAAATTACCTATTTCACAACTTAAAAAACAATAAAATGGGGAATTTTTTCTTTAATTAATTTATATTATTTATAATGTACTTTATTATAGCCTTCTTAAGCAATGAAAAACAAATAGTGCTTAAACAAGAAACATGTTTCCCAGTTCCTTTTTGAAAATTATTATTTTAGAAAGAGAGATAGAAGATAAGAAGGGAGAGGAGAAAGAGAGAGAGTGAGAATCTTAAGCAGGCTCTGTATGTTCAGCATGGAACCCGACATGGGGCTCGATCCCATGACCCAGGGATCATGACCTGAGCTGAAATCAGGATTCAGATGCTCAACCAACTGAGCCACCCAGGCACCGCAACCCAGTACTGTTAATTACACTGAACTAGTATATTGGAAGTATATTGAAACCCAGAAAACATGTTTAATAATCTAGATATTCTAAAGATGTATGCAAACCAATTAATAAATATGGTCATGTAAATGTTAACAATATTCATATGCCATGGAAAAATTTTATCAAAACTGTTTGAAAAAAATGTCATCATTTGAGGCTAGCATTTTATCGACATATTTTAACTTTGGTTAAGACATACATGTGATTGAATGGACTCAATTAACTATACATTGCTTGAATAATGTTTAGACACTCGATGAAGGTTGAGGGAAGGCCCATGCCATACCAGTGCCCAATATTAACAGTGGAATTGTAGTCAAAAGGAAAAGGAACAAACACTGAGGCATAATATACGTATCTATGGCTATTACCACTACATATTTCAAGAAACAAGTGGAGATTGAGTTCTTAAATAAGAAAATCTGAGATATCTACTACCCAACACATGTCCTGGCTTAATGAATTAGATTACAGACACACACACTTGAAGCCAACAGAAAATTAAGCGTGAGAGAAACAAAAACATAAAAATGTTGGTTTCAAAAATCCTATTTCTTGTTGTAGCAATTAGAAGATAAATATTCACCTTTACATGTAGGAAGATTAGGGGACCATCCAAAGTCGTAACACTGAACTGAATCTGGTCCAACTCTTTTAAGTCTTGTGCATAAAAATTTCAACACATCTCCGACTTTATATTTGTCTTCTTTAGGCTGAATATTTAAGTTATCTTCTATTTCAGGAATCTTGCATTCTATTTCTATAAAAATGTTCAAATAATTTGGTGTGAATATAAAATTAATCATTGGCAAAGTAAATTTTATATGTGTCTTATTAAAATGAGGTGCTGGGTACTGCTTATACAGAGGAGCCACAGAAAATTTTACATATTAGGTTTTCTACGCCCTCTAAATTCATAGGGGACCTTGAGAAATATTAAGGCATTGAAGAGCAACATATGTACCCTGAAAATGTATTTGGAAGGTCAACTTGCTTACACTGGATCTGATTTTATAACTGACATTTATAAAATAAATGCTATATTATTTTGTACTCCCAAAACAGAAACATATTCTTCACATTAAAAAAAAAAAAAACCCTGATGCTACATTTTTAAAATTGCACTCAAATAAGATTAGTATTTTGTTTAATGTAAATATAATTGGACAACCAGAACACTAGGAGACACATCTAACAGTTTCTAAGAAACTATTAAAATAGTTTAATTTAAATTGATTACATTATATTAGTACAGAAATCAAACTGAAAAATGAAACAAAATAAGGAACCATGTTCAAAGCCAAATAGTTAGGCATATTCTCGGCATCCTGAGTATTTATATCATACCCAATTATCTATTGTTATTAAACCTTTATACTATCTATTAATAAATTATTGATTATTCTGATTCAATTTAAGAATGTGTAAAATTATCCCTTCAAATTTGTCAAGTTTGTGACATTCGTGACATTCCCAAATAAAAATAAGCTAAATTCCTAAAATAAAGAGCTTCTCTCAGGGCCTGCAGAAATTAACACTCAAGGCAGAAGGTGTAAAAGCAGAAACCCATGGGCAAAATAGCTGAGGAAATTGTAAGAAACTACAATTTTGGTTTTCTTATAGCATACACTCAAAGAACCCAGTTTTAAATAATATGATAGCCTGCATTTAGAATAACAAAATAATTCTTTGTTTATAAACCTATCATGTACATGGCCCATAGGAAACACTGTGTTAAAGAGAGATAATGGTCCTTGGGCTTTCAAACACCCTCTTCTCCCAGGTTACAGTAAATCAGAAGAAGACACCTTGATTTTAATCATGACTTCTTAAAACTTAATTAATTATTTTTAGATGATTATTTGTTTTTGAGAGAGAGAGAGAGACAGAGTGTGAGTGGGAGGGGTGGAGAGAGAGAGTGAGACACAGAATCTGAAGCAGGCTTCAGGCTCTGAACTGTCAGCATAGAGCCCCACATGGGGCTTAAACCCGAGAACTGTGAGATCATGACCTGAGCCAAAGTCTGAGGTTAACCCACTGAGCGACCCAGATGCCCCCAAAATGACTTTAAATAATGCAAATTTGTTCAAATTGGGATATCTTAAACACGTCTTGTTAATTTTGTTAGTCATGAAAAAAAATACCTGGAAAAATGGTACTTACCATAACATATTGGTTTGTGAGACCAACCATCGTTCCCACACACTATTGAACCTGCGTGCCCATCTTGGCTTTTGTATCCATCGTGGCATTCATAGTCCAACTTGTCATTGAGTTTAAACCACGTGCCATTGCTTTTGGCTTTGGCATTCTCAAATGCTGGCATGTCACAAGATTCTAATGCATAACAGAATTGAAGACTTCAATTCTAATATTATTTAATGGACGATGTAATTAAGTCCCATTCCAAGGAGGTAAAAAAACACCTTTATCAATTAGCTTGTGCTAGTAAATTCAGTATCATATTAAATTAATCTAAGAATACCAGTGATAAATCATTGTCTTGAAAGTTACTCGAAATGAAAAAATATGTTTCTACACAGCATTTTTCTTATCACTTAAACACTCTGAAAAAATTTTTCTACGAACACTTTTCTCAATCAGTTATACTTATGTGTTTATGCCATGCTTGTAATCAAATAGGCCATTACAGGTGCATCCTATTTTAACTAGCAGAGAGGAATAGGATTTTGTGAACTAAGATGCCACATTCACTAGCAAGGTGACAAATATTCCAGACAAAACTGGATCAGTTGAGTACGACTGGTTTTCAAAAATGCAAGTAAGTTTTTAAACATTCTATAAAACTCTACTTTAAAACATCACAATTTCTAAAGCTCACATGCTGATTTTCTTCCCCAAATATTTTCCTAATGGCTGTTCATTTTTCTAAACTTACCAAGATTGAATGGAGAGATAACTATTTTTATTATTAGTTATAAGACAGTAAAATGTTAAAAGTTTTAATTTTTGCTAACAGTGTGTTCATGAAGATTAGGTAATTCATCTCAAATTTTATGCTGTGTTACAGAGCCAGCTACCTTAAAGCTTTAAAAAACAAAGCAAAACTATACTAGTGAAGAGAGACAGTGTGTTTCTCTTCCATAGTAAGTATTACAATGGATAACTAACTAACATTCAGTATAAAATGACTTTATATGGGAGCCACTTTTATGATTTTTTTTGTGGCTAGTGCCCATAGTAAGCATGGAAATTGAAAAAAAAAAAAAAGGAAATGAAAACAGTACAAATGGATATTCAAATATCCACTTCCTTTAAAGTGAATATGTAAATATCGGTTCAAAACTATCACTGTGTAGCTTTGGAGGATAAGAAAAACTGAGGAAACTGTTCATAGAAATCTTCATAAACATCCAGGGACAGGGAAATCTTTCAACACAGCTGTATTTGGCACCATCTAGCAGTATTCCTTCTCCACTAACTAGATGTTTATGAAGATTTTCTAAAGGAGAGGATTTTTAAAGTGGGCTACCCTGGAATGTCAACCATAAACTCCATACTTTAATTAAAATTCTGCACTATGGACCCACATCTTCACTTACAAACGTAACTTTCATGTCTAGAAACAAAGATTCTGTCATCAAAGTCTGATCACCTAAAAAAGCAGGAATAGGCACAAATATATTTTGCCAGCCAAAAATAAGTGAGTTTCCAGGAGAATACACATAAGGCTCCCTAACTCGTTTCCAAATCACAGGATGTTTTAAAGTGGAAAATAACGTAAACTGAAAGATGTCCTGCTACTACGCTGTATAAGTGATTACTCTTAAAGGCAAAAAATTACATCGTTTTTCATTTATCTTTTCAAATGGGAATCGTGTCAGCCCCTCCCCCCAGAAAAGAATTAACTTAAACTTTTGTTCAATGGTCATCAGGATAATAAATATGAACATAATAAATTACTCACTAATACATGTGGGTTGAGGTGACCATCCACTTTTCAGACATGTAACCGGTCCTGAAGTTTTACCATCTGGTGTTACATATCCTGGTTTACATTGATACTGTGTTTCTTTATTTAAGGAATATGTAGGTTCATATTCAGAAAAAAATCCATTTTCAATTGTTATCTCTGATTTTGAACATGATTCTGAAAGGCAGAAAGTATAAGGAAAAGATAAGCATATAAATAAACATTTTTATAAAGATTCACTATAACAACACAAAAATAAGGAGTCATTTACAAATGAAAACCTGGAAAAATCTGAATCATCCAAATTCCTGGGACAGAAAAAGTAAGCGACAAAGATACTAAATCAAAATAGTTAATTAATTTTTTCTTTTTGGAATGAAGCGACATTTAGAATACCCAGAACCCGGTGTGCCTGGGTGGCGCAGTTGGTTAAGTGTCCGACTTCAGCCAGGTCACGATCTCACTGTCCGGGAGTTTGAGCCCCGCGTCAGGATCTGGGCTGATGGCTCAGAGCCTGGAGTGTGTTTCTGATTCTGTGCCTCCCTCTCTCTCTGCTCCTCCCCTGTTCATGCTGTCTCTCTCTGTCCCAAAAATAAATAAACGTTGAAAAAAAAAAAAGAAAATTGTTACCATTTTCCTGATGAATGGACTCATTATTATTATATAATGATCTTCATCTCTAGAGACAGTTTTAGATTAAGTCAGTTTTTTTTTTTTCTCATAGAAGTTTAATCACTCCATCATTCTTTGGTTGCCATTTGCATGAAATATCTTCTTCCATTCCTTCACTTTAGCCTATTGTGTCTTTAAATCTAAAGTGATTTCTTGGTTATTTTATTTTAAATCATTCAGGTACTCTATTCCTTTTAATAGGTAAATTTAAATTTAAGGAATTACTGGTAGGTAAACACTTACTATTAACATGGGGCTAATTGTCTTCTGTTTTGCATCTGTTTTTTTCAATTTGCTCCTCTTTTGATGACTTCCTTTGTTATTTGATTATAGTTTACAGTTATTTACTTTGATTCTTATTATGCAGTACATTAGATCTCCGGAATTATTTATCTTATAACTGAAGGCTTACACGCTTGGACCAGCATCCACACCCACCACTGGTACAGAACTTGCATTCCACATTCTGCTTCTATGAATTTGATGTTTTCTTTTTTCTTTTTTGATTTCATATAGAAGTTTTATCATGAAGTATTTGCTATCTCTGGATTATTACACTTAACGTATTGTCCTCTAGGTTCAACCATGTTGTTGTGAATATCAAGATTTTCTTCTTTCTCATGGGTGAATAATATTCTATTGTGTGTGTGTGTGTGTGTGTGTGTGTGTGTGTGTATGCGTGTGTGTGTATATCTCATATCTTCCTTATCCATTCATTTATCAGTGGATCCTAAGCAGGGTCCATTCCCAGTGTGGAGCTCCACATGGGACTTGATCTCAAGACTGAGATCATGACCTGAGCTGAATCAAGAGTCTGATGCTTAACCAATTGAGCCACCCAGGAGCCATGTTCCTCAGTCTTGAATGTCCTCCTCCCTGGCATCCTTATTTCCATGACTGCCATCCAACCTTCAAAGCCTACCCAAGATGCCATCGTGACCCTGACAGATTTGGCTCTCTTCATTCCACCTCTTACAAACAAACTCCCCAACCCGATCCCACTCCAAATTCATTCCAACTTGGATTTCTTGCCTCCTCTAAATGATCCTGTAGTCTCTCTTTTGCTTGTCTCCATCACAATGCTTTATACAGTAAAATACAATATGTTGATGAAATACAATAATCATTCCTTTTGTTTTCCCCACTAAATGGCCTTTTGGTACATGCTAGTCCTAATGCCTGGCACTTAGCAGGCACTTAAAAAGTGACCACTGAATGGGCAAATAAATGAATGAAAGAATGAATGGATGAATATGAAGCTCTTTTGGAACCTTTCCATTATATCCGCAGATTGCAGGCAACCCATGGGAAGAGCACAGTGGACGGCAAGCAATGTAAAAGGTAAGACATGAGAACACCTGTGCAGTGATCTCAAAGCTCTATCGCATGAACCCAAGAAACTCTGCTATCTGTAACTCCATTGTACCTCTTGTCTACATGTCTTAATTTTGAATTTATGCCATAATTTTGAAGTCAGGAATCATTTTAATTTTGTTCAAAAAGGCTTTTGGGAGCCTTTGAAGGAACAATTCTATAATCACTTTCCTATCTATTACATTTTTGGTCAACATGGTTTGAGAAACTTGGTTCTTTCAGTTAAAATGTCCAAACACATAAAAGTGCTCTGTCAAATACTTTTACCCCTTTCCTTTTGTTCTTTTTTTCTAAAATATAGCACTTTTTACCTCAATTACATCATCTCTTGTTTATGCACCATATTCTGAAACTAGTTAAAGTTGTTAAGATATGGGTAAAGAGCACATCAGGTAAGTGAGCACAGGATAGACTGGTTGGGAAAATCTTACATCCTGCGCAGGTAGGGGATGGTGTGTGGGGTGAGGGGCGAGGCATAACTGGTATGAAGGAAAAGTGCAAAGTTGTAGAACAATGGGGGATTGAGCAAAGAAAAGTGGATCAATGTAGACTTTGGCAGAAGCCCTAGCAATCAAAGGCCAAAGATGAAGAACCTACTAATTTATGTATCATTGGGGGACTTACTTTCAGCTAAGAACAATTCCAGCAATACTTAATAATTCAGTTCTAGTTTAACATTATGTGCAGGCAGAAGAGTACCATATGGATTCTCTAGATATGTCTACATTAAAAATAAGGCTTGCTGTGGCACACGTCTCCCTCTTGTGACACTACTGGGGCATCTGCTCTGACCCTTCTCATGGCGCTCACTGTCACGCTTCACCCATCAGATCTCCCGTCCCCAGGGCCACCTCACCTTCCAGAGTTCCTTAGTCCCCTTCTTCACCCTCATCATCCGTTTCTACCTTTCCTCACTGAAATTGTAATAGAGAACTTTTCAGCTTATAATGATTCACAGTAAACTGCAGTAAATACTATTGGATTTTACTATTCTAAAGTATTTATTCACAGTGTTTGTTATTCCACATAAATTTCAGGTTTGTTGAATCTAGTAATATCAATACATTTCTTTTTTTCTTTTTTGAAAAAACATTTTCTTTTTTCTTTTTTTAAATAGAATTTATTTTTTTAATGTTAATTTATTTATTTTGAGAGAGTGCAAACAGTAGAGGGGGAGAGGGGGAGAGGGGGAGAGGGGGAGAGGGGGAGGGGGGGAGAGGGAGAGGGAGAGGGAGAGGGAGAGAGAGAGAGAGAGAGAGAGAGAGAGAGAGAGAGAGACAAATCCCAAGCTGGCTCCCAGGTGTCAGCGCAGAGCCTGCTGTGGGGCTCAATGCCACAAACTGTGAGATCATGACCTGAGCTAAAATCAAGAGTCGGATGCCGAACCTGCGGAGCCACCCAGGTGCCCCTACTACATATCAAAGAAGAGAGGATACTGAAGGCAGTTGGGTCACTGCACAACTTTAAATCACACCGTATAGGTAAACATCACACAACTATTTCTAAAAACTGGAGTTTTCTTGACAGCAGAAGGCGAATTCCTATTTATCATATTGGCATTGAAACACAGAGTTCGGGATTAAACGCCACTACCTCGAGTTTTCTGGATTACATAACTGTGTATAACATTCATACACATCTTTATAAAATAGTACTTTTAATTAATTTGTAAGTAATTCTTACGATTGATAATGTCAATTATTTTTTCCATTTGAGGGTTAACTGTAAAATTGGAAACCATCTTGTACTTGAAACAATATACAAAAAATTGTTTTACTTTGTTTTCTGATAGAAGAGAATCTCTCTAGCTTTGATATATTTTACTCCTGAAAGATTATTTTTGGCCCTTGAAACCTCCAGAATTAGGTAACACCCACATCTCATGAAAACTTATTTTAATTTCTCTTTCTGATAGTTCATTATTAGTGTTCAGAAATACAGCAGATTTTTGTATATTGATTTTGTATCCTACAACTTTACTGAATTCATTTATTAATTCTAACAGGTGTTGTTGTTGTTGTTGTTGTTGTTGTTGTTGTTGTTGTTGTTGTGGAGTCTTTAGTGTTTTCCCTAAAGATTACATCATATGCACACAGAGCTAATTTTACTTGTTTATTTTTTATTTTTATTTTTTACATTTATTTATTTTTGAGAGACAGAGAGAGACAGAGCACAAGTCGGGGAGGGGCAGAGAGAGAATGAGACAGAATCTGAAGCAGGCTCCAGGCTCTGAGCTGTCAGCACAGCACCCAATGTGGGGCTTGAACCCACGAACCGTGAGATCATGACCTGAGCATAAGTCGGATGCCTAACCGACTGAGCCACCCAGGTGCCTCTTTACTTCTTTATTTCTTATTTGGATACATTTTATTTCCCTTTTTCAACACTGATGAGAGTGGGTATCTTTGTATTTTTCCTGATCCTTGAGGAAAGCTTTTAGCTTTTCATCAAATGTGATGTTAGTTATGGGCTTCTTATTTATGGTCTTCATTATGTTGATGTACATTTCTTCAATACCTAATTGTTGTCAGTTTTTGTCATAAATGGATGTTGAATTGTGTCAAATGCTTTTTGTGCATCTATCTGGATGATTATATGATTTTTACCTTTCATTTTGTTAATGTGCTATATCATATTACTGATTTAAATCTGTTGAATCACCCTTGAGTCCCATAGATAAACCCAACTTCATCATGGTGTGTGCATCTTTTAATGTGCTATTGAATTCAGTTTTTTAACATTTTGTTGAGCATTTCAATATTTATGTTTATCAGTGATGTTGGGTATAATTTTTTTTGTAGCATCCTTGTCTGGTTTTGGTATTAAAGTTAATATCTTGTCAACTACTTTTGGAAGTGCTCTCCCTCAAAATTTTGGAGTTTTTAAATAAAAATTGGTATTAAATCTTCTTTTAATTACCAGTGAATACTTCTGTTCCCAGACTTTTCTTTGAGGAGATATATTAAATTAATTATTAGTGTTGTTACTTGTTATTGGTTTGTTCAGATTTTCCATTTCTTTTTTTTTAAATTTTTTTTAACGTTTATTTATTTTTGAGACAGAGAGAGGCAGAGCATGAACGGGGGAGGGTCAGAGAGAGAGGGAGACACAGAATCGGAAGCAGGCTCCAGGCTCTGGGCCATCATCAGCCCAGAGCCCGATGCGGGGCTCGAACTCACGGACCGTGAGATCGTGACCTGAGCTGAAGTCGGACGCTTAACCGACTGAGCCACCCAGGCGCCCCAGATTTTCCATTTCTTAATGATTTTGTCTTGTCAGTTTTATATTTCCAGGAACTTATCCCTTCTCTGTTATCCAATTTGTCAGTGTGTAATCATTTATGGTGGTCTCCTATGGACATTTGCATTTCTGTGGCATCAGTTGAATATCTTCAAGTTCATTTCTATTTTATTTATACGATCTCTCTTTTTAATCAGTTAATCAGCTTAGGTTTGTCAATTTTGTCTACATTTTGAAAAAGGTAGGTATCTATTTTGTTGACTTTTTGGTCTTTATTTCATATATTTCTGCTCTGATTTCTGTTATTTCCTTCTTTCTGCTAATTTTAGGCTTAGTTTTTTCTTCTTTTCCAAGTTTTTTAATGAAAAAATTTTCATTTTATTTGTTAGACATCACAAGTCAGGGTAGGGAGGGGTAGGAGAGAGAGAATCTGAAACAGTCTCTACCCTCACGTGCGGAGCACTATGTGGGGTACAAGCCCATGATCCTGGATCATCGCCTGAGCAGAAATCAAGAGTTGGACACTCAACCAACTCAGCTACCCAGGTACCCCCTTCTTTTACTAGCTTTTTGATGTATACAGTTTGACTGTATATTTGAGATCATTTCTTTTTTTACTGCAGGCATGTATTACTAGAAACACCTCCCACAGAAGTGCCTTTGTATGTGAAGCATGTTTTTCTTTCTTGTTGCTTTCAAAATTCTTTGTACTCTATTTTTTTTCTAGATTGACTGCATGTACCTATGTATTTAAGTTTTAATTTTAATACCGGTTGGCTGACATACAGTGTTATATTAGTTTCAGGTATACAGTATAGTGATTCAACAATTCCATACATCACCTAGTGCTCGTAATGACAAGGATACTCTTTCATCCCCATCACCTATTTCACCCATCCCCTCTGCCGGCTTTCTCCCCTCTGGTAACTATCATATTGTTCTCTACACTTAAGACACTTAAGAGCCTTTTTTTTTTTTTTTTTTTGGTCTCTCTCTCTCTCTCTCTCTCTCAAATTTCCTCCCTTTGCTCATTTGTTTTGTTTCTTAAATCCCACATATGACTGAAATCATATGTATTTGTCTTTCTCTGACAGACTTATTTTGCCTAGCATTATACTGTCTAGTCCATCCAAGTTGTTGCAAATGGCAAGATTTCATTCTTTTTTATGGCTGAATAACAGTCCATTGATCTTTATCTATTCATCAATTGGTAGACACTTAGGCTGCTTCCATATCTTGGTTATTGCAAATAATGCTGCAATAAAGACAGGGGTGCGTGTATCCCTTTGAATTAGTGCTTTTGTATTCTTTGGGTAAATACCCAGGAGTGTGATTGCTGCATATTACAGCAATTCTATTTTTAACCTTTTGAGGAACCTCCATACTATTTTCCAGAGATGCTGCACCAGTTTGGATTCTTGCCAACAGTGCAAGAGGGTACCACTCTCTCCACATCCTCACCAACACCTGTGAGGTGACATCTTATTGTTTTTTTGGTTTGCATTTCTCTGATGATAAGTGCTAATGAGTATCATTCATGTGTCTATTGCCCATCTGTATGTCTTCTTTGCAGCAATATCCGTTCATGTCTTCTACCCATTTTTCATTGGATTATCTGGTTTTGGGGTGTTGAGTTTTATAAGTTCTTTATATATTATGGATACTACCCTTTACCAGACATGTCATTTGTAAATATCATCTCCCATTCCATAGGTTGCCTTTTAGTTCTGTTGATTGCTTCCTTTGTTGTGCAGAAGCTTTGTAGTTTAATGTAGTCCCAATAGTTTCTTCTTTTTTGCTTTTGTTTCCCTTGCCACAGGTGATCTATCTAGAAAGCTGTGGCTGATGTTAGAGAACTTACTGCCTCTACTCTCTTCCAGGAATTTTTATAATTTCAGGTCTCACATATAGGCCTTTAATCCAGTTTGAATTTATTTTTGTGTATGGTGTAAGAAAGTGGTTCAGTTTCATTCTTTTGTATGTTGCTGTGGAGTTTCCCCAACATCGTTTGTTGAGCAGATTGTCTTTTTCCCACTGGATATTCAATCCAGCTTTGTTAAAAATTAATTGAGTGTATAATTGCAGGTTTATTTCTGGGTACCATACGCTCTTGATCACTATCTTTGTAATATTAATTTGAAGTCCAGATTATGATGCCTCCAGCTTTGCTTTTCTTTTTCAAGATTGATTTGGCTAACCAGGGCCTTTTGTGGTTCCATACAAATTTTACACTTGTTTGTTCTAGGTCTATAAAAAATGTCGTTGGTATTTTGGTAGGGGTTGCATTGATTGTGCAGATTGCTTTGGGTTGTGTAGACATTTTAACGATATTTGTTCTTCCAGCCCATGGACATGGGATGCCTTTCCATTTTCTTTGTGTTGTCTTTAACTTCTCTCATCAGTGTTGTATAGTTTTCAGAGTACAGATCTGTCACCTCTTTGGCTAGGTTTATTCCTAGGTAGTTTATTATTTTTAGTGCAATTGTAAATGGGACTGTTTTCTTAATTTGTCTTTCTGCTACTTTATTATTGTTATATAGAAATGCAACAGATTTCTGTGCACTGATTTTGTATCCTATAGCTTTCTGAATTCACTTCAGTTCTAGCACGTTTTGGTGGAGTCTTTTGGGTTTTCTGTATAGAATATTATGTCATCTGCAAATAGTGAAAGGTTTACTTCTTCCTTACCGAGTTGAATGCCTTTTATTTCTTTTTGCTCTAGTTGCTGTGGCTAGGACTTCCAGTACTTTATTGAGTAAAAGTGGAAGAGTAGACCTCCTCGTCTTGTTATGTCTTGTCTTGTTCCTGACCTTGGGAGGAAAGCTCATAATTTTCCCCCATTAAAGATAATGTTAGCTGTGGGTTTTTCATGTATAGCCTTTCTTATGTTGAGGTATGTCCCCTCTAACCCTACTTTGTTGAGAGCTTTTATCACGAATGGATGTTATACTTTGTCAAATGGTTTTTTTTGGTGTATGTTAAAGTGATCATATGGTTTTCATCTTTTCTTTTACTGATGTGATTTGATTGATGTGATGTATCACACATTGATTGATTTGTGAATATTGAACCATCCTTGCAACTCAGGAAGAAATCACCGGGTATAAGTCGTGAACAGCCATGACTTCATTGTGGGGAATAATTTTTTAAAATTTATTCTTGGATTCAGATTGCTAGTATTTGTTACGCATTTTTGCATCTATATTCATCAGAAATATTGACATATACTATAGTTCTCTTATTTTGTGGTGGCTGTATCTGGCTTGGTATCAGGGTAGTGCTGTTTCATAGAATGAATTTGGGAGTTTTTCCTTCTTTTCCTTTTTTTTTTTTTTTTTTTTTTTTGGAGTAGTTTGAGAATAGGCATTAACTCTTATTTATTTATTTATTTATTTATTTATTTATTTATTGCTGGTAATTGATCTGTTCAATTTTCTTTCTTTCTTTCTTTCTTTCTTTCTTTTTTGAATATAAACATGGAAAGGTTTATTTGGGAAACTCCCAAATTCTTTTTTTTTAATATGAAATTTATTGTCAAATTGGTTTCCATACAACACCCAGTGCTCATCCCAACAGGTGCCTTCCTCAATACCCATCACCCACCTTCCCCTCCCTCCCACTCCCCATCAACCCTCAGTTTGTTCTCAGTTTTTAACAGTCTCTTATGTTTTGGCTCCTTCCCTCTCTAACCTTTTTTTTTTTTTTCCTTCCCCTCCCCCATGGTCTTCTGTTAAGTTTCTCAGGATCCACATAGGAGTGAAAACATATGGTATCTGTCTTTCTCTGTATGACTTATTTCACTTAGCATAACACTCTCCAGTTCCATCCACGTTGCTATAAAAGGCCATATTTCATTCTTTCTCATTGCCACGTAGTATTCCATTGTGTGTATAAACCACAATTTCTTTATCCGTTCATCAGTTGATGGACATTTAGGCTCTTTCCATAATTTGGCTATTGTTGAAAGTGCTGCTATAAACACTGAGGTACAAGTGCCCCTCTGCATCAGCACTCCTGTATCCCTTGGGTAAATTCCTACCAGTGCTATTGCTGGGTCATGGGGTAGAGCTATTTTTAATTTTTTGAGGAACCTCCACACTGTTTTCCAGAGCGGCTGCACCAGTTTGCATTCCCACCAATAGTGCACGAGGGTTCCCGTTTCTCCACATCCTTGCCAACATCTATAGTCTCCTGATTTGTTCATTTCGGCCACTCTGACTGGCGTGAGGTGGTATCTGAGTGTGGTTTTGATTTGTATCTCCCTGATGAGGAGCGACACTGAGCATCTTTCATGTGCCTGTTGGCCATCTGGATGTCTTCTTTAAGAAGTGTCTATTTATGTCTTCTGCCCATTTCTTCACTGGATTATTTGTTTTTCGGGTGTGGAGTTTGGTGAGCTCTTTATAGATTTTGGATACTAGCCCTTTGTCCGACATGTCATTTGCAAATATCTTTTCCCATTCCGTTGGTTGCCTTTTCGTTTTGTTGATTATTTCCTCTGCAGTGCAGAAGCTTTTTTATCTTCATGAGGTCCCAATAGTTCATTTTTGCTTTTAATTCCCTTGCCTTTGGAGATGTGTCAAGTAAGAAATTGCTGCAGCTGAGGTCAGAGAGGTTTTTTCCTGCTTTCTCCTCTAGGGTTTTGATGGTTTCCTGTCTCATATTCAGGTCCTTTATCCATTTTGAATTTATTTCTATGAATGATGTAAGAAAGTGGTCTAGTTTCATCCTTCAGCATGTTGCTGTCCAGTTCTCCCAGCACCGTTTGTTAAAGAGATTGTCTTTTTTCCATTGGATATTCTTTCCTGCTTTGTCAAAGATTAGTTGGCCATACGTTCGTGGGTCTAGTTTGGGGGGTTTCTATTCTCTTCCATTGGTCTATGTGTCCGTTTTCGTGCCAATACCATGTATTACGATAATTTCCCTCTTAGAACAGTTTTGCTGCATCCCACAGGTTTTGAACGGCTATGTTTTCATTTTCACTTGTTTCTATGTATTTTCTTTCCTGTTATTTCCTGGTTGACCCATTCATTGTTTATTAGCGTGTATTTTCACTTCCGTGTATTTGTGTCCTTTTCAGATGTGTGTGCGTGTGTGTGTGGTTGACTTAATAGTTTCATTGCACTGTGTTCTGAAAGGATTCATGGTGTGACTTTGATCTTTTTGAATTTGTTGAGGCATGTAATATTTATACACCCAACTCGTGACTCCACAACATAAAAGTTGTATCTTCTTGTTGGGTTGTCCCCTTTATTATTATGTAGTGTCCTTCTATGTCTCTTATTACATTCTTTGTTTTAAAGTCGACTTTCTTCAATATAAGTATTGCTACTCCAACTTCTTTTCACATCCATTTGCACAATAAATATTCTACATCCCCTCACTGTCAATCTGCAGTCAATCTGCAGTTGTCTTTTGGTCCAAAATGATTCTTTTGTAGGCAGTATACAGATGGGTCTTGTTTTTTTCATTCCGTCACCCTATGTCTTTTGATTAGAGCATTTAAATGACATACATTCAAAATAATTTTGACATGCATTTATTTTCATTGTATTACTTGTTTTGTGGCTGTTTCTGAAGATTTTCCCTGATCATTTCTTCTCTTTCTCTCTTTCATGGTTTGATGGGGTTTTTTTTAGTGATATTTTGTATTTCTCTCTCTTTATTCTTTGCATATTCATAAGTGATTTTTGATTCGTGGTCACCATTAGGTTTGTATATAACATTTTTTGTATATAGCAGTCTATTAAGTTGGTCAAAAGTTTGAACCCAAACATTACTCCTCTCTTCTCCAGGTATATGGTGTCATATGTTATATGTTACATCCTTTTATTCTGTGAGTTCCTTGACTGAAATTTGTTTACAGAAATATTCATCTTGAGTGCTTTTGTGTTTCCTACCTTCATACTGTCACTTTTGGTCTCTCCTCTCCACTCAAAGAGTCCTCCTTAATATTTCTTGCAGGTCTGGTTTAGTGGTCATGAACTTCACTGGTTTTGTGTGTCTTGGAAACTCTCCTATTATGAATAATAGCCTTGCTAGATGGAATATTCATGGCTGGATAGAGTACGTTTCCCATTCAGCACTTTGAATATATCATTCCACTCCCATCTGGCTTGGAAAGTTTGTGCTGAAAAATGCTCTCATGGCCTTATGGGTTTTCCCTTGCATGTGACTGCCTTTTTTTTTTTTTTTTTTTTTTGTCTTGCTATTATAATTTTTTCTATATCCCTATGTTTTGCCAATTTAGTTACAATATGTTTTGGTGTGGTTTGCATTTGTTGATTTTATTGGGGGTTCTCTGCCCTCTGTATCTGCATATCTGTTTCCTCCTTCCACATTAGGGAACTTTTCTGCTATTAATTCTTCAAATAAATTTTCTGCCATGTTTTTTCTTTCTTCTTCTTCTGGGACTACTCTAATATGAATGTTGTTATGTTTGATGGAGTCACTGACTCCCCTGAACGTATTCTTATTTTGCACCATTCTTTTTTCTCTTTGTTTGGCTTGATTACTTTCCATTACACGGTCTTCTAGGTCATTAATTTGTTCCTCTTCTTATTCCAGCCTGCTGTTCATTCCATCAAGTGTGCATCTAATTTTGTTTGGTGAATCCTTTATCTCTGCTATGTTATTCCTTATCTCTTTATTAAGAGTCTCACTCATGTCTTCCACTTTTTTTCTCAAGTCCAGTGAGTATCTTCATAATTTTTACTTTAAATTTCTATTAGGCATGTTACCTATATCTGTTTCACTTAGATCTCTGGCATTGGCCTTGTACAGATCTTTCATCTTTCACAGATCATTCTTCTGTTTTCGCATTTTGTCTAAGTTTCTGTGCCTGCCTCTCTGTATTAGGAAAGTCAGCTACTTCTCCTGTTCTTGAGGCTAATGGCCTTATGAAAAAGAGGTTCTGTCGTGCCCTGAGGTGTCGCCAACCCTGTTCCCCAGGGCCTGGCACTTCAGGGAGTGTCTCCAATGTGTGGTGTGTTCACACTGCTCTTGTGTCCTGATCGCTTTGTCCTTCATGCCCCTCATCTGCAGAGGCTCTCTTTGCCTGTGTGGGCAGTGTTTGGTCTCTGGCCTGAATGTGGTGAGTTTTAACTTGGTGTGCTCTGGTCTGCTTGTGAGATGAGACTTCTCACCACTGCTGCTGGAAACATGGCACCCCAAACACCCAGGTTGGGAGATGAGGTGTGGGCAGGGATTTGGTCTGGGCTTTTGGGGTTGGGGGCCACCTGTGCTGGGACTGAGGCCAAGTGTGACTGGGAAGGGTGATTCCACTGGAGCATGGGGAGGCAGGGCTTGGTAGAAGCAAGTTAGAGAGCAAGTGTGGGTCCTGTGCCACTTGTGACCATGTCTATATGCTGAAGGGCAGGGGAGGGAAATGGTACCTACCAGTTCCTTTGTTCCCAGAGGGGTCTCTGTGAAGGCTGCCTTTCTGCAATATTCTCCAAGGTGAGCAAATAACCTCCCCACTGTGTTCTCCAAGTGCTCTTCAGATTGCTGTTTCCATGCTGTATATCCACAGGCTCTTTGCTTGCCTTTTCTCCAAGAGCAGCCTCAATGCTGTTTGAACTCTCCCAGGGCCAAGTACACTGTCCTTATAATACCCTAGGCTTTAAGCCCCACTGCTTGCAAAGCTCACAAAATTTGGCCCCTCTCCCTTTCCAAACCAATTGCTATGGAGATTTGTTTTCTCGTGTGTGCTCACCTGTGTTTCAGTCTGTCTCTCACCATTCCCTCTGACCACTACTCCTTTCCCACCTCAGTGTTCACAATCTGTTTCTTCTCAGTTTGGGAAAGAAAACTGAATCTCTACACATCTTACTTCATTGACGTGGCTTGTTCTCTACCTTCAGTTGCAGAATTTGTTCTGCTGGTCTTTAGGTTAACTTCTAGGGTATTTAGGATGATTTGATAGTTATCTAGGTGTATTCATGGGATGAGGTAAGCCTAGGATCCTCCTACACCGCCACATCTACCTCCTTCCTCTTGTGTCACCCTAAATTAGAGGTTTCTTCCTTGTACTTCCATTACTGTTTTCTTGACTAATGCCTATCAGTAAACATTTATTTTGCTATACATGTATCAAGAAATTTGTATATCCACTCATACACACTTGGAAAAAATAAAACTAAGTAGTTCCATAGGGGAGATAAGAAAGTTGTTATAAATATTTTGTTACAGTCAATATAGATGGGGGTTAGAAAACCATAATACATTGGGATCTCAGATCATTTACTTACTGAGAGGAATGCATTCAGGAGGAGGGAACCAGCCATCCTCTGTACAGGTCATTACAGTCTGCTCATTTTGAAGACTGTGGCCAGAATTGCAGCTAACGCTTACATTTTCACCTTGTAAATATTTAACTCCTTGTTTTGGATACTCTCCGTTTTTCAAATGATTGAAGATACATTGTCCTAAAAATAATGAAAATAAGAAACAAAAATTTTTTAAAACCCATAAGTTCAGTGAAAATAGCCAATTAAAAATTATTTGTACAAAATTGTTTGTAATTAAGTCCTTGTAAATGATATAGTTATTTTCAGAAAGCCTCTCGCTTTATCTTTAGTGTGATTTTTATGAAGAACTCTTCATAAAAGGAAAGACTTATATTGGTATTTTTGCTCATAACATTCATCCTTTGGCCTTATGTTAGTCATACTAAGCTTAATTGTATTCACTTATGTGTTGTCCCCCTCTACTATTTGAAATATTTATACACATACAATTATAAAGGTTGACTTACTGCGGCATGGTACTGCTGGTGACCATCCTTCTTGTGTGCAATGAATATATTCCCAGGGCTTTTGTGAAACAGTCACAAAATTTTGATCACAGGAATACCAATATTTTTCTCCTACGCGTACTGGAAAGTTTTGTCTATAGTTACTTTCATGGTGTAGACTACCATGTTTTATTTCTGGAAAATCACAACGATTCCCTTGCAATAAAAACAAAACAAACAAAAACAGTATAAATGATGTTTTACCTTAAGAAAAAAATCAAATGGGAAATGAATTGTTTCACTGGTGAATTATATCCTCTTATTAGCCTAACTTCACTCATTGCATCAGGGTTTCCAGGACAAGGGAAGTTATAAAACTCAGATGACTGGGACATGCTAATGAAGCTAAAGTTATATCTTGTGGGTCATATGATATAGAAACTTGTATGAAGACTCTTCATAAATAAAACCCTACAGATCTATTTGGGTACGTATATGATCTACCGACTATGTATATCCTAGCCCTGGTATGTAAATGAGCAACTTGATTGAGAGATGAAAGTATTGATTTTATTGCTAAGATCATTTATCTTCTTTATTTTCTTTTCTGCTCTCATCAGAAATCAGAGCCCTACCTTTTCTTCTCAGACCAACTCAGTGTAGGGAAACAGTGCGGTTTTTTTTTTTTTTAGATAAACATTCATTAATTTACTTTTCTATTTATTCAAATAGTGTAAGAAATATAGAGAAACACATTTTCCATTCATCGCATTATACAGAAAACTGACCTTCTAATTAATGCCTGAAACCAATCATCAAGGAAAGTTTTCAATTAATCAGAAAAATGAACTAGGACTATTTCTTAATATTCAAATAGCTAAGATTACAGTAAACATTTGATTGTTATTTCTAATATTAATTGGAGAATGCGGTGTTTTAAAGTATGTCACATGTGTCTCAGAATATATATAACATATATTATGTACATGAGGTGATTTAAAATGTCATTCATAGTATGTCATAGTATATAAGGTTTATATGGCACACATATATGACATATATATCATATGTAATGTGGCATATGTTGTCACATGTACACATCATATATATGAGGTGTTTATAACATGTCATATATATCATAATATATATATTTTTGAATACAAGTGAACATTTAATGCAACCATAGTTCAATTCTTTTTAAACACCAAAATGTCATACTGTAATTGAGGTATAATATAATTGCATTTTATTGTGTTTCTTATATATGGAATATTTTTGACACATGTTTAAGTGTTATGCTGTTTATAACACATTTATATATAATATTTCCCAGAAAAAATTTCCGTTTTCATTTGATGATTTAGAGATAATCTAGTACTTTTAATACCATACCAGTATTAGTTTTATCCCCGCAAAATGATTCTATTACAAGAACCGTTGTGCAACACACGAAAAAAAGTTCCAAACACACACACACACACACACACACACACACACACACACACACCAAGTATTCATTATCATCTTCATCTTCCTTTTTTTTTTAAGGTTTATTTACTTATTTTGAGAGAGAGAGAGACACAGAGAGAGAGACAGAGCATGAGCAGGGGAGGGGTAGAGAGAGAGGGAGCCTGAAGCAGGCTCCAGGCTCCAAGCTGTCAGCACAGACAGCCCCACAGATGTGGGGCTCAAACCCAGAAACCGTGACCTGAGCTGAAGTCAGACGCTTATCTGACTGAGCCACCGAGGTGCCCCTCATCTTCATCCTTCTAAAGTACACTGATAACACTTTCTTTCTTGTTTGATTAAAGTTTCCAGTAGTTTCAGCAGACTTATGTAGATTATACACCTTGACTACGTGAATATACTGATGTTTTTCTTTAGTAAAGATTTGTATATGATACCTTCTCTAGATATAGGTTCTTGGCCTCCAGTTTATAGCTCTCATTGATACATTTTTTTCCACCACATTTTTGAAGCTTCCAATATTGAGATCAAGTGTTCATTTAGTCTTATTCCATTTCAGTAACCTTCTAGGTATTTTTCTCCACTACTCTTTGACAATTTAGATTAACATCTCTTTATCCTTGTATGATCAATTTCATCATGATACATCCCAGATGAGTGTCATTTAACAATCATTCTACCTTGCGCAAACTTCAGTGTTTGGATTTGCAAGAGTAGAGTCTTAAAGAACTCAAATACATTGGTGGAAAATTGTAAAGGAGAGATTTGAACCCTGGTGGTCTGATTTTAGAACAAATCTGGTTACCCACCTATTATGGGTTTTCAAAGGATATCAGTTAGGAGTTAAGATGGTGGAGAAGTAGGGAGACCAAGACTTCACTTGTCCTTCAAACACAGCTGTTTTGGGGTCAGAACACTTGGAACACCCAGGAAGTCTATCTGCAGAGTGACAGAAAAATCTGCACACGTGGAAGGAGACAGCTTGGTGTGACAGACATGTGTGTATGTGAATTGGGAGAGATAAAACAGCATGGGTACAGAGGGGAGGGATCCCCTTCTGTGGACAGACAAAAGGGAGAGAAATAGAAGCTGTGGATTGTGGCATTGTGTTAGGACAAGAGAAAGACCTTTTCCAGACCACAAACTGGGGAACAAGAAATACGGAAAATGTCAGTCTCTGCTTTGCAAATAGCCTTAGGAGCTGAAGATAAGAGTTTTCAAAAGTGTGTGGCATTCTCTGGACCAGAGACACTGCTGTGTGCACACGCCTGGGGGTGGGGGGTGGGGGGTGGGGGGAGAGGAGTCAGCCCCAGGGCGGGTAGAGATATCAGGGGTGCACTGGGAAAGAACAGTCCCCTCCTTTGAGTACTGTGGGAAAAATGTGTATTGTTCCCCCAAGGACTAAAGACCCGGCAGGCACCAGCCATATCTGCAGGGTGGAGTGGCGCTATCCCAGAATTGGGTCCATGTGGTACATAATCCTTGAAGACATGGGATTTTGAATCTCAGCCTAGCACCTAGGAGGCACAGGAGAACTGTGGAGCAGAGCAAACTACCTGCCTGTGCTACTCTGTGAGGGGTGCCTGAACAGCAAGGTTTTGTTTTTTTTTTTGTTTTTAATTTTTTTAACCTTGATTGATTTTTGAGACAGAGAGAGCGAGCATGAACGGGGGAGGTTCAGAGAGAGATGGAGACACAGAATCTGAAACAGGCTCCAGGCTCTGAGCTGTCAGCACAGAGCCCGACGTGGGGCTCGAACTCACGGACCGCAAGATCATGACCTGAGCCGAAGTCGGATGCTCAACCGACTTAGCCACCCAGGCGCCCCTGAACAGCAAGGTTTGAGAAACACAGTCCAGGGAGGAGAGACTGGGGTATCGCCATTTTTCTCCCCATTGCCAACGTGGTGGGTCTACAAGGAACAGGACAGTGGCTCCTAATGGAGGCAGGGCCTGGTGACAGGAAACCCTACCCCGCTGTGCCTGGCAACTGCTTATCTACTGGAGCAGGACTCACACTGGATGAATCAGACAACCTCTCCTCCAGACCAGCAGAGATGGTCCCAGGTATCAACAGACTACCGTCCTGTGGTTTTGTATGCTACTTTGTCGCCCTTTTCTTTGTTTTCTTTGTTTTTCTTTCTAACCTTTTTTTCCCCTTTGGAATCAAGCTCATATTCTCTGATTTAAAATTTTTTTTTAATGTTTCTTTTTGAGAGTGAGAGAGACCGAGCATGAGCAGGGGAGGGGCAGAGGGAGAGGGAGACGCAGAATCTGAAGCAGGCTCCAGGCTCTGAGCTATCAGCACAGAGCCCGATGTGGGGCTCGAACTCACAAACCATGAGATCATGACCTGAGTTGACATTGGACGCTCAACCGACTGAACCACCCAGGCGTCCCTGATTTTTGGTCAATTCATCTCTCTCTCTCTCTGTATATTTCTATATACCTTTTTTTTCTCTGCTTCGTTTGTGTAATCAGGCATTTTAATTCTATTCTTTTACACCTTTTTTATATCTCCTTCTTCTTTATTTGCCTTTCTCTCTTTCTGGATTAGGCCCTATAGTTTCTTTGATTCTCTGCTTGGTCTTTTTTTTTTTTTTTTTTTTTTTTTGCCTCTTCCATTTTTCTCTTTGTATGGGATCAGGTCCCGGTCTTTTTCCTTCTTTCCACAGTTGCTTCAATGAACAAAGAAAAGCACCTGGTGGAATGTCTAAATGGTGGAATGTCTAAGATGGTGTCTAAACAATCCACCACCAAGAGTAAGGAAGACCTGTCTAGTGGGATAGTGCAGCCCAATACGCAACAACAACACAGTGCATGCAACACACTCCAAAAACACTTCCTGAAGTCCCAGGCCCTGGACAGTGTAGGACTCCTTTTTAATATAGTAGTTCTCAAGGTGCAGGACATAAAACAAACTATTAAAACACATAAAATACAGAAACCAGGCCAAAATGATGAAACGAAATTCTCCTGAAAAGAAATTCCAGGAAGAAATGACAGCCAGGGAATTGTTCAAACCGGATACATGCTCTAATCCTTTTTGTTTCCTTCCTTCTGCTTTTTGGGGTTTTGTTTGTTGTTTTTCTAACTTCCTTAGTCATCAGGTTAGGTTGTTTATTAGATTTTTTTTCTTGCTTCTTCAGTAGATGTGTATTGCTATAAATGTCCCTCTTAGAATCGGTTTTGCTGCATCTCACAGGTTTTGAACAGTTGTGTTTTCATTTTCACTAGTTTCCATGTACCTTTTTGTTTTTTTTCTTTTATTTTCTGGTTGACCCATTCATTGTTAGCATGTTATTTAACTTCCATCTATTTGTGATCTTCACATTTTTTCTTGTGGCTGACTCCTAGTTTCATTGCATTGTGTTCAGATGTGTTGCATGGTGTGATTTAGATCTTTTTCAATTTGTTGACACTTGTTTTGTGCCCTAATATGTGTTTTATTCTGCAGAATGTTCCATGTACACTTGAAAAGCATGTATATTTGGCTGTTTTAAGATGGAATGTTCTGAACATAGATGTGTTAAATATATCTGTTCCAGTGTGTCTAAAGGCATTGTTTCCTTGTTGATTTTTGGTTTAGACGATCTTGTCCATTAATGTAATTGGTGTGTTAAAATCCCCTACTATTGTTTATTATGATTGAGTCATTCTTTGCTATTTGTTATTAACATTCATGTATTGAGGAGCTCACATGTTGGGTACACAAATATTCACAATCGTTACCTCTTCTTGTTGGATTGTCCCCTTTATTATTATATAGTGTCCTTCTTTGTCTCTTACTACATGCTTTGTTTCAAAGTCTACTTTGTCCAATATAATTATTGGTACTCCTGCTTTCTTTTGACATCCTTTTGCACAATAAATATTCTACGTCCCTTCACTTTCAATCTGCAGGTGTGTTTTGCTCTAAAATGAGGGTTTTTTTTTGTAGGCAGGAAAGAGATGGGTCTTGTTTTATTCATTCTGTCACCCTGTGTCTTTTCATTGGAGCATATAGTATATTTACATTCAAAGCATTTTTTTATAGATATGCATTTATTGCTATTTTATTGCCTGATTTATGGTTGTTCCTGAAGATTTTCTCTGATCATTTCTGGTCTTTCTTTCATGGTTAGATGATTTTTTAATGATATATTGGATACCTTTATCTTTATTCCTTGCATATTTATTGTGGTTTTGCTTTGTGGTCATCATTAGGTTTGTATATAACATGTGTTGCATATAGCAGTCTGTATTAAGCTGGTGGTCATTTAACTTTGAACCCAAACTTTACTTCTCTCTTCCTCAGGCATGTGGTGTCATATTTTACATCCGTTTATTTTGTGAGTTCCTTGACAGAAATTTGTTTTACAGAAATATTCATTTTTACTGCTTTTGTGTTTCCTACCTTTATACTGACACTTTTGGTCTCTCCTTTCTACTCCGATTCGCCTTTAATATTTCTTGCAAGGCTGATTTAATGGCCTTGACCTGCATTGGTTTTTATTTGCCTGGGAAACTCTTTATCTCTCCTTCTATTTTGAATAATGGCTTTGCTGGGTAGAGTATTCTTGACTGGATAGAGTATGTTTCCCATTCATCACTTTGAATATATCATGCCACTTCCTTCTGGCCTGGAAAGTTTGTGCTGAAAAGTGCCTTAGTTGCCGTATGGGTTTTTCCTTGTATGTGACTGTCTTTTTTTTTCTCTTGCTGTTTTTACAATGTTTTCTATATTGTTATGTTCTGCCAGTTTAGTTACCATGTATCTTGGTGTGGGTTTGCTTTTGTTGATTTTGTTGGGGATTCTTTGTGCCTCCTCGTGTATCTGGATATCTGTTTCCTCCTTCCAGATTAGGGAACTTTTCTGCTATTCTTCAAATCAATTTTCTGGTCCCTTTTTCCTTTCTTCTTCTTCTGGGACACCTCTAATAAGAATGTTGTTATGTTTGATGGCGTCACCGACTTCCCTAAATCGATCCTCCTTTGCATAATTCTTTTTTCTCCCTTCTGTTCAGCTTGATTACTTTTCATTACTATGTCTTCTAAGTCATTAATTAATGCCTCTTCTTCTTCCACTATGCTGTTCATTCCATCAAGTGTGTTTCTAATTTTGTTTATTGAATCCTTTCTCTCTGCTATGTTATTCCTTATCTCTGTATTAGGGTCTTACTCATATCTTCGAATTTTTCTCAAGTCCCGTGAGTATCATTATACTAATTATGTTAAATTCTCTATTAAGCATGTTACTTATATCTGTTTCACTTAGAGCTCCGGCATTGGCCTTGGACTGCTCTTTCACTTGGGACAAATTCTTCCGTTTTCTCATTTAAGTTTCTGTGCCCGCTTCTGCGTGTAGGAAATTCAGCTACCTCTCCCATTTTGGGGGTAATGGCCTTATGAAAAAGAGGTTCTGTCGTGCCCTGAGGTGTTGTGATCCCTGTTCCCCAGGGCCTGGCACTTCAGGGAGTGTCTCCAATGTGTGCTGTGTTCACACTGCTCTTGTGTCCTGATCGCTTTGTGCTTCATGCCCCTCATCTACAGAGGCTCTCTTTGCCCCTTTGTTGGCAGTGGTTGGTCTCTGGCTTGAATGTGGGGAGTTTTAACTTGGTGCACTCTGGTCTGCTTGTGACATGAGACTTCTCACCACTGCTGCTGGAATCAAGGCTTCCAAAATCCCCAGGTTGGGAGATGAAGTGTGGGCAGGGATTTGGTCTGGTGTTTTGGGGTTGGGGGCTACCTGCTCTGGGACTGAGGCAAGTGTAACTGGGAAGGATGGTTCCATTGGAGCATGGGCAAGTGGAGCTTGGTGTAAGAAGTTAGATAGCAAGTGTGGGCCCTGTGCAGATTCCCACAGTTGACCCTGTGTTTATGCTAATGGGTAGGGGAGGGAAATGGCACCTGTCAGCTCCTGTGGGTCTCTGTGAATGCTGCCTTTCTGCAACATGCTCCCAGGTGAGCAAATAATCTCCCCACTGTGTGCTCCAAGTGCTCTTCAGATTGCTGTTTCCATGCTGTATGTCCACAGGCTCTTTGCTTGCCTTTTCTCCAAGAACAGCCCCAACGCCCTTTGAACTCTCTCAGAACTTAGTACACTGACCTTTAAAACCCTAGGCTTTAAGCCCCACTGGTTGCAGGAACTCACAACATTTGGCCCCTTTCATTTTCCAAGCCAGTTGGTTTGGGGATTCGTTTTACCTGTTTGCTCCTCTGTGTGTCAGACTGTCTCTCACCCTTCTCTGTGACCACTACTCCTTTCCTACCTCAGTGGTACAGTCCATTTCTCCTCAGTTTGGGAGGGAAAACTGAATCTCTGTACATCTTACTTCTCCGATGTGGACTGTTCTCTATGATTGGTTGCACAATTTGTTCTGCCAGTCTTCAGGTTGATGTAGGATGATTTGATAGTTATCTTCATGGGATGAGGCAAGCCTAATTTCCTCCTTCTCTGCCACATCCCCCTCGTTCTCTTGCTGGTGTCACCCTACTTTACACGTTCCTTCTTTGTAGTTCTTTTACTGTTTTCTGACTAGTGACCATGTACTTACCAGGAGGAAGGCATTCGGGAGCAGGCACCCAGCCATCTTCTGTACAGGTCATTACAGTCTGCTCATTTTGAAGACTGTAGCCAGCATAGCAGTTAACACTTACAGAGTCACCTTGGAAATACATTTTTGCTGGATATGGATATTCTCCATTTATCAAATAATTAAAAATACATTGTCTTAATAATCATAAAAATAGTAAACCAAATTTGTCAAACCCTAGATTCAATGATAATAGCAAATTAAAAATTATTTGTCCAAAATTTAAATTTTTATGCATAAGTATCCAAAAATCACGTATAACTTAAGACAGACTAAAGCTGCTTCCAAACGTTTCAAAATAAGAAAATCAGTATTTAAATTATTTATCTTCAGTTTTTATAATGAAGATATTTGGAAATGACATAGGTATTTTCGTAAGCCTCTATTTTTAGTTCTAAGGTGATTTTTATGAAGAGCTCCTCATAGAAGGAAAAACTTACATTGGTTGTTTTGCTCATAAAACTCATCCCTTGGCCTTCTTTTTGTCATATTAGGCTTAACTATACTCACTTATGTGTCTTCCCACACCACTCTTTGAAATATTTACGCATACACAATCATAACAAGGTTGACTTACTGCGGCACGGTACTGCTGGTGACCATCCTTCTTGTGTGCAATGAATATATCCCCCGTTCTGTTTTTTATCTGTCACGAAATTGTGGTCACAGGAATAGTAATATTTTTTTCCTACAGATACTGGAAAGTCTCGTCTATAGTTATATTCATTGTGTAGTAGTCCATGTTTTATTTCTGGAAAATCACAACGTTTCTCTTGCAATAAAAAAAACAAAAACAAACAAAAATATAAATAATCTTTTATCTCAAGAAAAAAATCATATTAGAAATTAATGGTTTCATTGGTAAATTTACCCACTTATTAGCATAATTTCACTCATTGCATCAGGTTTTCCAGGACAAGAAGTGTTGGAAATATGGATTACTGGAATATGTGATGAAGTCATTGCTAATCAAGTTAACATTGTATCTTGTGGGACTTATGAGATATAAAATTGTATGAAGATCGAGGAATAAAACTTGATAGATCTTTTTAAAGGATTCTCCTTGAGTATGTGTATCCTCAGCATGTTGATTAAATGAGGAACTTGGTTGAGAGATGAAGGTATTGATTTTATTTCTCAGGTCATCCAACTTTTTATTTTCTTTTCTATTCTCATCAGAAATCAGAGCCCTATCTTTTCTTCTCAGACCAACTCAATGTAGGAAGATAGATTTTTTTTTTAGATTAACATTCATTAATTTATTTTTCTGTTTACTGAAAATAATGTAAGACATATAGAGAAACACAAAAATTTTCCATTCATCACATTATACAGAAAAATTACATTCTTCTTAACCCCTCAAACCAATCATTGAGGACAGTTCTCTTCTTCATTTAATCAGAGAAATAAACAAGGACTATTTTTCAATATCCAAATACTTAAGATTGTGGAAAACATTGAATGTTATTTTTTTTAATTTTGTTTTAGAAAGAGAGGTGGCGCAAGTGAGTGAAGAGCAGAGAGAGTAAAAGAGAGAGAGAGAGAAAGAGAGAGAGAAGCTGGGCTCACCTGGGGCTCGTGGTTTTACCTGAAGCAGGGCACTGGCTCACCCAAAGTGGGGCAACGAGCTCACCTGACGTGGAACTCGAACTCACCAACTGTGAGATAATGATCTGAGCCGAAGTCAGATGCTTAACAACTAAGCCACCCAGGCACCATATTGTTAATTCTAATTTTAATTGGAGAAGGAATGGTTTTAAATTATGTCATACATATGTCATAATATGTATGACATATATCATATATATGAGGTGTGTTAAAGATGTCATATATATTTCACAATATATATGACACTTGTCATATAGATGAAGTGTTTAAAACTATCATACACAGTATGTCATACTATAATGATATATATCATATATATCAAGTGTTTAGACAATATGTCATTTATGTCCCCAATATATATATTTTTTGAATAAAAGTGAACATTTAATGCAACCATAGTTCAATTCTTTTTAAACACCAAAATGTCATATTTTAATTGAGGTATAATATAATTGCATTTTACTGAGATATTCTTATATATGGAATATTTTTGACATATGTTTAAGTGTTATGTTGTTACAACACATTTATGTATAATATTTTCCAGAAAAGTTTCCCCTTTTCATTTGATGACATAGAGATAATTTAGGACTTTAATACCAGACCAGTATTGGGTTTTTCCCATAAAATTACCCATAAAATTACTCTATTACCTTGTACAACACATGAACCCAAGTTCCAAAACACACACACATACACACACACGCATACCAAGTATTAATTATCATCTTCATCTTTTTTTTTTAACGTTTATTTATTTTTGGGACAGAGAGAGACAGAGCATGAATGGGGAAGGGGCAGAGAGAGAGGGAGACACAGAATCGGAAGCAGGCTCCAGGCTCCGAGCCATCAGCCCAGAGCCTGACGCGGGGCTCAAACCCACGGACTGTGAGATGGTGACCTGAGCCGAAGTTGGACGCTTAACCGACTGAGCCACCCAGGCGCCCCTCATCTTCATCTTTTTTAAGTACACTGATTCATGCTTTTCTTGTTTGATTAGAGAAAGTTTCTAGTAGTTTAAGCTGACTTGTTATGTGGATCATACCCTTTGAATCCTTGTATATACTGATGTTTTTCTTTAACAAAAATTTGTATATGATACCTTCTCTAGACATAGATTTTTGGCCTACAGCCCATATCTCTCATGGATAGATTTTTCCCTCCACATTTTTGAAGCTTCCAAGGTTGAGACTAAAAAGCTCATTTAGTTTTTTTTCCTTTTGAGTAACCGTGTAGTTTTTTCCCCCATGACTTTTTGAAAATTTAGACTATTTTCTCTTTATCCTTGGATGAATTTCATCATGAGACATCAAGATGTGTGTCATTTAACAATCTTGGGCAAGCTTCACTCTTTGGATTTGCAAGAATTGAGTCTTAAAGTACTCAGTTAAATTACCCGTAAAATTGTAAAGGAGAGATTTGAACCCTGGGGGTCTGATCTCAGAACAGCACTGGTTATTCTAGTGTTTCAAATGATATCAATTAGGAGTTAAGATGGTGGAGAAGTAAGGGTTCGAGGATTTCCCTCATCCCGGAAACACAGCTGTATTGGGGTCAGAACACTGGGAAATCTATCTGCGGAGTGACAGAAAAATCTGCACAGGTGGAGGGAGACAGCTTGGTGGGACAGAGGTGCTTGTATGCAAACTGGGGGAGATAAAACAGCATGGGCGTGGAAGACAGGGATCCGTAGAGAGAAAAAAGGGAGAGAAAGAGAAGCTGTGGATTGCCCTAACGCAAGTTAGGACAAGAGAAAAACCTCCAGATCGTGGACTGGGGAATAAGAAATATGGAGAGTGCCAGTCTCTACTTTGAAAACAGCCAAAGGAGCTGAAGACCAGAGTTTTCAAAAGTGTGTGCCATTCTCTGGACCAAAGCCACTGTCACGTGCATGTGCCTGGGGAGGAGGAGAGCAGTGGCAATCTCAGGGGCACACTAGGAGAGAACAGTCCCCTCCGTCGAATACTGTGGGATATATTGCACCCTCAAAGACAAAAGACCCTGCAGTCGTCAGCCATATTAGCAGTGCAGAATGGCACTACCCCAGAACCAAGTGCCTATGGCGCAGGATCCATTACTATATCGGGTTTTGAATCCCAGCTGAGCACCTAGAAGGGTGGGAGAACTGTGGAGCAAGACAAGCCACCTGCCTGTGCTACTGTGTGAGGCCTGCCTGAACAGTGTGGTTGAGATTGGGGTGTCATCATTTTCTTCCCCATCACCAACATGGTGGGGCTTCAGGGAAAAAGACCCCAGCACAGTCGTGATCTGCTTATGTGAAGCCCCACCCCGGTGTGCCCGGAAACTGCTCATCTACTGGAGCAGAACTGACACTGAGTGAAACAGATGACCTCTTCTCCGGACCAGCACAGCCGTAGGTCCCAGACACCAACAGACAACTGTCCTGCAGTTGTGTATGTTAGTCTGTTGCCCTTTTTTCTTTTCTTTTCGTCTTTCCTTTTCTTTCCATCTCTTGTCTTTTCTCATCATTTCTTTCATCCATCTTCTTTTTTTTCCTTTGGACTCAGGCTCTTAGTTTCTGATTTGATTTTTGGTCAATTCTTATAAATATATATATTTTGTCTTTTCTCTATGTTTCTGCTTTGTTTGTCTGTTTAGGCAAGCATTTTTACTTTATTTTTTTACAGTTTTTTATATCTCCTTCTTCTTTCTTTTCCTTTCTTTCTCTCTGGATTAAGCCTTATAGCTTCTTTGATTCTCTACTTGGTCCTTTTTTCAGAACTTTCATTTTTTTTCTTTGTATGGGATTAGATCCCCTGCCCTCTCATCTTTCTAGGGATACTTCAATGAAAAATCAAAGCACCCCTGGTGGAGGGTCTAAACCATCCACCACTGCAAGTAAGGAGGAGCCTTATAGAAGACTGTTTGGTGGGTTACAGCAACCAAATACACAACAAAGGAGGGCATGCAACACACTCCAAATACAATTCCTGAAGTGCAAGGCCCTGGACAGTGTATGACCCCTTTTAAATATAGTAGTTCTCACAGATGCAGGACATATAACAAACTATTAAAACACATAAGGACAGAAACCAGGCCAAAATGATAAGATGGAAGAATTCTCCTGAAAAGAAATCCCAGGAAGAAATGAGAGCCAGGGTAGACATGTAAGGGCAGTAACAGACCTATCCACTGAAACTTGGCAGGCCAGGAGGGAGGGTAGGAAACATTAAATGTGCTGCATAGGAAAAATATGCAGCCAAGAATCAATTATCTGGCAAGGCTGTCATAATTGAAGGAGAGATAAAGGCTTTCCCAGACAAAAAATAACTAAAGGAGTTCATGACCACTAAACCAGCCCTGCAGGAGATTCTAAGGGAGACTCTGTGAGTGGAAAGTGGCAAAGACTACAAAGGACCAGAGACATCACCACAAGCACGAAACCTACAGGTAACACAATGACACTGAATTCGTATCTTTCAACAATAACTCTGATGTAAATGGACTAAATACTCCAATGAAAAGACATAGGGTTTCACCATGGGTTAAAAAAAAAAAAAGATCCATTTACACGCTGCCTACAAGAGACTCTAGTCCTGAGGACAACTGCAGATTGAAAGTGAGGGGATGGAAAACCTTGTGTCATGGAACTGGATGGCAAAAGAAAGCCGGAGTAGCCATACTTATACCAGACAAACCAGATTTTAAAAGAAAGACTGTAATAGGAGATGAAAAATAGCATTTTATCATAATTAAGGGGTCTATTCATCAAGAAGAGATAACAGTTGTAAAAATCTATGTCCCCAATGTGAGAGCATCCAAATATATAAATCATTTAATTACAAACATAAATAAATGTATAGATAATAATACCATGTTTGAAGGGGACTTTAGTACTCCACTTACAGCAATGGACATATCATCTAGGCAGAAAATCAATAAGGAAACAATGGCTCTGAAGGACACATTGGACCAGATGGACCAGTTGGATATTCTCCAAAATAGATCACATACTGGGTCACAAAACAGAATATATAAAAGGACTGAGATCATACCATGCATATTTTCAGATCACAATGTTATGAAGCTTGAAATCAACCACAAGAAAAAATTTGGAAAGCCCCCAAATGCATGAAGGTTAAAGGACCTCCTACTGAAGAATGAATGGATCAACCAGGAAATTAAACAAAAATTTAAAAAATATATGAGGTAAATGAAAATGAAAATATGACAGTTCACACCCCTTGGGATGCAACAAAGGCAGTCCTAAGAGGAAAATACATTGCAGTTCAGATCTATTTCAAGAAGCAAGTAAGGTCCTAAATATACAACCTAACCTCACACCTAAAGGAAC
This sequence comes from Leopardus geoffroyi, assembly GCF_018350155.1. Lineage (NCBI taxonomy): Eukaryota > Metazoa > Chordata > Mammalia > Carnivora > Felidae > Leopardus > Leopardus geoffroyi. The sequence continues at coordinate 24,643,961 of NC_059338.1, read as the reverse complement.
TAGAAAGGCAGCAGCAATGAAAGCCCAAAGCCAGAAGAAGGAGAGAAATAATAAAGATTACAGCAGAAATAAAGAGTATACAATCCAAAAAAAACCTTAAAAAACAAAAAAAAAAAAATTAGAATGGATTAATGAATGTAAGAGTTGATTTTTTGAAAGAATAAACAAAATCAATAACCCTGTAGCCTGACTTCTCAAAAAGAAAAGAGAAAGGACCCAAATAGATAAAATTACAAATGAAGGAGGAGAGATCACAACCAACACCACACAAATACAAACAAATATTAAAGAACATTATGAAAAATTACATGCCAACAAACTGGACAATCTGGAAGAAGTGGACAAATTCCTAGAAACTCACACACTACCAAAATTCAAATGGGAAGAAATAGAAAATTTGAACAGACCCACAAGCAGTGAAGAAATTGAACTGGTTATCAAAAATCTCCCAACAAGTAGGAGTCCGGGGTTAGATTGCTTCCTAGGGGAATTCTACCAGACATTTAAAGCGGAGTTAAGACCTAATCTCAAGCTGTTCCAAAAAATAGAAACGGAAGGAAATCCTCCAGACTCATTCTATGAAGCCAGCATTACCTTGATGCCCAAACCAGACAAAGGCCCCACTGAAAAGCAGAATTACAGGTCAATATCCCTGATGAATGTGGATGCAAAAATTCTCATCAAGATACTAGCAAATTGACTTCAACAGTGTATTAAAAGAATTATTCATCATAATCAACTGGGATTCATTCCTGGGCTGTAGGTCTGGTTCAATATTCACAAATCAATCAACATCATACATCACATTAACAGAGGAAAAGATAAGACCCATATGTTCCTGTGAATAGAAGCAGAAAAAGCATTGGACAAAATACAGCATCCTTTTGTAATAAAAACACTCAAGAATGTAAGGATAGAAGGAACATACCTTAACATCATAAAAGCCATATATGAAAGGCCCACAGCTAATACAATCCACAATGGGGAAAAACTGAGAGCTTTGCCCCTGAGACCAGGAACATGACAGGGATATCCACTGTCACCCCTGTTGTTAACATGGTATTAGAACTCCTAGGCTCAACATTCAGACAACAATGCAAAATAAAATGTATCGAAATTGGCAGACAAGAAGTCAAATTTTCACTCTTTGCAGATGACATGACACTCTGCATGGAAAATCCGAGACACTCCACTGAAAAACAGGTAAGAGCTGATACATGAATTCAGCAAAGTTTCAGCATATAAAATCAATGTACACAAATCTGTTGCATTTCTATACACCAATAATGAAGCAACAGAAAGGAATTGATCCCATTCTCAATTGCACCAAGGACCATAAATTACCTAGGAATAAACTTAACCAAAGAGGTAAAAGATCTGTTTGCTGAAAACTATAGAAAATTGATGAATGACATTGAAGAAGACACAAAGAAATGGAAAACATTCCATGCTCATGGATTAGAAGAACAAATCTGTTAAAATGTTGATATTACCCAAAATAATCTACACATTCTAGCAATCTCAATCTAAATGGCATCAGCATTCTTCACAGAGCTAGAAGAAATAATCCTAAAATTTGTATGGAACCACAAAAGATCCTGAATAGCTGAAGTAATGTGGAAAAAGAAAACCAAAGCTGGAGGCATCACAATCCCAGACTTTAGCCTGTATTACATACCTGCAATCATAAAGACAGTATGGTATTGGCACAAAAACAGACGCACAGACCAGTGAAATAGAAAAGAGAACCCAAAAATGGACATACAAATTTATGGCCAACTAATCTTTGACAAAGCAGGAAAGGGTATCCAATGGAAAAGAGATAGCTTCTTTAGCCAACGGTGCTTGGGAGAACTGGACAGCAACATGCAGAAGAAAGAAACTGGACCACCTTCTTACAACATACACAAAAATAAGTTCAAAATGGATGAAGGACCTAAATGCTAATGTTAGGTCAGTGTTAAACAGGAATCCATCAAAATCCTACAGGAGAAAACAAGGCAGCAACCTCTTTGACTTTGGCCATAGAAACTTCTTACTTGACATGTTTCCAAAGGCAAGAGAAATAAAAGCAAAACGGAACTATTGCGACCTCATCAAGATAAAAAGCTTCTACACAGCAAAGGAAACAATCAACAAAACTAAAAGGCAGCCGACAGAATGGGAGAAGATGTTTGCAAATGACATATTGGATAAAGGGCTAGTATCCAAAATCTATAAAGAACCTACCAAACTCAACACCTGAAAAACAAATAATCCAGTGAAGAAACGGGCAGGAGATACAAATAAACACTTTTCCAAAGAAGACATCCAGATGGCAAACATGAAAAGATGCTCAACATTGCTCATCATCAGGGAAATACGGATCAAAACCACACTGAGATACCACCTCATACCAGAGTGGCTAAAATTCACAACTCAGGAAACAACAGATGTTGGCGAGGATATGGAGAAAGGGGAACCCTCTTGCACAGTTGGTGGGTGTGCAAATTGGTGCGCCACCCTGGAAAACAGCGTGGAGGTTCCTCAAAAAATTAAAAATTGAATTACCCTATGATCCAGTGCTTGTACTACTAGGAATTTATTCAAAGGACACAGGAGGGTTGATTCATAGGGCCACATGATAGCAGCACTATCAACAATAGTCAAATTATGGAAAGCGCCCAAATTTCCATCACTGATGAATGGATAATGAAGACATGGTATATTTACACAATGGAATACTACTCGGCGACGAAAAAGAATGAAATCCTGCCATTCGCAACAATGCGGATGGAATCAGAAGGTAAGTGAAATAAGTCAGTCAGAGAAAGACAGATATATTATTTCACTCATATGTGGAATTTGAGAAACTTTACAGGGGACCATCGGGGAAGGGAAGAAAAAAAGAAGATACAAACAGAGAGGAAGGCAAATCATACGAGGCCCTTAAATAGAACAACCTGAGGGTTGATGGAAGTGGGGGGTTGGGAGGATGGGAAAAACAGGTGGTGGGCATTGAGGAGGGCACTTGTCAAGTGAGGAGTATTGGGTGTTGTATGTGAGTGATGTATCAAGGAATCTACACCTGAAGCTAAGACTACTCTGTATGTTAGCTGACTTGTTAATAATAATTTTAAAAAATGATATTAATTAAATAAAACAGTCCACTGAGATTTCTTTTCAAGAGGTATACAAAGGGGGTAAAATTAAAGTAGGTATTATTATTATGACAGGCTTGAATCCCTTTGCTATATTCTTCTCTCATCTCGGCATACTTAAATATGTTTTATGCTTTTAGAATATCATCTCTGAAGTAAATATAACATTTCATATATGGTCTGATCAGCACTGGGATGGGCAAAATTTAGAACAGCCTCATTCTACCTTAGATTTCTATCGATGCAGGGCATGGTCTCATTAACAGTAGTGGTGGTTCTGTCATAGTTTTGACTCAAGATGACCTCAAAATTGGTTAAAATATTCACCAACTTTTAAAATTCTTTCTAATCTGTCTATACTTGTACATCTGATTCCTTTGACTTATACCCAGGATCTTATAGTTATCACTACTAAATGTCACATTATTAGATTTAACAGAGGATCCTTTTTGAATGATGAATCTGTGCTAATGCAGATTCACTATCATGACCCCCTGAATAATTCCACTTGTGAATTTGTACTGTGTTTTCCCTATATCATTAAACTATCTGATAACACAAAGGAGTAATGAAATAGGCTTGAGAACAAAGTCCTGAATCTGATACTCGGGTAAGTTTACTTAATGAAATTTCAAACTATCTCATAAACCATCTAACTGGTCAATTTCCCCATCTTGTCCACAAGAACTTCATAAGGCCCCTTCTGGAATAAACTTGGTGAGATCCAGATCCAGTTGAGCTGATCTACCATTTCCATAAGCCAACCAGAAACACGATTAAATATTTCCTTTATGGAAGTGGTTCAAGATGGAGATGTAGGAGATCCTGAACACACCTCTTCCCTTGGACACACTGAATCTACAGTTACATACAGAGTAATTTTGTGTGGGGGGGGAAAAAAAACCTCTCCAAAAACTAGCTGAGTGATTCCTACACACTGGGCAAATGAGAAAAAGCTCACATCAAAGTAGATGGAAGAAACTGAGATACGATCTGACCCTAAACCTCATCCCCAGCATGATGACCCACAATTGGGAGGGAATTCAAAACCCCAAGCTTCTCCCTGAGGAGTGAAGTGTCTGAGCCTTACATCTGGCACCCCAAGTTTAATATCTACACCTGACAGACAAGCCCCCAAAGCATCTAGCTTTGAAAGCCAACAGGGCTTGTGTCCACAAGGACCCACAAGCTACAGCTAAGTGAGAAACAGCTCTTAAAGGGTCTACAGGCACTCACCCACCCCAGGGTCCAGCATAGAGGAAGCCACCTGAAAAGTGCCCAGACTTTCTGTGAAAGACACTTATTTGCCTACCTTAAGGCTCCGCTCTGAGGGGTAAGCATTTAATGTAAAACACATCTAGGGGCTTAGTAAAACTCTCCTCAAAGACAGAGACCAGCAGGCACCATCTTTATGCTCTCCTTTTGCCTCATTGGCAGAATTTGCTTATTGCTCCCTGGTATCTCCAGGAAAGGAGCTTAGACCCTCCTCAGACACTCTCTGAATTTTGCAGCCACCACCAAGGAGATACCCCTAGATCACATGGCTGTAGTGGCTAGTGGGTCCTACGGGACTGTAACAAATAAAGAAAGACTGATTAACAGGCCACCACCCCCAAGGCACAGGAGAGTGCACAGACTGAAGCACCCACCTTTCTCTGGAAAAGGCCAATCTGACTAATCTTTGTTGCTGTGGCCTGAGGGCAGACTTCTAATTAAAAAGACAACTGAGGGCCAACCATAATCCTCTACAGGGAACGTGGAGAATAGGCACTATCTTCAGGTCCTCCTTCTGCTGCACTGCAGGGCACTGGTAACTCCTGGAGGGAAATCTGGACAAAGAGCTGGTGCCCCAGTTTCTATGTCCGGTGCACTGGATTTCGTGGCTGCCACCCAGGGGACATTCTTTGATCTAATGGTCCGTGGGGTTTGTATTCATGGTTCCCATGGGACTGTAAAAAGTTCAGCGCTGGCCACCACCGCAAGGGCACACTGTATATACAGACTGAACTATAATGTCAGTTTTTTCTACGAAAGAGGCCTGACAGCCTTTCCCGGAATTTTGGCTTGAGGAGCAGACTTGTGTCTTGGCACACATCTAGGGGCCTACTTAGGCGTTCTCTGGGGATAGAGGCCACTGGAGGCCATCCTTGTGACCTTCCTCGGCTTCGCTCTAGGTCAAAGGTATCTCTAGAAAAGGAGCTTATGCTTTTTTTATGGTGCCCTCGCTTCTGTGGTTGTCAGGCAGGACTTACCTCTAGATTGCCTGGCTCTGGTGGTGCGCTCGGCTTATGACTGTGGGTCCCCCAGGACTGTAACAGACGGAGAAAGTGTTCTTAACCGACTACCACCCCAGGACACTGCAGAGAGGCAGGAGAATAAAGAATATACTTTTTCTGTGAAAGAGCCCTAGCAGCCTGTCTTCATACCTGAGGACTGAGAGGCAGGCTTCTCATTAAACAGACAAGTAAGGCCCAACTCGCATCCTTGTTAGAGACCTCCAGAGACTACAACTATGTCTTTGCTGCACTCTAGAGTGCTGGTATCTGCTAGAAGAGAGCTTATACACACATCTCTTGCCCAGTTTTTCATCTGATGCCCTGGTAATTGTGTTTGATGCCCAGGTATTTCCCCTTGATTTCCTGCCTCTTACGGCCAGCAGAGCTTATATTCATGAGTTCAAAGAGATGATGACAGATAAAGAAATGTTTCTTTTTTTTTAAGTTTATTTATTTTTGAGAGAGAGAGAAAGCATGAGTGGAGGAGGGGCACAGAGAAAGTGAAAGAGAGAGAATCCCAGGCAGGCTCTGCACTGTCAGCACAGAGCTCGACATGAAGCTTTGATGTGATGACCTGAGCTGAAGTCAGATGTTCAACCAACTGAGCCAGCCAGGTGCCCCAAAAAACAGTTCTTTACTGGCTAACACTCCATTAGTCAGTATAGAAGGAACAGACACAACCCAGTCTTCTCTTGAAAGAGGTATATTTGCATACTTTAAACATTGCTGCTTGTGGGCCAGTCTTCCAATCAGCCTGAATCTAGGTGCTGACTGAGATTCTCCCCTTTGGGACATGGACAGGTCTTGACACACTCAACTACTGGGAATTAATAAAAATAAAGCTGACTGATTAGACAAGCACAAGACACGAACCAGGCTAGGGTTGAACAGTAATGATTATCTCCTAAGTAAGCCCATTCCTTCAAGACTAACAGAGGTGATTGCTTTTTCTAATGTACAGAAACCAACACAGAGGGGCAAGGAAAATTAAGAAACTGAGGAATATATTAAAAATGAAAGAACAAGATAAAACCTCAGAAAAAGATTTTAATGACTTGAAAATAAATTCTTTACTTGATAAAGAGTTCAAAATAATGGTTGTAAATATGCTCACTAAGCTTGGGAGAAGAACAAATAAGCACAGGGAGAATTTCAATGGAGATAGATAATATAAGAAAGTACCATGTAGAAGTCTTAGAGCTGAGGAATACAATAATTGTACTGAAAAATACAATAAAGAGTTTCAACAGCAGACTAGAGGAGGTAGAAGAAAGGATCAGTAAACTTAAAGACAGGCTGGGGGAATTCACCCAATCAAAGCAGCACAAAGAAAGAAGAATTAAAAAGAGTATGATGGCACCTGACGGGACACCCTCAGCAGACAAACATGTACCGTATAGGATGTCCAGAAGAAGAGAAAAAGGAGCAGAAATCTCTGAAGAAATAATGACTGAATATTTCCCTATCCTGCGGGAAGAACTAGACATACAGATTCAGGATCTGAATGAACGCAAAGAAATGCACATTATAGTTAAAATGTCAAAAGTTAAAAGACAGGGAGAGAATCTAAAAAGCAGCAAGAGAAAAACAACTTGGTGCATAGAGAGATACAAAGTTTTCCAGACAAGCAAAAGCCAAAGAAGTTAATCACCACTAGACCAGCATTACAAGAACTGTTAATGGGAACTCTTTAAGTTGAGGTAAAGGGTGCTAATTAGTAACAGGCAAACATATAAAGTATAAATATCATTGATAAAGGTAAATATATAGTAAAACTCAAAATAATCTAATGTTGTAAAGTCAATTATAAAGTTAGTAACAAAGTTAAAGAGGCAACAGAAGTAAAAATAAGTATGACTACAATAATTTATTAAAGAATCCACGGGGCACCTGGGTGGCTCAGTTGGATAAGTGTCCAACTTTAGCTTGGGTCACAATCTCACGGTTTGTGGGTTTGAGTCCCACATTGGGCTCTGTGCTGACAGCTCGGAGCCTGAAGCCTGCTTCAGATTCTGTGTCTCCCTCTCTCTCTGCCCCTAACCCACTCATGTTCTGTCTCTCTCTCTCTCTCAAAATAAATAAATAGACATAAACAAATTTTAAAAAAGAAAGAAAGAAAGAAAGAAAGAAAGAAAGAAAGAAAGAAAGAATCCACAAAACATGGAAATTGTGACATCAAAAATATAAACATGGGGGGAGTGAAAAGATTGTATTTAGAATACAATCAAAGTTAAGTTCTTTTCAGGTTAAAGTAGACTGTTATAAGTTGTTTTATGGAATCCTTGTGGTAACCACAAAGGAAAAACTTTTGGAAATGCACAAAAATTAAAGAGAAAGGAATCTAGGCATACACTGCAGAAAATAATCAAATCATGAAGGAGTAGAGCGAAAGAAGAAAGGACAAAAGGAATTAAAAACACTGGGAAAACAACAAACAAAATGGCAATAAGTACACTCCTAGCAATCATTACTTTAAACGTAAATGTACTCAATAACATTGTGACATGTTAGACTAGCTAGAAAATGAAGAACAAAGCCTAAAGTTAATAGAAGGTAGTAAGTGACAAAGATTGAATGGAAATAACTGAAATAAAGGCTTAAAATAGAAAATATTAATAGAAATATCAATAAGAAAGATAAATAAATCTAAAAGCATAATTTTGAAAAGATAAACAAAATTGACAAACCTTTAGATTCACCAAGAAAAAAGAGAGTAGGACTCATCCCAGGGATACAAGGATACTGCAAAATCCACAAATCATTATGATACAACACATTAATAAAATGAAGGATAAATATTATATGATCATCTCTATAATGCACAGAAAGCATTTGATAAAATTCTGTCTACAAGAGACTCATTTTAGACCTCAGGACCCCTTCAGATTGAGAGTGAGGGGATGGAGAACTATTTATCATGCCACTGGAAGTCAAAAGAAAGTTGGAGTAGCCATACTTATATCAGAGAAACTAGACTTTAAGTTAAAGGCTGTAACAAGAGATGAAGAAGGGCATTACATAATAATCACAGGGTCTATCCATCAGGAAGAGCTAACAATTATAAATGTCTATGCGCCGAATACCGGAGCCCCCAAATATATAAAACAATTACTCACAAACATAAGCAACCTTATTGATAAGAATGTGGTAGTTGCAGGGGACTTTAACACTCCACTTACAGAAATGGATAGATCTTCTAGACACACGATCAATAAAGAAACAAGGGCCCTGAATGATACATTGGATCAGATGGACTTGACAGATATATTTAGAACTCTGAATCCCAAAGCAACAGAATATACTTTCTTCTCGAGTGCACATGGAACATTCTCCAAGATAGATCACATACTGGGTCACAAAACAGCCCTTCACGAGTATACAAGAATTGAAATTATACCATGCGTACTTTCAGACCACAATGCTATGAAGCTTGGAAATCAACCACAGGAAAAAGTCTGGAAAACCTCCAAAAGCATGGAGGTTAAAGAACACCCTACTAAAGAATGAGTGGGTCAACCAGGCAATTAGAGAAGAAATTTAAAAATATATGGAAACAAATGAAAATGAAAATACAACAATCCAAACGCTTTGGGATGCAGCGAAGGCAGTCCTGAGAGGAAAATACATCGCAATCCAGGCCTATCTCAAGAAACAAGAAAAATCCCAAATACAAAATCTAACAGCACACCTAGAGGAAATAGAAGCAGAACAGCAAAGGCAGCCTAAACCCAGCAGAAGAAGAGAAATAATAAAGATCAGAGCAGAAATAAACAATACAGAATCTAAAAAAACTGTAGAGCAGATCAACGAAACCAAGAGTTGGTTTTTTGAAAAAATAAACAAAATTGACAAACCTCTAGCCAGGCTTCTCAAAAAGAAAAGGGAGATGACCCAAATAGATAAAATCATGAATGAAAATGGAATTATTACAACCAATCCCTCAGAGATACAAGCAATTATCAGGGAATACTATGAAAAATTATATGCCAACAAACTGGACAACCTGGAAGAAATGGACAAATTCCTAAACACCCACACACTTTCAAAACTCAATCAGGAGGAAATAGAAAGCTTGAACAGACCCATAACCAGTGAAGAAATTGAATCAGTCATCAAAAATCTCCCAACAAATAAGAGTCCAGGACCAGATGGCTTCCCAGGGGAGTTCTACCAGATGTTTAAAGCAGAGATAATACCTATCCTTCTCAAGCTATTCCAAAAAATAGAAAGGGTAGGAAAACTTCCAGACTCATTCTATGAAGCCAGTATTACTTTGATTCCTAAACCAGACAGAGACCCAGTAAAAAAAGAGAACTACCGGCCAATATCCCTGATGAATATGGATGCAAAAATTCTCAATAAGATACTAGCAAATCGAATTCAACGGCATATAAAAAGAATTATTCACCATGATCAAGTGGGATTCATTCCTGGGATGCAGGGCTGGTTCAACATTCGCAAATCAATCAATGTGATACATCACATTAATAAAAGATAAGAACCATATGATCCTGGCAATCGATACAGAAAAGGCCTTTGACAAAATCCAGCAAACTTTCTTAATAAAAACTCTCGAGAAAGTCGGGATAGAAGGAACATACTTAAAGATCATAAAAGCCATTTATGAAAAGCCCACAGCTAACATCATCCTCAACGGGGAAAACCTGACAGCTTTTTCCCTGAGATCAGGAACACGACAGGGATGTCCACTTTCACTGCTGTTGTTTAACATAGTGTTGGAAGTTCTAGCATCAGCAATCAGACAACAAAAGGAAATGTAAGGCATCAAAATTGGCAAAGATGAAGTTAAGCTTTCACTTTTTGCAGATGACATGATATTACATGGAAAATCCGATAAACTCCACCAGAAGTCTGCTAGAACTGATACATGAATTTAGCAAAGTTGCAGGATACAAAATCAATGTACAGAAATCAGTTGCATTCTTATACACTAATAATGAAGCAACAGAAAGACAAATAAAGAAACTGATCCCATTCACAATTGCACCAAGAAGCATAAAAAAGCTAGGAATAAATCTAACCAAAGACGTAAAAGATCTGTATGCTGAAAACTATAGAAAGCTTATGAAGGAAATTGAAGAGGATATAAAGAAATGGAAAAACATTCCATGCTCATGGATTGGAAGAATAAATATTGTCAAAATGTCAATACTACCCAAAGCTATCTACACATTCAATGCAATCCCAATCAAAATTGCACCAGCATTCTTCTCGAAACTAGAACAAACAATTCTAAAATTCATATGGAATCACAAAAGGCCCCGAATAGCCAAAGTAATTTTGAAGAAGACCAAAGCAGGAGGCATCACAATTCCAGACTTTAGCTTCTACTACAAAGCTGTCATCATCAAGACAGCATGGTATTGGCACAAAAACAGACACATAGACCAATGGAATAGAATAGAAACCCCAGAGCTAGACCCACAAACGTATGGCCAACTCATCTTTGACAAAGCAGGAAAGAATATCCAATGGAAAAAAGACAGTCCCTTTAACAAATGGTGCTGGGAGAACTGGACAGCAACATGCAGAAGGATTAAATTAGACCACTTTCTCACACCATTCACAAAAATAAACTCAAAATGGATAAAGGACCTGAATGTGAGACAGGAAACCATCAAAACCCTAGAGGAGAAAGCAGGAAAAGACCTCTCTGACCTCAGCCGTAGCAATCTCTTACTCGACACATCCCCAAAGGCAAGGGAATTAAAAGCAAAAATGAATTACTGGGACCTCATGAAGATAAAAAGCTTCTGCACAGCAAAGGAAACAACCAACAAAACTAAAGGGCAACCAAAGGAATGGGAAAAGATATTTGCAAATGACATATTGGACAAAGGGCTAGTATCCAAAATCTATAAAGGGCTCACTAAACTCCACACCTGAAAAACAAATAACCCAGTGAAGAACTGGGCAGAAAACATGAATAGACACTTCTCTCAAGAAGACATCCGATGGCCAACAGGCACATGAAAAGATACTCAATGTCGCTCCTCATCAGGGAAATACAAATCAAAACCACACTCAGATATCACCTCACGCCTGTCAGAGTGGCCAAAATGAACAAATCAGGAGACTATAGATGCTGGAGAGGATGTGGAGAAATGGAAACCCTCTTGCACTGTTGGTGGGAATGCAAATTGGTGCAGCCAGTCTGGAAAACAGTGTGGAGGTTCCTCAAAAAATTAAAAATAGACCTACCCTATGACCCAGCAGTAGCACTGCTAGGAATTTACCCAAGGGATACAGGAGTACTGATGCATAGGGGCACTTGTACCCCAATGTTTATAGTAGCACTCTCAACAATAGCCAAATTATGGAAAGAGCCTAAATGTCCATCAACTGATGAATGGATAAAGAAATTGTGGTTTATATACACAATGGAGTACTACGTGGCCATGAGAAAGAATGAAATATGGCCCTTTGTAGCAACGTGGATGGAACTGGAGAGTGTTATGCTAAGTGAAATAAGTCATACAGAGAAAGATAGATACCTTATGGTTTCACACTTATGTGGATCCTGAGAAACTTAAGAGAAACCCATGGGGGAGGGGAAGGAAAAAAAAAGAGGTTAAAGTGGAAGAGAGCCAAAGCATAAGAGACTCTTAAAAACTGAGAACAAACTGAGGGTTGATGGGGGTGGGAGGGAGGGGAAGGTGGGTGATGGGTATTGAGGAGGGCACCTTTTGGGATGAGCACTGGGTGTGGTATGGAAACCAATTTGACAATAAACTTCATATATTAAAAAAAAAAACAAAAAACATAAATGAAATCAGTAAAGTTTCAGGATAAAAAATCAATGCACAAAAATCTGGTGTGTTTCTATACACTAATAATAAAGTATAAAAAAAGAAATTAAGAAAATAATCCCCTTTACAATAGCATCAAAACAAATAAAATGTCTAGGAATAAATCTATCCAAGAAAGTGAAAGGTTTGTACCCTGAAAACACTAGAAAATGAAGAAATAAATCAAAGACACAAATAAATGAAAGATAGTCCATGTTCATGAATTGGAAGAGTTACTGTTAAAATGTTCATACCACCTAAAGTAATCTAGAGATTCAATGCAATTCGTATCAAAATTCTGAAGGAATTTTTCACAGAAATAGAACAAATAATCCTAAAATTTATATGTAATCACAAAAGAATCCAAATCGTCAAAGGAATCCTGAGAAAGAGGAACAAAGCTAGAGGCATCATGCTTCAAGGTTTCAAACTATATTACAAAATTAGAGTAATCAAAACAGTACAGTATTAGCATCCGACACACAGCTCAACAGAACAGAGAGCCTAGAAATAAACTCATGCATTTAAGGTCAGATAGTTTATGACAAAGAAGGCAAGAATATGCAGTGAGGAGAGGACAGTCTCTTCAATAAGTGGTGTTGTGGAAACTGGACAGCCACATACAAAAGAATGAATCTGGAACACTATCTACAACATACACGAAAACTAACACAAAATGGACAAAAGACCTGAAAACATAAAACTCCTGAAAGAAAACATAGGGGATAAGTTCCTTGACATTGATCTTGGCAATTATTTTGTAGAATTCACACCGAAAGCAAAGGCAATCCAGGCAAAACTAAACAAGTGGGACTGCATTAAACCAACTGCTTCTGCACAATAAAGGAAACCATCCACAAACTGATGAGCAGCCTAATGAGTAGGAGGAAATATTTGCAAATCATATGTCTGATAAGGGGAAACATCCAAAATATATTTTAAAACTCATATAATTCAGTAACAACAATAACTAAAAGCCCAATCTGAATAACACATGGGCAGACGATCTGGACAGACATTGTTTCTAGAGAAGAAACACAGATGACCAAAAGGCACATGAAAAGATGCTCAACTTAACTTATCATCAGAGAAATGAAAATCAAAACTACAATAAGATATTACTTGATACTTGTTTACATGGCTTCATCAAAAAGAAAAAAAAAATGTTAGTGAGGATATGGAGAAAAGGGAGCATTTCTGCCCTGTTCATGGGAATGTAGATTGGTGCAGCCACTAGGAAAACGGCATGGAGGTTTCTCAAATAATTAACAGAACTACCATATGATCCAACAATTCCACTTCTGGGTATTTATCTGAAGGAAAGGAAAACACTAACTGAAAAGGACATATGTGCCCCATATTCACTGCAGCATTATTACAATAGTCAAACTGTGGAAGCAATCTAAGTGTCCATTACTGGATGAGTGCATAAGAAACTAGGATTATTATTCAGCCAATAAAAGAAGGAAATGTTGCCATTTGTGATGACATGGATGGACTTGGAGGGCACCATGCTAAGTGAAATAAATCAGACAGAGAAAGACAAATACTACATGAGCTATATTTGGAATCAAAAAATACCAAACTCTTAGATAAAGAGAACAGAGTGGGGGTTGCCAGAGGCAGGGCCTGAAGGGCAGGAGAAATGGGTCAAGGGAGGTTGAAAGGTACAAACTACCAGTAATAAAATAATAATATGATGGGGATGTAAGGTACAGACAGCATAGTGACTGCAGTTATTAATACTGCATTGTAGGGGCGCCTGGGTGGCTCAGTCGGTTAAGCGTCCGACTTCGGCTCAGGTCACGATCTCGCGGTATGTGAGTTCGAGCCCCGTGTCGGGCTCTGTGCTGACTGCTCAGAGCCTGGAGCCTGTTTCAGATTCTGTGTCTCCCTCTCTCTCTGACCCTCCCCCATTCATGCTCTGTCTCTCTCTGTCTCAAAAATAAATAAACGTTAAAAAAAATTAAAAAAAAATACTGCATTGTATATTTGAAAGTTGCTAAGAGAGTAGATCTTAAAGGTGCTTCCACAAGAAAAAACATGTTAACGATGTGGTGATAGATTTAACTACAATTGTGTTTGAAGTCATTCCACAGTATATAAAAGTATCAAATCATGTTGCACATTTGAAACTAATATAATGTTATATGTCCATTATATCTCAATCATTCAATCTTTCAGTATTTTTATTATAATTGTTTTACACATTAAGGTGTGTTTCATGTTGATGATAGGGTCTTCTTTAAGGGTCTTTTGATTTGAAAATTCATTTTGGAGTTATCCCTAGAATTAATATGGAGGCCACTGACCTACTTTTTGTATCATAATGTATTCATATATTATCCAGTGTAAGTGCAGTACACCTGTACAACCAAATGTGGTATGTAAAGGAAAGGAATATAATTATAGAGACAAAAAATACCTGGAAAAGAGTAGAGGAAACATTCCCCAGGAAAAAAGACAGTACTCTGTTGAATTGAATGGAATTTTGTTACATGGATGGTTTTGGAAAATTCTACAGTGTCTTTTTCTCCCTTCAAAAAGAGGAGCCTAATTCTCCTCCCTTTGAGTATGCAGGACTTAGAGACCCACTTCTAAAGTCTAGATATGGCTAAAGTGACAGTGTGTGACTAGTTTGTAAATGGTATGGAAGCTTCTGCCGCTCTCTCTATCAGATCATGAGCTCTGGAGAAAGTTAGCTGCCATTCGTGAAGCCTATGGAGATTCCCATGTGGTAAGTTACTGAAGCTTCCTGCCAAAAGCCTTATGAGTCAGCCGTCTTGGAGGCAGATCCTCCGGCCCCACCAAGCCATCAGGTGACTGCAGCCTAGGTCAACATCCTGACTGCAACACAAGAAGTGCCTGGCTCAGAACTAGCTAGCTAAGCCACTCCCAAATTCCTGACCCATAGAAACTCTGAGAAGATAAAGGTGTGTTGTTTGAAGCCAATATGTTTTGGGGGAAATCTGTTACACAGAAATAAAGAACTAATATATTAGGTGTTCAATGACACTAGCCTTACCAAATGTTTTATTTATTTATTATTTATTTGATTATGCCAGCTTTACTCATAATTGGTAAAACGTAGAAACAACCAAGATGTCCACCAGTATACGAATCTAATGAAGAAACCGTGATATATACAGGCAATGGAGTATCATTTAGAGCCAGAAGAAATGACCTCTCATATCATGAAAAGACTTGGAGGAATCATAAATGCGTATTTCTCAGTATAAAAAAAATCTGAAATGAGACCCACTATATGACATTCTGTTTGCAGAACCTGAGCAAGGGGAGGAATCAATAGGTGGAGCACAGAGGATTTTTAGGGCAGTGAAAAGGTCTGTATGATACCATAAAGATGGACATTTGTCTAAACCTATAGAATGTACATCAGGAGTCAACTCTAAGGTATACTACTGACTTTGGGTAATTATGATGGATGAATGCAGTTTCATCAATGTGAAAACATACCATTTGGGGGGGTGTTGATAAATAGGGAAGGGATGTATGTGTGGCAGCAGTGAGTATATAGCAAGTTTCTGTACCATCTTGTCAATTTGGCTGTGAACCTAAAATTTATTAATTTATTTACTTATTTGTTTACTTGTTTCAAGTTTTAATTTAAATTCCAGTTTGTTCACACATAGTGTAATATTAGTTTCAGGAGTAGAATTTAGTGATTCCTCACTTACATACAACACCCAATGCTCATCACAACATGTGCTGTCTTCAATATCCATCATTTATTTAACTATACCCCCCACCCACCTACCTCCCCTTCAGCAACCCTCAGTTTTTTCTCTATAGTTAAGAGTCTGTTTCTTGGTTTGCCTTTCTCTATTTCCCTCCCATGTTCATCTGTTTCATTTCTTAAATTCCACATATGAGTGAAATTATGGTATTTGTCTTTCTCTGACTGACTTATTTCACTTAACATAATACATCCTAGCTCCATCTTTGTCATTGCAAATGGCAAGAGTTCATTCCTTTTGGTGGCCGGGTAATATTCCACTGTAAATATATATGACATGTTTATTATTCATTCAACAGTTGATGGACATTTGGGCTCCTTTCATACTTTGGCAATTGTTGATAATGCTGCTCTAAAAATTGGGGTGCATGTATCCCTTCGAATCAGTATTTTTTTTATCCTTTGGGCAAATACCTAGTAGTGCAATTGCTAGACCGTGGGGTAGCTCTATTTTTAACTTTTTGAGGAACTTTTATATTGTTTTCCAGAATGGCTGCACCAGTTTGCATTCCCACCAGCAACATAAGAGAGTTACCCTTTCTCCACAGCCTCACCAACATCTGTTGTTTCCCATGTTGTTAGTTTTAGCCATTCTGACAAGCGAGAGGTGACACCTTAACATAGTTTTGACTTGTATTTCTCTGATGATCAGTAATGTTGAACATCTATCCTTTCCTATGTCTGTTAGCCATCTGGATCTCTCCTTTGGAAAAATCGATAAAGAAATTACCAAACTTAATGCACAAAAACCAAATAATCCAGTTAGGAAGTGGGCAGAAGACATGAAAAGACATTTTTCCAAAGAAGACATCCATATGGCTAACAAACACATGAAAAGCTGGTCACCATCACAGGCAGGAAAATACAAACAAAATGGTTTAGTTCAGATATTAGAATTACATTAGTTAGAGAAACTTATATTCATACACACATATTTAACATCAAATGGCATAAAATAGTTTTTAATTTTCAAAAATGTGATTTAGACCATGCTTAAAATTGTCTACTTTGAAAGGAATGTCTCTGTAGCCCCTGCTTTACACACACAGTAAGGCAAAGATTTGGATTTATTGTGTCCCCATTTTTGTTGCTGTCGTTTAAGAGACAGTAATTTCAGAATTAAGAAGTAGGTCAAGATATGTAGGGAACTTACCACATCTTGGCTGAGGTACCCAGACAGTTTTAGCACATGTTGCCATTTTTTCTCGGTTTGAAGGATAAAAGCCAGGTTTACAATTATATGTGATTTCATCTCCACTTCTGTATCTGATGCTTTGGGGCGTGTAGTCACCATTTTGAATATTAGGAGAAAGACATAAGAATTCTGGAGAAAAAAGGACATGTGGATAATGTCGAAGCCACTACCCATTAAAATAATCAAGTACACAAAAATATAGAAAGTGGATATTATTTTTTTTGTCCATACCACAGCAAAATTGGGATTAAAATGAGGATAGTCTTATATCCTTCCCACCATATCACTCATGTCCCAGTACTCTATCTCTTATCTGCTGTATTTGTGCACCCCTGGACTCTTGAATCCTCTTTCCCTAAAGCCATAACATACATAATAATATTCCATATGTGGCAATAAACTCATGACAAATCACTTTAACTCTTCTTTCCAACTATTCTTCAACTTCCTTGGCATCTGTGGTTCTCATAGGGACTATTTACAAATGGTCTGAGTCTCTTCCTTCCAGACACTTAATAGGAGTGCATATCCCTGCACATTTGAAGGAGACATGGCCCTGTGATTTGCATAGGACAAGGAAATGAATGTAACCTAACATGTTTCCCTTTAGGGAGGAAATTTTAAAAGCCATTGTGTGAATTTTTATGTTCTTATTTCCACAGCTGCAGGGATGAAGGAAAGTCATGGAGAGGTGATGTCTATATCCCTTGATTCTTACAGCTAATATAATGAGCAGAGTCCCTTCAGACCTACGTTGGAAGTGAGCATAAATAGGAAATAAACTTTAATTTATTAGGCTATTGCAATCTTGGGATACATTTTTCTTACTGTAATAGAATAACCTAGTCCAGGGTTTGGAGAAAACCTATTTTATGTAAAGATAAAAGGTCTCTGCCCCAACTACTCAGCATGAACATAGTCCTAAAAGATACATAGACAAATGAACATGGCTGTATTCCAATAAAACTTTGTTTACACAAAGGGCACAGCCTGGATTTGATTTTCAAACTATAATGTGCTCTCCCATGACCTACTGTATCTTAATTCATAAAGCTCTTTCTCAGTTCTTTCCATCAACTTTTCTGTACCTCACCAATGGATCAGTTTGCAATACTCCTTTTCTTTTTCTTTTTTTAAATTTAAATTTTATTTTTTACTTTACATCCAAATTAGTTAGCACATAGTGCAACAATGATTTCAGGAGTAGATTCCTTAATGCCCCTTACCCATTTAGCCCATTCCCCCTCCCAAAACCCCTCCAGTAACCCTCTGTTCTCCATATTTAAGAGTCTCTTAAGTTTTGTTCCCCTCCTTGTTTTTATATTATTTTTGCTTCCCTTCCCTTGTGTTCATCTGTTCTGTGTCTTAAAGTCCTTACATGAGTGAAGTCATACGATATTTGTCTTTCTCTGAGTGACTAATTTTGCTTAGCATAATACCCTCTAGTTCCATCTACGTAGTTGCAAATGGTAAGATTTAATTCTTTTTGATTGCAGAGTAATATTCCATTGTATACATATACCACATCTTTATCCATTCATCCATCGATGGATATTTGGACTCTTTCCATACTTTGGCTATTGTTGATAGTGCTGCTATTGGGGTGCGTGTGTCCCTTCACAACAGCATACCTGTATCCCTTGGATAAAATACCTAGCAGTGCAATTGCTGGGTTGTAGGGTAGTTCTATTTTTAATTTTTTGAGGAACCTCCATATTGTTTTCCAGAGTGGCTGCACCAGTTTGCATTCCCACCAGCAGTGCAAAAGAGATCCTCTCTCTCCACATCCTGGCCAACATCTGTTGTCGCCTGAGTTGTTTATGTTAGCCATTCTGACAGGTGTGAGGTGGTATCTCACTGTGGTTTTGATTTGGCAATACTCCTTTTCTAATAAAATATCATAGCTTTAAACTATTGTTGAAATGTTATATAACCATTTATATTGGTGCCATGGTTGACATTCAGCATTGCCAGAAAATCATTTATATTCTCCCAAATTACTTCCTATTCCATTTCCCAAAGTAAGTGACTCATGATTCCTTATTTTCTTCAAAAGCCATCTAACACAATAGCTCCTTCATTGACAAATAAATTCTTGCATTCACAAAAAACAATTCAGACCACAAACTGTGGATTCCCTAGATTTCTTTATAACATGCTTTTAACTTTGGCTATATCTGTTTTATTTTATTTTATTTATTTTTTATTTTTGGGACAGAGAGAGACAGAGCATGAACGGGGGAGGGGCAGAGAGAGAGGGAGACACAGAATCGGAAACAGGCTCCAGGCTCTGAGCCATCAGCCCGGAGCCCGACGCGGGGCTCGAACTCACGGACCGTGAGATCGTGACCTGGCTGAAGTCGGACGCTTAACCGACTGCGCCACCCAGGCGCCCCTGGCTATATCTGTTTTAAACTTTAGCCTTTCCCTTACTCTGATGATAAGGTGTTTTTTTCATATTCATGTTAGCTTTTCAAAACTTTAATCTCCTGTAGAGCATCTCCCACAGAATAAACCATTGTTTATTCCTTCCCTCTCTCTTTTTGTCTATGATTCTCTCTTAAATGGATATGCAAGCTTCTCTAATTTTAAACTCCTTCTCTCAACCCTTTGTTCAAGGTAGTTGATGTACTACCTTCTCCTCTCCTTCACAACAAAGATCCTTCAAATATCATCTTACAATTAGTATCTCCAGTTTTCAACCTCCCATTTATTCTTCAATCTACTGCTATCTCTGGCTTCTGACATCCCCAACAGGCTGGTGGTACTCAGACAAAAGTCACCAATGTCCTCTAATTTCCAAATGTAAAAACTCTGTATTGCACATATCACAGTGCCTGGTACTATAGACCATGGGCTAAACCCTCTGTAATATTTGACACTGTTGATCACTGACTTCTCGACATTCTCCAATGCCTTACATTCTTATGTCTTCCTACTACTCTTTAATTTTGTCTGAACGGTATTATTTTATTTTATTTCTAGTTGCCCTCCTTCCTCTGCTCTACTTAATTTTAGGCACTGTCTACTTCTCAGATCTCATCTCCTACCAAGGTCCCACTTACTCTCTATACTACCAACACAATAGCCTTCTGTCTGGTGTTCACACATGCCAGGCTTATTCATATCATTTGCACTTTTTATTCTTTATTTCTTGAGTGATGCTCCTCTAGATCTTCCTGCTGACTCTTATCACCACCTCAGAAATATCTTGCCTGAAGACCCAACAAGTATTGTATGAATGAATAGCTATGCTTTACAGTTGGTTCTACATGAGTATTTGTCCTTGATTTTGTTGTTTGCTTCTTCACGATCTCTCTGTGAATGAAGACACTTCAATGATAAAAAGCTATCATCATTACGCTAATAACTCTTCAGTGAGATCCAAATCCATATATCCAACTGAAGCTTCACATTAGACAGGTCCATGTGAATAATTCAAAGGCATATCCAACTAACTACATGCCAAACTAAATCAACTTTTTCTCAATATATGCTTTCCTCCTGTGTTCAACATTTTAGTTTGCGACACAAAAACCTCATGACAGGAGCCTGGAAATTTATCCTACCTACGTTCTTCCCCTTCATTTCAATATTCATTCACACAACACATTCTATAATCTTATAATTATTGCTTATATACCTCCTGCTCTTCATACCATGCTTCCACTGTGTACATCCAACTCCTAGAGGTACTATCAAAGTCTTAATTGGTCTTAAATTTGTACTTCATTCCTCCAGAATAAGCTTTAATAAGTCTCTATTCCAAACATGATAATATACTTTTTAGCAATGATTATAGTAGAGAGAATTAAATATGTGAGTACCTAACACAAATTTTAAGTATAATATCTCTACAGTGCCTGATTTTAATTTACACTACCCTCAGATGAGCCTTAAACGTGCTTATTTACTTTTATTTTTTCTCCTCACTTTATTCTGCTCTATCATATTTTCATAGACTTATTGCAGTGCAGTTTATTATATCCTGATTTTTACTTCATACTGTGGCTTAACTTAATTTTGAATTCAAAAGCTACAAGATATAAAAAACAAGAGTTTTATTAAGAGGCCAACAAAAAATATTGGGAGGATTTTGTTAAAAAATTAAGAAATAAGATCTTCAGGTGATTACTCTTGAGCAGTGGACATAAATCACTTAATAAATTGTAATTTCCTACTTTCATAATTTCCATTAAAATAAATGATGCTAGTAAAACATTGCCAGGGCACGTGCCTCTATCCAAAACAGTACTGGAGAATGTCTGCATGTGTGGGGTCACATTTTTTCCTACTGTTAGATACCACCAGTAAGCATTTGAAATAAGAACAAGAATTTAATGCTAGCACTCTATGTTGTTCATCATCAGAAAATCTGACTTGTACACAGAACAGATGGATTTGGAGCAAAGGTGGCTTTTATTTAGCAGGTCTTGGTACTTTTAATTATTCCTATAAATGATTTGCTGTCAGAGACTGGTTCCTATTAGACAAAGAGACCAAAGTTTTGACAAATCACCTTCAAACAGAACCCCTGAAGGGCACCTGGGTGGCTCAGTCAGTTAAGTGTTCAACACTTTATTTCAGCTCAGGTCATGATCTCATGGCTCGTGAGATTGAGCCCCACAGTGGGCTCCATGCTGACAGTGTGAAGCCTGCTGGGGATTCTCTCTTTCCTTTCTCTCTGCCCCTACTCCCAGTCATGCGCGGTCTCTCTCTCTCTCTCTCTCTCTAAGTAAATAACATTAAAAAAAAAAAAAAACCTGACACATAAAATCATAAACCGGATGGAAGAAATTTTAAGTATTTTATCCTAGGTTATTTTATTTTAATTTTATTTTAGTTCCAAATTTATTATAGATTTGGAGAAAGCAAGGTCTATAGATTTGGAATTCATCATTACCAGCAGGTAGATCCTTCTATTGTCCTAGGAAAATAAGGAGAAGCATTTGTGATATACTAGCTAAGGTACAATGTAGAGTACCTTTTACTTTTAAACTTATTTTTAAATGTTTATTTATTTATTTTGAGAGAGAGGGAGTGCACGCACAAGGGCGTGGCAGAGAGAGAGGGAGGGAGAGAATCCCAAGCAGGCTCCATGGTGTCAGTGAAGAGCCTGATGCAGTGCTCAAACTCTAGAACCAAACTGTGAGATCATGACCTGAGCTGAAATTAAGAACGGTATCCTTAACTGACTGAGCCAACAAGGTGCCCCTGGAGTTCCTTTTAATAAAAGACTTCTCCGTATCCAGTTAATGAACCACTGTTGTAACAGAGAGTGCATGCTTATTTAATTTGAACCTCTCTTTATATATGTTGATGTTTAGTAAACTGTTTTGTGAGAGTATCCAATCTTAGTGCACCTCAATCCTGGCATCTCTCTCCCCAAAGAAAGGATTCTAAGGCATCCTGTCTTGAGTTTTTGAGTTATACAATTGACTAAGAAAATGAAAAACAAATTCTAAAAAGAAAATGTTTTACAAATGTGGGATCTTTACTGTGTGTGTGTGTGTGTGTGTGTGTGTGTGTGTGCGCGCGCGCGCGCGTGCATGGGTGTGGTGTAGATGGGTCAAGTTTCAAGTAAGCCTAGGAATTGTAGCAACACATATGGGAAAAACAGATTTCCCACATTAAAACAAATATGTGCTCAGCAACAGCTTTAAGCAGGTAGCTATGTGACCAAGAAAAAGAACTAACTAGACAACTTCTATGGAGCAGTCAGGCTATCCTGAGTCCTATGTCAAAGTAAAACTGAATTCAGATTCTGACGTCTTACTTGGAAGTAAATTTCATTGAAACCTGGAATGATGATTTATTCTAATGTTCACTGAAACCTGGAGTGATGTATTCTAATGTTTATACAGGACAAAGGGCCTGATATAAAGTAAGGGGTTTATAAGTTATATTTTGACGACTGGATGGATAATTTAGCTCTCTAAATATTTAAGTCAGGCTCTGGAAGTAAAACATACGGCAGAAGTTAATGCCAGAGGACTTGTGCACCCACTTTCTTTGAGTAGGAGCCACAAATGCCATGAAGCCAAACAGCTGGACTCCAAATATGATCCGCTGATCACAGATCTAATGTGGATGATCACTGTCTTCTCTTCACTAAACTCTTTGTAAAATATTTTCTTAACAATGCCTAGTAGTGGAAGTCACTCAGTTGTAGGAAGATATATTTTCCAAGGAGCTACTTGTGGACTCAACCCCAAATTTCTTTCAGGGGGTTGGGGTGCCTGGCTGGCTGAGTCAGTAGAGCATGTGACTCTTGATCTCAGGGTTGTAAGTTCAAGCCCCAGGTAGGGTATGGAGCTTACTTTTAAAAAAAAGTTCAAAAAATTAAAAAAAAATTTTGTAAATGTTTATTTTTGAGAGAGACAGAGTGTGAGTGGGGGAAGGGCAGAAAGAGAGAGAGGGAGACACAGAACGTAAAGCAGGCTCCAGGCTCTGAGCTGTCAGCACAGAGCCCGACACAGGGTTCAAACTCATGAACTGCAAGATCATGACCTGAAGTCAGACGTTTAACCGACTGAGCCACCCAGGTGCCCTCAACCAAAAAATGTTTAAAGTAAGAACAAAATCATTCAAAATTTAACTCTAGTTTTTGTAAGAGAGGATCATTAAACAAGGTTTACGCATGGAATTATGAATCCTATGATTAAAAGTTCAGAGAGCTCTTAAGAGTTCAACTCTTCTCACCATCTCCCCACCTACCCTGGGCCACAATATGACCATATCTATAAAAGTCACCCTTTTAGAAAGGCACTTGACCTCTGATTTCATGTAGGATAGCACTTGTAACTTGTTTCACTCGCTGCTGCAGCCCGCATCCGAAGTTAACGCACCCTTTTCCATAAATGTTTGCAAACAGCTCAACACACTTGTTACCGTGCGACATGTAATAGCTGTACCTTCTTGCTATTCTTCTAATGATATGATGTCTTAAACTCAACCTTTTACAGTTTTGCATCTGGACCACGAGAGTTTGAAACTCTCTCTTTTGAAATGAGGTAGGCTAAGTAGAACACAATATTACAGACATAACTTTTGGTGGGCACGAAGCACAGTTGACGTGGATTCTACATCTGCACAATATCCCCCATTAGGAAGCCTAGAAGAGTTTGGTGGGTGCCCCCTGCCACCCCCCTGCATCATCATCACTATTGATTCATATTACGCCTGTGCTTAGTGAAATCTCTAGTTATTTCCACTTAATTCCATTGTTAATTGAGGGTTCCCTCATATGGTATTCATCTCATTTACTTTGTTTGCAAAGCTAACTGCTCGGCTTTACAAGAGCAATCTGTCTGAGAAGTAATCATGCCTGGGAAGCCTATTATTGCCCTGGCTCTGCTCTAGACTTGATTTTTGACCGCAGACCAACTACTTAACGAGCTATTGAACTCTTCTGTTCCTTTTATGTCTATTTTCAGAACGAGAGAATTATACCAAAATTAATTTTTGCACACATAAAACGTTAAGTATATCGTATTTATAAGAGTTGGTTCTTGTCAACATTAACGCTCCATTGTGAGAAAAAATAAACTGCTTCACTGTAAGGAATATATGAATGAAAAGAATTGATAAAATATATAGAAAGGAAATATAACATTACCTTTACATGAAGGGGTTGGAGTCCATCCCGATGCAGTGCATATGGCATCTCCTTTACTACTGTATTCATAACCCTGGTGACATGTATACTGAAATCGTTCGTTTTCCTTGTAAGTTTTCTTCAGAGATGCAGCATTTCCATTTGCGATTTCTGGCTTTTGGCAGGAAATTTCTAAATATAAGGGATTAAATTCCAAAATGTTTGTTATATATTAAAGAGCCATGTCTAAGACATAGTTAAAGATATAAGTTTTGTTTCCTTTAGGCAAATCAGACAACGAAACAAAACTTCTATTTTGACATGGATACTTGAATTATTTATCTGTTGTTTTTAATTTTGATTTTTGAAATAAGGTAAAATTCTGATTAAACTTCTGCTGCTAGGGGTGCCTGGGTGGCTCAGTTGCTTAAGTAACTGGCTCTTGATTTTGGCTCAGGTTATGATCTCATGGTTCCTGGGATCGTACCCTGTCTGTGGCTCCCTGCTGGCAGTGTAGAACCTTCTTGGGATTCTTTCTCTTTCTTTCTCTGTCCCTCCCTTACTCATGCTTCTCTCTCTCTCTTTCTATCAAAAATAAATAAATAAATAAAAATTATGTTGCTTATTTTATTTGCTTTGAAGATAAATTAGTCCTCTTCAAGTAAATAGCAGGCAGTAATGATACCAACTATATATATATAATTGGGTATAGATATATAGGCTTATTGTGATAAATATTTTCACCGAAATACTTGTAAAAATTATGTATTTTCTAGTTATCAATAATAGAGTCATAATTGGCATAACACTTTGTCAAAGAAGTTAATTTAACCTATTGTCATTATATCTATGAATTACATCTTCTGTTTTTGTGGCTTTACCATCCATCAAAATTTTCTGTCAAGAAAACCCAAAAACTGGCCATCATATTTGCCCCCTTCTTCTCTCAAACATTTCCCCCTGGGATTATGGCAACAATAACTAATTTCCCAGATGCTATTCTCGCACCTCTGTAATCTATTTTCCTGTTTGTAACTTAATGACTGTTTTTCTTGTCCCTTCATCGCTCCGTTGAAGGATTCCACTGAAATCCTCCATCGATTCCCAATTCAGTCTGAATAAAAGCCAAATTCTTCAGCATGATATGGAGCACCTTAGAACCTTGCACTGGCCTATCTTCAAGCCATCACTGACCTACCCCTACTTGCGTCCTACACAACGGCCTCGAAGACATGGAACAGAGGAGCTTCAGGCTCCTGGAAGCCTCACTGCATTTGTACCTTCCTCTCCCTGAACTTCTCCTGACTGATATACTTTTCCCCTCCTCAACTTCGTTGGAAAAAGTCTCATTCTTTCTTCAAAATGTATCTTATGTATTAGTTATTCCAGTAAGGTTTTACTAACACAGAAATTCAGGTTTTTTTCAAATTTTATTTATTTTGAGAGAGAGAGTTTGAGAGAGACAGTGAGAGAGAGAGAGAGAGAGAGAGAGAGAGAGAGAGCGTGAGTTGGGGAGGGGCAAAGACAGAGGGAGAGAGAGGATCCCAAGCAGGCTCCACTCTGAGCATGGAGCTGGATGCCAGGCTGGATCTCATCACTGGGAGATCACAACCTCAGCTAATATCAGGAGTCTGATGTTCAACTGACTGAGCCACCCAGGTGCTCAGAAATTTAGTTTTAAGGAGGAAACCCCATCTGTGAGCCTCTGGGGTATACAGTATTTGCTGTGCTGAATAGAAATATGATTGCCATTACTGACTTGAAGAACTAATATTGTTAGAGAGAATTTTTAAGAACAGAAATGCTTTTCCCTGCATCTCATTATAGGATAGACTAAACTAAGAAAGTGTGAATTTTAGATTATGTTAAAAAAATAAATATGCCAAATAAGTATTGGTAAAACGAAGTATGGCACCTCTAAGTAAACTGACCATAATGTTTCATTACAAAAGCCTGATCACCATACTGGTCATGATGCACTGGTTAGCAGTATTATAACTAAAGAAATCTTTTTTTTTTTAATTTTTTTTAATGTTTTTTATTTTTGAGACAGAGAGAGACAGACCATGAATAGGGGAGGGTCAGAGAGAGAGGGAGACACAGAATCGGAAGCAGGTTCCAGGCTCTGAGCTGTCAGCACAGAGCCCGACGCGGGGCTCGAACTCACAGACCGTGAGATCATGACCTGAGCCGAAGTCGGATGCTTAACCGACTGAGCCACCCAGGCGCCCCTATAACTAAAGAAATCTTGACTTGCAGTTTACTATAGAATTTTTTTTTAAGAGGCAGAAAGTTATTTAGTGAATTCAGTTTAGTTCCACAATATTTCTCTAAACTTACAGTGCAAATATAAAATAGGACCCCATTCTAGAAGTGTTATTCAAGAACAGAATGTTATAATGATATATCAGTAGAAATAAATAACGACTTTTTGATCTTACAAATTAAAAGAAAACCTGTTCTGTAGGCCAATATTAAATCTTGCAGCAGAAATGGTTAGTATTCTATTTGAGCATGAAAGCCCATTACAATTAAATTATGGATATGACCATGGAATTTGGTTTCAGATAACCTAGGTTTGAATCTTAACTCCACCGTTATGCCATCATAACCTTGGTCATGAGATGTAAGTTTTTTGCCCCACAGTGTCCTCAGTTATAAAATAGAGGTGAAAACGGTGCATAAATCACAGTCATTTTGAAGGTAAAATGGAATGTAAAGAACTTAGATCAATTACTGACAAATAGTAAGTGCCCAATAAATGTTAGTTTTAATGTTATTAGTATAATTAGTATTATTCTATGCATAATATTTAAAAGTGCAAATTTTCATGAGAAAAACTAAAACTGTCCGATCCCATGAACAGTAAATGTATCTTACCCACACATTTTGGGCTTTCTCCACTCCAAACACCATTTGTTGAGCAACGTATTTCTGCAGGCCCAACAAGCATGAAGCCTGAATTGCACACAAACCGTACTACTTGTCCAAAAGTATATTCCTTGTCTAATTCCAATGCGCTACTGGTCAATCTCCCATTCTCTGGATGTGTCACTGGTAAACACTTAACAACTGAAAAAAATAAATATAACTTTTCCTGATAGAATTTGACAACTTTATTAGGAAAAATATGTATATATACACATACAGGTATAAAGTCACTAACAAAGAAAGATTGGGGGAATTACTTAATTTTTTTAAAGAAGCATTTGACAAACCTGTTTGTTGGATATAAAGGCTTATAAATTAAAAAAAATCAATAAGCTTATCTCTGATTATTTTCTATGAGAGCAGACAAAGAAAAAATTATTTCTTTGAATGTCAGTTTACATTTTTACAGTAACAAATAAATGTTCCTTAAATAATTGAAAAATATAAAGCTTGAGATAATTAGATGAATTTTTTCACTTAAGCCCTAGGATAATATAACACTGTATTCCTAAAAGGTATAAATGCAAACTTTCTGATTCTATTTCTTTCAATAGATAAACAGTCCTTAATTTTCCTTCCTCTCCCACATCAGTGCTCAAAATAATCTGAGTATTCCTTTTGATTTTACTTAATATTTTCCAATACCTTGTAGGTTATGGCATTTAAACTTTATTTTAGAGTAGAATCATCCAGGATGCTCATTAAGATGGAAATTCTATGGCTATCTCCCTGCGCTATTACCCGAGATACTGATTTAGTAGGTTTTTAGTAACTCAAAATTTCAGCTTTAAACAAGCACCTCAGGTGATTTCAGTGTAGATGTTCCTTAAAACATTTAGATCTTTCCTCTCATTTCCGTAAGTTCTCTTCTTTAGGTAACGGGACTTTTGAGTGATCACATTCCCACTCGCCCTCCTCCTCCTCCTCCTCTCCTCCTTCATCCTCCTGGTCCTCCCTCCCTCCCCCTTTTCCTCATTCCCTCCCTCCTTCCCCCTCTCTCTCCCTCTCTATTTACTTCTCACCATGGAACTAAGAAAGACTACTCTGACTCATCTATTTCCATGATGACTAGAGAGATTGGCATTACTAGCCCAAAATTTAGAAACAGGATCTACATTTTTCTCATTCTGACTCTTGGTTTTATGGATCAGTAAGAAAAGTAGAGCTCTTCCTTACTTCCTGCCTCTTTTCAGTAAGACTAAGACCACAGGAAAACCTCCTTTGCCATGCAAGAGGGGAGAGATAACTGAATCATGGTCTCCATTTCAGCTGTTATTGACAATCTCTGCATTTGGGTGGATATTGATTGAGTATGTATTCATTAGTAAAGCAGAAATTCTGATCCTTGTGCTATTTCTAGTGTTTAGAATCCAAAAGGAAAGGAAAATAGGTTTTAGATTTCCTAATCTCTAATACTTTGAATACATTAGATCAGATGAAACTGCATTCACATTTGGTCAATAAAACACAAAATAACGTAGTAATAAAAAGCTTAAATATCCATTCTATATTAGAAGCCACAAAAATACTGAATCAAAAATATGTAATTACAAACTTTAAGCATTATTTTAATGTAGATATCTCAAAAAAGTCTTAGTTCTTTTAAATATTTGAATGTATTTGTAAACAATTTTACATATACCTTCACATATAGGAACATCATTGGTCCATCCATCAGATTCACACTCACGGAAATTGATGCTACCTAGCATCTGATACCTGAAAACCAAAAATAACAGAGTGGTGAGCTAATGTGTATTTATATGCAATATTAACTTTGATACATTCTGAATGTCCAGGAACTCCATTTCAGAGAAAATTAGAAGCATATACACTTCCTTCCTCTCTCCCTTCCTTCTTTCCTTCTGTCTTTTCTCCCCACCCTCTTACTTTTTCCCTTCCTTTCTTTCTCTCTTTTCTTTCTCTTTCTTTTTTTTTAAATTTCTATCTTTCCTTTTTTTAAAACTTGTGTGTTCTTTTTGTAAGTATATGAGATGAATAATTTTTTTTTAAGTTTATTTATTTTGAGAGAGAGAGGGAGAGAGAAAGAGAGAGAGAGAGAGATGGGCAGAGAGAGAGGGAGAAAGAGAATCCTAAGCAGGTTCCCCATTGTCAGTGCAGAGCCTGATGCAGGGCTCAATCTCATGAACCATGAGATCATGCCCTGAACCAAAATCAAGAGTGAGACACTTGATTCCGAGGGAGAGGGTCCAACAAGGTGGAGAAGTAAGGGGATCTGAAGTTCTCTCATCTCTAAAACAAAGCAGTGTTGAGGCCAAAGGACCTTGAACTCCAAGAGTCCATGGCAAAGTGACAGAGATGCTTCCAGGGACCCACCGTGACAACCTGACAGGCCATAGGTGCATGATTGCAAACTGGGAGAGAGAAAATGAACAGAGGGGAGGGATCCCCTTCTGCGGAGAGACAAAGGGAAGAGAAAGAGAGGCTGGGGATGCATAGGACTCTATCTGGATAAGAGGAAAACCACAGACAGACTGAGACATAGAAGGATCCAATCTCGAACTCAGGGGCTTCCTCCAGACTGGGGCCAGGCCAGTCATCCTATTTGTGCACCTGGGGAGGAGGGGAGCCAGCCCTGGCCTCGGTAACTAGTTCAGAGGCCCACTCCCCAGTGGGAGAAAGCAACCCACTCCCTGGAGTGCTGTGGGAAGAAGGTATATATCCACTCAAAGGAGCAGCACTTTCCCCCAAACCAGGGCGGAGGGAGTGGGAACCTTAAAGATATAAGGGGTTAATTCCAGCCAAGCACCAGGGAGGCACGGGCATGGGGGGGGGGGGGGGACCAGGACAAACCGCCTCATTTGCGCCAGAGGCACAGTGAAGACTGCTTGAAAAGAGTGGTTTGGGAAACCTGGTCCATGGAGGAGAGACTGGGGTGGCACCATTTTTCTCTCCATCACCAACAAGGTGGGGCATCCAGTAGGGGAAAGGGGCTTCCGGTAGGGGAGTGGGGCTTCCTGTAGGGGATAGTGGACCCACAGGGGAGGTAGGATCCACCCACACCAAACCACACCCCTCTGTCCCTGGTAACTGCCTATCTACCAGAGCGGGACTCACGTGGATGAACCCAACGGGCCCTCCTTCAGACCAAGGCTGTTGCATTGCTTGATTTAATTCCCCAGACAATTTTTATTATATAGATATATTCTTCCTTCCCTTTCTCCTTCTTATCTCTTCCCTCCTCTAGTCTGGTTCCTCTGGTTGTTGGTTTGCTTAAGCAGATACATTTAATCTATTCTCTTGATACATGTTCTATACTTCTTTATTTTCCTTTCTCACTCTGGATTAAGCCATATAGTTTCTCTGTCTGGACAATTTTCTTTTCTCTTTTCTTTTCTTTTCTTTTTCCCTGCCTCCTTCTTTATTTTCCTTTCTCTCTCTCTTTGGATTAAGCCATGTAGTTTCTCTGTCTGGTCAATTTTTATTTTCTTTCCTTTTTCCCTGCCCCTGTCACTTCTCTCTTTGTATGGGATAAGGCCTCTTGCATCAGCACCACCTCCACCCTGTTATTTACTTGTAGCTGGTGTTTCTGTTTTTTCATTTTTGGGTTTTTTTTTGTTTGTTTTGTTTTCTGTTTGTTTTTTGCTTGTTTTCCTTTCCAGGGCTACTTCAATGAACAAATCAAGGCACACCTGGTAGAGGGTCCAAAACACCACTAGGAATAGGGAGATAAAGTAACCAAAGTCACAACAACAGAGAGCAAGTAATGCTCTCCAAAAAAAACATCTTCTGAAAGCCCAGGCCCTGGACACTGGCCCCTCTTTAATATAGTAGCGCTCGCAGGTGCAGGGCACATAACAAGCTTTTAAAACTCATAAGGGACAGAAAACTAGCCAAAATGATGAACCAGAAGAATTCTCCTCAAAAAAAATTCCAGGAAGAATTGACAGCTAAAGAGTTGATCAAAACAGATATAAACAATATAACTGAACAATAATTTAGAATAATAGTCATAAGATTAATTTCTGGGCTTGAAAAAAGCATAGAAGACAGCAGAGAATCTATTGCTGCAGAGATCAAGGAACTGAAAAATAGTCATGATGAATTAAAATAGTGGGACACTTAACTAATTGAGCCATCCAGGCACCCCTTTCTATCTTTTTTAAGCTTCTTTCTTACTTAAGAAAGACGCTAAATCTTCAGGCACACGGACTAGGAATAATCATAATCCTTGGTTCATGACACAAACTCATTACAATTTCGTGCTAAATATCCTCTTATGTTTTTCACTGAGTTAGTCAATTAGTTACACATTAACAATGTTATAACCTCCTTGAACTACCACCAAAACCAAAAACCAAAAACATGATAATAACCAAGAATTAACAATATGTTACCCTTCCTCTACTCTTGTTCCATACTCCTACCCTCCACAATTATGACATTTTTGGAACATTTGGGGCTTTTTACACAATCAAGGATAGTACTAGCCAACACAGCATGTGGTATATTTTTAACACTTGTCTTCATTTTCCTGTCTCCATCCCAGGCATTTTTTAGAGTGTGGTCATTGAGTCAGGTTTCCTTATAAATGCTATTCAATGTCAAATTTATCTAACTGTGGAACCCATCAAGCCAGTGCTGAAAATCCTAAATGCTCTAGTTGGATGAAAGTTCCTTGGGGCAGATGCAAAATGTACAATCATTACTAGAGGCTTTAGAGCAAAGCAAGTCATCCTTCTTAATATTTTTTAATATTACAGTGGACAGCAAGAAGCAGAAATCTTTTTCTTAAAAAATAAATAATGGGCAGGATTTTGATAATCACAAGAGATAATTTTGAGAACGGGCCTCTCCTAAACTTCTAAATAATTCTACATAGACAAATGTTTCCTTTGTCTGCAAATAAGGATTGCTTCACCCATTACACAAGTAAAACAAACAAACAAACAAACTTTCTCCCTCAAAAAATACTTTGTATTTCTCTGAATGTTACTGTTTGTTCCTAATTCTCTGAAGGAAGAAAAACTTTTAATAGATTAAATGAGAATCACAGAACTTGAAGTCAAATAATTACTCTATGTTTTTTTCAGATAAAGGAAAAAAATAATTGGCTATTAAAATTTCTTCTTTGTCTCCTCTACTGGTACCCTGCTCCAACATAGAAAGTACTTTCCTGGTTAACATTTTCCATCTATACCAGAAACCCACCTGCTTTAGGTGGGTGTTTTAGGAATTCTGCCAAATTCTACACAAAACTGCTTATGGCCCATATACATAGGGAAAGGGGGAAGAAAAAGAGCTTGTCCAAATGTTGGTACTTGGCTGAAAGTAATAGCTTATGTATCAGCAACCCCAGCTGGGCAAAATAGCAGAAAAACGTTTTGCAGAGTGCTTCCTTAAAACTACCTACCTGTAGGATACTGAAACTAGATATCCATATCAAGTATCCTGATAAGTGGCTAGTATTCAGCTAAATAGGTATTTAGCAGAGAAAAGGTGGATGGGGACAAGGGATCAAAGAGGGTCGGTTGACTAGCAGAAACCATGGGTGTAGTAAACCCATTCTACATTGTTTCCACAACTAGGACAAAAGATTTACATCCCTTCAGGTACGTAAAACAATCTCTCTAAAATTTTTTTTTTATTTTTTTTTTTATTAAAAAAAATTTTTTTTTTCAACATTTATTTATTTTTGGGACAGAGAGAGACAGAGCATGAACGGGAGAGGGGCAAGAGAGGGGGAGACACAGAATCGGAAACAGGCTCCAGGCTCCGAGCCATCAGCCCAGAGCCTGACGCGGGGCTCGAACTCACGGACCGCGAGATCGTGACCTGGCTGAAGTCGGACGCTTAACCGACTGCGCCACCCAGGCGCCCCTCTAAAATTTTTTAAATAGCATAAAATTGATGTTTGCTGATCTTGCATAGTCCAAGGACTTTTATTTCCCTGATGAATATCTAGTCCTTGGTGGAGGCCCAAGCTGAGTGGCAGAGGCAGTTACTTTTATAGAGTCTTTAACTGAGTTTGTCCAGAATTCATACAAGATGAAGGAAGCAAACATAAATTAAGTGGAGCCAGAGTAGGAGGTAAAGTATGTTGCTGATTTTTTCACCAAATTATAAATATTTATTGCTGAGGTCTAGGGAATCTAGTGGATGAAGTCTATGAGTTTTGATCCCTTTTTGCGAGGTCCAATATGGAACCTAAGGGGGTCAGACAAGCCTGTATTGAAAGGGATGTTACAGAAGTGAACAGTGAGGTAATTGGAAAATTTAGGCCCAGATGTCTTCATCTATGTGTTCATGTATAAGAAGTCAGCAGCAATGATTGAAAGTTGAACTAAAAATATGTTTGAAAATCTCAGATAGTGAACAAAGCCTAAAATTGTTAAGAACTAAGACTTATTGGGTGTCTGCAATATCCCAAGAATGCTTTGAAGGTCTTCAGTGTGTGTCTTATTTATGTTTTTCACCAATCCGATGATGTACCTGCTATGTTTCTACTTTTTTTTTTTTCTTTTTAGAGAGAGAGACAGACAGAGAAAATGTGAAAGTTGGGAAGAGGGGCAGAGGGAGAGACAGAATCCCAAGCAGGCTCCATGCTCAGTGCATAGCTTGATGCAGGGCTCAATCCCACAACCCCTGGGATCATGACCTGAGCCAAAATGAAGAGCTGGATGCCCACTTGACTGAGCCACCCAGGTTCCCCATGTTTCTACTTTCATAATTGAGGAAATGGGAGTGATGGGATATTAAAAATGATACAGTTATTAAGTGGTGAATTTTTGGGGATGCAGGCTTATTCCAAACCCTAACTTTTAAAATATTATATTTTATTGCCTCAAATCAAGAAATAAATGAGAGAGTAATAAAAATCAATTTGTAATTTTGATCCTATTTTTATATATGCAGTATAAACTTGTAATGATGCTGTTTTTCCAAAGTATGAAACTTTCTTCAAAACAATTTGTTGACCTGGGTGGGCATAACAGGAATAAAGAACACTTAAGAGGTATTACAGTGTTAAGATTAGCCATGAAAATCCAGCAGGAGTTTAGAGAACAGAGTCAATGATTATGAAGGCAGTAGCACTTTTGGTCCATGTGATAAGAGTAATTTTCAGACCATGGAAACTTAAATAATGGTAATTATTATTACTTCAGTGTAAAATATTTACTTCTTTTAAATTTTAAAAGCTTAAATCAGTCATGTAATATGATTTTGTTACCATTCCCACTGTCCCTGACATACTGAAATCCCATATACTCTGCACATAATAGAATACAGTCAGGACTTGTTGGAATAAATCCTAATTTATATGTATACTATTTTCCAGCCCTCCTAGAACTACACTTTCTCAGCATAATTATGATTCATTTTAAGTTTTCAATGTTGAGAAGATAATAAGGTATCCAAATATAATCATTTTCATTATAGATTAATTTTTCAGGCTACTTGTTACGGTACTTATAAAAATGCTCATAGAAAAATAAAGTAACCTTAAAAATACTAATCAGTACAGTCCCCATTTACTATCTAAATTATAATCATCTCAATTATAAATCTCTTTTCATATTGACTACATACCCCTCATTACATGTGTAAACAACCTTTGCACCATATTCAAACTTTTCTCCTCTTTCAAGTTGAAAAGTACCAAAAGATGTATCTCCAGGATGTCCACAGGGCCTTTCTAAAATGAAAAAAAGAATATAATTTTATTAAGTAACACAGGAAACACATTTTATGTAGGAGCTCA
This sequence comes from Leopardus geoffroyi, assembly GCF_018350155.1. Lineage (NCBI taxonomy): Eukaryota > Metazoa > Chordata > Mammalia > Carnivora > Felidae > Leopardus > Leopardus geoffroyi. The sequence goes on along the minus strand of NC_059338.1, from coordinate 24,608,533 downwards.
AGGAAAATGACTTAATATTACATCAGAGGACATAATTGAAGATGTGGAAAAGTGAAAAATGGCAAAGTTATCATTTTATTATTAAACTTATCTATATGGTTGGGTTTTTTTTATTTTTGGAAGATTACAACTCCTTATTAAGAATAATGATGGTATATTATTTTGTATTTAAATGATAATTGTGATATAATTCAGCTAATAATTCTATAATATCAAACATTCAGTGTTTTCAAACTAAAGTTTTCACAAATTTCAGAAATGTATGAATTACTTACTCTCACATATTTTCAGTGGATTAAGAGCCACCCATTCTCCATTCTTGCATTCCATTACAATAGATCCAAGAGTTATATATCCAGGTCGGCATTTATATTTAGCCTGAGTTCCCTCTGGATAGTTTTGTTCAGACCAGACACCTGACAAAATTTCAGTTTGTTTTCTTGGAGGAGGTCCTTTACAATCTAAAAACAATAAACAAAGTAATTGCCTAAAGTGTTTATTTAGGTTTACAATATGTTTAGTTTATTTTTGCTTTTAAAAATACCTATGCTGTTACATGTCCATCCAAATGTATGTCTTAATATATATATATTTTTTACCTTACAGAAATTGAATTTACATAAATTTGTAAAAATAGCTTTCCATAGAAATTGCTTTACTTTACTTTATTATTTTTTTATCAAAATAATGATATTATTTGTTATTTTTATCACTACTTTAGACCTGAAAATAAACTGACAGCCTGCAAATGTATGCCACTTCATGAAGATTGTGGAACAATAGTGATATTCATTGTAGAGAGCTAAAAGTGACTTATCCTTGGTGTGCCTAAGTGGCTCAGTCAGTTAAGCATTGGACTATTGATTTCAGTTCAAGTCATTATCTCGCTTTTTGTGAGATGGAACCCCACATCAGGCTTTGTGCTGATAGCACTGTGCCTGCTTGGAATTCTCTCTCTCCCTCTCTCTCTGTCCACCCCCCCCCCCACCACCACTTGCACTGTCTCTCTTTCTCCGTCTCTCAAAATAAATACAAAATCTTTTAAAAAAATGACTTATCCTTTGGGGATGCAAGGACAACATACACAAAGGTCATCAATGGTGAGAATAGTGGCAAAATCTGCCAGTTGGAATTTGTGTACCAACAGAAAGTTGAAAAATGAATGTAAGGGAACATTTGCTACCCCTGACCTCTTAGCCAGGGAATATGGGTGAGATATTATATTATTCTTAACTGCTGCACTGCATTCTACTATTCATCTGTTGATTTGGAAAATACTTACTCGGTGCTATTCTAAGTTCTGAAGAAAAACAATAAATTTAAAAAGAGACAAAGTACCTGATCTCAAGTGTTTCCACTCTACCAGGGAAGTTAGTTATTAAATAAGTAATTAAAGACATGTACAATATGCATTACAGGTAGATAAATTCTAGTTAGTGAAATAAAGTGTGGTAAGATGATACAAAATTTCATGGGAATATTCCAAATATGACAAAATAGGTTGGAACAAAACAGCATCCTACTGCAAATTGGAAAAACAATAACAAACTCTGTGTGGGGAGGGAGGGGAGCAGTAGGGGTGTTTTCATGTGTGTGTGTTGAAAGGAACTGGAAATCCTGGAAATAGTGAGAAGAAAAGTGATTAAATGAACTAAACCAAAGTGGGAAAGGCCTCCTTTAGCAACATATTGTTTCTGGACATCTCTTACCTGGTTATGTTTGCCAACTCTGGGTATGGATTGAAGATTAGGCTTTGCCTGAATGGAGGGATGTTAATGAGGGAAAGAAGAAGCAGACACTTTTGGAGGTATGTCTAACAGGAAAAATTCTGAAACCTTGCACAATGAGGGTGCTCTGCTGGAGCCTAAGAGTCGAGTAAAAATTCCTACAGTTTCATACAAAAAGTCCCAATAAGAAAAAGATCCTGCTTCAAATACACACCTGCATCCTCATCAAAACAGTTGCCAAATTTGAAAGTCACTCAGGGTGAGATTAAAGAACAGAGGTCAAAACATCAGAAAAGCAGGATAAATCCCTCAGAGTATTTTGGGATGGATGAAGATGAGACCAATCAGATTCTTGATAAAAAGGCAAGAAGGTCTTTACTTTTAGACTTTTTAAACCAGAAATGGACTGACTCAAACCAGAAGTGCAACTCAGACCCACCTGAGCTCATTTCTTGATTAGATCAATAAAAAGCAAACACTCTTGTCAATCGGGGTGGGGGACGGTAAATAATATGAACATTTACATTACATTTATTTCATATGAAATGTATGGCTTTGTATAAAAAATTAAAAGATACATAAAGAAGCAAAAAATGTGATAATAAATGAAGCAAAAACAAATGGATTCTGGAAGCCAGACACTCATATTCAGATGTTGGAATTAGTGTCAAGGTCACTAAAATAGCTATTTTAAGTATGTGAAAGGAACGACAGGGAAACAATAGATAAAATAAATTTTAAAAAACAGATATTCAAAAGAAAATTGAAACTATAAAAATAACCATGTGTTATACTAAAATTACAAATAAATATCTGAGATATGGATACATTGGATGGTCTTAAGAGCCAAACGGACACAGCAGAACACAAATGTATTAAACTTGAAAAAGACTAATGTAGAAATATAAAAAATGAATACAGAAAGATAAGAGTATAGAAAACACCAACAACAAACAAAACAGAGTGCAAGAAATGTGTGAAGCCAAGTGATACCTGTTTGTTTAATTAAAGTTCCAAAACTAGAGGAGAGAAAAGACAAAAATATTTGAATAAAAAATAGCTAAAGTTTCCTAAAATTGATTAAAAAAATATCAACTCTCAGGTCCCCAGGGAGGACCTCTGAATGGGGATCCCTGTGCAGTACTTGGCAGAAGAATGGGGACAACTAGGGGATGGGGTGGGCTTTGTGTCAATTAGGCAGAACTCTTTTGTCCTGAAACACAAATTCTTAAAAGCAGACAGAGAAAGAACACATTTCTGTCAGAACAATGAAAATAGCAGCCATGTTTGTAACAGTAACTACTGAAGCATGAAGACATTAGACATGCCAGTGTGCTGGCATTTCTAAAGTGCTGAAAAACGAACAGCAATAGAGAACTCTGAACCCAGTAGAAATATACTGCAAAATTAAGGAGAATAGAAACACATTCTCAAACAAATAAAAACAGAGAGCATTCAATAATAGCAGACTGACACTAAAAAACAAACAAAAAAACAAACAAAAAAACCCTACTAAAACTCTCTAGGTTGAAGGAAAATGATCCCATAGATAAGCCAAAAAAGAGTAAGAATGAATGAGCAAGACTGAAGAAAATAAACATATGGGTTAATAAAAAGACTACTGAAAAATAATAAATAATGTGCTATGTATATTTTAACACAATTGAAAAAAACCATTGACTTAAAATCAGTAACAATGTCTTATAGTGTTTATAAAACATTCAGAAGTAAAATACATAACAATAACAAAAATTTCAAGAGATAACAAATGAAATTAAACTGTTTTAATGTTTATATAGTTTAGAGTATATTAAAAGTATTAATTTAGTGTAGACTGTAATAATTTGAGTATGCTTACTGTAAAACATTAATATTAGGAAATATATAACTAATAGAAATTATATAGTGAGTTAGTAAAGAACATTTCATTAATATTTTATAAAGGCAGAAAAGGAGGAATAGAACAACAAAGGAGAGATGACATGAAAAATAAATGGCAATATGTTACGTTTGAGCTTAACGGTCTCAGCAATTACAATAAATGTAAATGGATTCAGCACTCCGTTAAAATATAAACACTGACTGGAGGAAAAGAAACTAAAACAGAAGTGTATGCTGATTACTCTTAATAAAATGGGATAGATAAGTTGAAAGTAAATGATGAAAACTGATACATTATAAAAATATTAGTCAAAAAAGGGTTAGTATGTTAACATCAGACAAATAATAATTTAAGGTAGAAAGTATTGCTAGATAAAAAGAGGGCCATTTCACAATAAAAGAGCTACTTTAACAGAAATATGTAATAATTCTAAATGTGTATAAACATTTAGAATGATTGCTGGAGTTGGCTCACACTGACTCACAGAAGCTAATTATACACATCTCTTCCCAATACAGTATTCAGTGATGTCACATTTGTAACTTGAAATTGACCATATCATGAGTATTTACACTATATGAACTGGCACATTCTATAAGTCAAGACTCTATCCTTTCTTTTTGTTTAATAGTTGATTGTTATATAATTGCCAGCATGTCACTGTACATAAATGTAATAATATGTCTTCAAGATATAATAGAAGTAAAAGAAGTAAACAAATCTGTCATAATAGTTTGAGATTTAAATGTACTTCAAGTGTCTGGTAAACAAGCAGATAGACAAATAAGGATATAGAATGTATGACAATTATTAAACAAAGCAATCTTTTATATAGTTACAGAATGCAACCTTCAACAGCAGCAGATACATACTCATTCCAAACACACATGGAATATTCACTAAAATAGACTATAGGCAAATCTCAATAAATTTCAAAGGATTGAAATCACCCTAAGTATATTACCTGACCACTAGATATTGCTAACAGAAAATAACTGGAAAAATCTCAAAAGTTTTGAGGTTAAGCAATACTTCTGAATCACTCATGGGCTAAAGAAGAAATCATAATACATATTAGAATATAAATTGAACTAAACAATAATGAAAATATGATATATATCAAAATTTGTGGCATGCTATGAAGCTGAATTCCTAAACTTTACACCTGGGAGCCCTGTCCACAAAAGCCCTGCATCCTGACCTCAGGGAATGCAGGGAGGTATCTGGCTCTGGCCAAATTTTCACCCCTTCCCCTTAGTGGATATAGGCAGTGATGACTCAGGAGGCAGGATCTCACTATTGCTAGGAGATTTTAAAAACCTCAAGAGTTCTCGGGTGCCTGGCTGGCTCAGTCAATAGAGTATGTGACTCTTGATCTTGGGGTTGTGAGTTTCAGCCTTACGTTGAGTGTGGAGATTACTTAAAAAAGAAAATCTTTAAAGCAAAACAAAACAATCCTCCAGAGTCCTATAACACAAGCATGCAAAAAAACCCCAAAAACCCCTCCAATCTCAGTTTATAAAACTAGTTGGCTTCACCAGTAACTTATATAAAATATGCAAGGAGAAATAACGTTGCTATTAATATCTGAAATAGCTAGTGAGAAAAAATTTTAGTGGGTAAAGGACTTGAATAAATATTTCACCAAAGAGAATATCCAAGTGATCAAAAAACTGATGAAAAATTGCTCAAACTGAAAATGAAAATGAAAACCATAATAAACCATGAGCAAAATAACATGATACAGGGGCGCCTGGGTGGCCCTGGTGGTAAGCGTCCAACTTCAGCTCAGGTCATGATCTCATGGTTCTTGAGTTCAAGCCCCGCGTCGGGCTCTGTGCTGACAGCTCAGAGCCTGGAGCCTGCTTCTGATTCTGTGTCTCCCTCTCCCTCTGCTCCTACCCCACTCACACTCTGTCTCTCTCTCAAAAATAAATAAACAGGGGCGCCTGGGTGGCTCAGTCGGTTAAGCGTCCGACTTCAGCTCAGGTCATGATCTCATGGTTCTTGAGTTCAAGCCCCACGTCGGGCTCTGTGCTGACGGCTCGGGGCCTGGAGCCTGCTTCAGATTCTGTGTCTCCCTCTCTCTCTGCCCCTCCCCCCGCTCACGCCCTGTCTCCGTCTCAAAAATAAACGTTAAAAAAAAATTAAATAAATAAATAAACATTAAAAAAATTTTTTTAAATAACATGATATTGGCAAAAATTTAACAAGTTAAAAAATCCCACCATTTGGAAATAATGTGGAGCATTAGGAACTGTTGGTACAAAGAAAAATGGGAACCACCACAATAGAAAAGAATTTAGAAACTTGTAATGAAAATTCAAAGTATGCATTGCTTATTACTTGGAAATTTTACTCCTAGGAATACATCACTGAGAAACTAAGACACATGTGAACTAGATTTCATGTGTGGCAATATTTCTAGCATATGATTTTTAATAGCCAGAAACAACTCCAATATCCATCAGTAAACAAATAAATAAATAAATAAAATTTATGGTATATTCATGCAATGGAATAGTCCACCCAGTGCTACAAAATGACCTGAAAAGAAACGAAATAATAATCACATGAAGTAAAAGACACATAGGTGACTTTTTAGGAATATTTCAACTATATACAATTTAAGAACAAACATATATATTAGGGATGTGTACATAGGCTGTAAAGCTATTAAAGAAGAGCAAAAATGTAATTACCAGAAATATTAAGATAATGTTTTCTTCTAGAGCAAAGGTAGGGTTATTGACATAATAGAAACCCATGGGGATTTTCAGGGATGCTGGGAATGTTTTGCCTCTTGACATGGTGATTTATTATGTTTGTAATATGGTAGATTCATATTTTATTCACTCATATATTATATTTCACAATAAAGGTATTAAAGTAACAGAATCTGCATTTACAGTATGATTCTTATTTTGCAAAAAAATTAAATGACATATAAAGAGATCACAGGATGTTAATATGAAGCTCATGCCTACACATATTTTTATTTTAGAGAGGAGGGAGGGGCAGAGGGAGAGAGAGAGAGAGAGAGAGAGAATTTTAAGCAGATTTCACACTCAGCACAAAGTCTGAAGCAGGACTCGATCCTAGGACCCTAAGATTAAGACCTGAGCTGAAACCAAGAGTCCGACACTCAACTGACTGAGCCACCCAGGCACCCCATAATTGCTAATATTTTTAATACTGCTTGCTGCTTAATTTAGGTATAACTACCCTTGATATTAGAGTGACTACAGGAAGACCTAAGAGGGTGGGGTAGTAGAAGGACTGATTGCCTCATCCCTTGAACACACTAGATAAATATCACATCATTATGAACACCCAAGATATTGATCTGAGGACTGACAGGAAAAATTGCATAACTAGAGGGAGAGAAGGGGCCACATTGTGGAAGGTAGGAGGTGTGGAGCAATGCTTTGCGGGAAAAATCAATCATGGGTACTATGGAAGAGAGCCTTGGTCATGGAAAGAGGAAAGGAGAGAGAGGTAGAGAGAGAGAGAGAGAGAGAGAGAGAGAGAGAGAGAGAGAGAAGAGCATACAGGGACTGGCACAAGGAAAACGACTGGGAAAATGAAAGGGGCTGATTTTTGTGAGTTTTTATGACCAGTAGAGCTCAAATACTGAAGGTTTAGAAGTCTTCTGCATGGCTGGTGTGAAGCCCTCAGGGCACTGCAGTGCTCCTGTGAAGAAGGAGAGCAGATAGGCCCAGGGGGCAGAAGGTGCTATTCGAGGATCCTCTGGGACACATTGTGAAATATGGTTCCCCCTTTTTAGAGCACATGTTGGAGAGGTGGCATTCCCTCTCCCCAGGACAAAAGAACTGGCAAGCACTATTTCTCTCCCCTGCCTCTCAACATAGGTGCAGAGACACCTGTTGAAGGTGGCTAACCCAGACATCAGCTCTTTGATGTGCTTTACTCCAAACCCACAGCCCTGTTCTGTGGTACAACTGCCCTTCTAGGACAAACTTACATCAGTCTCAGTGTGGCAAGACCTTTCCCCAGAGGACCAACATGCATCTGTACCATGCCAGGTCCCTAAAATTTTGAGTTTTAAAACTCAACCAGCCTGCCTGGGATAGAACACAGGTGCATTGTGCTGCCAGGCAAGGAGAGAGCCCAGACACAGTCAGGGTGAAGGTAGGAATCTGAAGGACAACTGGGACACATGACTGGAGATTATTCCCTCTCCAGGAGGGCATTCTGGACAGTGGTGGGCATGATGTCCCCTTTCCAGGAATGAGGGACAGGGCTGGCACCATTTCCCCCTCGCCACCCCTCAACATAAACTAACTTCAGTAAGCAGCACAGCATCAACCTGGCGGCCTAAACCATTTATACCAAGTCCCATACCCCTGTGCTCTGAAGGTGCTTCTTTACTGGGGCAGGTGTGCCTGAGAACCAGCTTTGCGGGCTTCTGCCCCCAGAAGACCAGCACAAACTCCCCCACATGCACCATGTCTACTGACCATAGAGTGCTGAAAAGCTTCAGCTCTAGTGGAAATAGCATCAGATCTCTTTTAGCAAGCAGACCAGAGCAGACCTAGTTAAAACTTGCCACACTCTGGCCAAGGTCTAAATATTACCCACTGCAGGCAAGGAGAAACTCTGCAGAGGAATGACCTATAGGAAAGAGCAGCCAAAACACAGCAGCACACTGCAGACACCAGAGGCACTTCCTGAAGTGCTAGGTGCTGGACAGTGCATGACTTCTTCTGTATAAAGCCATTACTCTGAAGAGTAGGAAACATAATAGGCTTTCCTAACATACAGAAGAAGACAGACCTAGACAAAATACCAAGACAGACGAATTAATCCTAAAAGAAAGAACAAGAAAAGGTTACAGCCAGGGATCTAGATGAAACAGATATAAGAAATATGCCTGATTCAGAGTTTAAAGCAACAATCATAAGGACACTAGCTGGGGTTGAGAAAAGCGTAGAATGCACCAGGGACTCCCTTACCACAGAGATAAATTACCTAATAACTAGTTAGGCCAAAATGAAAAATGCAATAGGTGAGATCTGAAACCAACTGGATGTAATGACCATTAGGATGGAAGAAACTAGGAATGAACCAGTGATTTAGAAGATAAGCTTATGAAAAATATTGAAGCTGAAGAAAAGAGGGAAATAAAAATATTATGCCACAAATGTAAAATTAAGGAACTCAGTGACTCCTTAAAGTGTAATAAGATTCATATCAGGAGTCCCAGAAGAAAAAGAGGGAGAAAAGAGAAAAGGCAGAAGGATCATCTGAGGAAATTATAGCTGAAAACTTCCCTAATCTGGGGAAGGAAATAGACATCCAAATCCAGGAGGCACAGAGAATTCCCATCAAAATGAACAAAAGCAGGCCAACACCAAACATATTGTAGTTAAATTCACAAAATATAGAGATAGAGAAAAAATCCTAAAAGCAGCACAAAAGAAGTCCCTAACTTTAAAGGGAAGATAAAATAGGCTAGCAGCAGATCTCTCCACAGAGATTTGGCAGGCAGAAGGGAGTGACATGATATATTCAATGTGGTGAATGGGAAAAATATGCAGCCAGGAATACTCAATCCAGCAAGGCTGTCACTCAGAATTGAAGGAGAGATAAACAGTTTCCAAGACAAACAAAATCTAAAGGAATTTGTAACCATTAAATCAGCTCCACAAGAAATATTAAAGGGGACTCTTTGAGTGGAAAAGAAAGACCAAAGCAACAAACTTTAGAAAAGAACAGAGAAAATCTCCAGAAACAATGGCAAAACAAATTAAAAAATGGCACTAAATTAATATCTATCAACAATCACTCTGAATGTCAATGGACTAAATGCTCCAATCAAAAGGTATAGGGTATCAGAATGGATAATACAACAAGACCCATCTATATGCTGCCTACAATAAACTCATTTTAGACCCAAAGACACCTATAGATTAAAAGTGTAGATTAAAAGTGAGGGGATGGAGAACCATTTATCATGCTAATGGATATCAAAAGAAAGCTGGAGTAGCCATACTTATATCAGACAAACTAGATTTTAGACCAAAGACTGTAACAAGAGAAAAAGAAGGGCACTCTATCATAATAAAGGGGTTTTCCATCAAGATCTAACAGTTGTATACATTTGTGCCCCCAACTTTAAATGCCCAAATATATAAAAGAATAACAAACATAAAGGAACTCATTGACAATAATACAATAAAGTACGGTACTTTTATACCCTACTTACCAATGGACAGATAGTCTACACATAAAACCATTAAGGAAACAATGACTTTGATTGACACACTAGACCAGATGGACTTAACACATATATTCAGAACATTTCATCCTAAAGCAGCAGAATACACATTCTTTTTGAGTGTGCATGGAACATTCTCCAGAATAGATCACATATGAGGTCACAAATCTGACCTCAACAAGTACAAAAAGATTGAGATCATAGCATGCATACTTTCAGGCCACAACCCTATGAAAGTTGAAGTCAACAACAAGAAAAATTTTGAAAAGACAACAAATACATGGGGTTTAAAGAACATCCAACTAAAGAATGAATGGGCCAACCAGGAAATTAAAGTCGAAATAAAAAAATACATGGAAAGAAATGATAATGAAAACACAACAGTCCAAAACCTTTGGAAAGCACCAAAGTAGTCCTAAGAGGGAAGTATATAGCAATACAGGTCTACTTCAAGAAGCAAGAAAAATCTCAAATACGCAACCTAACCTTACACCTAAAGGAGCCAGGAAAAGAACAACAAACGAAGCCAAAAACCAGCAGAAGAAGGGAAATAATAAAGATTAGAGCAGAAATAATGTTATAGAAACAAATTTTAAAAATCACAACAGATCAATGCAACCAGGAATGATTCTTGGAAAGAATTAATACAATTGATAGCCCCCTAGCCAGACTTAACAAAAAAGAAAAGAAAAAGGACTTAAATAAATAAAATCATGAATGAGAGAGGAGAGATAACAACCAACACCACAGAAATACAAACAAGTATAAAAGAACATTATGAAAAATTATATGCCAACAAATTAGGCAATCTGGAAGAAATGGATAAATTCCTAGAAACATATCAACTACCAAAATTGAAACAGGAATTAATAGAAAACTTGAACAGACCGATAACCAGCAAAGGAATAGAATCAGGAATAAAAAATCTCCCAAACAAACAAAAAAGTCCAGGACCAGGGGAATTCTAACAAACAATTAAAGAAGAGTTAATTAATTCTGGGGCACCTGGGTGGCTTAGTCAGTTGAGTGTCTGACTTCAGCTCAGGTCGTGATCTCGTGGTTTGTGAGTTCAAATCTCACATCAGGCTCTCTGCTGACAACTCAGAGCCCACCTTGGATCCTCTGTCCCTCTCTCTCTGCCCCTCACCCACTTGCAGTCTCAAAAATAAATATTTTTTTTTAAGTAAAGAAGAATTAATACCTATTCTCCCCAAATCCTTTCAAAAAATAGAAATGGAAAGAAAGCTTCGAGACTCGTCCTATGAGGTCAGCATTACCTTGATTCCAAAACCAGACAAAGACCAAAATAAAAAAAGAATTACAGGCCAGTATCCATGATGAACCTAGATGTAAAAATTCTCAACAAAATACTAGCAAATCAAATCCAGCAGTACATTAAAATAATCATTCACCAAGATCAAGTGGGATTCATTCCTTGGCTGCAAGGATGGTTCAGTATCCACAAATCAACATGGTACACCACATTAATAAAAGAAAGAATAAGAACCATATGATCCTCTCAATAGATGCAGAAGAAACATTTGATAATATCAATATGACAATATCAATTCTTGATAAAAACTCTTGGGGTGCCTGGGTGGCTCAGTTGGTAAGTGCCTGACTCTTGATTTTGGCTCGAGTTACCATCTCAGGGTTGGGAGATCAAGCCCCATGTCAGGGTCCTTGCTGGGTGTGGAGCCTGCTTAATACCCTCTCTCCTTCTCCTTTGTCCTTCCCCTGACTTACATGTATGTTTGCACATGCTCTCTCTCTTTCTAACAAACAACAAAAACAAAACAAAAACAAAGAACTCAACAGAATAGGGAAAAAGGAACGTACCTCATAAAGGCCATATATGAAAGACCCACAGCTAATATACTTCTCAATGAGGAAAACTGAGAACTTCTTCTATGGTCAGGAACAAGCTAGGGATGACCACTCTCACCATTGTTATTTAACATAGAACTAGATGTCCTGGTTTCAACAGTCAGTCAAAAAAGGAGAAAAGAAAAGAAAAGAAAAGAAAAGAAAAGAAAAGAAAAGAAAAGAAAAGAAAAGAAAAGAAAAGAAAAGAAAAGAAAAGAAAAGAAAAGAAAAGAAAAGAAAAGAAAGACATTAAAAATCAACAAGAAAGAAATAAAACTTTCTTTATTCACAGACAACATGATACTTTATACAGAAAACTAAAACACTCCACTAAAAATTGCTAGAACTGATACACAATTCAGTGAAATCACAGGATTCAAAATCAATGTACAGAAATCTGTTGCATTTCTATACACCAACGATGAAGCAGTAGAAAGAGAAATAAAATAATTCGCCCCATTTATATTTGCACCAAAACCCATAAGATACCTAGGAATAAACCTAATCAAAGAGGTAAAAGATCTGTACTCTGAAAACTATAGAACAATGATGAAAGAAATTGAAGATGACACAGAGAAATGGAAAAATATTCCATCCTCATGGATGGGAAGAACAAATATCATTAAATGCCTATAGCACCCAAATCAGTTCACCAGAATTTTTCACCACCAGAATTTTTCACAGAGCTAGAACAAACAATCCTAAAATTTGTATGGAACCACAAAAGACTCTGAATAGCCAAAATAATCCTGAAAAATAAAAGCAAAGCTGGAGGCCTCACAGTTCCAGACTTCAAGCTGTATTACAAAGCTGGAGTCACCAAGACAATACTGAGATAATACCAAGATAGTACTGGTACAAAAACTGACACATAGATCAGTGGAAGAGAATAGAAAACTCAGAAATTGACCCACAACATATGGTCATCTAATCTTTGACAAAGCAGGAAAGAATATCCAATGGAAAAAAATATACAGTCTCTTCAACAGTGTTGGGAAAACTGGGCATTAACATGCAGAAGAATGAAACTAGACCACTTTCTTATACCGTACACAAAATAAATGCAAAGTGTATGAAAGACCTAAATATGAGATGGGAAACCAACAAAATCCTAGAGAAGAACACAGGGGGTGCCTGGGTGGCTCAGTTGGTTGAGCGTCTGACTTTGGCTCGGGTCATGATCTCGCGGTCTGTGAGTTTGAGCCCCGCGTCAGGCTCTGTGCTGACAGCTCAGAGTCTGGAGCCTGCTTCGGATTCTGTGTCTCCCCCTCTCTCTGCCCCTTCCCTGCTCATGCTCTGTCTCTCTCTCTGTCAAAAATAAACATTTAAAAAAATGATATTTTTGTGTAGTAAATAATACTTGTGTGAGATTTGATATGTAGTTTTCTTTGATGTTTTAGCAAATTTTTAGCACATTTATGTTAGGGAATTTTAATAAATGATTCCACATTACAGTTTTGATTTTTCGAATTTAAGTAAACATTCTGGTTGTCCACTAGATGGTGCTAATATCCTACCATAAAACACCACAAACACCTCTTTGGATTCCCCCACTCCCAAAGAGCCAGATTTTTTGTTGTTGTTCATTTTTAAATTTAATGTTCATGTTTTCACATGAATGTTTTATGCTTAATTAAAGGCTAATAAGTGTGTTTTCCATGTTATAAATTCATATTTCATGGCATTCAGATTATTGGGAAAATAAGTTAAATTTCAAACAAAGATGCCAATATTTTGAGTTATGGAACTATTTTTCAGTAATATATTAACATTTTGATAAATAGTTCCTTATCCTATTAAGTTAATGCAAGGTAAGAGTAATAAAGCTTTTATCAATTAATTTATTCAATTTAAATTATTTTTTTAAAACTAACGAATCTTCCAAAAGAGTAACCCATCTTCAGAACATTAAAACAATCAACACACACACACACACACACACACACACACACACACACACACACTAGACCATTAGGTAGCCTGAAGCAAACACATTTTCTTTTGGTTATATTTCAAGATAATATATTTATACGACTAGTTCTTGAGTTTTCAAATTTGGTTAATTGCTTTTAACCAGATGGAAAAGACAAGGAGACATGTCTTTCACATAATCTTCCTGTTACAGCAAATTCTCGGTGCCCAGTAAAAGACAAGAGACACACACTTGGGAAATCAGGAAAGACTGTTTCTCACCGGTGCCAGCCCAGCGGAGTCACCTCCAAAGGCTGACTGCTGGGTCCTGGTGCTGGCCTCCCTTTATGGGTAGGATTGTTGGGGCTCAAGGAAGAAAAACAAGGGGAGGGGGCTCTTACCAATTGTGCTACATGGGCAGTTGGCGGGTGCAGGGGGCAAGCAAGATTTCGGAAGCCAAAAGCATGCAAGGGGAGTATCCAACCTTGGACATCTGGCTGGCCCCTTTTTGTATCTGCTCTCGCGAGATTTCCCTCTCAAGACATCTGGCTGGCTTTTTTTTTTTTTTTTTTTTTTGGCCGGCTTTCCTTCTCATTCCTACCAGCTTCTCACAATATTTACTGTGTATATATATTTACTGTAGAACAAAAGTTCTCATATCGATTACCCTTTCAAATAATTCTTAAAATTCTGATGCTTTTTCCATGAATTTAAATGGCATCTCTTGACTGTAAGAAAACGGTATCACTGTCCCCTACTCCATTTCTCCATCTTTCCACTGCCATATTCAAAATTTTAGTTCTGATTATGATCATTTGCCACCTTGACTAAGAAACAGATGCTAACTAGTCTCCAAGCCTCCATACTCCACAGGGTTACACTGGATTTTTTTTTTGCAAAATTGGTCATGCCAGTCTTGTGATTAAAATCTTTGGTGGCTTTTGCTTTTACTTGTAAGACATTGTGAACTCCTTACCTTGCCCTTGGAATGCCTTTTCTGGCTCTTGCCATTCTCTCTGATGTCATCATGTCACCTATACCATTTACGCATCACACTAAAGCCATCCTGGTTTGTTTGTATGTTGTTGTGCATGTCAAATGCATTTTTTCCTTTAGGTCTTTTGGTTGTTTTCTCTCTTGGAATGTGTGCACCAGATACTCTTGGTGCTTGCCTTTGTCTCATCTTTGGGGCTCTTCTGAAATATTGTTTCCCCAAAGTGACCCACTTAAGACTAGCCCAGCTAAAGTCTCTGTACCCCAGTCATTTTCCCCCGGCCCCTACCTTACTTCCTTCACAACATAGTTCACGATTCATTATTACTTTTATGTTTACAAGCATTTCGTCTATCCCCCATCACATGTAAGCTCCCAGAGAATAATGACCATCTCCTTCCTGTTTTACAGAATGGAGCGATTTTCTTTAATACGAAGATCTTCTAACCTCAAATTTACTTCCTGATAACTTTTGTTCTTATCTTCAATACACTGAATAAACTCATGTCCTAACAAAATATTTAAATGAGTCACTATCTTTGTTCTAGCAGTAATAAAGCAGATCTTATGACATGACTTTTGCTTGTCTGAATTGACCAAAAAACCATTCAAGCTCAGTTAAACCACATTCTCAGAAAAGATTTTTAATTAAACAAAAAGTTATTTTACCCCATGTAGCCAAATTGTTGGCATGTATGAATAACAACTGCATTTGCTTGAATTAAGTTGGCAGTTCTTGAAGAAACAGGGCAGGGGGCTTATTAAATAGGTAACATAAATATATTTCAAAAGCATACAAACATATTTTAAGGTAGGACTTAGCTTTTGACTTCTTTTTTTTTTTTTTGAATAGCCATCTCTCTCCACAAGTTCTACGTTAATGAATGAACTAATCTTTCTTATGTCTTAAGTATTACTTAGGTTTAAACAATGAATATTTCATCTTATGTGTTTTGTAGTCATCTAATGCCAGTTAAATGATATACATATATATATACACACACATATATATATGTGTGTGTATATATACATACATATATATATGTATATATACACACATATATATACATATACATACATATGTATAAAACACTACCTGATGAACTTTTTATTCTCTTGGTCTGATTTTATAATTTAAAATTATTCTGGGGAACTTGGGAGGCTCAGTGGTTTGAGCATTTTACTTCAACTCAGGTCATGATCTCTGGGTTGGTAGGTTCGAGCCCGAGGAAGAGCTCTGTGCTGACAGCTCAGAGCCTGGAGCCTGCTTTGGATTCTGAGTCTCCCTCTTTCTCTGCCTCTCCCCTGCTTGGGCGTGATCTCTCTCTGTCTCAAAAATAAATAAATAAACATTTAAAAAATAATAAAAAATTATTCTGTCCCAGGGCGCCTGGGTGGCACAGTCAGTTGAGTGTCTGTCTCTCAATTTTGGCTCAGGTCATGATCTCACAGTTTGAGCCCCGCATTGGGGTCTGCACTGACAGTGCAGAGCCTGCTTGGGATTCTCTCTTTCCCTCTCTCTGCCCTCTCCATCACATGCATCCTTTCTCTCTCTCTTTAATAATAAATAAACATAAAAAAGATTTAAAAAATTATTTTGTCCCTAAATGAGAGTGTGAATAGATTTGGCAATTGATAGGAATAGGATTGATTTTGCTTTAATTTGAGGGACGCAGTTACAAAATTTTTGTTAAAGTTAAAAACAAATATCCTTGATAGTTTCATAATCATCACTTACTGAATTTTTCCACTTTCAAATTTTAAAGGGGCATGATTAACATACAACACACACCTAAATACTTGTTTTTAATGTCAATATATCTATAAACTATTATTTGAAAAGTGTTCTTAATTGAATAAAGTAAATCATGATAAAAGTATATATTTGAGGAAACATTAATCAAATGTGTACCAGATTGTTTTGGTAGACTCAAGTTGGGCTCTTTGCACAATTTCTCTATTTTTCTAAAATTATTCTGGGAGCTCTTTCTGTGCCAATAGTCTTCTTGCAGCCATGGTGAACGTTCCTAAAACCTGTCGGACTTTCCGCAAGAAGTGTGGCAAGCACCAACCCCACAAAGTGACACAGTACAAGAAAGGCAAAGATTCTCTTTATGCCCAGGGAAAGTGGTGTTATGACAGGAAGCAGAGTGGCTATGGTGGGCAAACTAAGCCAATTTCCCAGAAAAAGGCTAAAACCACAAAGAAGATTGTTCTGAGGCTTGAAGGCGTTGAGCCCAACTACAGATCTAAGAGAATGCTGGCCATTAAGAGATGCAAGCATTTTGAACTGGGAGGAGATAAGAAGAGAAAGGGCCAAGTAATCCAGTTCTAAGCTTCATATTTTGTTATGTTATGAAGACAATAAAATCTTGAGGTTATGTTCACTTCATTTGGTTGCAGTTGGTCTTTTGAGCGTGAAATAAGCTAGCGCCCTCAATAAAATTCCCTTTGTGGAGAAATTTAAAAAAATAAATATATAAAATAAAATTATTTTGGGAAAAAAAGAACAGGAGATAGTACTTTTTAAGTAGCCTAATTTCTAAACTTAGTAGGCACTAGAATATATTATAAAGCAAAACTAAAAATCAAGGTGGAAAATGTAAATCAAGGAGCGCCTGGGTGGCTCAGTTGGTTGAGTATCCAACTTCCACTCAGCTTATGATCTCACAGTTCAAGAGTTCAAGACCCCCCACCGTCGGGATCTGTGCTGATAGCTTGGAGCCTGGAGCATGCTTCGGATTCTGACTCCCTCTTTCTCTACACCTCCCCTGCTTGCACTCTGTTTCTCTCTCTCTCAAAATTAATATTAAAAAAAAATTTTTTTAAGAAAAAATAAATCAAATGGACAAAATGGAAATAGCAAAAGTAGATATTTTATGTTAAATTTCTTTCCTATCTTCTCATTGGTATATATGAATATTAGTTACATATGCATATACATAATATGATCCAAATAACTTTTCAAAATAAGATATATTCAGACTATTTTACAAATAACACAAGAATAATTAAAGATATGTGGCAAAGAATATATACACCTCTATAAAGAAAATATCAGTTGTAATGAAGTTTAAAAAAAAAACACTCGGCGGGGGGGGGGGGGGGGGGCGCCTGGGTGGCTCAGTCAGTTAAGTGGCCGATTTCAGCTCAGGTCGTGATCTCGCGGTTCACAAGTTCAAGCACCGTGTCGGGCTCTGTGCTGACAGCTCAGGGCCTGGAGCCTCTTTGGGTTCTGTGTCTCCCTCTCTCTCTCTGTCCCTGCCCCCCTCAAGCTCTGTCTCTGTCTCTCTCCGTCTCAAAAATAAATAAACATTAAAAAAATTTTTTTAAATAAAAAATTAAAAAAAAACCTCAGGCAAAAGCAGATAGACATTACATTACACTATTAAAGCATTTGAAAAAATAAACTTACACTTAAAATTTTTTTAAATATGATTACGCAATTTCTCTTGAAATTTTAACAATGTAAAGACCAAGAAGATAATTCCAGGATTATGAAAAGCAAATGGGAGAATAGGTCATAGCAATAAGAAATTGGGCAGAATACAAGAATGCCATAATTTGGATTCAAACAAGTTACTATCAAGATACAGCTTGCATATATCTCTGAAATCAAATTTCTTGAAATGTGTAGTATTTGGGTCGCTACTACCTAATGCCAATTATTGTCCAAGTCAACATGGTAGCTTCTTAAAGTAAATTGTTAGTATATATTGACTAGTTGCTATAAAAAGGAGCTTAGTTACAGGGTGATATTAAAACGAGGACCTTTAAAAACTGTAGCAGGAATGATTTTGCATCTGAATAATTATGATAATCTTGAGGATAAAGATTGAAAAAGAAAAGAAGAAAAACAGCACACACTATACCCAAATTCACCTGTAGTACTTGTGGAATTGTAACTGATGGCAGATTTAGAAAGGTGGGGATGATCACAATCCTCCATTTTTACAGATCTACTATGAGTCCTTTGTAAACACAATTGTTGTTTCCTCAGTTTTTTTTTTGTTTTGTATTTTTCCTTTTTTTTTTTTTAAGGAAGGGGCAGGGGTAGAAGGAGAGGGAGAGGGAGAGAAAGAGAGAAAGAGAGAGAGAGAGAGAGAGAGAGAGAGAGAGAGAGAGAGAGAGAGAGAGAGAGAGAGAGAGAGAGAGAGAGAGAGAATCCCACCAGGGTCCATTCCCAGTGTGGAGCTCCACATGGGACTCGATGTCAAGACTGAGATCATGACCTGAGCTGAATCAAGAGTCCGATGCTTAACCAATTGAGCCACCCAGGAGCCATGTTCCTCAGTCTTGAATGTCCTCCTCCCTGGCATCCTTATTTCCATGACTGCCATCCAACCTTCAAAGCCTACCCAAGATGCCATCGTGACCCTGACAGATTTGGCTCTCTTCATTCCACCTCTTACAAACAAACTCCCCAACCCGATCCCACTCCAGACTCTCATTCCAACTTGGATTTCTTGTCTCCTCTAAATGATCCTGTAGTCTCTCTTTTGCTTGTCTCCATCACAATGCTTTATACAGTAAAATACAATATGTTGATGAAATACAATAATCATTCCTTTTGTTTTCCCCACTAAATGGCCTTTTGGTACATGCTAGTCCTAATGCCTGGCACTTAGCAGTCACTTAGCAGTCACTTAAAAAGTGACCATTGGATGGGCAAATAAATGAATGAAAGAATGAATGGATGAATATGAAGCTCTTTTGGAACCTTTCCATTATATCTGCAGATTGCAGGCAACCCATGGGAAGAGCACAGTGGACAGCAAGCAATGTAAAAGGTAAGACATGAGAACACCTGTGCAGTGATCTCAAAGCTCTACTGCATGAACCCAAGAAACTCTGCTATCTGTAACTCCATTGTACCTCTTGTCTACATGTCTTAATTTTGAATTTATGCCATAATTTTGAAGTCAGGAATCATTTTAATTTTGTTCAAAAAGGCTTTTGGGAGCCTTTGAAGGAACAATTCTATAATCACTTTCCTATCTATTACATTTTTTGGTCAACATGGTTTGAGAAACTTGGCTCTCTCAATTAAAATGTCCAAACACATAAAAGTGCTCTTTCAAATATTTTTACCCCTTTCCTTTTGTTCTTTTTTTGTGATATTTTCCTAAAATATAGCACTTTTTACCTCAATTACATCATCTCTTATTTATGCACCATATTCTGAAACTAGTTAAAGTTGTTAAGATATGGGTAAAGAGCACATCAGGTAAGTGAGCACAGGATAGACTGGTTGGGAAAATCTTACATCCTGGGCAGGTAGGGGATGGTGAGTGGGGTGAGGGAGAGGCATAACTGTGAAGAAGGAAAAGTGCAAAGGTTGTATAACAATGAGGGATTGAGCAAAGTGGATCAATGTAGACTTTGGCAGAAACCCTAGCTATCAAAGGCCAAAGATGAAGAACCTACTAATTTATGTGTCATTGGGGGACTTACTTTAGGTTAAGAAGAATTTCAGCAATATTTAATAATTCAGTTCTAGTTTAACATTATATGCAGGCAGAAGAGTAGCATATGGATTCTCCAAATATGTCTACATTAAAAATAAACAAGGCTTGCTGTGGCACACCTCTCCCTCTCGTGACACTCCCGGGGCATCTGCTCTGACCCTTCTCATGGCGCTCACTGTCATGCTTCACCCATCAGATCTCCACTCCCCAGGGCCACCTCACCTTCCAGAGTTTCTCAGTCCTGTTCTTCACCCTCATCATCCATTTTTAACTTTCCTCACTAATTGTAATACAGAACTTTTCAGCTTATAATAATTCACCAGATATTCAGTAAATAATACTAGATTTAACTGTTCTAAAGTATTCAGAGTATTTTTCATTCTACACAAATTTCAGGTTTGTTGAATTTATATGTGTAAAACATTTTCTTTTTTTTAAATACAATTTATATTTTTTAATGTTTCAAAATTTATTTTTAGAGATAGAGTGTGAGTACTGGAGGGGCAGAGAGAGTGAGAGAGAGAGAGAGAGAGAGAGAGAGAGAAATCCCAAATAGGCTCCAGCTTTCAGTGCAGAGCCTGACATGGGGATCAACCCCACAAACTGTGAGAACATGACCTGAGCCAAAACCAAGAGTCAGATGCTTAACTGACTGAGCCACCTAGGTGCCCCTACAACATTTTCAAAGAAAAGAGGATATTGAAGGCAGTTGGGTTATTGCACAACCTTAAATTACATCACATAGGTAAATACCACACAACTATTTCTGAAAACTTGGGTTTTTTGTGAAGGGAGAAGAAGAATTCTTATTTATCACTTTGGAATTGAAACATAGAATTTAGGATTAAAAACCATCACCTCAAGTTCTGGATTAGATAACTATGTATAACATTCACATACACTTTATAAAATAGTACTTTTAATTAATTTATAAGTAATTCTTATGATTTACAATATCAATTATTCTTCCCACTTAGGGTTAACTCAAACTTGAAACCATCTTGCATTGAAACAATATATAAAAATTATTTTGCTTTACTTTCTGATAGAAGAGAATCTCTCTAGCTTTGATCTATATTTTAAGTCCTGAAAGAACTTTTTTTGCCCTTTAAGCCTCCAGAAATAGATAACACCTATATCTCTCCAAAAAGAATAGCCAGTGTGTACTTGGACGTGTTTCAGTAGGTTTTAATTTTTTCACATTTCTCAGCCAAGAATTTCTGGGCTGGGGTTACTTTCAAAGATTATACACTTTTGAGACCCGAAGTCTAAATGGTCTACTTGAAAAGCTTGGTCATAATATAGCCCAGAAAACAGAAACTATGTGGTAAGATTGAGGGACTGTTATTCTAAACTTTGTCCTGTAAATATGACCAGTTCTTAGCAGCCTGTGGTGATTCGTCCAACTGTGATGTTTTACAAGGAAACAACTAATGTTTCTACACACCTGGCAATGGCAAAGCAGAGAGCCTATTGCATCGAAAAGGTACTAACTGGTCTCCATGAAACTTGGGCCAATAAATTCTTCCTATGGGCTATCATTCCTCTTTAGAGTGAGGAGGATTTTTTGAGGAATGTTCACTCTGAACAGGACAGAGGCAATTTATGAAATGCTAAAACATTAAGACTGGTTGAGTAAAGCAGATTGTGCTGGTGTTCCAAACTGTCTTCTCAATTCCTCAATTTACCATTCACTATTCAATTTGGTATTTCTCAATATCTCAATTTACTATTTCATATTTATTGCTACATGGCAAATAAAGCCAGAGGCAACTACTGAAGGATATATAGATATTTTTAATGAGCAAGGCTATCTTGCTGAGTGAAATTTGCTAGGTATGGTAGACTGATGGAACTGGCATTTCAAACCAGTTTTAGAACTTTTTGGCAAAGAAGGAATAAATCACAGTTCTATATCTGCTGAAAATTCATGTAATTTTTTTCCTACTCACTTGTGCATCATGTGTGCTTTTGTGAAAATCATGAGGCTAACCTAAGGATTGCTTTAAATAGTAATGCTATACTTCCTCTGTTAGGAAGTAGCCAGATATGGTGAGTCAGTCTCACCATAGTATGTAGAGTGCTAATGCCCAATTCACCAGCAGAAACGGATGCCACATTTAAACACATTTTGATGAAATAGAAAATACAGGTGAAATGAGTCAGCTGGAATTGATTATGTAAGTAAGTAGTTTAAATCACTATTACTTAATTTTTAATACATGCTTTATAGCACCCGATTTTAAAATTTCAAATTCCACTTTGTAATCACTTAAACAGTTTAATTAAACTTGGCATCAATTCTTGAGTTTTAAACATGAGCTGGAAAGAAAACAAATCTTCCTTACATGACAAATGATGTCTACATAAAGCCTAGGCAAACAATATGTAAATATTGAGACACTGAACATACTCCTGCTAAAGAAAAGACAAAAACACTCGTGTACAGAAAAAGATGTTTGTAATGGTTTGTAGCATTAAGAGTGTTCTGGAACTCTTTGCCAATACAATAATATTTTACATTTGAATACACACTGCAATATTTACATATGCAGGGAAATGATTGTATAGCTAGTTTCAAAGGTGGCTGGATATAAGGTTTCTGAACTAAAAATCAAGCAATAGCATATCAGAATGTGAAACTAAAAACGCTCCGTGTCTCAGAAAAAAAATTAAGCATATTTGAATAAACCTTAAAAAAATGACTGAGGAATATAACTAAAGAGAGATATCTGCCTTCATTTTCTAGATTGAAAGACCATCAATGACAGAGCTTTAGTGTTATTTGTTGGTATTTCTCAATACATAGAGGCTGACAGGAAGCAAGCATTCAAAAAAATTTGTTGACTTAGTGAAATGTTTTGGAAATTTGTGAATGATAGGTAACTCATTTGTTTTAAAAATGTCATTCAAAAAAAGTAAATCAAAAAGTATCACACAGTTTCCTATCATGAACTAGAAACCAAATTCCATCCAAAGAAACTTTTTAATCTGTTGAGAAGTAGTGTTAGAATTAAATGTAATTATGTGTCTAGAAATCGCCTTACTAATGCCAGAAAATAAAAACTTCTACATTCATATTCACTATTCTCTTAAGAATACTCTTTAGACTGGTCTTCTAGAAGATACCTCAAATACAACCACAGGAAAACACCCATGAGAATATTTGGATGTACAAACATTGCATATTCAATTTTTTCAAATTTATATGATATATTCATGCCAAAGGTACAAGTAATGCTTGCTTGTCTATAAGACTTTTAAGGCCGTGACAATAACAGTTGTAAATGCTAAAGGGATTCTTCTTTAGAAAGAGTTAACATCTATATCTGAGATAAATCTAGTCATTAGATGATTTGAAGGTTTCTATTGTCTAATTGCTGTTCTGGTTCTATATATGTTCATATGCTTCTTAATACTTTCACAGAAAGCATTTGGGTAAAAATTCCAAGCATAAAATTATGTTTTATGATAATTACAAGGGAAATGCTTATATTACAGCTTTCAAAATATTAAAACATGTTTTGAATTTTTACATTAAATAAAATTATGATGAATAATCACGACATCTAAATAAGCTGCTTCTATTTTTTGAAACTTAACAATGTCAAAAGCCACTCACACATTAAGCTACAGAACAGTAATTAAATCACAATCTAGACCAAATTCCTAATACCACTGTGAAAAGCAGAACAGAAAATGTTTTATAACACAGAAAAGGCTTTCTTTTTTCACTCTTACCTTCTGCAACACAAACAGTCCACCACATAAGCCAAACAATCTGTGCTGGAAATCTCATTTTGATGATCGTTTAGGGGCACATTTAATAGCCGACACTGCTTACACTATGTCAGCTGCTCTTCTGCTAAAAGTTGTGATTAGAGCAGGAAGTGAGACACAGTTTGGGAATGAAAGGGATTACTAGATGCTCCGCCCATCAGAAACTTTTGCAAAGTAAAAGAAAAAATCGGTTACAAGCCCCAGCAATGCCAGTGTTGGAATCAGATTTTCACTGTATTCCCACTGAATGTTAATGCTGTGACCTGCTTTGGTTTGTTCTTATAAACCCAGGCATGTTCTCTGCTGGAATGTGCTCAGGTTCTTGGAATGTGCAAGAATGTGTAACCGGTGATAAACTTTGGATTTCATTAACTCTCTAATTATTCAAACCCATTCAGGTCTATCATGTGTAAACCTCAAAAGATAATAATAAAAGCTCCTTTAAAAATCATTTACTGGGGCACCTGGTGGCTCAGTTGGTTAAGCCTCTGACTTCAGCTTAGGTCATCATCTCACAGCTTGTGGGTTCGAGCCATGAGTCAGGCTTTGTGCTGACAGCTCAGAGGCTGGAGCCTGTTTCAGATTCTGTCTCTGTCTCTCTGTGTCCTCCCCTGCGCATGCTCTCTCTCTCTCTCTCTCTCTCTCTCAAATATAAATAAACATTAAAAAGGAAATAATTTACAGAGCTTGACGTTAGGCAACGCTTTCACAAACAAGACCCAGACAACGTGAGTGAACTTTGCCAAGAATGCAGTGCTGGTTGATATTTGCGACCTGCTTTTCCCGCAAACCATGCACTTATTCTTTTAAGGACGTGTCACATACGTGTGTGAAACAACAGGATCACTCTCATTGGACACAAATGAGTTTAACAATTCAAAACTCAAGAAACTGGAATGCTGGATTGCTAAAACTCTATGTTGAAATACGATAAGCATGAAGAGAAGGGAAGCAAAGGGTCTGCTGAATCTCGAGAAGGTGAAGACGCCTCTGCAGCAGCACCGAGCTCAGGAAACCGCGCAGCACTAGGTCTCAGGGAAGCCCCGGTTGTCCCTTCAGTCAGTCCCTCTCGCCCTCCTCTCACCACACACAGGGTGACCACTCTCCAATGTTTTAAGATTTCACAAGATAAATATCCAAAATATAGAAAGAACTTATAAAGCTCAACACCCAAACAATAAATAATCTAGTTAATAATCTAATAAATAATCCAAAATATAGAAAGAACTTATAAAGCTCAACACCCAAACAATAAATAATCTAGTTAACAATAAATAATCTAGGACAGCAGAGGGGCACCTGGGTGGCTCAGTCGGGTAAGAGTCTGACTTCAGCTCAGGTCAGGATCTCACAGTTCATGAGTTCGAGCCCTGCGTAGGGCTCTGTGAGGACAGTTCAGAGCTTGGAGCCTGCTTCGGATTCTTTGTCTCCTGCTTTCTCTGCCCCTTCCCTGCTTGCACTTTGTCTCTCTCTCAAAAATAAATTAACATGAAAAAATTAAATAAAAAAAACAGAAGAAGACATGAATAGACATTTTTCCAGAAACACACCCAGATGGCTAACAGACTCATGAAAAGATGCTCAACATCTCTCACCATCAGGGAAATACAAATCAAAACTACAACGACATATCACCTCACACCTGTCAGAATGGCTAAAATTAACAACACAGAAAACAACAGGTGTTGGTGAGGATGTGGAGAAAGGGAAACCCTCTTGTACTGCTACTGGGAATGCAAACCAGTCCAGACACTCTGGAAAATAGTATGGAGTTTTCTCAAAAAGTTAAAAATAGAATTATTCTACAATCTAGCAATTTCACTGCTAGGTATTTACCCAATGGGTACAAAAATACTAATTCAAAAGGCTACATGCACCCCAATGTTGATAGCAGCAACAATAGCCAAATTACGGAAACAGCCCAAATGTCCACTGACTGATAAATGGATAAAGTAGAGGTGATGCATATACATATAGAATGGAATATTTCCTAGCCATAAAAAAGAATGAAATCTTGCCATTTGCAACAACATGGATGGAGCTAGAGAGTATAATTGCTAAGTGAAGTAAGTCAGCCAGAGAAAGACAATTACCATATAATTTCACTCATACTTGGAATTTAAGAAACAAAACAAGCAAGCAAAGGGGGAAAAAAGAGGAAGAAAGGAAAACAAGAAACAGATTCTTAACTACAGAGAAATAATTGATGGTTACCAGAAAGGAGGTAGGTGGGGGTGATGGGTTGAATAGGTGAATGGGATTAAGGAGTGCACTTGTGATAAGCACTGGGTGTTGTATGTAAGTTTTGAGTCACTATATTCTACACTTGAAACTAATATGACACTGCATGTTAACTAACAGATATTTAAACAAAAAATTTACAAAAGTAATTTAAAAATTTGATGTGATTTTCTTTTTTTTTTAAATGTTTATTTATTTTGAGAGAGAGAGAGCACCAGTAGGGGAAGAGCAGACATAGACAGGGAGAGAGAATCCCAAGCCAACTGCACACTTAGTGGAGCCCCATGAAGAGCTTGATCCCATGACCATGAGGTCATGACCTGAGCAGGTATTCTGAGTCTGATGCTTAATGGACTGAGCTACCCAGGCACTCCTTGATAAGATTTTCTTTATGGCCCATTATCTGGTCAATATTCTACCTGTATCAGTAGGTCAAATTTATGATTCCATTGTCCCAATCTTTTATATTTTTACTATGTTTTGATCTGTTTATTCTAAATATTGGAAGGATGTATTAAATCTTCCATTATGAATGTGGATTTGTCTATTTTTCTGTTTAATTATGTCAATCTTTTAAAATATATTTTAAAGCTATGATGATGCTTACATACGTATTTAGTATTGTGATATCCTTCTCTTGCATTGATTATTTACCATGAAATGTCTTTCCTTACTTTTAAGTGTGCTTCCAGTATGATTTTCTGTTTTATTTCTTTTCTTTTTGTTTGTGTATTCAGAAAATTTGATGCACAGAGTGCCTGGGTGGCTCAGTCAGTTAGGTATCTGACTTCGGCTCAGGTTATGATCTCACAGCTCGTGAGTCAAGCCCTGCATCGGGCTCTGTGCTGACAGCTGAGACCCTGCAGCCTGTTTTGGATTCTGTCTCTCTCTCTCTCTCTTCTGACCCTCCCCCGCTCACATTCTGTCTTTCTCTCCTTCAAAAATAAATATTTTTAAAAAATTGATACACAGAACCAGACTTATCTTTTATTTTGAGTAAATAGGAAACAAAATAGCATATGTGAAAAATCAAGCAAATGTAAATTTTCAGCTATTATTCAGAAGTTGAATTTCACTTAACTGGTGGCACAAAAATTAACAGCATAGATTTAAACTACCTCTTTATTTTTTTTTAGTTTTACCTGTCTGAGTATGAATCCAAATATCTTTCCTTATCCAGATTTCTAACAGTATTTCTTGTCTAATAGCAATACTAATTTAACCTGTAGGGAGCGGTCTCGAATGTTATCATGATTAAAACTATTGAGTGCCAACACTATACCAAACATAAATCTAAGCACATTTAGTCAACACTGTGCTTATAACAACACAATTAAATTGGAGACTATTACTATCTCCAATGTAGAGATGAATGAACCAAGCTACAGAACATTAAAGCAACTTCATCAAAGTCACAAGACATTGAGAGAACCAGATATCAAATCCAGAGATGATTTCCTGAATCTTACTTTTAACTTATGCAGATCTGTCTCTCAAATGATTTGCACCCTAAGCAAATGCTTACTAAGATTACCTAAATTCAACTGTCAGTAACTCCTTTATATAATTAAAAATATTCTAAAATATTTACAAATGTATTCTAGTGTATGGCACAGTTACCTATGTATTTTACAATCATACATTCATATTACTACAAAGATTTTTAATGTACACACACATATTTATGAGGAATTTAAAGTATTTTGGGGGGTGATTTTACTATATAATTTTTATTTTACTTGCAATTGCTGAATGTAAGATGCTATTCCATTATTCAAGTGAAAATAATGCCCTTGAATTAATTTCAACAATATGTTTCAGAAATATTACTTTCATTGCTTTTTCTCTTCTTTGTGATTTCCAAAACCGATAGATAAGGCTTTAGTTGAGTGTTATTTCCTTTGTATTCTTCATCAATACTTTAAAAACCAAAACTTTAAAATACATTAAAAACCAAATGTTTATTTAAAAGAGATTTAGAAGAACACAAGTGCCAACATGTTATTATTTAATAATGTAAAGTTGGGGCGCCTGGGTGGCTGGGTCGGTTGAACGTCCGACTTCGGCTCAGGTCATGATCTCATGTGAGTTAGAGCCCCGCGTTGGGCTCTGTGCTGACAGCTCTGAGCCTGGAGCCTGTTTCGGATTCTGTGTCTCCCTCTCTCTCTGCCCCTCCCCTGTTCATGCTCTGCCTCTCTCTGTCTCAAAAATAAATAAACGTTAAAAAAAAAATTAAAAAAAAATAATGTAAAGTTGTTATAGAGTATTTGATTACCATTAGCAAGCACAGACAACAAATAGGTAACTAATAATACTAAGAGGTTTATAAATTTGTCTTAGAGTAAAATCTCATACTTTTCAAATTAGAAGTAAATAACGTCTATGCTTAGTAAAAAATGACCGTTGTGATCAATACATACCACAGGAGTTTAGAGGAAGGAGAAATTACTTTCCCAAAAGGTTTAATTTGGGAAGTTCTGAGGAATATTTGGTTATTAAATTGTAGTTTAAGGGAGAAGTACAGCTGAACAAAGATTCTAAGGTACAGGAGAGAAAAGAGTGTTCTAGAATTAATGAGAAGACTAACACTGGAGAAATGTTTTTGCACAAGGAAGTTGTGGAAGAAGTAAGAAGAACTTTGAAAAAAATTTTGAATTTCAGACAAAAAATAATAAATTATTCCGGCAATATGTAATCTTTACTGTCTAATCAAGGAAAAGGAATGTAAGATATGCGGTATTTAAGAAACATTGCTTTGGCAGTTGCGTTAGAATGGATGGAGGGATAAGGACTTAGAATGAAGCAGATTACTGAAGGAATTCATCATGCAACAATTATACGGAAGCTCAATGATAAGAACAAGGGGGAAAACTGAAGTATACAGTCAGAACTTGATTTCCTTTGAGGCCAACGGGGTTTAAGCTTCAAGCCTTTTAATTTAAACACATCCCATCAAAGATATGCGAGGGAACCAAGTGATTTTTTTTTAATTTTTTAAAATTTACATTTATTTATTTTTGAGAAATAGAGTGAGACAAAGTGTGAGTGGGGGAGGGTCAGAGAGAGAAGGAAACACAAAATCTGAAGCAGGGTCCAGGCTCTGAGCAAGCAGTCAGCTCAGAGCCCGATGCGGGGCTCGAATCCACGAACTGTGAGATCATGACCTGAGCCGAAGTTGGACTCAACCGACTGAGCCACCCAGGTGCCCTCCCAAGGGATTTGATTTTTTGTGGTTATTTTTTTTGTTGTGGTAAAAATTAAGAAGCTACCTTAACTGCAAGAAATAAACTATTATCTGTTTCTATTCTGATTGCCCCTTCATCATACTTCCTCATACTAACTCAGGTTAGTTGACATTAAAGAATCACAGGCATTTGAAGGACTCAACCAGGAAGTCAAGGAAAGAATACATTTAGTTCGCTGTCAGTGAGGTATATTCCACAATCACAACTGTATATAATTTGCTCACTGATGTCCACTGAAGTGTAAGAATGGCTTCCAGGGATACTCCTAACACCCCCGTGCCAAATCGACTGGCACCAAAATGCAGAGATGCAGGGTAGAAGACACAGCACATATGGGTATATGGCATAATGCCTGTCACCAGAAGTATATGAGTAATGAAGGAGAAACATTTCTGAAAGCATGGAGACAATCATCAGATGTGTAATTTTAAATAGATAATTCAATTCTCATTGACGCCTAATGAGAATGGAAGTTTGCTTCTGTCACGCATGATATATTGACATTAATAGAGATGACACTCATGTCTTTACAATGAGGACACTGAGAGCAAACTAATTTACAATACCTCAGTTCAAGCAGTATTTAATATTAATTACAGCACAAGAACTCTTTTAATGCCCTGAAATCTTGTTGTTCATTATATTAAGGAAACTTGACAGAGGTTTTCCAAAATTTGACAACAATCCTAAAAAATTATAGAACATTACAAATCACGAGTTGTGAACCTGAAAGAACTTTGCTAATATTTTAATAATAAGTAACAAATTTAAATCAAACATGCTAAAGGAAAGAATGAATTGTCTACTTTATATTGAAAATATTATAAAATTGTGTCTTGTGGAGTTATTACCTCTAAAGAATATTCAGTCAAAAATGTAAAAATTAAAGGTATCATAGGGTTGTATAAAACAATTCATATACATGCTATGTTAACTTTCTGGTTTTTATGATTTCTGTGGTATTTTGTCAATTTAACTTTATAACTTGTAATACTTCATTTCTAATTTTAATTTTCTTTTTTTAATTATAATTTTAAATAAATATTTTCTTTTAAACCTAATTTTTGTTCTCAGTTTGTGGACTTTTTCTTAGGGAGGTCCAACCAAATTGTATGTTGCAATCAAAAACCTGTGTCTTTCCACCTAAAAAAAACAGAGAACAAACTGATGGTTGCCAGGGGAATGAAGAGATGAGCATAACAGTGAAGAGGAGTGGCAGATACAGGCTTCCAGTTATGCAATGAATAAGTTGTGTGAATCAAAGTCCCAGCATACGGGATATGCTTAATGATATTGGAACAGCACTGTGTGGTGACAGATGGTAGCTACACTTGGGGTGAGCACAGAATAACATGTAAAGAAGCTGAATCACTCTGCTGTATACCTGAAACTAATGTAGCACTGTGTGTCAACTAAACTCAGATAAATTATAAAAAACAAACAAAAACAAAAACAAAAAAACCTGGGGCTTTGGGGCTCCTGGGTGGCTCAGTTGGTTAAACATCCGACTTCGGCTCAGTTCATGAACTCATGGTTTGTGAGTTCAAGCCCCGTGTTGGACTCTGTGCTGATAGCTCAGAGCTTGGAACCTGCTTCGGATTCTGTGTCTCCCTCTCTCGCTGCCCCTCCCCTGCTCATGCTATTGCTCAGTCTCTGTCTCTGTGTCTCTCTCCCTCAAAAGTAAGTAAACATTAAAGAATTAAAAAAAAAACAAAACAACTCTGTCTTTCCTGGGGCACCTGGGTGGCTCAGTTGGTTGAACGCCTGACTCTTGATTTTGGCTCAGGTCATGATCCCCAGGTCATGGGCTTGAGTCCCGTGTTGGGCTCCCTACTGAGAGCAGAGATTCTCTCTTGGAATCTTAAGAGATCTTAATATTCTCTCTCTCTCCTTCTGCCCCTCTCCTCCATTCGTGCACTCTCTCTCTCTCTCTCAAATAAAACAAAAACCAGAAAACAAACAGGCAAAAAAACTGGGTCTTTCCTTGAATAGCAAAGTAATTTTGAAAAAGAAAACCAGAGCTGGAGGCATCACAATCCTGGACTTTAGCCTTTACTATAAAGCTGTAATCATCAAGACAGTATGGTATTGGCACAAAAATGGACACACAGACCAATGGAATAGAATAGGGAACCCAGAATTGGGCCAACAAATGTATGGCCAACTAATCTTTGACAAAGCAGAAAAGAGTATCCAATGGAAAAAAAAGCCTATCTCTTCAGCAAATGATGCTGGGAGAACTGGATAGCAACATGCAGAAGAATGAAACTGGACCACTTTCTTACACCACACACAAAAATAAACTCATCAAAATCCTAGAGAAGAAAACAGGCAATAACCTCTTTGAACTCAGCTGCAGCAATTCCTTACTCAACATGTCTCCAAAGGCAAGGGAAACAAAAACAAAAATGAATTATTGGGACCTCATCAAGATAAAAACTTCTGCATTGCAAAGGAAACAATCAACAAAACTAAAAGGCAACCAATGGAATGGAGAAGATATTTGCAAATGGTATCTTGGATAAATGGTTAGTATCCAAATCTATAAAGAACTTACCAAACTCAACACCAAAAAACAAATAATCCAGTGAAGAAATGGGCAGACGACATGAACAGACACTTTTCCAAAGAAAGATGTAGAGAAACGGGAACCCTCTTGCACTGTTGGTGGGAATGCAAATTGGTGTAACCCCTCTGGAAAATAGTGTAGAGGTCCCTCAAAAAATTAAAAATAGAATTACCCTATGGCCCAGCAATTGTACTAGTAGGAATTTATAAAGGAGTGCTGATTCATAGGGGCACACGTTCCCCAATGTTTACAGCAGCACTATTAACAATAGCCAAATTATGAAAAGAACCCAAATGTCCATCAACTGATGAATGGATAAAGAAGATGTAGTTTATATGTACAATGGAATACTACTTGGCAATGAAAAAGAATGAAATCCTGCCATTTGCAACAATGTGGATGGAATTGGAGGATATTATGCTAAGTGAAATAAGTCAATCAGAGAAAGACAGATATCAATGTTTTCACTCATATGTGGAACTTGACAAACTTAACAGAAGACCATGAGGGAAGGGAAAGGGAAAAAAGAGTTTCAAACAGAGAGGGAGGCAAATCATAAGAAACTCTTAAATAGAGAGATCAAACTGAGGGTTGATGAGGGGGCAGGGGAGAGGGGAAAATGGGTGATGGGCATTGAGGAGGGCACTTGTTGGAATGACTACCGGGTGTTGTATGTAAGCAATGAATCATGGGAATCTACTCCTAAAGCCAGAGCACACTGTATACACTGTATGTTAGCTAACTTGACAATAAATTATATTAAAAAAAAACAACCTGGGTCTTTCCTGATTACATTGTAGTATTAAAAGTGACAGATACCAACTAAGATCAGTCTATACTGTGAAATCTACAATATCTTAAGGCCCCTTATGTAGTCCTAAAGACATATTTTAAAGGGATGATGCTTTGAACTTTTGATGTCTACTGAAACTAATTACTACGTAACCAGTTTTATTATTGGATTTGGATGGGCAGTTGGTAGCTATGGCTTCTGAGCCAACATCCATAATGGCAGTTATGAACAACTTATTGCTATTTAAATTTAAATTTAAGTTAATTGAATTCGAAATCTAGTTCTTGATTTCCATTTCTGATCAAGATAGAACATAGGGACTGGATTTGCCTACCATCTGAACAATCAAACACAACCAAAAAACGGACAAAATCTGTGAAAAATAGCTTTCAAGATAATGGACATCAGGCCATAAAAAACAGGGATCTCTGAGTTGAAATCAAAAGAGGTGAGCCCCATAATAAGGTGAGGCTCCAGTTTGTTTCATTGAGAGAATATCTGGTGTTGAGGAACTCATGTCGAGCCAGATAGACTGGAGCTGGAGATAGCAAGGTGGCTAATTTCGCAGGACAGCTACTGGAGAAGAGGCAGCTGCACACAGAGAAATCCAGAGACATTCATATTATTCCTTCAAGTATTCATATTCAGCCAGAACTGATTAATGACTGCCTGAATGTAAGAAAACTATTTAAAGCACTCCCTGTCCCAAAAAAAATCCACCTGGAAGAACGAGGAGTAATACTCCCAGATTCTGACACAGGGCTGAGTATGTTCCTTGTTACCACCAGTAGACTGAACAGTTAGAGGGTACTGAAGGGTTTCATTTCAGTAGCTGGAGGTAGTTAGCTCTAAGCTGAGCACTGCTCCACTCTTACCCAGTAAATATTAAAAAATCAGAACCAAAGGATCAAACTACTTACCAGTTACTTAACTGTATCCCAGAACAAAGCTCAAGAATATTGATAGGATAATTTTAAAA
Organism: Leopardus geoffroyi; assembly: GCF_018350155.1. Classification (NCBI taxonomy): domain Eukaryota; kingdom Metazoa; phylum Chordata; class Mammalia; order Carnivora; family Felidae; genus Leopardus; species Leopardus geoffroyi. The sequence goes on along the minus strand of NC_059338.1, from coordinate 24,574,838 downwards.
CCCAGAAACCGAAAATGTAAAATTCAAAATGCCCAAGAACTGATGAAAAAATCACTGGGCATTCAATATATCAAGGATATATGTAACTCACATTAAAAAGAAACATTAGTTAATTGAAACTGACTCAGAACGGACATCAATACTAGAATTAAAAGACAGGGCATGATATCAATTATTGTAACTATATTCTATATGCTCAAAAAGTTAAGTGGAAGCATGGAAGATATTAAAAAGCTAATAAGCAAATGAAAATTAAACTAGGTGGGATTAAAGACTGATTAGACATTGCAGAAGAAAATATTAGTGGCCTTTAAGAAAGTAGCAATAGAAACTATCCAAAAGGAAACAGAGAAATAAAAGAGAATTAAAAAAAAGAAGAAGAAGAAACAGAAGAACATCAGTGAAATGTAACTCATGTTCAAACTTGAAGAGGAGGGACAGAAAAAGTTTTCAAAAACATAATGGCTAAAAATTTTCCTAACTTGATAAACTCATAGTTACATCAAGCTCAATAAACCCCAAGCAAAAGTAACCCGAAGGAAACTACACCAATGTGCAATCATAATCAAATGGCTCAAAATCAGTGATGAACAGAAAACGTTACATTACATGCAGAGGATGAGGATAATGGGAAAAAAAGAGAGATCGTTCCTAGGAAATAATGCAAGTGAGAAAACAGTGGAGCAGCATGAAAAGAAAACACAGTCAACCTAGATTGGTACATTTAGTAAAAACAACAACCAAAAAAACCCTATAAAAATGAAACTGAGAGGAAGACTTTTGAGATACACAAAAACTGAAAGAATTCATCACTAGCAGAGTCATGCTGCAAGAAATGTTGAAGGAAAAATTCAAGCAGAAGAAAAATGATACTAAATGCAAATATGAAGCTACATTAGGTAATAAAGATTAGGAACATTTGATAGGTAAACCGATCTAATTGATTTTTAATAATCACAGATGTTAAGTAGCAGAATTTACATAGGAAGATTCTGTCATCTTTTACTCTATATGGGACTTTTATTTTGCAGTTGTAGAGGTTGGGGCTCTTCTATCTGTAACCTCCCCAAACCACCACTGCTTTGATGGAGAGCACCACTACTCATACAAAATAAAAATTTAAGTTGCAAAGAACAGGAGAAAACTTGTGGAGAGTCCATTACTGTTTCTCTAGTTAATTGAAACCAGGAGCGGTTTGCCCGTTTCAGTCACTGTTCCTGAGCTGAGCTCAAACTTTCCTCCACTTACTGACTCAGATATATAATGGTCACCTTTGTCTTCTGACAAATTCCCTTGTTATCCTTCCTCATTGGTGACATGAAGAATGAGGTACATGCTTTCCTACATTGGAAATAATTGGAGAAGCCCAATTATTCCAGAATTCCCTGGATTTATGAATAGAATAATCTATGAATAGCATAGATTCAATAAACCAAAAGATGGAACATACTTGCAGTTCCTTGGGATCCTGCTTAACGGTATCCCAGTTTTTATTTTGCTCTGTGAAGAAATGATTAGAAATACATTCCAATGCCCAGGTTATGAAGATCCTTGCCTATAAAAATCTATTTTTCAATTGTTCACAGATGAAGTTGTCATTTCCTGACAGGTGCAACTCTGGGGTCTTATACATGAAAACTAATTGAACTGCTGAATAAAACAGTCAACTGTACTTGTCCCATTTGTTACCTTTCGTCTTGTCTCAGCAGTGGCCCAAACTCAGGCTTACTGCAATGATCTGTTTCGTGGTACAGGAGGGGGAAAATGACTATTCTGATACTGATATCTTGAAACAGTTACAGCATTTAATTTTAAAAAGGCATCAATAGTGGGGGTAATTGGCTATATAAGACAGCTTTATGATAAGGTTAAGTAACCAATAACTTTCTTTTGTTCCTAAAAACAATGGTCAGATTTAATGGAAATCTGTTTTTTTTTTCTTGTGAACTCTATTCTTAATGAAAAAAAAAAATGGCTGCTGCTAGTTTTTGATAAAATCTCTCCACTAGCAGTACCTATCTGATGGCAAACACAGCACAAGATTCAGGGCTAGAAGAGCTGAATAGCAGTATTCTTCTAGTCCTTATGTTATTTTAAGATTGAACTACACATTGACCTTAGTAACATGAAATGAAATGGTATCCTGATTCTTTCACAGAGAGCTGGCTGCAAAGAAAAGCTGAATTAGATGACACAGCAGGGAAAGAAAAAAAAGAAAGAGAGAGAGAGAGAAAGAGAGAGACACCTCTTACTTCAGTATGAACGTAACTGTGAAAATCGGTTATGTAGTAATGGCTAAAATAAATTACAGGACATTTCTAAAATGAGACTAAATTTGTGAAGTTACAGATGCTATGAATTTTTATGTTGCAAACCATTTCAAATTGTTGTCCAATAATATCATCCTAATTCCCACCCCCCACCCGCCATAGCACATAAAAAAATGCTGTTGGGGTTTTGCTAACCTTGCAAAAATTGCTTAATATAAAAATTTTAAATAATGGTAATTATAATGAGTGAAGAAGCATAATTTATTTTTGTTTTGATGACTTAAAAAATTTTTTTAATGTTTGTTTATATTTGAGAAAGAGAGACAGAGAGACAGAGAGACAGAGCATGAATGCGGGAGGGGCAGAGAGAGAGAGGGAGACACAGACTCCCAAGCAGGCTCCAGACTCTGAGCTGTCAGCACAAAGCCTGATTCGGGGCTGGAACCCATGAACCATGAAATCATGATCTGAGCCGAAGTCAGATGCTTAACCAACTGAGCCACCCAGGCACCCCTGTTTTGATGACTTTTAACAATTTTGAAATTTTGATTAAATTTTGAAAAATTTTGAAATGATGGTGTTTGATTATGAAATTAATTTCTTCACCACTCACACACATCCCAGCTATTTGTAATTTTGGTTCATGTTTTCTATCTAAAACGGCTATCTTAGAACACTCCTGGTAAGCTTCCTAATCATTTATTTAGTCCTTTTCAATGTATTGGTCTCCTAGGGATACTGCTATAAATGACTACAAACTGGGTGGTTTACAACAGAAGTTTGTTTCCCCACAGTTCTGGAGGTCAGAGGTCTGCAATGGACGGGTTGGCAGCCCCACACTATCTCCAGAGATCCTCAGGAGTATCCTTCCGTGCTCTTCCTAGCTCCTGGTGGTTGCTGTCGTCCTTGTAGTTACTTGATTTGTAATGGCATCATTTTAATTTCTGCCACTGACATGTGACCTTCCTCCGCATGTGCTGTCTCCATGTTTCTGTGTCTAAATCTCCCTTTCTTTTTTATAAGAACACCAATCACTAGATTAGAAACCCTAATCCAATGTAAACTAGTCTTACCTTGATTATACCTGCAAAGGTCCTGTTTCCAAATAAAGTCACATTACCAGGTATGGATGTTAGGACTTGAATACTTCATTTTGGGGGACATAATTCAACCAACAGTACTCAATCTTATTAAAAATGCCCCATACCCTCTTTGATGCATTTGACACTATGTTTTTTTCCTTCGAAACTTTGCCTTCTTGTCTTCCATGATACTGAATTTTCTTTTTCTTAATCTTCTCTAACCTTGTTTAATTATGTTTTCTTGGTTGTTTCATTTTCTGGCTGTTGTTTCCAACATTTATTTATTTTTGGGACAGAGAGAGACAGAGCATGAACGGGGAAGGGACAGAGAGAGAGGGAGACACAGAATCGGAAACAGGCTCCAGGCTCTGAGCCATCAGCCCAGAGCCTGACGCGGGGCTCGAACTCCCGGACCGCGAGATCGTGACCTGGCTGAAGTCGGACGCTTAACCGACTGTGCCACCCAGGCGCCCCTGGCTGTTGTTTTCATATGGAATTCCCATACTTTTGTCTTTAGTTCTTTCTCTTCCATATTCTCGATCTCCATGCATTTAATAAGCACACGCTGGTAACTACAGGTACTTATGTTTTCTGGATGTTGGTAATGAACATAAAAACAATCATAGTTCCTTGGGAACTTGTAGTAAACCGAGGGACTCAGGTAAACTACCGATAAGTATAACACTGAGTAGAAAAGGAACATAAACAATGCATTAAGAAAGACTTCAAAATAGAGAAGATACTCTAACTGAATTTTGAACAAAATGAGTGTTAACGGGCTAGTTTCCATGAATTTCTATTACACTTTTCTTGATGGAAAGGTTTTAAATACGAAGTACATTTAAAAAATAGATATAAGAATATTCATATTACTATTTCTCCTTGTGCTAACACTTAATAAGCTTTTTTAAGGATTGTTTTCAATTTATAGAAATGTTGCAAAGATAGTACATAGAATCCCTGGATACTTCTTTTCAGTTTCCTCTATGATTAACATTTTACATTACTCTGCTACATTTGTCACAGCTAATAAACCAATACTGATAAGTCGTAATTAACTAAACTCCATGCTTTGCTCAGATTTCCTCAGTTCTTATCTAATGTCCCTTTTCTTTACCAAAATCCCATCCAGAGTATCACATTACATTTAGTCATTATGCCTCATTATGCGTTTTTGGAGGAAGACCACAGAAAGGAAATGTCATTCTCATTACATCATATCAAAGTTACACATTATCAACATGGTATCACTGAGGATGTTAAGCTGAATTATCTAGCTGAAGTGGTGTTTGTCAGGAATTAAGAATTAAGTTTCACCTCCTCATGGGGAATATTTACTTAAATTATTTAGAATTCTTCAGTATGGAAATATGTTTCTTTACTCCCATTTATTTATTTATTTGCTCAATCATTTATGATTATCAGTATGGATTTCTGGATGTTTTAGTTTGTACTTCGGGTGATAATCCAATATGCCAACCTCAAAATGAGAAACCAGTTCAAGAAGCAAAGCTTTTATTTGGGATCAAAGTATTGCAATTTGGGGTTCACAGATTTAGGGAGAAGCCTAAGTAGTGTCCTGATTACAGGAAGTAGACTCAGGATTTTTATGGGAAGAAAGAAGATTAAATAAATTGTTTTTAAGAAGAGTTCTTTGATGCCGAGAAGCAGAGCTACATTTGTATTTCCTTGATTGGTCATTCAAAGTGATCACTACACAAAAGTTCATTTTTATCAGTCTTTTCTGACAGGGTATTCTCTTTCCTGCTAGTCAACTGCTTGGAATGCTGGCAGTTTAGCCCAATTCAAAGGTTCAGAAAATAGGACATACAAAGGCACTTCCGCTGAAATGGTTGCTCTGGCTCCATTTTAAAATGGCTCTACGTATGTCTTGGGTTCATGAATACTACATTATTTATTTTGTTTCTGAAACTGGTCCTTGAAAGGTTGACGCCTATGTACTTTAGGCATGTCCCTATAATTTTGTTTTTTTAGTACTTCCTTCCTCTCTCACCCTACAAGATGACTCAGGATCATCTTATACATTTCTTGCTTCAGACTTAGAACCAGTCATTTCTCCAAGGAGCCCTGGTTCCTTTTGTTAGAGGACAGTATTAGAAACCAAGGTCCAGATGCTGACTGTGTTTGTTGTTACTGTGTTTATTGCTTCTAGGCTCTCTCAGCCAGCAGAGCTAGAAACTACATGAATGTACACCTGTCTGTGCATTTACACACATCTATAATAATTTCCATATCTATTTATATTTACATGTTCAGACCAGTGACTCTGACTTAACCCAATACTAGCTAGTTCACTCTAATCTTCCTTCTTATCTGTAACCTTCCTTTGCAACACCAAGAAGCCTGGCTCCTACCATCTGACATTGATTTACTTTTGTTTAATTCCAGTATACATGGATAGTATTTTCAGATTCATCAGTCCACACCCATATGAGAAATAACTTCACCAGCTACAGTACTATGTACGTACAGTTCCTTTGCCTTTAGTCTTACAGTTCCAGTAATTTCTAAAGTTACTTAGTGATGTTATGGCATACATTTATAATACAGTTAATTCTTTTGTTACATTCTGCATTCCATCCTGAGATCCTTCAGACTCCTAATTGATTTTTAAAACTTTGAACAGATTAATTTTTACTTTTTGTACTGTAAAGTTTAATAAGTTTTGACAAATGCATAATGTCATGTATCCACCACTCGAAGTACCATACAAAGTTTTACTGCCCTAGAAAAAAATCCTCTGTGCTTCACCTAATCACATTGTAAATTTGTAACTCACTAATTTTTATTACCTGTTTCTCTTTTTCTCCAGTAAATCTCTTCATATCTTGGCTAATGGCCTAAATTACCTCTCTTCCGGATTGTTAGAATGGAGGCTGAGAGAAGAGGGGAGTATAACAGGGACGCATTTACTTTGTTGTCATATAAGGAATTCTAGCTCTGTAAAATTACTTTTCTCAAGTTTTATTTCTTAATGCCTTAATGGGCTTTTTCAGTGAAACAAATCTGGCTGGAGCTTAATGTATGTATAATAGACTTGCAACCATATCCACATTTTATACAAATTATTTATTTATCTTAAAGAATTTTATCGCAACATTAATATAATGTGGCTAAAGTGTCATACCTTGTCATTAATAGAAATTCTTTTAGTGTTTCATCATTAAATATCAAATTTACATCTATTATTATTTAATTAAGTTTCTTAAAAAAGACAAATGGCTGTAAATTTTGCCAAATATCTTTTTATGATATATGGCAATATCAGGTAGGCTTTTTCTTTTGGTTTAATATTATGGTTATGTGAAGAGACTCCCCAAATTGAGGCATGTATAACTGGTTAACTAATAGGCATCTCAAACCTAACATAAATGAAACAAATTTTTTTTAATGTTTATTTATTTTTGAGAGGGGTGGGTAGGGGCAGAGAGAGAGGGAGACACAGAATATGAAGCAAGCTCTAGGCTCTGAGCTGACAGCACAGAGCCCGATACAGGGCTTGAAGGCCCAAACTGCAAGATCATGACCTATGCTGAGGTCAGACACTTAACCGACTGAGTCACTCAGGTGCCCTACAAAATTCTTAATTCATCACTCCATCCCCCAAAATCCTTAGTCTTCCCATCTTAATGAATGTTAATCAGTTGCTCAAGCCCCAAAGCAAGGAATCATCTTCAATTTTTCATTTTCTTTTTTACACCACAGCTGATGCATCATAAGACATGTTTACCTTATCCCCCCAATATATCCCAGATCCATCCCCTTTCACCTATCCCCTTATGCAGCTTTAGTTTCCTCCATAGCTTATATATAGTTACCTACATAAATCTACACTACATTTATTGGTATATTTATTAGCCATTTTTGGTGCTTCTTCTCTGTAATACCTATTCATTAGTTTGTCCATTAAAAAAAATAGGGCCACCTGGGTGCCTCAGTCAGTTGAGCGTCCAACTTTAGCTCAGGTCATGACCTCACAGTTTGTGAGTTTGAGCCCCACATCGGGCTTGCTGTTGTCAGCACAGAGCCCGCTTCAGATCCTCTGTCCACCCCGTCTCTCTGCCCTTACCCCACTTGCACTCCTCTCTCTCTTAAAAATAAATAAATCATTGGGGCACCTGAGTGGCTCAGTTGGTTAAGCGACCGACGAAGGCTCAGGTCATGATCTCCCGGTTTGTGATTTCAGCCCCGTGTAGGGCTCTGTGCTGACAGCTCAGAGCCTGGAGCCTGCTTCAGATTCTGTGTCTCACTCTCTCTCTGCCCCTCCCTCACTTGTGCTCTCTCAAAAATAAATTTTAAAAAATGTAAAAATAATAAATAAATAAATCATTAAAAAAACATTTATGCGTAGGGGCACCTATGTGGTTCAGTCAGTTAAGCGTCTTCAGCTCAGGTCATGATCCTGAGTTTGAGCCCCACATCAGGCTCTGTGCTGACAGCTCTGAGTCTGGAGCCTACTTCCGATTCTGTGTCTCCCCTCTCTCTGCCCCATCCCTGCTCATGCTCTGTTTCTCTCTCTTTCAAAAATAAGTAGACATTTTAAAAACAATGTATGTGTATTCTATTATTTATTTGTTGGAATTCTTTATAAGATGATAACATATGACTAATTTCTTGTACCCCTGTGTTTTTTTACTATTTCATGTTTTTGGAGTCCTTTGCTCAATACAAATTTTAATTTTAAAGTAGTTGAAACTACCTACAATTATAGATTAGGACTCTTTTGTTTGTACAAGAAATTCCTTCCACTGAGGGCACATATTTTATTATATATTTTCTTATAAAAGTTTCAAAACATTCCTTTCAGATTTATGTCTATCTAGAACTGAGTTTCTATAGATAGTGTGAAGTAAAATGCAATATGATTTTTGCCAGTATAGATAATGGATTTTCCTAGTATCATCTATGTATAAGACAGTCCTTTTCACGTTGATGGGCAATGTCACTTTCAGTGTATATCTATTTGCATTCATAAATGGTCACTTGTAGGACTCTGAATTTTAGCTCAGTGATCAATTTTTATCTTCTTACTGGCAATACCATACTTATTTAGTTATCACAACTTTCTGATAGATCTTGATATTAGATAAAACAATTTCCCTGCTTTATTCTAGAATATTCTAGAATCTTTGCTCTTCTAATAATTTGAAACTGCTTCAGTCAGTTGTTAGGAAATTTATTGAAACTACCCTTAACATATAGATCAATTTGTATTCTTCTATTTCCACAGACATGGTATAACCCCCTTTTGGTTTTCTTTAAATTATTCCAATACAATTTAATCATTTTATCTATATAGGTCTTCAGCCATTTTTCTTATATTCATGCATTGCTAACTTATGTAATTTTTAAAATTACATTCTCTAAATCTGTCTACTGCATTGGCACAGATTTTTAATTTTTTTTATAATCTTTCATTTATTTTTGAGAGAGAGACAGAGTGCAAGCAGGGGAGGAACAGAGAGAGAGGGAGACACAGAAACCGAAACAGGCTCCAGGCTCTGAGCTGTCAGCACAGAGCCTGATGTGGGGCCTGAACTCACAAACCATGGGATCGTGACCTGAGCTGAAGTTGGATGCTTAACTTACTGAGCCACCCAGGTGCCCCGGGAACAGATTTTTAGGTCAACATTGATTATAGCTGAATAGAGATACTCTTTTTTTTTCCTGATATTAAAGAGAATGATATCACCATGTTTTAACTAAGAATGTTTGTTATTTGCCTATATTGAGGAAGCTTTCATTTCTTTCTTTTTTATTTTTTTTATGAGTTTCTCTACCATTAATGGGTGTTACATGTTATTTTTTTCTTCATTCTTGAGTTCGTCACACAGTTTCCTCCCTTTATTCTGGTACATATTTATACATTTTAAAAATTCTATAATGTCAACACAACCTTACAATACTGGAATAAATTCAAAGTACTTATGTTAACCTTTACATTGTTGAGCTAATTTGCTTTTTTTTTTTTTTGCATTTGTTTCATAATTGACATCAGGCTATAATATCTCTTATAATACCCAAACCTAATTTAGTTAATAAGTTATAGTGACTTTTTAAAGTGAATTTTGGAGGAACATCTGGGTGGCTCAGTCGGCTAAGCGGCGGCTGACCCTTGATTTTGGCTCAGGTCATGATCTCTTGATCATGAGATCCACACACCCAGTATGGAGCCTGCTTACGATTTTCCCTCTCTCTCCCCCCAAACCTGCCTCTCTACTGCTTGTTTTTTTTCTCTCTCACTGTCTCTCTCTCTCAAAAATAAAATAAAGTGAATATTGGGTATGTCCATTTTTTTGTATTCTTTGGGAAGCTTTGTATAAAATTGGAATTATCTATTCCTTGAAAGTGGGATATAATTTAACTTATTAATTTATTTTGAGAGAGAGAGAGAACCGGGTAAGGACAGGTAAGGACAGAGAGAGAGGGAGAGAGAATCCCATGTAGGCTCCTCACTGTCACCGCAGAGCCACATGGTTGGTGAGATCATGACCTGAGCCAAACTCAAGTCAGAAGCTTAACCAACTGGGCCACCCAGACACCCTGGACCTTATTTTTCTATATTGGTTAAATTTTAACTGCAGGTTCAGGTATCTTCATAGTTAGTGGACTATTGTGGCTTCCTCTTGATTCTTGATCCAGTTTTATCAATTTTGTTTAGTTTTGTAAGTCTTCTGTCATAAATGTTTATCTAGTACTGTCATCATATCAGTTATAGCTGTCACTGTAGTTATGTCTCTTTTTTTTCATTCTCAACATTGCATATGTGTTGATCAATATTGTCAGAATGTTGTTAATTACACTAATCTTTGCCAAAAAACAACTTTGTCTTTTAAGACAAATGTTTATTTTAGTATAATTTGTAGGCAGTAAAACTCACGCTATTTTAGTATACAGTTCAATGAATTTTGGAAAATGCTGTCATATAACTACTTCTAGAATCAAAATAGAATATTTCCATTATCAAAAGTGTTCCTTGGTGTCCTTTTGTATTCATTTTCATTCCTTCTCAAATATTCCTTTCATTTCCATTCCTTCTCAAATATTAATCTGATTACTGTCCTTGTAGTTTTCCCTTTGGCTAAATTTCCTACAAATGGAATTATAACACAAGGAGTCATTTGTTTCAAATTTTTTCCACTTAGGAAAATGATTTTGTGATTCATCCATAGTGTTGAAACCATGCCATATAGGATTAATGAAGCTAAATTTAGCAGAAAGTTGAAAGCTTGTTTGCAGAGAAATATTTCCTCCTAATCAGCTATTGTAGTTTTTTTGTTTTTTGTTTTTTTTTTTTTTCAGAGCCCACTACAAATCCACTAGCTGTTTCTGCAGAATCCTGGATTCAGGGTAACTGATAGGGTTCCAGACTATGAACAAGCAAGGTCCTACATTCCTTATCCAAGATCATGAGTCCAAGACCCCATCCAGTTCACCAGCTCTCAGAACATGCCTGTCACCCTTTCTCCTTGTCCTAAGATAGCCTCCTGATGTCAAGGGCTGAATTTTGCCTCCTTCTGCTGTTGTCTCCATCCTGAAGTGAACATGAGACGCATGTTACATCTATGCTTTACTCCATACACATGTGACATCTTTGCTCATGAATGGTCATGATTTTCTCTGCCTTTTTCATCAGTATGTACATAGTCTCCTACCCTGAATTTCCCCTTTAAAAATCCTCTACCTTACCCTGGAACCTCAGAGATGGTCTTTGGACATCTGTCAGTTGTCTCTCCAGGTTGCTGGCCCCCTGAATAAAGCAACCTTTCCTTTTCACCTATACTTGTCTCTTGAGTATTGACTTCTGAGAAGTGAGCAGCAGAACTTGAGTTTCAGCAACAATGTTGCATAGACCAGTTGTTCATTCATTTTTATTGGTGAGTAGCATTCAGGTGTATGGATGTATCACAATGTATTTTTCATTTCACAGTTGATAAACATTTAGGGTATTTCCTATTCTGGAGATTATTAATAAAGCTGTTCTAATCATTTTTTGTACAGGTCTTTGTATGGACATAAGATTTTCTTTTTATTTGGTAAATACCTAGGGGTGGAATTGCTGGTTCCTATCTATCCTAAGTGTTTGCTTAACTTTATAAGAATCTGCCAAATTGTTTTCCAAAATGGCTGTACAGTTACGAAAGTACTGGTTCCTCTACCTCCTCACCAGTTCTTGATTATAAGTTGAGGTTTTAAATAGGTTTGTCAGAGTAAACCTCACTGAAAAAATAACACTTGAGCAAGGCTTGAATGAGGAAGAAAAATTCATGTTTATGTCTCGGCAGCAGAAACAGGATGCACCCTGAAGCAGGAATGTGGAGGAAAACAGTAGTAAGACATACATTCAGAGAGGGAATAATATCCTCTGAGGCCTTACACACCTTAATGATAACATTGACTTTTACTCTGAATAAATGGGGACTGATTGTAGCATCTTAAGCAACAGAAAATAATGGCATTATCTTACTCATATCTTTAAGGATTTCTCTGGCTGTTATGTTGAGAAAAGACTATGGCAGATCAAGGAAAGAAGTAGAGAAAACATTAAACTCACAGCTAATGGTGAATCAAACCAGAATGCTAGCAGTGGAAGTCATGCGAGGTGGCAGGATTCTTGACACAATTTTAAGGTAAGCACAGCTCAAATTCCTGATAAAATAGATACAGTGGGTAATTGGAAAGTAGGCCTCAAAAATGCTCTGGGTTTTTTGGTCTTAGCAATTGAAAAGTTGGATTTATCCTTAAAAAACAAAGAAACAACGAAACAGAAAAACAACTGGATGTAGCAACATTAGAATCACTGATGACCTTCCCCAAAACGAGTTTTGGTGGTATGGAAAGAGTAAAATCTTCCTGAAGTGGTGTTAAAAACTGAAGTGAAAACATTGAATATTGCCCGTGAGTTTTGCTTTAAATAGGACATAAGTAACTCGGTAAAACTTGAGGGAGGGAGACATGAGGTTAAAATTTTGTTTTTGTCTTTGTTTTTGTTTTTTGTAAGATTGAGGAGATAAAATATTTGCTGGTAGGGACGACCTCGTATATTGTAGAACATAGTGGAATAAAAATGATGATCTTGAAGGAAAACCTGGATGGAATGGATTCCACAATTAGAAGGACTGGCTCTAGGTAGGAGCAGAGGCAGTTTACAGTCAAAGGAGAGAAAGAAGAAAGCAGGAATTAAAGATGCTTATTGCTGGATAAGCTAAGTGTAATGGTGGGAGTGTGGGCATTTTTGTTTGTTGCTTCAATTTTTTCAATGAAAGAGAAGCATGGTCATTAGCTCAGATTAAAGATAAGGCAGATGGAATTGGAAACTTAAAAGAAAAACAGGAACTTGGAAGTAGTTTTGGTTTTTTTGTGTGTGTCTTTGGTTTTCTGAAGCATGAATGTGACATGTGTAGGGGTACTTTTTTGGAATTTATTCTGCTTGGTGTTATCTAAGCTCCCTGGATCTGTGGTTTGGAATCTATCATTAATTTTTGAAAATTCTTGGCCATTATTATTTCAAGTATTTCTTCTGTTCTTTTCTGTTTCAACTTCTGATATTCTAATTATACATATTTGATTCCTTTTGAAATTGTCCCAGAGTTATTGGAGGTTCTGTTCTGTTTTATTGTTATTATTATTTTCTTTTTGAATTTTAGTTTGGAAAGCTTCTATTGACTTATTTACTATTTACTCACTGGTTCTTGGCTACTGAAAAGTTCTTTTTGAATTTTAGTTTGGAAAGCTTCTATTGACTTATTTACTACTTAGTCACTGGTTCTTTACTTGGCTACTTGGTCTACTGAGGTATTTTTCATTTCAGTTACAGTGTTTCTGATTTCTAACATTTCTTTTAGATTCTTTCTCAGAACTTCTATCTCCTTGCCCCAGCTGTGTTTACATGTTGACTATTGTTTCCCATTGAAACTCTTAACATTTAAAAAATGTTTTGAGGTATAGATGACAAACCCTTAACATATTAATCATAGTTATTTTAGATATTCTGTCTGATAATCCCAACATCTGTGTCATAGGTGGTGTTTGCTCTTCTCTCTTCAGACTGTGTTTTTTGTTGCCTTTTGATATATCTGGTAATTTTTTGTTGAATGCCACTCAGGTTATATCAGATAATATGTTATCTGATAATATAACTTATATATTATATAACTTATTATATTATCTGATAACGTATTATCTGATAATGCTTATCAGATAATATTTACTAGGTAAATAGGTGGCTACTGGGAAGATATGTGATCTGGTTACGAGCTGGGCTTTATTTCGTGTTTGTTGAAGCTATAGGTGCCAGAGAAGTGAAATTTCTCTTGTGTCCTTACTTTTGTCTCCTTTCTGGATTTTGAGCTTTCCTACATACTTTTCTTCAGAAAAAGTCTGTGTCTCTCAGCTTTTTCATCTGTAATCAGCTGGAGGCCTGTTGGTATGGTGGTGAGGTATGGAGAAGGGAGGGGGTATTCTATAGTCTTCCAATTAAATTTCATTCTTAGTGTGGGCCAGAATCTTGGGCCTGTGACCTGTACAGGAGGGGTGTTTGTTTTGTTTTAGATTTTTGTTTGTTTGTTTTTGGTTTTCAAATCTTCCCTCTCAAGGGAGGCAGGTGGGGCTGAAGTGAGAGGGGTATCTTTTCCCCCAAAACTCTGGGACAAGGCTCAGGTACTCTTTGCTCTGGAGAGTGGGCCTTTGTTATGGAAAAGCCTCTGGACACACTTCACAAGGATTGTTCTCCCTCTCCTTCTGTAGATCCAGGAGGGAAATCTTTCTTGGCTCTTTTTTGTGAGAACCTGGTATTCCTCAAAGTAAAGCCCAAAAAAATGCAGGGATTCCCTCTAAGATTGCAGCCCCAGGAATTCCTCCTTCTCACACTAGGCCACACTTAGTCTCCAGCAACTTGTCAAAATTATCATTGAAATCTAACCAGTTATGGCTCCAGTGACTTCTGGTCTTGATAAGCAGATCTGGGCTGTGGCTGTCTGGATTTACCTCTCTCCAGATGTCAGGGTGGCGGTTTGCCTGCAAATCCAGTTCTTTGTTGAGTTCAAGGAGTCATTGATTTTTCAATTTGTCCCACTTTTTCTTCTTGTAGGGGTAGAAGTTATGACTTATTGAAATTGAAAGTTCTCTATACTATTGATATGATTGTTTTAGCTCCTCAAATGTACGGGCATTTTGATTGGATGTAATGATAGGTGACCCCTGTCCTTGGCTTCTAAAAAGCCAGAAGAATAGCCCTGACCAGACAATAGAAGCCACGTCAGACCACAAAAGCTTAGATAAGAAAATGGCCATTATTGTTTCTATGCTGACAGAACAGTAACTCTGAAGAGAAAGCCAAGTCATGCTAATAACAAACCTTCAATGGGCTGGACAAATCTTAGAACAATGTTAACTTTCAGGGGATATTCAGATTCTGTAACAATGATGACTCTTCTGAGAAAACTGTTTAAATCATATCATGAGCTATTCTAGCACAACTGAATAACACAGGTTGACCTTGAATGAAGTCAAAGTCCAAGGCACCACCCAAGTTACCATGTTGGCAACAATTTGGACTATAATTCAAAGAAATGGTGTCATAGACTAAATTGTGTCCCCTTCGAATTCAGAAGACATAGCATTATTTAGGTGCTATTACAATATTCCTAATTCCTAAACAATATTCCTAATACTGTTTAATTCTGCTGTTCTCTTTTAGTTCTAATTACTCTTAGAGGTTTATTCATTTTATTAGTCATTCAAAAAATTCATTTTTAACCTTCTTATTCATCCTTGTTTTTCCAACTTCGTTATCTTCTGTTATCCTTATTATTTCTTCCTTCTACTTTTGTTGGATTTATTGTCCTGCTTTTAATTCTATATGATAGGCACTTAATAATTTTTTAGCTCATTAACTTTTACATTAAAAAATATTTATTTATTTTGAGAGTGGCAGGCATGAGTGCAAGTGGCAGAGGGGCAGAGAGAGAGAGAGAGGGAGACAGAAAATCCCAAGTAGGCTCCCCGCTGTCAATGCAGAGCCTGATGCGGAGCTGGACCTCACAAACTGTGAGATCATGACCTGAGCTGAAATCAAGCGTTGGTTGCTTAACCCTCTAAGCCACCCAGTCACCCCTATCTGTTTTTTAATGCAAAAATTTTAGACTGTTGTTCATTTGCCTCTATTTTTGCTTCAACCAATACTCTTGAGTTATGATATGTAGTATTTTTATCATTCTATATTTCTATGTGTTGCCTAATTTCAGTGGTGATTTATTCTATGATCCATGAGTTGTATGTGTTTGTTTTTGTATTTCCAAATGTAGTTTTATTCCAGTCAGTTTGGGTTATTGTCATCTTCCTTAAGGCGTCGGCACCAGACATTGAAGTCTCTACCATAGCAATTATTTGTGAGTTTTTAAAACTACATTTATGACATGCACATTATCACTTTACATAAATATTCCATATATGGATGAAAAATGTGTATTCTTCAACTGTTATGGTATAGTATTCTAATAGTTCTAATTTGGTAATGGTACTGATCAAACCCTTCAGATTGTTTGCTATTTTTAAAATAGTTTTATTTCATGAACTACTAAGAGAGTTATGATGACATAACACAGAATGACAATACACTTATCACTCCTATGGATCTGTTATATCACTTTTCCTTCACTCTCTGTCTCCCTTCATTTCTCCTTTCTTGACTTCTTTGTTTTTCTTCTGTTTTGTTTTCTTATTTTTCTACTTCTATTTTTATTCCTTAGTTATCTTTAAATTTTATCATACAGATTTAATTTTATGAATGTAAAGTTAATCCAGATTTTAGTCATCCTCTCAAAAAGTAGAACATTTTAGTACTTAATAAATCTGTTTATGCTTTTCCCAATTTACATGCTATTGACCAACATTTTCATTCTGTCTTTTTTTTACAAGTTCCACTAATTAAAAATTATTATTATTAATTTTTAAACAGACAACATTTATTTAAATTTACCTATAGATTTGCCAACTTAATTGCACCTTAATCCATCCCTTTGTTGTTATTTTATAAGGCTT
This sequence comes from Leopardus geoffroyi, assembly GCF_018350155.1. NCBI lineage: Eukaryota > Metazoa > Chordata > Mammalia > Carnivora > Felidae > Leopardus > Leopardus geoffroyi. The sequence continues at coordinate 24,558,424 of NC_059338.1, read as the reverse complement.
GTATGGCTAATTTTATGTGTCAGCTTGAGCGGGTTACAAGATGCCTACATACTGGTTAAACAGGGTTACAAGATGCCTACATACTGGTTAAACATTATTTCTGAGTATATTTGTGAGGGTGTTTCTGGATGAGATTATTATTTGGTCTATTTTTAGTAAATTCTTAGCTTTTAATCTAAAAAAGATTTTTTTCCCATAATTTTTTTCAAAGATAGTATTCTTGAGTACTCAATTAGAGGCTTTTATTTTGTCTTAGCAATGTAAAGAGAGTATTCCCTTATTTTAGTTTCCAGCTTTGTTTAAAAGGCTTCCTATAGTCTAATAGTCTTTGTTTCACTGGTGATTTGTCTTTTCTCTCTGTCTGTTTTAATATTTTCTTTTTGTCTTTGGTGTTCTTATGCTTTATTAATATATTCTTAGGTGTGGGTTTTTATTTACTTATTTACATCCCTTTTGTATTCCTTGCTTCCTACCTGATTTTCATTTGTTTTGACAAATTCTCAGCCTTGATCTCTTCAAATGTTCTTTTCCTTTTTATATATTCTCTTTCTGGAACTCAGTTAAAGATATATGATGCTTTCTCCATACTTATTGTATTGCTCTTTTATACATACTACATTCTGGGTTGTTCAGATTTACATATTTATTTCATATTATGTGACTGATAATTTCAGTATCTAAAGTCCATATAATTATCAATTTTTTGTTTTTTGTTTTTTTCACTCTTACTTCTGAAGGCAAGATTCTGTGTGTGTTTGATGATCCTTGATTGTCAACTGATATTTTCTTGGTATGTGAGAATACTGACAGTCTATTTGTTTTTTGTAAGAGAGAGAACATTTTCATTTAATTCTGCCAAGTTCCAGAAATCAGTACGGTGCCATAGAAAGTTTTAGAATAGTTCCAAGTGTCCCAGTAGCTAGATACAGTGGCAGTAAAAAATAAACCTGGAATTTAATGCCTTATGATGATATTTCTATGTTTTTATATATAAAAATATAGGTATACAAAATGCAAACATACAAAATATTATATTTTTATATACAGGGTACAAAAAACAGAAAAATTTAAACAAAGTTATGTTTAATGAGTATATTTATATAACAATATGTTTGTTATACTATTTCTCACTCATACTATTTTTTTTTAATGTTTATTTATTTTTGAAGACAGAGCATAAATGGGGGAGGGGCAGAAAGAGAAGGAGACACAGAATCTGAAGCAGGCTCTAGGCTCTGAGTTGTCAGCACAAAGCCCGACCTGGGGCTCGAACTCACAGAACGCGAGATCATGACCTGAGCCGAAGTCGGATGCTCAACCAACTGAGCCACCCAGGCACCCCTCATGCTATTTGTTTTTAATGGGCAACCCATGGACTGACATTATATCTTGTTCTTACCTCAAGATCTAACCCATCTGAAATGCCGCCAGTCACCAAGACAGAGGGAAAGCTATCTGGCTAATTGTGTATAATTTCTGAAAGCTTCTGCCTAGAGATCACACAAATCACTTCAACTCTTATTTCATTGTCCAAAGCAGGTTCCATGTATGTATTTAATATAAAAAACCGAAGTATGGTCCTACCATGTGCTTCTAACATCCTCCTTTCATTACTCTTGATTTTGTTAGTTTTAACATTTATTCTACAGTTCTAACATTTACACTGAATTTCATAACTAATTTTTCCATTTTCTTCAAATCTTAGTTTTATATCTAAGTGGATATCTTTTTTTACCACCAGTGCTTTCCAACTGTGGCTTCTCAGTTATTGAGATCTTAATTTTGATTCATCTTTTTTTTCCCCTTGCATTTCATAATTTTTAAGACAGGCTCTTGGACTCTATTCCATGATTTCTTGCATATTCATGAATTTATTTCTTTTATACTAAAATGTCAACTTAACTGAATATAAAAAGTCTTGAGTCACACTTCTTTCTCATACGTACTTCATAAATATTTCACTCATTTTTAATGTAGGATTATGTGCAAATGTCATTCATATTTTTCTTTTTTGCATGGCTTTTTTTCTCTGGATGCCCATAGGATGCTTTCCCTTTTTGAAACCAAGGTAAATTGAATTGTATTTACCTTTTCAAGTTAGAAAAAAGTCTGCTGTTTTAATATGTCATATAGCTTATATCCTCCACCAATCTCATCTCCCTGGGTTTGTTTTTCTATTCTTAAAAAAAAATCTAAATATTAATTGAATTATATCACAGATACAGAAAATACACATATCATGATGTCTAAAGCAAATTAATTTTATAAATGTGGATTCACCAATGTAAACAGTATATGGATAAAAAATAGAATACCAGTATTCTGGAAGTTTCCTCACGATCCATGCCAGCTGTTCCTTCCCCAAGGAGTGACCATTTTCCTGACTTCTAACAACTGAAAGTATTGCCTATTTTTTAAAAAACAGAAAACAAAGAAGTTCTTTGGTAAATAAAATTTCACATAGACACAAGTAAAGAGGGAAGGTAACAAAGTTTATACAGTTTTTATCAATAAAAGCATTTGTTTACAGATAATGTAATATCAAGTGAAAAGAGGCATGTATATTTTCAACAGTCACATTTGAATTAGGTTTTGTGAGCAATTTGAAAGTAGACTTTATTTCCATGCCTGAAGGTATACATGATTGTACTTTTGTGAAAAGAATGATTAAATTTTGACTCATTGCTGTTGTAACAATACTTGTTTTTCTAACCATAGGTTACTGATTGTAAGCTTATTTAGCAAGGCCTTTTTGGAAAAACTTTTAATTGAAGTACTATATACAGATGAACATTAATTATAACCACACAGGACCCATGAAACTATTAAACAAACAACGACTAGCATACCTTACATCCCTCTTCACTCTCCTGACTTCTAATGTCAGAGTATTTTTGTATACTATATAAATGGTACCATACACTATTCTTTCCTGGCTTCTTTCACTCAACTTTGTATTTGTGAGATTCATCCCCATCGTTGTGGGTGGTCATACTTTGTTCTTTTTGATTGCTGAAATGTACGTGAAACATATGTGTGTGCCTGTGTACTTTTAGTGTGTGACTAAACCACAGTTTATCTATCCATTCAATGGTTAATAGGTATTTGGGCTCTTTGTTTTACCATTACAAATAGTGTTGCTGGGCATTTTTATACATCATATGTCTTCTGGTACACATGTATATAAATATTTTAAGTATATACCTAGGAATGGAATTGTTGAATTGTAGGGTATGCATATGTTAAGATTTTGTAGATTCTGCTGAAGAGTTACCTAAAAAAGTGTCCATTCCTATCAGCAAATAAATGAGAGTTCTGGTTTCTCCACATCCTTCTCAGTACTCAATGTCGTCTGATGTTTTCATTTTAGTAATTTCTAGTGGGTTTATAGTGATAATACAAGGTAGTTTGAGATAAACCATTTAACAGTTTTATACTATTCAATAGCTTTTTTTCTAGACTCATACACAAAGATATATAGATTTTTTCCATCCTCCTCTCATTTTTTTATTCATCATTTAATACCTACACATGATTATTTATAACATATATGAAGAATTAGTACTGAATGAAATTATCCCTGCTTCAGAAATAGAATGTTATCTTTGTAGAATTCTTCATCTGTCTTTGAAATTCAATATTTTCAATATCATTTATCTTTTTTACTAATCATTATTTTTAACATATATTTTGTAGCAATATAACATCAGAAGCAGTGGAGATAATCTTACTCTCTAGCTCAAAGTCCCCTTCCTCCTTTTATTTTGTTTTTACTTACTCTCTTATTGCCACTACCCCTCCTGTTCCTCTTTCCCTCCTCCCAATTGCCTAACATGTTAAAATGTTTGATGGGTAAGCATTTATTTGGACATTCTCTTCTAAAACATAAATGTGTATTTCACATTTTTGTACACATTTTTTTCTCCTGTAGATCTCACATTAGTTCTTAATTCTTTGTACTCAGCATTATATAGCAGGATCTGTCTATGTTTATCTATGTATTGCCGCATAGTTTTCCATAACGTGTACCTATCACAGGTAAGTTCTTTCCTCAGTGACAGTCACCACTTACATTGCTCCAACTTCTTGCTACCCCATCATATGACATAACATCCCTCTTTGTACTATTTCCTTATGGATGATTATGAAAACTTCTGGAGCTATATTGCTGGCCCTAAAATCTAATGTATACCAAATATAATTTCATACTGAAAGATGTTGTCCAGAATGACTACACCAGTCTACATTCCCACACAGTACATAAGGGTTCCTACATCCTTTAATCTCACTATTGTTTTAATTTACATTTCTTTACTTATAATATGTGTAAACATTTCTTCCTATATTCATATTCTTATCAACCTTTTTTGTTTTCTTGGGAAGTCATAGCTTTTGTTGTTGATATGAAGACATTTCTTATATATTATTTACATATTCTAAATTAACGCTCATTGGTTTTAGATATTGTAATGACAAATTTTTCCCAATGTGATTGGCCTGTTAATTTTAACCGGTGTCCTTTAAAAAAAAATAATAATGTTTATTTATTTTGAAGGAGAGAGAGACAGAGCATGAGCAGGGGAGGGGCAGAGAAAGAGAGAGGGAGACACAGAATCCAAAGCTCTGAGCTGTCAGCATAGATCTTGACATGGGGCTCGAACTCACAAGCCATGAGATCTTGGCCTGAGATGAAGTCAGACACTTATCTGACTGAGCCACCCAGGTGGCCCATAACCAGGTGTCCTTTATTCAGAAAAGATTGTGCAAGTTTATCTTACATACGGCAATCTTGATGAACTTTTTATCAATGCTCATAACTTGTCTATTGATTCAGCTTCTTTCAGCCTAGTATTTTTATTAGTTTTATTGCTATTGATCAACTTTTCTTAGAATATCAATATGCACTTTTAACCTATAAATAAGGCATTTTTTCTTTTCAGGAAAGTATGCTTATAGCAAACGTTTGGATTTTAGATGAGATAGGGCATTTTCAGGGTGGTATGGCTGCAAACCTTTGGATTTTAAAATACATGTTCTATGTTCATGTATTACTGTGTTCTGTTCTCATAATTGGTATTGTTGAATGTATATTCTGTTCTCACATTCAGTAACAATAATTATGCATATATTGAATTTCCCTTATCTTCAATATCTATGATTTGATCTTTGTTTTTTTATTAATAAGAACATTTTATTGAATTTCAGTAACTTGGTAATTTCTTTTAAATTATTATTTATTATTACTTTTTAAATTACATTCAAGTTAGTTAAAATATAGTGTAATAATGATTTCAGGAATAGAATTTAGTGGTTCATCGCTTACATATTACACCCAGCGCTCATCCCAAGTGTCCTCCTTAATGCCCCCTGCCTGTTTAGCCCATCCTTCCCACGCGACACCCCTCCAGCAACCCTCAGTTTGTTCTCTGTATTTAAGAGTCTTTTATGGTTTGTTTCCCTTTATGTATTTATATTATTTTTGCTTCCCTTCCCTTATGTTCATCTGTTTTGTATCTTAAATTCCACATATGAGTGAAGTCATATGATATTTGTCTTTCTCTGACTGACTTATTTCACATAGCTTAATACACTCTAGTTCCATCCATGTTGTTGCAAATGGCAAGATTTCATTCTTTTTGAACGCCGACTAATATATCATTGTGCATATATACCACATCCATCACTCAATGGACATTTGGGCTCTTTGCATACTTTGGCTATTGTCAATAGCACTGCTTTAAACATTGGGGTGCATGTGCCCCTTCGAAACAGCACACCTGTATCCTTTGGATAAGTACCTAGTAGTGTAATTGCTGGGGCATAGGGTAGTTCTATTTTTAATTTTTTGAGGAACCTCCATACTGTTTTCCAGAGTGGCTGCACCAGTTTGCATTCCCACCAGGAGTGCAAAAGGGTTCCTCTTTCTCCACATCCTCACCAACAGCTGCCATTGCCTGAGTTGTTCATTTTAGGCATTCTGACAGGTGTGAGGTGGTATCTCATTATGGTTTTGATTTGTATTTTCCTGATGATGAGTGATGTTGAGCATTTTTCATATCTGTTAGCCATCTGGATGTCTTCTTTGGAGAAGTATCTATTCATGCATTTTGCCCATTTCTTCACTGGATTATTTGTTTTTGGGGTGTTGAGTTTGATAAGTTCTTTATAGATTTTGGATACTAACCCTTTATCTGATATGTAATTTGCAAGTATCTTCTTCCATTCTGTCGGTTGCCTTTTAGTGTTGCTGATTCTTTCCTTCACTGTTCAGAAGCTTTTTATCTTGATAAGGTCTCAAAAGTTCGTTTTTTGCTTTTGTTTCCCTTGCCTCTGGAGACATTTCAAGGGAGAAGTTGCCACGGCCAAGGTCAAAGAGGTTACTGCCTGCTTTCTCCTTTAAGATTTTGATGGCTTCCTGTCTTACATTTAGGTTTTTCATACATTTTGAGTTTATTTTTGTGTATGGTGTAAGAAAGTGGTCCAGGTTCATTCTTCTGCATGTCGCTTCAGCTTCCCCAACACCATTTGTTGAAGAGACTGTCTTTTTTTTTCCATTGGATATTCTTTCTTGCTTTGTTGGCCATACGCTTGTGGGTCCATTTCTGGGTTCTCTATTCTGTTCCATTGATCAATGTGTCTGTTTTTGTGCCAATACCACACTGTCTTGATAATTACAGCTTTGTAATACAGCTTGAAATCTGGGATTGTGATACTTCCAGCTTTGGCTTTCTTTTTCAGGATTGCTTTGCTATTCGGGGTCTTTTCTGGTTCCATACAAATTTTAGGATTATTTGTTCTAGCTCTGTGAAGAATGCTGGTGTTATTTTGATAGGGATTGCATTGAATATAGAGATTGTTTTGGGTAGTATCAACATTTTAACAATATTTGTTCTTCTAATCCATGAGCATGGAACATTTTTCCATTTTTTTGTGGTTTCTTCAATTTCTTTCCTAAGCTTTCTATAGTTTTCAGTGTATAGATTTATTTATTCCTATGTATTTTATGGTTTTTGGTGCAATTAAAAATGGGATCAATTCCTTGATTTCTCTTTCTGCTGCTTCATTTATTGGTGTACAGAAATGCAACCGATTTCTGTACATTGATTTTATATCCTGTGATTTTCCTGAAATCTAGCAGCTTTTGGTGGAGTCTTTTGGGTTTTCCACATAGAGTATCATGTCATCTGCAAAGAGTGAAAGGTTGACTTCATCCTTGCTGATTTGGATGCCTTTTATTTCTTTGTGTTGTCTGATTGCTGAGGCTAGGACTTCCAACACTATGTTGAATAACAGTGGTGAAAGTGGACATCCTTGTAGTGTTCCTGACCTTACAGGGAAAGTTTTTCCCCATTGAAGATGATATGAGCAATTGATCTTTCGTATATGGTTTTATGATCTTGAGGTATGATAATTCTATCCCTACTTTCTTGAGGGTTTTTATCAAGAAAGGATGCTGTATTTTGTCAAATGCTTTCTCTGCATCTATTGAGAGGATCATGTGGTTCTTATCCTTTTTATTAATGTGATGTATCACATTGATTGATTTGCATATATTGAACCAGCCCTGCATCCCAGGAATAAATACCACTTGATCGTGGTGAATAATTCTCTTAATGTATTGTTGGATCTGATTTGCTAGTATTTTGTTGAGAATTTTTGCACCCATGTTCATCAGAGAAATTGGTCTCTAGTTCTCCTTTTTAGTGGGGTCTTTGTCTGGTTTTGGAATCAAGGTAATGCTGGCTTGTATAATGAGTTTAGAAGTTCCTTCCATTTCTATTTTTTGGAGCAGCTTCAAAAGAATAGGTGTTAACTCTTCTTTACATGTTTGGTAGAATTCCCCTGGAAAACCCTCTGGTCCTGGACTCTTTTTGTTGGGAGATTTTCGATTACTGATTCAAGTTCTTTACTAGTTATGAGTCTGTTCAAATTTTCCATTTCTTCCTGTTTCAGTTTTGGTAGTTTATATGTTTCTAGGAATTTTTCCATTTCTTCCAGATTGTCCAATTTGTTGGCATATAATTGTTGACAATATTCTCTTATTTTTGTTTGTATTTCTGCGGTATTGGTTGTGATCTATCATCTTTCATTTGTGATTTTATTTATTTGGGTCCTTTCCTTTTTCTTTTTGATCAGTCTGGCTAGACAGTTAGCAGTTTTGTTAATTCTTTCAAAGAACCAGTTCCTGGTTTCATTGTTCTACTGTGTGTGTTTTTTTTTTTATTTTGATATTATTGATTTTTCTCTAATCTTTATTATTTCCTGTCTTCTGGTTTTGGGATTTATTTGCTGTAGCTTTTTTAGGTGTAAGGTTAGGTTGTGTATTTGAGACCTTTCTTCTGTCTTTAGGAAGGCCTGGATTGCCATATACTTCTTTGTTATGACTGTCTTTGCTGTATCTTACAGGTTTTGGACTCTTGTGCTTTCATTGTCATTGGTTTCCATGTACTTTTTAATTTCCTCTTTAATTTCGTGGTTAACTCATTCATTCTTTAGTAGGATGTTCTTTAATCTCCAAGTATTCATGGTCTTTCCAAATATTTTCTTGTGGTTTATTTCGAGATTCATAGTGTGGTCTGAAAATATGCATGGTATGATCTCCATCTTTTTGTGCTTGTTGAGGGCTGATTTGTGTCACAGTATGTGATCTATTCTTAAGAATGTTACATGTGCACTTGACAATGTGTATTCTGCTGGTTTAGGATAAAATGTTCTGAATATATGTTAAGTCCATCTGGTCCAGTGTGCCATTCAAAGCCATTGTTTCCTTGTTGGTTTTCTGCTTACATGATGTGTCAATTGTTGTAAGTGGGGTGTTGAAGTTCCCTACTATTATGGTATTATTATCAATGAATTTCTTTATGTTTGTGATTAATTGATGTATATATTTGGGTTCCATCATGTTGGGGGCATAAATTTTTAAGTTGTTAGATCTTCTTGGTGGATAGACCCCTTAATTATGATATAGTGCCCTTCTTCATCTTTTGTTATAGTCTTTATTTAAAATCTAGTTTGCCTGATATAAATATGGCTATTCTAGCTTTCTTTTGGCAACCATTAGCATAGTAGATGGTTCTCCATCCCCTTAATTTCAATCTGAAGGTGTCTTTTGGTCTAAAATGAGTCTCTTGTAAGTGATATATAGATGGGTCTTGTTTTTGTATCCATTCTGATACCCTATGTCTTTTGATTGAAGCATTTAGTCCATTGACATTTAGAGTGAATACTGAAAAATAGGAGTTTAGTGCCATTGTGTTGCCTATAGAGTTGGAGTTTCTGCTGATGTTCTCTGGCCCTTCTAGTCTTTGTTGCTTTTTGTCTTTTTTGTTTTGTTTCATCTTTTCTCTACTTAAAGAGTCCCCTTAAAATTTCTTGCAGGACTGAAGTTTAGCGGTCATGAACTCCTTTAGTTTTTCTTTGCCTGGGAAACTCTTTATCTTTCTTTCTATTCTTAATGACAGCCTTGCTGGATAAAGAATTCTTTGTTGCAAATTTTTCCGATTTAGCACATTATCCTGCCACTCCTCTATGGCCTGCCACGTTTCTGTGGATAGGTCTGCTGCAAACCTGAGTTGTCTTCCTTTATAGGTTAAGGACTTTTTTTTTCCCTTGCTGCTTTCACAATTCTTTTTTGTCTGTGTATTTTGTGAATTTGACTATGATATGCCTTGGTGATGGTTGGTTTTTGTTGAATTTAATGGGAGTTCTTTGTGCTTCTTGGATTTTGATGTCTGTGTCCTTCCCCAGATTAGGAAAGTTTTCTGCTAAAATTTGCTCACATAACCCTTTCTCTCTCTTCATCTTCTGGGACTCCTATGATTCAGACGTTATTCCTTTTTAATAAGTCACTGAGTTCTCTATGTCTTTTATCGTGCTCTTTTGCCTTTCTCTCTTTTTTTTTCTGCTTCATTATTCTCCATAATTTTGTCTTCTATTTTGCTGATTCACTGCTCTGCTTCCTCCATCCTTGTCACCGTAGCAGCTTGTTGAGATTGCATCTCTGTTATAGCACTTTTAATTTCGTCCTGACTAGTTACTTCTTTTATCTCTGCAGAAAGGGATTCTATGCTTTTTTTCAACACCAATCAGTATTCTTATTATCATGGTTTTAAATTCTAGTTCAGACATCTTGCTTATATCTGTGTTGATTAAGCTCCTGGCTGTCATTTCTTCCTGTTCTTTCTTTTGGGTGAATCCCTTCATTTTGTCATTTTAGCAGAAGAAAAAAATTAATAAAATAAAAAATAAAACTTAAAAGCTAAAAAAAAATCAAATAAAGGAAGGTAGATCCTAGGTGTGTTTTGACCTGCTTGTTGAAAGCAACTTGATGGAAAAGAGAAAAAAAGGGAAAGAAAAGAAAGAAAAAAATAAAAAAAATTAAAAAATTAAAAAAATGTATATAAAGAATAAAATGAAATAATGTGAAATAAAATAAAAATTTATAAAAAAATAAAAATATATAGTAAAATAGTAATTCAAAAGTTAAAATAAATTTAAAAAATGAAAAAAATAAATTTTTCTCTTTCCACTGAGTTCTGTGGCTCAAGCTATGCAGATTGTTGTGTGAATCCTCAGATCAATTTCCTAGGTTTGCAAAATGGTTTGGTGCTGATCTACCTGCAATTCTGGGATGAGACAAGCTGAGAGCTTCCATGCTGCTCCAGTACCTTGAACCTCTCTTGTTGTCTCCACTTAATTTTTGAGAGTAAACTTGAATGTGCTAGCCACTGAGGTCCAACCTGTGTATAGTCAGCTGACTTCAGATCCTCCTGCTCACAGTTTGAGTTTGTCAGGAGTCTTCACATGGTGAAGTTAGGTTCTCTGCTTTAGTCACCAGCTATAATCAAGATCTCAGCTTGGCTGCATTCTTATCTTCTATATCCACGTGAGAGTGCAGGAAAACTGAGAAAACTTCCAGGAACTTGGTATTTTAAAGATTTTAAACCTTTGCACACAAATCACCACTATACTTTCTACAATAGTGGAGGTTGGGACTTGAAGATTGTCACTTATGTCCTCGTGTCACATAGCATGGAAATCCCAAGTCCTGACACTGTCCTGCCCCTTCTGACCTTGACTCAGTATCTATTCTGTTGTTCCAGGGAGAACAGTGAAGGGAGTGGTGTCTTTAAGAAGCTCAACTGTCCACATGAATACTCTGAAGATGCCAGGGTAAGACGGATCCAAAATCATGCCCAGACTCCTTGTAAGATCTGTTTCATTTAGTATTTTTAAATTCAACTTTTGTTTGATTCTATCAAGATTGTTATGCTCCAAAATACAGAATACAAATGTGTGTATGTTATGAACACACTGCTTCTAATGCTGATTTGACTTCTAGAATTGCTTTATCTCACATATTTTTCTGAGCTCTATGATCTTATCTCGTATTTCTAATCTTACTAAGTTTTGTCTTCATGTTTTATTTGATGCATTTGAATGCAAAAAGACTTGGTTAAGTAGAAACTATCTTTTGATTCATGGTATCTTTCTTCTAGTGGTATTTTCTTTATATGCCTTTTTCTTCTTACATTGCTCTTTTCCTACTCGTTTGATTTTTTAATCTATGTGTACGTCACTTCTTTCTGATTTTTAATAATTTTGAATAGGGCATGTATGCCTGGTTCAGATATTTGTGAAATTAATTAAGGGTGAAGGATGAAAGCTGAAGTGCTGGAAGTTTATGACATAACCTTCACCACCTCTGTTTTGTTATCTCATGAGGGAAAGGCTCTGCTCATCATTTATCTTTCTCATGTCTGTTGAGCAGAAAGTCTTTGGAATTTTCACAGGAAAGCCTTAAGCTCCAGGTGTCTATGATGTATTTAGTAGTTATTTATTTTTGTATGGCTTTGATTAGCTATCACCAAGATGACCCTCTTCTTGTCCTCTTTCTGAAAAGATGACTTATCTATGTAGCTTCTTATTCAGCCTCCCCTCATTCATCAGCTTTGCTTTAAAGCACCTATATTCCACTCATACCTCCCATGTAAATTTTCTTTGATCCTTTCAGAGTTGTGCCATCTACTCTCAGGGACAGAGGCACTATTTAAAGAATCTCTAGAAGTTTCTGTACTCTAGTACTTACTGTTGACACTTCTGTCATTTTGGCCCTAATAATTTTTTTTTTAATTTCTATTTGGAGTTTGTAATTTGGGCTGTGACTATCTCCTAGTCCCATTGAAGATATATATAGCAGACTTCATTTTTTAAATATTAGATTGTTGTTTCAGCTGGCATTCATAAGAAAGTGGATAAAAATACAGAAGGGGAGAATGCTTAGTTTACTGAAGTATAAAACTGGTCAGTAAAAATATTTTTAATCACTTATATTTTAAAGCTTGTCATTATTTTAAAATGCTTTACATTTTTCTAAGGGATCAAGTGCTTTGTGGTGGGTGTGTAATTACTGTATAATGTAAAATTGGGGACCTGAACATGGAATATTTGTGCATGCCAGTAATTTGAAAATTAGCATCCAAACCACAGTGGAATTTGATGAAAAATAAAATGGAAAGTTATTATATCACTTAGTTTTATTAGGAAATTATTCTCATATTGGGCCAAAAACAACAAGTAATTATTCATAGCACCATTGAGGAGATTGCCATATGTGATATACATATATTTATTGGTTAGGGTTTTTTCAGGTATAAGTGATAGAAATTCAGTTCAAAACATCTTAAGTAAAAAGAGAACTTATTGATATCTTTGACTGGCTATTCTAGGAGTGGCACTTATTTTATCTTGTGTTGCTGCAAAGTTCTGGTTATTTTCAAATGGTTTGTGTGAAGAACACATAGAGCTCCCAGTTAGAAACCCCACCAGAAAGAGAATTTCTTGCTCCTGATATCCCTACGTGAAAGATTCCTTTTTCCCATTGTCCATACTGCTTGAGCCAAATTTGGATCATATGCCCATGCAGGTATGTAAGAATGGGTAGTAGAATCACACCATGATCAAATGAGAAAAAGTAGGACTTTTACATACAAGAACAGGATGTTGGCAGACCAAACGTTAAGTCCAATGATTAATTGATTGGGATGTACTATCTCAATATCCTGATTGCAACATGATCTCAAAAAAGGTTTTACACTTCTACTTTAAGCATGTTGCAGAGTCACTGAAGTCTGTTCTGTGTTGTTTTGAAAGGGATTAGGGGAAAGAACAAACCATAAGACTGGTTTGTTTCAGTGATCTTTATTCTTTAGTTGCAGATTGAAAAACCAATGGCTCAGGGTATTTACTCTGGTAGCTTCAAGTTTTTCAGGGAATCTTAGGTTTAAAGATGCTCTCATTTCCGTTGGAAGTGAATGAACTAGTCCTCAGAGCTTCTGCAATTATCATAAATCACAGGGAGAGACATGGAAGGCCAGGCAATTAAATGTAGAGGAACTAAGTCTTTTGTGGCATCATTAGTTCATTATATCGTCTTGGCTAAAACTGGTCTATCTCTGAATTTCTCCATATGTGTGATAATAGTTTTTTTTTTTTAATTTTAAAAGGCATTGTAGATCACGTATTCTGTTTCTAATAATCAAGAACATGGTAAGGAATACACCAGGACATTTTTGTCCATAGCCTTCACTAATAGTGTCAAAATCTCCTTTTCTGAGAATTAAAAATCTACTAATATGGATTATGTCATATTGACCTTAATGTTCTTCCTGTAACTCCTATTACTCTAACTGGTTCTGCAATATACCTAACATGGATATCATTATTGCTATTTAGTGATGACTTGGGAATTTGTGTTTTCTCTCCTATTTGATTCATTCTTACTTATTAACTCTCATATGACTCCAGCATAAATAAACGACCTACCTTCTAGTTTGCTCTTTCTAAGTGACTGGGCTGCATCTAGGAACTTGGCACTAGTCCTTCATCTGTGATTGGATTTACCAGGGAGATGATCCTCAAAAGAGTTTTTAAACATTGAAGAAAAACGAGAAAGAAGGACAATTGGTGGGAAATTAAAAAAAACAAACCTTTTGTGAAAAAAAGAGATTATTTATTTATTTATTTATTTATAGAAATAGAGAGAGTGTGAGAGCACACGAGCCAGGGAGAGAGGCAGGGGGGGAGAGGGAGTGAGTATCTTGAGCAGGCTTTACACTCAAGTCCTGATGCAGGACTTGATCCCATGACCATGAGATCCTGACCTGAGCCAAGATCAAGAGTTGGATGTTCAATCAGCTGAGCCACCCACATGCCTCAAGAAACAAAGTCTTTTGATTTATCATTTTAACAGTCTTGATCCCATTTGACCCATGTTCCAGTATATTAAACAATGGATAAATTAGTTTTGAAGTGTTGCTTGGGTAAAACAGATAAGTCATAGAGAAATCATGGCCTTATACAATTTATAACTCCTAAGAAAACTTATACAAAGTTAACTCTTAGGAAAGTAATCTGTTATCAGGAAATTAGTTGAAAAAACTCACTTTTGGCTGTCTGGTCATTAACATCTAATGGCATACAGCTTTTCTGCATCACAGTGTGCGATTTGGTGATTTTCCCAGAGCTTATGCCCAAGTGAAGCTCATAGGCCTGAAGGCAAAAAGAAAGGAAACAGAAGTGCAAAGGACAAATTAGAGTTGTTTCTTATTTGTGTTTCCTAATCTGAGTGAATGCCTTGTTAAAAATGTTAATCCCAATGTTCTTAAATATCATTATTGCATTTCTGCATCATACTAATTAGTATTCCAATATAGTTTGTATTGATATTTGAGTAGGAGGTGATGAACTTTCCTCTTAATTATTGATTTGGCTCTGACATTTCCAGATTGCTTTTTGCCATATCCGTATTTTCTGCAACTGTAAAGTTTGCGTGGACCCAGTGTAAAAATTGCATTACTCATTTAGCTCTGTGGCACATGTTCAGCTTGTTGCATCTGAACTCAATATGGTGAATATTTTTTTCTGCTTTGCATGTGAATATAATTCAAGATGCTTGTTTTAATTTTAAATGCCTACATGCCATGGCTTCTAACTAGAGAATATTTAAGGTACTTTTCTGATTATCCATCTTTATTATTTCCATGAGAGTTCAGAAGAATCACTGAACAGCCAGATTTTTTTTTTCTTTGTAACATTGGTACATTTATGTTGTTTCAATTGCTCTGAGGATACATACTTTAGTTTATCTCATAAAAGGTAATCAAAGCTGTTCAACCAGTTGTGTGAAATTTGAAAAGCATAATTAAATTCATTAGTTGCTAAACACCAAGGATGAGTTTATATTAAGAAAAAGACTTCTAAATGTGTGGATGCCTACATTTTGAAAAACACATGTAATAAAAATGACAAACTATGTGGTGAACACTGTTCTAAAATATTCAGACGTATTAATGGATTTTATCCTCCAAAAATAAGCACCCTAATTATTCCACTATGCAGAAGGGAAACTGAAGCACAGTGAATAAACTGCTCAAGGTCAAGCAGCTAATAAATGCCAGTGTCAGGATCTAAATCCAAGCAGTCTAGATTTAGAACACGTATATCCGATCATAAAGAATACTGCTTTTCAGGTAGTTGGATGGGTGGATTGGGAAGCAATGGGATCAGGTGTGAGGGAAGGCAAAAGAGTAAGGTAGGTTTTAGGTCAAGCTCTACTCACTTCTGGAGTTCAGAGCCTAAATGATGGAATTGCAGCAAAGGATTTACTAAGAATTTATTTGTGTGTGTATGTATGTAAAAAGTAGGGTACAGCTTTTGTACCCCTCAGACTGAAGTGATCTAAGGGCAAAAAGGTAGCATTTTCATGGAACATGAGATACATGCTAATTTACTGCTTTATTTTTTTTTAAAAAAAGATTTAAGTCATTTCTATACCCATTGTGGGGCTCGAACTCACAACCCTGAGATCAAGAGTTGCATGCTCTACCGAATGAGCCAGCCAGGTACCCCAACTACTTTTCAATAATACATGCAACATGTCAAATGAAGTAGTCCAATCATACAAGCTTGAAAAAGTGAAATCACTAATACTATATCACTTTTACATATCAACCTATTCAATCATATACTTCAGCTTCAATGATATATCTCATATTCTATAATTTTGTATTTTTCTGAAGACTGAAAACAGAAAGTTCAAGTGAGCTAAACAGCTGCTGGTTACAGCCATGCCTCTCAATTTCCTCTCTTTTCTTGATTCTTAAGTATGAATATCTAACATCTTTTCATTGGTATCAGTATTTGTACTTTTTAATTTTATTCTTATTTTTGTATAATAGAAAAAATATATAGTAAATGCTCACATTTTTCATAATTTGTACACTCAAACTGTACAAATCAAGATGGTAATGAACACAGAGCCTCCATTTAATATCTTGAAGTAGTGACCTATATGAAAATAAAGAAAAATACAAATTTGGCATGTAAAAGTAATATAATTAATATTTACAACATATATAGATAAAATACATGAATGTGAAGGATCTTATGTATTAATATATGCCAGTAACCTCAATATATCTAATGTTGTTGTAAGAAAACTGTGAGAGTTTTCTAGTTTTTTTGACTTGTGGTTATGCACTGTGATTCCACCATCATGTTATTTGCAATGAAAACTATTGTTAGCTTGTGGCCCAGGGATACTGCATAATAATCAGCAAAACTGGACTTCCGTATCATGTATACTGAAATGGCTACTGAGTGACTTATTCTAGCTTTCTTTTGCCTCTGTTTAACCATCTTCGAAATGAGAAGAATATCTATTCCATTAATATAAAATACTGTCTAATTATTATACATTTTAAACTAAAGAGTCTGGGGTCATTTTAAATACTGGAACAAACAGACAGTGATTGTATAAGTTGTTGACCTATTATAGAAATAATACAGAAATCATCTCAAGTTTTCCTCCTTACAAATTAAATTTCTAAATAAGAAGGATCAGTAAAGAGTAATGACAATACCTCAATGCAAGTAAAACCATTTCAATTATTATGACCATACCCTAAATGCTTTTTTCCTTCATGAAAACATTCCTATCTCTCAAATGAAACCTTGCATGAGAAAGAGCCTACTATACCTATCTATAAGGCTCTGACAAATGCTTTTTAAATTTGCATGCCTTACTTAGTTTAGTATGACACATGAACACGGATACATATACAATCTTTTAAAACTAATGTCTAAAAGTGCAATGCAATTTTCCTAGATTGGAATGGAAAAATCTAGGTGATTACTTGCACAAGTCTTTCTTCCTTTTTTTAACCTCTCCTTACTTTCCTTTCTTTTTTGTATCACTCAGAAAACTTTGTTTTCAAGTCCATACTATTACACTAGGCACTATTCATTGTGCTGACAAGAGTCAACAAGGTCTTTGCCCTTATGGAGCTTGCATAGTGCTGAGAGTAGAGGAACAAGGAAAAATGAAAGCAAAGAAATAAACACAAAATTAGATAATCTTTTTAAGAGATCATTGAAATTGGTGATATAATAGTTTGCTATAACAGAGAGTGACTAGGTGTCATCTTTGTGTTGGGTGATTAGGGAAATCTTCTCTGATGAAGTGACAAAGAAGTTAGGAGGCAGTCCTGGGAAGAAGGGAGGAAGATCAGGAAATATGAGTGTTGGGAAGGCCCCAGGTGGAAAAGAAGTAAAGTGGATTAGTAGGGTATTAATAGGGCAATCTTATAATTCTATTTTGTAATTTAGGTTACTAATTGGTAAAAATACTTACTAGTATTGACTATAAACCTTCCCTCTCAGTTATACTGGGAAGTGTATGCACTTGGAAGTCATAAAGTCAAGGTTTCGAGTCTTGGCACCTTGTAGCTGGATGATAGCATCTCATCCCATCTTTTAAATATGGACAATGTTACTTAGTTTTGGAACTGTTGTAAAGGTCCTGACATAATATAGGGCACATAGTAGTTACTCACACTGTAGCTATTAATTTTGTAATATTTCAAGTTCTGATGCTTGACCAAGATATGACCTAATCCATTCATATGTGAAGCTTCTCATTCACTCACTAGACAGTCATCAACTAATTGACAATTACTGTGAAAAAGGCAAAGTGGTAGTTGTCATTCCTTGCTTTAGCAGGCTAGGAGATGACAAAGGTCAGGGTAGAGGGATTCATGAACAGGGTGCCTCCTTTAATCTATCAATAAGCAGGATTTGGGACCCTAGCAACATAAGGATCCAAGATAAAAACTGGAGTTTTCCAAACACTGCTGGAGATTTTTTCCTCACCAAATATATATTTACATATATAGTATGTAGAAGAATGATGTGGGTGTTATTCCTGGATTACTGTGCAAGAACATGCTTCAACATTATTGAAGTACATTTGGCGCTAAGTAATTCTCCCTCTGGCTCTGTATTTTCCCTCCAAAACTTCAGTCCAGTGAAGAGGGTTTAGACACAGATAAATGGAGGTATGTGTTACTGTTAAGAATGATGCTGAATAAGATGTGCATTTAGAGGGAGCTATGAGAAATGGAAAGGAAGCAAGGAGGAAGATCACAAAGGACATTCCTATTAATAAAATGTCAACTGTCTCCTGACAGCTTTCCATTGTAAGGTTTGCATACAAATTTTACCTTTCAGACAAGTTTTATTTTTAGAATGACAAAAAAACACTAGAAGTATTGGGTGGATCATGTTACATGTTGGCATATCTTCATAAACCTCCAAGTGGCCTTCCCTTATACAACTTACCTGTGCTTTTTTCAGGTGGAATTTGTGAATTGAGTATGGTATTCTGCCTTTTCATTTTCTTTTTACTGCTTCTTTTCAATGTTACTGAAATAAAAATGATTCTGCTCATGTAGCTGGACATGCTTAGAATATAGGACAGGCTTTGTTACATTTTTCTTCCTGTAGATAGAATCTATTTGAGCTTGAATCAAGGGTCACAGAATAAAACTAATCAAGAAAATAGAGAAACACATGTCTCTTTACTCTGGTGGTAGAATCTGTATTCCCTCTGGCTTTGTGCCTAATCCATCACTTCTCCCCAGGCACCTTTCTGGGGCTCAGTCTCTGCCTGACTCTTCTCACAGTACGAAGGGCCAGGTGTATTTATCCTTTCTCTGTTGCAACAGCCCCATTTATATGGATGCTTCCTAATTTGGTATCTCTGGTCAAAAATTTGCTCCTGTTATTAAGACCCGTATATTCAAACTCTCTTTACTTCCCCATGTGACCTTTTGCTGATGGCTCAAAGTGTAATCATTTTCTCTCTCAAACCTATTTCTGTATTCCCATCTTGCCTGACAGTATTACTTGTCACCTATTTACTCATCCTAGGAGCCTAGAAAGTATCATTGATTCTTCACTCTCCACTAACTTTCACAGTCTCTCAATTATCAAGTCCTGTCAATACTGTCTTCTTAATTTCCTATAGATCTGTCCTCTACTTTCCATCTGCATTGTAACCACTGCCTCCCTTCAGACTACTGGCAAAGCTCACCTGAAATACTGAATAGCTCATAAATGGTCTCCATTCTTCCAGTCTTGTCCTCCTCACCAATCAATTATATACACAGCTACCATGGTGATCTTTGTCACTTACCTAAAGTCCTCAAAACATTCGTCACTGTCTTCAAATTAAAACCAAAAATTGTTGGCATGGTCTGGAAAGCCTCTCCAGATGTGGTTCTTAGTAAATCATTGCTAAGCTTCCTGATGAGTTCTCTCCCTCCATTTCTGCTCCCTCCCCATGGAGGCATCCCCACTGAGCTCCAACTACATGATACTTTTGCATTTGCTAGAATCTGCCATTGCTTTCTTTTTTTGTTAAAGTGTATCCTTTTATTTTTAAGTAATCTCTACACCCAAACTCAAGTTTGGGTGGGGCTCAAACTCATGACCCCAGAGATCAGGAGTCACATGCTCTTCCAACTGAGCCAGCCAGGCGCCCCTGATCTTGCTTTCTTATATTAATTATTTGTACCTGTTTATTGCTGCTGCTTTGGCCTCCACCTTACTCATTCACTCATTTTTTTCATCCTTAGTTAGAGGTCAGCTCCTCCAGAGAGCCTTCACTGATTTCCCCAACCCAGAATTAGATGTCTCTATGTGCTCCATAGCAACAGAGCAGCCAGCACTAATTACTAATGTGACCTATCACATTCCTGTGTGGCTACTGGATAGTCTGTTCTCCCCCATGTACTCTCCCTCCTCTCACCAATTAGACCATGAGAAGTTCAAATCATAGTAACTACTAAATAAATATTTGTTAAAAAAGAATTGAATGTGTTCTTTACACTGAGATATTGTTTTATAGCTAAATGATGCTATCAGAATAGATGTGGAATATGCTATCTTTTTCTGCCTCCATAGATCGGTGCCTCGAAGCATCTATGAAGTGGGTAGTTTAACATATATAAAGTTGCTTTTTTTCTTTTTAAAATTCATTTTCTTTTTTTTTTTAATGTTTTTATTTATTTTTGAGACAGAGAGAGACAGAGTATGAGCAGGGGAGGGGCAGAGAGAGGGGGAGACACAGAATCTGAAGTGGGCTCCAGGCTCTGAGCTGTCAGCACAGAGCCTGACATGGGGCTCGAACTCATGGAGTGTGAGATCATGACTTGAGCTGAAGTCAGACGCTCAACCGACTGAGCCACCCAGGCGCCCCAAAATTCACTTTCAAATAACTTTTACAAGGTAAGTAGATATAATCATTGATAGTTTTGAGAATTTTGTCATAAAAATGATATATGTAATATGCACATGCTTTTCAGTTTTAGACAACCCCCCCCCTCATATTCTATGATTCCAACTATGTTCATTATTCACAAGAAAATTATCAGTAAATTACTTTTTGTTAATAGAATTAGTCTTCACTCATGGGAATGAATTTTTTCTTTTAATAGTTAAATGTTAGCATAATTAATCAATGTACTAGAAATCAGAGATTTAAGAATTTTTTTCCTATTAAAAAGGGGAAGAAACTAGAAGATATTCTCAAATGTATTTTTTAGAAAAAAAGTTTAATCTAGAGAATCAGTCTTCTTCCTAATCCTCATTCTTGATACTTTCTAGTCCATCAGCAATAATAGACCAGAAGATTTTTGGTGAGTACTCTTTTGTTAGTGTGGACCAAACTAGTCTATTGCTCTGATCTACACTAGATGTTGATCAGGGGGCTTAAGAACACCAGTGAGTATGGTGCAAAAGTGTAATGTACAGAATCACATTTAAAATTGTTTCTAAAAATCAAATGTCATGTTATGGTAGAATGAAAGCTTTCATACACACACACAGAGAAAAAGAGTTTATGAAATGGGATATTAAGAGAGCACAGTGAAAAAAGAAACCAAGATAAAACAGTGAGAGTGGAAAATATATTTTAACAGCAGGAAATGACATGACATGACATGAAAAAAAAAAAAGAAGTGTAGAAAGACAGGTGGAAGAACTAAAAGTCAAAATTAATGATACAAAAAAAAATCTGCTTAAAGAAAAATGAAAAGAAAATATAAAGAAGAGCAAAAGAATCTTTCAATTACAAGTTTAAGTTTCAGTGCCCAAATATTACTTAATTGTAAGAATGTCAGGATAGTAGTTTTTATATTGCATTATTTTTAGAATTTTCCTAAATTTAGAAGTGTAAGTCTTCACTTTGACAACGTGAAGGCAAACAGAACATCAGTGTATCATTAATGGAGCAGTCTCCAACCGATCTGGCTTCAAATGGTACAGAGTCCCCTGTACCATTTGTATCCTGAACAGCTGGGCTATGGCAGTATTAGCTGAGCAGATTTTTACTTATTTCTTTATTTTTTTTTTCTTTATAGTGCATTTGCTTCCTCCTAAAATGTTATCTGGGCACTTGGAAGCCAAATAATTAAGACTGTGACAATAAAATAAGGGTGCACAGCTTTTCAAAAAGTATAATGTTGTGGCTTTACCCACTAACCTCCAGTTTCTCAGGAGTCTAACACTCAATAGCTAATTTTTTCTTTTTTAGTGCCTCTGAAGTCTGTTACTGCTATCAAATATTTTGGACTTATGCCAAATATATAAAGGCAGACTATTATAATAAAAATATTAACGTGGAATATTAAAAAAATAAAATTCATAGAGTAATCTTAATGGAAGATGGTAAGTTCCCAAATATAAATCAGATATTTAGTTTCCCCTCCCCCCCACCTGCCACAAACTAACAATGTAGTGACGTAATTTTCCCATTCTGCAAAGTGATTACCAAAGTTCATGCCAAAGAAACATAAACAAATGCATAATTCTGGGGCTACAGCAAATGTGTAAAAATATTAATATTCTAGGCTTAAAAGCCTTTAATGCATCTCAACACAGAGTCGCTGTGATTTTGCTATTTTCAAAGTACGTGTTAGAAAGATAAGCCAGAGGCAGGGGAGCAGGCCGGAATCTAGTAAGTACTAAAAGCAAAATACTCACAAGGGGTATGAAGTTTTCAGAGGAAGAAGGCACCATGATTTGCTGGAAGAATCAGGAAATCTAACAGAGGATGTGTCATTTGAGCTGGGTCTGCAAGAGTGTGCAGGATTTTGAAGACTGATACACAGGCTATGACCACTTTATTTCCACCGTGATTCCTCAGGTTTAGGTACTCATCCTATTTTATGTGATATTATCTTTTTTGCTGATTTCGTCTTGCATTTCCAACACTGTGTCTAAACCCTCCACTATGTGGAGAATTAATCATACCAAATTAACGATTGTCTCCTGAATAAACCAAACAGTTGTTTTTAAAATCACTTTGCCCTCCTCTTCCCATTCTCCCGGCTTGCTTCACTGCTTTCTTCCCTTAGGTAGGTTGCAAACGAGTATAGAAGGTTTGCTTCACTTTCAACGTCTTCCTGCACCCCTCCATGAATAAGTATGTTATCTCACTGAGATTTCCAAATCTCGTTACATGCTGTTTGATTACTGTGTCTCATACTGTATCACTTCATCTATAAGCTTGCTCCTCCAAGCAAAGCATGAGATTCTTGAGGGCACGGGGTGGGGGCGTGGGGGTGGTCTTCTGTGTCTTCAGGCCCAGTGCCTCTCAGGTGGTTAGGTACTGAGCGTCTGTGGGCACCCTAAAGAAATCAGTGCTAGGCGGAAGAACTGTATGCAGACCTAGGGCTTGTACAGGAAGGTTCTCATAAGCAGCAGCTGATACTGAAAAACCAACTCTGGACTCATGGGTTCACTTCTTCCTCTGACTGGGTGGGTCACTACGAGGGGCACTCCAAAGGCAAGGCCACGCAACCTGGAAGCCCACAGCAATACTAGCAGCAGCAACAGTAATGTAAGTGACACTGCTCCTAACATAATCCTCCATGCGTTTCCATGTGCTTTCCCAGCCATCATCTGAATGTTCCTCTTCAGCGGCCTAAAGTGGCCCTACATTCTTTTCCAGAATCCGGGAAACACCTTTCTTTCTTTCAGACCATGAGAGGGAAAAAAAAAAAAAAAAAAAAAAAAAAAGGACTTTCCTGGGACTGAGAGCGGGGATTCCCTCTCCACGAACGTGCACTCTCCACCACGCTCACCGGAGCTGAAGGCGAGCCCCGCGAAAGCGCGTGCGGCCCCTGGGAACACTCCCCACACCCGGCGGCCCCCGACTCCCAGAGAAGGGTCTCGAGCCCGGGAATCCTCTAATTAGGCTCGCCCCCATTGGTTGTCCCCAAGGCACCTCCGTGCCGTCACGGTGTTATGCTAATGAGGGGGAGTCTCATTGGCTCGGCCCCCGGCGGCAGCTGCGACGGCTCTGGCGGGGAGAGCCGGGTTGGCCGCGGCTGGGACCAAACGCACGGTCCCTCTCTCGCCGGCTCCTGGCTGTGCCGCGTGCACGCCCGCGCGGGGACCCGCTGCCGGGATTGCCCTCGGAGGAGGCTCCTCGACCCGCCTTTTAGGAAAGTGCCTCCCCAGCCTGCAGCGCGCACGCCCCCTCCCCTCTTTCTAGGCACCACGCGCTTTCGTTTTTGTTTTTTGTTTTTTTCCGCGAAGTAACTTTTGCATTCCCGCCTCCCCCGAGTCCTGGGGACCAGAGGCGGTGCCGAGCCTGGGGGCGGTTCCTTGGCAGCGTAGATTCTTGTCAGAGCCAGACTTTTTGCTCCTGGGCTCGGTTTGCATCATCCCCATCACACCCTCAGGAGAGAGGATCCAGCCCCCTTTCAGCCTCAGCTTCCGGCTCGGAGCGGACCCCTCCCCCTCCCAGGCCCCTTCCCCTTCCCCGTCCCTCTCCGGACCGCGCATCTTGCTAGTCCCCTCCCTCTACTCCGCAGAATTTTCTTTTTTCTCTCCCTCCACTCCTCTGTTCGTCGTTTTCTGTTTCCCACTCTTTGAGGAAGGATGGTTGATTTGGAGAGCGAAGTGCCTCCTCTGCCTCCCAGGTACAGGTTTCGGGATTTGCTGCTAGGGGACCAAGGATGGCAAAACGACGACAGGTAAGTGGTGCTGTGCAGTCTTGTTCTGTCAGTACAGCTGAAAAAGGGACAGAGATGGGGAGGCTGAAGAGGGAAGAGGAGACAAGAAAAAGGGAGCCACAGACGGGAGGAGAGAGGGAAAGGGACTCTTTGGTATGTCTCTCCATTTTGACTGTATTGAGCAGTTGCTGTAGACAAGGGACTCTTTGCCTTTTCACTTTCTTATCCTTGCAATGTATTTATTGCATTTATTTGGTACTTATTCTTTTGTCTATCTGTGCTTTCCTAGGGTGTGTATAAGGCTGCTACGAGAGGTACAATACATCCAAATGGCACGCAGTATCAGTGCCATATAATTTTCATTTTTTCCTTTTAGGTGTTGTTCCTCAAATTCAAAAATGTATTCAAGGTAATTGAAAAAGCACATAAGAAACTTAAAATCTCTTGCACCTGTTTACTAACTACTTGTCAGTGTTGTCTTGTTAAGGTGTTCACCTGCTGCTGGGAATTTTATACTCTTAACATCTGGAGTTGTAGGTAGACAGTTGTTTTAAATATGTAACAGGTAGTTAGGAAAAATGACGTTTTCAATTGAAAATATTCACTTTGAGCAGGTAACTGTGACTATGATTAATAATGGTGTTTGCATAACATGATCCAACCTTTTCATAATGAATGTGTTTTTAACCTAACTAGTATATATGTCACAAGATTAAAACTTAAGTTTCAAAACTAGAATATTCATTATCAGCAAAATACTGCTCTTGTGTTCTATCTATAGCATCACTGCTTTGCCTCGTCAAACTTCTGAAATTCCTCCGGCTATCTGATTCATTATTTGAAAGACACATTTTATGTTTCATTGAATTTAGTATTTTCTGGAAGTCATTTCATGTATCACATGCCATATATTTTTGTGTTTAAATAATCTGTGTATACTAACTAGGCTCTCTCAACTCAATTGAAATATTTCCTTGAAGTTTGGTATTAATATTCTATTTTAATTACATAAAGGATCCATTACTGGTCCTGTTCAAAATCTCCCCATTCAGCACTGGTTTTTTTCTCACCGTTTGAGCTTTCAATACCAACTTCTGACCATATGCACAGAGGCTTTTATATTAGGCATCAATTTTGGACTTCTTTGGTCTCGTATTAGTAATTTGAAAGGTTATGGATGTTTCTCAGAGGGTAATATTTCAATGCAATCTCTTAAAGGTAAAACATATATATATATATATTTGTTAGAAATTAAAAGAACAAATTCCAGTTTACCAGTATGCTTGGAAAGTAGGGTGTTCTGGTTGACTGAAGATAAGGACATGAATATTAAACAGATTGCAGTGTTAGTTGACTTTTAGATAAACTGTATTGGCCTAGTTTAAATGGCTTATCAAATGCACCATCGTGTTCATAGTGATTGATTCTGTATTTGTTACTTGAGGACCTTAGGATCATCATGTAGAATAGAAATCCCCATGGTGGAAAGCGTGAGATGGACTTAATTTCATAGAGAATATATTTTGGATTTGGTGGTGAGAGCGTTGTTTGTTTCTTAATATTGTATCCAAGGTAGAATTGTTCATGTGGCTCCCCTCATTTGTCTAAGGATGCTGAAGATATATTTCAGTAATTAATAATTTTGGTTAGTCGAATACTACCCAAGTAAGTCACTGCTATATTAAAAAAAGTTTTACACATTTAAAATATCTGTTATGATCAAAGTTTCTGCTAAGTTTAACTTAAAATCTGGGCCGTATTTACTATTAAAATGAAGTATTAAACATTAAAAAAATTGTTCATCCATTTGACTAGTTTTGTGGCTTCATGAAAACTTAATAGTTAGTTTTGGTTCCATTTGTTGTCCATCTTTGAAGACGAGATCCTTGGATTAATAGTGACTCAGCTTTCAATCCTTTGCTCATTTCTTCACTAGCTGAGTTGTCTTGGGTGAGTCATTCAGCCATTATGAGATTCAATAGTTTCTGTAAGGTACAGAACTAACACTTAGCACTAAGCACTGGCTTGTGTTATATGTTAACTACGCTAATAGTGTGTGTGTGTGTGTGTGTGTGTGTGTGTGTAAGGGCATATGTATGTATGTGTGTATGTATTTTGGAGACTAGGAAACTAAGTGTATGGGCAATTAAATACTTGTCTTGGTAATATATCTTATGAGTGAAAAGATGACACCGGGGCTCTGTTCTTTGCAACATTCCTCAGGAAGGTCCTCAATTCTTTCCATTTAAGTTGTCTGAAATTGTAAGAATAATTTTACAGCATCCAGCACAGTTTAGGTGCTCATTAAATGTTAGTTCCCTTCTTCACTTCCTATTTGCAGTATTCAATTATTTTTTAAATTTTTCTTCATAATCATTAATTAATATGCAGTAAGTAAGGTCATCTTTTTTTGTCTTTCATATGCTCATAAATTTCTCTTTGCAACTGAATCTGAGTAGCCTTCTTGTTTGACTCTGTTATCATGTGCTCAATTCCTATGGAGCTGAGGAGAAAGCACTCTTGCATGTAAGAATAGGTGGATGATTTATACCAATGGATACATTTAGTGTTTTGTCCATATTCTCTAGGCTATTTTCTATGAATAGTCTCTGCCTGAGGTTTTTTGTTTGCTTTTTCCCCCTGGTCTCAGAAATTCCCCAGGTCTTGGAGAACAAGCCAGAGGTGGCATTGAGTAAATAAGGAATTGTTAGATAAATACCTTAGCTTTCTAACTTCTTGGTTGGATAATTCTAAAGCATATTCTACACTGTGTCCAATGGGACTGAGCTCCAGTTGCCCACAGTGGCAATTGGTTTGATATTACAAGCTTTATTGGCTTTCTTCCCCCTCTCCCCTACTGGGGAGATCAATTCTGGGATCTGTTCCCAAATAAACTACTTATGCTCCAATCCTTAGCTCAAGATATGCACTGGGGGAATCTGAACCAAGGTGGGTATCTTTTCCATCTAGAGTAACATCCTAGAAATGGTGGAGGAATTAGCTGATGGGAAAGTAGACACTTTCTACCTTGCATTTCTTGTTAAGATTTTTAAATTAAGTCTTAGTAGGGCATGATTGATTGGAATGTGAAAATGAGTAAAGCATACTACTTTACCCCACAGATTTTCTGTAAACTAACCTTGGATACTTCACTTAAATTTATACTCTACCATCTTTTGGTAGGGAAAAACACACATGCTTAAGTGCATATGTAATGTACATGTGACGTGTATATGTGTGTGTGTGTATATATGTATAGACTTTGTGTGTGTGTATAAATGCCATTTTTATATAATTATGTCTCCCTGAATTGCATTCTGGTAACCTTTTCTGAGTAGGACATAAAAGAACCGAGTTAGACATAGCATTGTAGATAACTGCACATTTAGCACATGAATAACGTAAGACTCTGAGGCCATGAAATAAGTTTGAGAGTTGCTAAATGAGAACACTGCTAAAGCCTAGAGATATCTGTTGCAGGTATGCCTCACATTTATTTCTTTGGCATCTGAGTAAAATAAAAAAGTCTAATTCAGGTGGTCCGTGTGGTATTTCTTTAATGATCATTTATCCATTCAGCTAATATTTGACTACATGCTGCATCTCAGGGCCTTATCGAGTTAGGTTTTAGGAAGAATATAAGGAGGAATATGGAACAGTGCTTTGTCAGGTGTTCACAGATATAGGGATAAGCTCCCCTCACCCAAATATTGACAGTATTGTTTATGTTATGCTGTTTTTGCAGAATTTCAATTTTAAGACTGTCAAGAAGATCATGTACCCTTTGTAGATAGAATAGCCAGTGTTGGTTGGAAATAAAGTCCCTGTATTAGGGATGGCTCAAAGTGCTCAATATCATTCGAATCTAGTACTTAGGATACTTAGTATCTTCAAAGTTACTCTGTGATTAAAATATGACTAGAGACAGAATTTATCTGGTTTTATATGGAAGCCATTCTGTAATATGTAGAATTGTAGCAGTGTTATAATCTATTGTTTTCTGTTTTAATGTTTCTGTGATTCACAAAACAATAAAGATTTAGAATGTTCTCTTGCAGTTAAGGATTGGTAAATTTCAAGTTTTAAATGCTTTAAGACAGAACAAGTCTTCATCGTGACTTAATGTTAAAATTTGGAACACAATGCACTTGATGTGGATAAATTGTCATCACTGTTGATAAATTACTGTTAATGGACAATTCTTGTTGCAGTCATACAGGAGTAGGGCTTTTATTTAATTAACACCATTCAGTTTTCAAATATCTGTTCGGTTGTTTCAACTCCAGTCATTTTAAGTGTAACTTTCATATTTTATAGGTGGCAGTTAAAAGTGATGTAAGCAAGTCACCTAATGTATTGTAGTAATAATTGAAAATATAAAAGGATTTGACAAAGAGTGCAATCCAGTCAATTAATAGTTTAAGAAGTATTTATAAAATGGTGAAAATGTTTGGATAGCTTTTGGAGTATGTGTAATTTTAAATATCATACAGTGCAAGTATATTACTTTATATAATAAAATTGGAACAATGGATTTGGAATGGCACATTTATATAACCTACCAATTTTATTTCTCATAACAAAATTATATATTATTTTGAAAAGTAGTCGTTTGATATAAAGTACTTATTCTAAACTTGTAAGTTCAGGCCATTAAATACACTTTTAAAATATTTTGTGTTAGTAAAAAGGAATGAAATGTTATTTTTACTATTTGTATAGTGGAGTCAACTTTTCATATGCGGTATCTATAAAAATGGTTTAAGTATTATTAAGAGAATCTAGATAATGTTGTATTTCTTAGCACTATTATATTAAGGGAAATCTCCATGAATAAGGCAATAAAAAATTACCTACTACTGAAGTAGGTAGTGGTGAAAAATACTTTAGATTATATATGTATATATATATATATATAGTATAATATATACAATGCAGAGAAATATGCATTTTTAGTAATTTTTGTTTATCAATACTTACAGGAATTTTTTTTAATATAAAAAAGTATATGATTTTTTCCTTTTGACCTGATCTTATGAACTGAAATGTGGCTTTTCAGATTACATAGAATTTACTTTTTTTTATTTTTATTTTTTTTACATAAAATTTACTTTTAAAGTGTGATCCATTTACCGACTCTCATATATATATCCACTTTCTGTATATGCTTATGTGTTAATAACACCTGTTCTGTATTATACTTATAACTTTTCAGAGTACTTCTACATATAATAAGTCTTGAATAAGGGAGGTTGGGAGGTAGTAATTTCATTTTCTACGTAAGTTATTTGACGTTTTAAGGAGATTAAACTTTCTACTAAATAATTTCTCTATAGCTTCAAATTAGTCTTGAGGATAGATGCAAAAACATAATTCTTTATGGATGACCAGCAAAATGACTTCAGCTAACTTGTCTTATCAAAATTATTAACACACTTTCCCTCTTTTTTGTTAGTAATGTCATTCAGCTCTGCAAAAGTACGTTTGAAGGATAGTTGGAAAATAGTGCAGATGAAGGCTGAACACTTACAGCTTTTGTCTTCATTATTAGTACAAAATAAAAATTAACTAACAATGTATTTAGTCATAAGGTGTGACTGTAGCTTAGGCCATGCTTTTATTCTCTTGCTGTTAATAGTGAATGTGATAGTTTTATTGACTTTTCCAAATCATGTTCTTGTCTATTAAAATGTTTTTACATGTTCATAAATCACTTTGTCATTGGTGGTTAATTGTTTTTATTAGTGTATTTATGTATTCCCAACATTGTCTTAATTATGCACCATCCTTCTCTAAGTTACTTTTAGAAAATGAAATCTAACCAGTTGCTTTATGTATTTATAGTTTGAAATTAAATTAGCTTGGCCTCTTCTGAGCATATTTATTTATTTATTTTTAAGTTTGTTTGTTTGTTTATTTATTTAGTAAGTAATCTCTACATCCAACATGGAGCTCCAACTCATGACTCAGACCAAGAGTCACATGCTTTTCCCATTGAGCCAGCCAGGTGCTCTACATGAGCAATACTTAATACTTTAATCAAGATGTTTTTTAGAGATGCCTGGGCGCTCAGTTGCTTAAACATCAGACTCTTGATTTTGGCTCAGGTCATGATCTCATGGTGGGTGGTGGGTGAGTTCGAGCCCCGTGTTGGGCTCTGCACTGTGTCAGCATAGAGCCTGCTTGGAGTTCTCTTTCCTTCTCTCTCTGTCCCTACTCCGTTCATTTTCTCTCTCTCTCTCTCTCTCTCTCTCTCTCTCTCTCTCTCAGAATAAATAAATAAACTTAAAGAAATTAACAAAAATAAATTTTAAAAGATGTTTGTAAACTAATGCTTTTACTGAGTTTTAAGTTGCTAAATAAAAATAATCAAAATAATAGATGATGATCCAGAAAGACAATTACTTTTACTTTTTGACAAGCCTTGACTTGATATGGGTTATTTTTATTTTTTTTTAAATGGATCATGAAAACAACAATTCTCTTCACAAGGATCTTAATCATCAGATAGCAATAAAGTTGCAACGGAAGAGAAAATCACTTGGAGGACAGAGTGAAAAAGCAAAGGTGCATCTAGAGCACTGATCACATCTCATCCTCAGTACCAATTCAGGATTGGTTGTGTGGAACTGTAGAAAGTGAGATGTAAGTGAAGGTAGGGGATGTGGAGTCCTTTCGCATACTGAATGTACTGTTTCAGTAGGGTAGATATGGATAAGCAGGGCCGGAAATGTCTAATTTGCATATATCTCATGTGGCAGAGTGACCATGTGCTTGCTTACAGCAGATAAATAAAAACCCAGGCTCCATGAAGGCAAAGAAAGCACTGAAAATGGCATCAGATCCTTTGCATCTGATCATCTAGAAGCATAAGAGTGGATTCGAAATTTCTGACCTTGATTCCTCAGTAACTAGATAGAACTATAACAAGCCGACTTGTAAAGAGAATCTAAGATGTAGTATAATTTCAAGGGAAGGAGGAACCACTGCACATACTTGGAAAAATAAATCATTCATGTAAACAAATTCAGTGCACCAGTGGTATTAGATTTATTTGTTTCCTTTGGCTTAGAAATACAGATGGGTTTGGAGTTGGGAAGTGAGTCAGTTAGAGGCTGGAAAGCCCTAGTTGCCTGAAAGGAGTAGGGGGAAAATGCTCCTGAGTATAGGGGGGAAAGAGGACAGGGAGATTTCTTTCCACAGTTTTGTCTTGGATCGATCACATTTATCTTTACCTATTTGTGACAAATAGAAGCAGTGAAGGTAAACAGAAACAAACCCAGACTGTCAAGCTCAGCTTGTCTGTAGGGGACTGTGGCTGGCAGCAAGTCCCCCATTCTTTGACCTTTTCTTGTTTAGAGTCTTCACTGGGCTTCTCTTTGGGACTGTGCTTTAGTGCTCTGCACCATTGCAGTTATGACATGGCTTTAAAGAGTGAGAATTGTGTCCTCTGTGTATGCATTCCTTAAACTCAGAGTTGTATTACTTCCAATTTTCACAGTATGTAAATGTGTATAAGAAATGGATTTTGCATACAAAGCCAAAAAGCAGTGCATCTAAGAAATAAGGGACTGCTTGTTCTTGGCTTTCTTGTACTGGACTTTGCACAGAATCATAAAGATGAATTGTTATTACAGGGGCACACTTAGCCCATCTTGTAAATCACTGTGTGAATAGGGATAAGAGAGGATTAACACATTTCAACCTCATTTGACTCCCTGTGGGAAAACTTGTAGATTGTCCACATATTGCAGACAACCAGTTATTAACAACGGGGACCAGATGTGTAGTTTAATAATGGACAACCTGCTGTCTCGGGCCTGCCAAAAACTGAAATACCACTCGATTCCCTAGGAGTCACATAAGGTGATCAGTAAGCTGCACAAGTACCAGTGAAGAGTGATGGCAACGACTTTAGTCACTGCTGTAACATGTGGTGATTACATTGGCAAATTATAAAGGGGAGCTTTCAGTGTATACATTCTTTCTATTTCTTGCCTATCTCTCCACAGGGGTTCATGTGCCATTTCACCTATTTCTGCTGAAAATACAGAAGATCAAGTGAAAACCAATGGTACTGAACTAGTAGTTATATAGGCAGGGAACATTTATCAAGAGCTTAATGTATGCCACACACTGTTCTAAGCATGTTACATGTATTATTTCATTTAATCTTCACACCAGCTCTGAGGAACTCTGTTCTTTGCCCCTTTTTATGGATGAATTATCTGAGGCACAGAAATGTATAGCTTGTTCTAAGTTACATAATCACAAAAGGTAGAATCAGAATCTAATTATTATGCCTGTCAACTATGTTTAGAATGTAAACAGATGTGATTTAATGCTATTAAATAACAGGACAAAATACAAACAAATGTAAATGCTTTTAAAGGTAGAAAAAAGTCATATAGCATCTCGATCCCTCTGGGCCCCATATTACAATAGTTAACTCAAAAGAAAAGCTATGGAATTTTCAAAGTTGGTAATATTTTCTGGGAGAAAATAAGTTCTTTTCTTTAAATGGAAAGCATTGTTCTTTTGATAGTCTGGAGAGAGTGGATTAAAATAAGAAATTAGTAAAACAACTAAAACAGATTTTATTTGTTTAAACAAAGTATAGATGAATCAAAAAGGCATCATATATGGTCATATAATTAACTTACTAATATTCTTAAACTGTTCACTTTAGAAGGTTTGGTCAAGGTCATCCATTTCCCATAGCTCTTTGTTAACTTTAGTTAATCTACAATTGTCTTTCTTTAGATTTGGGTGGATGTTTTGTTTGTTTTTTGTATGTTCCTTAGTAGAACATTGGAGTTTCTTACTTACACACTTCTACTGTTTAAGGTATTTGTACATGGATGAAATTCATTTTTCTCAGCCACTCTTCTGGTGATAATGAAAACTATCCCTATGGGGGCACCTGGGTGACTCAGTTGGTTGAGTGTCCGACTCTTGGTTTCAGCTCAGGTCATGATCTCACAATTTTGTGGGTTCAAGCCCCACATCGGGCTCTGTGCTGGTAGTGCAAAGCCTTGTTGGGATTCTCTGTCTCCCTCTGTCTCTCTGCCCCTCCCCCACTTGCACTCTCTGTCTCTCTGTCTCTCCCTCTCAAAATAAATAAATAAACTTAAAAAATTAAAAAAACCCCTCTCGCTATGGTTTAAATGGGGGTAATGTGAAATTACTGACTGTGAGTTTAACACGTAACCCTACCTATTAGTTTCATCTATTCCAAAGAAAATTTGCAATGGTTCATATAAATACATGCAATAGGATAAAATAAATTGAAAATACAGCAGAGAGAAAAGATAATAAGGGGGAAAAAACAAATCAGGTGTAGAGTTGATACACAATGTGAATTCTATGAGTTCCTATATTGTTACTGGAGATGGACCTCAAAATTAGCCAGAGCAGAGAAGACATGATCAGTTGCCTAAGATGAGAAATAAACTAGTAGTTCAAGAGAAATACAACTTTACTTGGTGTGCAGGCTGAAAAGACATTGCTCCCGTGGATCTTCAGTTAGTGTGCACTATCCTCATTCTCTCTCCTATCATAAAAGAATAGCAAGTTTCATAAGACTTTTGTAATGTCTTTATTGCCAGGTCCTGATATAATTAGAAAGAATTACTCACTTGAAGTAGATTTGCAGGACACTCATAAATGTATTTCAGTTATGTCTTGTAGGACAATAAAGGGAACACTTGAGATTACTGATGGATTATGAGCCTTTCTTGTATCTTTAAAATTTTTTTAGTCTCATACTACTCAAAGTGATCTATAGGTTCAGTGCATTCCTTTTCAATACACCAATAGTGTTTTTCACAGAACTAGAACCAAGAATCCTAAAATGTATGTGAAAGACCTTGTGTAACCAAAGCAACTTTGAGAAAGAATAACAAAGCTGGAGGTATCACAATTCCAGATTTCAGGATATGCTACAGAGCTATAGTAATCAAAACAATATGGTACAGGCACAAAAATAGACACATAGATCCATGGAACAGGACGGAAGGTCTGGAAATAAACCAGCACATATGTGGTCAGTTAATCAACTGCAAAAGAGGTAAAGATACCAAATAAGGAAAAGATAGTCTCTTTAATAAATGTTGGGAAAACTGGACAGCTACATGCAAAAGAATGAAACTTGGCCACTCTCTTATACAATACACGACAATAAACTCAAAATGGATCAAAGACCTAAATGTAGGACCTGAAACCATAAAACTCCTAAAAGAAAACATAAGTAGCAATCACTTGGACTTTGCTCTTAGCAACATTTTTCTGAATAAGTCTCCTAAGGCAAAGGAAAAAAAAAAGCAAAAACAGTCTACATTAAACTGAAAATCTTTTGCACAGTGAAGGAAACCCATCAACAGAATGAAAAGGAAGCCTACTGAATGGGAGAATATATTTGTAGACTGTATATCCAATAAGGGGTTGCTATTCAAAACATATAAAGAACTCGTACAAGTCAATACCAAGGAAACCCAGATAATCCAATTAAAAAATGGGCAGAGGGCCTGAACAGACATTTTCCCAAAGAAGACATACAGTTGGCCAACACAGACGCAGAAAAAGATGCTCAACATCACCAATTGTCAGGGAAATGCAAATGAAACGAGATACCACCTCACACCAGTCAGATATACAGTATCAAAATGACAAGAAATTACAAATGCTGGTGAGGATGTGGAGAAGGAGGAACCTCATGCACTGTTTGTCAAATGGAAGTTGGCGCAGCCACTGTGGAAAAATTGAAAATAGAAATACCATATGATCCAGTAATTCCACTACTGGGTATTTACCCAAATAAAATGAAAACACTAATGCACCCCTATGTTTATGGCAGATACGGAAGAAAGCTAAGTGCCTATCACTAGGTAAATGGATAAAGTTAAACACACACACACACACACACACACACACTATAATGTTAACCATATAAAAGAATGAAATCTTGTCATTTGTGACAACATGGATAGACCTAGAGGGTATTAAGCTAAGTGAAATAAGTCAGAGAAAGACAAATATCATATGATTTCACTTATATGTGGAATCTAAAAAACCAAATAAAAAAAGAAACAGACTCATAAATACAGGGAGCATCCTGGTGGTTGCTGTAGGGGAATGGGAGGGCAAGTGGAATAGGTGAAGGGGATTAAGAGGTACAAATTTCCAGTTATAAAATAAATCATAGGGATGAAAAGTACAGCATAGGGAGTATCATCAATAATACTCTAATGTATGGTGATAGATGGTAACTACACTTATCACGATGAGCATTGAATAATGTATGAAATTGATGAATCACTATGTTGTACACTTGAAACTAATATGACATTGTATGTCAACTAAATTTCAATTAAAAAAAAAAAGATTCACATTAACAAAATGGGGAGGGCATCAAAACCAAACTTGGTCTATTTCATGATAGTGTTTTTTTTTTTTTTTTTTGTTTTTCAACGTTTATTTATTTTTGGGACAGAGAGAGACAGAGCATGAACGGGGGAGGGGCAGAGAGAGAGGGAGACACAGAATCGGAAACAGGCTCCAGGCTCTGAGCCATCAGCCCAGAGCCCGACGCGGGGCTCGAACTCACGGACAGCGAGATCGTGACCTGGCTGAAGTCGGACGCTTAACCGACTGCGCCACCCAGGCGCCCCAGATTTCATGATAGTTTTAAAAACATGAATGCATTCACTAAACTAAATTTAGTTAACTAAAAAAAAAAACCCCAAACTTTAAAAAATATAAATGACTTTGATTAATAAATAAGAATGCAGGGAGTTTAGAGTTGATATTCCATGTTGTGCACCTGAGTGCACATTGTCAGTAGAGGCCAGGATGGACATAGCTTTATGGAGAGTCTACAAAGATTCTAACCAAAGCATAAGACTGAATTGTGGTCACTCTCACCTCCTAACAGACACTGGATTGTTTCTTTTCACACAAATGCCTATGGTAAATACCATAGTATTTAACATTCCGTTAAGAGTTTGTAAGTATCCTGAATTTACTTATGGATTTATATATATACATACATATATATATATATATATATATGTATATATATAAAGTGCATAATTATAAAGCAGACTTCTGGTTGCTAAGTAATTGATAAAATGTAACCCCAAACTACATATTTTTTCAATTTACCCATCACCACCAATCTCACTATAATCTCCCTGAGTTCTCCATTTCACAACTTGGCAGTGGTTTTGTATTTTTCTTTTTGAGCTCACTTTTCCTAAATGCTTGATCTCCATTTCTTCTCGTGCTTCATTGTTTGGAGTCTGTTCTATGCACCCCACTTCTAACAATGTTCCATCGCCAGTTCAATCCCCACTTAACCCTCGTATCTTTATCATAGTCTTCTTGAACGTGGTTTTAACATACAGCTGTGTTTTAAAACCTATGCTATGTCACTAAGGCTTATCCTATGAAATTTAAGCCACCGAGTTCAGTACTCAGTGATCTTCATTAATTGATTCCTTCATTATTTTTTCCTAAACTACCTTTTAGAACTTAATCAGTGTCATTATTCACAGAAATCACCCCTTGCCTCACATGCTAATGGCTGCTGACATGCTTGTATCATACTATGACCTGACGCTGTACTCAATCTCTTCCTGTTCACGTCATCCCCTTTTTCATGACTGTACCCTGAATTAGACACAAAGCCAGAGTTACTAAAAACATTTTCCAAATCAGGCTTTTCAGTATATTTTGCTTATTTTTTTAAAAGTCTGCATATTTTTCTGTTGTTTTGCAATTACTCATGTCATTTCAGGTTTAACATATATCTTTCTAGGGAAAGAGCTGTGTCTTCAGTTCATTTTGGATCCTCTTATATAGTAACACAAGCGGTTTACACAAAGACTTCCAAAATATCAATTCTGTAAAGTACTTTTAAAAGGAAAGAAAGTCACAGTTTTGAATATGTAAGTGTACCACTTATATACATATATACATTATTATAGTAAAAATAGAGGTCACTTAAATTTGAGACTTCTTTTCCTTCATGGA
This sequence comes from Leopardus geoffroyi, assembly GCF_018350155.1. Classification (NCBI taxonomy): domain Eukaryota; kingdom Metazoa; phylum Chordata; class Mammalia; order Carnivora; family Felidae; genus Leopardus; species Leopardus geoffroyi. The sequence continues at coordinate 24,521,030 of NC_059338.1, read as the reverse complement.
AAAAAAAGTAGTTTTTTAAAGCTTATTCTAAAGCCAGGTCTGGTAGTTTGACTTGAAAATGCCTTTTCTACATCTAGTTTGATATTCACAAGGAGCTTTCCTTTGGAAATGGCAAAGCAGAATGTGCTTCAGTCCATAATTCATACTGTGACAGTTCAAATGACTGTTAAAGTGAATTCTGAAATTTGCATGGGGAACAGCTCTGTGAAAGCCATCAATCTGCGTGACAGCCAGCAGTGCCATCGTCCAAGGGACTTGTGGAGGTGTGAAAGATCAACTCATCTCCTGTTCACTTAGGTAGTGGTAATAATACTTATATAATTGGGATGAACAGAAGGGGGGCTTTTTTTTTGGTCTTAAATCTTATAAAAATTTTGTTCTTATTGAGGAACAGTGCTTACACTAGTTTACAGTGTATTTAATTTTGCGGTGTTAACATGAATAGGATGATTTTCTGGAGGAATAAAAACGTGAGATGTAGCAGTGACAGTTATCTAAGCATGTTCTGAGTCCTTGAATAGAAGGCACGTGATTCTAAAACATGTATATTCCTGTTATTACTCTCTTTCCTAAGTCAGATCCTTACCTATTTGTTTTTGTCACATGGAATGACCACTTTTGATTTAACTTCACTCCTCCTTTTCAGTGCTAGAAAGAAGCTTGTCAGACATCTCTTTACACTTGCAGCTTTACTGCCACATGGAAGGTAGGAGAGAGACAAATTCTAATCACTTACAGAATTATATAATTAAAAGTATGCTTAAAAAAGACTAATTAAAACATTCATTATAAAGTTGTTCTGACTTGCTGATTCTATTCCTTCTGCAACATATTCCAAGTAATGTCTCCTTTTAGTAAATTCACATAGTGAAGTGAGGGGAAGCTCCCTTTATGCCTCCCAAATTGTGTTCAATTGAACTTACTTCTGCTACCAGTGAGGCGTGATGATGTATGAGAAATATTTGAATGATGTGATCCCACGCTCACAGTATCCTTGAGCTGGTATTGTGTTGGAGGGATAAGACTTACAAAGTAACTACTATATAAATTAGAACATGGTACATCAGTATTATGGGAGTTTTGGAAAAGCTTCTTGGAGAGTTCTAGGGAGAAAGTAAATTTTATATATTAGGATTCATTTATTAGAAATAAAGTAGTAATGGCTAGCACAGAGGTTCAGTGGGTCTTCCACAGGGCATATTCTAGGAAAACATGCAGTTATAAGACTAATTTGGAAACTATCGGACACATGAGGATCAGTAATGGATATTAATAGTTTTGGGGGAAAGATTGTAGGAGACTTGTATTGCCAAGTGAAAGAGTTTGTTTGTTTGTTTTTTTGTAGACTTTGGAGAATTGTTGAGCAGCTTTAAATAAGTGGTATAAAAATTGTAGCTTCAGTGGAATTATTACTTTGGAACTATGTGTAAGGGTTCAGAAGAAAAAAAGTGGGGAGATTAAACTTGTTAATGGGCTAAAAGAGATAGAACAGGGATAATGAAAATTGATAAAAATATCCAATAGAAAACTTTGGAAGTATCATTAACAAATTTGAGAATGAGTTAGGGCGAAGAATATCAATGTCTTGAAATGAGAAGAAATACAAAAAAGTGTCATGTTCATTCAATACAGTTTGATATTACATATTTGGATTATAAATTCTAGGAGGCAAAATTCTAGTGTGTAGTATCTAATTATGCCTTGCAAAGCATCCAAGAAAGGTACGATTTAGTATACACACTTTTGTTATTGATCAAATGTAATTCAATCCAACAAGCAATAGTTAAGCCCTGACCATGAGTTGTGGTATGTGCTAATATCTCTGAAAACAAAGAATAAGATGTTGCCAACCTTCATTTATCTCAGAAAGGGAAGAAGGACAAATAACAAATAATTATTGTATAGCATACTATATTAGGAATAATATAAGTTTTGAACAAATTATGAAGTTAGCACGGAAGAAGAACGATTATGTGATGGTATTCTGTACGCATAATATGTACACGTAAAAGCTACTACATTGTATTTTGACCTTTTAAAATTTATTGTTTTTGGATTCTTTACAACATGACTAGAAAGGTAAAGCAATCCCACATGCATTTTATAGGTAGAAACTCAACTAAAAAGAACTTAAATACCCAGCACAAATAGCAGAAATTCTCTACTGATTCTTGTAATTGCAAATTATAGAAAAGCACTCTAAGATAATCTTAATAATTAATACACTCTAAAAACAAGAATTCTGGGGCTAGAGTAGTTTCAGGGTTGGCTTTAGAACCCAGGATATTTCCATTTTACCCTTGACATCCCCTGACAGATGTTACTTATTTATCTTCGGCACTGTTACCCCTTAGTCCCGGAAGGGCTGTTCTAGTTCCAAGTATGGTATACAGTGACAAAGTCCAGAGGTGGACAAAAGAATTGTCCTTGTCTTATACCCTTATTTAAAGTGAGAAAATTCAGTGCCAGAAGCATTGCAACAGATTTACTCTCATGTGCTATTGAATAGAATTGGTTTTGTGTCATGCCCATGCCCAAATAAAACCATGGTGAGTGTAATGAGACCAGTATGAATAGCTTAGAACACTTTCATTCAACCTCTGGGACTGGAGGTAAACTCAGCCTCCTTGAAATAACTCTGCCACTTCTAGATAAATGAACAAAATCAGAATTGTTTATGGAAGAAAAATGTGTGTGCGTGTGTTTAGGTAGGTGAGGAGGGATGCAGGTTGGGCAAGAGATGATAGCTATCATGAGGTAGGGAACCCATTGTTGTAATTTCAAGTATAATTTTAACTTAGAGTATACTTTTTAAAACATATGATAGTTTTCCTTCACTTTTGAGCGGCTTTCAGAGGAAATTATAATTTCTCCTGGTATTCTAAGTCTCTTGATAAACAGAATGGCTCAACATGTGAGTGCTCTCAAATTCCCTTAAGGAAATTGTAATGTAATATACACTACCTCAACTTGTAACTGGGTCCTTTGGAAAATGGTAAGTCACTCTGAATTGCCTCTGTGGTACATTGATTAATGGATCTCAAGAACGCAAATCTTTTAACAAAATCAGCATTTAATTGTATATGTGTTAAGGAAGTTTTGGTATTTTCAGTGCTGGGTAGTAGATGATAGGAAGGGAATATGTGTATAAGCTATAGCTGAGGTGAAATCTTCCTTACTGGCAAGTGACTTAGAAGCAGCAACTTTGTTTTACCTAGAAATTTTAAAGTAGATCAGCCATCAGGATTATGAGTAATGGAACATTCAGGTTCCTAACTGAAAAGTCATTCTTTATCTGGGAGAGCATGTCCCACATTATCAGAAGATCATGGAAGAAAACCCTGAAGGTCCTGCCAGGTTATGGGGGTAGCAGGAGGTCCAAGCTCCAGAGGAGGAGGTGGTGGTGGGGGGCTAGGGCCGTCTTCTAAAACCTGGCCTGTATCCCAGAGACTGTGGCACTATATTTCTGTCTTATAATCAGCCATTAAATCAGACAAGTGTAATTTGTCCTGCTCGTTAATAAATATATTATCTGGCAGTAGCAGGTATCTGTTGATTACTTAAAGCAGATTGTGGGAATTTTATATAATCTTCCCTCTTCCTCTCCCCTGCTGTCCTTTTATATTTTTTGCTGGTTTGGCATATTTAAAATGGATTATGTGAAAGGTCATAACCAAGTGTGGGGAGAGGTAAAGCTGGACTAGTATTATATACTTAGTTTTATTCCTTTTAATTTCTATTTTAACATTTTAGTGATTTCCCCACGTCTAGAGGGCTATGCCGTTTTTAAAACAACAATGGCTACAAAAATGCTTTCTCTGGTATTGGAATGAGGAAATCAAGAGGAATGTCAGTGTTATTTTATTTAAAAAAATAGCTATGGAAAGAGCCCAAATGTCCATCAACTGATGAATGGATTAAGATATATCTATATATCTATGTATCTATATCTATATCTATCTATATCTATATAGATATAGATATAGATATAGATATATAGATATATACACACACACAAAATGGATCTATATCTATATCTATATCTATGTCTAAATCTATATCTGTATCTATATCTATATCTATAGATATACATATAGATATAGATATAGATATATAGATATATACACACACACAAAATGGAATACCACTCTGAGATGAAAAAGAATGAAATCCTACCATTTGCAACAACATGGATAGAACTGGAGGGTATAAGGCTAAGTGAAAGAAGTCAGTCAGAGAAAGACAGGTATCATATGATTTCACTCATAGTGGAATTTGAGAAACTTAACAAATGATCATAGGGGAAGGGAAGGAAAAATAAGATTAAAACAGAGAGGGAGGCAAACCATAAGAGACTCTCAAATACAGAGAACAAACTGAGGATTGATGGGGATGGATGGGCAGAGGGTGGGGAAAATAGGTGATGGGCATTAAGGAGGGCACTTGTTGGGATGAGCCCTGGGTGTTATATATAAGTGATGAATCACTGGATTCTACTCCTGAAGCCAAGACTACACTGTATGTTAGCTAACTTGAGGATTAAAAAAATAGCTTATAGGAGCTATTATAAATAGTTTATAGGAGCACATCCTAGGTAATGCTTAGTAAAAATTGATTTAAATATTTATATGCCTTAAAGAGCTCTTTTAATGAAATGGGATTAGTATGGTAGGTTATAAATTCAATAGCTGACACAATGAAAGAAATAGACTGTTAGATCTATTCAAAACGTCTATAGAGATTCAAGAATATTAAAAATATGCATGAGTAGCCAAATATAATAAGTGTTAATGAATATACTAAGTGTCACAAATATATATGATTTTATAAGGAAGGAGCAGCTTCAAGATTGAGCATGATGGGGTGGTCTCAGAAGGGTTGGTGTGTGCTTGGATGGACAACCCAAAGATAGCTAGTTTTACAACTAGTTTTATAACAAAAACAAGGCAGGATGTTATATTTAAGCTTATTTGAAAATTCAGTTGCTAATAAATTTATCAAATTTTATCTTTTATTTTAAAAATCAAGTTTTGGTCTTTAATACTTCTAGAGTACAAATACTATGCTAAATAGTTTTTTTTTTTTTGGAGAACACTTTAATGCAGTTAGGACATTTTAATGAGCACATAAAATCTTTGACTATTTACTTATACACATATACACATTTATTTTGTACATGTTGACTTTCAGGGTTATGTTTACAGGAACGGGGTTATACCAGAGAAGATACAGTTTTGTTAACTGTTGTTTTCTGGAACATATTGTTAAGTGCATCTGCTTAAATCTGTTACATGAAATGTATCTTTAAGTAGGTTCTGAAACAAGAGTACTTATGATTGTATAGTATGCCATAATATGAATGTATTATATTTATTTACTTAGGTATTATTGTTGTTAGACATTTAGATTGCTTTCACGCTGATATACTTTTTTCCTCTAAATGTTTATAGCGGGGTGCCTGGCTGGCTTAGTCAGTTGAGTGTTTGATTCATGGTTTCTGTTTAGGTCATGATCCCAGGGTCTTGGGATGGACCCCCATGTTGGGCTCCACACTGAGCATGGATCCTACTTGGGATTCTCTCTCTCTCTCTCTCTCTCTCTCTCTCTCTCTCTCTTTCTCCCTCTGCTCCTCTCCACCACTCACATGCATGTGCTCTGTCAAATAAATAAATAGATATATAACTAAATAAATCCTTAATAGTCATCTCTAAGCCCCTGCTGATGATTTTCCTAAAATAAAAACTTAAGTATGGGATTACTCTGTCAATGAATAAGACCATTTTATGGCTTTTAATGAATATTTCTATATTGCATTGCAGAAATATATTTTAGTTTCCATGTTCAATAATCCATGTATTATTATTTATTGATTTATTAAAATTTTTTTTGACGTTTATTCATTTTTGAGAGGCTGAGAGAGACAGAGTGTGAGCAGGGGAGGGACAGAGAGACAGGGAGATACAGAATCCTGAAGCAGGCTCCAGGCTCTGCGCTGTCAGCACAGAGCCTGATGCAGGGCTTGAACCCACAAACTGTGAGATCATGATCTGAGCCAAAGTTAGACCCTTAACAACTGAGCCACCCATGCTCCCCAGTGGTGCCTATACTTATACAGATTCTAGATCATTTTAAAATACAAGTTTACAACATGATAGACTAGAGAGCTCTATATTAGTCCTTTTACCTTTCCTTGTGAATCATCTGTCTTACCGTATATTTACTTTCTGTGTGTATTTTCCTTGTCTTATTATGTATTTGTATCATTGGCAAAACAGAAGCAAAAAAGAAAAAAAAAAACAAGGAAATTGACCTATCAGTACATGTATTAGCAACAGCAATAAAAGCACCTGCTTTTTAAAAATGTCAAAATGCTTACAATAAGAATGTTTTCGTTTGCTAATAAAATCTCTATTTTTACTGTGTGCTGCTAAGGAAAAAAAAAAAACCAAGGAAAAAGATGAACAAATCACACCTATACCTTACCCTCTAGGAAAAGCTGATGATGTACATGAATAATATTCAGGTTTTATTATTTCAAATAAATCATCACATTTTTGGCATACTGTACCCAAGACAATAGGGCAGTAGCTTTTAGTTTAAATGTTTTATTTGTTTTCTGTTTTTTTTTCCTGTCTATTTAACCCATGTTCAAATACTACCCCTGCAGAATTTGAGCTGCAAAAGTTGATATTCAAAGCCACTCTCTCTTGAAATGGCAGTTTAGTTTAATAAGAAGAGAATTTGTCCTATCCTGACTCAGCTGACAGGAAAAGTTGTTTAAAGTATTGATTATGATGATGATGATTATGATGATAGTAATTTTTCCACACTATCTTATCAAGGCAAGAGTCAGCCAGGCATTGAGCCAGAGAGCTTTACTGCTTTTGAAGAGATGTAGTCATTTTTCTCTAGAATGAATTAAATAGTTGGGAGCAGTGGAGCACGTCAGTATGTCAAAACAGAGTAATTTGAACTGTCTTAGCTTTGTAGTGGACCTTTATTTTATTTTATTTTTTATTATGTTACACTTACCTAGGCCACTGGATAGTCCATTTAGTTCTAAAAGCAAATATCAAGGAGCTGGTATTACATGTTCTGTGGGTCATTTGTGACACTTCTTTTCATTAAAACGGTAGATTAGAATTTAAATGGAAAATTAAAATAAATTTTCGGTATTGAATATTTATGTAAACATGTCTATAAATTATTATAATTAAAGCCTACAGAGATAAATCTTATAAGCATCCACCTGAATTAAGACTCTGAGATGAAAACATGATACTTAGCAATTTGAATAATGATACAAAATGTTAATAAATGACAAAACTTCGTGAATTGTTGTATTATAGTATGCTATGAAATAAAAGGGAAAAGGTCATATACTTAAAAAATTTTTTTTAATGTTTTTATTTATTTTTGAGACAGAGACAGAGCATGAGCAGGGGAGGGGCAGAGAGAGAGGGAGACACAGAATCCGAAGCAGGCTCGAGGCTCTGAGCTGTCAGCACAGAGCCCGTCACGGGGTTCGAACTCACAGACTGTGAGATCATGACCTGAGCGAAGTTGGACACTTAACCGACTGAGCCACCCAGGCGCCCCAGTCATATACTTTTAATATCATTATAGTATGGTTGTTGATAACATATTAACCATTTCTTGCACTGGGTTTGGGTCTGTCTTCTAGCATTTAGTTACTGTGTACCTTTGGGCCATTATTTAATCTCTGTAGTTATCAATGTCTTCATCTGCAAAATGAGAATAATAATCTTACTGTCTTTGGGAAGTGAGATAATCTAGGAAAAGCCCTTAGGGTAGTACAAGGTAATAATTACTGCTAAATAAATGTTGTTTGTGTTGTTAATTTATTAGCAATATTTTGAAATTTTATTTATTTATTTTTAAAATTTTTTTTTTCAACGTTTATTTATTTTTTTGGGGACAGAGAGAGACAGAGCATGAACGGGGGAGGGGCAGAGAGAGAGGGAGACACAGAATCAGAAGCAGGCTCCAGGCTCTGAGCCATCAGCCCAGAGCCCGACGCGGGGCCCGAACTCACGGACCGCGAGATCGTGACCTGGCTGAAGTCGGACGCTTAACCGACTGCGCCACCCAGGCGCCCCATTGAAATTTTAGGATACCTAGTCAGGCTTTAGAAGTCATCAATATGTTGTTACTTGATTTTTTTGTTATGACTTAGAAAAATTATTTTTGAAAACATATTTTTAAGAAATATATCTTTTAAATGTAAGAAGTGTCAGCTCTGTTAAATTTTTATTTGAATGTTTCTGCATATGGAATATTTCCTACATTTCATTACACAGCTTTGAGAAAAATAGAATCCTGATTCTTGATAGCAAAAGTTTATTGCTATTTCATGTTTCGTAAACTCTTGAGTTTTATGGTATTATGGTAATTGTGCTTTGGGGAGTCGAGCTCCAAGATAAAGAATTCTTTCATTACTTACAGACAACAAGACTTTTGTTCTCATGTGAGCACTTATTAAATACTGCAGTTAAAAGATCAAGTGAAGAACCCCTGAAAAATGGTTTGTAATGATAGGATATAGTGGAAGAAATTGTAAATTGTACCATTTAATATTAAAAAAAATATTTTCTCAATTTTAATTTTAGTAGCTGTCTAAACTGTTTTTTCCCTGGCTGTATATTTCTCTCTACTTGTCTTCCTGAAAACTCACGTTTCATAAGAGGAAAGATGATTGACTGTAGGTTCTCCCAATAGCAGGATAAGAAGGTGACTCAGTATCAGATCAGTTACTATCATTAATGGTAACAGAAAAGAATACTAATGAGTATAAGAGATGTTATTCTTCTAGCAACAAAAGGTCTAACTTATTAATCAACTATTATCAAAGCAATTTAAACCCCCCCAAATGATCAAATTCTTAATATTACTACTAGCTTTAAAACTTTAAATCAACAGTTTAAAAATCCCTTAAGATTTTGAACAAACCTACAAAATTGGAAACCTATTAGCAAGAAGAGAAGTGAAGGGACTGATTAATCCACTCATTGTATTATTAAGAATTTAATAGAGTTGAGATTTATGTACATTTAAAATAAATATTTGTCTCTGGATTTGTGTGCATTTAAATATCTTCCATGAGATGTTGCCTTTCTGAATATACTAAAGATGTGAAAATGTATGTATGTACTTGAAATAGTGCAGAAAATCTTCTATTACTTAGAATTAAAAAAAAGAATGTCATTGGTGTTTGCTTTTATTTTATTTATTTAAAGAAAATTTTTGCTCTTTATTTTTGAGAGAGGGAGAGAGAAAGAGCGCCAGAGTGCGAGTGGGGGAGAAACAGAGAGAGAGGGAGACACAGAATCCAAAGCAGGCTCCAGGCTCTGAGCTGTCAGCACAGAGCCCAACGCGGGGCTGGAACTCATGAACCATGAGTTCATGACCTGAGCCGAAGTCGGACGCTTAACCGGCTGAGCCACCCAAGCGCCCCTACACTCTGAGTATTTTTTAAAGAGAGTTCACTCTTACTGTTCATTTTCATAGGAACTAAGCTCTAACATTGGAATCTTTTCCATGAAAGTGGCTCAGTTTTGGACTGCTCCCCTGTGTCTGACTGGGATTGTGTTCCTATTCTTCTAAATTATAGACCGTTGCGTTTCCATATTTTTGAGATGTATGTGTTTCTATCATGATGTTTGTTTTTCCTTGTTGCTGTGTTCTGTCAACCTTTTGGTGATTCCTCTGCAGTCGTAGAAGGTATGGGTGCAGATTTTCATTCTTTCTTCTTTTCCCAGATTCTGCTCTTCTTCTCCCAGATTCTGCTGTATTAGTATGATCTTCACCTTAGTGAACAACCAGTTCAAGACCCTCTTTTTATAGTTTTTTTTTTTAGTTTGATGACTTTCAGATCTAGTTTTCTTCAGCACCCTCTTGTAAGGCTGGAGCCTAGCATGACCAGAATTGCTTTACTTCTGGTAATTTGTACTGCAACATCCCACTGTCGAACTGATTGTCCTTCTGGCCCACACACTTCCTTACTGTAACACTAACCTGATTTATTTTTACATTCATCAACACCTTCAGTCCCTTGTGCATTCCACTGCCATGCTTCTTTCCCATTCATTTTTAGCATCTTTTTCTTTTCTGCCTCTTATTTACTTGTCTACCTTCTGCACTTTCTTTTGTCTTACTGCCCCACCTGACACTCCTCTTACGGTTTCTGATGCCAAGTCCAGTGAACAATTTCTTCCTCTTTCTTGAAACTTCCTTCTCTTGATTTTTATGATGTCATTCTCCTTCAGTTTATGTTCTGCCCATTCTTTCTTAGTTTTCATTTATAGGTTTCCCTTCTTTGACTTCTTCTTAAAATTGGGTTTTACTAGGAATTGTTCCTTGGTGTTTTGTTGTTTTCAGTTCTTATCATTTTCTAGTTCACTTCATTCAAACTTCAATAACTTTAATGATGTATTGATGATTTCCAGACCTTTATATTTGTCTTACTATTCTATCCAAAGCTCTAAAATTGTATGTACTTTTCCTCCACTGAATGTCTTTGCATAGTTGTCCAGCTGATTCTTCAATTCAGAATGTCAAAATCAATTTTATCATCTTAAAACTACTTTTTCTCCTGTATTTTCTGTTTTTGGGAATGACAGCAACACACAGCCAGCCACCCAAGCCAGGAGCATTAAATTCTACCTAAAGCTTAGTTTACTACAAGTTTCATTGATTCAACTCATAGATGGCTCATATGAATGTCTTTATGTTTTTATTTTAGTTCTTACTCTTACGATTGATGTGATTGTTATTCTCATCTGGACCATTGAGAAGTGTCTTATTAATTTTTCTGCCTGCCTCAGGCTTTCCATCTCAGACTGCTGGCTGAGTAACCACCCTAAGAGGAATCCACTTCACCCCCATCCTGCCATCCCATAGTCACCCATATTTTTGATCACTATCACTTATTTTTTGTCTCAGCATTTTTAGGAAGACTTTCTTTTCTGTAGATCTCTCTTCTCATAATCTTCTGTATTTTGCTCCTTCCAAACCATCATACTTTGTTTATTCTACTTTATCTAGTTTGGATAAGCTGAAGCAGCTGACATGGTTCATCTGTACCCTGGCCTGAAGCATCATTGCTGTAAATGGTGTGGTGGTAAGAAAACAGTTCAAGGTGCTAAGTTTTTGAATCAAGCCCAGTCCAAGCTGCCCTGTCTTGAGTGTTTGCTAGAGGCACTAAGGTAGTGGCCAGGACTGAAGAAATGACAACCTGACCTTCCTTGGTAAGGGAGCTCGCACAACTTGCCCTCTGTCATTCTACCTAACCTGCAAGCCTCTCAAAACCTTAGCTTTGCTTCGCAAATTAATTTCCCGTTTCCATAAGAAAAAACGCATCTCTTTTTGTTTAATACCAAAGGTCCCCATGTTAGACATTGCATTTTTGACCCACGTCATTATTTATACATTACCAGAGGTTACAATTTATTTGTCAGACAGAATCTAAATAGAACACAACATGTCAAATCGAGTGATGTGCCTTTTTTCTTTCCACCAGATTTTCTTCCCCCTACTTTTTTTTTTTTTAAGTTTAAGATAACATAGCAATTTAACATAATAAATAGATAAAAGGATGCAGGGCCTAGAATCAAGGAAGCTGGGCTATTTTAGATCTGTATAGCTCTAGGATATTTCCTCCTGGCCTAAGTAATATGGGATTAAATCTATTCATGGACTTTAGCTCCTTATTAGACCATTTATGTAACATTACTGTTTACCAGGCATTCTTCTCTAAGTGTTTTACATGTCCCATGAGAAAGTATAATATTATTTCCATTTTATAGATGAAGAAACTGAGACAGAGAGAGATTAAGTGACCGAGTGATAGTTACAAAGCTAGAAATTGGCAGAGCCAGAAACTCAAACCCTGTTCTTCTTTACCATTAGGTGTGCCCAGAGAAGATAGGAAGGTGTAGGAAGGAGAGGTGGGGATTGGGGGAGGAGGTCTTTGGTTTATTTCTCTAAAATCTAATGTTGGTAGGGGCGTCTGGGTGGCTCAGTAGACTTCGGCTCAGGTCATGATCTCATGGTACATGGGTTCGAGCCTGCTTCGGATTCTGTGTCTCCTTCTCTCTCTGTCCCTCCCCAGCTTGCACTCTGTCTGTCTCTCTAAAAAATAAATAAACATTACCAAAAAATTTTTTTTAAATCCAGTGTCAGTAAATAGGAATAGATAATCAATAGATATTAATAAAATACAAGTTGATTTTGAAATATACATCTTTTTTAAGGGAAACTTTCCTGAGGACTGGCAATATTCTGCCACAGAATTTTCTTAAAAGAGAGATTTAATTTTCTAAAGTGTGAAAATTTAGATATTCCTAATGTCCATTATTCAACTATCGTATGTCTATTCATGTACATATTTAGTATAATTTAAATAAGAGACCAACAAAAGGGAAGACATTTTTTTCCAAAACAAAATGAGATATAATGGAAGAAAGATAAATTGGGTGTTTTTTATAAGACAGTACCTTTAGCAAACACTTTTAAGATTAGTTGAAAATAATTTGTATTTGAGTAGGACTTCTTTCCCTACTCAGAAAATTGTTATAAATGAATGAAAGCAAATCTCTTCTTCAATAATACTCTTCCCTGTGCACCCGCAGAGTTCTTCTTCTTAGGATACTTACCGAGTGCCTGTGGAATGAGTCAGGCTGCCAAGAAATGTTGGATTACATTAACTTCATTAGACTCAAATTCTGGAGTAGCCTCAGGCAGAAAGGGATTGGAAAAAAGTGAGTCCGTATTCATCTGGTGGCATTCATTTTCAGGGAGGAGCAATGAAAACTCAAAAACCTCCACATTATTAAATTTAATGTTTTTTTAAAACATAATTATCTATTTAACATATAGATAAAAATAAAACTGCTTTTACTAAACTGGTCCGAATCTAGATGTTTGTAAGCATATGGATTTGGGAAGTTACAAAAAATGAAATTCTTAGGAGAAATATTTTCAGCTTTCCATTCCCTAAATATCATGTAAAAACAATATTTCTATTATAATAAAAAAAGGGGAGCATTGCAGCCTAAATCAGTATTTCCTTGGCACAGATTAGCATTTATATGATCTTATTTTAAGCCTATGTGATGTAAAAAGCTAAAAATGTTAAAATTATGACTAATTGCGTATATACTGATGTTTACATGTTTAATGTGTTTTAAACATTTGTATGTTTTGTAAATAGCTGTAGTAGCTGTAATTCCTTGAGAATAAATGACCCGATTTGAAAAGAAACAGTGTTTCTATCAGAATAATACATGTACATAGTTCAAGAAGTCAGAAAACTTACAGTAGGAAAGCAAGAAAAACAAAAGCATCTGGCCCCTGCCTCCATCCTCTCATGATCTGCCTTTCAGATAGAAGTGCTTTTAAGTCTTTTAACTGGTTTTTTCCAATTTTTTTTATTAAAAAAATTTTTTTTAACATGTATTTATTATTGAGAGACAGAGAGAGACAGAGCATGAGCAGGGGAGGGGCAGAGACAGGAGGAGACACAGAATCTGAAGCAGGCTCCAGGTTCTGAGCTGTCAGCACAGAGCCCTGTGAAGGGGTTTGAACTCACAAACTGCAAGATCATGACCTGAGCTGAAGTTGGACACTTAACCCACTGAGCCACTCAGGCGCCCCAGGTTTTTCCAATTCTTAACTGTCTATATAGAATGTTTCTTAGTTTTTCAATTTTAGGCAATATCCATTGACTTCCTTCTATGGTAGATGAGGAATTACAGTCTAAACACAGCACCACAACACAACTTCCATTCCTTGTCCACCATATATACTCCTGACTTTTGCTAGGGAATACCAAGTATGTATGTTCTATGACTATTTAAATATTTTTCAAGCTTAGTAATGCAGTATATTATGGTTCTAGTTTTCGTCTTCCCCCCCCTTTTTTTTTTAAGTAGGCATCACACCCAGCACAGAGCCCATTGTGGGATTTGAACTCATGACCCTGAGATCAAGACTTGAGCTGAGATCAAGAGTCGAAGGTTTAACTGACTGAGCCACCCAGGTATCCCTATGATTATGGTTTTCTTATTCAAATTCTTTTTCTTAGGAATTTGATGTTTTTAATTTTTTTGTTTGCTCAGTTTTCTAGTTACCTATTAATAGTGCTTCCCGAGACACTGAAGCAGAACTATAAAGTCTTTCTCATTGTAGTCATACCCATCAGGTAGTGCATCAGTCAGGATGGTTCAGGTTATCGTATGGTCAGAAGCAGCCTCAAATCTTTAGTGGTTCTCTGTGGAGTTACTCAGGAACTCCTCCTCCTGTTGAGTTAATCTTCAGGCTTCATTCTGGACTCAGAACCCTCTAGGTTTTTTCATATCTTTCTGTTGGGCTGTCACTTCCATTCATCATTATGCCATCATCATGGAAATGCTCTTCACTTCCTTTTATTTAGATCTCCTTTTCCTAAATTTGTCTATTCCTTCATGTTGGAATAGCTTCCTTCCAGAAGCTGCCTGAGAATTTTTAGGAGGGAAAAATTAGAGCTTATACATGTTTGAAAATGTTTTTATTTTACCTTTCCATGTGACTAAATATAAAATTTTATTTGGAAAATTATTTCCTCTCAGAATTTGGAAGGAATTGCTTCATTGGCTGCTGTCTTCCTGTGTTATGACCATTTCAATGAGACTTGCTCCTAGTTAATGAACTTTTATCGTCACTCTTCTGATATTTCATGATGATGTACTCTGATGGAGGTCTTTTTTCCCCCCATTAATTTAGTAGTGAATTACAAGGAGTATCTGGAGGCTCTAGGAATCAATGGGATTTGCTGCCTGTGGACTTTACTGTGGTTGGTATGGAGAGGGGCAGATCGTTTCTTTGTCATTTCTGCTCCCCCTCCCGCTATCCCAGATGCCAGTGTTTGTAGTTATTGTCTCTTGGGTCAATTTCCCCAGATTTGAGTTTTCCAGAAGCTTAGTGAAAAAGGAGTCCTTTATACGTTAATCTGCAATGTCTAGACTTCAGTCTCTGTTTTTGGATAATGCCACTTCCCTTCCCACTTCCTTTTCTTCTTGGTCCACCCTGGTCTGCAGCTACTCTGACTCATCCTCCCATGCTCTGGGGGTCAGGGAGTGATATTTGCCCAATTGTGGGTGGTAGAAAAGGGGATATGGTACTAACAGATCTTGTATCTATTCTGTTTTCTCACTGGCCTTTTCTCTACTCCCAAGGTTCCTGGCTTTCCTACTGTCTTTTCAGGGGCTTCTTGTTGTCCTTTGTTATATAACATCTGTAGCAATTCCAGATCAGTTTCAATGGACTGTTTTTTCTCCTAACTATGGTATATGTAATGACTATTTGTTCTAAATTTTGATTACAAATGAAAAGTTTTTCTAATATCAATTGCTGTGTTTTGAGCACTGTATTATATCAGTGACCTATGACAGTGGACAAGTAAATAAGCATTAAGTAAAACCCCACAACATGCCAAAAACAGTGCAGTTTACATTTCTCATGCCCGTTTATTTTTTTCTAATGAGGAAAGTATCCACAGATTTTAAAATAACATACTTGAGAAGGATATAAGGAACTTATAGCCTCAATGGATTATATATATTTTTTGGCATTTTGTATTCCTAGTGATTTTTATTGGATTCCAGACATTTTGAATTCTACCGTTTGGGGGCAGATATCTTGTATTTCTGCAAATATTCTGAATGCATTTTGGAATGATACCGTTTGGAAAGTGTTTGACCTTTTTGGGTCTCGCTTTTGAGATCTGTCAGGCAGCCGCAGAAGAGCACTGCTCAGGTTAGGGTTTGTTATTCCCCACTGCTGAGGCAAGACCTTTCTGAGAACTCCAGCCCTGAGAATCCTGAAGTTTTCCAAGCTAGTTGATGTGTTAACAGGCAGAATCCCTGGCCCTGTGTTAGTGTCTGGCACTATGACCACAGGCTTCTCCCTTAGACTCTGTTCCTAATATGCATGTGTGTTAATCAGTAATCAGCTGAGGACTGAGGGGGATTGTCTGTTGATCTCTGGAGTTTTTTCTATGTGCACTTCTCACTTCTCTGGTCCTCTGTCCTGTGATTTCTACCTGCCTTGGTTTTTCCATACTCTGGGCACTGTCTACTCAATTTAGAGTCTGCTGGGCTCTATTTGGATTTGTCCCTCCCTATGGGAAACTTTCTTAAAGCAGAGTACACCGAGGCAACTGTGGGTTCACCTCATTTGTTTCTTACCTTTCAGGGAGTATGGTCCTTTGTTGCCTTGAAATTTTGTGTGTGTAGATATTGTCAGTTTTTTGGCTGCTTTGGGGAGGAGGGTAAATTTGGTGCCTGTTACTCTGTCTTGGCCAGAAGTGGAAGGGACAGAGTAGATGTTGATTTTTTTACTGATTCTTATTGTACATGCTTATAAAAAGTCCATATTTTTTCAAGCAGTTGGTATGCTAAAGATTAATCTCTTGCAGGGGGTGACTGGGTGGCTCAGTTGGTTAAGTGTCTGACTGTTGATTACAGCTCAGGTCATGATCTCAAGGTTTGTGGGTTCAAGCCCCACATTGGACTTTGTGCTGGCCATTGCAGAGCCTGCTCGGGATTCTCTTTCCCTCTCTCTGCCCCTCCTCCACTTGCTTGCTCTTTTTCTCTCCCCTCAAAGTAAATAAATAAACTTAAAAAAAGGTAATCTTTTGGTATAATTGAATAAAAAATATCAAAATTCCTCTAAGAGGTTTTTTTTTTCCCCTATTCAGTATGTCACCAGAAGTCCTTACATAGATATCCACTTAGAAATTGTGCAAAGGAAAAAAGTTGATCACTTTTCCAAGAAAATGCTTTGATGGGAAAGATGAGTTTAATTAACTTCATTGACTTTGTCACTTAAGAAAATATAGGCAAGGAAGGAAGGGGAACTATCACTGATTAGATTGGTTGCTCTATGAATTCACACTTAGCAGTCTCAAAATGAACTTTTTAGCCAACAATGTCTAGTGACTTAAAAAGCTTTAATTAACTGCGTAATATAAACGTGTATATTTAGGTGTATGTAGCCTTTTATTTAAAATGGCAAGTCTTTATAGATAAAAAAAAAAATACCACAAGATGTTGAAGAGCACATTAACAGTATTTCCCATTTACTTTCTAATTTTCAAATATACATGTTTATTCATACTTTGCCTGTGAGACCTTACAGATGTTTTCAGAATCATACAATGGGAATTATGTGTAAACTTTTCACATAATCATGTGTATGACAATATCTACTTTACTCTGAAGTATGCCACTAGCTGGTGCTCCTAATGAGTTTTGCTTGGAATGTTTTTCTAAATAGTGTAGGTCCTTTAGGAGACAGTAGATTGAAATAGAAAAACCACTCAGATTCCTGTGATATCACTATTTGTGCGTGTCTCCTTAGATAATTGGTTTAATTCTCCGAATCTCAGTTTTCTCTTTATAAAATGATAGTAGAGCCAAGAACAGTAGCTTTTAAATCCGCTGTATCTGTATTTATACTGCTTTTTGTATCTGCTAGCCTTGAGTTAATTAATCTTGGGAGGTTCAATTCAATTACTTCCATTGTAAAATGAGTGTAACCGTATCCATTTTGCATTATTGATATCAGGATTCTTTGAAAACATGTATATAAAGAACATAAAACACTGGTTGGCACTTTACAAATATTCACCAAATGTTGGTTACCATACCTGCCCCAACATAAGTTAACAAGGTAGTTGAGAAAATGCATCTTAGATTATAAATATAAACATATCTGGGAAATATTAAGAACAGTATGCACATTAAATAGTAATATTACATCTGTGGTTGTTATATAGGCTCTGGGCTGTAAGCTTATAAACAAGTTGTCTGTAGGTTTGTGCCATAAATGTCCAAATTAAAGTCAGCTTAATTGACAGACCTTTCATAATCTGAATAATGGTTGTAAAATATTTCTTGGTTAGAGGTTAGGGCACTCACAGCTCTGCTATAGTCAAGAGACTTGTGGACATTTTACTTATGACTCATTCACTGTAAAACTGTAGTGTATTATGTGCATCATCTCAAAAGAGAGATGTTGAGTTAAAGGAAAAAAAAGACGATGTAGATAGCATTGGCGAAACAGAAAATTACCCACTTGAATCATGCTAGTTCTAAGAATTCTGGATTAAAAGGGGGGATTTGAAGGGGTGCCTGGATGGCTCAGTCAGTTAAGCATCCACTTCTTGATTTCAGCTCAGGTCTTGATCTCAGGGTCATGAGTTCAAGCCCCACAGGGTCCTAAGTTCAAGCTCCATGCTCCCTACTTAAAAAAAAAAAAAAAAAAGAAAAGAAATAATATGAAATAAAAGAGGGGAATTTAAGAACGTTGTCAATAATTGTCTTAATCCTCCATGGATTAAAGAATGATTTCACTTATTCAATGAACATTTATTGAATTTTCACTGTGTGGAATGCACTCAAGTAAGGACTTTGGATACAGTGATGAAAGATAAAGTCCCTTGCCCTCTCAAGTGGGACAGATATGTATTTCAGCAACTATAATGTGTTATAATAAATGTTGCAATAAAATTTGCACATAAAAGAAGTTACCCAGATCAGAAGAAGCTTGTCAAAATATTGACTTGGAGTAAATACTAGAAATCACCAAAGGCCCATTCTTGACCTTCTTAAATCTGTAATACTCAAACATGACACTTTCTCCTTAGTGTCTCATAAAGGTGTCAATGTTTTGTGAAAAAGTGAATTTGGAAATAGGACGGTTCTAGAAACAGTTTTCACAGTCATGGAGCAGAAGGCTCAACATAGTAAAGATAACAATTCTACAAAATTGATTTATTGGGTTAATACAGTTCCTATCATTATTTCAGCAAGGTGTTTTTTGTTTTGTTTTGTTTTTTTTGTTTTTGTTTTTGTTTTTGTTTTTTGGCATAGACAGATTTACTCCAAAATTTATTTGGAAAGGAAAAGTCTCCAGAATAGCTTAAACAATTTTGTGGGAGGAATCAGTGTTCTTAATGTTAAGGCTTACTATCTAGCCGTAGTATTCAAGACAGTGTGATCCTGGAGGAGGGATAAACACATAGTTCAATGGAACTGAATAAAAGATTCTAGAACTACATCTAGACAAGCATGTTTAATTAATTTTTAACAAAAGAGCAAAAGCAGTCCAGTGGAGGAGGAATAACGTTTTCGATAAATGCAGCTAGAGCAATTGGGCATCCTTAGCTTAAAAAATGAACTTTGACCTAAGTCTCACACTTTAGACAGAACAACTCAAAAAGGATCATAGAGCTAAATATAAAACACAAAACAATAAAACTTCTAGGAAAAAAACATGGAAGAAGAATCTTCAAGACTTAGAATAGACAGAGTACTCAGACTTGACACCAAAGCACAATTCCTAAAAGGAAAAAAAATGCACTCATTAAACTCACTGCTTTTGCTGCCACCTGTAAAGAGGATGAAAAGACAAACTACAAACAAAATATTTGCAAACTGCATTTCAGTAACGGGCTTGTATCTAGGCCATATAAAGAACTACTGAAACTCAACATTTAAAAAGATACAGAGTCACCTGGGTGGCTCAATTTGCTAAGCGTGTGACTTCGGCTCAGGTCATGATCTCACAGTTCGTGAGTTCGAGCCCTGTGTTGGGGCTCTGTGCTGACAGCTTGGAGCCTGAAACCTGCTTCAGATTCTGTGTCTCCCTCTCTCTCTGATCCTCCCTGGCTTGTGCTTTGTCTCTCTCAAAAATAAATAAACATTAAAAAATTTAAAAAACAGACAAAACAACCCAGTTAGAAATGAGCAAAAGATATTCACAGACATTTCACCAAAGAGGATATATAGATGTCAAACAAGCAAATAAAAAGGTGTTCAGTGTCATGAGCCATGAGACAAATGCATATTAAGAGCACAAGAGGATAATTGCTACGCTTTTAACGGAATGGCTAAAAGTAAAAAAATAAAGTAAAAATAAAATGAAATAGCGATACCTTCAAATGTTGGCAGGAATGTGGAGACACTGGGTCACTCATACATTGCTGGTGTGAATGTAAAATAGAATAGCTACTTTGGAAAATTGTTTGGCAGTTTCTTTTAAAACTGAAAATAGATTTACTGTATGACCCAGAAATTCCACACTTAGGCATATATCCCAGGGGAATGAAAGCTGATTTTCACATAGAAACTTGTGTACAGATGTTCATAGCAGCCAACCTTTGGTTAAATAAACTGTGGTAGATCTATACTAGGGAATACTAGTAAGCAATAAAAAGGAAAATCTATTTGTACACTCAACAACTTAGATGAACTTCAAGGAAATTAGGCTGGGAGGAAAACAGAAGATCTCAAAAGACTATATACTGCATGATTACATTTATTTAGTGTTACCGAAATAGCATGATTATCGGAATGGAGAACAGATTAGTGGTTGGGAAGTATTAGGGATGGGGTGGTGGGTATGGCTATAAGCAGATACCTCTTTGGAACCTTGTGATGGTACCGGTAAGCATCTTGACTGTGGTGGTAGTTACATGAAGCTACACATGTGATAAAGTTGCATAGGGCTTTATACATTTAGCATACACACACACATGCCAATGAGTGCATTTATAACTAGTGAAATCAGAATGAACTCTTTGGATTGTATCAATTTCAATTTTCCTGGTTTCAGTATTGTACTATAGTTATGTCAGATGTTAACTTTGGGGGAGGCTGGGTGAAGGGTACACAGAACACCCTGAACATTTCTTTGCCCTTCCTGTGAATTTATAATCATCTCAAAATAAAAGATTAAAAAAAAAGCAAGCTATAAACATGAATAAAATAAATGCCTCCTGGGGGATACATTTTCACATCTCCATTAAGCACTGCAAATTGTTAGAAATAAAATTACTGAGTCTTATGAATATTTCAGCCAGTTTTCTGTGAGGTAGTCCATTCAGATGCTCCTCCTTCCTTCTCTCCCTCTCTTCTTTTCTTCCTTCTTTAACTCATCAATTATTTAGTGTTCAGAACACTTAGAATGATGCAGGATAAATAGCTAGAATAAAATATGAATATCGTGTCAAATCTTCAATTTAACTTTGAGTTCTACAGAGTGATTCATCAATTTAAGTTGTTAAGATCATTTTCACCTGGTTAGAAATCAAGCCTCAGTAATTTTTTAAAAAGATAATTAAGCAATTAGATGTGGTGCTGGGTGTATAACCAGATCAAAAGCACTGTTTCTGCTAATTCCCAACAAGGAAAGTGCAGTTGATTTTAGATCTAAGTAAGCCATGCAGTGAACACACACATACACACACACATGCACACACATGTTGAGGAATAATATTGCATACGTTCATAGAATTTAAATGTATCTCTCAAGATCCTTTCTCTCTTTTTGGTATGTCTTTATTTTATTCTCAAAACTTAAAAATTAGTTATAACTGTCACATTTTTCTATGAAGACTATTAAAGGTCATTCTTTGAAGTTGAATGCAATGGTCCAAATCTCTGTAAAGGATCCGCAGTTATTTCCTGCCCCTCACATTGGTAGGATTTGGTCAAGTACCCAATGTGTGCCTTGTGGGAAATTGAAAACCAACACTCAAAGTTTTCAAAATTCTGAAAAGACAAGGCCTGCAGTGGTTAACACAAGCTCAGATACACAGTTCCTGGAGATTCTTTTCTTCTCATTTACATGTATTCCTCTCTTTTGTTGCAGCATCCCTCTAAACCTGGGACCCTAGAGCCCCTTACCATTTATATCCCCATTTATATGGAGCAGAAATTATGCTTAAAGTTTTCTAAGAAACAGGAATCATCATGCTTCAAGAAATAATTGAAAAGCATGCATTAGACATTCTTGTTTTTAAAGTCTCTGCAGCAACTCTTATGTCGGTGGTTCCCATGTTACTGGATCTACAGAGTGCCTGGCCTTCCATCATTTTAGTAAATTCTCTTTTCCTTTTTCATCAGCCTTCCTTGAAAGCCTACATTTGCCTATCCAAATGCATTAATAAAATAAAATAGCTTTTTATTAATAATATCCACCCTTACTAGAAATCATTTGCATTCCACAACAATGATGCCTTACAAATTATCCCACCAAAAGTGGTGACTGAGATTTGCTGACAAGGTGGCAAAACCTATTTTTTTTCTTACGAGGATGCTGCTTCTTCAGATTTCTCTGATTCACTTCATGGTACTCTCTCACTCCTTTGTACCTCTGAGAAAGCCAAGATTAAGAAACCTAGGGTCCATTTTGTGTGCTGTTATCTAGTTTTGCCTTCTTTCCTAGATGCTGGTTCCTAGATGCTGGGAGAGATTCTCATTAACTTGTATTAGTCACTGGGTTATCGCTCTGACTTTTACTACCCAAGTTTAGGCGACTGGTTCTGGAGGATCCTGTGTTAGGCAGTTTTTCCTGCATTGAGAGATATTCCAGGTCCCTAGTGGGTCTTTATATCAGATACAAAGCTTGAACTTGCAGGGTAAGGAAACTCTCAAAATATGTCACTACCATATTCTCGTCTTTTACAGTCATGATTTGTTGTGGTTTTGTAGTCCACTAGAGAAAGAGATTAAAAGGTGAGTGCCTTTTAAGCCCATTAGCCTGTTGGCAGGATCTGAGCATTATGTAAGGCAAAAGGACAATGGTGTCATTTGGACCATTTCATTAATAGTGTCAGAATACATTACCTCTCAGGCCCTGCTCCTCATTTAAAAAAAATCTCCTTTAGGCAAGTTTTAACATCTGGGGCAGATTTTTCTGTTAGGCATCAGGGGCAGATTTTTCATGTGGATATACATTACCAAAGATACACGCTATTTCCATTACTAAAACAAAGGAATTGACATTTCTGCTTTGTGAAATTCCAATAACACCCATTACCCTCTCATAAGCACACATCTTTCCAAGCTGATTTGGACCCTTTCTATGGAAAGGGAACCTTGGGCAGTAACACAGTTTACTGGATCTCTGGAAATGTGGGTCTGTGCACTTCTCCTGGATTTGCACTATGGGAACTCTGCTTTGCTAGGCATTAGGGCCTGATTGACCTATTGATCACAACTATCTTGTTCATAGATAAGGAGTCTGTAATGGAAGAAGATGAATCCACATGGTTAATAACCAAGAACACAGATCTGTTTAGAGGACATTTTTGACTTGTGTTGAAAAACTATCTTAACTTCAGTCTCAAGTACCAAAAATTTTACATCATGGGGCTTATTTATTTTTACATTTCTTTCAGCTTGGTCCAAACTGCAGCCCAATGCTACCATATTCTGGGATGTTTCTCAAGGATAGCCATATCACCTCCAAAATTAATATCCTGAGCAGGATGACTCTGGGGAATTCTTCAGATCTTTTCCCATGCTGGTCAAGTTCTTCCAACAGATACTGTAAATGGATCCATAAGCATTTTCTACAACTGAGTTTATTTCTCCCCTTTCTGTTTAATAGCAACATCCTATTTCTTTGCAAAAAATATCTAACTTCAAAGCATTTCTTATTTGAACAAATATGTGTTGAGCATCTCCTGTGTATCAGGTCCTATGCAAAGTGTTGAAGTTGTACAAGTGAATAAAATTGGCAAACATTTGTGCCCTCATGGGGCAGGGGAAGGGGTGGTAAAAACAAATTAATATAGGTAACTTGTCATATAGGACACATCAGAGCTGTGTGGCAAGAGTAGGCTGTGAGAATGAGCTGTGTGCTCAAGTAACTTACTTTTGCCTTCTGAGAACTTCCTTTACAGGAAATGATGAATGCTTGATTTTATGGCTGCATGAATCATATGTAATCAGTTATTTATGGGGCACCTTCAAGATGAGCCCTCTGATTTTCAGTAGTTTGACATTTAGTTTTTACCAAGATCCAGTAGAAAGCCACAATCTTGCTGTTTCTGAAGGGAATGATTGTTACTCACCCAAGGGGGACTTATTCTTGCTTCAGAATCCTAGGCATCCTTGTTTTGTCCTTCCTTATGAGAGCTTGTCACACATTCTAGAGTAGCACCCTAATCTGCCACAGACAATTTATGTACCATTACATCTGCCAGCTTATAAGATGTGTAAAGTATTTTCTTGCTTTGAGAACACTACTCAAAGTATTATTCTGTACTCACAGCTCAACACTTTTTAGTCTACTTGGTACTGAGTCAGAGTGTAACACCATTATATGATAGAAAAGTGTTGGAATGAGGGTCCCACAAATAGGTCCAATTTAGGAAATCTGCAGATTCCTTTCATTATATTATGAAAAAGTTTATTTGACTGCCCTACAGTCATTTATTCAGGCTCAGTCAAAATGATGTAATAAAAACACATTGTAAAAATCTGCCAACAGCAATATTTAACAGGCTTTTAGCAATAAGAATGACCAAATTCCAACAATTTCTCAAAATGAGACCCCTTTTTTCCCCACAGTTACTGCATTTTATCCTAAGAACAGATTATCCTTGATATTTGGAAAATTTTTGGTTTCTTTTTATTGTTTTTAGTGGAAAGCAGTGTTGTTTTGCATTTCTCAGCCCCCTGTTACATGAAACCCTTTTACTCAAAGGACTTTTTCTGTTCTATCTCAGGAGTCCCTTATTGTTGGTCAGAACTTCTCTACATAAGCAGAAGACCCTTGTAGTCCTTGAGAGACTCTGGAGGTGATTAACTTGATTGTAGCTTTCCGTCAGTCTCCACCCTTCTTCCCAACCCCCAAAATTGTCCCATCCCCCCTGTAATCAAGACACAAGCTTGACTTTATTTTTAATAGAAGTTTCTAGCAGTGTGGGAAATAGCAGTCTTTTAATTTTCTCTCCAGTCTGGCCAATTTGGGTGAACATGAACTCCAGTTGCTTAAATTTGAATAGGGATCTGCAGCCCCAGGTCTGCTATTCTCTTCCTTCCCTATGGGTGGTCAATATTACTTCCCTGTTGTTATTCTTTTGAGTTAACTTCATTAAGAATTCAGGGGCTCTTTGGGTCTCTCTAGAAGCCTCAACTCCTTCAGTAATGTTTTGCCATAAATAGCTATAGCAGTAAATTATTCCAAATGATCCTAAAGAAATCTACAGAATTGAATTGGGATATGTAAAATAGAGGCTTCAACAAAGGCAGAAGTATAGCTTTACCCTCATGAAGTCCCCAAATATCATATAAATTCATAGCTTTATTAAGTTCCAGTTAAAGTTTAAATATATCTTTTGTTGAAAAATCAACACATCACTATTAAGTAAATTTGAAGAATAAATGTTGAGAATTAAAGAGGTCATTTTGAAAAATAGAGACAGACAATACTAAATATTAAAGTATATCTTAAAAGGACAGAACATTCTTTAAAAATTTTTATTCAGAATTGTTGTAGAGGGGTGCCTGGTTGGCTCAGTCAGTTAAGCATCGGACTTCGGCTCAGATCATGATCTCAGGGTTCATGAGTTCGACCCCTGCTTTGGGTGAGCTCAAGCCCTGTATCTGGTGAGCCCCACTTCTTTTGTTCTCTCTCCGCCTCTCTCTCCCTTTCTGCCCCTCGTGGGATTCTCTCTCCTCTCTTTGTCCCTCGTTCATTAGCGCCCTCTCTCTCTCTCAAAACCCACCCCCCAAAATAATCCCAAAATAGTTGTAGAGATGAATGAAATGGTATAGATTGTCCTGAAATTATGGAAACTAATACAAGAATTTAATGTTATTAGAAGTAATCAGTTGCCTTTTAAATAAACAAATTTAGAAATATAACTGACTATAAAAATCAAATCAGTTAACATATAAATATTTCAACAGATTAGGAAGCTAAACAGAAAACAAAACCCTAAAAAATTGGGAGGGAGGAGATAGTAATTTTAGGGTATCAGTGAAAGGATGGAAACTTACTAGGAATAAAATTGTAGGGGCACCTGGGCAACTCAGTAGGTTAAGTGTCTGACTCTGGATTTCAGCTCAGGTCATGATCTCATGGTTCATGCTTCAAGGCCCACGTCAAGCTCTCTGCTGACAGTGCAGAGCCTACTTGGGATTCTCTCTCTCTCTTTCTCTGTCTTCTCTCTCTGCCCCTTCTCCACTCATGCTCTCTCTGTCTCTCAAAATAAATACATAAACTTAAAAAAAATTGAAAAGGAATAAAATTGTAATAGAGTGAGCCACTACCTCAATGATTCTTGTCACATTCCGTGTCCTGGATTATCATTTCTTTAAAAGCATAGAAAATTATCACAAGAGAGCACATCAGTTGGTTGGACTATACTGACTGAGAGTTGTTTGAGCTCAGAGTTATGTCTTATCTTCATATTCCCAGCATAGTGTCTTTCTACTGTGTGTTCAACCAAAATTTACTATTTGCTCCAATTGTGTCAGACTCTGGAGAGGAAAAAGTCCCATTATGTAACATAATGAAACCTTTTTAATTTGTGGTGAATGCAGATGTAGATTAGTATTGGGTATTAAGATGGAACAGGGGCTGCTGGGTGGCTCAGTCAGTTAAGTGTCTGATTTTGGCTCAGTTCATGATCTCGATGTTCTCCCGTTCAAGCCCTGTGTCAGGCTCTGTGCTGACAAACTCAGAGCCTGGAGCCTGTTTCAGATTCTGTGTCTTCCTCTCACTCTCTGCCCCTCCCTTGCTCATGCTCGGTTTATCTCTCTCTCTCTCTCTCTCTCTCTTTCTCAAAAATAATAAAACATTAAAAAAAAACAGAGAAGAAGTAGTTCTTAATCTAAGAGGGGAGCAAGTCTCAGGCTTTTGTATTTTGTGTGTGTGTGTGTGTGTGTGTGTGTGTGTGGTTTTTTTTTTTTTGAGAGGGGATTCCTTCTGTGCATGAATATTAGAGCTGCTGAGAATTGTGAACCACATAAATTGGAACCCAAGGCTACAGGCAGAGTTACAGTAAATGAAATCAAAGTCCCGGATGAAGGGAGGCTTGAATATGCAGGGAGGGTTAACGGTGGCGGTGCTGTCAGGCAGTTCTCCTGCTATTCTGTATCATCCCGTTTCTCACATAGGCTCTTTGAAAGGCTGTCCACTGTCCTCAATAGTCCTTCTTCACTGCCTTCATCTGTTTCTTGAGAGAACACCTCACTGTGCACTACAGGAATAAGAATGAAGCCATCACACAGGAGAGTTTTCTCAAGTTCTTGTAACTGTCCCTAAATGAGCACACTCCTGCACTAACTGCTCATGACACAAAGAAGAAGCATCCTTCCAGGGAGTGAGCGATCTACTTCTGGACCCTGTTTTCTCTCACTTCCTGATGAATGCCAAGCATCAGTTATCAATCCTATTGGCAAAAATTGTAGGAAAACATTAGAAAGTCCTAGATTTATGTCAACAGTATTTGAGATTCAGTGTTACCATGCAGAGACTTAGAAGCAGTGTTGTCACAAGATTAGACTTCAGGGGGAGAGGGGACATGTGAGTTTTGCTCTTGACAGATAAGGAGATTATCAAGAGGCTGTGCTGTCATGAAGGCATTCTAGGTAGATGGAAGAGGGCATGCAAAAGTGAGTTCTGTTCAAGAAGTGGTCATTAGTCTCATGTGGTGTAGTTAAAACATTTTTTGATGTTCAAGTAGAAGATTGAGTGATATGACTGGAGCGACTGAAATGTTTTATGATGGATCTATTTTAAATGGAGGAATTCATATTTAATTTTGTAATTAATATTCAACTAGTAAAGGTTTTGATTAAGGGCTATATAATAGCAATCTCAATTAGATGTCACATGAGCCTTGTTTTTTATGTATTTATATGTTTATGGAGTTTTCATACATAGTTTTGCTTATGGACCTTATGTATATTTATGCATTGATTTTTGCAAAATACTCTCTCAAATTTCAACTACATGCTCAAAACCTAGCAATATTTTTATCTCGCTTTTAAAAATACCTTGTAATAGAACAAAGTGCTACCTCTCATAATCTATTTATATACATCCTATACTTTTCTCATAGCAGGTACCCATATTATATTGACATCTGTATGAACCATTCATCTATCACATTTAGCTATGGTAATGGTGTACAATTTCCTTCTTATCTCCAAGGAGGTGTCCTTTAGATAGCTATTTGTCAGTTGGCCCCAGCATGATGAAACTATAAAAATGGTTTATTCATTGTCAAACTGTAGGTAAGTTTCCATTTAGATTTCATAAAGTTGTCTTATTTTCCATTCTCACTCCCACTGCTTTAATCTATCTTTTGATCACTTCACAACTGGCCTTGAAATAGCCTCTCAAGACTTGGGTTTTTTTGTCCCATCTCATTTGATTAATCTTGCATGTAGTTGCCAAACTCTTATTCAGAAAAAATTGGTCACATTATTTCTCACTGAAATATCCTTTATTGTGCATCCCCCTGTCCTCTCGGTGGTCTAAAGGACACAATTGGAACTCGGCAACTTAACATTGAAAGACCACCAATTTTGATACCACATTACCTGTGAAATTACTCAAGCTGTTCTATTCAGAAACTGTCCTTTGCTACTTTATCATATTTCCCTTTCTGGAAGTTCATTTTTTTTCATTGTTTTAACCTAATAGAATTTGACCTAGAGATAATGGTTCCACTTCTCTTGTCAATAAAGGATGTTAAGTGATCTAACATTTTTTGTGACCCAAATTATCTTTTCTATCACTGCCTGCTTATTTCTGTTTTATTTAGGTCACTAAGTATTCACTAAGGTCTTAACGGGGAGGGGAGAACATTTTTTAGGTTTTTGGCATAAAACGATAACAAGGTCCATTGCCTTGAAGTGATTGCATTCTGGGTTGCAATCCACACCAGATGATTTCTTTTTTTTTTTTTTTAATTTTTTTTAACGTTTATTTATTTTTGAGACAGAGAGAGACAGAGCATGAACGGGGGAGGGGCAGAGAGAGAGGGAGACACAGAATCGGAAGCAGGCTCCAGGCTCTGAGCCATCAGCCCAGAGCCCGACGCGGGGCTCGAACTCACGGAACGCGAGATCGTGACCTGAGCTGAAGTCGGACGCCCAACCGACTGAGCCACCCAGGCGCCCCCACACCAGATGATTTCAGTAACACAGAACTCTTCAACATCTAGGAACAATTATATTAAGCCAATCATCATAATTCTTCATTACCTGTGTTTGGAAAAGGAATGGTGGTGGCCGGGTGGAAGGCATTGGAAGGAAAATTGTTCCTTCTCAGGGAGAATAACAACAATAAAAAAAATGCTTTCTCTTTTCCTCATATTCCTAATGTTGCTTGACTTTCCTGGGCAATTGGGAGGGCTAAGGAATAAGATCTAGGTTAAGGTCCTTAGATTCTTGGCAACTGTTGAGAAAAACCCAAAGCTGAAGGCACAGAATAATCATAATTTGATGCCCAGGTCCTAGATGTAGGAAAGCTCAAATAATGGGACAGTCTCTAAAGAATCAAATCCCGACTCCTTTATATTAATCCTCTCTACAGAAGGTAGGTGCAGAGCACGAATGAGTTCGAAGCAAAGATTCTGCATTAGATTTAGATGTTGGAATCTAGTTAAAAAGAAAAATATCTAGTGTGAAGGAGAAGAGTATTTTTATTTGGCAGTCAGTTTTTCTGGTTGTGTTTAATTTGCTTGCATTTGGCAAGAGAGGACTCTGGTAAAGCCACCAAGCTAAAATAGAATTTGCCCTGGAGTCAATTAGCTATTCAGAAAAAAAAAAAAAAAAAAGAAAAAAAAGAAAAAAAAGAAAAAGAAGAAGAAAGAAAGAAGACAAAACAAAACAAACAAGAAATTAGAACCTTACTTCAGGCTCACCAAAATAAAATTCAAAAACAAATGATCCAGCGGCCAACTTGTTATTATCATTTGATTCTTTTTAGTCACCTCAAATTCAGTATTTCCCAGTAAAGCAGACTTACTCCCCATTCTGTGTTCATATTTCTTGGATTATCATGCTTCTTGTTATAAAATACTTTATGAGTTATCTTTACCCAATTTACCATGATATCCTATTCATCGCCAGGTCCTATTTGTCTTATACATGAAATATCTGCTTCCCTTATCACTCCCATTTTGTTGCAAGCTCCTCCCATTTCTCAACCTGGACCATGGAGTAGTTGGATGAAACTATTCCACCCCTCTAATCCATTTTCTCCTTTATAGCCAGAGGTCATTTTGAAATATAAAACTAAACACACTTTCCCTTTCTTCACATTTCTGAGGGAAAATAACTAAAAAATTTTTTCATACAATGTATGTTAATTACACGAGTAAAAAAAAAATAGCAACAGCAATAACCACAAACCTCCCCCCACCCCCACCAAATCTTCTCCCAGTCCAGAAATTCTCTCCACAAAGGTAGGAGAAAAAGATAAAACTGTTATGCCCAGAATTCGTGATCCCCAAAGACCACCAGGGAGCCGAGTCTGATGCAAAAGCAAAAGACCCTTTATTCGAGCTAGCTCGAGCTCAGTCCCCTACCTGCACTGACGCAGCGGTGAGATACCGGGGAGAGAGAGCGAGTTTCAAAAGCACAAAGGTTTTATAGGGGTCTAGGGGCAGTTGATGAGGTAATGGCTGTGGCCTCAGCCAATTGGCTGGGGAAGGGTGGGAGTCCTGTTATGCAGGTTGCCGGGCTTGTTTTGATCTGGAAGTTTGAACAGGTGAGCGGGAGGATACTCAAGGGGAGGAGGCGTGGTCTGAGGTTTCTGCCATTTTTCCCCCCCCCGGAAAGGGGGCATGTTGGGGACGTAGTCACTCAAGGTGGAGGACACAGAACAAGATGGAGTTGGCTGGCGTAGGTCTGCTCTTTCAAAAACTTTTGTCATTGAATAAGCATTAAACCCAGAATGTGATGCACATCACAGTGCACTAAGAGATTGCAAAAATAGAAATATTGACCTTTAATCTAGCCAAGTAGATACAACCCGTTAACGTGTGTGTTGTCAAGATAGTAACTGGTCCTCAAGGAAGAGAACTTGACAGTGCCATTTGTCACACACAGTTTTTTCTAACTTTACCTGGTAGTTGGGGTGACCATCTGTATTAACTAACTAGCTTTGTCCGGAGGAGAAACAAACTTCTCAGGTCTTTATTATGGGAAGTAGTTGCAAAACTACTGAAGTTAGGCTGCTGTCCTACTACAGAAACTGAGATAGGGCGCTACCTCCCTTGATGTTTACATTTCAAGGAGAGGACTCTCAGGTTGAGAAAGACAGTCCTGGGGTCTGTAAAGCTCACAAGAGGCTTACCTAGTTCTCAGAAGGATTTATATCATTTCAAAGGAGGAAAGTACTTACAAACACAAATTTTCTAAAGTAAATATTCAAAGAAAAGGGAGGTTGGAGAAATCCCTTTGCTTATTTTCAACTGTGAGAATTAAGCCTCTTATTTTTAATTTGTATTTGTCTTGACAACACCAAAAACCTTTTAATGCTTTCCATTCTTCTTAGGATAAAGACCAGAACTCTTAAGAGGCTTATAGAGCTGCCTGGTCCCCCTACTTACCTCTCCAGCTTTATCTTTCCATGCTCTGCTCTCACTCACTTTCAGCTCCATTGTTCTGACTTTACTGTATCAGAATGCACAGCACACTGTTTTAGCACAAGATTATTTTCCTGCTTAATCTCCCGCTTTACCCTTTTAGACATACTTGGTCAGATCTTCTACAACTCAGTTTGAGCATTCCTTTAGGTAATGGCTATCTCTCTCTCCTTAATCTTTATTTATCTTTGAGGTGGGGGGAGGAGCAAAGAGAGAGAAGAGAGAGAATCTGAAGCAGGCTCTGTGCAGTCAGCACAGAGCAGAGCCCATGCAGGGCTCGATCTCAGGAAGTGAGATCACGACATGGCCTGAAATCAAGAGTTGGACCATTAGAATGAGTCACACAGGCCCCCTAATGGCTGTCTCTTGCAATAGATTTTAAGCCACACGAGCACAGGGGCTGGATCAGGTCTTGTTCACTATTGCTTTATGCCAAGTTTGAAGTATGTTTTCTTGACGTATGGTAAGCACTTTGCTAATACTTTTAGATGAATGAATGAAAAAGAATAACATGAAAAAATAAACCGGTAAAAATGTAAAATAGAATGTAACTGAATATTTATCAAATATATAAATGGAGGAAATGTTCCTAAGATTGAAAAAAAAAACACTGTAAAACCAGTTTAAGTTTAAGAAAAGGAATGATAAATTTGCTTTAAAGTTTTCCATCTGTACACACACACACACACACACACACACACACACACACACACTTGCTCTCAAATCAGAAGGCAGATGACACATTGGAAGAATACAGCAATGGATTAACTGCTGTGTCATAATTTTTTCAGAGGATATTTTGGGAGGAATTAAGTAAAAAATCCAGAAAAGATGAAATCCAAATAAATGCTAACCATAGAAAAAATACATTGCCAATAACCGAGAAATGCACATTAAAATGAGATGCCGCATTTAGCAGTGCTTTTTACAATTGCACTTCTGAATCCGGAGGGATGTATTACAATAGGAACTGTCTTACATCGTGACTGGGAATGTAGATTTGTAGAACACTTTGCAAAATGATTTGGCAGTATTTACCAAAATTCTCGAAGTGTCCGGACTCTGAACAGGAAATCCACTTCCGCGAATCTACTCAGACACGCAGTAAGAGTTTTGCACATAAGTTACTCTTCACTGTTTTTTAACAGTGTAATATTAAGGGCAATGTAAATATTCAGAATCAGAGGAATGGTTTACTAATTTATGAATATATGTATGCATGGGATGAATTTCTCTGTAGGAACAAAATACGATCTTTTCAGGTAGTTTTTAAAAGCATGGGAAATATATTCTTTTTTTTATTATTGCCAGGTTTAACATATACACATGTATGATATATATATATATATATATATATATATATATATATATATATAATACCTATAAATACGCATATGTAATACATATATGTAATGTTAAGTAGCAAAAATATTTCATTCATTTACTATGACCTATATTAGAAAAAGTAGATTATACATAAAAGAATTGTGAAAAGACACTTTACCTTCAGGTGATCTTTAAAAAGCTCTTATTTAGGTGTGATCAATTTAAGGAGAGTACTCAGTGAATCTTTTTTTCCCCAAGCAAAACTACTATTGTTTGCCCACTTAGTGTTTATTTTTTTAGAGTTTATTTATTTATTTTGAGAGAGAGAGAGAGAGAGAGAGCGCACAAGCGGAGGAGGGACAGAGAGAGGGAGAGAGAGAATCCTAAGCAAGTTCTGCACTGTCAGCACAGAGTCCAGTGAGGGAATCAAACTCATGAACCAGGAGAGATTGTGACCTGAGCAGAAATCAAGAGTTAGATGCTTAACTGACTGAGCCACGCAGGAGCCGCACTTACTCATTTGTATTTCAAATAAATGTGCCTCTCAAGATATTGCTTGATTTATGATCAATCATAATGTATTGTTACCTTTTCATGAAACTGTATATAAACCTGTGTTGGTTAGAGATTTCTACCTAATTTTTTTTACATACTAAAAATATTAAAACACGGGCACATCTGATTCAGTATATATTTTTCAATTTTACTATATTTTCATAAGATAATTAAAAATAAGTTTCAACTCTAAAAGAAAATGCATTTATACTATGTAAAAAAGGATAGAAATAGAAAATAGAAAACCATCAGAAAAATATTTGGGAAAAAAAGGCAAATATAAAAGAAATGTGAACTCTTTTAATTCAGCATTTTGTCTTCTTATCATTAGTTTACAGCTTATTTGTTTTTGGTTCTGTTTTCCTGGCAAACCATTGACCAAGTCCCCAAAGACATTAGAGATTCTGGTAAGTTACACACATTACTTGGCTTGTTACACTGGTTGTGGAAATATTATTTCTCCCATTTTCCTGCAAAAGCTGTAGGCCAAAACAAAATAAAAGAAAAAAAAAACCCACAGAAGTTAAGGCGAATTTAAAAATTACTACACAATTATAGATCAGATATAATATCCTTACTTTATGGTCTTCTTTGTTAACTGATAACTTGAGGTAGATTTTAATAGATTTGGCATATATGATTTCCACTTCTTTTTATGGTATGAGAATTGCATTTTAATTTCTTCAGCAATGGATTGGGACTGTGACCACTGAAGAACTTACTTTGGTCTCATGATCTCATAGTTATTTTCTATTTAGAAAGAAAAATCAATCATTCACAGTATTATAATAACAGCTTGCAGTGAAAGAATGCTTTTTGGAAAGTATTAGACATCATCCACTTTGCCAGGATGCTGATTTGTAACATTTTGGTGACAACAGTGAGATAAAGTATTACAGAGCCTCCCTGTCAGGATGTGCAACCTCTCACATCTCACCACATAACAGTAATTAAATCACCTTGCTTTTTTTGAATAATTCTAAGAGGTATTTTTTTGAGAAAGAAGTTTGATTTCCTTGAGAACAAAAGATGCTTCTTAAAATAGTCAATATATGTTTTCATTTAAAAGAATGTGGATAGCTGGGAAACTGATTTATTAACCTACTTCATCAAATAAATTACCTGTTCACAAATAAGGCTTCAGAAATAGGTATTTTTTTTATCTCCCCTCTTTAGTGATCTTACAGTTTTCTTTCCTTTTTCTTTTTGCATACTTCTCATCATTTTGATGTTAGAGGGGGCTAATTGTGGTAAGCAAAATTGAATTTTTTTGCTAATTAATAAATTCTCTGTGCATGCTGGACCAGATGGTCATTTTTCTTATCAGCCTGCCATTTTTCTTTGTTTTTTTTTTTGTTTTTTGTTTTTTTTTACACAGAGATCATGTTAAGTCATAAACTTTGTAAGAGGAGAATATCCACAGGAGCCATGAAAAAGCCCATCTCGATCCTTAATTAACACCAAGCTGCTTACTATAGGTGATACAGTTCAGTGAGATTGTTTGTAGGCATCATTATATTCCTCCAGAAATGGGATAGGATTATACTTGCTATGTTTTTGGTTAATTCTTACTCAAAATTATGATACATGCAAATACTATAGGAATTATGAAAAAGAGATTTTATGCCATTGTTGTCTTTCTAAAACAGGAATGGTTTAGCTCTTAATGAACTACTATGGAGACATCTGAAAAATGAAAAAGAAAATCTCATGATTTTAATAATCAGTAATTCCTTTTAAAAATAGATACAATGTAAAGATGAACACAGCTATTGAGAATTGGGGA
This sequence comes from Leopardus geoffroyi, assembly GCF_018350155.1. Lineage (NCBI taxonomy): Eukaryota > Metazoa > Chordata > Mammalia > Carnivora > Felidae > Leopardus > Leopardus geoffroyi. Next base: position 24,485,898 of record NC_059338.1, on the reverse strand, counting down.
GTGTCATTTTATGGTATGGTCTCCGTTTTCCGTTGACATAAAACTATTTATTTCTTCGCTCTTTTTTTTTTCTTTTTTTTTTTTTTAAAGTTAATTTGGGTCCAGGATAGGGATTGGGATTGGGAAGGTAATTATTGTGATGGCGTGATAGACAAGAATAGGCAGAGCAGCAGAATTGTCAAGAGTTTGAGGTTCGTTGTGTTTATAAATACTCCTGACATATAACAAAATCCCATTACTTTTGATATTATGCCTAGATTCTTATTACATTATGAGCTTCTCAAAATATGTTTCACATGTCGTGGTTCATTATAGGTGCAACGATTCAAAAAGGACACCAACCAGGGAAGATAGAAGTGTGAATTGTTCTCCTTATTGTAGAAGGGAAAATGTCAGGGTGGAAAGTATGAGAGAAATCTGTTGAAATGCCTGGAGATATCCAAGCTCTTTGGGGAAGTGACCACATTGCTTACTGAAATTGATATGGTAGCCTTTCTACCTAGCACTAAATGTATCCCACAGTGGATGTTTTATAAATAAATGTAATTGAGGGGGCCCTGGGTGGCTCAGTCGGTTGAGCGCCCAACTCGTGAGTTTCACTCAGATCATGATTTCATGGTTCCTGAGATTGAACCCCACATCGGGTTCTGTGCTGGGATTCTCTCTCTTACTCTCTCTCTGCTCCTCCTCTGCTTCCTCACTCTCTCTCTCTCTCTCTCTCTCTCTTTCAAAATAAATAAATCAACATTAAAAAAAATTAACATAATTGGGAAAGGAAACTTGTTTTATCATGATTCAGAGACAGCAAGAAGCTACAGGAAATACATACACTGTCCCAGAGTTAGGATCTTACCTCATCCTAATGAAGTGGGTTCCCTATCATTAACACTGACTGCAAGGGCTGGGCATTTATCTTTTCTAGATGATTTAGAAGGTGCCCTCTAAGGAATAGAAGAAAGTAGATTTTAAGGAACATTCACATTTTAATTTTATATGATCCTACTTTATATATCCTTCCACACAAAGACTGCTGTCACCACCATCTAAATGAAATAAACAGTAGTGAACATTTGTTATTTTATGTTTTAACTTTTTAAAAATGTTTATTTAGTTTTGAGAGAGAGAGAGAGAGAACGAGTGAGGGAGGGGTAGAAGGAGAGGGGGATAGAGAATACGAAGCAGGCTCCAGGCTCTGAGCCATTGGCACAGAGACTGATGTGAGGCTTGAACCTGTGAACCCTGAGATCATGACCTGAGCTGAAGTTGGACACTTAACCAACTGAGCCACCCAGACGCCCCAACGTTTATTTTTATAAAACCTTTCCACTTAAGGCTCCCTCTCCTTTTAAAAACAGTCCTTCCATCTTCAACACCCTGAAAATCCCTATATCTACCTGCCACACACTGGCTCTCTTGTTGCCTTTAGATGTACTCTATACAATTTTACATATCAGATTTATGTTTTGTTCCTCAAACCAAAACAAAAACAGCTCTTATTCCTCAGTGCTTTTGCATTATAATCTGATGAAAATAATTTAACAGAAGTTATGGACTTAAGATAGATTTAATGATCTCAGAGGGTATTTAAGCACGAGTTAATCCTCATCAGTCTCTAAGTAGTCAGGCATAGAAGAGGCAAAAACAAGGAACCGCTGAGTTTTACTTGCCTCCTGGAGGCCAAGCTGTGCCTGTTCAGTTTCTTTAGTGACTCCCTTAGAGGCAGCGCTGTAAAAACATGCACTGTGAACAGAGAGAACGTGGTCTGGCACAACTTCTGCAATTATCTGAAATCATGAATCATAAATACATGAATGTGAGCAGTTTCTTGTATTTTGAAAAAAAATTACATCATTAGGAACATAATCTTTCCATGTTGTGTTCAAATTTTCCATGGCGTCTAGCTGATTTGGCTTCAGCAATCTTCTTTCTACCATGGTTTTTTTTTTTTTTTTTTTTCCTTTTACTGACCCACACCCTTTGGTTTGTAGAATGCAAGCATCTACCTAAAGGAAACAGAGACTCCCATGATAACTAAGCAAACGGGAATAGAAGTGAGAAACAGAACATGTTCAGTTTTATGTGTTTGCTGGCTGACTTATTTTAGAACCTGTGCGGATGACCTTGTGCCTATTTTTAAGCCTGTGTACATGGATAAAATGAAAGTGTGGTCTACATTTAAAGTATTTTTTAAGTAAGTTTTTAATCTTAATTCCAGTGAAGTTAACCCATAGCGTTATATTAGTTTTAGCACGTTTAAAATCTTAAATGGTTTTGTACATATTAACACAAAGCATAACTCAATGGAGAAATACTGCAAGGCTGAAGCTTTTTCTTGATTTTGATAATCGTTTATTAAAATAGTATATCTAACAGAAATTATTTATATGCAGTATAAAAATCCATCTTTTTTCTGACAGTGATCACAGAATGTGCCACATTTAAAATAACCAATCTTCATTCTGTGTTTTTTCTTACACATGGTACTGGAAGTAAAACACTTAAGTGGAATCTAGACGATCCAAATGTTTGATTTTCTAAATGATTTTGCCAGGATCTTTGAGCTTAAATTTTTTTTCTCTCACTCCTGCTGAGAAAGTGCATACATTTTGAAATTTAGTCTATTTGAGCAATGCTTTTTTCCCTTTAAGCTGATAATAAGCATATGGGAGTGGGATTGAATTTGAGACAAGCTGTTGATTCCCATTGAACACCCAAAAGATGTAAGGTCTCAAAAATTTTTTTTAAACTAACTATTCAGTTATGGCCTAAACATGTATTAGAAATTCAGTAAATAGGGGCACCTGGGTGGCTCAGTCCGTAAGCATCCGACTCAGGTCATGATCTCAACGGTTTGTGAGTTGGAGCCCCACATTGGGCTGTCTGTTGTCAGCCCAGAGCCCACTTCAGATTCTCTGTCTCCCTCTCTCTCTGCCCCTCTCATGCTTGTGCTCTCTTTCTCTCAAAAAATAAATAAACATAAAAAAAAGAAATTCAACAAATTAATGTAAAAATCATCCTGATGTGGGGCTTCTAGGGAGGAAAGTATGCTTGTGATGCATTTCATAATTGGAGTTGTGATTATTTTGCCTAGTCCTTAAAGTTATAAAGTTACAGTTTTCGAGGAAGAGAATTAAGAAACAGATAGGGATACAGATATTCACACAACAGCAGCAAGAATATTATTATAATACCTATCATGTCACCATACTTTTGTTATCTTCTGGTTTGCTATTTTTAGAACCATAGCATTAGGAGTAACATATATATTGTTTTATATATCTAGATGAATATTCTCCTTAACCCTGAAGCGAGATTTGAACATACAGAGAACATACATTAGAGATATTAAATGATTTACTTATACAGTTTCTGCTTTTATGTATTGAGAAAGCAGGCTTACTGAGAAACCAAGTGATGCACGTAAAAGAACTGTGAGACCTGGATTTCATTTACATCCTTATGACCCTGCATACCTACAGCCATTTACCTTTGCTCCTTCTCATTCTCTTTGTAAACCCACAAAGCTGAACCCAAGGCCATTCTACCTTTAGTTTGTCTGAGCAGAGAAAGGAATGGGTGTTTTAGAACATTTGTAAACACATGAGGTCTGGTTTTGGGGTCTTCTCACCTTTGTTTTGTCGGCACTGTGCCCAAATCTCTTCTTGCCTCCTTACTGCTTAAGACATTCAGCCCCCAAGGCCCAGGAGATTTCCTACTAAACTCTGTCCTTCTTACCAAGATTTATTGGGTCTTTTATAACTTGCTGTTTAGCTTAACCTCTATTAAAATACCCAGGTCCTATTTAGTTAAATTCTGCTTTCAGCTAGCAATAAAAAATAAATACTTGACTTTTTGAGGAACCTCCATACTGTTTTCCAGAGTGGCTGTGCCAGTTTGCATTCCCACACACAGTGTGAGAGGGTTCTCCTTTTTCCACATCCTCACCAACACCTCTTGTTTCTTGTGTTGTTGATTTTAGCCATTCTCACAGGCGTGAGGTGATATCTCATGGTAGTATTGTTTTGCATTTCCCTGACGATCAGTGATGTTGATCATCTTTTCATGTGTCTGTTGGCCATCTGGATATCTTCTTTGGAAAAATGTCTATCATGTCTTCTGCCCATTTTTTAATTGGATTATTCATTTTTTGGGTGTCGAGTTTTATAAGTTTTTTTATATATTTTGGATACTAACCTTTTATCAGATATGTCATTTGCACATATCTTCTTTTATTTCATAGGTTGCCTTTTAGTTTTTTTGAATGTTTCCTTCACTGTCCAGAAGCTTTTTGTTTTCATGAAGTCGCAATAGTTTTTTGCTTTTGTTTTCCTTTGCTTCAGGAGACATATCGAGAAAGAAGTTGCTATGAAAGAAGTTTGCCTGATGTCAAAGAGGTTACTGCATGTGTTCTCCTATAGGGTTTTTATGGTTTCAAGTCTCCTATCCAGCAATTGCACTACTAGGTATTTCCCCAAAGAATGCAAATACTAACTCAAAGGGATACATGCACCCTGATGTTTATAGCAGCATTATCTCCAATAGCCAAATTATGGAAGTAGCCCAAATGTGCATCAACTGATGCATGGATAAAGAAGATGTAAGATACATATATATATATATATATGTATACACATATACATATGTATACACATATGTATATGTAAAGAAGATGTAAGATATATATATGTATACACATACACATATGTATACACATATGTATATGTATCACACATACATATATATGTATCACATACACACACACACACACACACACATTACAGCCATAAAAAGGAATGAAATCTTGCCATTTGCAACGATGTGGATGGAGCTAGAGAGTATTATGCTAAGTGAAACAAGTCAGAGAAAGACAAATACCATATGATTTCACTCATATGTCAAATTTAAGAAACAAAATAAATGAACACAGGGGAAAAAAAAGAGGAGGAGGCAAACCAAGAAACAGACTCTTAAGTGAAGAACAAACTGAGGGTTACCAGAGGGGAGATGGGTGGGGGGATGGGTGAAATAGGTGACAGGGTTTAAGAAGTGTACTTGTCATTATGAACACTGAGTATTGTATGAAATTGTTGAATCATTATATTGTGCACCTGAAACTAATATTACACTTCATGTTAACTAAAAGGAATTTAAATAAAAACTTCAAAAAAGTAAGTACTTGAATGTATCTAAATAACAGATTTACAGGGTTTTCAAACTTTAATATGTTGTTGAAAATCCACATTTGGAACCTGGCCCTCAGAACCCTTTCATGCCCATTTTTAACAAACTCCCCAACAGATTCTGATGTTAGTTAAGAAACATTGCTCTAAAATTTTTACATATTACCAGTGATTTAGGATTGAATTCAAGTGTTAGTGACTAGAGATGGAATATTTGGGGTTTGTGATTTCATACTTCACATCACGAAATAGCATTTACAGAACTTTTATGGGTTTTATTCCTTAAATTGCTCTCACTATCTAGTGCGGGGGCCTGTTACCTTCCATATGATTCTGCTGCTTTTCTCCTATGATATTTTCCCATAAAGTGGTTCACTTTGCAGTACTTAAAGTTCATGTATAAAAAAAATGGAGTCACAGTAGACAAAAATGGAAGAAAGGAACTTACAAAATTTCATTGAATAACTAAATACATAAATTTTACTTTATCAAAACATAAAATCTAAAAGAATGTTTCCCCAAACTATAAAAACAGATCTTCCCTAGGTGACTCAGGGTAGAAGTGCCTGGCAAAGTATAGATTTTAATTATTTTTATTTATTCATTTCTATTGTTTTCTCTAATTCCCCTTATATCCTCATTTTCATGGCTTATAAATGTTCTGCTTTTTTTAAAGAACAGCTCCGTGAAATTCCTTAAAACCTATTACTCAATGTGTGGCCCTGGGCACTTATTAGAATTGCAGACCCTGGACCGACTCCAGACCTATACCAGACCTACAGAGGAAGAAACTGCATTTTAGAAGATTCCTAGCTGATTGGTATTTGCTCTAAAATTTGAGAAGCATTACCTTAAAATGCTTTTGTCTACCACACTGGAGTTTACTTCTAATCTGTTACTTTATGAAATGATGATTTTTTAATAAAAATGTTTTTAGAAGATAGCTGTATAGTTTTTTGTACAAATTACATATGTCCATTTAAGATACAACAATACAGATAAACGGGGCACCTGGGTGGCTCAGTTGGTTAAGCATCCCACTTCGGCTCAGGTCATGATCTCACGGTTCTTCGTCAGTTTGAGCCCTGTGTCGGGCTCTGTGCTGACACCTTGGAGCCTAGCGCCTGCTTCAGATTCTGTCTGTCTCTGTCTCTCTGCCCCTCCCCTACTCGCTCTCTGTCTCTCTCTCTCAAATATAAAAAATAAAACATAAAAAAGTTAAAAAAATACAAATAAGGAAATATGAATAAGGAAACTCACTCGACCACTCAGAAATAACATATAATATGTTGTATGTTATGTTAATAATGATAATTTCAGACGTCTTATATACAGATGTAGAGGCAGCTATAGATAGGAAGATGGGTGTATGGATGTATGGGACAGGATGAGACAGTTTTACTGAAGTGGAATCATGCTATATGTAAAACATTTTAAAATGAAAGATATTAAGTTAATTTTTCTGAATTCAGAATTATTCAGAATTGATTCAAAACAAAGAAATTTAAGTGAAATTGAAGATATTGCTGAAACTGAAGCAATTTTTTTTTTTAATTTTTACAGGAAGAGAGATTAGCTTTTAAAAGTCTTATAAAATGTAATGACATCCTGGGATGGGTGTGTTTCAAGTTCAGACATCTGCTATCTGTCAAATGAAGGATGGGGAAGTAAATATCATTGCACTGCCTCACACTTCCACCTCCTGATTTTGTTTCTTCAAGACAGTTTTTTTTTTATAATGGCGAGGTTTCTTTTTTTTTATTTTTTTATTTTTTTTTTAAATTTTTTTTTTTTCAACGTTTATTTATTTTTGGGACAGAGAGAGACAGAGCATGAACGGGGGAGGGGCAGAGAGAGAGGGAGACACAGAATCGGAAACAGGCTCCAGGCTCTGAGCCATCAGCCCAGAGCCCGATGCGGGGCTCGAACTCACGGACTGCGAGATCGTGACCTGGCTGAAGTCGGACGCCCAACCGACTGCGCCACCCAGGCGCCCCATATAATGGCGAGGTTTCTAATATTCACATTCCATCCTACAATCATAATTTCAATACTTGTTAGAGCTTATTTTTTAATCTAGAGTTATACTTATCAGTAGTACTCATAGCATCTCCCACCCTGAGCTTTTATTTTGATTTCTCTCTTAAATGAAACGATTTCATTAAAGAATTTTAGAGTGTGTCCAGGAAAGTCTAACGGGTCAATACTCATTAGTTTTCTTTAACACGGTTTTTTTTTAACTTCTTGCATGCTTGAGAAGATATGTATTTTTTTATTGAATGGCCTAATTGCATGGACATATAATTCTTTTGTTGTTTAATACTGTAGATATCACTGTGTTTTCAGATATTATTTCCTTGAAGAAACATCAGATCACTCAAATTCCCCTATCCCCCTTGTAATTTACTGAATATATGTAAAACTTATTCTATGAAGGTTGGTAACTTTACTAGACTGTGTCTTACCTGCTATCAATTTTTTATTACGCATAGTGTGCCATAAGTTGCTGCAGATTGGAGTTTTATTTCAGTACAGTTTTCTTCAATAATTTAAATTTTTTTTTTTTTTGGCGTATTCATTCTCTTTTTTTTTTAAAGGAAGTCTGTCTGTGTGTTCACAGTTCTTTGTTTTTCTTCTATTTCAACCCAGTAGTAACAGTAACACAGATTTTGTAACAATCACTCACTAGGCGTTGGGGTGCAGGTTTTGCCTTCTGTACTATCACCACCCTTTGGGAATTAGCACCAGCATCCTTTTTCAGAGACTAGTAAGTGTTTTGGACTGTGGCCACAGGGCAGAGGTGACTTGGAAAACACTCTGAGTTCTAGGAAGGTGTCCATCTGTTAATCATGTAAGTGTCAAATTGTTGGCTGCATCCCTAGAAGGTCCATATGCCCCAAAGATGACATAGCTCATAGGGTTCCTCTCTTGGAAGATACATAGTTTTCCTCTCTGATAAAGACAAATGCTCTGATACCATTAGTACACATGTCAAGGGAAAAAAATAAATTTACTTTATCAAAGTTAAAAATTTTTGTGCTTCAAAGGACATCATCAATAATGTGAAAAGGTAATCGATGGAATGGAAGAAAACATTTGAAATCATACATCAGCTATTCTAGATGTTTGTATCTAAAATACCTACACAACTATTAAAACTCAATTATTAAAAAAAGACAAATAACCCAATGGGAAAAAATGGGCAAAGGATCTGAATAGATATTTCTCTGCAGAAGATGTGTAAATGGCCAGTAAGCACACACAAAAAAAGATGCTCAGCATCGTTAGCTATCAGGGAAATGCACATCAAAACAAAAATGAGAACTTACTTGACACCTACTCAGATGGTTATGCTGAAAAAGATAGGTAATAACAAGTGTTGGTGAGAATGTTGAGAAGTTAGAACCCTTGTATGTTATCAGGGGGCCTGTCAAATGGTACAGCTGCTTTGGAAAACAGTCTGGCAGTTTCATTTCTGGAAATGAAATACAGATTTACCATATGACCCAGCAGTTCCCCTCCTTGGCATATCCTCAAGAGAAACGAGAACATATGGTCATGCAAAAACTTGTACATGGCTTTTACAGTAGCATTATTCATAATAGCCCTCAAATAGAAACAAACAATATACCCATCAATGGATGAATGGATAAATGAAATGTCATATATCCATACAAAGGAATATTATTCAGCAATTAAAAGGCTTTAAGTACTGGTTCAAGCTACAACATGGATGAACCTTGAAAACACTATGCTAAGTGAAAGGAGCCAGTCACAAAATATTGCATATTATATTATTCCGTTCATAGGAAATATTCAGAATAGGCATATCTATAAAGACACAAAATAGTTTAGTGGTTGCCAAGGACAGGATGCAGAGCTGCTACTCATGGACAAATGAGTACAGGGTGTTCTGGGGGGACTGAAAATGTTCTAAAAATGTTTGCACAACTCTGTTAATATACTAAAAACCAGTGAATTGTATACTTTAAATATGTGTATTTTATGCTATATGAATTATATCACAGTAAAGTCATGAAAAAGGCCAAGGGGAGTGCAGTCTTACTTCCAGGTTTCTCTTTGGTCATTCATCATGCAGTCTTGTGGAGGCTTAGCAACCTTCCTAACTTGACCCTGTTTCCCCAAGGTCATGACCTCTGCTCACTCTCCCTTGTGCCATGTCTGTATCCCTGTTGATGGTGCTCCCTCTTCTCCTCAACCCAGGTGGTTCATTTCATGGTGGTGGTGAAGACTGGAGCTAAGTGGGTAGAGGTGGTTTTATTCTTTCCTAGTTCTCTTTTAAAATTTTTATAGTCACTGCATAGTTATATCCTGCTTAAGTTCCCAAGGTCTTCTCTTTTCATTTCCAAAAACCTCTTGCAGTAGAAAAAATCTAAACTTGGACGGTTTTTTAATGGTTGTTTTTGGAATTAGGGCTGTGGGAAACATTTCATAATTCAAAGGAGTTGTAACTTCTGCTAGTAGCTTTTTGCGTGCATGGATAAAGTATAACACATTTGAACCGAATTCTGTTTTCCAAACCTGTTGACTTTTGAGAAGTCCACTGATCTTATTTTTTAAAAATCTTCTGCTAAGAATGAAGATTATATTTTTTCCTCTTTCCTTGGCCAGAAAAAACATTTCATAAACTAGCTTTAAACCCAATATTCCTATTTTTGTGAAGTCAGTTATTATTCCAAAGTTTTTTCTCAACTGTTCACATCCTGAGAAAAATCTCACTGCTTAGTCTCACAGGAGACATTATTTGTATTACAAAACAAATTTGATCATGTGTAATGAGACGGGAAAAGTGCCAAGCCTACCAATGTGCCTTAATGCTACTCAGGGCTTTCTTTTTCCAGTGAACTCTGTCTGAAAACAAATTAGGATGAAAAGCCTGCTCAGTGAGAATATGGAATCATATCAAAGAAAATGCTCAAACCACTGGAGTATTTCTGACACCCAGCAATTCTCTTCCAGACCAGAGACATATTAGGCAAATTTATTTCCAACTTCGAAACCTAAAATTCCTCATGTTACCCTTTTCACCTTTCTAATTGCAACCGCATGTACATTAAAACCTTTCTGTTACTCTTGGAAGAGAGTTATTAAAAGCTGAAATACATATATGTTTTATTTTTAAAAAATGTATTTGTTTTTTTAAATAGGTAATGCAGTTACATGGTTTCAAATTTTAAAACACTTACAGGAATAGAAGGAATTGAGTGAAAATTGTCTCTTATCTCTGCCCCCACCCTGTTTGCATTTTCAAAGGCAATTGGTTTAGCTTGTCTTCTGTTTTTGGTATATGCTTCATGAAACATTCTATAAGCTTGGAAGGAAGTACGTGGATGTATGTATATTTTATCTTTATACAAATGATAGTGACTATATAGTCTGTGTTATACATTTCTTCCTTCACTTCATTTTTTTTAAGTTTATTTATTTTGAGAGAGAGAGAAAGAGAGAGAGAGGGAGGGAGGGAGGGAGGGAGCAGGGGAAGGCAGAGAGGAGAGAGAGAATGAAAATCTCAAGCAGGCTCTGCACTGTCAGTGCAGATCCCAATGTGGGGCTTGAACTCACAGGCTGCAAGCCATGACCTGAGCCAAAATTGAGTCGTATGCTTAAAAGAAAAATATTTTTAAAAATATTTTTTTAATGTTTATTTTGAGAGACAGAGCATGAGCAGGGGACGGGCAGAAAGAGAAAGAGACAGAATCCAAAGCAGGGTCCAGGCTCTCAGCTGTCAGCACAGAGCCCATAAGCTATGAGATTATGACCTGAGCTGAAGTTGGACACTTAACCGACTGAGCTACCCAGGCTCCCCTATTTTTTTTAATGTTTATTCATTTTGAGAGACAGAGAGAGAGAGAGAGAGAGAGAAAGAGAGAAAGAGTGAGTGGGGGAGGGGCAGAGAGAGAGGGAGACATAGAATCCGAAGCAGGCTCCAGGCTCTGAGCTGTCAGCACAGAGCCCGATGTGGGGCTTGAACTCGTGAGCCATGAGATCATAACCTGAGCTGAAGTTGGAAGCTTAACCCACTGAGCCACCCAGGCACCCCTCACCTTGTAAGAAGTCTTGGAGATAGTTCCATAACAGGGCTTCGGGTTCTCCCTTTTTAAAAATTTGCAATGTAATCTCTTGTGCGGGCATACCATAACTTTTCGATACAGTGACCTTTCTTGAATGTTTAGGTTGTTTTAGAGATTCACGTGTGTTGTTCCATGTATGAATAGTTCTTTTTATTCCAGAGTAGTATTACATGGCATACATGTACCACAGTTTATTCAACCATTCATCCTTTAAAGGACATCTGGGTTGTTTCCAGCTTTGAGCTATTACAGATAATCTGCAATGAACATTTATTTGTGTGCAGGTTTTTGTGTGAAAATAAATTTTTATTTCTCTGACATTAATGCCTAAGAGTGCAATTATTGGGTTACATAGTAGTTGTATGTTTAGTTTTTTAAGAAATAGCCAAACTTTCCCATCAGCAGTGTATGAGCGATTCAGTTTTCCACACCGTCCTAGCATTTAGTGTTGAAATCTTATTATTTTTGCCATTCTGATAGGTATGTAACTGTTAGGGTACGGCGTAAGTAAGGCAGGGTAAAGATAGAAGTCAGAGGCTAAAAAATTTTAGCAGTCAAAGGCTTTATTTGGGAACTAAGGTCTCCGGCGAGGTTCTGTGACTGGGGGGAGAGAGAGAGGAGTCAGGGAAGTCGCACCCAGGTGTGGTGGGGTGGGGTTTTTAAGCTGCAGCGGATCCGGGTTTAGGTCTGGGTGGGCCTTTTCCCATCAGGTCGTGCTGTCGGTCGCTCGGTGATTGGTTGACCTCCAATTCGTTCTGGCAGCTACTAGGGGCTTTTCCTTAGGTTGTGCTGGCAAGATGGCCGTCCCCTCTACTGTGGTTCCAAGGACATCCTAACAGTAACAAGTCTAATTTTTATATTATGAAATGTCACCAACTTCATTTGGTAAGAACCATACAGAAAATTTTAGCAGACGTCCATTTTAACAACATGGGATGATCCTGCAAAGTTAAATCACAAGTTAAAGATTATACTGTACAGTTTTTAAAATTAAGTTTGGTATTTGTTCGAACTCCTTTTACCTCCCAATATTTTCTTTTTAATTATATTTTTACCTTCACAGATTTTTCTTTGAGAGTATTAAGATGATAGTAAATGTGATTTTTGATTTTTGTGTATTCAGTCTGATAAAATTTATAGTTCTGTGGTTATACTGGAAGAGGCTTCCGATTGATATACCTCCTGAGAGGTACACAAGGCATTTTACTGAGATTAAACTTTAGTCTTCTGGTTTTAGAGTCCTCACAATTGCAGTATGTTAAAATGTTAATTCTCTAAGATATTGCCAAGAGACAGATGGGTAATTATCTACATATCAAATATAATTGTTTGGAAGCTACAAGTTAAATCATGAGCTAAATTTCTTATGCATGTAGCTTGAGTCTAGTGAATTCCCTTGAAGAATGGTAAGTCAACAGTTTTCAAGACCACCACAGCTATATTTAAAATTAGTGTTTTGCCTACGTATTTGCTAAATAAGTATGTTATCAATTAATAGCTTCATGTAAAATACCTCACGGTATGTTTATTTTTCACTTTGCCTTGAACAATTTCTGCTTCTCCAAGTCCCATTAACTTTTTCTCTAGGTGATTCTTACCCTTCAGATCTCTGTTCCATCATTATTTTTTTTCAGGGAAGGCTTTACTGACCTCTTTCATTCTTCCCCAGGGGCCATGCAAATCTCTGTATTACCCCACTTTTAGAGTGTGTGCTGCCAGAGTGAGCATTGTTGAACTCTGGAACAGGTTAAATCCTTCCTCCATGTTTTCTTCACTCCTGTTTCTTAACACCCATACTGGCAGTTCCTTATCAGCCTGTAACAGAACCTCTTGCTAGCTGTCCTCATGAAGAGGACCATGCCTTTTTTGTTCATGGCTGCTTCTCCAGTGCCAGCCTTGGCAGTTTATCCATAGTAAGCACTGAATAAATTTATATGTTGAGTGAATGAAACAATGGACTTAAAAATACCTCCCAGCCTCTAAGTTCCATGGAAATATTCAATATTCTTGTTCCAGTAAATTACTTGTTCTGAACTCTTATTTCTTTGAACAGGTTGATGAACTCAGAAAGGAAATTATGTAAGAAGAGAGTATTGTAGAGTTGCCCTGGGAGTGGTTTTCCCCAATCACTTTCAGACATCCTAGACCGATGCTACAGCTCTGTCTCCTTCATCTCATATCTTATCAGAGTTCTATGAAAATGTCTAAGTGTTTACTGCAGATCAATGATTTCTGAAGTTTTATATTCATAAATGCGATCAGGTTCCTCCACTTTCTTGTCTTGAAAAGACTTGATGTCATTTTGTGGCTTTGTCTGTGGGAGAGTAATGCATATTAGGGTCAATTCATAGAAAGTAATTAAGAAATTCTGATTAAACAGAAAGTACACTTTAGAAACTATGTTTGCTTAATAGATGAGTTAGGCAGATTTTAGCTCAGTGTAAATGACTTAGATAAATCATTTAACTCATGATTTTAAAATTATGAATGCTCTTTTATATTTCTTCCTTTTATAAATTAAAACTATACATTTTTTTCAATTGAATAGAGGAAATGATTTGCTTAACGTGTTTGATGACCTCATCTTTAAAAAATAAACATATTTCTTTAATATTTGAATAGGTAGCATATTTACATATTTTAGTAATAAATAACTATGTAAGAATGTAGTGAAAAGTCTTTCTTCCAATCTTGTCCTCACGCTAGTTTTCATTTGGACCCCCAATCAATAAGCATTATTTAGTTTCATAACATCATTTCATCTCATACAACATGGATTATTTAAAAGTGTAGAGTGTATTATCAGATAATTAAAATAAAGCCTCTGTAACCAAAATGTGAGTCTCTTAAAAGTGCTACTAAAATGTTACAAAATAGGTCTTGGCAGAAGATTGGATATCTTCCTCACTAGAGCAGAGATCAGCAAATTTTTCCTATGTAAAGCATCAGATAGCAATTATTTTAAGCATTGGAGGCCATAAAGTCTCTTCTACAGCTATTCAACTCTGCTGTTGTAATTTAAAAGTGTCCATAGACAATATGTAGATGAATGAACATGTTTGAGCTTGAATAAAACTTTATTTATGGACATTGAAATTTGCTTTTCATAAAATTTTCACATACCATGAAATATTCTTCTTCTATGGATTTATTTCCAGCTGTTTAAAAATATAAAATCCATCTTAGTTCACAGGTTATAAAATAACAAGCAGTGGGCAGGATTTGGCTTCCTGGCTATTGTTCACTGACTCCAGATGTGGTTCAGGATAATGTTGTTGGGTTCTAATACAATTCATTTCATTTCTAATTAAGTTTTTCTTATATGTATTTAAAATGCTGATTATCAAATAACTTAATTTTTCAGTCTTGTATGTTCAATTCAATGTATTAGGGAGGAAGATATAACAATCGTTGAGTGATGGTTAAGTGCTAGACACTTTTTTTGTATTTTATCTCAGGTAATCAAGTCACCAACTCTATGAAGTAGATATTCTTATTTCTGTTTTATAGATGAAGTAATGAGGAAGAAGGGGATTGGTAACATTTCCAAGGTTATATTCTTGCTAAGAGGTAGACTGTGGTATTTAACAGATGTTTATCAGACTCTCATGTTTATAGAATTGAACAGCTATTTTTCAGCCACATAAAAATGCTGCTTCTACTTAGCACAGTACTATGCTCATGTTTAGGTGTTTCTAGTTTTGTTGTTTTTTAATTCGTTCATTGATATTCACTGCTGTTATTTTCTCAAAGATATAAACAGAAAAATTGAATTCATATTTATTTTCATTACATAATTTTCACCTGAGTGATTTTGCTTTACCTAGCTTCCTTTTAAGGGGAATTGGCAAATGGAGTTTGAAACACAGAGTAATTTTTTTTTTCAGAGTCCAGAGTGCTAACCATTACACGATGGAACCTGATTTTTTTTTTTTTTTCAAATATGGTCCCTGGCTTGCAGTTATATATATAATTCAATTTTTAATTTTGCAATTTCAGTCCATTTCCTCTTGAGCCCTCAGATGTTCAGAATATATGATGACACAGGAATATTGGGAGTTTGTTTTTCACAATGGCTAAAGGAAAAATAAAGTGCTTTTTTATGGAGATTATAAAATATGTTAAAGTACGTATTCTTTTTCTGGACTTAAGACCAATTAAAAGTCATCCTTTTATTCAGTAACTATTGAATTACAGTCACAATGTTGATAGTAAAATTTGCTACCCTTCAAAATTGAATTCAACATAGAAAACACATTTTAATTCACTTTATTATTCTTTAAATTTAAACATACTTTTGTTGGATAGATATGGATTTATTTCCTAGAGATTATTTCAAAATATGTAAGGATTTATAAAAGTATTTGAGCAGAATTGTTAAAGTAAAAGCAAAAATAAACAGCATGCCATTTTAACCAATATCACCTGTTTGGAAAAGGTTAAATTTCAAGTTTGCATTAAATCTTGCACTAATAGCTTGAAATATGTTAATTAATTGGGTGGTTGGGACCTTCTACAGTCATCTGCTATGCCGTAAAACATTTTCTCTTTAGCTCTGGGAAATACACATTTTGGAAGCCTTTTAGGGATTTGTGGGTTAATCTCCAGTCTATAGGAGCATTCTGTGATTAGATAATTGCATTACTGGTTCCAAATCATAGAGCTTTAGAGATCAGACCATTTCTTTAATTTTAATGATTATTTAAAGGCTAATCATTAGAAGATTCACCAAATGACCTGTAGATGTCAGAGAAAATGATTCACTTCATATCTGTCTCCAAAATTTAAAGCAGAAGCTAATACTGAGATCATGCCATTGCATTTTGTTTTATTGATAACAGTTCCAATCATTACTTAATGACCACCAAGATGAAAAAGAGGGAAAATACCCTTTATAGTAGTTTATTCAAAATAAAAACTAAGTACTATGTGTGGTTAAATTGAAAATAACTAGCGAGAATGTGGACCTATACTGCCCTAAATTAGAGACATTAATATCATTAAAAACATTAGTTGGACTTAAATTAAAAATATTTTATGCAGGGCAAAATATTAACATTTTGAGATTCATAGGCATGAATCAGAAATCTATAATTAGAAGATGATAAGCTTATTGAAAAATGTCAGTATATAAATAGTTATACTTTATATACATGCCACAATGATTTAAGAAAGCCCTCTGAAGGCACTGTATTCCCAGCAGCCCATGCAGTGCCCAATATGTATAAGCTATGCAAATATTTGTTAAATTAATAAATGGCACCTGTGTGCATACTTGTTTCCTAAAGAAAAATATTATTTTCTTATATCTTTATCTCAGTCCTCAGTGAATTAGTACTGTTATTTGTTTTTATAATCAAAGAAGCTGAGTTAGTATTTAATGGATAATTTTAATAAAATATATTAATCATTTTCAATTTTCATTTGTATAAATTTCATTATATTTATTTCTGTCTTCATGAAGTTATTTAACACTTTGCATGAAATTTATGAAATATTCTTAATTATATAAAACATAAAACTAACAAAAACACAAAGAAGAGGTTAAAGCCATTTTTAAAATTTTTAATTGAAATACAGTTTGCATGTATTATATTAGTTTCAGTTGTACAATATAGTGATTTAACAATTCACACATGATGATATGCTTACCACGGTAAGTGTAGTTACAATCTGTCACCACACAAAATTATTACACTATTATTGACTGTATTTCCTATGTTGTACTTTTCATCCCTGTGATTTATTTTATAATTGGAAGCTTACACCTCTTACCAGATAAAAGGGATTAAGAGGTACAAATCCACTTATTTATTTTTCATTCAAATAGAGATACATTTCATGGAAGTATGTACTCTATTTCTCACGCTCTAGTCCTCTTAATACATTTTAAAGTTAAATTTTCAACTGGCTGGTACTATGATAATAAGCAGAAGTTAGGAAATTTTAAGAATAATCAATATAGTCAAATGGTCCACTGAAAATTGAATCTTACAATATAGTAAAACCTAATCTTGATATGGCTTGATATTATGTACAGTCACTGATACTTCAGGTTAGGCTTCCCTATGGACATAATCACTTGTATTATATATAACACCTTTGTCCAATAAGGTAGTGATGCCAATATAACCAAGGTTCTAAGAATACAGGAAGAAGGTGAGTATGATTCAGAAACAATTTTTTTTGAGGGGCTTTTTTGTGAGAGCCCAAAATGAGATAAATTGTATTATATTCTCTCAAATATTTGTTAGAGTGCTTTCAATTGTCATTTTTAATTGGAATTATCATTAACTGATTTAGGCATCTCTTGCTTTCCAATTTCCAATGTCCAATTTCCAATGTCCAAAGTGTGACAGATACTACCTTTAAATGAGTATTGCTAGTATTCTAATACTTTTTCTAATACATAACAATTGAAAAATTGGAATTTTATGCTTTGAAATTTCAAATATAAAGCCAAACAGAGGAAAAATGAGATAGTGGTTGGCCATTTGGGAAACACATCACAGTGGCCTTACCTAGATGAGGCCCATGGTGTAGTGTCTCAGACTCTTCAGATGCATCTGATTTTGTGGAGGCATCCGGAACAGTGCAATTTCAAATCATCTGCTTCATGTTTAGCAAACAAAAGTATGGCTGCGATAGAAGCCATATTGTTAGGGTAGTGACTTTTTTTCACATTAAAATCATATGAGTAGAAAAGGAAATTATAATCAGAATTTTATATACATAACAATGGACTCAGAAATAGAGAAAAGGCAAGGTATGTGACTTAGAATACTATGTAGTATGTAGTCCATGTTGCGACTAATTTCCAGTGGCAGAATTATCAGAATTTGCCCTTATTGGGAAGGTTGACAATTCATCTCTTCCATTGATCCAGCATACAGAAATCAGTGAAGTTGTGTCTGTTCTGTAAAGCAGTCTGCTTTTTCTTGGAGTGGACTTTAAGATCTATTTATTATACATTGATAAAAACATATAAATCTTATTTTTATGGATTTTGAATTATCTCCAGGTTTTACCTTTTAATCAAATGCCTAAGAAGCAGGCTCCAATTTTTTTTTCTTAAGAAATTTTAAAGGCTAAGATGGAAGGCTTCTTTTATTAGGTTTTTTTTTCCTACTTAATTTAGTTTTCAACAGCTTTCTTGGTTTCCCCATTTCCTTCTTATTCTTCATCTGAGAACAATCTCAGGACATAGACATTTCTGTATCAGCTCAAATAATTAGTCTCCCAAGTCTAGCAAATACTATGTTAATAATAATTCTGTGGCTTGCGTGTATTTATTGCCTGGAGTAGGATTTCAAAATGAGAAAGTTTAAAGTAACGTACCTAGCCAGTTGTGTACTTGAAATGCAGAGACAATTTCCCAGATAGTCTTGCAGGAAATCAGTTTACTCCATGGAACAATATCTCTATTTATGATTTTCTCTCAAAGTATAAATGGTTTGAGGCATTCAACATTGTGGTGTGGATGCTCATTGACTAGGAGGCAATCTTTGCAAACTGTGGTTTTCTGAGATAGTGTATTATATATGTTAAGTAAAAAAATTCTCTCCTTTTTTACTCCACCCACCATATTCCAAGCTTTTGTCCACTGAGTGCAAGAATACTGGGTTTTAATGACAGATATCACACATTATCTCAAATTGTGAATGAAACCAATTTTCAATTAATAAAATCATTTTTGGGCTGACTACCTATGAGAAGCAAGTCCCTTGGCTCAAACAATATGGTACAACTGGAGGGGCCGTTGGTGCTTCACACCTGCTCAATCTGTTGGCTCTTTCAGTGTCTTGGACTATGTATTTATAGCACTTATTTCAATTTATATTTGAACATTTATTGGTATGTTTTTTGTTTTTTGGTTTTTTTTATATGAAATTTTTTGTCAAATTGGTTTCCATACAACACACAGTGCTCATCCCATTAGGTGCCCTTCTCCATGCCCATTACCCACTTTCCCCTTCCCCCATCAACCCTCAGTTTATTCTCAGTGTTTAAGAGTCTCTTATGGTTTGCCTCCTTCCCTCCGTCTATTGCTATGTTTGTTCATTTTTTTATTCTTCTGACTGATATATAAGCTTTGTGAGAACAGAGACTATTTTTCTTTTGTTCACTACTTTATGCATGATGCCCAATAGAAGAATAGAAGACTTAAAAATTATTGAATGAATGAATAAGGCCTTTGTAACCAAGCTGAGACTTTTCTTCCTACATGAATCGATTTAAAAAGATGCTAGATTTCTGATCTGGGAGGAAACTATTCAAATCTCATTTTGTAGTTGGGGAGACTGAGCATCCCTGAAGATGGAAGAACTTGAAAAGTTCCCAAATATATTTTGGTTCACAAGAGTGCTATCAATTAATGCCAGGACAGTTGGTTCCTCTTCATATCTTCTTTCCATATTATTATATTTCTCTCTCTCTCTTTTTTTTTGAGGTGGGGAGAGGGGCAGAGACAGAAGGAGGGAGAATCCACTCTCAGTGTGGAACCCGATGAGGGCTTGATCCCACAACCTTGGGATCGTGTCCTGAGCAGAAATCGAGAGTTGGATGCTCAGCCGACTGAACCACACAGGCGCCACAACATATTTCTTTTTAAATGATTTATAGTTATGAAGACATATCCACAGAGAAATAAGGATCATGATCTCCTTTTGTAAATGAGAGATAATTTTCTTATTAATATGTAGAGTACTGAAAAGGCCAATAATTATTAAACATTGAAAGAAAGCTTCACTACATTAGTAACTTTCCTTATACTATTCTGTTAGCATCAGAAGGGGCACCTTGTGCTTTAGAAGATATTAGCAGGTGTAAGAAATCCTAAATTGGATTTTGATATCCTTGATAACCCCCTTTGTCACTAACTTGACAAACCATTCTATTCATGATAGCATTTATGTAGTCCTTGTTTTGCACAGAAAAAGAGTGGAAATATAGTGTGACCCAACCGAGGTCTGTGTATGTCGCTTATTTGAGACTTTCCTTTGCTTTTGAATTGATACTTGAGAAGGGTAAATTTTGAATGACTAAAATATACTTGGGAGGAAACAGTGTTTCTAGGATCAAAGGGAGAAGTAAGCTGTCTGAACCCCTTTGTTTCATTGCAGTGTTTTCTGTTATAAGTCATATGGTTTTAAGCCTTGGTTTATAAGAAGATCTCAGTAACTTGATTATTCATCAAAGCACATTAGTAGAGTGGAAGATTCTCTTATAATATCCCTTTAACAACATGTGAAAGTTCAGATAGAGAGTGGAAGTAACTGACTTTGGCTCAGACACAGAGAATTGTTAAATACGTTAAAAAGTATGTTCTTGTTGATAAATTGTTGGAGATTGCAATATAGTCACAATCTCTACTTTTTTTCTATTTCATTTAATAAATGTGCACATAGAGTTATGCTAGATATGATGAAAATTCAATGAGGAAATAAGAAACATATGGTCTCAAGGATTATATATGTCTTTTCTCTTATTTATTTCAACAGTTTCCTTCTTTTCTGGTTAATACAACTCATGTTCCAAGTTTGAGTTTGGAAATGTTAAAGAGTTCCAGGATGTTAAGTTTAAAAATGAACTTAGCTGTTGAATGGTAGTGTTGATGTTAGTCCTGGAAACTCAAATGATGTCCAAATACATTACATAGTAACTACCAATCACCTACTTATCCCTGTTTTTCCGCTTGGCTACTGCTGGTGTTTATGATACTATTCAGAGTCAGAATGAGTTTTTCCTGGCAGCATGTACTGTTAGCCCAAACTCTGGTGTTTTAGAAAGATGTTTTATGGACTAAAGTTTTAAATCAGAATATTATTTCTGTTGATCCTCATTTGCAATCACTGTGGAATAAATAAATAGGAACATGTGATAGGGTATCCCTTTCCTAAGAGGGGAAAAAAGAATAATGAAGATTTGTTTACTGAAAAAACTCACTTTGCAGTGTTGAGCAAAGGAAGCTGAACCACAAATTTGAGTTTTTTTTTTCTTTTTCTTTTTTTCAAGTTTTTACTTAAATTCTACTTATTTAATGTACAGTGTAATGTTAGTTTCAGGTGTAGAAGTTAGTGATTCATCACTTACATAAGACACCCAGTGCTCATCATAACAGGTGCCTTCGTTAATACCCATCACCTATTTAACCCATCCCCCAGCCCACCTCCCTTCCAGTAACCTTCAGTTTGTTCTCCATAGATAAGAGTCTGTTTCTTGGTTTGCCTCTCTCTCTCTCTCTCTCTCTCTCTCTCTTTTTTTTTTATTCCTGTATGTTCATCTGTTTTGTTTCTTAAATTCCACATATGATTGAAATCATATGGTATTTGTTTT
The DNA here is from genome assembly GCF_018350155.1 of Leopardus geoffroyi. Lineage (NCBI taxonomy): Eukaryota > Metazoa > Chordata > Mammalia > Carnivora > Felidae > Leopardus > Leopardus geoffroyi. The sequence goes on along the minus strand of NC_059338.1, from coordinate 24,464,291 downwards.
TCTCTGACTGACTTATTTCGCTTAGCCTAATACACTCTGGCTCCATCCATGTCATTGCAAATGGACAATGGATGAGTAACATTCCAATATATATATAGATATCACATCTTCTTTATTCATTCTTCAGTCAATGGGCACTCGAGCTGTTTCCGTACTTTGGCTATTGTTGATGCTGCTGCTGTAAATTTTGGGGTGCATGTATCCCTTCAAATAAGTATTTTTGTATTCTTTGGGCAAATACCTTCTAGTGCAATGGCTGGGTTGTAGGGTAGTTTTATTTTTAACATTTTGAGGGCCCTCCATACTGTTTTACAGAGTGGCTGCACCAGTTTGCATTCCCTTTCTCCACATCCTCGCCAACACCTGTTGTTTCTTATGTTGTTGATTTTAGCAACTCTGACAGGTGTGAGGTGATATCGCATTCTAGTTTTGATTTGTATTTCCCTGATGATCAGTGATAATGAGCATCTTTTCATGTGTCTGTTGGCCATCTGCATATTTTCTTTGGAAAAATATCTATTCATGTCTTGTGTCCATTTTTAAACTAGATTATTTGTTTTTTGGGTGTTCAGTTTGATAAGTTCTTTATATATTTTGGATACTAACCCTTTATGAGATATGGCATTTGCAAATATCTTCTCCCATTGTGTAGGTTGCCTTTTTAAAAACGTTTATTTATTTTTGAGAGTGAGACAGAGCATGAGTTAGAGAGGGGCAAAGAGAGAAGGAGACACAGAACCTGAAGCAGGCTCCAGGCTCTGAGCTGTCCACACAGAGCCCCATGTGGGGCTTGAACTTGTGAACCTTGAGATCATGACCTGAGCAGAAGTCAGATGCTTAAGCGACTGAGCCACCCTGGTGCCCCACCTTTTGGTTTTGTTGATTGTTTCCTTTGCTGTGCAGAAGCTTTTTATTTTGATGACATCCCAATAGTTTATTTTTGCTTTCATTTCCCTTGCTTCAGGAGACATAACTAGTAAGAAATTCCTATGACCCAAGTCAAAGAGGTTACTCCCTGTATTTTCCTCTAGGATTTTGATGGTTTTCTGTCTCACATTTAGGTCTTTTGTCCATTTTGAATTTATTTTTGTGTATGGTATAAGAAAGTGCTCCAGTTTCTTTCTTTTCCATGTTGCTGTCCTGTTTTCCCTTCATTTTTTTTTTTTTGAAGAGACTGTCTTTTTCCCATTGGGTATTCTTTACTGCTTTGTTGAGGATCAGTTGCCCATATAGTCGTGGGTTCATATCTCAGTTCTCTATTCTGTTCCAGTGATCTATGTGTCTGTTTTTGTGCCTGTACTATCCTGTCTTGATCACTACAGCTTTGTAATATAACTTGAAGCCCAGAATTATGATGCCTCCAGCTTTCCTTTTCATTTTCAAGATTGCTTTGTCTATTCAGGGTCTTTTATGGTTCCATACAAATTTTAAGATTGTTTGTTCTAGCTCTGTGAAAAATGCTGGTGGTATTTTGATAGGGATTGCATTGAATGTGTAGATTGTTTGGGGTAGTACAGACATTTTAATAATATTTGTCCCTCCAAGCCATGAGCCTGGAATGTTTTTCCATTTCTTTGTGTCCTTTTCAATGTCTTTCATCAGCGTTTTATAGTTTTCTGAGTACAGATCTTTTTACCTCTTTGGTTAGGTTTATTCCTAAGTATCTTATGGTTTTTCATGCAGTTGTAAATGGGATTGATTCCTTGATTTCCCTTTCTGCTGCTTTATTATTGGTGTATAGAAATACAACAGATTTCTGTAATTGATTTTTTATCTTGTGAACAATTTGGGCTTCTTGATAACTAGGCATAATCAGAGCAAGAAAGTTAATGCACAGATAAGCCTATCCAGGTACTCCTAGTTACCACTTTATAGAACTTCCAAAAACTGGGAAATACTGTTTCAGCCTTCATTTTCTCACTTCTGCCAGCAGCCATTGCTGAAATAAAGACGTCTCTGATTACTTCATTGAGAGAGACTCTAGTACAGACCCACTAGAGATTCTGTTGAAATAATCACTGGGCTCTTGAGTTGTTTTTGTTATTTGAGTAAACTTATCACAAATCTACATTTCTCAGTGATAATCCTTTGAAACTTATTGGAATGTCTGTTGCTTTAGGGCGAACTTTTATCACACTCGTGTGATAATAATGGTTATCATATTATCCCAGGTTACTAATTGTGTGAGAAAGAAAACATTAATTGAGAGTTTTTTGCATGCCAGTTTCTACACTAGGTATTTCACCTGCGTTCTCATTTTATTCCCATTAATATTAGGAAGTTGGAATTACCATCCCCATTTTACCACCTACAGAAAACTGTAGGTCTCAGAACAGGGAAATACCATAGGTGCCTTCAAAGTCCCACAGCCAGGCAGTCTTATTGTTGGATTTAAATGCAAGTTGTGTGTCTGTGAAGTTTGTACATGTTCCTTAACATTACAGTCTCCAGATGGCAACCTGTCTTTCTGGAAGTGTGCTTGGGGATTCTGCTCTGAGAGCTGTGAGGATATATTTTTCCTGATGAGGCTGGGAGAAAAGAATGGGACTTAGTTTGGTTGAGTTAAAGAAAATGCCCCCCAAGCTCTAAGCATCAAAACCCGCACATTGTATTTGAAAGAATGGAAGAAGCACCTCCCACAGACTCTTCAGAAGAATAAAAATTATGAGGATATTAGATAATATGGTTCTTGATCCCTGGGTGGTGATAAGGTCAAAAGTTTATGTTCCATAAAATCTTTATTTACAGTAAATATTTGCCCTTTTAAAGTTCTTGTTTGGAACCTCACAAATAATCCTGGGAAGTAGGCAAGGGGCTGAAGTCTAATTGGCTGAACTAATTAGTAAGTTGAAGTTAGGACAAGAGTCTCTCACTTCTGACTCTGAAGATGATGTGATTTCAAGCATGACGTATTTTGAAATGACCTAATGTCACCAGAGAGCAGCTGTTTGGATCTTTGTAAATGACATTCAGAAAGTGAGTTTGAAGGGATAAGCATTTTAGGAAATAAAATGGTGGTTAAACTTTGTGATAGTGATGTTACTTGGTACAAATGACGGATCTTGTTTTGTTAATGTTTTATTTTTATTACATATAAATACATGGTCATTATGGGAAAGTTAGAGAATACTGATTAACAATAATCCAGAAATCTCAAAAAAACCCCATAATTTCACAAATTTTATAAATTCACAAAATGCTAAGAATTTGATGTGTAACACTTCAGATTTTCCCTCCCTATATTTCAATGTATAGATTTTACCCAAACAGGGTCAAACCACAATAGTATTTGGCAACTGTTTTTGTTTGTTTGTTTGTTTACTTGTTGCTTGGCCACTTAATAATATATCAAAGTAGCTTTCCATCATTTGTGATGGCATACTATTCCATACTATTGATGCATCAAGAAATACCTGACTTTTATTACTAGGCAATTACATTGCTTTGATTTTTCACAATCAGAACAAATTATCATGAATAAGGCTACCAAAAATGTTTTTTTTAAGTTTATTTGAGAGAGAGAGAGAGAGAGAGAGAGAGAGCAAGGGAGGGGCAGAGAGGGAGGTGCAGAGCCTGATGTAGGGCTCAAACTCACGAAGCGGGAGATCATGACTTAATCGGAAACTAGGAATTGGACGCTCAACTGACTGAGCCACCTAGATGCCCTCCAAAAATGCTTATGATGAGTAAGGCAGCAAAAGAAGTATATATACTGCTGTGTACCATTGTTTTTATACAGATTGCTAATATCTTCCTAACATTTTCTTTGTTCTTTAATGAGACTTGTACATTTTATATATTTCTCCACATTTATTGTGTTCCTCAATACGTCAGGCATTTCCTAGGGTGGATGAAACATCATTGTCCTCTTGGAATTTAGCGTTCAGATTGTATACATTTTTTTTATTGTAGAAAGCCCTTGCTGCTTGAATTATGATCACTCATATTTTTCTGGGTTGTAAGGCTCGTGTGTTTGGTAGACATGGTCTCAATATCATGGACTTCCTTATTTAACATCTGATTTTGTTTACTAGGTTACATTTTCGGACACAAGTAATGTGCTCTATAATTTGAACACCACACATCCTGAGACTAAATAAAGATAAATAAAATATTTTTAGAAAGAAGCAGAGAGGAATATTGTGACAACTTACTTGCTATTAATGAATGCACAGTGTTCTGTAAAATAATCATGTTAACCAGTACACTGGTCTTCCTGTATCATCAACATTTCCTTAATAGTCTGTCAAGCAATGCTGAGTCAAAGATAGCATTAAAGAAATTAGAATCAGCTGCTGGAGCTGAAATGTTTACATCCTATAAAATCTTTCCAAAGTAATGGTAAAAACAAAAGACTCAATTCCTTTGATCATGCGACTGGATGAAGGGAGTTTGTGGTTGTAAACAAATTTCTTTGTCTTGAACAAATACTTGAGCAGAAGATCATAATGTCTCCACAGCTAGTTCCTTGCGGGTCCACATTTGTGCCTTTTCCACGACTTCAGCCATCAATATCGGATTCAAGAAAAAGGTACTGTAGGGTAGGCTGTAGCATCAGGGGGTTTAAATAATGAAAATGTTTGAATGTTTTTGTTGACATAGATAAAGCTATCACTATTTGCTTTTATTTATTCATCTAGAATAGAGTACTTTTAATAATCCATAGATTCAATGAGCTTATATTGCATGTTTTAAATATATTTACTTTAATGATCAACCAGAGATACACATTTCCAAAAATTCTCTTTAGCATTAGTGATATTCAATTCAGCAATTTATTTTTGAGATGCCCAATTGAGTTTATACCTTAGGATAATATGAGTATATATGATTGAGTACACATCATTATCAAAATGCTCTTATTCAACATAATACCCTTTCTCTAACATTATTACTTAAATGAAAGGTATTTTCAATGTGTTATGCCCAAAATTTTTTCTAAAAAAAGCCATTCAGTTACATTATTTAAGGTACATGTTTGAGAGTTAGATATTTTTGTATAGCATAGTTGTAAACATGAAAGGTATGGGGCAATCTAATGCACAGTTGTATCCTGCCTGACTTTTTCTGTTTTTGACGAACTACAATAGCTTTATGTCCAAATGCGTTCATCTACTCCTGCTCCTTTTATCAGTACTTTTAAGGCTGGATTGCCAGCTTTCAGATGGGGTTGTTACAAATACATTGATGTCACCAGTCAAGGGAATAATTCTACCTAATGAGCAAGGGAAGTGCTAGCCAATTTTTATTACTGACAAGCAGTCATGAGCCAGCAAGAAGGAATCTCCCACAGAAGATAAATCTCTACTCCATTAATGATTGTATTTTTTATGATCAACACTTAAAACTAAAATGCTTTTTCCTTAAATAGAGTATGGTAAAGTAAGTGTTTGGGTAATAACCCATAATGAGTAAAGATTTATTACATTTCCTATTGGTTCTTTAGTCAATAATACTTTCTTTGACTTGGATATCATTAGAAATTAGAAGTCAGTGTATGCCATTTCTGTTTGATCCTTGATTGAAAAGAAAGTTGATTACTCTGAGAAATGTGAGGAAAGGCTCATATGTGATTTGTTTTTGCAATTATAATGGCACCTTAGAATTTTTTGTTGTGCTTGGAGGAAAACAAAGGGTAATAAAATTAATGGTATCTATAGAACATTTTTCAGCCTTTGTAAATACTTGGGGCTACCCAGAATTGTAACATTGGGTGGAAAATGTGTGTTCGGAGTAATTCCACATCTTATTCTAACTCTCCAGAGAATATTATTTTATGCAAAATCTGAAGGATTTGTCTTTCTGTGGATATACAGTGATCACAGCACTGATGTACTAAACAAATTGAAAAGTTATTTGAAAATGAGACAGGAAATTCTGACATAAAAAACATAAGCTTTTAATTTTTTATCTGGAAGTGGCCATTCTCTCATAGAAGTGATTATGGGATCATTAGACTAGTGACATGGTGGCTGTCATTCCATTATTGATCATTATCCTGTGGTTTTCTTTTCAAAAATGCTTATTACAGGTAGTTAATCAAAATCCATTTGAGGCTAAGAAAGTTGGTAAGTTAAAAGTAAGGGAGAAATGGCAAGAGAAGTTTGGTACATTATCAAGAGCCATGACCTAAGAATCAGACTTATGCTTGGGTCTTGCTCTGTCACTGAATATGAAGGGGATGTACCTCATTTCAAATTGTTGATTTACTTTTGAGTTTCAGCTTGCTACCTATGAATAAAATTTAGCTCTAAAGAATTTCTTGTGTGGAAGAAGTTATGACCCTAGTGTTTGTACAAGATAAATTATAAGGAATTGGGGAGTAAATCTTCAAAATCCATTTTATTTTCACTATTACATTGCACTTTTATTAGATCTCAGCTTCATGACTTGCTAGCAGTGTGACCTTGGACAACATACTGAAATTTTGTGAGTCTCACCAATCTCATCTGTGTAATGAAGCTAATCATTCTTAGCTCACATAATTTTTGTAATATTAAAATTTTACGAATACATGCCTAGCATATAGCAGGCATATATTAAAATGGTATGATTATTAATACAATACGAGTCCATTTGGGGAATGAAAATTTTCACTGGTGTTGAAAATATTTTTCATCATGTTCATGTTAGTCATTGGGGATTGTTTTTTCTATTTCATTTTTACCTATATTTGTCAATTTCCTACTAAAGGCCTTGTGCATAAAAAGGATAGAATGATTGAACCAAATAACTGTTGAAGATGCAAAGTGGAAAACAGATTTCTTGAATAGTTTCTTGACCCCCACATTGGACATTTTCATGCCAACTACTCAACTAAACAAATTAGGAAATAGTTTTAACATCTGCAGATTATAGTGGGAAATTATTCAACTTTATGCTTTATATATTTCTTGATATGAATTCTGTGTCTTCACATGTACCAGCAACTTTATTTCACATTAAATTATTTAAACTAATTGAAACTTTTCAAATTGTAACTTTATACTCTTTATTTAAATGTAAGTTCCTGAGTAATTAAGTGTATATCTATCATATGCTGGAAATATATGCTACTTTCAAAGAGCACATGCTGACTTACAAGTGGAATAATGGTTTCCTATTAATATTCTTCCCCATAAAGGAAATTCAGGCAGCTTTTAAAGTACTTGAAGTTGTAAAGTTAATGGCCTCATTTTTAGGATATTTGTTAGAGTATTAATATCATTGATTTAATGTCACCCTGTTTTGCTAGTAAAGTGTTGTTATTTACATGTGAATAATTACGAACACATTTCAGGTAATTTTCCCCAACTTTGTGGTGGTATGATGCATTTCTGTGTGTGCATTTAAAGCCTAGTAATACTTATACTTTAATAACTAAAGGCAAATTACTGAAGCTACTAAACAGCTCTCATAAATGCTATCATGTCCACCTTTCTCCATTAAAATGAGTAAGAGATAATTTGCCATTTCAAAAGATCTTTTGTTTCTTCAACAGAAACTTTTGAGGGATATACTGTAGAATCAACACGGTAAGGGGGATACAAAAAAGTGCAAGACAGTCAGTGCCTTTGTGTTGGTAACGTTCGGTGACCAGTCAAGAATACTCTAGATCATTCAAGTAAACTATAAGGGAGGTTCTGACCGAGTGTCAGACAGTATTACTTCAAATTTTATCTGTATTTATGTAATATGTATACATATATGTGTGTGAACATTTGATTTGTTCACAGTTATATAAATTTGCACATACACACGTACAGTCAATTCTTCTTATTTGCACTAGTTAGGGTCGGTTAAGCCTCCACGAACACTGAATTAATGAATATAGGGCTGTTGTTCCTAAATCATTACAGGATTGTGTTCCTGCAAGCCTCTGGTCATATTTTCTTCAGCTGATCAATACATAACTTTATGTGTGTTTGTATATTTATTCCAAATATATATATATATATGTGTGTATGTGTGTGTGTGTATATGTATATATATATATATATATATATACATATATACATATACACTTTGTATATATATATTCTAAATATATATGTGTATATTATTCCAAATATATTTTCCAAATATATAATATATACACACTATATATATCCATATATATATATATGGAATAATATACACATATATATTTAGAATATATATACACAAAGTGTATATGTATATATATATACATATATATATTCCAAATAACTAAATATATGCAATATTTTTTTTTATAATAAAACACTGAGAAAGGTTTCGTATTTTCTTGATCCTGGATAACATGACAATAAATTTCGTTGGCTTTCGGCCTTGGAACAGTGTTGTCCATTACACTTTTCTTTGTATTAGTTATCATCTTATGAATCTACAAATTTAGCCAATTTTCCATCTTTTCCAAAGCTTCATCATGCACTGTGGATGTTAATTAAACATTTTCAGAGCAGGCTCATGTATAGATTGATGGATTTCTTCTTCCTGTTTCTTTTTTTTTTTAATGTTTATTTATTTATTTTTGAGAGAGACAGAGACAGAGAGAGATAGAGAGTGAGCAGGGAGAGAGAGAGAGAGAGAGATAGGGAGGGGCAGAAAAAGAGGGAGACAGAATCCCAAGCAGGCTCTATGCTCTCAGCACAGAGCCCAATGCAGGGCTTGAACTCACGAACCGAGAGATCATGATCTGAGCCGAAACCGAGTTTGTCGCTTGCCCCTCCTCTTCCTTTTTCTGCATGAACATTGAACTCACAACTGATAATGGTATAATTCATTTCTGAAGAAAGCTTATTTAACAAACGCATTTTTTCTGTAAGGCTCATCAAAAATTTCTTGCATTTGGTACACTAGATAGCACCTTAGCATTACTGCTTAAGGATTATTTTATTTTATTTTATTTTATTATTTTATTTTATTTTATTTTATTTTATTTTATTTTATTTTGAGAGAGAGAGAGAGAGAGAGACAGACAGACAGACAGACAGACATAGTATGCAAGCAGGGGAGAGGAGCAGAGGAGGAGAGAGGTTAATCTGAGCAGACTCCACTCTGAGCATGGGCTTGATCCCACGACCATGGGATCATGACCTGAGGCAAAATCAAGAGTTGGACACTCAACCTACTGAGCCACCCAAGCGCCCCAGGATTATTTTAAGCAGTGAAATCACCAACAAAAAAGCACAAAGAACATGTAAGCATGACACTAAATAAACCACAGAAGAGACACTTGTTTAAAGTATAGGAGCTTAAAAAGGAAGGCAAAGTGTCACCTAATTCAACTCCATCTGGGGACTTGCCCTAAAGAAGACTCCAATTGTTTGCTGCTTTATGAAAATCCACAAATGATCATGAAAATGCTGTGAAGGTTGATTTGATCATGTTCTATCTGTCTACTCACTATTCTCCAACAATCAAAAACAACTGAATCTCTGATCCTTTTCTGGTATTTGCTTTCCTGTTAAATGGTACTTCCATCTAATCAGATGTTCTAGTTAGAAATCTGGTAGTAAGATTTGACTTCCTGTTCTTCATAGGGACCAAACAAATTACCAAATTGACTTCTTTCTATTCCTAAGTAAGTGTTTCTTTTGTTCATTTAACATCATCTTTTTTTTTGTTTTTTTTTTTTTTTATTTTTCAACGTTTATTTATTTTTGGGACAGAGAGAGACAGAGCATGAACGGGGGAGGGGCAGAGAGAGAGGGAGACACAGAATCGGAAACAGGCTCCAGGCTCTGAGCCATCAGCCCAGAGCCCGACGCGGGGCTCGAACTCACGGACCGCGAGACCGTGACCTGGCTGAAGTCGGACGCTTAACCAACTGTGCCACCCAGGCACCCCTAACATCATCTTTTTTTCTGGACTAGTGGGTTTTCTCACGTTTAATCTTGACCCTTTCGTGCAGTCTCTATGCTGATATAAACTATTGAAAATCACAGACATAACAAATAATTCTCTATTTAAATGACTGCCCATTACCTTTAAAGTCCAAGTTCAAACTCCTTAATTTGATTTACAAAACCATAGTACCTTTTCTTGATCACTTTTTTTTCTCACTTTTTTACACTCCAGTTATAATATAAAAAAGATGAAAAACTGATGATTATATAATAAAACACTCATTTATAAAAGTTGAAACTTAGCATTTGATTTAAATTAATTTTTTCTAAGGTAGAAGACAGTTTATTTAACACAAAATTACATCTAATTTGGTTGTCCTCCTTCCTGTAGCTGGAGATATATGTAAAATGAAATTTTGATAGCTAAGAACTGCCTCAATTGATACTCAAAATATTAAATTTAATAGTGTCAGTATAGAAATGTCCTAATGCAATTCTAATGTCATTTTCAGTATTATTTATGATAAAGATACTTAAGATACAAGAACATGAAGATCTTGGGGTACCTGGATGGCTCAGTCGGTTAAGTGTCCAACTTTGGTTCAGGTCATGATCTCCCAGTTCATGGGTTCGAGCCCTGCGTTGGACTCTGTGCTGACAGCTTGGAGCCTGGAGCTTGCTTTGGATCCTGTGTCTCCCTCTCTGTCTGCCCCTCTCGGCTCATGCTCCGTTTCTCTCTCTCTCAAAAATAAATAAACATTAAAAAAATTAAAAAAAAAAAGAACATGAAGATCTTGCTTAGTTAACACTGAAAATAAATAAGACTTTAATATGAACTTTATTATTTTACACAATATCATACATTCATCATATCATATTTTACATCATGTCATACATCATATTGCCTTTTCAGTGGATATTAGTTATTTTATAGCACTGGCATCCATTTGCTTATTCTTGGTAATGATTCTTCATTTCTCACTGGGAAACTTCCTATTCCTAACTCTCAGTCCGTGGACTTTAGTGTCCTCCTCTACCCAAACTGTAATCCAAAATCCCTAATTTGAGATTGGAGAATATGAACAAGGCTAAGCCAGAGAACTTCATCTCCTGACTTCAGTGTTTAATTTAGAGATGAGTATGTGATACAGTCAGATCCATTGAAACTCAGTGGAAGCTTTTCTTGAAATTGTGGTAAAAACTTGCTTCTTTTTCTTTCCGGACTTCACATGAACCTTTGAGTAGATTCTTTTTCTCAGTTGCAGACCAGAGTCCTAAGTGATATAACATATAACAAATAACATAGTTAAGGCATCTGCAATTTTAAAACTCAAAGCATAGACATGTAAGATTTAGTAACTTCATTACTCTGCAGATTTTACTGATTCCTCATGTACTATAACATTGTTTTGGTATAAGTACATCAGAAACTGATGGCATCTGTAATAATAATACTTTTTGTGTATGTATGATCTTTTAGCTTTTATATGTAAATGACTCTTAACTCAGGGACAATTAGTTTTTTCACTTGCATTAGTTTTTAATATTTTGTTAACATGAATTAACATGAAGTTAATTTACAAACAAGTTAATAAGAGAAAAATGTAAAATTTTCAAAAATGCATGAAGAAAGTGAAAGCTGGTTTGAAGTGCAATTGCCAAGTATAGATTCTTCCTGCATAAACATATCAGCTAAATATAATTTATAGAGATATTTATATTCTGTGGCATATTGTTAGACAAAACTACAAGTATTGTTGGAATTTCTTTTTTTTCTTTAAATAGGAAAAATGTGATTGCATCATTAATGAGAAAAATTCCATTATAATTGATTCTCAGTTATTTTCACAAGGTGTATCTATAGTCAGGTTTGATTTCATATCAACTTCTGTTTATAAGGAACACCTTTCTTGTTAAGGGTAAGTTAATGATTGCTCAATTTTTATGGATGTAAGAGTGAAATATGCATATTTTCATGAATACTAGAGTTTTAGGTAAGTTTGCATACAATTAGTATTCTTGAGTTTATCACCTATTTTATAAGGTGGAATGACTGCTAACAGAAACCTAACAGCCTTATATTTAGAAGGCCTCTTATTGGGGGTCAGAATGTGAGGTGACAGCCTTCAGAGTTCTGCTGACAAACCTTGGGATCACTTGAAAAGATCACGCTGTAGTTATTCCTATAGTTGTGGATGCTAGTAAAGTTATCTTCTTCTCAAAAACACTATAAAGGCTTTACAACAGACTCTTTATAGTTTCTTTCCCTAAATACGGACAATGATGGGGAGCCAGGACTAAAATTTTCTCCATGTTCCTATAGTATTTTAAAAAATATTTTTCGGGGCGCCTGGGTGGCGCAGTCGGTTGAGCGTCCGGCTTCAGCCAGGTCACAATCTCACGGTCCGTGAGTTCGAGCCCCGCGTCAGGCTCTGGGCTGATGGCTCGGAGCCTGGAGCCTGTTTCCGATTCTGTGTCTCCCTCTCTCTCTGCCCCTCCCCCGTTCATGCTCTGTCTCTCTCTGTCCCAAAAATAAATAAACGTTGAAAAAAAAATTAAAAATAAAATGCTTTTAAAAAAAATATTTTTCATTTTTCCTAAACCAGAGACATGGGTTATGACAAGAGGCTGAATCTCTAGAATACACCAACTTATTTATTGTGGCTTTGTTTCTCTCTCTCTCTTTTTTTTAACCACATAAGCAGCTAGAAGCGTTTTATGTATTTATTTTATTTTATTTCTTTTCCTGTCTTTTTTATTTTTTAAAATTTACATCCAAATTAGTTAGCATATAGTGCAACAATGATTTCAGGAGTAGATTCCTTAGTGCCCTTGCCCATTTAGCCCATCCCCCTCCCACAGCCCCTCCAGTAACCCTCAGTTTGCTCTCCGTATTTATGAGTCTCTTCTGTTTTGTCCCCCTCCCTGTTTTTATATGATTTTTATTTCCCTTCCCTTATGTTCATCTGTTTTGTCTCTTAAAGTCCTCATATGAGTGAAGTCGTATGATTTTTGTCTTTCTCTGACTAATTTCACTTAGCATAATACCCTCCAGTTCCATCCATGTATTTGCTAATGGCAAGATTTCATTCTTTTTGATTGCCGAGTAATACTCCCTTGTATGTATGTGTGTGTGTGTGTGTGTGTGTGTGTGTGTGTGTATCTCTATCTCTATCTCTATCTCTATCTCTATCTCTATCTCTATCTCTATATCTTTATCCATTCATCCATCAATGGACATTTGGGCTCTTTCATACTTTGGTTATTGTTGATAGTCCTGCTATAAACATGGGGGTGTATGTGTCCCTTTGAAACAGCACACCTGTATCCTGTGGATAAATGCCTAGTAGTGCAATTGCTGGGTCGTAGGGTAGTTCTATTTTTAATTTTTTGAGGAACCTCCATGCTGTTTTCCAGAGTGGCTGCACCAGCTTGGATTCCCACCAACAATGCAAAAGAGATCCTCTTTCTCCACATCCTTGCCAATATCTGTTGTTGCCTGAGTTGTTAATGTTGGCCATTCTGACAGGTGTGAGGTGGTATCTCATGGTAGTTTTGATTTGTGTTTCCCTGATGGTGAGTGATGTTGAGCATTTTTTCGTGTGTCGGTTGGCCATCTGGATGTCTTTTTTGGAGAAGTGTCTATTCATGTCTTTTGCCCATTTCTTCACTGGATTATTTGTGTTTTGGGTGTTGAGTTTGGTAAGTTCTTTATAGATTTTGGATACCAACCCTTTATCTGATATGTTGTTTGCAAATATCTTCTCCCATTCTGTCGGTTTTGTTTTAGTTTTGCTGATTGTTTCCTTTGCTGTGCAGAAGCTTTTTATTTTGATGAGGTCCCAGTAGTTCATTTTTGCTTTTGTTTCCCTTGCCTCTGGAGACGTGTTTAGTAAGAAGTTGCTGTGGCCAAGATCAAAGAGGTTTTTGCCTGCTTTCTCCTCGAGGATTTTGATGGCTTCCTGTCTTACATTGAGGTCTTTCATCCATTTTGAGTTTCTTTTTGTGTATGGTGTAAGAAAGTGGTCCAGGTTCATTGTTCTGCATGTGTCTGTCCAGTTTTCCCAGCACCACTTGCTGAAGAGACTGTCTTTATTCCATTGGTTATTCTTTCCTGCTTTGTCAAAGAATAGTTGGCCATACGTTTGTGGGTCCATTTCTGGTTTCTCTATTCTGTTCCATTGATCTGAGTGTCTGTTCTTGTGCTAGTACCGTACTGTCTTGATGATTTCAGCTTTGTAGTATAGCTTGAAGTCTGGGATTGTGATGCATCCTGCTTTGGTTTTCTTTTTCAAGATTGCTTTGGCTATTTGGGGTCTTTTCTGGTTCCATACAAATTTTAGGATTATTTGTTCTAGCTCTGTGAAGAATGCTGGTGTTATTTTGATAGGGATTGCATTGAATATGTAGATTGCTTTGGGTAGTATCAGCATTTTAACAATATTTGTTTTTCCTATCCAGGAGCATGGAATCTTTTTCCATGTTTTTGTGTCTTCTTCAGTTTCTTTCATAAGCTTTCTATGGTTTTCAGTGTATAGATTTTTCACCTCTTTGGTTAGATTTATTCCTAGGTATTTTATGTTTTTTTTGTGCAATTGTAAATGGGACCGATTCCTTGATTTCTCTTTCTGTCACTTCATTGACAATAACCATATGATCCTCTCAATAGATGCAGAGAAAGCATTTGACAAAATACAGCATCCTTTCTTGATAAAAACCGTTAAGAAAGTAGGTATAGAAGGATCGTATCTCAAGGTCATAAAAGCCATATATAAACAACCTAATGCTAATATCATCCTCAATGGGGAAAAACTGAGAGCTTTCCCCCTAAGGTCAGGAACAAAACAAGGATGTCTACTCTCACCACTGTTATTCAACATAGTATTGGAAGTCTTAGCCTCTGCAATCAGATAACACAAAGAAATAAAAGGTATCCAAATCAGCCAGGAGGAGGTCAAACTTTCACTCTTTGCAGATGACGTGATACTCTATATGGAAAACCCAAAAGATTCCACCAAGAAACTGCTAGAATTGATTCATGAATTCAGCAATGTTGCAGGATATACAATCAACACACAGAAATCGGTTGCATTCCTATACACCATCATTTGTTTTTTGAGATGAGTTATATTCATTTTTGTTTCCTCTCTTATAAACTGATGCTTGAAATTCAAACTTATTTGGTTCAGGAGGTATTTTACATGTTTCATTTCAGGGGCAGATAGTTTCATGATTCTAAGAGGGATGTTTTAACAGAGTTACTAAAGTGATAGTTTTGAAATTTAATGATATATTAATATGTAAATGAAAAAATTCCAACAAAATTAAATAAATGGTAACAATTATTTTATCTTTTGATATAGATAGAAGCAATTGACTAGTTGCTTAAATATTCATATGTTGTACATGTACTTATTTAAATGTTTAAGTAAATATTTAAGAAAAAGTTCACAGTCCACATTTTAGCTTTATTTTGCCAGTAATTATTGTGCAGTGCTTTAGTTAGTCTGAAGGTATCACAAAGGCAAAAAAAATTTTTTCAATGATACTTTTCTCTCACAGAGAAGAAAATAATGATACTGTTTCTTCCTCCTTTGGTGAACTATGAGGGGGAAGTTTGAAGGAAATTGCTAGGTGGGAGTTTCAAATAAACCACCACCTTAGAACATATAAAGAAGGGATTATGGAAAATTAGAAAAATCTTCAGAAGAGGTTTAAAATTGACAGTATGATTTTGACTGATAGGAATGTAAATAACATGATCAAAAAGTTGACTTTTATATAGCAAAACTCATTCAACACTCAGCAAATATATTCAGTACACATATAAAAATATGTGTATATGGCATTGTGTTAGGTTCTGAAAACACAATGAAAATGAACAAAATAGGTACAGTTCCTGCCTTCACAATTTTAGAGCTAAACAAAGCTATTACTAGCAGCTTTGGAGGGACAGATAGCAAGAAACATGCCCTCAGATCAACTCTTGATGAAGCTTCTAGTTCTGTGTTATTAATGATACATTCCATCTGGCTCTTGGTGGCTTCCTGTCTAATTCAGTCTATTTTTGCGCATTATTCCTGCAAAGCACTAAGGTAAGCTATTTCTACTTTGTTCAAGGAGGGTATACACTTCCAAAATGTAAATATGCCAAATTTGTAATTATAGATTTTTAAAAGTTATCTGTTTTCTTCCTTTAAATATCTGTGTTCTGTGTCCTATGGCATAGAACCAGTTATTTGATCTCTAAGGTCCATTTGAAAGATAGAGACCCTTAAAAAGGCAATCCTCATATATCGTAATAAGTCTATGGTAAAGAGAATAGAGTGCACTAAGTAAAAATACAGGTATGTCACTTAATAAAGACTTGGGTGAGGACCAAGTTTCAAATGTGATGAGACCTGAGGGAAGGAGGACAAGATCTCAAAAGGAAGGCAAAGGAAAGCTTAGTTCATTTTAAGGGTTGTTTATTTTTCTTAAGGTCCAGCTGAATATTTTTATTGAAAAGTAGTGACTCAGAGATTTAAAAGCCAATAACTTGTATGATAATTGAGTCTGGTTAAGGAAATAAAGAGGAATTATGGTATGCCAGAGTATTCATATCATCCATAGCAAATCAGAAGCATGCATTTTCAAATTAACAAATGTGTTCTTCCTTTTGGAGCATGGTTATTCGGGAATTTCTGTTTCCCAGCATAGATGCCAGATGGCAGTAGCCACAGATTGCCAGCCTCTGCATGCTGATAGTTGTCAACTTTGGATGCTAATGGAGTGTTAGAAGCAACTACTGCTGAGTAATTTTTAATTCCATGTATATTAGTGAACATCCATTATATTCTAGTGAACATTCATTATATTCTAGGCACTGGGCAAACAATTATAAGTAAGCAAATACTGATTAATATCTCTTTGGTGGAGCTTGAGGTTTAATGTGGCCTTAAGAAACTGTGTGAGGACAAACTTTATTCTCCCTTAAACCAATTCTGAATTTTCATAGAATCTTGGATGCCATAATTGGAATTCATTGGGGGAGGGAGATGATAGGCATAGAGAAAATTAGTAGGTAGATCAGAGTACCTTCTTTCTCAGACACAAGGTGATGGGAAGAAGAAAGTGGGTGGTTATTTCATTTACAATACTTCCTCTGTGTCACTATACATCACTCACACTAGGGATCTAATCTGGCAGTTTTTGCAGTCCTATCTAATTAAAGGTCATGCCTTAGAATAGAAGACTTTGCACATCACGGTGCTTTCAATGGTGTGAAATATTCTCCAGCTATTTATGTAGATTGATATATGAATGGAGCTTCCATTTCGGTTCAGTATTTCTATTTATCACTGAAAGTTTTGTTTCGTTTTGTTTTTCCATGGTTTGCCTTAGAAAATAGATTTTAACCTGAAAGCAAGTTTAAATATCCATAGGTCATTTGTACAAGTTAGGTCGTTGACTGAACATGTTCATTACAAGCATTTTTTTTCTTATTATTATGCTAAAAGACTTTTTATTACTGAAAGAACTCTAGAGAACAATACAAATATGTGCTCAAATGAAAAGATAATTCATTTGACTTTTGTCTTGACCACCAGAAGGATGGATTTGCCATCAGCTCAGATTGGGAAATGTTAAGGAAGGAACTTAGAAAGTTTGGTTTGGTTATGCCGAGTTGGAGATGTCCACTAGTGATCCAAGTAGAAAAGTTGAATAGGTGGTTAAAGGTATGAGTTTGGAAGAGAAGCCTAGGCTGGATATATAAATTTGACAGTCTTGGGCATATAGATGTATTACACATTAAAAAAATTTTTTTTAATGTTTATTTTTGAGAGTGAGATAGAGTGCAAATGGGGGAGGGACAGAGAGAGAGTGAGACCTAGAATCCGAAGCGGGCTCCATGCTCTGAGCTGTCAGCACAGAGCCTGATGCGGGGCTCCAACCCATGAACTGTGCGATCATGACCTGAGCCAAATTTGGACGGTTAACCTACTGAGCCACCCAGGTGCCCCTGGATTACACTTTGAGTATAGTTACAAAAGAGATGATTTTGTAAATATTTAGTTTTGAGAGAGAGAGAGACAGAGTGTGAGTAGGGGAAGGACTGAGAGAGAGGGGGACACAGAATCTGAAGCAGGTTCCATGCCCTGAGCTGTTTGCACAGAGCCCAATGCAAGACTCAAACTCAAGGACTGCGAGATCATGACTTCAGCTGAAGTCAGACGCTTAAATGACTGAGCCACCCAGATGCCCCAAAGAGATGATTTTTGAGAATAGAAGAGAAGGAACCAGCCAAGGATACTCAGAAGGGGTAAACTGTAAGGTAGGAAGAAAACAAAGGGAAGAGTGCATTCGAATTCAAGTGAAGAAAGTGGTTCAGGATGAAGAAGTGATCAGCTATGCCAAATGCTAATAGGGTACCTAAGATGAGGACTGATATCTGATTTTTTATTTTGCCATATATACATCACTGGTGACCTTGCTAATTGCAGATTTGGTGACGAGGTGAAATAGGCTTAAGAAAGAACAAGAAGTGAGAATTGGAGTCAGTGATTTCAGGTTTATTGTTAGTAAGTGTTATGGACTGAGTTGTGTCCTGCAAAATTCATTTCAAAACCCTAACCTGGCACAGTACTTACATTTGGAAATAATTTAACAGGGTAATTAAGTTAAAATGAGGCCATCAGAGTGGGCTCTTATCCAGTCTGAATGTGTCTTTGTAAGAAAGGAAACTTGAACACACCAAGGATGCTTGAACACAGAGGAAAGACCTTGTGAGGACACAGCAGGTGTCACCTACTCTCCAAGGAGAAAGGCCTCAGGAGAAGTCAACCCTGCCAGCACCTTGATCTTGGACTTCCAGACTCCAGAACTGTGAGAAAATAAGTTTCCATTGTTTAAACCACCCATTCTGTGGTATTTTGTTATGATAGCCCTAGGAAACTAATACAGCAAGTCTCAGTATCGCTTCCTTCTTTTCAATACCAATCGGAACCATGGCCAAGAGGGTCACGTGTATTCACCATCTTCGTCTGCTGTAAGGGATTTTTCTTAGCTCATGCACTGAAGATGTTGCCTTTCAGGAATTCTGTTTTTGTTTTTGTTTTTTTTTAATGGGGATTTCTATGGAGTTCTCTGTGGGAGGATTTCTTTGGGGGGATTCCTGTGGAGCTCTTTGTGGGGATTTCATTGACAAGTTTCCTGCTTGTCAAAATATAAATTCTATACCATCAAAAATTGACAGCTGGCACCAGGGTGAACAGCAGCTTTACTGCTAGCTTACTTCACTGGATTCTTATTTTCTTGTCTTTTCTGTCTTGTAAGGATTTACCTTACTTTCTTACTAGTTAAGCCATACATGTGAAAAAGTGGTGTGGTATGGTGGGGTGGGGTGGTGTGTGTGTGTGTGTGTGTGTGTGTGTGTGTGTGTGTGTGTATCGATACGTGTGTGTCTGTGTGCCTGTGTGTGTATAGGGACATCTCTTCTACCACATGGTCAGAAGCAGAATCCTCAATTACTTTGAAATTTTTCTTGTGATAAAGCAATTTGATGTTATTGATGTATTGGCAATTTAATCGCAATCAGTTGCTTGCTTTTTGATCAAGTTGAAGAACGATTAAATTCAGTATCTCTGGTTTTAATTCTGTAGGAGCAGATTTTGATAGGGAGTTTGGGTAGTGGGCTGCCCTGAGAAAGGTGTGACCTCAGGTGAGGCGGCTCACTGTACCCGTGACAAACCCTGATGCAGCTGACAGCTGGAAATTATTGGCAATTATTGAAGGAGGGCAAAAGGGTGCTATGTTTCCATGTTTACCATATCCAATTATATGCTAGTTAACATGATACAGTCTTAGGGAATAATATTTACTTATTAAAGTAATTGAAACTGAAATTGTTAAGCATTTCTTGGCATGTGTAAATAAATTTTGTCCAAAAAATTCCTAAAATGCCTGTCAGCTATGGTAGTATATTTTATAATCTGTTTCAGCATACTATATAATCAGAAAAAAAAAACAATTTAAGAAATAAAAAAGAAAATTTGGGGTGAGGGTGGATAAGAGGTACAAACTTCCAGCTACAACATAAATAAGTCATGTATGTAATATAACCATGGTGACTATTGTTAATAATACTGTATAACATATTTATTATAGCATAGTTGCATATTGATATATAGCATATTTGAAATTTACTAAGAGAGTAGATCTTAAAAGTTCTCCTCACAAGAAAAAAGCTTGTAATTATGTGTGATGATGGATGTCATCTAGATTTATTGTGATGATTACTTCACAGTATATACAGATATCAAATCATTATGCTGTACACCTGAAGATAACATAATATTATATGTCAGTTATATCTCAATAAAAATAGCAGAAAAGGTAAGGTTGATTCATATAATTTTTTCTTTTTTGGTTAAGCTCATATGTAATCAGGATTAAGTGTGTGGGCTAGAGGTAGACTGCCTTGTTTCACACCTAGGCCCACCAGCTATTATTTGTGTGACTTTGGGCAAATGCCTCTGTCTCCTAATTGTAAAATGGAGACATTAATAGTGCCTGTTAAAGGTTTGTCTTGAAAAATCAAGTGTGGTAATACATCTTTGTGCTCAGTATAGTGTCTGGGCATTTTCAATAAGTGGTTGCTCCTGATAACTTTATTGTCCGTGCTTATGAATACACTTCTTGGCTTCTATTTAAGTTCTTTTGATTATGTCTTCTTTTCTGTCTTTGTGTTTTCATATATTGCTGTTACCTGATGCTTTAGCCATTTTAACTTCTTTGAAGACCCTGAATATACTATATTTTTTCTCACACAATTTTTCCCTTTGAAACTGCTGTTTCTTACATCAGAAAAATCTTTCCATGTGTCTCTCTTCTCATCCAAGCTTGCTAATCTTATTCTCTCTGGCCCCCTACTAAATCCCCCCTGGGCTAAAGATTTGACTCATACGCTTATTTGGTAGATTATGGGGATTTCTTCTCATGTTGTACCCTTGTCCCTCTCACATCTGTTTTTTTTAAATAAATATAAGATATTTAGGAATTTCTTGTGTCCCCAGAGGTTCAGAATTAGTTTAGTTGTAATTCTTAGTTTATGGCACGCTGTCATTTCATTCACTTATTCCTTAATCTATTAATAACTTATTAATAATGTATATACACCTATCAGCACTCAAAGAACTAATACTGTATTAATAACTTACAGCAACTCTGGATTCCTCCACTTTCTTCCCTGCCTTTCTCCCAGGAGTCATTACAGTCGTTATTTTGGCTTTTCATTTATTTGCTTTTATTTATTTTATTTGTTTATGTATTTTAATTTTTTTAATGTTTATTTTTGAGAGAGAGACACAGAGTATGAGTGGGGGAGGGACAGAGAGAGAGGGAGACACAGAATCTGAGCTGTCAGCACAGAGCCCGACGCGGGGCTCGAACTCACAAAATGTGAGATCATGACCTAAGCTGAAGTCAGATGCTTAACCAACTGAGCCACCCAGGGGCTCCTACTTGCCTTTAAAAAATATAATTTAACAGATTATGTGTATCCCTCAACAAATTATTGTTTGGTTTTAGATATTTTTGAACTTAAAAGTGGCTAGCATGCTGCATGTAGTGTAGTCTTTTTAAACTTGCTTCTTACCTTCTGCATTCTGTTACTAAGATCCATTTTTATTGTGTCATATAGCCATATTTCATGAACTTTTACTGCTGTATTTAATTGCATAAATATGCCACAATTTACCCATTTCCTTGTAAGTGGATATTTGATTACTTCTGGTTTTTCTCTGTGCTCTCATGAAAAGTGCATTTTTTTGACCCTTTTTGTATATGCATCTTAGTGCATGTGTATAAATTTCTCTATGGCATTTGTCTAAGAGTAGAATGACTGAACTGGCAATATATGAATATTCAGTTTTATTAGATAATGCCAAATTGTTTACCAAAGTGATCTCACCAACTTATTCTTCACCAACAATTAAAAAATCCTTTGATTCACGTTCTCTTCAACATTTGGCATTATTATGTGTCATTCTTGATTTTTTCAAATGGATATAAAATGTTATCTCACTGTAGTCTTATTTGCATTTTCTTGAGTATTGATGAGGTTGAAATTTCATCCTCAGTTTATTAGCCAGTATAGCTCCTTTTCTCTAAAATGCCATTTCATATCTTCTGGCTACACGTTTGTCATTTTCTTATGATGTGTTAAGGATTCTTCATATATTCTTGATTTTTAACCTTTATTGGTTTTGTATCAAAATATCTTCTCCTAGCTGTGAATTTGTTTTTCACTCTCTGTATTTAAAAAAAATTTTTTTTTACACGTGTGTATTTTTTGAGAGACAGAGAGAGACAGAGCACAAGTTGGGGAGGGGCAGAGAGAGAAGGAGACACAGAATCCAAAGCAGGCTCTAGGCTCTGAGCTGTCAGCACAGAGCCCGACGCAGGGCTCGAACTCACAAACCGTGAGATCATGACCTGAGCCAAAGTCGGACGCTTAACCAACTGAGCCAGCCAGGCGCCCCTGTTTTTCACTCTCTTTAAAATTAAAATTTAAAATTTATAAAATGAGCTATACAAATGTCCTAAGCCCATCCTTGAAGCTATTTAGTGACTTACACTCTTACTTTTCCAGGCAAATATTTTATACATAGTTTATGATACTATGTTGTTGTATCTTTTTTTTAAATTTTTTTTTTTTAGTGTTTCTTTATTTTTGAGACAGAAATAGAGCATGAGTGGGGGAGGGGCAGAGAGAGGGAGACACAACATCCAAAGCAGGCTCCATGCTCCCGGCTGTCAGCACAGAGCCCGACGCGGGGCTCGAACTCACAAACCGTGAGATCGTGACCCGAGCCAAGGTCGGACGCTTAACCGACTGAGCCACCCAGGCGCCCCTATGTTTTTGTATCTTAAGTACTCTGACTATTCAGAAGTCAAAGAAGTATTCACCATTATTTTTTTCATAACAATTTAAAAGTTTCCTTAACCTGTTTGGATGTAATTTAATCCATAAGTTGTGAGATAGGGGTCCAAGGTAATTATTTTTCCTATTTATTTATTTAAAAAGTCCATTTATTGAATCCTTTCTTTGTATTCCTTATTGATCTGTCATACTACTTTTATTATATATTAATATTGAATATACACAATGAATCAATTTCTTGACTCTGTTTCATTTCACTAATCAATTCGTCTTTCTCTGTGCTACTTTTATAATGTCTTAATTATTGTAGTATCATAATAAGTCTAGATACCAGATAGGGCAAATATTTACTCTTTATTCTTATTTAGTTTGATCTTTTACTTCTGTAGAATCAGTTTATCAAACTCCACAAAATTCCCTATGTGATTTTGATTGGGATTTTATACAATCTGTGGTATTTTATAATATAAAAACCAAATTGTTTTCCAAAGTGATAGCACTTTAAATTATACTGATAATTAATAAATTCTTAATAATTTGAAGAGGAGCTATTAAAATGTAATTTTTAATAGGTTGAAAGCTATGTCCCTCATACAAATATAAAATGAAAATGTCAAATATTATACTCAACTCATTAATTTAAGTGAAACAGTAATACTTGAAAACTGGCCCACAGGACATTTAAGAAGCTAGGTATTTCTAGGCAATAAGATTGCTCAGTTAGTACCCCTCTTCCAAAAGCCCTACAGGGCCATCAATGTTAACCTATGGAGTTACCTCTTATACTGGGTGGCAATTCTTTTCATATCTATTACACAAAACTCAACACGCTAATGTCTGCTCCTTCACAGGTGTCAAATTGCACAGAAAATAGAAAGTCGAGTCTAGCATTTTACTGAAAGAACATCCAATAAACTCTTTTGCCCATTTCTAAATTTTGGGATAATTTTTCTGACAAAAGTGACAGCAACTTCTTTTCTGATATAATATTTTCGTATTTTGACTGTATCATTTATTAGATCTACCTTCTCAGACAGTTTGGGGAAAATGCATTGGTAAAGTTCCATGGGAGAACTTGATTTGACTATTAAAATGCTAAGATGATAACTAGATTTTCAGATTACTGGTGTATTCTCTGCCCTATATAGACATTTAAAAATAATTTGACATTTAACTTTCACATTATTTAGTGAAAATACAGAAAATGTATTTATTACTTATTTATATTAGATAATATAGATGATTTTTTCTTTAATGTTTTTTTAAAATAGTAAACAAAGAAAACCTGAAGATCCATTTATGTTATGTAAGGAATTAGTGAAAAAATAGTGTGTTGTTAACATAGAGGAATATATAGACTTATTTTGTAATAATTAAAAATGATGATCTAGGCCTGCATCTTTTAAGTTTAAGTAAAAATAATTAAGTTATAGAGCAGCAGGTGTGGTTTGATTCCCTTTATACTGTTTAAATTGAACTGTCACTAGATATTTATTAATGCAGCGAAACTAAACTTGTTTAAGCTCCCTGAAGTGAGTGAGCATTAAAAGTGTTTCACAAGATGATGTTAGAAGTCAGGTATTTATTAGGCTTTTTGAATCAGGGCTCAAGTGGTGTTAGGAGGATCTTTCAAAGAGAAAGGATTTGCAATGATCAACTTTCATGATAAATCATTTGGAACTGGAGGACATGGCAAAGTGAGGGTTTTGAAGTCTTAATGAATAATGAGTACAAAGACAATGCACATCTTAATGAGTAGTTGTTGCAGATAAGTGATGTGTTTGCCTAGGTGAACAGACTATTGTCTCCAATAAATTGATCTGTAGGAATTTTCTGAAGTAAACAGTGAAGTTATTTATTGCCTTATATCCTTATTTTTCTTAAGGAAATGTTTCTTGGAGGAATCAACTACATCAAACTGACATAAGTAATCCATAGTTTCTGTTTTTCCAATTATAAATGCTTATTCTTTCTTTATTACCAACACACCAGAAAAAAGTTTACCAACACACCAGAAAAAAGTTATCAGTTGTGATTATTCAGTTTTGTAGGCTCATATATGAATTATCCTCTTTAATTTTCATAACAGTTCTGTTAACAGAAGTAATAACTGCATTGTACAGTAAATAAAAGTTAGCAAATTTGATAATCAAGTACATATAATCTGATTCCAAAGTCCATGCTGTTCTCTCACTTAATCCTTATACTGCACTGTGAAATAAACAAACAAATGAACATACAAACTACTGTGGGAAAAGAGTCAATTTCCCTAGAAAACCCATTAGTTTTACTGTTAAAATTCATGGAGTGAAATTCTATCTGCAACTATTTTCCCTTTTTCCTCCAAATTGTGTGACCTTATCTTTAAATATATCTAACCCAATATGATGTACCTATGTCAAGTCATATATGTTACTTTTACCTGAGTTATGAGTGCTAAGTACTAGAATATTCTAAAGAAATATATGTGTCCTAGTGAGCTGTGCCCATTAGTGAAATATAACTTATGAGTGCCAAATGGAAGAGCTGCTTGGAGGGTGGATTTAAAGTCTTATGTCACTGGTGCAAATAATTATATAAAATTAAAAGGTACTTCTTTCACTGTACATGAGTGTCTTCTTGTAATTTCTGGATTCATACTAACAACTAGTACCTGTTTAACATGACTTGACTCTTGAGATCCAATGGGTCCCTCTTTGAAAACACACATTTTTTTCCCTCACCAAACTGGGTTTTGCTATTTAACCCTGCCATTCTTAGCCATCCTGGGCTGCATGAGCACCGTTATATTTTTTCATCAAGGTTTTTAAATGACTGGGTTCACTATTCCAATCTGAGTTAGAGATTAGGTGGTATCTTATATCCTCTTCTTACAAGTATAGAGATAAAGAAAAGAAGATTTGCATGTTGTAGCTGTTATGAGTTTTGATTGGGAGGCTGTTAGGTTTGTGGTGGGGCTGTGCTGCCTTAGTCATGTTATGTAAGCTTATAACCCTTTCTGGGGCTAATAGCTTTGTATATGCTTCCAGAATGTATGTGTACATGTATGCATGCATATATATATGTGTATATACATGTGTGTATATATATATATGTATATATATATATATATATATGTTTATGCACGTATATGTATACATGCGTGCGTGCGCGCGTGTGTGTGTGTGTGTAATGGGAAGAAGTAGAGTTGAGGTGAGAGAAAAGAAATGGACATGATCTTAAAGCATCTGATCTGTTTTTTGAGGTGGTGGTGGAAAAGATTTATAATACATAACAAACACAGTTTACTGTAAGTCTAAATGCTATATATTTTTGCTACTTTTTATTACATACTTAGAATAAAAATGAATAAATGTTTGCAATTTTTTTCTCTTCTCTTCTCTTCTCTTCTCTTCTCTTCTCTTCTCTTCTCTTCTCTTCTCTTCTCTTCTCTGTCTCCTCTCCTCTCCTCTCCTCTCCTCTCCTCTCCTCTCCTCTCCTCTCTTCCCCTCCCCTTTCCTCCTTCTCCCTCCCCTCCCCTCCCCTTTCCTCTCCTCTTTTCTTTTTTCTTCTTTTCTCTTTTCTTTTCTTTTTTTTTAATGGCTTGAACTAGGCCTGCACCCAGCTTATGCAGTTGGGCAGGGAAAGGCAAAATCTCCTTGCAACTTAAGGTTGAAAAAATGTACCTTTACACTTATCCTAGCTTTATTTTTTGCTTCCCATGCAAAATTAAGTTAAATGGGCTTGCCTACCTTTAATTATTTTAAATAAAATGAGGAAGTCCAGACAGTAGGTCCTGAAAATGAACACTGCACATGAACACATGAGTTTTCTAACTGAAGAGAGACTTGAATACAAAAGTACTCTTGGGTGGACTGTAATGTGTTTTACCAATGAAACCACAAGCTTGTGTATTTCCAACTATCTGCAAGCCTTGATTACCAGGGAGTGACAAGAACATAAATGCAACTATTGAACAGCTATCAGCATTATGTATAATGAAAGAAAATTGATAAGTGATTAACACCCCAGATTCTTCCCTCATTACCAATACATCACTACATATATACATTCAAACACACACATACACATATCCGTGTGCATATATGTGTGCGTATGTGTTGTGAGTATGTATCTATACTACCTGGGTTATCTTTCCAAAAATGATGTTGTTTTAAATTCCATTTTAAAAATCAGAGAACATCCGGGCACCTGGGTGGCTCAGTCGGTTAAGTGTCCAACTTTGGCTCAGGTCATGATCTTACAGTTCCATGAGTTTGAGCTCTGCACAGGGCTCTGTGCTGAGAGCTTGGAGCCTGGAGCCTGCTTTGGAGTCTGTGTTTCCCTCTCTATCTGCCACTCCCCTGCTCGTGCTCTGTCTCTCTCCCTTTCAAACATAATAAATAAATGTTAAAAATTTTTTTTAAAATAAGAGAATACTATTGAAAGTCATCAGAATTAATCTCTGAGTTCTCATAAGATGTTACTGACTTAAAGAAGGTGAGAAACTTAGGCTTGAGTAATTATGAAAAGAATTGGATAGGGCAAAAAGAGTGGTTGGAAAATTTAGGAGGGACTTAAGAGTATTTAAAGTGAACTTAATTTTGTGCATGTAGTAAAGGTTGGAAGCTGGGTAGAAACCCATTGGAAGCACTTGAGCAAGAAGTGGTGAAGTTATTTTTTTAAGATGAAGAATTGATGGTAGGCTTATTCATTCATTTATTTATTTTTTTTATAAGGCTCCCTTTGAATGGTTGCTGTATTAAATAAATTAGTTACCAGAAGTTAGGAGTGAATATTTGGAAATAGATACCTGGGTTAGAGTCAATATTCAAAGGGCACAACTAAACAAATACTTGTCTTTATCCCTTGGTAGGTCTGGTGTTTGCAATGCTCTTTTGTAATATTTCACAAATGACCCAGAACTCTCCTAATAATGAAGAGTCTACTGGTGAGGAAGCAGGAGGCAAGAAGAAGTAATAGAAAGAACAGTGTCCCAGTTCTGCCCCAGTACTAGCTATGAATTTGGGCAATTCACTAAAATTCTTTGAATTAAAGTATCTTTTTCTATAAAATAAAATTGATGACTGCCTTAACCAAGCCATATCAACATTGTAAAAATTAAGTATGATAGTGTATTTTTTCCGAAATATTCATAAAAATCATGGGGAGATAGGGCAAATAAGTAAATCTAAATAATATTGAAACAAAAATAGAAACCCACAGGGAATTATCTTTAATTATAAGGAAGATCAAGTTGGAATAAGAAGGAGCTTCTAAGGATTGAGCTCACTACAAACCTAGGGTTTGCATCTTCAAATAGTTTAATCTAAGGAAGGAAAGGAAAATGCTTTTTATCTCTCCTACTGTACTATCCACAGAGAGTCCATAAGGTTTTTACCAAAGATAGAACTGGGGACCAATCTACCCTTTCATTCAGGTCTTCAGTGAGTCATAGTTAATGCCTAAAAGGTCCCAAGTAATAATGTGGCAGGCTAAAGATGCAAGTGTGAACAAAACAATACATTCCTGGCCCTCTTGGAACTTACATTCTAATGGAATTACTTCATAGAACTGAGAAATGCTACTGTCACCATCATAGAAAATGATTGTATTAGTTTACAAGGATTGTCGTAACCAAAAACCAGAAACTAGGTGCCTAACAACAAGAGACGTTTATTAACTCTCAGCTATAGAGTAATGAAGTTGAAATCAAGTTGTTGGTAGTGCTATGCTCTCTTCAGTCTCTGAGGGAGAATCCTTGTTGCCTTTTCAGCCTCTGGTATTCCAGGTGTTCCTGAGATTGTGGCCCTAAAATTCCAGTTTCTGTCTCTGTCTTCACATGGCCATTTTTCTTCTATGTCAGTATCCAAATTTTCCTGTAATAAAGACACCAGTGGTATTGGATTAAGGACCCATCCTACTCCTGTATGATCTCATCTTAATTTAACTAATTATGTCTGCAATGACTCATTCCCACATAAGGTCACATTATGAGATACTAGGGTTAGGACTTCAACATATTATTTTAGGGAACATAGTTCAGTGCATAACAATGAATTTAGAGAAAATAAGGTGCACATTCACAGTAATGTGTATTTGAAAAGTTGTAATTCTCATAATCATAAACCGCATTTAAGATTAGTTGTGGTGGGAATAAAGTGAGAGAAGCTTGGTAATAGTATACGGAGAGATTTTACTTTTTCTCCTTAGTCTTTGGAGTCAGAACACCAAGCATGTAATTAGAAGGATGCCCCAATTTAAAAACACAGAAATGATGTCAGGTGAAAAGTTCTTAGACATGGGAATTGCAATGGGAGCTATGTACATTAATTTGACATCCAAATGTAGATTTTCCAAAAAAACAAAAACAAAAACAAAAAACAACCACCAACAAATAAATAGAGAGACTAGCATGTATCCACTGAACCTGCCTGCTGGACCAGAAAGTCCAGGCAGATAGTGCCTTGTTTGAAATGAGTATAGTCATAAAAACTCATCCACGGACTCTGTGACCAATATTGCAGAATCAGAGGGAGGCAGAAAGGAGCAGCACCAAGTAGAAATATAGGAAGAGTTTTCTTTTGGTAGTTCTCTATATCTGCTACAAGTTCCAAAGAGAATATTGGCAAATGTTTTGTTTTTTTTTAAGTTTTTATTTATTTATTTATTTAGTTTAAGAGAGAAAGAAGGGAGAGGGACAGATTGAAGGAGAGAGAGTATCCCAAGCAGGCTTTGCACTGTCAGTGCAGAGCCCAATGTAGGCGGGCCTCAAATCCACGAACTGCAAGATCATGATCTGAGCCAAAATCAAGAGTTGCACGCTTAACCAGCTGAGCCACCCAGGTACCCCTGCAAATATTTGACATCCTAAACAGAGCCCAAGACATTATTAGCCCTTGAAAAAAGTGAAATAGTGTTTCTGAAAGAACGGTGTGTGGACAGTCTGGGACAGAATTTAGACTTCAGAGTTAGTGAAGAGGAATTTTAAGAGTGAAACAAGGAAATTGTTTTTTAACAGAATTTAGACTTCAGAGTTAGTGAAGAGGAGTTTTAAGAGTGAAACAAAGAAATTGGTTTTTAACAAGATCCTGCATGATTTTTATACTAAATTCAAGTAACCAGAGTAACACAATGAGAAGAAAAAAAAGTAATAAAATCAATATAAGGCAAATTGATGATGTTTACACAAAACGTCTCTATAGTCTTTAAAATTGTTACAGACTATAGAGAAATCTGGAGAGTTTTTCAATTTGTATTTGAAGTTATCAGAATAATCTAAAGATGATAGTACATCAATCTTAGTGATGACTATAGAAGAAAAACTCCTTAAAGTATAAGAAAATGAATCCACCAGTAAATTACCTGAATAATTAATGATTACCAAAATTATTCCAGACTTGAAAAATGATTGCATAATAGGAAAACTGTTGAAATAATTCACCAAGTCAATGTCAAAAAAAATCCCAGCAAGGTACTATCAGTTTGATAGAGTCAAGTTAGTTTTTGATAACAATCAATATCCCTCTACTCCTGATATAATTTTTAGTAAAATAGGAATATTTATTGAAATTCCAGGGTCAACAATATAATAATTGCTAAAGCACAAGAGGCCTTTTAAGAACACAAACCGCAGTTGGTATTTTTTCTTCAATAAATGCTAGTCAGTATAATAACAGCTAAATGTAAACAGAAATATTGGAAATTTTTAGATGGCATGATTGTCCGCCCAGGGAACCCAAGCAATAAACCTGAAAAATAATATTACTACATATAAAGGAATTCAACATGGTAACCATTTACAATACCAAAACCAAAAGTTAAAGGTTGGAACAAAATCGTTTAAAAATAGCAACCAAAATTATAAAATACTCAGAAATAAATGTCACAAAGAAATATAGGATCTATGCAAATAAAACAATAAAATGTTGTTGACCACTATAAAGCTAATATTATTAAACAATGAAAATGTGTCGATGGGAGAAGATACCACTTAGTAATTGCTTTTCTACTTTATTTTTATTAAGTACAATCATAATTCCACTATTATATTGGGGTAAATGTGACTAAAACCATGAGGTTCTGGGGAAGTCCAGAAGGAGTGCACTAAGTTGACCTATTTGTATAGAGGTAGATTTGGAGAGATGGGAGGAGAGGGTTTAGAAGGAAGGAAGGAAGGAAAGGAGGAAGGGAAGGAGGAAGGGGAGAAGGAAAAAAGGAAAAGCATATTTAAATCTGGAAAGGGAAATACAAAGAGGTTATATAAAATAAATTAAAATCATGAAAAAAATTAGGAAGGATAAACACTAAACTCTGTTAGAGAACTAGATTAATTAAGAGTTTTACTTCATATAATATTATAATGAGAAAGGAATCTGGAAGTCATTTAATGAGAGAATTTGCCTCATGCAAAATTGTCTTTATCTCAGGAAAAAAAGTCACTGCATTACAAGCTGTTCCAATCTTTGGCACAATTATATATATTGGAGGGCTCTCCACTTCACAATGATGGTCATTTCATAATTGGGTAATCTCATTCCTAATTCTCCTATTTCTCTATGATTAATTATATACAATAGAGGATCATGTATTGAGTCATGTCATGTTAATAGTGGTAACCACTTTAATATTTAAGGACAACCTTTGAGGCTCCTGGGTGGTTCAGTTGATAGAGCATCTGACTTCAGCTCAGGTCATCATCTCAGGGCTTGGGCGTTTTAGCCCTGTGTGGGGATCAGTGCTGATTGCTCAGAGCCTAGAGCCTGCTTTGGATTCTGGTCTCTGTCTGTCTCTGCCCCTCCCCCGCTCGCACTCTCTCTCTCTCTCAAAAGTAAATAAACATTTAAAAAATTTTTTTAAAAATAAAGATAACCCTTATATTACTGCTAACTGTTCATATTTAGGCTAAACATTTCTAGTTCCTTAAACTTTTCCTCATATGAGACACTTCCCAGAATGTCATTATTTTGCATCAGGCTTTAAATGATCTCCTTTTAGTTAAACCTTTGTTATATACCCAGTACTGAAGTTCAGATATTATCAGAAGAATGGACTCCTATTCTTATAAATTTGTTAACTCTAGAGCAAATCTGCACGGTCTTTGCTGAATTATTGTGTAATAGCCGTACGTCCTTTCAAATTTCCTTTTCTATCTATACAAATTTGAAATAATTTAGTTTGATATCAGTGTTACAATTACTTTATTTAAAATGAACTGCCTTTTCAATCAAAAAAATGAGGGAAAAGACTCAGTGATGGATTCTAAGATACTACTGGAGTTCTGTGTCTCTATGTGTGTGCATGCACTTAGGTGGCGTGTGTGAGTATGTAAGTTTGTGTATGTGTGTATGGGAGTGTGTACATGCACATAGACATGCATATGTAAGTGTTCTGCTAGAGGATATTGCAATTATTTTATAGAGGTATAGTTGACATACAACATTATACTAGTTTCAGATGTAAACATAATGATTGGACATTTGTATACAGTGATCACCACAATAAATCTAGTTATCATCTATCTCCAGAGTTAGAAAACATTTCTTGTGATGAGAATTTCTAAGATTTACTCTTTTTCTGATGTGTGTGTATTTATTTTGAGAGAGAGCAAGAGCACAAGTGGGGGAGGGGCAGAGAGAGAGGGAGAGACAGAATGCCAAACAGGCTCTATGCTGTCAGCTCAGAGCCTGATGCGGGGCTTGATCTCTTGAACCTTGTGATCATGAGCTGAGCTGAAATCTAGTCGGCTGCTTAGCCCACTGAGCCACCCGGGCACCCCGAAGATTAACTTTCTTACCAACTTTCAAATTTGCATTAATATTGACCATAGTCACCCTGCTGTACACTATATCCCCATTAAATCCCACTTAAATTTGTAATCTAGAAAATGCAACAAATGAACAAACAAAATGGAACAAAATTCAGAGATACAGAGAACAGAATGGTGGTTGGCAGAGAGGATGGCAGTTGGGAGGTGCAAAATAGGTGAAGGGAATTAAGAGTTACAAAATACCAGTTACATGGGGCACCTGGGTGGCTCAGTCGGTTAAGTGTCCCAACTTCAGCTCAGGTCATGATCTCACGGTTCATGAGTTCAAGCCCCATGTTGGGCTCTGTGCTGACAGCTCAGAGCTGGGAGCCTGCTCTGGATTCTGCGTCTCCCTCTCTCTCTGTTCCTCCCCTGCTC
Organism: Leopardus geoffroyi; assembly: GCF_018350155.1. Taxonomy (NCBI): domain Eukaryota; kingdom Metazoa; phylum Chordata; class Mammalia; order Carnivora; family Felidae; genus Leopardus; species Leopardus geoffroyi. Next base: position 24,431,395 of record NC_059338.1, on the reverse strand, counting down.
ATGCTCTGTCTTTCTCTCTCAAAAATAAACAAATATTAAACAAATTTCAAAATACCAGTTACAAAAGATCAAAATTTTGTGATGTTAGGAAAAATAAAATTAAGTGTAATGTTTGTGTGAACATTAAAGTGCGTTTGTAGCTGTTTTGGAATCATAACTTAAATAAATGTATTTGAGACCATTTAATTAAGAAAATTGCAAATGATGATCATTAACAAATTATCATGAACATGATATTTCTTTTCACTCAATATTTAAAAAATATTATGTCTTAAAATTTTTTTTAATGTTTGTTTTTGAGAGAGACAGAGAGAGACAGACAGACAGACAGAGCCCAAGCAGGGGAGGGGCAGAGAGAGAGGGAGACACAAAATCGGAAGTAGGTTCCAGGATCTGAGCCCTCAGCACAGATCCTGATGTCAGGCTTGAATTCACAGACTGTGAGATCATGACCTGAGCCATGGGCGCTTAACAGGCTGAGCCACCCAGACACTCCTAAAATACTGTGTCTTATCACATGAGAGAAGTTTGCTGGAATTTAGGGAGAAAGCAAATGTATTTATTAGCATGCTACTATTTTTTTAGACTGTTGATATTATTTTATTATACATCACATATATAATATTCAGTTCCTTCATTGTTTTGTGTGGTGTATAACATATCTATGTTGACTTTAACATTCTTCTTGTCATTACTACCCTTTGTTGATCATGTGTATATTAATATGAGCCTAAATAAATAAATAAAATGGTAAAATGTCCCATAATGTTCTGTTTCATATAGGCTCAAGATGAAGGGAAGGACTTGTTAAAAATAGATTTTCCGGCCCAGGCCCTTAAGATTCTGGTGCAGTGCTTTGGGTGGTGGGGGTCAAACTGGATCAGTTTGCATTGACGCTGTTCAAACATCCAAATGATTTTAATAACGGGAAAAACTTGGGAAAACATTGATTCAGAATTATTCCAAAGACACATATTACTGCTGTTTTGAATCATCCATACCACTCATTACATCCACTGATACTGATAATAGAATTAAATATGTAAGATATTTGAACTTACTGTGTTTAGAATTGGAAAGTAATGGGTTCTCTACAAAAAATTGAGTATTTTACTCAATTTTCATTTTCTGTAGTAGGGATTTGTTCAAAGTATATTATAATGCATTAAATAAAATAATTTTATTCTTTATGTATTATTTTTAATTATATTGTTATCTTCTGCTTGCAGGGTACAAGTTGAATTCTATATGAATGAAAACACATTTAAAGAGAGACTAAAGTTATTTTTTATCAAAAACCAGAGGTCAAGTAAGTCATTCATTTTATTCTCCCATCAACATGTTTATACATATGTTTAACTAAAAAAAATCAGCTGTGCGATCCTTTAGCAAAATATGTTTTATGTAGAATAAATATGATAATCTTGTCTGCCAGGCAGTAAAAATTCAGAAAGCTATTGATGTTACATGTGGTGGTGTTAAGGTGTTTGAATACCTGCAGTTCCCCAAATCCCACACCAGTAGGTAGACTTGTGAGAGGGCCATTTGGATTAGTGAGGAAAATAATTTAAATGAGGGGTCCCCTTATTTTGACTGTGAGGCACATGTAAAACTTGGTTTGAGAAGGCTCTAACCAAATGGGAACAACTGTCTGATTTACTGGGGAAGAGTTTAATGTTTCCCATTCATGCCTGATAATAAGAAACATCTAGGGTTTTCTGAAATGTACAGATTACTAACATCCTTCTCTGGAGATTTTGAATCAGGAAGTGTAGGGCTCAGCGCACAGTTTCATACTCCACTGATTCTTCTCATCAGATAAGTTTGGGAAACATTGCAACTTGAGGAAGACATGAAATTGGCATAGTTACTGAGCTAAGACCATTCAAGGCTGATGGGTCAGTGACACCTGTTGCCTCCCTGTAATGCCACATATTTTTAAAAAGCCAAAAATAATGAGTCAGTATGCAGTTTTTCATATGATTATTGCTTAAAATGTCAACAAATAGTGGAAAGGTCTACTATTGGAAAGTGGTGTAGACTTTGTTCTTTCTGAATTTTGATCTTGGAATCTTCTTTGGGTGGTCTCGATTAAGTTGTGCTCTTATAGGGTTCAAAGAGAAAAGCCTGAGTTGTTGGAAGTTATCAAAATACTGACTCTAAGGAATATTTCAGACTGTAAGGCACACTGCTTGGAGATTCTTAATGGCAACTTAGCTGCAAAGGTGACGCTAAGAATAGCTAATGCCTCTCTAACCTGGTTGTTTAGAATTTCCAAGGAAGTCCTACCAATAGATGTAAACTAATGGGGCCATATCATTTGAATAGAAGGTCTTCTTGATCTTAATGCTAATAATTCTATCTCTCCAGGGCAGAAAATATAGATGCGTTATTTGAATACTTTACCAGCAGCCAACTTTGATTAAGCAGTCTTTTGAGGAGACCAGTTCTATAAAACCAGGGCAATTTCATTAACAGTTTAAAAGACTTTATAAAGAAGTTAACCCGTAAAAAGTGTACCTGCCATTTTAATAAGGAAGCCTAGGAAAATTACAAAATTAATAGGCATTAATCTTTTACTGTTAAGAAATGTTACCTCAAGTACACTCACATATAACAGAGAAAAAAAATGACATTTCACTTGCAGATTTTATTAAATAATAATTATAAGAAGACCTTTCTCAAAATTTTATTCATAATGCATGAATCAGATACCACCTGATAATTGCAGGAACGGTAATGTTTCTATTAATCAGACTTTAAGCATATTTTGCTTAATGTTAATTGTTCTTCTTCATCACTAAGTATTATAAGCCTCGTAACTGTGACTTACACAGTTTCACAGATACATATATGACAGTCTTAATACCCCCCAAATATCTAAGATTGCATTAGTACTTAACCTAAAGGAAAAAGTAAGTTTCAACTGGTAGAACTAAAATGTGTGTGAATGTATATGTATTTTCCAGCAAATGCTATTATGATTCTTCTATAATTATGTAATTACTGAGTGTATAATATATAATTATATACATGATTATAATTTCTTTACAATCAAATCTACAAGGTGTTCTGAAAGTAAAGGATGTATAACTTATCTGGTGGATTTGTAAGCAGCTAGATTTTCTAGCTAGCTAAAATTTATTCCAAAATTCATGGATATAAAAAATACTTACACTTCTAAGCATATCTGAACCAATCATGATTTTTGTGGCTTCTCAGTGCTCAAACCAAGATTTATTCTTGGGTGTAATATTTGCGGCCATTTGCAGTGCATGCAGTCTGTCAATCTCACATTTTATTCCCAATATTTAGCCAATTAAAATTCAGATGTCTAAAATTTAAAGAGTTTTTAAATACAATAAGTGCTATATTTAAAGTTGTTATTTGGCAATTTTTTTAGACTTTCGTGAACTAAGTTAACACGAAAATTAAATTTTTGTTGTTTGTTTAAAGGTCTAAGAATTCGTCTATTCAATTTTTCTCTCAAATTATTAAGCTGTTTATTATACATAATCCGAGTGCTACTAGAAAACCCTTCACAAGGAAATGAATGGTAAGATGTCTTTGAACTTCAACAACAGTCTTTCGATTATTTTGAATTGTATTATAATTTTGAAGGGTGTTCTATGAAATTCATTTTCTTAAGGATGTTTTAGGTATTTGTCACAATTAAATTGATCTGGCTTTCAGTTAATACATGAATATAATCGTTGTAGGTTCTTTTTTAAACATTTCTTCTTCAGGTGCCTGACTGGCTCAGTCAGAAGAGTGTGCTCATCTTGGTGTTATGAGTTTGAGCCCCCTGTTGGGTGTAGTGATTACTTAAATAAATAAATAAGCTCAAAAAAGAAAAGAAAAGAAAAAAAACATTCTTTAAAGAAAAGTAAACATCTCTTCTTTTATTATCTATTTATCAAAGCTAATACTGGATACCCACCCATATAATTTCTATTGCTAACCAAAGTACTCTTAAGTAATTGCTTAATATAGAGTTAGTCTCTTTAAAGACCCATATACCTCTCTCTTCTTGATTTACATATACTCCAAAAAGGTATACTCTTTTGTATGCCAGCTATGTAAGTATTTTCAGTTCTACCAGGTGTTACCTTTTCTTTTTAAAGATTCCTTGAGGGCATTATGTTAAGTGAAATAAATTAGAAAACTGGAAATACTGTATGATTTCATTTATCAGTGGAATCGAAAAACAAACATACCAAAAAACCCGAAACAACAACAACAAAAATCTAGTGACTTTTGAAGCACTCCAGCATATACTGGGATGCATGACTAAGTCTCAGATTTAGCTTGTGTAGCTCTTTATCTTATTTGAGTTAAATGACTTATTGACTTATTTTAACTTATTTTTCCATTCATTATTATGTTGCTTTTATTAAATTGCATTTCTGTTCATTTATAGACTTCCCTTTTTAGGCTCTATCCTTCACTAGAAGTAGTAGGGAAAGGAACTGTCTGTGTAATAGCATGAATAATTTTTAACTCATCACCATCATGGTCTCCTGTCCAACCTACTAAATTTAAATAGTTTTCAAAGCAGAAAACAAATTTGGTGGCTAACTTTTGTACAATTGTTTTTCATGTGGAGGTTCACCCTAATAAAATTGAGAAATATAAAAGATCAAAATAAAATGGGAAGTGATGATATATTATGCATTTAAATGAATCGGTTACTCCTCAGCTTGTGTAGACAGTGAAAATTATTCTGTATTTATTAAAGGATTAAAGATGAACAACTGAAATTTTCCTATGTAACAATTTATGTGATAATTCTTTGTACAATTTTAATTTATTTAATGAAATATAATTATGGCTATTCCACTATATCTTTATTGAATCCTTGGCATGTGTTTATATTTCTGTGACTCAAGATACAACATTCTCTACCCTCAGGGACTTTTCAGCCTGTGAATGATTGTATATTTTGGAGTTCTTGCTCTTTTCTGGCATTGGTCTAATTGTTTTATTTATGTTATTACCTTCAATATGCACTTAATCTTATTATTCCCACCTGACATACAGAGAAGCAGAAATTTTCTTATATTTGCCCTTCGCTTTGTGGCCTTCAGCACTAATATTTTTCTGCCTTTATCCATGGTTAAGTCATTGACCCCAGAAGCCAGCACCTTCCTGGTCCCTGCCCTGGTCGCCCACCCCTACTCTCCCCCCCTTTTGAACTGCATATTCATCCTCTCTACTTGGATGTTTAATAGGCATTTCGAAGTTGCCGTGTTCCAATTGGCTTCTTCTGTGCTTTTCCACATCTCAACATGTGACAGTTCCATCCTTCCCCTAGCCCTGCCCCACTCTCAGCCTTCCACATTTCAGCAGAACCAAATTCCAACCTAACAGTTGCTCAGGCCAAATGCTTTAGAGTTATTCTTAACTTCTCTTTTGGTCTCACACTCTGCAGCATATGCAAACCCCTTAGAAAATTCTGTCATTTCTATTTTCAAGATATATCCAGCATAGAATCACTTCTCAAGGCTGCCATCCTGGCACAGGCCACCTTCTGTCACCTGAGTACTGCAGTAGCCCTCCTAATTAGTTCTGCTAATTGTGCCTTTGCTCCTCTTTGGTTTATTCTTAATATAGCAGCCAGTGTTTCTTTAAGTTCTAAGTCAGATCTTGACATGGCTGTGCTCTGAATGCTGAGGTGCTTCCCATGGCTTCCCTGTAACTTCACCTCCTCCTCCTCCTCCTCCACCCATTTTGTTCCAGTCACATTGGCCTCTTCTCTGTTTCTGGATCATACAAGCCACAGAGCTGGCTTAGGCCTTCATACCTGCTGTTCCCTCTGTCTGGAATTCTCTTCCATCAGATAACATAAGGCACACTTCCTCAGATCTTTACTCAAAATTGTATTTTCAGTGAAGCTTTACCTAAATATCCTGTTTAAAATTGTATTCTCCTCACAAGACTCCCTCAAATACTTTTTTTCTTTTCCCTTTTAACTTTTCTCTACTGCCTTTATCTCTTTCATATGTTATAAGTAGTATACTTGTTTTGTTTCCTGTGTATTCCACATGGATTGCTGTGGCTCTTCCATGAGGGCATCGATTATTGTCTGAATCCTCAGAAAAAATTTGACTCTCAGTAGTTATTTATTTGTTTTTAAAAATTTATTTATTTACCTTTGAGAGAGAGAGAGCTAGCGAGCATGTGTGAGCAGGGGAGGGGCAGAGAAAGAGAGGGAGAGAATCCCAAGCAGGCTCCACACTATCAGTGCAGAGCTAGACGGGGAGGGGGCGGGGGCTGAAACTCATGAACCATGAGAGTTGAAATCAAGAGTCAGATGTTTAACCAACTGAGCCCCCCAGGCAGCCAGTAGTTAGTTATTAAACAAGTGAGTGAATAACTGAATAAATGAAGGTCCTTTATAATCTGACCTTTGCTTACCTCACCTCACCTCCTATCCAGCCAAGCTCACCTACCTCAAGCCACTTATACATACTCTGTTCTCCTTTGTCTCTGAGCCTTTGCATATTCTGCTTTGTCTTCTTGGACTTCTGTTTCCCATTCCTAGCTTCCCTACCTGATGAGGTTTTGGGGTGATAGTGGGGTTCAGGGGGTCCGGAGCCAACAGCCAAGAAAGAATTCTTGAAGATGTCTTTGGTGCGAAAAGGTGATTTTATTAAAGCAGGGACAGGACCTGTGGGCAGAAAGAACTGCCCGGGACCATGAGGAGAGACTGGTTGTACACTCTGGAGTTGGGGGAGGTAAAGTCCAGGGGAAGTTTCCAATGAGATTTTCATATGCTAAAAAAGACCCACAGGATACTGGAGGCCTAGCTATGGTCTAGCTAAGGTTTTTCCCTCTAGCAAAACATTAGCATTAAAATGGTAGGGAGTTCCTGGAGAAACTTTGCTCTGCTGGCCTCAAGTGTTTGTCAATGGGCTGCAGGTTATGAGGAAATTTAATTTGATCTGCCATTTCCTTCTGCCTTTGTTTCCCACATCACTACCTACTACTTTTTAACTTGGGTCAGGACTTGTGGACCTTCAGGGTAACAATTTTGGGTAGCACCTAATCTGAAATTCTTACCTGACATCATGATCTATAGCCCAGTTTTACTCTGGGTTAGGAGTGGCTTCTAGGGATTCTCTGAGCCTCCCGCTACCACCCCCACCCCCACCCTACTTCTGACCCAACACTTAACATGTTGCCTATGTTCTCTTTGTTTGCTTATGGAGGGCAAGGACCATGTTCTACTTGCCTCTGTAGCTCTCATATTTAGTGTAAGACTTGGTGGGTCAGGGAATGTTGTTGAAATAATGGAATTATGTTCAACAGTTTTATTGATAGTGTTGCACAATCAAGATGATTAAGGGCCACTGGCTAGAGATGGCAGTGAATATTACATTTATTACATTTTTCTGTCTATGTATTATTAAAAATGGTTCACACTACACTTCTTTCTAAACTCACACTACAATAGTTCTTAAAATTTGGTGATTTATAAATAAAATGTACATTAGAGTGATCTGAAAATCATAAAATTAGGCATGATAGAATCTCTCTAAGGGTGAGAGGGCATTGGGGAATGATGGCAGAGTAAAATTATATTATTTGAAAAACATTAAGAGGAACAAAGTTTCCTACAATTAACTTCTGTGTCATATTACTGAGAATATTTAGCCATAATTATAGAGGATATACATTTGAAAAACCAGATTACTGCAATTAAAAAACATAACAACATAACTTATGGCTCCATTTTGAATACAATGTTCTGTTCAGTTCCCATTGTCAGTGCAGTATTGGTTAATGAAAAACAGAAGTGGCCTTTATGGGCACAGACTCTACTTTAAAGTAATGAGGCTAATTCAGCAAAGAGATTTATTTAATTAGAGTTTCTGACATAATAAAGCTGTGGATATTTTGTGCTGCTTTGCTTTATTTTTAAATCTCTTCAGAGCGAAAATTGATATAAAGATGTTGCAAGTATGGACAAACTGAAGATATGAAAAAGTGTTATTGTTATTGTATGAAATTGTACAAGTGACAAACTGTGATGTCCACACAGTTTGTAGTAAATGATTTAAAAGCATTAGCAGAGGAAACACACCTCTACCATGTAGTTTATGAATTTCATTGAGACATGAGCCATCAGCATTGACTCATTGCCTGCTGGTGCTTAACAGTTCTTCATTGTGTGTCAAAACCAATGCATCCTCTTCCATTTTAAAAATTGTGGAAGTGATTATTAGTTTTTAATATCAAGGGATAGAGACAGAGGTAAGAAGTACATGAATGTGCTTATCCTTTATAGTATTTGGATTTACATTGAAAATCAGTGCCCAACAGAGCAACAAGTGTGTTTAAGTGACATTCACATTTTAAAGATTATTTCTTCTTTAGGGTAACAGTTATTAAAAGGAGAAATAAAATTTTGACAGTATCTTTCAAATATGTAATGTCCAATAGGAAGGAATGTCATAATGTAGACCTTTTCTTCTCTCATGTATATTAGTTGCAGTAGAGATGAAAGTTAGCACCAAGTGCTCCAACATATATATCAAAAATTTAAAAGATTTTTTTTTGTTTACTAGAGTCTAATGCTGGTACTTTTAGTGTAGATATTTTCTCCACTGATTCATGCATACACATACACACACCCACACACGCACACACGCGCATGCTCTATAACATGTAAGTACATTATTATGTATGCAGACCAGTTTTATTTTGTGTCTATATGCTGGGACCTAAGAATCCTCTATAGTTTTCGGAAAGGTAAAGAAAGCATGGAGAAGGTATATATACACTTCTTGAAATTACTGTCGAACAAATGACAAACATCACTTTTACTTGTATTTTATTCTCGTATCTCAGGTGAGAATTAGTGATATCACCATACTCTCACTGAAAGGTTGAGAAATGTAGCCTTTGGGTCAAGAGTGGCTTTTTGCACTCAACTATACCATGGAGAGGGGTGAGGAATGTTGATAGAAAGCCTAAGCCAGTGCATATGTAATGGAAAAACTCTTAAAAGTCCAATCTCTCAAAGAGTTAGCATTTAGTCCTTCTAACACCCTAAGGATAGGCTGTGTAGCCTGGTATGAATACATCTAGTGTTTTGAAAGGAATCAGCTTTTGAAAAATCTCCCTAATATATTGTCAAGACTCTACTATGTGTCAGTATCCTGGTCTCCTTGGTTTCAGACATGCACTAAATTTTATATGTCGTTGAGATGTGAGCCTATATACCATACCTAGTACTCAGTTCTCAGTATTCGTTATGATTAGGAGAGTTTTATCGTTTCCACCCTGGTTGCAGGTATTATGCTTCTGTTAATAGAAGCTTGTATTTGTTGTCTTGGAAAGCTATCAATCTGTGTTCATCTCGAGTTTGTGAGTCACAGGGTCCTTTCATATGAATTATGCCCCACCTATTAGACCCTATTACTTTCCTGTGCTTAACAAATGCTTTATTCTTCTGGTTAACATATTCAACCCTGGACTTCTGCCTCAGCTGCCAAAGCTTGTCAGACATTTTTAGCAGCTATTTTCTTACCTTTTGGAGAAGCCATAAATAAGCATGCTGTGAAAAGTGGCTGAGGCTACAGGTCATTAACTTTCTATATTTAACTGTTGCTGTAACTTCCATTGTTTGATCTGGTTCTTCCAGTTTTCATAATGATGCTTCAAACATGGATTTTATCTATAAACTTAGTTTAATCTGAATAACTGAATCATATAAATTTTGTTTTTATTTTTATAATTAAAAAAGTGAAATTTATTTTTCATGATTTTATAGTTGGTTCATGATTGTTACTATATGAATACCTATGGCAAGTAATACACTATTACTATATGAATACCTATGGCAAGGAAAGGAAGTAGAAGTTACCTAAAATATCAACACCTAGCAATAAGTACTTTCAGTGTTTTGGTGAGCAATCTTTTGTAAATTCTCTCTGTATAAACACATATACCTATAACATGCTCATACTGATGTAGTTAGGACAATATTGTATACATCGTTTTTTCAATGATTTTTTTCTCATTTATGTTATTTTTGCTATTATTGATGACGAGGATGCTTTCTCTTCCAGCTACTTTCCTACTACAAATAATGCTACAATAAATATTCCTGTACAGCTGTTCTTTCCTCCTAGTACTTTATTGTCAGTGGGATTGAAGCTGCATTTGGAAATACGGTCTGATTGCCAGGTTCACTTTCACTTCTTCTTTGTTCTGGAGGTGATCTAGAAATGTGCAAATTAAATCCTATATTCTTTTTTCAAGATAAATTCACTTTATAAAGAAGAGTTTGGGCACTAGCTTTTTACTAGAATTTATACATTATTCTTCTTTGTATTTATCCAATTTAGTGCTTAGTAAATTGGTGGAGAAGATGACTTCATTGGAAATCTCACTTCACACTGCAATTTATATAGTAGAGTTTTGTAGAAATGTTCTTTTAAGGATTATGAAACCTACTCCACATGACCTAGCCTTGTCTAAGAAAAGGCTGTTCTTCAAGGTCTTATTTAAATTTAAATGCTCTATGACACTTCAGGACCTATCAAAGCAACAACTTGGACCAAAGGAAATGCTATTTGTTTGATAGCTAGCTTTTAGTAAATCCATATTAAGTATTAATTTCTCTTTGAAAATGCTTTCAAGCTTCTGATTCACAATTTACTTTATCATTTTCCAGAGATTGCTATTTACTTGATTTTAGTTGTTTTTGTGGCACATCATTTTCATCTATGAAATCTGTGTCCATATCTCTCTTTGGTCTTACATATCTTGTCACTGAGAATATAAGAGATGTGTTTTGGCAAGGACAGTGTTGTGAACTCATCAGCCATAGTTTTGCTTTTATGGTACCATCAATTTGTTTATATTGAATGCCTTGCTTACTAAAGACGTTGGGACTATAATGGTGAATAAAATAGACATACTGTTTCATCTTAGGGAAACTTGCAGTTTAATGAATAGATAATTACTAAAGAACTACATCTGCAAATAAATGCAAAGTTAAAACCAACATAAATGGCAGGAGAAAGGTGGTGAGTGATGTTGCAGAAGAGATTAGTTGACTACATTGATCAAGTGGCCGCCTCAAGGAAGGTTTCCCTGAGACAGTTGAGCTGAGAGCTAGGATAAGGGAAGAGCTCATGTAAAAAAGGGTGTGATAGGAAGGATCGTGTCACAGTTGAGTAAGTTTAAGAATGCCATTTTAGAGTTTTGGTCTTTATCTTAACAAAAGTGTAGTGCCAATACATAGTGGAGTGATGTGATCTAAAATACATTTGGAAAGAATCTGTGTAGTAGTAATTTGGAGGAAAAATGGTAGAAGGCAAAAAGTGAAGTGGCTTAGGTTCCTAGTTAGCAGGCTTTTGCAAGAGTCCCAAAAAGTGGTAGTTTAGATTGAGATGACTGTGGTAGTAGAGATGAAGAGAGGTAATCCATTCTACAGATATGTGGTGGAAAGAATTGAAAGTTTTGATTACTTGTGTATTAAGTATTTGAAAATACGGGAGAGGAAAGTATCTAAGATGATGCTTAAGGTGTTGGGTAACCAAGCACAATGGAATTTAGTGCCATTTGCTGAGAGGTGAAAAATGGAGAGGACCAGTTTTTTGTTTTTTGTTTTTTTTTTTTAATGTTCATTAACTTTTTGAGAGCGAGATAGGGTGTGAACAGGGGAGAGGTAGAGAGAGAGGGAGCACAGAATCTGAAGCAGGCTCCAGGCTCCGAGGTGTCAGTACAGAGCCTGATGCGGGGCTCAAACCCATGAACCATGACGTCATGACCCAAGCTGAAGTCCGACGCTTAACCGACTGAGCCACCCAGGCTCCCCAGAGAGGACCAGTTTTTGAGAGAAAGGTCACAGGTTTGGTTTGGAGCAATTGAGTATATTGGTTATCCAGATAGATATGACATTCTGGAATAACAGAGTACTTTAGTTTAATATGGTAGGTAGGTTCTTTGAATGGTATTTTAAAGTTTATAATTCTTTTTAAAACTAGAATTTTAGAGAGTTTATTGCTCTTTGTTATTTTTAACATATTACCAAAAGGATTTAAAAATATACTTAATATCTTATGGGACTCCTCTAATACTTCATAACTATAAAGAGTGAGTAGGCTTTGTTCTGTTTTGTATGGTTTCTTGTTTATTTGTTTATTTGCATTTTTTGGTCAGCATAATATAACTCTTCTCATCTTTTCATGACGAGATTATATTGCTGTGAATGACTTTCATTTGAATCAGCTGTATACAAAAAAACTGTAGGCAATAGTATGGTATAGTTAAAAATTATAACTAGTTGGGGCACCTGGCTGGCTCAGTTGGTAGAGCATGTGATTCTTGGACTCAGGGTTGTTGAGTTCTACCACATGTTGGGCTTGAAGCCTACTTAAAACATTATAATCTGTGGGACATTAGAAGTGTATGGTGTTTTCTGAAGAGCGTAGACAATTTTTAACATCAGGGATTATATGATTTTTAGGGGATATTTAAAGATAGTTGCTCTTTGTCCTGCATAAGGTTTTATTCTAACCTCAGCCACAGACTTTTTTGGTAGTATAATATTTTATACAAATCCAAATCTGAAATATAACTGTGTTCTATAATATAAGTTATTTTATTCTGATTGCTGATACTGTTGACTTTATATTGTCGAAATATTAATAGTGTTAAATATAACAAAATCTTAGGGTTTATGGCAGACCCTTAAGTGACTTTTCAATGGAGATTTGACTAGTAAAGGGTTTGAGGTTTTTCTACCTTGCCATAATCACTCTTTAATTAAGAGGACATTATGTTTTCTTTCATATTAACATGCAAATGAAAGCGAAATTAGAAATGCTTTATAAGAAATACGCCATTTTTCGATTTCTGGAATAGAAGTGAATATTATCAAAATGAAAACTGAAACAGTATAAAGTTTTTCTGATTTTAATTTTGATATTTTATTGTCTTTTAGTGAAGCATTATTTAAATATCTCCAACTTCAATTGAAAATTTAAAATGAGTGCATTTTTCATGTTTGTAAAAATTAATATCTCATCATTTTTTTATAGGTCTCATATCTTTTGGGTGAACAGAAGTCTACCTTTATGGGGCTTACAGGTTATGTACAATTTTGTTTTATCCCTATATTTCTGGATTTAATCATATTTCACAGAGAAATACTATTGGAGAGAAAACTGTTGATAAGAGAAATGAATTTGCTTTATTGCTTACTTAATCTTGATGCACATCTTAGACAAACAATTTTATTTCTATCTTTGTTTGCCTGAGCCCTGCATTCTACCTTTTGAGAATTCCCTTCTGATCAGGATTTGACTTTAGAAAAAGGTTTGGAGGGCATGGAGAAAACCAGAGTAAAGGAGTGTGTTAAGGCACCACAAGTTCCCCAAACTACTTTAGGTATTCACCTTATATAATCTTTGAAAAAGTAATCAGAATCTCATAACCATGTTTGCTCTTCTACTTTATATCCGTAGTGTCTGGAACATGGCAGAATCTCAATAAATAATTATTAAATGAATAAACAAATGAATGAATGGCTCATATTACCAATAGCAAGAGCTTGGTCCCTAAACAGATAATTTTGTAAATAAAACAAAAAGTATATTTCTGGCATAAAAGGGGTCCTGAAGAAAGAGTCAGAAAATATGAGAGGGAACAGCATGTCTGAATTATGTTGCTGCATTGTTCCCTAGAGTCCTCTGTATCTCTGCTTTGTTCCTTGTTCTATTGAATTTTATGCCCAGCAAACTGTAAGTTCCCATCTCCTCTACTCCTGTCTCTCTCCTACACATACTTTTTATTTTCTGTTATTTTTCAACTGTGAAAGTTATCCAAAGGATAGATAAAATGGTAAAAAAATTACAGATTGGAAGACAGTTGAGTCTGGAAGTAATGGAAAGACTCTAAAACTCACTGTTTATAAATAACCTTTAAAATATGTTAAAATCAAATGTTCGCTTTGTCTTTTAGTCATGAGGATTGTAAAGTCTGTACATTTTAAAGTTGAAAGTTTATGATGAATTATTTTAATCATGATCATAACTATGAAATCACATTTTTACTGTGTCTAGATATTTCATACTTTTTTGAAGTCAAGTTGCATTTCATGGGTTTTTTACACTGATTTGCATTGCAATGTCATTAATTACAAATACCCTTTCAAATATTTAAGTGTTTACTAAAAATGCAGTCTATTAATCTCTAGCTTGATTCCTATATTATCCTTCAGTGAGAAGCACATTTAAAGTAAGTGAGTATTTTTGAGAGTAGTCGTATATGGCCTTGAAATACATTTTGATCTATTCAGATTGCTTTTATCTAATAGTGATATTTTACAATAATGATAATGCTCATTTTCAAATAGGATTTTGAGTAGTCATGCCACAAATGTTGTAGGGATCTTCTAACACTACATATAGGAAAAAGCATGGGTGATGACGATTTAAAGGACTAGTAGGGAAAATCTATGAGATGTGCATGTAACGTCAGAGCAGTGCCTGGCTACCATATGTACTTCTGAACATAATTTACTTATATTGCCATTCATTCACATGCTTTTTTGTTGTTCTTTTGTTTTGATATTCACTTAAATCAAAGTTTTCATTCCAACAGGAGTTAAAATTTAAAACTCCAGGGTATCTGTATGTCTGAAATCTCAAAAGTGTATAAACAAACATATTTGTTCTCTGAGTCATTTCTTGTTTATGCTTGCGTATTTTCTTCTATTCATGTAGCCCAAAGTGCTGAGAGTATTGAATACAAAATCATTTGGATACAACAGTTACTTTTCCTGTTGTGCAATCATAGCTTTTTGGTAGTTCAGCAGTGGAAACTGTACACAACAGAACAGCGAATGTAGATAAAGATGGAAACTTGTCTAGGAGGGTGTAGGATATGTTCTTCCAGCTGTGAAAGGGGAATTGGTTAGAAAGTTCATTTAAATAAAATCTGAAAGTACCTTGAAGTGTTCACATGGGACTGTTTTGTTTAGTGTTCAAGGATGCTGCTCTTTCATTTGGTGGGTGATAGGATAGAATGTATCACTCAACTCAAAGCTTATATTCTTTTTATTTTCTGAAAGGAATATTTTTGGTAGATGTCCTAGAGGTGGTATAAGTCTTTGTGGGAGAGGGTGGTGGTTGTGGCAGGGCAGTTGTGTGTGATTGTGCATATTAAGAACATACACAAAAGAACTATTCTTTACAGATCATGCAAGCTCCAGCTAGCCTGACTCTTCTAATTCCACATTTATATTTGAGATAAACAATAAGTATTTATTCAGGAGTATTAGAAACTATAACACTAAGCTTGTAGTGCTGGGAATAGTTTGCAACTTCTCACGTGTCTATGGAAGTTAAAATGCCACATAATACCTCCTTACATCTATATCTGGATATTCTACAAATATGTGTATACAGATACATATGCATATATGCAAATATTTGTAAGGTAAGTACTACAATCATAAATATATATATTTAATTCTATTGCATTTTCTCATTAAAGTACTTTTTTTTTCCAGGTTTCAGTGGCATTGATAAGTCTATTTGAAACAATACTACTTGGTTATCTCAGTTATAAGGTAAGTTATTTTAATTAGAAGTTTTCTTTTGATAGAACACATTACTAGCATTTACCCAGTATTCCTTTATTTATAATTTGTACCCTGGGGATAAAGCAAGTTCTCCTTAAGCCTCTTTAATTATTTTGGGCCTCTGTAGTATGTGATAAGAATCTGTAGTTATATAGTAATGTTTTCCTTGGTGGCTTGAAAATATTTCACTAATTCCTGTGGGCTAATTACCTATTATATACATGCTCATATGAGGCAAGCAAATGGAATGGGTTGGCTTTTAATTGTTCCTAATCTCTTTTCCTCATCTGTATAAAAAATATTGAGGGAACAAAAACATGTCTGTTAGGAATTATTTTAATGATTTCTCTTCATTTTTGGCGAAGGTTTGTTTGGCTGAAACAATTTAACAAATACTTATTTGGTGAAGAGCTCTATACTGTGCATTGTTCTTCTCTCATTGAGTTTCCATCTAGAAAGGGGGATATGTAGGAGAAAATTATACAGACAATAATAATACAAAACAGAATACGAGGTACTTTCACTGAGGTGCAAATAAAGTCCTATGGGGATAGAGAGATGGCATATCATAGGATGAAAAGAAAATCCTTGACTGATTTAAGCAGAGTCCTTGAATCAGTGATTTCAATAAGGAAAGATGAAAAGGCAAGACACTAAAGATTTATAGAATTAGCAAAGGCATAAAAGAAGTAATGTGCATATAAAATTGGAAGAAGAATAAATAAGTTTGGGCAGAATTTTGGGACATTTGGGAAGATATTGGTTGGGAAAATTTGGCACAATATTGTGAGGGCCTTGTATAGCAACATATAATGGGAATTTGATGGAGGATGTTGAGCATGAGATTTCTGTAATTGTAATTAAGTTTTAGGAGTATTAGTTTGGAACATCTGTGCAGCACAGTTCAGAGAGACATCGCACTAAGGCCATGTGCTCAATTAAGACACAATTGCAGAAAGGAAGACTGGGAGTGAGGTTTTAGATGGGTGAAAGAAATAGACAGAGGTGACATAAGATGAAATATAAAGGTAGAAAATAAAGAAATCATCATCTGTTTGATTGAAAAAGTGGAGGAAAAGATAAAGTCACATATCGCTTTCACATATTTTAAACTCAAATGGCTGGGAACATGGCAGTAAAACTAAGAAAAATTACTTCAAGAAAAAAAATCAGATTGGGGTCAAGATAGATGGAATAATGACAATCGTTTTGGAAATGATGAATTTGAGGTGATCATGGACAAATAGGTAGTCATTCTCAACTAAAAATGAGAATCTGGAACATAGAGATTTAAGATGTGGAAGTCATTTTCACAGAGCTAGTGGAGGAAGCATGCGAGTTTATTAAGTATGGGATAATAATGAGGGAGAAGCTAAGGCTCATTTGATGGAGATGCTTACATTGTGGTTGCTGGAAGAAGAACAGAGTAATCAGGGAAGACGGAGACATAGACAAGAAAGGCAGAAAGACTTCAGAATGGCTGTCATACTCATCACTAACCTTCAGTTCACATTTTCTGCATGTACTGTATCATCAAGTGTACTACTAAAGGTTATGTTTTGGCGGAACTCTTATATCAACTGCTGTCTCACTTTTTAAGACATAGGATTTTAAAGATAACATTTGTTAGACTACTTTTAATCCTAAATTAAGAGCAAGATACCTTTACAAACTCACCTTTTCCTGTGGCTTTATTAAAAAATATTATCCTTAACTCCATCTGAAGAAAATAATGCTGATATCTGATGAGGTGAGATTGGTGAATTAGAAAGTATAGAAAAAAAAAAAGAATGTGGGCTTTCCAAAAAATATAGATGGGTTGATTTAGTATTTGTGAGAAAAAATTGGGTGTTAGAAATTCTAAGGAAGAAAAGTGTTCTCTGAAAGCATTGGAATTACAAGTTTAGTAAGAAGTTTGAGAAAAGGTCATTGGATTTACAGTTTAGAAAATCATTTGCTATTCACCTGTAGGAAAAAATTTCAGGGTTGTACAATTGAGAGTAAAAAGCATTAAATGAAGAATGTTGATTGGGGTAGGAACTCCCTAGAAGTGGTCAAATGAGGCAGAAAAGATTGCCAGTGACGGAAAAAAACTGTATCATTTAGAGAAAGTAGGTAGAGGGGACCAGAAAAAAATGATAGACAAAGCAAGTTTTATGCAAAGTAAGAATAAGCTGGATTAGGAACCTGAGGTCTATTGATTCACTTTGGATACATTCCATTCTTTTCTGAGAGCACAGAAGATGGAAAATGATGCACGAAAGAATATTTTGAAGCTAGAGAAGGGAACCTGAGAGACCTTACATGTAGGTAGTCGCTCATCCTTAAATAACCTAATTACTCACTCAATGATGAATTGTTTAGACTAAGATGTTGAGGAAGATCTTTTAATGGCTTATAAATATATCTTTTTGTCAAAATAGGTGCTCTAGAAACATATACTGATTGAAAAAATCTGGATTTTGTATACCTAGAAGAGCAAAATACAAATCAAGTGAATTAATATCCAAGATTGTATCTCCGAAGTTACTTATTATTCAAGTACGTGATGAAAGTCGAATGTAATATACAAAAAATGACATGCTGAAAAATTAGGCACATGGGTGTTTTTGGTAAATGTATTAAACCTCTTCCACTGGTTCTAGAGTGTGTACAGATATATAACTGGCTAAAATATTAATCTACATTTGTGAATGTATTTTCTCTAAATTCTAGCCAGAAGGTAATATGAAATTAACTTTGGTGCTTAATGAAACTCTTAGCCCTAATCTAAAAAGTCATTTAAAAAACACAAACAGATTCAAGATAATTTTCCATTATAATCATATGATGTTGACATTTGTAATTAATTAATTCCTGCCATTTATAAAATGAGAGCAAAGCATTATGAGACCTAGTGGCATTATAAGAACTAGATGATATATAATATTTCCCTTCTGACCTTCATAAACACTAATGGCTTAGATGGTGGAGAGGTAGATGGCAGTTGAGTTGTGTGTGTTTCAAAGAAGCAAAGGATAAAAAGGAGTTACGTGATATTGGAAGGACAGGTTTCTATTAACTACCTCCTTTTTCCTCTCATAAATTCAGTCAAACTCATGGACTCTTTTTACCCCACCAACAGGCTGTTGGATAAAATATGTGAAATGAGTAAATTAACTGTGTGGTAACTATAATTGGTAACTGTTTATGGCCTATAACTAAGGCAAATTTGGATAGCAGAATCTCAATTGAGTTCCTCCTCTCAAATTAGATTTTTAATAAAAATTATAGACAGACAGAAATAGATGTTGCCTTAGAAGTGTACATATTCCCAATATTGTTCTGGGATATGTTACATTCTCAAATATCTGTTAATGGCAAATCAATATTTATTTTTCTAAAATTTCTTTATTTCTATATATGCAGATAATGTGAATATTTATAGATAATATACATGTGCACATATAGTATTTAAAAATAAACTTAATATAGTATTCTGTAAGCACTTTATAATTCTTGAAATTAAGCATTCTAAAATAAACACGACTTAATCCTTAACAATTAAAATAGTTTAAAGTATTATGGCGACTGCAGTTTTTTATTTTTTTATGTGTGTTTTTTTTAACATTTATTTATTTTTGAGACAGAGAGAGACAGAGCATGAACGGGGGAGGGTCAGAGAGAGGGAGACACAGAATCTGAAACAGGCTCCAGGCTCTGAGCTGTCAGCACAGAGCCCGATGCGGGGCTCGAACTCACGGACTGCAAGGTCATGACCTGAGCTGAAGTGGGCCACTTAACCGACTGAGCCACCCAGGTGCCCCAAGACTGCAGTTTTTTAAAAACAAAGTGTATGTTGAGGTTAGTGGATAATTTTAAAAGTCCCTGACATCACCTTATTTTGTCCTCTATCCTACAGAAGTGCAGGTCTGTGCTTAAACATCATTCCATTCATGTTTATAGCTACTTGGCAGAACAGCCCCAGGATCTCCCAGCAGTAAAGTTCTTATTCTTCTGTTACCATAAATACCCTCTATGTCTTTATCAACTGCCTTCAAAATAGAACTCTATTTATACATACACATTCATTAAATCATAAGGAAACGAAAACAAACTCCAGCATAATTTCCAAAATTCTGCAAACAAAAATCCAACATACCTAGAAGGCTTATATTAAATCTGCAGTTCTTTTTTTCTATAATCACTTGATGAAGAACAATGGTTTGAGATGGTCACACCGTGATGAGCTCCTTTTTGGTCAGGAAAAAAGGGTTGGACAAAGGAAAGGACTTTTAGATGCTGATGATTCTGCTTACAATACCATGGAAATGGTAAATCTAAATATTCAGTTTACATTTAGAAATACAAAATAAGGCTACCATAGGATTACTACCCTATTTTAATTTCATCGAAGGAAGATAAGTTAACAGCCTTTTTAGTTATGTATTTTAAATATAGGTATTGTTAATATTGAAGAAGAAAGTGTTTTTAAAAAGTCTCTTGGTATATGCTGGGCTAACGATTTAATTACCATACATCTTATAATTTTTTAAGTGTTTTTTGGAGGTACTTAGAAATAGTTACAAACTTCCATTTTCCTTTATGATAAAAATAAAAACCTGATGAATTTTAGAAAATTACCTATTTTCCTCCATTTTTATTAAGGAAAATGATGGCCATACCAAATAATATAGAATGGTTGGATTAATGTTTATTTATATTTTACTGAATTCTTTCAATAAAAGGAACACAGTTTTACACACTTAGAACAGATAAAGAAAGCTATCTAAGAAATTTTTTTCTGGAGGGTGCCTGGGTGGCTCAGTTGGTTAAGTGGCAGACTTTGGCGTAGGTCATGATTTCACGGTTTTGGGTTCAAGCCCTGCATTGGGCCCTGTGCTGACAGCTCAGAGCTTGGAGCCTACTTTGGTTTCTGTCTCTCCCTTTCTCTCTGTCTCTCTCTTGCTCACAGTCTCTCTCTATCTCTCAAAAAATGAATAAAAATGTTAAAAAATTCTAAAAAAATTAAAAAAAAAGAATTTTTTTTTTTTTTTTTAAGAAGTTACCTTTTGAGGGCGGGTTGTGCCTGGCTGGCTCAGTTGGTAGAGTGTACAACTTTTAATCTCAGGGTCGTGAGTTTAAGCCCCACATTGACCATGGAGCCTAATTTAAAAAATAAAAATAAAAATAAAATAAAATAAATTATTCTTTGGAAGAAGACATGCCTGTTACCTCCTTTGTGAAAATAAGATTAGGGGCGCCTGGGTGGCTCAGTCGGTTAAGCATCCGACTTTGGCTCAGGTCATGATCTCGCGGTCTGTGAGTTTGAGCCCCGTGTCGGGCTCTGTGCTGACAGCTCAGAGCCTGGAGCCTGTTTCAGATTCTGTGTCTCCCTCTCTCTCTGACCCTCCCCCGTTCATGCTGTCTCTCCCTGTCTCAAAAATAAATAAAACGTTAAAAAAAAAAAGAAAATAAGATTAAATGAAATAAGTATTTAACATAATTTTGAAGGACATTTTGGATTTTATTTTATGCTTCTCTACATAATGTCATTGTATAGATACATTTTTTTCACAATAATTGTTTTTATTATGTGGATTTTTATAACCATAGTTAGGTTCCCTAACACTCAGTGTAACTTGGGAAAACTTTTTATATTTTTTTTTCATTAGCTAATTTTAGGGGAGATATTTATTCATGTATCTCTCAGTTCAGGAGAAAACCTGAGATCTTAGAATTAAACCTAGTGAATACAATAAAAAGACATGCATTATTTTTAGCAATGAGTATATTGCCTCACTGTATAATTTTAGATCATGAAAATTAGCCCTTGGAGGGAAGATTATTCATTTTCAGGGGATTGGCACATTAGGTGTGCCTTTAGAAAAATAATCTAGGTAATGTGGTAGGTGAATCGGAATGGGACAAGAATGAAGGGAAGGAGACCAGCTAGGAGCCTCAACCAGATCAAAGAGGGGGAATGAGTTAGAATAAGAACTAAGCAAACTCAGTATCTATTTATGAATCAGGAGATCTTATTGACCAATTATACTTAGGTAGATTGGGGGAAGGAAGATGTTAATAGTTTCTCCAGGAGTTTTGGTTTGTGTTACTGGGGAACCAATCAGGGCAAAAATCATAAATTTTACTTCTAGACATTTTACACACAAGGTACCATTGAGGCTTCTGTATGAAGCAGTGGCTTAAATAGTGGAAATGAAACAGAATCTCAGAGATACAATATTGATCTGGGCTAGAGATACAGCTTTGGAAGTCATTGGTTTATTATTGAAAACAAGTTGACTTTGAAACAGACGAAACTACCTGAGATAGGTTTGTAGCCAAGTACTCTTAAAATACTTTCCTGCAGAAATTTTCCATTGGAACTCTGTGGTTACAAGTTAAACAACTAATGTATAACTATATTCAGGTAGGCTTCAAATAATAAAATCCTTTCAAGCATTTCCATTTGGATCCAATAGAAAGAAATACAAATACTTAAGTTGAAAATATAACACAGGGGCACCTGGGAGGCTCAGTCAATTAAGTGTCTGACTATAGTTCAGGTCATGATCTCATGGTTTGTGAGTTTGAGCCCACGTTGGACTCTCTGCTGCCAGCGCAAAACCCACTTTGGATCCTCTGTCCCCCCCCCCCCCCCCTGTCCCCACACCATCCTCTAGCGTGCACACTCTCTGTGCTAGCTCTCTATCTCTTTCCCTCTCTCTCAAAAGTAAATACACGTTAAAAAAATAACACAATATGCCAAGAGGGGGAAGAACATGTATAAAATATTTGGGAGTATAATTTATTCATTAACATGAGCCCTAACAGGCATAGAAACAAATAGTTGTATAAAATGTTACAAAGTCTTGTCAGGAGAGTAGTGGTAAAGGCATGGAGAGTAGGGCATTCCAAGCAGAGGGAGAAGTATGAGCAAAGTTATAAAACTATGAAATATCCTACCATGTTCAGAGAATTGTATAAAGTTCAGTGTGGATGAATCTGTGGTTGAATTCAAGATGGAAATAGGAGTATAGTAGGTTCGAACCAGACCAGTAATCAGAGTTAAGTTCCAGATTATGAACTTTCATATAATATAAGGAGTATGGTTGTTACTATGTTGGCAATGACATTTTAGAATGAATACTTTGCCTTTAATATAGACGATAAATCGGAAATTAATTAAGTCAGATACCAGTTATGAGAGTTTTTTTAATTGAGAAAAAAAATCATAAAATAAAATTGAAGTATTACAAATGGAAATGAAGCAAACCATCAGAGATAGAAAAGATTTTTCCTGGGGCACCTGGGTGGCTCAGTCGGTTAAGCATCTGACTTCGGCTCAGGTCATGATCTCGTGGTTCCTGAGTTTGAGCCCCACATGGAGCTCTGTGCTGTTGGTGCAGTCCTCTGTCTCCCTCTCTCTCTGCCCCTCCCCCCACTCATGCGTGAGCATGCTCTCTGTCTCTCTCTTTCTCTCTCAGAAATAAATGAACATTTAAAAAAAGAAATGACTTTTTACAAGAAAAAGGTTTTTTATTTACTATGAACCAAGTTTTTGCAAAGAGTGTCTCACAGCTATGAGAACTGATACAATCCTGCTGTGCCTTAATAGACATAGCTTTCCATATCACCAGTGGTAACTATTTTCAGACTCTTTCTTTTGTTGATTACATCATTCCCTTTCCCCGTGAACAATCATTAACATCAAAGAGAGGTATACAATCAGTAGTAAAAATACACCAAGGACAGAATAAGCCAAATGTTTAGCATTCTGGAAACTGAGCCATGTAAAAGACTGATGAATGAAATGGTGATATTAACCTGCACACACACACACACACACACACACACACACAATCATGACATAATTAAGATCGGTTATAACTGGTTTATTAAATATGTCTGACTTATTGCAAGTAAGAAAGGCCTCTAGTTTTCCTATACTTTTTGAAATCCTCACATCCTCCTGATCCATGCTGATCAGATGATATCTCAGACAGATCTCAGAGCTTTTCCAGTCTCTTCAATCACAAGGCAGATTCGTTTTAGTATTTAAGAAGTTATGGCCAATATATATAAACATTAAAATTCTCATCCACGTTAAGGCTTTATCTAGTCCTTGGCTCAGACCTGTGTGGGACATGGAATCATTGTGGAGGCCGTCTGCTGTTTTCACTTCCTCTCTTATTTGAGGCTGCTGATTCTGGTCCCACCAGGGCTGAAGAGGCACAGGGAGTGGGGTGAAGTCAGCTTCTGGGATGCAGGTGCCTGACTGACACAAGTGTAGTCTGATGTTGGGTTGTCTTGCATGGCAGATACAAGTAGGGCTTTTGTGGTCTTCCTCAGGCCTTTGGCTGAAGGCCTTGGATTCCTCAGTGCCTCTGGCTGGACTAAACTCCTCAGGTCGCCATCTGTTGAGGTCTCGCTTCCCATTCAAGTATAGTCTTCCTGAGTATAAACTCCTTTAAAATGGCCATACGTTTTATTCTTTAGAGCCTATATCTCGTTCCCAGAAAACAAGTACCTTTGTTTTAGAATTGGCAAAATTGTGACTCGCTCTCATTTCAGCCCTCTTTCTTGTTGCACTGTTTTCTCTTCATGTTTAGATGTTTTAGGCATTAGCCAAATACAGTTTCTATGTGTGAGTCAAGCTCTTTAAGTGGCTCTCTTGAGCCCTTCTCACTTAGCTTGAAGTAATGAGAGAAGCTCCAAAGCACCACTTACCTCTCTGTATGGAGGGCTTCTCATTGCTCCCATTTCTTCCACCTGCTCCCTCTACCACTTTTTATGTAGCCTGCAGATGGTAATGAACGAAATACAGGAAAACTTAGTACCTAATATTTGAGTACATGGACAATAGCCAACCTAGAACCTTGCTTTGTGATGTGGAAGTATTTTGTATCACTTTAATGTTTTAAGCCTTTGGGACTTCAAGGATAATTAAGAAAGACTCCCCATCTTGAAGCCAGTGTTATAAAATAATTGAAAATTACAGAAACCCAGATTTCCAATTGTGTTTTAATATGGAGATCCCTTTATAGAAGAATAAGCTGCTTTAGGGCATTCAGAGTTGTTTTTCATCGGACACCATTTAAGAAAGAGCCAGTGATTAACCTGTTTATATCAGAGTCAGCTTTATGGGTGTTTAATATGTGCATTTGCACAGTGTTAAAGATTTAGAAGGACCTGCTCTTTTTTTAGTATTCTTATGTCACCTTCTGGAAATTGTTAATAGATTGTTAATAAGAGATCCTGAATTTTCATTGTGCACTAGGCCCCACAAATTATGTTGCCAATTTTTATTAATATCGTTGTACTATGTGTGTCGGGAGATTAGAATCTAGATGATTGAAAAAGCCCTTCTTTTTACATTTTATCGATATAAAACCATTGTTAATACCAATAAACATTAACAAGTGTATGTGTTTATAAACTATTTAATATGCTTTACAGTTTGTGAATATAATTCACATAGTAAAAACATTAAAATTGAATCACTTTTTACTGATTCTGTAGGATCTTTGATATTTGTTTTATTTTTACTAGTAACCTTTCTTCCATGAAATAGTGTATGATCAAAATGTGTTGTGTACAATATTCAAGAATTACTATAAATGTTTGCTTTATTTCTTAAACTTACCACAAAATTGAGAGAGTACAATTACACTTAGAAAAATACTCTTTAAAAGTCATTGCTATATCTTTATAAAATGATTTGGTATTCTGCTAATGTAAGCATCCTTGCTAGAGAAATTCTGAGTGCTGTCTTTTTCCCCCTTTAATGGGATTCAGTATAATTGACTTTCATTTTTATTTATTCTTTCTTGGAAGGGAAACATCTGGGAACAGATTTTACGAATACCCTTCATCTTGGAAATAATTAATGCAGTTCCCTTCATTATCTCAGTAAGTCCTAAAAGCATCTTTAAAATAAATAATTTTGTTATTGGACTTAAGTCTTTAAATCTAAATACTAATATATAATATATTAGTTCCAATAAATGATTTTGGGCTTTGGTTAGAATCATGGTATTAAAAATAAGTAGTAAAATCAGTTGGATAACTGGATTGTGAAATTAAATGAAAACTAATGAGATTTAGTGCAATAGCAAAATAAAACACTTTTTAGACATATATGCTCTAGATGTGCCATTTAAACAGGTGTGGGTATTATCTAGACAGAGTAGAAATTAATCATTCCATTTCTTGTGTGTATTATGGACTTAAAAAAAAAGAAACTAACAAAAAGCAGAATGAGACCTGTAAATATAGAGAACTGATGCTTGCTGGCAGGGGTGGGGGGGGGGGGTTGGTCTGGGCAAATTGCTTGAAGGGGAGTGGGATACAGGCTTCCAATTATGGAATAAATAAATCATGGGAATAAAAAGCACAGTATAAGAAATGCAATCAATGATACTGCAATAGTGATACAACAGGACAGATGATAGCTATACTTAATGGTGAACATAGCTTAATGTATAAACTTGTCAAATCACTAAGTTGTACACCTGAAAGTCATGTAACATTGTGGGTCAACTATACTCAGATTAAAAAAAAGATATCAAGCATTTATAAAAGTTTCTCATACTGAGAATATATTTATTTCTAGCTTAGACACAATTATTTTACTATGTTCAATTCTCTTGTTAATAAGAAAGTTGCCAATAGCCAGACAGCTAGCAATTTTTTCTTCTTTACCAAAATACAGTGGAGTACCAATTCTATGAAGATCCTGCTCAGTTGCAGCCCCATAAACAGATAACCAGCACTTTCCCATTGCAAAATTAGGTTTCAATCTCCATTTCATAGAGTTATGATAATGTCTGTTGGGAATATGCTTTGCAACACTTTATTTGAGTTTTATTTGGAAAATTATGAAAGTAAGAAAATATTATCTAAAGCAGTTGCTTACTTCTGATAATTATTTTACTTTTAGTGATTTATCTAGAGGAACAACTGGAACGAGATTAAATGACAGGCTACCTAACTATAATCCAATTGAATAGGTTCCCAATGTCACTTAAATTGTTTGAATCTGAAGAGAGTAAGTGGTAATGTTGAGCAAAAGGAAACCTTCTCTTCTTACTCCTCCTTTCCCCCTCAAGTTGTAGGGAAGAGAGAGGTAATGTCTGCTGTAAACTGTCACACTGAGAGATTTAATGGTAGAATTACCATAGTTGTAGCTGATATTCAGTGGGAGCTTATTATTTCCTTTCTGCTTCTACAATAATTCCCAAAGAAGTTTTCCGTAAGAAAGACTTAGATGATAAATGCAAAGATCATATCTTCTCCTCCCATTTCATTAATGAGTTTAAAGTATTTGTCACATTTAAAAAAATTATATGTCCTTTAATCACTTTTTTCCTGTTTTACACTTATTTTCAATTTGCTGGCTATGATTTTTGCTTTGAGATAAAAGTTTAGCTCTGGTTTGTTTTTCAGATCTTCTGGCCCTCCTTAAGGAATCTGTTTGTCCCAGTCTTTCTAAACTGTTGGCTTGCCAAACATGCCTTGGAAAATATGATTGTAAGTATGACAGTGAAGTGCAAATACAAAACTATTTTCAACCCTCCATTATTTCTTAAATCCTTTTGATGCTCAGACTAAACAGAGAGAGAAGATGATTTGAAGTCTTAGTCTTGTACTTCCACACTCTTCCTCCCTATAATAGAAACTCATACTATTGTGATTTATTCAGGTATAACTAAATTTCTAAATGTCTTATTTTTAAACTTCTTTTAAATTAATGTAGTATTTTAGTAATAGTTTCATTTAAATGTTTATGAAAATGAAAAAGTTTTGGTAAAATACTTTCAAATAATGAAAGTGATATGTTGTATTAACATTGAAGCTAATAGACCCTAAGTTTGCTTATATCCTAATTCAGGATGACAACTTTTTAAATGCCCATATTGCCAAGTCACTGCCTTTGTAAGGCCCTTTGAACTGGTAAACAAAAATCATTCAGATTTTCTAAATATCACCAAACCAAAGCTACCTGCTATTTGGACAACAAATTAACCAATCTTGTGAAGAGGAATAACCTTCCTAGGCAATCTGTTGATATATAATGGGAGTCCTTGTTTTAAGGATTTAGGAGGTGATGTCAAACTGCTCTTTTTTTTAATGTTTGTTTATTTTTTGAGAGAGAGAGAGAGGATGAGCAGGGAAGGGGCAGAGAGAGAAGGAGAGAGAGAATCCCAAGCAGGCTCCGCCCTATAGCACAGAGCCTGATGCGGGGCTCAATCTCATGAACCATGAGATCATAATCTGAGCAGAAATCAAGAGTCAGAAGCTTAACTGTCTGAGTCACCCAGGAGCCCCAGATGTCAGACTGTTCTTAGCTGTAGGTTTTCTCACATTCCATAAAGATATGTGAGATTTTGTGAGGTTCTGTATTGAACCTGGAAACCCTTCATTGTAAGTCATCCTTTTAGATTTTGTTAGGTTGGGTTGTGAGTGGGATATTAGGAGGGAGAAAGAGAAGGAGAAGTAAGAGATTCAGAACTCAAGAGTTGTGCCACGGTTGGATTTTGCTGAAGGCTGACCCTGTGTGGAGGGACTGAATTATAACTATGAGCAAAATGTGTTTACTATAGGCTTCAATATAAGTGAGCCGTGAGACATTTTCTCTTTAGTCATCAATTCTATAAATGCTAATATGAGTCTACTATGTGCCAAGCACTCTGATATGATAGCTAATGATTTAACTTTCTTCATCTTCAAAACAGAACAAAAGTACTTACATTACAGACTTGCAATGAGAATTAAATAAAATTACATATATGTATAAACATATATATGTGTGTGTGTGTATATGTATAAAATACTGTATCTGGCACAAACACAGTCAGGGCTCAAGCAAGCCCTGAGCCAGGGCTCAACAAGCAGACTTGTTTTATTTTAAATGTTTTTTTTTAAAAAGAAATGAACATGAAATTTTAGCCAAAGGAATATTTGGAATAACATTTAAGTATTCTCAACCAAATGAATGTTTCCAAACATTGAGTAACAACTGGAGTCTCATGAAAATACATGAGCAAACAGTAGGGGAATGTGGCCTGTGAAGTGGTTTGAATAAACATTGGGCTGTCTTATCTGTCCCCCCCCCAAAAAAAAAACCCAAAAAACATTTTTTCACTGAATATATTTTGCCCAAATTGTTAATGAAAAAAATACACCATGAAAAAATAAATCTCATTTTACTAATTTGTGTTATTAGTTGGTGGAAAAAAAATAACCTAACCACTGGAGGAGTCATTAGTCAATCATTGAGAGCAAAAGTAGTGCTTTGTAATGTTAAGTTAGGATTCATTTTCCACTGTATTTCTATATTTTGCTTCTCCTTTCACTGATTGCTAAATTTTTAGTTTTTCTGCTCATTAACCCTCTGTCAAAAAGAAAGTAAGGAATGAGAGGTAAAATTGTAACCAACTTATTTTTTTTGTTTTCATAACAGTTTTGGTTAAATATGTGGTAGAAGAAGGTAAAGTAATGTTTTGTTGAGATTTTATATTGGTGAATTGATTTATTTCAAGCAATACCGACTTTAAGATGGTTAAAAGTTTATTATAAAATTTTTGAGATGAACAGAAAACTATAAATTATGAAAACCTATAAATCTATCAGACTTTATATCCTCCTAATATTTTCTATGAAAAACATGCATACCTATCATATATGAAATTATATGTTCAATTTTATAATTTGAATTAAAAAAAATTTTAATGTTTATTTTTGAGACAGAGACAGAGCATGAGCAGGGCAGGGACAGAGAGAGAAGGAGACACAGAATCCAAAGCAGGCTCAGCTCCTGAGCTGTTAGCATAGAGCCTGATGAAGGGCTCTAACTCACGAACTGTGAGATCATGACCAGAGCTGAAGTTGGATGCTTAACTGACTGAGTCACCCAGGCGCCCCTTGAATTTTGTTTTTATAGTGCCCAATTTCCTATATCACTAAATACTTTTTTCAAATCATTAAAAAAACTTTTTTAATGTTTATTAAGTTTTGAGAGAGAGAGAGAGCATGAGGGTGGGAGGGGCAGAGAGAGAGGGAGACACAGAATCTGAAGTAGGCTCCAGGCTAATGAGCTATCAGTACAGAGCCCAATGCATAGCTTGAACTCACAAACGGTGAGATCATGACCTGAGCCGAAGTTGGACACTTTGGTTGGACACCAACTGAGCCACCCAGGCACCCCCTTTTTAAATCGTTTTTAATGGCTGCATCTAAATCTGTTATATAGTTTTGATCAGTTAATCATTTTGTATTGCATATTTTAGTTACTTTAATAGTAATGAACATTTGTTATTTCATATAAGTATTATAATTTTGTAATAAAGGTGAACATACGTAAATATTGATTTTTATCTCTGATTATTTTCATGTGGTCAATTTTTAGAAATTATGTGATTGAATAAGTACTCACTAAATTAATGAATGAATGTATGAAATAAAAAGGACAGGGCTGTGACCTATGTTACTAAATCACCTTCAAGACATTTTATAACAAAGTACATAGGCAATATCATATGTGAGTGCTCATATTTTGTATCTTAAACAAGACTGGGTATATATTCTTTAATGTCTTTCAAATGGAAAGATTAAAAAGCATATCTTGAATTCAACTTTATATTAATGAAGTTAAACTTAAAAAATTTTGTTCATTGGCTATTTAGCCTTTGATTTTTATGATAGATTGCCTGGCATATTTCATGTCATTTTTCGTGATTCAGAGAATGAGATGTGATTGTAGCTTGACCTACTTACTGCTTTCCCCTAAATTGAATATATTGTTTTCTGATCTTTTAAAGTTAGAATTTTCCATAAGAGATCGTGCTTATCATGGAGGGCTGTGAGAGTCAGTGCAACATCTCTGTAGATGTTGGTAAGGCAAGTAACTGAAATTTGGTGCTTTGGTGGTCCCCCATAGTATTATGTTTGTCATATGAATGCTAAGGTAAGTTACATTTAGACCTAGGCAAAAATGAAGATATGTTGCTATATCCATTTAAAGTATATGTATCAAGTGTGCACAAGATAGCTAAAATATAATACATAGTAATAAATGTAGTGAAACTCATGGATATTTAGTATTTTCAAAATTAAAATATGCTTTTTTTTTTGGTTTTATTTTAGAATGATCTGCACAGAGCCATACAGCGTACCCAGTCTGCAATGTTTAATCAAGTTTTGATTTTAATATCTACATTACTATGCCTTATCTTCACTTGGTAAGATTATACATATCATTTTTATTGTTTCATTTAATTATAGTTTTTAAATATTATATATCATTTGAAATGAGTTGGCTAAAATAGATATTCTCTACAAATGTAAAGGATCACCTACAGAATCAAAAGTGAAATCTCTCCTTCAGTCTTCCAGAAAAACCAAGAAAGCACGTCTATCATTTGGTATTGATATTTACTGCAACTTTGACATTTTCCCAAATGCTGTAAACAACCAAATCACAAGAATTTGCACTGCATGCCGTAGTTGTCAAACAAGAAATTTTCTTTCAAACTGCTGACTTGGAGGTGCCCTTATCTTTCTTACAATCTTCAAAGCAGAAACACTGTTGAGAAAACTGTCATTACCCATCACTGTCTCTGCCTGTGCCTTCTCTCCATGATGTTTCAGTACGCAGTCAGGCAGAAAGCAAGGGCAGATGTCCTGCCAGTGCAATGTAAGACCTGGTTCTTTGCTTTGTTATAGAAAACAAGTATTTCTTTTTCTGGAAAGTCTCACCTTGATGATTATAAAGTAATCCAGTGGGAAATGGTGCTCTGCACATATGGACTCGTGTAGATCCTTAAGTGGAGGGAAAAAATGTGAAAATCAAAAAACGAGGTAGAATAATATATCAGTTACAGGAGTCTTAAATATTATGTGCAATGGTGCTCTGTCCTGGATTTGACCTATTCAGAAAGAGAAAAAGCTAATTAGGAAGTACAAAATAAGAAGAATGCCTTCATGTGCTAGTACAACTGAATCAGATATAAATAGAGCTATAGGTGTACATGTGTAAACATAGGTTGAGATATATAGGCACAGTAATACTTTGTGTCAGTAGTTTGCAGTGCCTATCTCTTTTAACTGGATTTAAAATGTTTTATTGCATACTTTATATCTTAAAAAATAAATATATTTTAAGATACTTAATGTCTGTAGATACAAACTATCTCTCTAAACTTGACACAAAGCTATCTTATCATTTAAACCTTTTTTACTGTTCACAAATTGTTTTTATTGTTCACCTCGTAAACACCTACCTGCATAAATATGAAATATTAAGAGTAATGATTTCCCTCTAAAGTCACTAAAAATTCTTAATTTTAAGATAATGACATCATATAAATAGTTTAAGAGGGTTTTTTTGTTTTGTTTGTTTTACCTAAGGAAAAATACTACTAATTAGAATTTTTTTTACTTATGTACATGTTAATATTTCAAATGCTGAAAAATTGAAGAAAGTAAAGTGATTTAAAAAATATTATTAGAGTCTGTTAAAGTAAAGTTAGTAAAGAAGCAATTGAAATATTAATGCTAAAAAAGGATAAATTATTTTTATATGGTAATGGTTAGTTCAGTACTTTTGTTTTGGAAGCATCCTTATCACAGTGAATCATGCATAGTGGGCTCTCTATTTGCTCTTACTTTCTGCCTATATGTCTATTTCTTGAGTAGTTTTTTTTTTTTTTTAATTTTTTTTTTTCAACGTTTATTTATTTTTGGGACAGAGAGAGACAGAGCATGAATGGGGGAGGGGCAGAGAGAGAGGGAGACACAGAATCGGAAACAGGCTCCAGGCTCCGAGCCATCAGCCCAGAGCCCGACGCGGGGCTCGAACTCACGGACCGCGAGATCGTGACCTGGCTGAAGTCGGACGCCCAACCGACTGCGCCACCCAGGCGCCCCTTTTGAGTAGTTTTTATTTTCAAAAGAAGCACCTAGCCACTTTCTCACACTAAGGAATGCAGCAGTGCTAGATAGAGGGTTTTCATGATGTATATGAAATTGCTGTTATGCAGTTTATTTCTCATTTAAGTCATTTGTTTCACTTTTTATTTTGTTTGAAGTTAGAGTTGCTTTTGTTGGTGTTGATCTTGTGTACTATTGTTTTTAATCACACGTACATTATCAATATGCAATGTCGTTTTTAATCACTTGTATGTTCATATATTTATATTAACATGTTTCTAAATTATAAAATCTAGAATGGGGAAACTGAAGTTTGATTTCTTTGTGTGTCCTCCTCTAGCCATACAAGCAAAATGTCATCATAAATCATGACCATCATAGTAAGGTAGAATAAACCTTGTATGAATTCACCATCAAAAGTGCAGTTATGTACAAGAAAAAATATAAACAATGTTATATTAGTTATAACACACAAGCGTTGTAACAAAGTTACACCACACACACTATAAAATATGAATATACACAAAGATTCAGCAACTTAAACAAATAGAAATGTTTAAGTAGTCTGTCCAGATGCCTGGGTGGCTCATTTGGTTCAGCATCTGGCTCTTGATTTTGGCTCAGGTCGTGATCTGACAGTTGTGAGATCAAGCCCCGAGTCTATGTGGAGCCTGTTTAAGATTCTGTCTCTCTGTGTCTCTGTGTCTCTCTCTTTCCCTCTTTTCTCTCTCTCTCTCCCTCCCTCCCTCCCTCCCTCCCTCCCTCCCTCTGCCCCTCCCTCCCACCCAAAAGAAAGAAAAAAAGAAAGAAATGTTTAAGTAGTCTTTCTAAGAAGGTTACATTAGCTTAATACTGCTGGAGACTAAATTTTCTTATAACTTGTTTTCTACCATTCCCAAAACATGGTTTCCATTTCATAGCTCAAGATGACTACTCTAGTCTTGCCTATATTCGAACTCCAGCCTGTAGGAAGGAGGAAGAGAAGGAACAACTTGGAAATTGCATGCATAGTTTAGGCAAGAAATTTGGTCATATATTCATACACAGATGAAAGGGAGTCTCCAAAAATCTGGTCATGGTGGGAAACAGTATACCAGCTGAATATTGTGCTATCATGGAAAAGCAAAACTGGATACTGTGGAACAATAAGCCATCTCTGGCCCTGATAAGTCATACAAGTCCATATGTGCATCCTTTGTTTAAAACTCTGCTATGTTAGTTTGGAGCCCATGGGCAATTTACTTAATTTACCCAGCCTTTTATGCCACATTATTTATTTATTTATTTATTTATTTATTTAAAAAAAATTTTTTAATGTTTATTTATTTTTGACAGAGAGAGACAGATCATGAGCGGGGGAGGGGCAGAGAGAGAGGGAGACACAGAATCCGAAGCAGGCTCCAGGCTCTGAGCTGTCAGCACAGAGCCTGACGCGGGGCTCCGACTCACAGACCATGAGATCATGACCTGAGCCGAAGTTGGACGCCCAACCGACTGAGCCACCTAGGCGCCCCTTTATATGCCACATTATTAAATGAGGGTGATATTAATCACCCTGTAAGATTTTTGTTGTGCTTTTTTTTAAATGAGGACAAATTAGGAATGTCATACAATGTCTAATCAAGGATGTGGCATTTGGTGTGAACACTCCAAAATTTCATTTTTTTTTCTACTTCAAATGTCCTCTTTATATACGATGATTGAATTTTGTGAGTGCACAAAAACTAATTTGCTCTAAAATATATAAGCATCGTAACGTATTAATAATAATATAAGGCTTAACATGATGCCTAAAATATATATTTATTAGGAAATATGAGAGAATATTTTCCTCCATTATAACGTATTCAGACTTTCTGTACTTTCTACATATTTCTAATATCTGTTTCCTCTAGTTAGCTTCACTAAATTAAAAGTAATGGTAGCATCTCCCTCTTTCAGGGTACATTTAATACTTTATACTTTACAAATACGAGTGTGTGTGTGTGTATACACACACATATATATTATCTATGTATATAATGTTTTTTTTTTTTTTTTTTTTTTTTTTTTTTTACATTTTGGTGAGATTAGTCTTAATCAGTTGCTGTTACATTATGTCATAGAGCAAGACTGTCAGTGTTTTTCCAAAATCACAATTTTTAATACATAAATTTAAGCCCCTAAAGATTCAACAGCTAATAGTTGGTGAACTGGCTGTGTTGTTCATGAATCTCACAATCTTTAAAATTACCTGTTTGGGGAAGCTGCTATATAGTTTTAAAAATGTATCTTCT
This sequence comes from Leopardus geoffroyi, assembly GCF_018350155.1. Taxonomy (NCBI): domain Eukaryota; kingdom Metazoa; phylum Chordata; class Mammalia; order Carnivora; family Felidae; genus Leopardus; species Leopardus geoffroyi. The sequence goes on along the minus strand of NC_059338.1, from coordinate 24,396,601 downwards.
CTTCATCATTATTAACATTACAAAGAACTATCATTAAGCATCTGTCTACAAGAGACACATGCCAAACTGAAATAAAATTAAGCAGCTGACCCACTGTCTGTAGGGAATGTGCTCAGAATTGTTTTTCCTGTCATTGTAATGGAATTGGACTAATCTTTCCCCACGTCTGCTGTGTACCCCTCTTGATCAATAACGCACACTTCCAAGACAGCTGGGGATTGTGATTCAGCCTGTGTCTCTGTAACAAAGCAGAGGAAACTGGTACATCGGGAATTAAGCGCATGACTTTAGCTTAATTATCAACATAATCTAACCAATGACAAGAACTCTAATTTATAATGCATTTGGCATTTCTAATTTTACACTAGTAGATTTATTTTGCACCTACTTTGTTTCAAACTTCAATTTTTTATTTGAATATGTATGTTTGGATATTTTTATATTCTTTCATAGAGCTGTAGCATAAAGAGCTGTATTATGTTAATGGATGTTTCATGTTTTAGTCCAATGAAAACAATTCAGTATACATCCTCAGTCTTACTTCAGGAGAAAATAAATCCATTTATTGTTTAAAAATGTGACCTAGTTAAAATTTTTAACATGCTTACTTAAGTCAGCACTGAATATTATATATAAGTGATGAGTGAATTGCTAAATTCTACCTGAAACCAATTTTACCATATATGTTAACTGACTAGAATTTAAATTAAAAAAGTATTTGTGATTTTCTTGTGAATCTTTGATTAATACTTATTTTAATGTTCGATGCTGAAGTTCTTGAATTCTGTTTACTGATTTAACTCTTAAGGTAAATAGCCACGTGGGAAGTGCACAGTCAGAAAATAAGTACTGAAGTTTGGAGAAAGTATTAAACCATGTTCTAATGGTGTTATCACCACTGTGATATTTGGTTACTAGTTTTGTTTGGTCAGATTTGTTTTGCTTCATTACAAATGAATGACAGAAAGTGCATTTGTCTGAGGATCTGACTAACAGCCCCCAGGTTTGTATTACACTAGAACATATAGAAACCTTTTTGTCCCAACTAAATTTTGCCTAAGCGGGCAGCCAGATGTTAGGCAATTAGGATTTAGACCATCATTGAGTTATGAGGGTAATGTATAGTTATTTTCAGGCATACAAGAACTTAGAACGTTTGCTACCTACATATTATTAAGGAAGTACTACAGAAATGAGGCAAAAAAGGATAAAGGAAAAGGAAAAAAATATAGCTTATGAGAATCTGTGGAATATGAAGTTGCAACACCTTGGATGTTTCTCTGGGAAACCCTATTTTCACACTGAGTTTTATCAGAAGTACAGTTGAAGGCTTACCCAGGCAGAGGCAGAGACACGAGTTTTAATTTTTATGGCATAGGTACCTGGCCAAGGGTGGTTTTCAATTAGAAGGTGGGGTGAAGGAGTGATTGAAAACCAAAGTGGCCATGCCACAGTAATTCTCATGTTACAGATAAGAAACAGAGGCACAGAAAGGTCAAATAAAATGATGAACCTTAGATTATCTTAGGTCCACAAGTAGTAAGAAGCAGAGCTCAGATCTAGACCTAGGCAAATTTGTGCCAGAGCCCACCTACTTAACCACTGTAGTATTATTTCTTTGATATTCTAGAAGTCACGAATAAAAAAATAACCTAAAAAAAACCCAAAGAGAATTATGTTAATTTTCCCATTTCTTTTATTGTGACTTTTTAAATCACTGTTTGAAGTAGCATTATACTTTAGTAAGACATTAAGATGACGAACTCTTGGGTCGCCTGGGTGGTTCAGTTGGTTGAGCATCTGATTTCGGCCCAGGTGTTTTGATTTTGCAGTCCGTGAGTTTGAGCCCCGTGTCGGGCTCTGTGGTGACAGCTCATAGCCTGGAGCCTGCTTTGGATTCTGTGTTTCCTTCTCTCTACACCTCCCCCCCCCCCCCATGCTCTGTCTGTCTCTCTCTCTCTCCCTCAAAAATAAATAAACGTAAAAAATTTAGAAAAAGATGACAAACTCTTAATTTTTAGATATTTTTGATTAAGGACAGAAGAATATTTTAGCTATTGCTGTCTCTTTTGTGTGAATAATTAGTTGCCTCAAATTCAACAAGTTTCTAATCTTTTTTTTTCTTTTTTAACTTTAGCAAACATAAGTACAATACATTTAGATAAAATTACAACATATACATGACTATAATCTGTTTAAATTACTTTCATTTATCTGTTTATCCATCTCCCTTTCTGTATTTCTATGTATCTGTAGAGATGGGAATATATTCAAGTGATTATATATGGATATAAGAATTATGCATCATTTTTTCAGCTGTCTTCCATATACTTTCTGCTATGGTGTCAGTCTTCATAATGAACATGTATCCTTTTTTAAAACAAACTGTAGCAAAAATTAAGGAATGTAAAAAGTGACAACAAAATTTAGCACAAATGCCAAATGTAAAGATCACATTCAATATGATTTATGTGATTGATTTCCTTCCTTTAGTGAAGTGATTCTCATATTAAGTTTTTTAAATATCCAGATTCCCCATCTTTTTCTCCTACTTCTTCTTTGAGTCTCAATTTTTAAATTGAAGCCCTGCCTTGAACTTTTCCTGAAGGCTGTCTGAATAATGGGAGATGCCAAAACTTTGTGCTTCTCAGAGTTGGAAAAAAATGTTAAATGTTGAATGCTTCTTTAATTATCAGTGTTTCTTGGTAGATTTTCATGATATATAAGAACAGAGTCAGTTTCCCTTTCTTACCATTTTATGCCCAGCGTCTCTGTGGTTGGAAAATACAAGATGCTTAACAGACGTTTGCAGTAGACAGACAGTAACATTCAGGGGCCAGAATTCCAAAACAGTATCTTATCAATTGGAGGTACTTAAATATATTGTAAGCTAAGTATGTTGAAACCATATATTTGGAGAGGTTCCTTTAAATACCTTCTTTTCACAGTTAACTTTGCTGTGAGGTCATGGAAGGAATTAAAATCTAACAAGTGTAATCTATGAAGATATTCTAGGAATGTTTTATTTCTGCCAAGGAGATATAACTGGGTAGTAAAATGTCTACAAATTTAATTAAAAAGAAATACTCTTTGAAATAATTTTTATAAATTGCATATACACACCTCATAAATAATAATTTCAGATAAATCAGACTTTGGCTGTTAATTTTGTCTCCATATAATTTCTGAATTTACGTCTTGAGAATTTTTCTTCCTTCAACTTTAAAATTTGTGAGAGCAAAATAATTTAATAAAATTACTGAAAATACTACCTCCTATATTGAGCTCAGAAACAAATTGATTAAATACTAGAGAGCATTGCAATACATGCGCCATCATGCCGTTTTTTTCCCCGCATCATCTTTCAGGATTTTTGTTTCCTCTTTTATTTCTTTCTTTGGGTTTTTTTTGTTTAGTCACACTTTTGCTTCTCCCATCTGATCTAAATCCTGATCTTCTCCCAAAAAGTGTTCATCATTCATTTATTTTGAAACAAAGAATATGCAATTGTGGGCATTAGGGTATAGGTTGAGGTATATTGCAGTATATGTTGACCTCAGATTAATGGTTTATGGAGTGATTCGGTAATCTTATTTTTGCATAGACACAAGGACAATGCCCTGGAGCATAAGAACTTTCTTGAAACAATAGAAAAACTAGATTTATTATTACCTTAAAAACAACATTTCTCCCTAGAAAATGTAAAAATCCGTACAGCTCAGATATCTTAAATTCCATGGGAATATTAGGTTTTTGGCTGATACCCTGCAGGAAATGAAAATGATTATTTGGAACAATTTAATTGGTATTCATTCAATAAATACCAAAGTGCAAGTCGTGGGCTGATTTGAATACTAATATCTGAACTACAAGCATGAAATCAAAGTGTTAGATGCTTTTAGCACAGAATGCCATTACTAATTAAATTTTTCCAGTAACTGTGCACAGCAATAGGATTCATAGGGAGTGCACAGATATTTAAGGTTATTTATTTCTGCCACGTGACTTTTTTTTCTCTGAAAATATTTTATTGTACAAATTGACATTTACCAGGTGGTGACAAAGTTAACAGTCTCAGTATTTCCTTTCATTCAACTTAATGTTTTCCTTATAAAACTTGCCGAAGCTTGAAAGCTTGTATAGTAAGTAGTCCCTTGCTAATACACAGGAGATACACTCCAAGATCCCAGTGGATTCCTAGAACTGTGGGAAGTACTGAACCCTATATATATATTTTTTCCCTACATACACATGCTTATGATCAAGCTTAATTTATAAATTAGGCATAGTAAAGATTAACAATAGTAATGAAAAGAATAATTATAACAATATATTGTAGTAGAAGTTATGTGAATGTGGTCTGTCTCAAAATATCTGATTGTACTCTACTCACCCTTCTTCTTGTGATGATGTGGATGATAAAATGTCTATGTGATGAAATGAAGTAGGGCGAGTGGCATAGGCATTGTGATGTAACATTAGGCTATTGTTGACCTGACGTTATGACAGGATCATTTGCCCCCACTGTAGGTAGCTGAAACCTCAGAAAGCAAAACCACAGATAAGAGGGGACTGCTACATAACCAAATGTATAGTTAACATTTCAAAAGGCAAATTTTAAATAAAGTTTTAAAAAATGTTTATTTATTTATTTTTTGAGGAAGGGAGGGAGGGCGGAGAGAGAAAAAGAGCAGGGGAGGGGCAGAGAGAGAGGGAGAGAGAATTTCAAGCAGGCTCCACTCAGCAGAGCCGGATGCAGGGATCAAACTCACAAACCATCTAACTCACGAACCCTGAGATCAATGACCTGAGCTGAAACCAAGTGTCTGTCGCTCAACTAACCCAAGCCACCCAGGTGCCCCTTCAAAGACAAATTTTGAAGAGCACTAATTACAAGTGATTAGTAATTAAGATCCCTTTGTTATTATATATAGGGTCTAATTAAGCAAATCAAGTATGATTTTTCAGTCATTTTAAATAGGATAACATGAGAATCTGTATTTTAAATCCTAATTAAATGTTCAGATTTTCTTTTAGAATTGCATAACACTGAAATTATTTTGTATGGATCTGTGTCAAAGATAACACTTTAGAATGTTTTGTGGGAAGCAGCCCTCCAGTAAACTCTTAAATCCAGCATTCTTTATGAAACGTTTAGAAAAATAAACTTTTTTTCTAAAAAAAAACTCCCCCAAACCCTTAAGCTAACATTGAAGCTTTTAAATTAACTGTATTTAATTCATTTACATTCTTTTAATATTTGGCATGAATTCTTATCTAGTATAATTTGTCAGTGCCTATCATATTTTTCTAGTTTTGAATATTGCCTTTTTTATGAAGAAGACATTCATTAACAAAATTATATACGATGCTGCAATAAGGTAGGTGTGACCCAGTTGCAGGTTGGTACTGAGATAAGATAGTGAGTCTCCTACTACATCTGTTTAGCTCTTACCATATCTGCATTGGGAGCTTGGTCATGAACAACTCCATAAACCATCCAAGTGTCCAGGGTCACATCTTACTTGAATGCTTATCTGTGCTAAGAGCCGAGGTCCATGGTCATTGCTGTGAATGGTGCACTTCAAGGCCATGAATTACCTGGAGCTCTCAAGCAATCAGTGAGTGCATTCTCCTCTGGGTTAGGACAAGCTGTATATGGAGTCATGTTACCTGCTGGCTCCTTAAGAATGATGTGTGAGCAACCTTGACAAAAAAGCAATAGCTTTATAATCAATTAAAAAGATTCTCCAGTCTAGTTCAACTTGTGCTTAAACTTTTTCACTTACCATGTGCATACACGGTGGTTCATCACACAGTTATCCTATTTTCTGCCACATAGTATGGACTTCAATTTCCACTTTAATGACAACTGTTGTCACACTCAGTGACAACCGAGTTCTCTACAACTCTGTGACTGTCTTCATTTAAGATGTGCTTGCTCTGTGGTATAAATGGTAAAAATCGTAAATTGGAACTATATAGTTCTGGGTTCATATTATGACCCCACGACTATACCTTCATATCACTTACTGTATGCTTATCCCTTTCACGCAGAGGGTAGATCTCATGTTAAGTGTTCTTACTGCAGAAAATTTTTAAAAAATAGAAGTGATACAGTTTTGATGACAAACTGGATGTAAGGTGTGGGAGAAAGAAAAATTGAAGGATGATTTTGAGATTTGCATTTTGGGAACTGACTGAATGATAGTGCCATGTATGAGGGTGAGGCAACCTGGAAGGAAACATAAAGAGGACGAGAAATAAAGAGTCCATCATAGCTGGGCTGCCTTTTAGAAACCTTAGTTAGGTATCAAATAGCCACTTGTCTATTTGGTAGTTAACATAAAAGTAAAAACTAGTGGAAATGCAGAGGGAACTTGATAAGAGTGTAATTGTAGCAGAAGATTTTAATAAAGAATCATATCTCCAAAATAGAGCCAAGAATTCTTTTTATTTTCACTTCTCCAAACATAGCCCTTCCTATACCATTCAACCCAGATGGTTGCCTATTTTTAACCACAGTCAACGTCAGAGCTTTTATAGTACATTCTCATTATAATAAAAGCATTTTCTTACCAGCGAGCAGTCAAATCTGTGCAGAATTCATACATCCTTTTAAACCACCACAAACTCTCTATTTTTTTCTCTTTTAAATTCCTCCTTATTTTTTCATCCTGTCTTTCCCTTCTTATTAATTCCTCTTCTTTTACCTAACTCCTTAAATTGCTTAGACACTTTTGCATTTCAACTGACTTTTAGAATCCTTATATTTGGGATCGTATATCGTTGTTGTTCTCCTCACAATTTCTTACTAGTAAATGCGTCAGATTATTTCATTGTGTTATGATTTGCTTTCTTTCTTGCCCATAATCATTGCCAATGTATTTTAAAATATTTTGATTCAGAGTGTTGAGAGACTCATTTTAGCATCATCTCCTTTCTCTAGATTCATTGCTTAAGCTGGTGTATCTCCTACTCCATGGTTATATTAACTAGCACCAAAGCTGTGCAGAGGTTATATAGAATATTTCTTTTTAAAAGTTTTATTATTTATTTATTCATTCATTCATTCATTCATTCATTTGAGAGTGAGAGAGTACACAAGCGGGGGAAAGGGGCAGAGAGAGGGAGAGAGAGAGAAAGAGAGAGAGAGAGAGTCAGTGAATATAGGGGAGAGGTGCAGGGGGAGGGAGAGAGAGAATCTCAAATAGTTACATGCTCAGTGCAGAGTGTGACCCAAGACCCTGACCTTGGGATCATGACCTGAGCGAAATCAGTAGTCAGATGCTCAACCCATTGGGCCACCCAGTAGCCCTATACAGAATATTTCTGACTACCCCTAGTAATCCAGTTCATTTGGTATTTAATACTCTTTTTTAGTTCCTGTCCATTGAGCCATATCTCTCTATATAAGTTTTTGGTATTTCTTTTTAAGATCTTGGTTTGCTAACAAATTAATTTAAGATGTTCTAAATATATCATTTGACTTTCATATGAATTTGTCCCCTCTGGTGTGTCTGCTTGCAAGGTGAAAACCACTTTTAATACCCTGCTTTACAATTATCTTTTGTATTGACAATTAAGCACCCAGTCATCTATTTTTTCAAGCCTAAAATATCCCCCAAATGCTTTAACTTTTCTCCCCAAGATATTTTGGTTTGTTTGCCTTTTACTAAATCTTTCTATTTTATAATTGTTAATTCAAACAGGACTCAGTGCTGAATGACCACCAAGATCAAGATAATTTATATAAACGTATTTTGTAAACTATAAAATGCTATTTAAACATAATGTATTTTTTATTGCCATAATTTAGAGGAAAGATTTGTAGTTTAGAGAAAAAATTGTTCTTCTTAGGCTTTATTTCTCACAGGGACATATGTGCGTATACAAGTTTCTGGAGGGACCTTAGGTAAAAAGATATCTTGGCTGCGTCACCTTGCGTGTGACTTTAACGGATAGTCTTTCAGCTTTAATTTAGTAATTTTGTCAGATAGAGAGAGAAAAATATTGTATAAATTTCAACAAAAGGCTTGAGGTAGTTTTAAAAGCAGACATGAAATTGGGTCTTCATAATAGGAGAAGAAACAACACATCAACATAATAAGAATGAAGTATAAATCTGATAGTAAGCTTGAAGGCAGCTGAGGTAGATGGAGAAATGTAATTGTATTTAGCTCTCTTTATGGGAAGGAAGAAATGACACAAATTTCTCAATGTAATCAATATCCTCCTCTCCCACTTCTTGAAAAACTCAAGAATCTCATTCTATAGGCAGAATGATAGACATTATATGTAAGTATAGAAACACAATAAATGTTATTTCTTATTAAAAATTTAAATGCAAAAATAGTAATGGTTTCCTGCTTATTGGCTTAGTGTTTCATATTTGTAATTGCTAAGAATAAAGATAAGTGCTATTGGGATACTCTGTTAAATGAAATTTTGAGCTAAATGAGTCTCATGATGTGTAAAAAAAAAAATAAAGGGAATAGCGTATTGATTGCGTACATTGAATTAAAAAAATGCTATCGTGTTGCTTAGTTAATTTTTTTCTGATGTAAAAAATACAGAATCAAAGATTTCCTTGAATGGTGGTACCTTAATTGCAATTTTAATTCCCAGTTTAATTTCTTTAAGTATAAATAATTTGATATGACAATGTTCTTAGCAGATTTTTTTTTTAACGGAAGCCATGGGAGCAAAATGTGTATTAGGTAAATGTCCACACAAGTCATGTTTTCCAGTAGATTTCTTTAGTTCAGAATGTGTCTTGTCCTTCCAAAACTGTTCTTTGAACAAATATCATTGATCAGGAAAGCAGTTGTAATTTCCAGTGGAAAAAAAAGGATGATTATTTACCTAGGAGACCATTTTACACAGATAACTGGTGTATTTGACCTCATCTTATGAACAATTAAATGCACCATCAATGGAAATGTTAGCTGAACGTGCAAAAGAATCAATCAGATACTTCTCAAGAGTGTTCTTACTCACATATGGTTATATTTGTTTATTACAGAATTATCTGGATATTATACTGTATGAAATAGACTGTGAGTAGAGTATGAAGCAGAGTGTTCTTACTCACATATGGTTATATTTGTTTATTACAGAATTATCTAAATATTACACTCTATGAAATAGAGTGTGAGTAGAGTATGAAGCAGGCATATGTTTACTTAGTAGCCATCTCTTACAAAGAGGAAATTTTCCAATTGATTTTAAGCAGTGATTAAATATTATAAAAGTAAATGTGCTATCATTATTGCAAACTTTTCATGACAGATTAGCATTACATTTTAAAAGCTGGGTTCAAATAAATTATTATATAAAAATAAGAGTCACTTTTGCTCTGAGAGTAATTCCCATTCCTTACAGTGTGAAGTAACATGGGAAGCTCTATTCTGTTTTATTTTTAGTGACTGATTAAATTTGGACTATTTCAGATAGAATGAGATAAAGCTTTATTTTGTGCCTTATTTAATTTCCAGAAACTGTTGAGCAGAGACAGAATATTAGGGATTAGTTTTGTTATGTGGTAGCAACTAGCAGTACATCCCTGTGGGAACATGTTAAATGAGTGTAAATCAGCTTAAATTAGTTGATATCTATTTGGTGCTCACATTTCACATGAGCAAGGATATATAAATAAGTGTTGTTGGGGTCAAGAATGTTCTGTCTTCGGAACGCCTGGGTGGCTCAGTTGAGCGTCTTTGGCTCAGGTCATGATTTCATGGGCTGTGGGTTCGAGCCCTGCGTGGGGCTCTGTGCTGACAGCTTGGAGCCTGGAGCCTGCTTCGGATTCTGTGTCTTCCCCTTCGGATTCTGTGTCTCTGACCCTCCCCCATTCATGCTCTGTTTCTCTCTCTGTCTCAAAAATAAATAAACATTAAAAAAATTAAAAAAAAAGAATGTTCTGTCTTATTCTAGGTTCTTGTAGCTGAAGTAAGAATCAAATTGACATAATAGAGATTAGCAGGAGAAAATCAAATTTAATTTAGTACGTACAGGGAATCCACATAGACATGGAAGTTCTAAAGGCAGTCAGGAAAAATGAGGTATATATGTTATCCTGAAATAAGAAGGAGTGGGAAGAGGTCTGGAACTTCAAAGGGAGAGAATGCAATTCACAGGAAAATAAAACAAAGTGAATATATGGTAAACGAATGTTTGCCTTACCATAGATGCATTTTTCAGATAAAACTTATTTCTGGTAAACACTTATTTTGGGAAAGAGCCCCAATGTAGATTTTTTTGTGCAGTTAAGGGAGGGGCAAAAGTTTCTCTTGAGACTGTAAGGTCTCAGTTGTCTTTAGCTCAAAGTACTACATATGCCAAGTGGCCCAACTTGGCTCCTACACTGTTTATCTTACTAATTTCTTGAAAAGTAAAAAAATAATGTGAAATATAATACTAAGTCTCAAACCTTTCCTGGAGAGAATTTGGATATATACATATTTTATTTTATGAACTCTAAGTAGGTACATATGTTTAAATGCGTAATGGGAATTAATGGTGTGTAAAGCTAATATTTTATTGGCTAGGTACTTCACTTTTAAGAACTGAATCAGGTAAAAAAGTTCAAGGAAAAAAAGAGTAAATGGCAGAGAGGCAAGAGCTCACAACTTAGAAAGTGCTTGAGGAGTGAATTTTGTAGCTTTTTTACGTCCATTATTTCTCTGTTCACAACTCTAACTTCACTAGGATGATTTGCATTGGTAGTGTCTTAAAGTGCTTTGTCAGTCTGGAGACTAAGAGTCTAGTGTGAATATAGTTGCTGCTTGGAGCAGGAGTAACCACTCAGGATATCAGTAGACTTTTATTAATGAGCTCAACAACTACTCCATTTGATCACATCATTCATTCTCTTGCCTAAAGTTTTTCATTTGTGTCTTCAGGATAATGTAAAATCCATGGTGTTGTATATAAAGTGATTTATAATTTGTCCCTGCCCACTTCACTGGCCTCATCTGCCCTTATTTGTCTTACTCTAAAGGCTCTCCCGCTCACAGTTGGTTTTTTTAATGCCAAAATTTTCTTTGCAACTTGTAGAAGTTATATTGAACTGTTCATGACCTGATTATGAAGCCTTTCCTGTTGAGAATACCTTTTATTTTAAGTAAACTAATGGTTAGGAAGAAGTGCAAATAAAAAGGAAAGCAAAATAGATATTGTGATTTTTTTGGCTTGTTTTTGAAAATTAAATCTTAAAAAAGGAGGAAAAAGGAATATGATTCTTGGAACTATTGACCTTTTTCTATTATTCTGTTTCTGGGAATGAAGTAGAGACAGGTTTAGAAAGGATCTCTAATGTCACGGTAGAACTCAGAAAGCCAGTGTAAGTCACTGACTTTAATATTTCCAATATTCCAATATTAAACATTAACAATTTACATGAAGAATCATTTAAATGCACATGGAGGTTATGAGCATGTCTGTGGGCATGTGAAGCCCATATATACATACTGCATAAATGCATGCACACACACATATGCAGATATACACACTCTTTTTATGTCCTCATCCTCTTCTATAACATTTCACTAAATGATGTATTTTCTCATTGATCAGACCTTGGCTTTCTAATTTTATTTTATACTTTTCCACTAGGAATACATTATATATTTTAGCTATATTTTCTGTAATCCCATAAATATTTCAGTGTAGTGTGATATATTGTCTATAACAATTAAGAGATAGTAATAAGCGTGTGAAGGACTCTAGTGAGGAACCCACTCCCAGGCTATCATCAGTTCAAACATCAATATCAGAATCCTTATATATGAACAAAAGTGGAATTAAAAATATTTTCCAAGGTGTATAGTTGGCAAGAAAGTATTGTTTGGTCTTATCTGCTCTTGCATAATTGGATCATAAGAATAACCAAGCCTAACCTTGCAGGGAGTGGTCATGTGGGTCTTGAGACCCTTTCAAGAGTGTTCCCACTTGGGGCGCCTGGGTGGCTCAGTCGGTTAAGCGTCCGACTTCGGCTCAGGTCACGATCTCGCAGTCCGTGAGTTCGAGCCCCGCGTCGGGCTCTGGGCTGATGGCTCAGAGCCTGGAGCCTGCTTCCGATTCTGTCTCTCCCTCTCTCTCTGTCCCTCCCCCGTTCATGCTCTGTCTCTCTCTGTCTCAAAAGTAAATAAAACGTTAAAAAAAAGATTAAAAAAAAAAGAGTGTTCCCACTTAACAGAGGATTCTGTTGTCTGATTCCACCAGCCTATTAGCTGAACCTGCCCTTAGTATATTTTCACATTTTTTGTTGGTATGAACCTTTCTTTCAGTGTATTTGTTGTTATGCACAGAAAGAACAGGAACCTCTTTGATCTTACAGAACAGGAATGATTGTTTTAGGTGGCAGAATTTGCTTTATGACTTGCTCTCTCTGTTTAATGTTTGGTCGCAAGGTTGTTGGGGAGTAGGGTCTGATGCCTCCACTTTGCCTCTTTACGTTGGAAGTTACAGATGAGCACCTCAAAGAACCTGATAATTGTGAGCCAACAAATTGTCTTAGGTCAGTTTTTATGGTTCTAGTTACAACTTTTATATTCATCTGTTTCTTTGACATACCCTCTTAGACTCCTCAATGTAAGTATGTCCAAAGGCAAATTTATGCTATTTCTTTTCCAAATTGTCCACATCTCTGAAATAGCAACTACTGTCCATTCTTTGGGGGCAATTCCAAAGAATGGAATCATTCTTAATGCCTCCTATTCTGTGACACAACACACAATCAACAGATCCCACGGATTTTATCTCCTTAGTATCCTGCAAATCTATCCATTTCTATTCCTCTCAGTCATCACCTTACTCATCTAAACTATCAGAACCTCTTTACAACAAGTGCTGTTATAACTGGTTTACCTATGTCCACTCTGGTTCCATTCCAAACCATTCACTGCATGGCAACCAGAGTTTCCTTTGTGAAATGTAAATATAATTGTGTGACTGCTTGCTAATGCTTGTTAAAAGTTTTCCATGTGTCTTGGGATGAACACAAAACTTCTTACTTAATATGTCCTAAATTTCCAGTACAATCAGGATTCTCCTCATCTTTTCATTTTCATCTCACATCCTTGATTTTTCCTCTGCTCAGGAGTCCTACTTTTTTTCCCTTACTATTCCCATCACACTAACCTTCTTTATCCTTATAATATTCTACCTTATTTTTCTTTGCAGAGTAGAATCTGTCTTCTCTTTTTTTTTTTTAATGTTAATGTAAACATCACTTTGTCATTTATGTCCAGTCCACCTGATTATGTCACATTCAGGATTACAGGAGAGCATAGCAAGGCAGGGGCAAAAGGGCTCTCCTGTTAAATTTATGTATATTTAGGTTAGTCGTCATTTTCTGTCTCTTTCACTGGACTCTAATTTCCACAAGGGACCAGTCATGCCAGCTTTTCCATACCACCGTCTCCCCTAGTACCTAATTCTTTGCCTACCATGTAGTAACACCTAATAAATAGGTGAATAAATTCATGTGAAACTTTTTCAAATGTATATGATCTACAATAGAGCAAAAATAAAATGATAAGCACTTTATTGGAGATTCAGGAGAGAAAAATCCTGAGTTTTCCAGGAAGCAAGAAGTGGTAAATAAAACATTTTTATCTATTAACAGGAATGTGAGATGATTAAGTACCACCTTGTCTTTATTTACTGTCTTATCAATTCTGTTTTAAAAATATGAAAATATAATAGCATTCTGCTGATGTTACAGGTTTTTATTGTTTTTTTTTCCCTTAACGGTTTCATTTCTTAACATTAGAGGCTCCTAAAATGAGAGTTACAAGAACATGATCATGATTTTACCTGATTCTTGACTAAGTTTTGTCTCATTTTCACCTCGCTAATCTGTTTTACTCATCTCTCATATCCCACTGCCTTATTTCTTTGTCTACTTCCTTCACAATTCACACTAGAAAATACATTTTGTATTGAGACCCAGTACACATTTCTTACTAAATGATTATAGATGAATATGAATATATGCTCAGTGCAGCATATAACCTGAGGAACACAGAACAAAACACTACGTGATTATAGTTCCATCCTTCCTGCCATGAACAAAAAGACCCTACTTCCATCTGATGCATTATCATAGTAATGGCCCATAGGCTGATGCGTCTATGAGTAATGTATGAAGACTGTTCCCCAGATGCTTTTATTTTGCTTAAATCACTAATGATGAAAGGAGAGGAAATGAATTTAATGTAATTTTGTTAAAAGAAATATATTGAATCAGAATAGTAATGGACAATGTGGAATCCCTTTAATTGAAGTGTTTAATATAAGAAAGAAGACTTACCGCTCTGTTATGGTTGGCGTAGCCTTAGATAATTTCTGCCTCATATCCTGGTGATCTTTCTTTTACTAGGTGAGTCAGAAAAAAATACTTTAAAATATGTAAGTTAACATGTTAGCTTTTTCCTAATGGAAGAATATTTAGTTAAAGTGAAAATTTCAAAATTAATACATTGTATTAGCTTTTTTATTACCAAGAGTATTTATAACTTTAATGCTTGGTATGGTATATATTCTGGCTCTATGCATTTAGTGCAAAATGGGGCATAATCCTTTTTGTGTGTGTATTAATGTGGTTATGGCTTTTTTACCTAAGTGTTTGAATAGTTTCTTTAAAATTATTCTTAATGAGATTTAACAGTATTTTAGTTAAGAAAAAAGAATTTTAAATTCTTTTTAATGAGATACAGTTTGGAGTCCTCCTTTCCATATGGCATGCTCAATTTGGTGATGCACATTTCAAATAATCACAGCATTTATGAGAAAATTTGTCCTATTCTTTTAGCTTCTTTGTCAGCAGAGAGAGGAAGCTTCTCTGCTTATCCAGTACTCAGTATGATCGCTGTTGTCCTGTATTTCTAAACTTTGTCAGGTATGTTCAAAGTTTAGATTTGTAGGAAGTCAGCAAAGACCAAGGAATGATGATTGAGGCTTATTTATTCTTGTGGATCTAAGGAAGGAATGGTAGGTCATTTGAAACTGCATGTTTACAGGTTTGTTAGCAGTCTTAAATTGTGATTAAGATAGAGATGGAGAACTTAAAATTATATGTTTTGATTTCCATTAAGAAAAAGTAAACAAAAAACCAAAAAAAAAAGAAAGAAAAGAAAAATGAAAAAACCTCAGGGCCTGACAGTTTCATTGTGAAATTCCTTCAAGGAACAGTTAATCCAGGGTGATATAATTCAGGGCATGGACAAAGATAAAAAATTACCCAAATCATTTAATTATTAAGCTAAACTGATTCTAAAATACTGAGACAAAGCACAAACTATGAGCTAATGTTCTCCTAGTTGAGTTAATAAGACCCTAATCCTTTGAGATACTCTGTCAAAACTAAGAATTTTGGCAGGTGTGTTTCGTTAATCTTATGAAAATTATTCTACTCTTGGAGATCCACAATAAACATTAACTCATTAAAATGATCTGGAAGGTCCTTTACGAAATAAATAAATATGTTTAACCTAGAGTTGCCAATTTTTTTTTTTCTGATAAATATGGGTTTAATGATACATTGTTCTTCACACAGATGGCTACAGAGGGTTTATAATCCGGGCTATATAGCCATGCAACACAGACCAATTAGCTGAGTGGCTTACTAGATACAGTGCTAGATTGGCTTTTGAAGGAATTTATGTTGAGATACAGAAATATATACCAAGGTCACTTTCAAGAGATAGATATAAAATTCCTATAGTAGTAAATTGACAGACTAAAAACAGAAGTTTACATTAGAAACTAAATCAAAACAAAATAAAATATCAAACAAGCAAAAGGGCACTTACTAAATATTAATTACCTTAATGATAGATAGGAGTAGAATAATACTAATAACATCATATATATCCTCTATCATTTGTCTAGTAATAGAAAGTGAATATTGTAATAGATTCAACCTCTTAAAAAATTAAATAATTTTCTCCTCTCTCCACCTGCAAAGTTTTCCCTAATATTTTTTACCTTATAACTTTTTATCTATTGCCTTTATCTCCTGATGTCTATAGGTCATACTGGAAAATCTACAAACATTGGTTGAAAATCAAATAAAACATTATACCTCTCAAAAACTGTATTTGTTTCATATGGTTTGAGTCATGTAGTCAATCTCTTATCCTTATTGATTGTGAAAGTTTTAGATGACATGTAATTCCCAAGGGTATTTTTCTGTTTTTCTGTATATTTAGTGTGTTTGTGGTAATCAAGTTCTGAGCAGGTATTTAAGGATGTATTTTGTCCTCTAGTCTGCATAGTTTAAGTGCTTGGCCACTTTGATTCAGAAAATCTTGCTAATGTACCATGCCATAAAATTCCTTAAAGATTTTTATTCTGTAACAGTCATTTTTATTTTATTTTTTATTCTTTTTAAGTTTATTTATTTTCGAGAAAGTGAGCAAGCAGGGGTGGGTCAGAGAGAGAAAGAGAGGGAGAGAGAGAGAGAGAGAATCCCAATCAGGCTGCACATTGTCAGCACAGAGCCGGACTTGGGGCTCCAAGTCACGAACTGAGAGATGATATAACCTGAGCCAAAACCAAGAGTCAGGTGCTCAACCAACTGAGCCACCTAGGTGCCCCAAAAGTGATTTTTAAAACAGACATCATCACAAATGGGTATTCATAAAACTATATTACATTAAGGTAGAAATGGCTCTGTGAAAGTTTTGAAAGTCCAGTTTAAGCTATTGTGAATATCAACCACAATTATGCAAAAACATAAACACATGCATGGCAAAAATTCTCTACTTTACAAAATGCATAGTTTCAAAAATAGGTGTATTTAATCTTCGTAAAATAGAAAACCTATAAGTTATATATAATTAAATATCTATTTAAATAACAGCGAATATGGGGATGCCTGGGTGGCTCAGTCAGTTAAGCGCCTGACGTCGGCTCGGGTCATGATCTCAAGATTCGTGAGTTTGAACCCCGCATGGGGCTTTGTGCTCACAGCTCAGAGCCTGGAGCCTGCTTTTTATTCTGTGTCTCCCTTGCTTTTTCTACCCCTCCCCTGCTTGCTTGCTCACACATGCGCACATTCTCCCTCAAAAACAAATGAACATTAAAAAAGAATGGTGAATATGAATGTATGTGTAAAAATAATATAAGAAGAGCAAATTTTGTTGGTATTTTCCCCCCTAAATACTAACATTTTAACATTCAAATCATGAATATTCCCATATGATGATATACTTAGTAGTTACCTAGGTCAGTGAGTGAACTATATAAATAAATACAGATTTTATATACACACACACACACACACACACACACACACACACACACACATATATACACACACACATATATATATGCAGGCTTAATTAATTGTATGAAAATTCTTTCATTCAGGCAATCTCAGAGATAACTTGTCCTTTTTAAAACATGTCACTAGCCTGTTATTGACATTTTGGCTGAGAAATAGTGCTTAATCTTTTTTTTATCTTGACTGCATTACCAAGAATTAGTTGTCAGTTTCCGTAAATGATGATAGTGAACCCTCCAAAGGTCAGCTAATATCAGCATGACTCTGGTCTTTGTAAATAGTTAAATATTATGAGTTTATTTTGCAAATTGCCTAACTTTTCTTTTTCGAAAGTTGAGAGTTGCAGGTTTGAGAAAAGATTGGACAAGATTACAGCTACTCTCATTAATTCATGGATGATTGTTTGCTGCTAATAACTCTGTTACTAACTCCATAGTAAAGAGGAACAGACATGCTACTTTCTCAACCCCAGTCTCTTTCCCCATAGTCTATGCATATACTGTGTTTATTTTTAATGTTTATTGATTTTGGGAGGGGGCGAGAGAGAGAGAGAGAGAGAGAGAGAGAGAGAGGGAGAGAGGGAGAGGCAGGCAGACAGAGACAGACTACAGGAAGTGGCAGAGAGGCAGGGAGCAAAGGAGAGAGAGACTCCTAAGCAGGTTCCATGCTATCAGTGCAGAGCCCCACGTAGGGCTTGATCTCACGAACTGTGAGATCATGACCTGAGCCAAAATCAAGAGTCTGATGCTTAACCAACTGAGCCACCCAGGCACGCCATGCACTGACTATATTGCTCTAATAGTACATTTATTTTTTTGTCAAGTGAAAAACAAAGGCTTTATATCTATTTTGTGTAGATAGTTGATTCTTATATTTGACTCATTTTTGTGCTTTTAGTTCTTTTATGCTGGGCTGGAATTTAAATAAATACATTACTAAATAAATTACTAAATAAATAAATAAATAAATACTGAATTCATTGAGCATTATTATGTGTCAGACATTTCACTGAGCATTATTAGTTCATTTTATTCCCTTAAGAACCAAATGAAGAAGTTAATATTATTACATTTACTTTCCAGTTGAGGATAAGGTTTAAAAAGATTAAGTAATTTACCTAAGTTAGCATTAATCGAGTTATAAGTTAAATGTTTGATTATTAATTTATGGTATGATTATTAGCAATATTATAAAGTTGGGGTTAAAATCATTCACTTTAGATTTAGAAGCTCTTTTATGTAGATGACGGTGTTGTATTCATATCTACATCTGTATTATACAGTACAGTGCTGTATTTTAGTAAACCATCCATAAATGTATTTGTATGAATACACATGACTTACCTTTATGAGTAAGGTTACCCTTTTTCTGTTATGAAACATTTAAGTTTTATAGCACCTATTGGTTTTATATAAATCAGTTTGTTTCTTATTTAAAATTTACAGGTATTTTTAAGAACATAGAAATTTTAAGAAAATCATATTAATTTGCATTTTTCCATTTCAAAATCAATGAGTATAAATGAATATGAGTAATTTTTATGTGGATTAACTAAACAAAGATAAATTGAACATGGTGTGACATTGTTTTATTTTTTCCATCTTAAATTGGAATAAAATATTTAATTTCAAATGTTCAGGCAGACAATACAGAATAATAAGCAAAATTTTTGTTACAATTAGATATCCACTAAAATTCTAATCAAGACTTTTTGGTTTTAATGTTACGGCCCAGTCACAAAACAATTTTAAATTTGATTACTATAAAATTTAAAGGCAGGAGTGTTTATTTACATCTATCAGCTATGCTTATTTAGTTTTAAATTCTGCATTGCTAAATTCTTCCATCACTTTCAATTCAAGATATAATTTAAATAGTTTAACTGAGTCTTTGACTGACTGAAAAGATGTATCTCTAATGATAAGGCAAAATAGGATATTTTTATTATCAATGTGGACTATTTGAGCACATTCTTAGATTTAGTTTATCAGAAAATCTGCACCCATCATTAAAATCACTTCTGGGTACAGGCACAAAATAATAATTAACTGAAATTCATCAATTATGATCACGGAGAAGAGGCAGTTTTTGTTTAATAAGAGCTCCAAAGACATATATAAATGAAGTAAGATAACGATCTATATTAAAACAGTTATAATCACTAAATGGTTTCAGATCCTTAGCTAGCATGTTGTAGCATTCATAGTTCTTGGAAAAATAGCTGATATTTAAATAAAATATTAATGTTTATGAATAATGCAAATCAAAAGTATTTCAGTGCTGTATTAGCCTTAAGAATTATATGATAAAGTAACAATAAACTATCTGTGTATCTATCTATCCTGAAGATACACTTTTTTTCTTTAATTGAAGTACAGTTGACACTGAAGATATATGTCTTTCATTCCTTCATAAAAGGAGCTGAATTACTGTTTGGAAAGATAGCTTAAATGAATGATCTAAAATTATTTTTAGTTGAATGATTGACATAGAACACTAATATACATTTTTATATTTCTTAACTTCAAACTATTGCTAGATGTGTTACTATAACCAAAATAGATTATAATAAGTTGGCAGATACTCTTAACATTTTCCACATGTTCCATATAGATACTCCATAACTGGTATCAGGAAATGATGCTATAGCCAAATAATATGATGAGAATAGTCCAGTTTCTGCCTGATATTAAACTACTCCACATCTTAGTTTTTACTTTTATAAAATTATAACGCGGAACGATACTTTTCAAAATACTTTTTAAATCTAATTTTTATGATTCGGTGAGGAGGTTTGAGAGCCTTTTTTCTTTTTTTTTCCTTTTTGCTTAAATAGTGTGAATGTTCTTTCTTTAGAATTTGTTAAGCTTGTGCCAATTTCTGCAAAATTCCCTTTAAACTGTTTCTACCCTTCAAGTAACATGATTCTTCTAAATAAATACAAGAGAGCAAAAAGGAAGTAGTTTCAAAAGTTAACGTGACAGTGATATTGGAGTCTAGAATGTATAGTTATTTTAGGCTGATTTCTCTCTAATATCGAGAGTAGTTTCTTTCATAAATCATAAGCTAGACACTTTCCATATTATGAAAAGTTCTATAACTAACATGGTTGAGTTTAGTATTAAAGTATGTAATATTCATGAACAGTGGCAAGAGTGTGATTTTGGGTAAAGTCTTTGATTAGGAAATAGTTAAATGTAGCAAATAATTCAATAACTCAGATAGTTTTAAACATGTTAGTGACATAGAGGGTTTAGAATGTAATGAGAATAAATATAAGTTTTATAAATACAAGTCAATTTCCAAATTTCAAATTTCCAATTCTTCATTTATCATATTATTTAAGTAGTACTACTAACTGAAACAAATGCTGGAGTTACTAATACTAATTACTAGGGAGAGTAAAACCCAATTCTCTTGTTTATAGAACTGGAATATTTCAAGTGATATTGATTAAAAGGTGGTGGGAAAGTCCATAGATTTATGGAATATTGCATTTGCCTCCCTTGACAAAGAAGTATTTACTCTTGCCACTTATATTAGATTCCACAGTTAAGTCAGTGGCCATATAAAGATTTTGGATGCTTTTTAAAAATTAATAAATTGTATTTAGTTTATATCTGAAGAGGTTAAAAGGCTTGGTGATTAAAAATGGCAGTAGAGGTCCATGAACGTTATTATGTGCTTAGCAAGATTTTAGGTGCTCAGACAACATGGATAAAGAAAGCACATGGCCTCCATTCATATAGAGGATTATAGATAGTGGACACCAAACCCAACAAATGATTAAAACTTTTTCTTTTTTTGAGTTTTTTTATTTTATTATTTTTTAAATTTACGTCCAAATTAGTTAGCATATCGTGCAACAATAATTTCCGGAGTACATTCCTTAATGCCCCTTCCTCATTTAGCCTATCCCCCCTCCCACACCCCTTCCAATAACCCTCTGTTTGTTCTCCATATTTATGAGTCTCTTCTGTTTTGTCCCCCTCCCTGTTTTCATATCATTTTTGTTTCCCTTCCCTTATGTTCATCTGTTTTGTCTCTTGAAGTCCTCATATAAGTGGAGTCATTTGATATTTGTCTTTCTCTGACTAATTTCACTTAGAATAATACCCTCCAGTTCCATTACATAGTTGCAAATGGCAAGATTTCATTCTTTTTGGTTGCTGAGTAATACTCCATTATATATATAAAAAAGACCACATCTTCTTTATCCGTTCTCCATCAGTGGATATTTGGGCTTTTTCATACTTTGGCTATTGTTGATAGTCCTGCTATGAATATGGGGGTGCATGTGTCCCTTCAAAACAGCACACCTGTATCCTGTGGATAAATGCCTAGTAGTGCAATTGCTGGGTCATAGGAGAGTTCTATTTTTAGTTTTTTGAAGAACCTCCGTACTGTTTTCCGGAGTAGCTGCACCAGCTTCCATTCCCACCAACAATGCAAGAGATATCCTCTTTGTCCACATCCTCGCCAACATCTGTTGTTGCCTGAGTTGTTAATGTTAGCCATCTGACAGGTGTAAGGTGGTGTCTCATTGTAGTTTTGATTTGTATTTCCCGGATGATGAGTAATGTTGGGCATTTTTTCCTGTGTCGGTTGGCCATCTGGATGACTTCTTTGAAGTGTCTATTCATGTCTTTTGCCCATTTCTTCACTGCATTATTTGTTTTTTGGGTGTTGAGTTTGATAAGTTCTTTATAGATTTTGGATACTAACCCTTTATCTGATATGTCGTTTGCAAATATCTTCTCCTGTTCTTTCGGTTGCCTTTTAGTTTTGCTGATTGTTTCCTTCCTGTGCGGAAGGTTTTTATTTTGATGAGGTCCCAGTAGTTCATTTTTGCTTTTGTTTCCCTTGCCTCCGGAGACATGTTGAGTAAGAAGTTGCTGCTGCCAAGATCAAAGAGGTTTTTGCTTGCTTTCTCCTTGAGGATTTTGATGGCTTCCTGTCTTACATTGAGGTCTTTCATCCATTTTGAGTTTCTTTTTATGTATGGTGTAAAAAAGTGGTCCAGGTTCATTGTTCTGCATGTGTCTGTCCAGTTTTCCCAGCACCACTTGCTGAAGAGACTGTCTTTATTCCATTGGTTATTCTTTCCTGCTTTGTCAAAGAATAGTTGGCCATACGGTTGTGGGTCCATTTCTGGTTTCTGTATTCTGTTCCATTGATCTGAGTGTCTGTTCTTGTGCCAGTACCATACTGTCTTGATGATTTCAGCTTTGTAGTACAGCTTGAAGTCTGGGATTGTGATGTGTCCTGCTTTGGTTTTCTTTTTCAAGATTGCTTTGGCTATTTGGGGTCTTTTCTGGTTCCATACAAATTTTAGGATTATTTGTTCTAGCTCTGTGAAGAATGCTGGTGTTGTTTTGATAGGGATTGCATTGAATATGTAGATTGCTTTGGGCAGTATCAACATTTTAACAATATTTGTTCTTCCTATCCAGGAGCATGGAATATTTTTCCTTTTTTTGTGTGTCGTCTTCAATTTCTTTCACAAGATTTCTATAGTTTTCAGTGTATAGATTTTTCACCTCTTTGGTTAGATTTATTCCTAGGTATTTTATGGTTTTTGGTGCAATTGTAAATGGGATGGATTCCTTGATTTCTCTTTCTGTTGCTTCTTTGTTGGTGTATGGGAATGCAACCGATTTCTGTGCATTGATTTTATATCCTGCAACTTTGCTGAATTCATGAATCAATTCTAGCAGTTTTTTGGTGGAATCCTTTGGGTTTTCCATATAGAGTATCATGTCATCTGCAAAGAGTGAAAGTTTGACCTCTTCCTGGGCGATTTGGATGCCTTTGCTTTCTTTGTGTTGTCTGATTGCAGAGGCTAAGACTTCCAAACAGTGGCGAGAGTGGACATCCCTGTCTTGTTCCTGACATAAGGGGGAAAGCTGTCAGTTTTTCCTCACTGAGGATGATATTAGCGTTGGGTCATTCATATATGGCTTTTATGATCTCGAAGTATGCTCCTTCTATCCCTACTTTCTGGAGGGTTTTTAAGAAGAAAGGATGCTGTATTTTGTCAAATGTTTTCTCCGCATCTATTGAGAGGATCATATGATTCTCGTCCTTTCTTTTATTGATGTGATGAATCACGTTAATTGTCTTGCGGATATTGAACCAGTTCTGCATCCCAGGTATAAATCCCACTTGGTCATGGTGAATAATTTTTTAAATGTATTGTTGGAGCCAGTTGGCTAATATCTTGTTGAGAATTTTTGCATTCATGTTCATCAGGGAAATTGTTCTATAGCTTCTGCTTTTTAGTGGGGTCTCTGTCTGGTTTTGGAATCAAGGTAATGCTGGCTTCATAGAAAGAGTTTGGAAGTTTTCCTTCCATTTCTATTTTTTGGAACAGCTTCATGAGAATAGGTGTTAACTCTTCCTTAAATGTTTGGTAGAATTCCGCTGGAAAGCTGTCTGGCCCTGGACTCTTGTTTTTTGGCAGATTTTTGATTACTAATTCGATTTCCTTACTGGTTATGGGTCTGTTCAAATTTTCTGTTTCTTCCTGTTTCCGTTTTGGTAGTGTATATGTTTCTAGGAATTTGTCTATTTCTTCCAGATTGCCATTTTATTGGCATATAATTGCTCATAATATTCTCTTATTATTGTTTTTATTTCTGCTGTGTTGGTTATGATCTCTCCTCTTTCATTCTTGATTTTATTTATTTGGTTCCTTTCCTTTTTCTTCTTTATCAAACTGGCTAGTGGTTTATCAATTTTGAATTCTTTCAAAGAACCAGCTTCTGTTTTCATTGATCTGTTCTACTGTTTTTTTTGGTTTTGATAGCATTAACTTCTGCTCTAATCTTTATCATTTCCTGTCTTCTGCTGGTTTTCGGTTTTATTTGCTGTTCTTTTTCCAGCTGTTTAAGGCGTAAGGTTAGGTTGTACCTAACCTTTCTTCCTTCTTTGGGAAGGTCTGGATTGTTATATACTTTGCTTTTATGACCAGCTTTGCCGCGTTCCAGAGGTTTTTGGTTGTGGGGTTATCATTTTCATTGGCTTCCATATACTTTTTAATTTCTTCTTTAACTTCTTGTTTGGCCCATTCATTCTTTAGTAGGATGTTCTTTAGTCTCCATGTATTTGTTACCTTTCCAAATTTTTTCTTGTGGTGATTTCAAGTTTCATAGTGTTGTGGTCTGAAAATATGCATGGTATGATCTCAATCTTTTTGTACTTGCTGAGGCATGATTTGTGTCCCAGTATGTGGTCTGTCCTGGAAAACATTCCACGTGCACTAGACAAGAATGTATATTCAGCTGCTTTAAGATGAAATTTTCTGAAGATATCTGTTAAGTCTATCTTGTTCAGTGTGTCATTCAAACCTATTGTTTCCTTTTTGATTTTTTTATTACATGATTTCTCCATTGCTATGAGTGGGGTGTTGAAGGCTCCTACTATTATGGTATTATTATTAATGAGTTTCTTTATGTTTGTGATGAATTGATTTATATATTTGATGGCTATCACGTTCGGTGCATAAATGTTGTTAGGTCTTCTTGGTGGATAGACCCCTTAATTATGATATAATGCCCTTTCTTCACCTCTTGTTACATTCTTTATTTAAAGTCTAGATTGTCTGATATAAGTATGGCTACTCTGGCTTTCTTTTGTTGACCATTAGCATGATAGATGGTTCTCCATCCCCTTATTTTCAACCTGAAGGTGTCTTTAGGTCTAAAGTGGGTCTCTTGTAAACAGTATATAGATGGATCTTGTTTTCTTATCCATTCTGTTACCATTTCTGACTTTTGATTGGAGCACTGAGTCCATTGACGTTTAGAGTGAGTACTGATAGATAGGAATTTATTACCATTATGTTTCTTGAAGACTTGGAGTTTCTGGTGGTGTTCTCTGGTCCTTTCTAATCTTTGTCGCTTTTGTTATTTATTTATTTATTTATTTATTTATTTATTTATTTGTCATCTTTTCTCCCCTTAGAGAGTCCACCTTAAAATTTCTTGCAGGGCTGGTTTAGTAGTCACAAACTCCTTTAATTTTTGTTTGTCTGGGAAACTTTTTATCTCTCCTTCTATTTTGAATGACAGGCTTGCTGGATAAAGATTTCTTGGCTGCATATTTTTCTTATTCAGCACATTGAATATATTCTGCCACTCCTTTCTGGCCTGCCAAGTTTCTGTGGATAGGTCTGCTGCAAACCTGATCTGTCTTCCCTTGTAGGTTAAGGACTTTTTTTCCCTTGCTGCTTTCATGATTCTCTCCTTGCCTGAGTATTTTGTGAATTTGACTCTGATATGCCTTGTTGTTGGTCGGTTTTTGTTGAATCTAATGGGGGTCCTCTGTGCTTCCTGGATTTTGATGTCTGTGTCTCTCCCCAGGTTAGGAAAGTTTTCCACTATGATTTGCTCACATAACCCTTCTACCCCTATTTCTCTCTTTCTGGGACCCCTATGATTCTGATGTTGTCCCTTTTTAATGAGTCACTGATTTCTCTAATTCTGAAATCATGTGCTTTTGACTTAATCTCCCTCTTGTTTTCTGCTTCATCATTCTCCATAAGTTTGTCCTCTATATCACTGATTCTATGTTCTCCCTTGTCCATCCTTGCCGTGGCGGTATCCATTCAAGATTGTAGCTCAGTTATAGCATTTTTTACTTCATCCTGACTAGCTTTTATTTCTTTTACCTCCACAGAAAGGGACTCTAATCTATTTTTGACTCCAGCTAGTATTCTTATTATTGTGATTCTAAATTCTGGTTCAGACATGTTGCTTGTATCTGTGTTGGTTACGTCCCTGGCTATCGTTTCTTCCTGCTGTTTCTTTTGGGGGCGAATTCCTGCTGAATTCTTTGGTTCAGGCTGTGCAGATTGTTGTGTTAATCCTCAGATCAGTTTTCTAGGTGTGCAGGATTGTTTAATGTTGGTCTGGCTGTATTTAATGGATGTGAGACACACAAAAAACTTCCTTGTTGTTCTGCCATCTTGGCTCCTCCCCCAACTTTTTCTTTTTTTTTTTTTTTATTTGAGCAGGATAAGAAAGATTAAGAGTATATATGATAGTCAGTATAGAAGTAAAGACTTGGAAGATGTGAGGAATTAGTAATTAGTGATGACAAAATCTGGCGCAATAGGATTCTAGACAGAGAGAGTGGTCCATGACAAGGAACATGCCTCTTATGTTGATCAGAGAGCAGGAATGCCAGTGTAGCTGGGTAGAGTGAAACACAGGGATATGAGTAGAAAATAAGTCTGAAAGGCATAGGGAAGGGTCAGATTGGTTAGTGTGTTATAAACAAATCTAAGAACATTAGCTTTTAGTCAAATGAAATTGGGAGCCCTCTTAGGGTTTTCAGTAGGGGAATAGCATGATCTGACCTATGTTTTCATAGGATAACTCTGGCACGATGGTGATAGGTTTCTAGGAGAAGGATGGGAGTGTTCACGTAGTGCAGGGCAGAGAAGATGATGGCATGAAATATTGCAGTAGCATGGTGAGTAGTGATAGTGGGTTCTGGTTATATTTTGAAGCTTGAAACAGTAGGGTTTGATAAGGGTTTGGATGTGATTTGTAAAAGAAAGAGAGAAGTCAAGGATGACTCTAGGATTTTGACACTATCAACAAGAGAGCTGGGTTTGCCAACACTGGATTTGAAGAATTTGTTAAGAGCAAATTTAGAGAGGAGTTTTTGGATTCAGTTTGGACGTTAGAAATATTAGAAATAAAAGGAGGATGTTTAAAGAAGATTTGGGTGCTACTTTATGTTTCAGGAATAGCAGTGAGGCTGGTGTGGTTGGAGGGCAGTGAGTGAGGGATGGTCTTTAGAAGATAAGATCTGAGAAGAGCCAGGGGCTTTTGGATTTTATCCTGAATAAGATAAAAGGGCATTGAGAGTTAGGAACAGAGGGAACAGATTAGATCTATAACTGAAAAGGATTACTGTGCTCTTGGGCTAGATATTTAAATATGCTATGCCTTATTTTCTTATGGGAAGAAGAAAGTAAATTCATTTATTTATTACAAAAATAATAATTGACTTAGAAGATAATATATTAATATCACCATTTTTTAAAATGTAATGACATTGTTATCCATGGACATAAGCAGTGACCCTGTAAATGAAACTCTAAATGAAACCAGTTGGTGGGCCTATTCAAAATCAAAGAGAAACTCTAAAAGTAATTCAGTATATTTACCTTAATAGTTCTTAAAAAAGTTGATTTTTGTTTTTATGTAATAATATCAGACATGTAACAGCTGGTGTGGGAGTCTTCATTTTCATGTTGCTTTAGTGAGTATTAAGGAATATCAAGTCTTGAATC
Organism: Leopardus geoffroyi; assembly: GCF_018350155.1. NCBI lineage: Eukaryota > Metazoa > Chordata > Mammalia > Carnivora > Felidae > Leopardus > Leopardus geoffroyi. The sequence goes on along the minus strand of NC_059338.1, from coordinate 24,369,002 downwards.
TTAAATGTGAAATTGATAAATATGTGAAAGGTTCATATAATTTATCTAGGTCAAGTAAAATGGCATTTTACATAAGGATTATAAGAAATGATTGCAAGTATTGATTAACTACAGTTATGTCAAAGCAATTAAATATCTTAGACTGTAAGATGATGCATTCAATAAAATTTATTATGATTTATATAGGATGTGATAAATTTTATCACTTGTACAGTTTGGTGAACTGAAAAACAAAAGTTCATGGTTACAAAATTCTGTAGCTCCTCTCATGAGGGGGTGGCATCTATTTCCACACCCCTCCAATGTGAGCTGATCTTGTGACTTGGTTTGGCAAACAGAATGGGGCAGATAAAGCTAGGTTCTTAAGAGGAGTTTCAGTTGCCCTTATTGCCCTGAGACAGTAAGGAAGATGGTTTAGTCTATTTGAGGATAAGTGGTCACATGGAGAAAAACCAAGCCAGGCAGACAGACAACGACGAACACTGGCCATTTCGCACAGGATTGAGGCCATCTTGGACCTTTCCTTCTAGCCAGACTTCTAGTCCAATGAGCCACGTGAGCGAGCCTAAGAAAACCAGAGAAACTTCCCATGTAACACAGAATCATGTGAAATGATAAATTTTTACTGTTCTAAGCCACTGAGTTTTGGGCAATTTGTTATTCAGTGATAAAAAACTGAAACGCATGAATGAAATACTTTTTGGAGTTTGCATATATTATCTGAGTGTGGTTTAACCAGGTGTTTTTGGTTCATTTAGCAGTTAGTTAATCAGTGACTACCAAGCACTTTGTGCTCAGTGCTCTAGGAAATAAAAATATACGGTTTAAATAGTGTCAGTAGGGTAAATAATAGTTGAGTTGGGATAATAAGTATTAAACTCTAAAAATTGGTATTTGTATAAGACATGAACTCATTCGCTCTCAGAATTCAGCAGGAACTTGTGGAATTTCTTGAAATTGAGATTCAATAAAGTCTATGAGGGAGCTTCATTTTTGAGCTAGGGTTCAAAAAATAGGAATCGTAGTAGGTGTTGCAGGAAGAGGGCTCTCAGTTGAAGGGAATGGATTAGGCAAAAGTAGAAATAGAGGGTAAGGATTATATACTATGATAGGTATACGATGTAAATAGTAAGTGAAAGGGAGATAAAGTTTGAGAAAACACAGATTAGATCCAGATGCTGGAGTCTAGTTAATTCTGTATGTATCACATATCTATTACCAAATAACAAGTCACCTAAAGGGGAGTGCCTTAAAACAGCACAGTTTGTTGTCTCTCACAATTCTGTGGCTGGTAACTAGGCAGTGTTTCTCCTGATCTCACCTTCAGTACTCTTGGCTTCAGTCATGTGATGGCCTGACAGGAGTTGGAGCATCCAAGGTGGCCCTACTCTCATGTCTAGCAGTTGGTGCTGGCTGTCAGCTGGGACATTTTGGTTTTTTCCACATGACCTGTAAGCCTTCAGTAGATTGTACCAGTCTGCTTCATAGAATTGTAGTCTCCGTCTTCTAAGATGGTGAGAACAAGAGCTTCAGGATCTTCTAAGATCCACACTCCATGACCCACACAGCATCACTTCTATAGTATTCTGTTGGTCAAAACAAGTTATTAGGCCATTAAAATGTAAGGACGTGGAGAACTAGTTTTCGCTTTTGATGGGAAGTACAGCAATACCACACTGCAAAGGGGTATGAACATAGGAACACTTGATTTACTGGCATCTATCATAATAATCTATCACACCATGAATTAAAGAGTGTTGTTAAACAGTAAGAATCCAACGGCTGTTTTGAACCTGAGATTGGCATATGTGTATGTAAGCTTTGTTTAAGAATGTGAATATGGCCCTTATGAATAGGTCATATTAAATATGAGAGCAAACTGAAGAGCAGGAAGTAAGAGTAGGGGACTTTTCTAGTAGTTTAGGGGAAGATAATGTTTGAATTACAAAATGGACATTTTTATCTATAAGCAGGGATTGACATTTAATGTGTAGTTATGCAAAATATAGTAAGCCTTCACATTTGAATTTTTAAAGATGTATAATTTATCTTCACTTTTATTTTCTACTGTAGTATAAAAGATAAGCATAAATTGTTTACATTTTCAAATATATATTATTGTAAATAAAATAAAAAACCTAATCCACAAAAATGTTTGTTATCAAACAGTTGTTCTCTTTGGTTATGGTAAGATTTTATCTGAATAGTATTATAATTAGTTTGACTATTATACTGCATAGGGGCAGCTGAGCAAATAACCTGATACAAATGAACTCATGTGACCTGGCAGGCAGCTCACAGAAAATTCCTAAGCATAGAACAAGGGCAATTTTTACATTCTGAAAACCTGGAGTTAAAAAAAGAAAAAAAAAAAAAAAAAAGAAGGGGCACCTGGGTGGCTCAGTAGGTTAAGCGTCTGACTTTGGCTCAGGTCATGATCTCATGGTTCGTGAGTTCAAATCCTGCATTGGGCTCTCTGCTGTCAGTGCAGAGCCCGCTTAGGATCCTGTTTCCCTCTCTTTCTGCCCCTCCCCCGCTCAGTCTCACTCCTCTCTCAAAAATAAATGAAAATATTTTTTAAAAAAAGGAAAAGAAGAAAAGAACAGTTTCTGCTTCAGCAGTAAAATGATATCAAGTACTCTAGGATTTCTCTTCTGTCCCTTGATTTAACTACTTGTGTGTTTACCCAACTACCTAACTATCCACCTGCGTATTCTCTGCCTTAGAAAAATAAAACAACAAAAAAATATTTAAGATAATTAAACATGTTTTGTATGTAACTTAAATAAATAAGAAAATTATCTTAAAAGGACAGAAAAGGAGTTTCTTGAATTTAAACAATGAGTACTATTTATTCATGGTCACCAAAATCACGCTATGTCCGCTCGTTGTGCATAGGGGTTGGAATGAGTGTCCAAAAGTAAACACAGATTGTTTTGGACAGATTTGTAGAGGAATAATTTACATGCCTTATAGTGCACTCATTTTAAATGTAAATACCAACCATTTTAAATGCATTTACAGAGTTCTGCAATCATCACCACATTCCCGTTGTAGAACATTTTCTATTACTCTATTCCCACCATCAGCCCCAGGCAGTCACTGGTCTGCTCTGTTTCTCTTTTCTGGGCATTTTGTATTAACAGTATCATAAAGTCTGTAGTCTTGTACATCTGTCTTCTTTCACTCAGCATGTTTTTGCGATTTATCCATATTGTAACATACATCAATACTTGTTTTTTCCCCCTTGCTGAATCATATGCCATCATACACTGATTTATGTTACAGATATGATTTATGAGAGATATGACTTATATCTCCAAAAATGTACAATATATATGTTTATTTCATAGTGTCACCATGCCTTTTGTTTATTTATTTTTATTTTTAGTATTATTATTTTTTTAGCCTGTAGTTGGGCTATTTTTAGTGCTATTTTAACCATTTTACTTTGGGGACATCTTGTAACAATTTCTATGCTAATCTCTGACTTAGCTTTGTATAGATGGTGATCTCTTGAGAGTGAGTTGACACCTGTTAAATCCTCAAACCTTTCATGTATACATGAAACACACACACACACACACACACACACACACACAATATACACACATATTATACAATAAGATAGCTTCCTGTAAAAAAAAAAAGACTATCACTCTTTTACAGGGAATAAATTTAGCAATTTCTGTCTCTATGTTCCCTGGCATGCATTCAAAATGTCTGTGTAAGTCAGCCATGAAATTCAGTCTATTCCTTTTACATTCTACTCAGGTATACTCTGTGATATTTTGGCTACAACTTTTGATTATTAATAAAAATAATATTATATTTGGTTAATTAGGTAAAAACTTAAAAATTATGTTTTCATGAGAAAAAATATATTGTACAATATAAGATTCCAACTCACTGAATGTGCTTTATGTAATGTGCTTTGGCTTTCAAAAGAATAATAAGAAATAATGTGCCCAGTTTAAAAGTCTTAATTTAATTTAATTTAATTTAATTTTTTTTTAAGTTTTAATTTTAATGCACATTTGTTTCCTTAGCATTTGTGGAATCCAACATCTCGAACGGATAGGAAAGAAGCTGAATCTCTTTGACTCCCTTTATTTCTGCATCGTGACATTTTCTACTGTGGGCTTTGGGGATGTCACGCCTGAAACCTGGTCCTCTAAGCTTTTTGTTGTTGCCATGATCTGTGTTGCTCTTGTGGTTCTACCCATACAGGTAAACACAGCCAGGTTAAGTTTTATAGAAATGTATTAAGCCTTATAAAATGAAATCTTCCATGCTTAGAATGAAATGTGGGCGGTTTATTAATCTATTAGCACATGTTATTATTGTATCTAGTCAATTAATTAAAATGGCCTCAGGAAATTCCTTCTCACATTATATTAGAAACTGATTTTTTACCCCTATTCACGAGTGATAAAGCTCACATCTCATTCCAGTTCTTGAAGATGTTTCTTTTATATAGAGGGTATTTAACTTGTTAATTATAAGATCATAGGATTTAGTTGTAATTATAGAATGATAGACCAAGGAAATAAACTTATGAAGGTTTGATTTCTTTTGATTCTTGAAATAATATAAAAGCTGAACATTTTAGTAAGTAAAAATGGATCGCATTTATTGGTCAACTAAAACAAAATCTGAAGATGATACATAAATGTTATGCAACGTTTTGGGAGTGGATAAGGTGGTCGCAAAGGGACAGAGGTATAAAAGGAGACTAAAGATGAGTAGATGCAATCTCCAACTCGTTCTTACAGTGAGCTTTTGGGTGCCTGTGGGTGAGCAGGTTAGAAATAAGATATGGCAAATACAAATCAAATTTGTATCTTCCATTACAAACCCTTGGCCACAGTTTATCTAAGTATACTTTATGTAGGTATGAAGAAGATCTTCCCACTCCTGTTCAACCATGCGTGTATTCCTTCCTGACATCCCTCCTCTATTCCATCTACTTCCCTTACATACCAACTGCTGCTATGCAACTAGAATGTGGCCGTGTGTGTTGGGTATCTCTCATTGCATGAGATGTGTGCTGAACTTGGTAGAAAAATGTAGAAGAAATGCCATTGAGGTTTTTCTCTTTGATGCAGCGCATGGCACATCATGGCTGCCTGCTTTCCTGGGCGTAAAGCAGAGGCACAAACCTTTTAGTGCTGTTATGATATAATAGGAAATTCATATTAATATGTTTCTATAGAGACCTGAAACCCCCAAGAAGCATTAGCGACCTCTGCAGCAATCACATGAAAAGTCTGTTATTGAAGGGAATGTGGATAATTTGAATCTCAATGAGTTCCATCTAAGAAATTGAGTATATGTAATAAACAATGGATGTATTGCATTGGTTTTTATTTTCATGCCTAGTGTTTTTCATTCATATGTGGAAAATGCATTGCAGTTCGAACAGCTGGCCTATTTGTGGATGGAGAGACAAAAGTCAGGTGGAAACTATAGTCGACATAGAGCTCAAACTGAGAAGCATGTTGTTCTATGTGTCAGTTCACTGAAGATTGATTTACTTATGGACTTTTTAAATGAATTCTATGCTCACCCAAGACTTCAGGTACATTAAAATTATGTTATGCATTTTACTGGATCATACCTAACATATTGTCAAAGTCAATTAACTGAAGGTGCAGCCTGCGTTCTGGAGGATTTTATTTATATGCTCCAATTTAGAAAGAGTAAATGAAGAACTACAAATATAACCGGGAACATAGAAAAAATGCTTAAAGAATACACAGTATTTTAAGTTTCCTTCTGTATCTACACTAAAAGACAGATGGAATTATGTTAATGCTACAGAGAAAGGTTTTCTTTGAATTAAAAGGATTGGTTTTTTCTCTTTTGGGTAATATATAAATGATATTTTTATGAAACAGTGAAATTTAAAATAAAATATAAAACAATGAAAAAGTAATTTCACAGTATCATCGACTTGAAAATATCAAAAATTTTATCAAGTGTTGCTGATAGAAATGTAGAAGTCTGAAATTTCCATTTTTTCCTTTGTTTCCTAGAATGTAACTAGGTCGTATAGTAGCAATGAATCACTAAAAATTGGACAATAACTGGCTGAATTGAGAACACTAATTCAGAAAAAAAAATCTCTTCATCTGTCTATGCAGATAAAATCTTCAGATACTTTTCCACTTGCCATGGTAGTGGGCCAGTGTAGATTTAGGTAATCTCCTTTCCTGCTTAATGCACTTAATTTAGGTCAAACAGGAAAGAGCTACTTGAATGTCTTGTATTTCCTCAGTAAAGTTGTCAAGAGGTTGGACAATCTTAAGATCAAGGCAGTACTGAGTACAGTTCTAATTAGATCTCCCTTAAATTGACTTTTGGAGAACTTAAAAAAATTTTTGTTATTTATTTATTTGTGTGTGAGAGAGAGACAGAGTGTGAGTGGGGGTGGGGTAGAAAAAGAGGAAGACACAGAATCTGAAGCAGGTTCCAGGCTTTGAGCTGTCAGCACAGAGCCCGATGAGGGGCTCGAATCCATGAACTATGAGATCATGACTTGAGCTGAAGTTCAGCCCTTAACCAATTGAGCCACTCAAGTGCCCCACACTGGAGAACTTTTAAAATACTTAAAAAAATATTTTTAAAAATACAATTTATAAGTGATACTTAAATTACATGATACATTCTTTTGTTTTCATATAATTTGCATTTTTGAAGAAATACCATATTTATTTGTTTTTATTATTATGCATATTAAATAATTGCAGGTTTTCTCTTTATAACCCATAAAGAAAATCTATTTTGGGGAAAATTTGAAGCCCCAAATTTTGATATATAGTAATTTATTCTGATAAATATCAATATGGAGAGTTCTCAAAACTGCCCAGATTTCTACTGGATATATTTTAGAGTGATAAAATGGTGAATGTTTACCACAGAATTGTAATTCCTATAACCTGTGTATTAAACTATTTTATCACTCAGAATACCTTTGTGTTTTCTCCAAAGGAGCATTATTTTGAAATACATGATGTTAAACTGTTAAATTTACTTTGTATTATCAATATTCTTATGAATCCTTATCCATTCAGATATTCATCAGAGATTTTTCATTATTATCAATAAATAATAATATGACCAAATGATATAAATCACCATCATAGTTTTTCAAAAAGTAAGTAACAATTTGAAGTATGAATTGATTTTAAGCACCTCTTCCCTGTGTGTATTGTATATTTTAGAGTTAGCCTGAAGTTATTACTGAAAACTTCATAGGCTGGAAATGTATACATAGTAAGCACCGGTTACTTTCTCTTCATGGTACTAACGAGACTGAAAAAGATAAGGATTATTGTATTTTGTTTTATGTGATTTTTATATGTCTCAGTTATGTTTATTATAGTGTCATGTTAATATATGCCCAGGTTTTAAATGCAGATTTTTAATTACTAGTGAAAGTTTATTTCTCTTTCATTGTATTTCTAAATGTTCTTAGACATTCTGTTTACTTATGTAATATAAAACACAGCATTATTGATTTCATCCTATTGCCCATTTTATTTTGAACAGGATTATTATGTGGTGATTTTGTGTCCTACTGAAATGGATGTGCAAGTTCGGAGGGTACTGCAGATTCCAATGTGGTCACAAAGAGTTATCTACCTTCAAGGCTCAGCCCTTAAAGATCAGGATCTGTTGAGAGCAAAGTAGGTATCCCTATTTTCCATCTTGCAATACTTTAATATCTTTTCTCTCCTCCAAATTTTAGCAGTTTTCTTCTTGAAAGGTGTATTTAAATACTTTTGAATACAGGGTCTTGCCTTTATCCTACTGTTGGTCAAATTGAAAGGTTAAAAATATAAAACCAGTGTTTTGCTCCTCTTTCTCAGTGCGAGGATATTCAGTGGACCGTGTCCACACAACACAATAAGGAGTGTGGCATGGTGTAATTAGCTGAGTTATCCAGACCCACTGTTAGAGTAGTCTCTGAATCCTTGAATACTGTTTTTATTCCACAAATAAAAATCTTGTGCCAAACATTATGTGAAATGCCAAAGCAGTTTGAGTCACGGTTTAAATTTTTAGAGTTTGTATTATATAGTGGGCAGATGACACTTCTGTTGCCTGGTGTTAGAGTTGTCCCTGGGGGCTGGAGGAATCAGAAGAGTAACTGAGTCTTAGTTGCTCTTTTCCTGTTGCACATGTGCTAGCCAGCCTCGCTTAAAGGTGACATAAGCATAGGCATTTGTCACAAATCATGGGGTCGTTCCATATAAGCAGAGTGAAAGCATGGTTGGGCAGACCATGGACACCAGGGAGTCAGGGCATCTGCAAACAATACCCATAGCTTCAGAAGCCAGAAGAAATCTTTAGCAGAGGTGGTTTTGCTCCATGTTTTTTGTTGCTTTTAAAGTTTTAAACATGTCTTTGTTGGGGAGGAAAAAATATCTTGTCCCTTTCTAGGTCCTTCTAGCTGGACTAAGAATCAAATTGACAAGAGACAGATTAACAAGAGAAAATCAAATTTAATAGTGCACGTACAGGGAATCCATACGGATGTGGAACTTTCAAAGATAGTTAGGCAAAAGGAGGTATATATGTCATTCTGAACTAAGGAGAAGGGGTAGAGGAGAAGGGGTAGAGGTCTTCCAAGGGAAGGAAAATAATTTACAGGAAGATGAAAAAGAATAATGATTTGGTAAGCATATGTTTGCTGGGCCACTCAGAGAGAATGGGACATGGAAAATTTTGATCAAACAGGCCTTGCTAGGTTCCTCCCTCCCTATCCTACCTAGTTTATATCCTAAGGTAGTTATCTATGGTGATAGCTCTCTTCTTGGAGCAGATTTTCTCATCTAATCTAAATTCTTCTTAGGCAGTGAGGAGGGAGATAAAGACCTTTTCCTGAAATTCAGCTGGGTTTTGATTGCTTTTTAGCTTAAAATAGTCTTCATGCCAAAGTGGCCCATCTTGGGGTGGCCTGCCCTTGGATCCTACATCTACATATTTATCCTTGAGTTGTCTTACAAAGTCTTTTAAATATGTCTCCTCACTGAATTTTAGAGCATACGTTTTTTTTTTCTTTGTTGTTGTTGTTTTATTTTTTTCTGGCTGTCTTGGTACGTGTGTTAATGGGTATGGGTGTGTTTGTGCATGTTCTGTGTGTGCGTGCATGTGTGTGTGTGGTGTGTGTGTGTGTGTGTGTGTGTGTGCAGGATGGTGATGGAAAAGAACAGAAGAAAATTCTCAAACTCTTTTTTGCTACATACTCCTGCAAGTTGATGACTAGATATTTTGTAACTGGAACTTTGACATTACTTTTGATTTAGATGCAACAGGTCACTTAAAGTGAGATCTTCAATGATTTAATACCTTCTGAAACAAAAAAGTTAGTAGAAACTATCAGGATATAATGAATGGTGCATAATTAGGAAATTTAGTTTCTTTGAAAATATATTAGTTTTTTTGGCAGATTAAATACTTCACAGTTGTCACTGTATGTACAGTAGTTAAGTCAGATTCTCCCAGTACCTCAAGTAAAAGATGACTTTAGGTGTTTGCTATTTGCTATCTAAATGCATTATTTGGGAACTCTAAAAAAATAGTTGCTTAGGCACTAACATAACTTGGATCTTTATATTCATCTGCATCGGTAATCAATATGTTTATTTTATTGTATACATTAAGTTCTTCACATAAGAATAATTCCCATATTATGTTCACTATGAATTTATGTGATAAATGAAGCCTTTTCATTATGTAATAAATTAAGCTTTTAGAATTATCTGTTAGTATTTTAGCTTGATACTATAGAAAGTAGCAGAATTTGCTGCCCCCAAATGTGCCTCCAGGGCAGGATTATCACAAGCTGGTTATTTTTAAGGAAACAGTAGATTTAGGAAAAACTGAAAGCCAAGTAGAAGTTAACCCTTTTTGTAAGGGATATTTACATTTGTAAGGAACATCTCAATCCATAAGGCTGGCTCCCCCTCAGTGCCTGGAAGAGGAGGATAACTCAATCTCTGGAAATTTTTGTGAATGAGAAGGCAAAGACCTAAATCTGCATAACAATCTTACCCTTGTTTACTGTGCTCTCTTGATAGGTCCCATATCTGGTTCCCCCTACCTTTAGCCAAACATCTTTTGTCTTTAGCTGAAGAAGGAGTTTAAGGTGGTGGCCTCATGGGAGAGGAGTTAATAGTTTTCCTTTGTGTCTCCCACTTGTACCTTATACAGGAAGTATATGTGTTATTAAACTTGTTTGTTTTTCTTCTGTTAATCTGTCTTTTTATTACAGAGGGGTCTCAGCCAAGAACCTAGAAGGGTAGAGGGAAAATTATTTACTTATATATTTATTAATTTCACAATTTAGAATTAGCATAATTCATTTATTATTAATAGTATTAAAATGATTTCTCAGCAAAATCAACCACATTTACAAGAATCATTCATTCATTGGAATATAAAAAGGATGATAATGAGGATGAGAGAGGTAGCAGGCTGGTAATACTAAAAAATCTGGGTTAAGAAAGAAGTATTCATTTTATGTTCATTTCTTATCCTAATGTCATATAAAGATTTGGGATTTAATGTTAACTAATACATTCTTCAACACAATTTCCCATGCAAGAAACAAGGAGTAGGATTCTCCAAACCAGTTCCAAAGGTCAGTTGCATGAATTTTGAATTGCTTTGTTGAAGATGATGTTTTGAAAATGTTATGTAATACTCATTATCTTATAACCATGGCTTAATATTTTTCCAAAACTGTTTGGTTTGGTCTAATTTCATGGACTTTTCTCTTTTTGCTGCATAGAAAATATAATTTTTGGGAGGGGGGAAGGTTTATTTTATCATAATGAACCAAAAAGACAAAACATTTCTTATTTTGAAATTAACATTTTGATGTTTTAATTTTTTTTAAGGATTAAAAAAAAAATTTTAAGTAATCTCTACACACAGTGGGGGGCTTGAATTTACAACCCCTGAGATCAAGAATCGCATGCTCTAGGAACTGAGTCAGCCAGGCACTCCAACATTTTTAGGTTTTTAAAACATTATTCATCAAGCACTGAAACATACCATTTACCACCACATATAAGAAATGTAGAACTTTAGCATAAGGGACAGTGGTTTGGAACAAGATGATGAATCATCTCCAAGAAATGTAAATGTATAGTAGAGTTTGACTTAAGAATACTAATTAGCTCTGTTTCTTCTCTCCTAGTTAATTGAGTAACTTTGCAGTTAAAATGTAACTAATCATAAAATAAAGACCAATACAACTCCCTGAATTTAAATAAAGCACATACATGAAAAAATATGTAATCACAAAATTGGAGTACTTTTTTTTTTACTTTTGTCATTATGATCTATTGAGTTATAGCCAATTCAACAATTGTTTTGTTCACAGTCAAGTCCAGTCATGATCTGCTAGAAATCTAACTTTCATTTAAGCCTAAGGATACTCATAGTTTATTTATACTTTGTGTACATTGGATTAAGCATTGGAATTCTATTTTTCAGACAATACACAGATATTTCAGTGTATGATTATTTTGTTTTTCTGTCTGTATTTAGGATGGATGATGCTGAGGCCTGTTTTATTCTGAGCAGCCGTTGTGAAGTGGATAGGACATCATCTGTAAGTTTCTAAATTTTCTTTCATAAATTGTGCTTCTTACCTTAGAAGATTGTTTTTTGGATTTTTTAAAAAAATCTGCCAATGTTAAATATAGGTGACTTTAAAATATTACTGAAGGGAAGCAAATATCTCTGAACAGTCTTTGCTATGATATATGAATAGTTGCATTATGGCCTATATCAGTAAGACTGTTTTTGAAGTAGTTTCTACTAATTCTTGGGTTTTCCATTGATCAAAATGAAATGAGTCATATACAAATAGAACTGGACCATTTTTTTAATTATGTATGTCCTTTGCTATGTAATTTTGTTAAAATGGTCTCATTTTCCTCAACTAAAACAAAGCAGATGGATCAGGCAGTCTGCACTAGAATCAGTTGGAGGGCTTCTAAAAAAGTATGCATTCATGAAAATTCTATTCTAGATATATGAGGTAGGGATCCAGAATCTGTGTGTTTAAAAAGATTCCCACGTGGTTGGGAAGCACATTCCAACTTGGCATCCTTTGGCTTAGATGATCTCTGTGATGTATTTTTATCAGACTTAAGTTATATAAACTCATAATTAAATTGTATAATTTACCAAATTATAACTTCTATTTTTAAACATGCATTCTAATTTTATTGTTTTTATTTATTTATTTATTTATTTATTTATTTATTTATTTTTTTTTTTTTTTTTCAACGTTTATTTATTTTTGGGACAGAGAGAGACAGAGCATGAACGGGGGAGGGGCAGAGAGAGAGGGAGACACAGAATCGGAAACAGGCTCCAGGCTCTGAGCCATCAGTCCGGAGCCTGACGCGGGGCTCGAACTCACGGGCCGCGAGATCGTGACCTGGCTGAAGTCGGACGCTTAACCGACTGCGCCACCCAGGCGCCCCTAATTTTATTGTTTTTAGAAAGTACTTTATTATTTTATGTTGAGTAGGTACTGTTAACTCTCGTGTTTCTAAGCCAGTGAGTTTATCTCTAGCCATATCTGTGGTACAGAGACAAAACCTTAGTGTTTCCTGTAGTGACTGAGGAAAAGGTAATATTGCATGGGTCTTTCTGGGACATGATTTGCTTTTTCCTGGAATAGTTAATAAGACCCTCTTGTTATATTAATTTAGACTATGAGTCCTGAATGTGGCAAGCTCTGTGCTCTCCTGTTTACCTCACTCTAATTTACCTAAAGTGTTTATTGATTTTTAAACCAATTTTCTCATCCTTTATTTGAAGAGGGTTGTTATCGCTTGGACTGTGTCTCCCAAAACTCATATATTGAAGTCCGACCCCCCAGTACCTCATAATGTGAACTTATTTGGGGATAAAGTCTCAATAGAGAAATCAAATTTTAATGAGCTCTCTAAGGCGGGCCTTCATCCAATATGACTGGTATCCTTGTAAAAAGAGGAAATTTGAAGACAGGTAGTTATGAGGGAGAATGCCACGTGAACATGAAGACAGCCATCTGTACGCCAAGGAGAGTGGCCTGAAACAGATCCTTCCCTCCTAGCCCTTAGAAAGAATCAACCCTGCCAACACCTTAATTTTGGATTTCTAGTTTCTAGGACCAAGAGACAATAAATTTCAGTTATTTAAGCCACCCAGCTTGTGCTACTTTATCACTGCAGCCTACTAAACTAATATGAGAGCATAGAACAAATATAGTTTAGAAAATTTGTAAAATATTTCTCTTTATGAAAATATATTTATTTTTTTCTTTAGTGTTTACTTATTAATGTTGAGAGAGAGAAAGCATGAAAGGGGGAGGGGAGAGAGAGAGGGAGAGAGAATCCTAAGCAGGCTGCACTGGCAGTGCACAGCCCAATGCAGGGCTTGAACCCACAAACCATGAGATCTTGACTTGAGCTGAGGTTGGGCCCTTAACTGACTGAGCCACCCAGGCACCCCTACAATATATATTCTTTATATATATATTCTTTTTTTAAATGTTTTTATTTATTTTTGAGAGAGACAGAGAGAGACAGAGTGTGAATGGGGGAGGGGCAGAGAGAGAAGGAGACACAGAATCCAAAGCAGGATCCAGGCTCTGAACTGTCAGCACAGAGCCTGATGTGGGGCTCAAATTCGTGAACTGTGAGATCATGACCTGAGCCGAAGTTGAATGATTAATTGGCTGAGCCATGCAGGAGCCCCTCTAATATATATTTCTAAAAATTCATCTGCTCCCCTTCTTTTCCCTGGTTATTATCTTAATTCAAACCACACCCTTCTCAGTTCACTTAAGTATCATTGCAGAAGTTTCTTAATTAGTTTCTTAATTAGATGCTCCAAATGTATTTATAAAATAAATGAATTTGAACTGATTACAATCTCCTGTATGTTTCCATAATTAGTTAACTTTTGTAATTGTGAATCTAGTGCCCCTTAAGTGGTAACTTGGTTTTAAAGTACTTGCTGCCCTCCAGTAGCAATAATGGTTTGAGTATTAAAGAGGAATATAAACATTAAGAAATAAATATATAATATCTTTTGGAGTACCCTTTACAGTGTGAGTTTGGGATTTTTCAGTTAAACAAATACGTTTCATTTTTTTCTGAAACTCTGCCAAATTAACAGGAAATGAATAAAAAATTACACTCATAAGGACCAAGGAGATGGTAGATGAGACAGCACTAACACAAGTTTGGAAGCTAGAAAGCAGATGGATGAGTGGTAACTGACTTAGAAGGAAGTTGAAATTTAAGTTGAGAGAGGAAACAAGTCAGAAGCAGGTTGCTTTTTGCAATGGAACTTCAAAAATCTCAGGATATAGAGGCACCAGATGCTTCTGTAAGTAAGGTTATATGTAGGACTAAACATATGAATAGTGATTAAAAGTCTGTTAAGAGAAGCAGTTAGTTTCCCTGAATCCCTTCAGAAACCCATTGCTGATCCCTTTCCCCACCCCGGGGAACAGGTTTAATATTGGCAGAGCTTGACCCAGGGATACCCTTCACTCAGAACCAGAAGGTGCAACTAAGAGTCAGGGTTAAGTCAAAGGTATTAAAGAGTAATTCGTCTCATTGAATGTGAGGTGCTTCTCCCAGGTGACTCAGAATCCTAATAGCCATGTCCACACCTCCATTGGAACAAGATTGGTGTAGTTTTCTGTAGGGAAATGATCCATCACAAGATAGAATGCTGTGTGAAGTAAGATTCCTACATTCAATCAAGTCTCAAACAGCTTTTGAGTGTTTCACTTCTGCGTATGTTCAGAGTACAGAGATCAATAGATGTTTAACAAAATTCCTGACAAGGGAAAGAAAGAACAGTGAACAAACATAAAAAAACATTACAAAAAAAGAACTCAGAGGAAACAAACAAAACTATACAATTGTAGGAGAAGAAGTAGATTTTAAAATGTATAACAGCTATCCCAGTAGTAATATGAGAAGTTGCAAAGAGTGTACATACATAAAGCAAGAATAGTAGGCTGTAGAATAAAACAATTGAAGACAAGACAGGAAACATTTCATGAACCAAAAAGAGCTCCTGGAAATTAAAAATAGGGTAACTCATGAAAAATTGTATAAAAGGTTCAGGAGAAAAGCAAGAGAGGGGAGGAAACAGGGCAAAATACTATCTCTACTATTGGAGAGACTCACAGTCAAATACAGAGAATGGTAATTTCCCAGAGCAGAGACTCATAAGTAGAAATCAACCTGGGAACCAGTGTGTGGGCAGGAAAACCTCAACTGCATTTGATGAATTTCTGGAGGTTCAGTGCAGATAACCCTGAGAGTTAAAAACCCCTGGGGAATGTAGTCATGGGGAGGGGGTCTCTTAATTTTGTGAGATTCACCTCCAGGAGCTTGACCAGGTTCTCACAGTAAATATGAGAGAAAAATCCCCTTGGGAGCAAGGGTCAGGGAAGAGGAAACATTTTGAAATACACCAGAGCATTCTGTTCTGCTTAATAGTCCCTGCCCTCAGGGAAACTAGTTAACCAGACCTTAACCTGCTGGAAACATAGTTATCGGAGCCCAGGTGATCTGGGGGAAGGGTAACACACAATTCCAGACTACTGTGGCCATCCTCTTTCACATAAGGGGGGCCAGGACACTGAAAAAAACATTTGTGAAGGTCACAGTCTAGAGATATGGGCTCATAAAGACTGATGCTAACTCAGGACTTAGAACGCTTCGCCTTACCCCATGGCTCACTCCCTCATTTCTAAAGATCTATTTATAGCAGCTCCTTTAACTTGGTGTGTAATGACTGGCTATCAAGAAAAAATTATAAGGCATACCAGAAGGCAAAAACAAAACAAAACAAAAAATTTGAAGAGACAGAGCAAGTATCAGAACAGACATGGCATGGATGTTGAACTTAGACTAGTAGTTTAAAATAACTGATTGATATGCCAGGGACTCTCATGGATAAAATAGACAGCATGCAATGACAGATACATAGTGTCAGCTGAGCTAGAAACCTTAAGAAATAACCAAAAAGAAATGCTAGAGATAAAAACACTAACAGAAATGAAGAATACTTTTGATGGGCTTATTAGTGGACTGGACATGGCTAAGGAAATAATCTTGGAACTTGAGGATAAATCAACAGAAACCTGCAAAAGTAAAAAGCAAAGAGAACAAAGACTGGACAAAAACAAACAGAACAGAATATCCAAGGACTCTGGGACAATTACAAAAGGTGTAACATAGATGTAATGGGAATACTAGAAAGAGATGAAAGAAGGGGATAGAAGAAATACTTGAAAGCATAGTAACTGAGGATTTCCCCAAATTAATGTCAGACACCAAACCACAGATCCAGGAAGCTCAGAGAGCACCTAGAAGAAAAAATGTCAAATAAATACACCTAGAAATATCATTTTCAAATGATAGAAAATCAAAGATAAAGTACTGAAAGAAGTTGGGCGTGGGGGTGGGGGAAACACCCTAATTATAGAGGAGCAAAGATAGGAATTTCATCTGACTTATCTTCAGAAACCATGCACGCAAGAAGAGAAAATAATAAAATATGTGATGTATTGGGAGAAAATACAGAAGGGAAGTCAATGTCAGAGTTTCGGGCACCTTGAACAGAGGGACAAGGAGAAGGGACCAGGTCCCGGTAATTGAATGGAGTTTTATGTCTTGACAGACGACAAAGAAGAAAAAACCAATATGCATGAGTGGCACTAAGTATACAGTATTTCTGCTCCTTTGGCAAAGACTGGAGGGTCTCACAACTGTGCTGTATTTTCTGTATGGGGTCTCACGGATTTATCTTCAGCTCTTAGAGAAACAGCCTTTCAGGACTTAATTACAAAACGGACAGTAGGCTGTTCCTGGTTTGCTCAAATTTGGACACACCAGTGGGCTTCCTTTCATCTCTTTTTGTTTGTTTGTTTTTAAGTTTATTTATTTTGAGAGAGTGTGTGTGAGTGGGGTAGGGACAGAGAGAGAAGAGGAGAGAGAGAGAGAGAGAGAGAATGTGAATGGGGGAGGGTTGGAGAGAGAGAGGGGAGAGAGAATCCCAAGCAGACCCCACACTGTCAGCATAGAGCCTGATGTGGATCTCGATCTCACGAACCAAGAAACCATATCCTGAGCCAAAACCAAGAGTCAGACGCTTAACCAACTGAGTTGCCCAGGCTCCCCTCATCTCTTTTTTAAAATCATTTTTACATATATGGACACAATGACCCAATTAAAGATTTATTTAGAAAAAAATACAGAAACCCAGAAAAATGTTGCACTAGCTAAGTAGCTTTAAGTGTTGAGGTAGAGGACACCATATTCCCTAATATATCTTGGGAAGGGCCTAGTGTAGTCGCTTTCAAACAATTCTACACTGTTTCCTACAGAGAAGTTGGTTCAGCAACTTCTGGTCCACCTGCCCCTCCATCCCCATTGTTTGGCTTAAATCCTATCAGGAGAGTAGAAATTCTGCTTTTTGATTTCCTAGAGGTTAATAAATATATACATTTTGGTAAAAAATCTAAGTCATCTTTTTTTTCTTTGTTTGTATCTTTTTGTATGTATGAGGGTTTGGTCCAGACAAACTATGTTGGTTGCCTCTCCCCAAGTACATCGTTCCTTTTGGGAGGTGGGTAGAAGAAGAGAATAACTCCTCCTTTATGATGATTTAGTGCTGCTACAATTTAATCATTTTACATTCATTAAATTTCTTGAATTTTCATTTAGAGGAAAATGAACTCTAGAATTCTACTCTTAAGCAGTCAAGTCAGTAGTACTGTCATTTATACTTGCTTTTGGGAGTGAAAATAAGTGGGTGTCTTGGGAGGGCCAGAAGGCATGGAATCATGATGTGTTCTTCCCTGATGGAATTGTGTTCCACTTGACTAAGAGCTGTCTGGTCTCCTTAATTTTAATCAAGCCCACTCTTATTAGATATTAGAATCACATGGGAAAATTCTAGGAGATTCTCGGGACATTCCTTCTCTATCCTGCAGTGGATAGCAATCAGTCACTCATAGGCTTCATAACTGCAACATGGGTTGAGAAATAGTGTTGAAACTATTAGATAGTGAAAAGAAACAGGTAGATTTATATTTTACAGACAGTTATGGAGCAAAGTAAAAAGTTTTACTTTGTTTTAAAAGCTGACCAAAAACATAAGGTCAGTTACATTGAACCTTCCTTGGAGAAATATTTGTTAAATATTTATTTGTTAAGTAAATAAGATTAGGCAAGTTTATTTTTCTTCTCTTAATTTTAATTCCAAAGATATATATGTGAAATTAATTACTGAAATGTTTATGATTTCTCAAGCAGTAATTTAGATTAATTTTTTATATATTTGGTTGTAAGATGAACCTTTCCAATAATTATTTTTAATATATTAGATTTACCTGGCAATATTTTCCTGCTGTATATATATATGCACATTTGAGTCATGATTATCTGTTGTGTGGAAAAAAATGTTAAATCTATAGAGCTGAATTTTTAATATTAGGCATACTGTTAAAGAAATTTTTCTAAACACGGTTTAAAAACATTCTGGTGTGATGGCCCAATAGATGCATGAAAAGATACTCAACATCACTAGTCATCAGGGAAATGGAAATCAAAACCTCAGTGAGATATCACTTATCAGAATGGTTAAAATAAAAAAGACAAGAAATAACAGAGTTGGAAATGATGTGGAAACTAAGGAACCCTCATGCACTGTTTGTGGGAATGTAAATTAGCACAGCTACTGTGGAAAACAGTATGGAGGTTCCTACCAAAAATAAAATAGAAATACCATATGATCCAATAATTCCACTACTGAGTATTTACCCAAAGAAACAGAAATACTAATGCAAAAAGATATATGTACTCCTAATTTTACTTTATCAGTATTTACAATAGCCAGGATATTGAAAGCAACCTCAGTATCCATCAAGAGACAAATGAATAGGGGTGCCTGGGTGGCTCAGTCGCTTAAGTGTCTGCCTTTGGCTCAGGTCACGATCTCACCGTTCATGAGCTCAAGCCCCACATTAGGCTCTGTGCTGATAGCTCAGAGCCTAGAGCCTGCTTCGGATTCCGTGTCTCCCTCTCCCTCTGCCCCTCCCCTCTATTTCTTAAAAATAAATAAACGTTGAAAAAAAATTAAAAAATAATGATAAATGGATAAGGAACATGTGGCATACATGTGCACACGCTCACACACACCACACACTCTAACAGAATGGAATATTATGCAGCTGTTAAAAAGGATGAGATCGTGCCATTTGTGACAACATAAATACATCTAGAAGGTATTATGCTAAGTGTAGTAAGTCAGTCAGAGAAAGACAAATACCATATGGATTCACTCATATGTAGAATCTAAAAAAAAAAAAAACAAATGAATAAACGAACAAAAAGCAAAATCAGACCTACAAATATACAGAACAAACTGATGATTGCCAGTGGGGAGGAGAGTAGGGGATTGGACAAAACATATGAAGAGTGGGACATTTAGGCTTCCAGTTATGGGATGAGTAAATCATGGGAATAAAAGACACAGCATAGGGAATATAGTTCATGACATTGTAATAGTGTTGTATGGTGACAGATGTTAGGTATACTTGTGATGAGCATAGCATAACATGTAGAGATGTTGAATCACTATGTTGTACACCTAAACTAATATAACACTGTGTGTCATCAATATTCAAAAAAATGTTTAAAATCCTTGTGTTATGAAAATGTTCTTTTACATTATTTTCTTTGGTACAGTTACACCTGTTGAACAATATTGTTTGCACACTTTCTGATAGATACATATGCATGTGTTATTGCTGGGCTGCAAAATTGAATGAATGAGTTCCTCTTTTGTTCTAATAACATTTTTTAAACCAGGCAGAATAATTCCGACTCTAATATTAGTTTTGTACATTCTTCTAATTGGAGGAGAGGCAGAGTTGTGAAAAACATCAAAATGAAAAATTAATAAATTTTCCAAAGGACTCTGTGTTGGAATTAATAATATTTCATAAAAAGAAATGTATTCCTATTTAAAGTTTTATATTCTTTATTCAAATATTGTAGGGTTCTCATGAACCTGAATATGCCATAGCAGCATCTTTAGTAAAGTTTTTTTTTCTTTGTATTGAGTGGCAAAAGTTGTTTTTAAAAAAATCATTAAGTGTTCGTTTCATCTAAGTCAAAAATTCTTTTTGATGTTACTAAATCAAATTTAATTAAAAAGAATGAAGCTCATAATAAATGGTTTTTAAAGAAAATGCCCATATTTTTTTCCTAAGATGGTTATTTATTTATTTATTTATTCATCTTTTTATTTTTATTTTAAAGATAACAGGCTTTATGATCCAGCAAGTCAAAGTATTCAAACATGTATTTCTCTACATAACATTGTGAAGGATGATAAATAAAATTTTTAAAACTTCTAATATTGTATTGCTAATTTTCTACAAAAATCTTGCATGTTTATATAGAACTGGAGTTCTAGTTAATACTGCTATTCTTGGTATACATAGTTTAGCTCATTTTTTTCAAGTCTATTTATTTAATAAAACGCAAACAAACAAGGAACCAAACAAATTTGATATTTCGTGAGTAGTGTCCATGTGGTGAGGCATTTTGTGCACATCGTGGCATTTCATGCTCACTGCAATTGTTCCATAGATGAGAGAACCATGGCTCAGGGGTGTTAATTAGATTTCCTGCAGTGGCAGAGCCTGGCGTCTACCCAGGTCAGGTCAACTTTAACACTCTTCTCTTTGTACCCAAACGGCTTCCCATGGTGATAATAGCTTACAGTTCGAATAGGTCACACATTTGGACATAAAAGTGGTCCCACAGTTTGAAATTGTAATCAGGAGAATATATGTGTGTGTGTGTGTGTATATATATATATATATATATATATATATATATATATATATGATTTTAGGCATCAGTTGTCACTCCCACTCCCCATTTTTAGTCTATTTTTTAAAAGACAGTTACTTTAAATCCATTAAACCACTGATACTGTATTTTGTATCTCTGCTTTGTAAGAAGAATATGGCGTTTGTTTTCTTTTTTCATTCAGCTGCCATTCTCAGTTTTCCATGATCCAGTTTTGGCCTTCTGTATTTACATTTTTGTATATGAAGGCTGATATCATTTACTTTTTATCTGGTTATTAAAACTAAATGTTCTGCCATTGTTTATTGATGAAGTCTTAATGTTGAATGCAATATACATTTAGAATTTTGTGACTATATACACTCTTTTCACTGAAGAACCAGTGATCACTTTGATTACATTTTCCCTTTTTTGTATTGTTTCCTGCCATCCCCTAACTTCTCAGAATCAGGTGTACATTATAGGTATATGTCGTAGACTCTGGGCCTAAAATTCTCTCTTGTCTAGCAAAAGAGCGGGACTCAGGATTGAAAGCGAGAGATGGCTAATGTCTGGGAAAAGACAAGAGCCCCGAATAAGGGTACTTGCCCTGTTTTTATTAGGATTAGAAGGCTTACAAACATGGCGATGGATGTGTACAAAGGGATAATGAATCTGTGAACATTAACTTGTGGAAGTGAAGTAAAGGGTGTCTTGAAAATATCCATGGTTAGGGGTTTGGGTTAATACAAAACAAAATCCCAGCGCCGGCAGTCTGGAGGAAGATTGTTTAGAGGGGACAGGAGCCAGCACCTCTGTTTACCTTAGCCTAGGGGATGAGACAGGTAGGGGAATTAACCTCAGGGTTGACAAGGCACCTTTTCTTTTGTTAACCATTTCCCCTCTGGGCTGCTTTGCCTGCAGAGCAGGGTCCATAGTCCAATTCACCAATTTATCTAATCTGGCCCTAGTCTCCTGTGAAATCAGCTTTTCTGCTATAGTACTAAATTGGGGGTGCTTCCACCCTGAATATCTAATCTTGTTTATTTCATATACCTATGTATTGGGCACCTTTGCACCTGTTCCTATTTTAGGCCTTTGCCTCTCCCTCTCTATTCTGAGTGCTCTGCACCCCCCCTCTATTTTGGGGTGCCTTTGCACCTCCCTATTCCTGGCACCTTTGTGCCTCCCTATTCTTGGGGTGCCAATCTGGTTTGCCCAAACTCAGGTGTGAGCATTTTATGACTTTGTATTTCTTTATGCCTTGTTAACCCATTGGTGTAAGCCCCGGGGGATTCCTAAACTTATCCCCCACAGGTATGTGTTACCATTCATTACTATTTTTTATTGTTATTTATTGTAGATTTGTTATCTGCACTCACTATCCTATTGTATGTTAATTTATTATTCACATTTGCATATAAAGTTTACCTGTCTTAGTTCACTTAGCTTCACATTTACATGGGGCCAATTGACATAATTATTTGTATGCTTCTTAGACCTGAGCATAGCACTTTACCCAAGAAATAAAAGTGCCCTAGGGTAACACTATCAATGTTTTTAAGCATTCATTCACTGAACAAATATTTATTGAGTGGCTTATAGTCCAAGCATTGATGTATCAACTGAAGATACATTTAGTAACAAGGCAGTGAAAAAAATCTCACGAAGCTAGCCTACTAGTAGAAGTGACAGTCGATATACTAATCAAATAAATCAATGGAGTGTTAGCTAGTGATGAGTGGTAAGGAGAGAACACTGGGGAAGAGGCATATGGAATGTTAGAGAAGGCTGACCTTTTAGATTGAAACATTAATTCAAAATTTTGAAAGACTAACTTAAAATATAAAGCTCATTAATTATTATTAAGGCAGGAACACAGAAAGCAACACCTTGTTGCTTTCACTAGAATATTTTTATGGCACCTAGTACCTACACTACTTGTATTCTTATACGTATTACAATTCTTCCTCCTTTTTAGGTCTAACCTCTTGAAAAAAGTGACACTCACTTTTTCAAACTTTTAATGCCCTTAGATTGCTCATTCCAGTTTACACTGCATCCATATCCCTGACAGTCTTTTTTCTAAAAACACCAAATGTCCCCTAGTAGAGAACATTTTGTATTATTTTCTTGTGCTCCCCATTTTGTTCAATAACCATTGGTACCTTTTTCCTCCTTCATGCTATTCCCTTCTCTACTTGCTTTTGTGCCCTCAATCTTTGTAGAATTCCTTCTTAATACTTAAGCCATTATTTCTCAATTGCTTTTAAAGGATCTTCTCTAAAAAAATATTTTGTATTTGTTAAAGGATCAATGCATCAAAAAGACGTATCATTCCTCAATGTGTGTGCACATATCTTACTGTGAAACCTCAAAATGGCAAAACTTCAAGAAGCTACAATTGTTAGAAATTCCAATATTGCTCTCTAAGATACTAACAGAATAAGTAGAAATAGAATCAGTATGGTTATAAAAAAAAACTTGAACTAATTTTTGCCAACTAGATCTAATTGACATATAGAACATTGCATTCAACAACTGCAGAATCCACATTTTTGCAAGTGTGTATGGAATATTCATGAAGACCATATGCTGGATGATAGAAGAAATGGCAGAAAAGTTAGAAGAATGTAAACATACAGAGTATGTTCTCTGATCATAATAAAAATTAGTTAAAAATCAATAAGAAAACAACAGCAGGACAATACGCAAATATTTGAAAATTAGCACAGTTCTAAATAATCTATGGGTAAAATACAAAATAACAAGGAAGACTAGAATTATTTTAATTGAATTGGGATGAAAATGCAACGTATCAAAATTTAGGGGACACAGCTGAAGTGGTGCCTAAAAAGAGATTCATGGCTTTAAGTTCTTGGATTAGAAAAGAAAGTTTAAAATTAAATAGTAAAGTGGAAATGAAGGCAACAATTACAGAGTTTAGAAGTGGTTTCTGCAAATGAGAACAGAGAAATAAATGGGGCAGCACCTGATGGTAATATGTGGTGAAGGAAGACTTTGTTTTTTCTGCTTTTTCTTTCTTTTTTTAGTGGGCAAAATTTTTAGAAATTCTGTATCCTAAAGGAAATGATCCACCAGAGATGGTAAAATGAACGATACAGGAAAGTGAAAAGTTGGAAGAATACAGTCAGAGGATTTATAAGATAGAATATGATCCAGTGTAGAAGGTTTCTCTCTGCTAAGTGTGTAAAATGCTCACTCATTTTAACAAGAGACGAGTATGTAGTCAGATGTGGTGGAAAGCGCTATGGACGCTTTATTATTTCTATTTTCTTATAGTAGTTGAGATCGTCAGAAAAGAGGGAAGAGATGGTAGAAGTTTGAGGAGCTATATGAAATAGTTCTCTAGAGCAGCAGGGGAGTGAATGACCTGGAGAAATGTGGAGTTGCTGAGCAATGCTCCTCTCCTATGTGATAGTATGGACTCTGAATGTGAAGTAAGGCCTGTTTAGCACATACGTGTGTTTGTGCCTGCCATCTGTTATTTGTAGTAGAAAGAGAGTTGGATTTAGTAAGGTTGTAGTTCTGCCTATAGAGTGGGCCTGAGTCAGAGAGGCAAGCAAAATGATTGTTTATGCCAGAGTCTGCTTACTTGGTGAAACATTTGGTACAAGCCGGTAAGCAGGGAAATGAGAATGTGGGCATAGAGATAAAGAGAATGAGAGTATCGATAGATTGAAGTTGCTGATGATGTCGGACATTCTTTGGAATCACAGTCCCAGAGAGTGAGCTGGAAAGTAAGAGGTGCTGAATGGACAGAGGAATGTTGGCTTATGTTGTGATGTGTTTTAAAAGGTTTAGACACAAGGGATGCCTGGGTGGCTCAGTTGGTTAAGCATCCGACTTTGGCTCAGGTCATGATCTTGCAGTTCACGAGTTTGAGCCCCGCGTCTGGCTCTGTGCTGACAGCTCGGAGCCTGGAGACTGCTTCACATTCTGTGTGTGTGTCTCTCTCTGTCCCTTCTCTGCTAGTATTCTGTCTCTTTCTCTCAAAAATAAATAAAACATTAAAAAAAAAGGTTCAGACACTTTACTTTCAATATCTTGTTCACTCAGTCTATCATTAGGTGTACTCCTAAAGATTTGTTCAAAGTTAAATATCCATTCAGTCATTTAATGTATGCAGCATAGTAGATTTACCATTTAGACGGATTTTCTTTGCAGTGGCAAAAGAATTTAATTTTTTGAGCTCAACTGGACATATGGATTTTTACATAAATGGCCTACTTCTGAAAAAAACCTGTAGTGTTTACTTTGCTCTTTTAGCTTTCTTGGCACAACTGATTTTTAAACTTCTTGCTTTTGAGACTGAAAAAAAATACATAACACCTCTCATTTATTTGCCGTTACTAAATATTGATTTCAGGCTAAAGATTATTTATATATATTTATACATATTACATATGTGATGTGTTTTCATAACAACCTTGCAAGGATGTTATTACTAGCTTCAGTTTGTAGATTAATAAAATAATACTGTGGTTAGCTATTTTAAGTTCTTAGGTGCATATGGTTCAGAGCTCACAGACCTAGTATTTAAAAATTTTTTTTTTCAACATTTATTTATTTTTGGGACAGAGAGAGACAGAACATGAACGGGGGAGGGGCAGAAAGAGAGGGAGACACAGAATCGGAAACAGGCTCCAGGCTCTGAGCCATCAGCCCAGAGCCTGACGCGGGGCTCGAACCCAAGGACCGCGAGATCGTGACCTTGCTGAAGTCGGACGCTTAACCGACTGTGCCACCCAGGTGCCCCCAGACCTAGTATTTATACTTTATTCTGTCTGTGTCAGGGAAAAATTGTATCAGACATTGTTAAACAAGCAAGGGAGATTTTATTTAGGACTGTTGCCGTAAAGGAGAGAGATTGAACTCAACAACTTGGAAACAAAAGTTTAGAGGATTTTTAAGTTCTGGGATGAACACAGTGGAAAAATCCTGGAGAGGGGAGATTGCTCCATGTGATTCCACCATGATTTGCTAATTGTCTCTTAAGAAAGTTCGGGTCCTATGTTCCCATAGATAAGGGAGGTAGAGGCTCTCGATTCTTTGTTGAATACCTTTCAGAGCAATGGCCCTCAGGTTCTTGAGAAAGACAATTCTGGTTTGTAAAACCGGTGAAAGCCTGGGAGAAGATTTAAATCTCAAAGGGGCAGAAAAAAAGAATTTATAATTGGACTTTTTCTAAAATAAAGGCTCTAAGAAAAGGGAGGTCAGAGGCCTATGGTCAGGAAGAAACCTGTCAGGAAATCAAGCTGAGGGAAACTTTAAAACCATCTTGGTCATCTGACTCCAAAGACTTTAAGTTGTAACTTTCAGAAAAAAGATTTATTTTAAACTATGTTGTTAGCTTTCCTCTTAAATGTCAAAGATGCTCATTTTTTCCTGATTATTACATGCATTTTTGAACATACGGAATCTTAGAGTAAAAGGCAAACAGTCATCAAACACTCAGACAGCAAATTCCCTATGTGACCCTTTCAGACAGCATGAGAAAAGAGCTGAAATACAATGTTTGCAGTTGTGGGGGGGGGGGAAGTAATTTTCCTTGGTACTCTAGGTTCTGTGTCTGTTTCCCCCTGGTAATAAAAGAATAACAAGAGAAAAGCAATCAGAAGTTTAATATGTATACCTCATGTGTACATGGGAGATACCCAGGAAAGCTGTAAAACTCCCCCAAATGACCCAAGCCATCACCTTCAATACTATCTTCACCTAATGACAAAGGAACGATGTGGGAGTGGGGAGACTAGTTCTGGGAGATTATCAAGGCAAGTATAGTAAGGTTGTTATGCTGATTTAAGTCTGGTGCCTTCTCCACTGATAAAGAGCTGTCAGTCATCCTTCTCTTTCTGGTACAGGGAGAGAGTTACACTTACAAATGGTGATTTACTTTATGAATAAGGGTAGTATCTACTCTGGTTTAAGAACTTCTCCCATGGCTGCTTTGTCTCAAAAATAATCAGATCAAAATAATCTTTATGCTAAAAAGTCATACTCTGGAATGGCATATTCTGCTACCCTTCACAATTTAAGCTTTTTTTAAAAGAATTTTATTTTGTCGCAAGCAGATCCATTTTGAGCATTGCAACACTTTAACACAATAACCATTTCTGTTATTTCATTACCTAATAAAATGTACCTTAAATTCTTTGGAAAGGTATTGCAAAATTTTTTGCTTGTTCATTCAATCCAGTGGTTAATAATACATTCTCACAAACATCTTCCTGTCTAATTAATAAAATCACAGAATTTCAAACTGTGAATTTTTAAACTTGCTAAGACACCCTGTGATCACCAGTGTAACTCATTTTTTAATCTGTCCAGAAATATCTTTTGGTAAATTCTTGGCAGATGATTATCACTGAACTTCAGGTACATGCTTTCAAGATAGCCTAGCCTCTTTATGAATCACTTTATTGATTATTCACTTGACACATGTCAGTGGGCTTTGTGAGAGTTTTAAAATGCTGTGGTCATAACTTTGTTAAGAATAAATCAGGGAAGACTCAAGAGGATTATGATCTGGAGTTAGATTTGCTGTTAATGGTGATTCCTGAAGAACCTGGGAAAGGATTTTTTTTTCCCCTGGGAGAGGATTTAAATATGCAAAAGACACCATTTAAGGGGTGTAAGGCTCTGGGCAAATTATTAGAACTTAGGCCAACAAGCTCTAAGAAATAATACAAGATTTCAGCTTTGAGAAGCAGAGCGCAAAATAGGCTTTGGTTCTTGACAAGTAAAGACAGAAAGTATATGTGTTGTTTAGCTGACCATAAAGTAGACTCGGTACACAGTCCCAAAATTTCTGGTAAGAAGATTCTAGGAATATGCTATATCTGGAATTTCAAACAGCCAGTCAGGTTTTTGCCATTATGCATCTGTAACTCTCAGCTGTAAGAATGGAAATCAGAAGTAGGATTCCAGTCCCTGAGAGATCATTGGAAGGAGCAGGAAGTACAAATAATCTTAAAACTGGAATCCAAGATAATGTTTCTGTCTCAGACATAATGTCAGATCCCTTCTGTTTAAACTTGGCAGAAAGATGAAATTATCCTAGCAGTCAAGTTTTGATACCAAAATCTAGAATGCTAGACTAAGATTTCTTTAATTATTTTTGACTATGGTGTTCATAGTTCTTGAAGATTGGGTTACTGCTGAACCTATAGATGTTTGACTCAAACTACATGGCTTCCTAATAGCTTGGTAGTCTAAAAGGCAACATGATGATTTAATGTTTTATATCTATTAGAGTTTTTGGTTATATGCTTCATTTTTAGTATTTTATTTAAGAACATTCTGAATTACTTTTGTACTTAATAAATATACATCAAATTTGAAGCCTGATTCTCCAAAGACATCAATTACAATTCATTACAAATGAACTATGCAGTTTCCTTAATTCAATCATAAAGTCAAACCAATTAATCATAGATAACACATACATAGATCCTATGTATCAGAATTACATTCAATTTTTTTGTATCATTATCTATATATATGTGTGTGTATATATACATACATATATATGTATATAGGTAACCTTATAATATATCAGCTATATATCTAACCTTATAATTTATCAGTTTACTTATTAGACCCAGACAGTGTAATTGTGAACAAAATGGCCCCTTGCAGTCAAGGTGCTTTTGAGTCTAATGCAACGTCTTGAGAGGGACTTCTAGGAGTATATTATTCTCTAGGCAAGGAGTATATTTGGCAATAGTTGTTTATAAAACAGTACATTTGAGTTGTGTTTAGGAAAGATTTGTTTTCCAGTTTGCTGCAAGTTGTTTTACTCTTGTATAAATGTTGTATCTACATTGTTCAAGGATCTATAAATTGGGGGCAAATTTATATACATATATTATTTTAAGTTTCATAATTCAGTTTTACTTGATCCTAAAAACTGTTTCCAGTATATATGTTTTCAAAATATACTCAAAATATAAAAAAATAAATCTATCATTTGTTAAGTGCTACATATGTATGTTTATAATTGAAAATGGGGTTGAAAGTGACCTTTGATCACACTAACGTCTTAGCCATTTTCTGAGTTGTAGACTGTATTTGAGAATCTAATGAAAATTTCAGATTCTCATGGAGAGGTGGGGAAACAACTTATGTATAAAATTTCATCTAAAATGTTGAGTTCTTTCATGGGTCACTTGGAATTCAGGAATAAAGACCTTTGCCATAGGTAAAGGGATTTGTTTTAGGTCCTTAGAATGCCAACAAATAATTTTTAGATATTTCAAATTATAAAAGTTGAATTTTATGAAGATGATTTTAGCCAATTTAATTTTTAGGTAAACTGACTTTAGGAGAAATGTTCTGCTTTCACAGCAGCAATAGACACTTATGATGACCCAATAATACCCTGTGTTATCTTCCTTTATTATTTAGGCTGTTTAGTCCAAAGTTGTCACAGTTGATGCTTTTATTTTTTGGTTACAATTAAATTT
Source organism: Leopardus geoffroyi (assembly GCF_018350155.1). NCBI lineage: Eukaryota > Metazoa > Chordata > Mammalia > Carnivora > Felidae > Leopardus > Leopardus geoffroyi. The sequence goes on along the minus strand of NC_059338.1, from coordinate 24,339,604 downwards.
AGCGTGTCTTATTTCAGGCTGAATTTTGTCAGCAAGGAAAAAACGAAATCAATATCATTTTCTGTTGTTAGAAGAATGAATTAAAAATCTTGTTTCTGTGCTGTTTTATTATCTGTATTAGCAAATACCTATTTCCTATTCCTTATGTGACATTTATGCCCTGGTACCTTGTTTCCTTTTTCCTTACTTAGTGCTCCACTCACAAGGTCATAGATGCTTGTTGGTAGGGCACAATGCATGAATAAAACAAGGGAGATTTGTGGGCTTTTAGCGTCAGTACTTCATTCATCTATTTATCCACTGATGTGACAGATTTAATGCTTTCTGTGTGCCTGATGCTTCTTTACATTATCTCACTTGATGTTCACAATATCCCTATGAAGTAAATATGGTTTTTCTTATTCATCTTTGAAAAGCAAATGAAAGCTGGTTGCTAGAGATGAATGAAGTACCCTTAGGATGAATGAAGTATAAACATGGCCCTTGTCTTCTTAGAGCTTATAGTGTAGTGGAGATCAACTTAAAAACACAGGTGAGTGAATACTATGATGGTCAAATACAGAATGCAGTGGAAACAGCTAGCATGGACTTCAGTCAGAAGAAGAGGGTTTCCTAGAATAAGTGACAGAAATTCTGGAGGCTCAAGGATGGAGGATGCATTACCACTGGAACAAAGAGTGCAAAGGCTAGGGAAGTAATTTGGGGACAGTTTAATAAAGGGTCTTGCAAGCCTTGTTAAGAAGTTTGGGCTTGATGCTCAGGATAAGGAATGCCACTGTAGGGTTGTCAGCAGCCAAATATACAATCAGATTGTAGTTTGAAAAGGCAGTAAATCTGATAAGAACACACAATTAGTAAAAAATATAAACCTTGAGATATATTGATTTGGAGGTTGTTGCCTTCACTCCAAGCTTGAAATGATGGCTGTTTGGACTCGGGTTCTGGCAGGGAGCTTGGAGAGAAGTGGACGTATTAGAACAATTTTAGAAGACATCATCAACAAGACTTGAGGACTGATTGACTGCAGGGGTATGAGGGAGGGAGGGAGGGATGGAGGAGAGTATTGGATGCAGAGGTATCAGGATTTAGTGTCTGGTAAAACCCACCTCTTTGACAAGAAAGAATTACCAGCATATCTGAAGATGAGTTCAATTTGGGATAAAAAAGCCAAAGGACAATCAGGGACATTGGTGTCATGGAAGCCAAGGGAGAAAATTTTAGGAGCCAGTGGTCTACCTGTCACATGTTGCCAGACATCATGTGAAATAAGAAGAGCCAGCTGCCTACCTCCACTTTACAAACAATTGAACCTTTTATTCTGAGAATCAGATTTGGTTAGTAGTTTTACTTATGCAGAATTTGTGACTAAAGCTCACGCTTTGTCTGCTTGGTTTTTTTTAATAGACTTTTTTTTTTTTTTTTTTAGCAGTTTTGGGTTTATAGAAAAATTGAACAAAAAATATGGAGAATTTCCACCATCCCTCCTCCCCAGTTTCCACTGTTACTAGCATCTTGTGTTACTGTGGTACATTTGCGACAACTGATTTATACATGTTGATATTTGCAAATAAATACATTATTATTATTAAAGTCCATAGTTTACATTAAGGTTTATTCTTTGCTTTGTACATTCTGTGGGTTTTGACAAATGCAGAATGATATCTATCCATCATTACGATATCTTTCAGAATACTTTCACTGCTCTAAAAATCCCCTGTATTCCACCTATCCATCCCTACTTCTCCACCTGCCCCCACTGCCAAGCCCGTTAGCAAACACTGATCTGTTTACACTTTCTATAGTTTCCCTTCTCCAGATGTCATATAGTTGGAATCATATGGTATGCAGCCTTTTAAGTTAGGCTTCTTTTATTTAGCAGTATTTGAGTTTTCTCTGTGTCTTTCTATGGCTGGACAGCTCATTTCTCTTTATTGCTGAAAAATGTTCTGTTATTGGGATGTACCCATTTGTTTTATCAATTTACCTATTGAAGGACATCTTGTTTACTTCCAAGTTTTTGCAATTATGAATAAGGTTGCTGTAAACAACCAGGGGCAGGTTTCAGGTGGATAAATCCTTTGGGTAAATACCATGGGACCCAAATGCTGGATGATATGGTAAGGGTATGCTTAGTTTTATAAGAAAGTGTAGACTGTCTTTCAAAGTTGCTAAACCATTTTGCATTGCCACCAGCAATAAATGAGACTTCCTACTGTCCCACATCCTCACTGGTATTTGGTGTTGTTGGTGTTGGATTTTAGTCATTCCAGTAGTTGTGTGGTGGTATTTCACTGTTTTAATTTGCAATTCCCTAATGATATATGATGTTAAACATCTTTTCATATGCTTATTTGTCATCTGTAAATCTTCTTTGGTGAGGTGTCTGTTAAGATCTTTTGCTCGCTTTCAAAGTGGGTTGTTTGTTTTCTTATTATCATATACTCCTTTTCTCTTACCAGTAACTTTATATTTAACATGCATCTCTCGTAAATTGCTTATGGTTGGGTCTTATTTCTTTTGTTCTAATATTCTTTATGTTTTAATATGTTCAGTTCATTAACATTCAGTGCTATCATTTATATGGTTGGATGTAGGTCTACCTAAGTTGTTTTCTGTTTTCCCATTCCTACCTTTAAAAAAATTATTTGACTTTTTTTTTCTTTTAGGAATTCAAGTTTTATATACCTATTGGCTTTTTAGGAATTATCTTTTGAAATTTTTTTAGTGACTGCTCTGGGGACTACAATACATGGCCTTACCTTTTCATAGTCCACTTCATGTTAATATCGCACCATTTATTTTTAAATATGACACAACTTATTGAAGTTAGAAACTTTGCACTTATTCTTCTGTTACCTTCATAAATTTCATATCCCATAAGACAATACTATATTTTTTCTTTATTTTTTTATTTTATTTTTCTTTTAATTTTTTTTTCAACGTTTATTTATTTTTTTTGGGACAGAGAGAGACAGAGCATGAACGGGGGAAGGGCAGAGAGAGAGGGAGACACAGAATCGGAAACATCCAGGCTCTGAGCCATGAGCCCAGAGCCTGACGCGGGGCTCGAACTCACGGACCGCGACATTGTGACCTGGCTGAAGTCGGACGCTTAACCGACTGCGCCACCCAGGCGCCCCTATATTTTTTCTTTATGGATATATCTGTATTTTAAAGAATTCCAGAGGAAAGCTCTTATTTTATATTCACTCAATAGTAACCATTTCTTATAGTCTTTTTTGAAATCCAAAGTTTTCACTCTGGTATCATTTCCCTTCAGCATACAGAAGTTTCTTACACTTGTAGTCTGATACTGATGACGATACACTTTCTTAGATTTCCTTAATTGAAAAAGCCTTTATTTCACCTCTTTGAAGGATCTTTCTCTATAAAATTATGGTATAATAGTTTTTTCCTCCCCTCATTCTAGAGTTTAGGATACTGTTTCCGTGTTACCTGGTTTCCATGATTGCTGATAAGAATCTTTGGTCACAAAACTGTGTTTCTTTGGCTGTTTTCAAAATATTGTCTTTACTTTTGGTTTTCAGTAATTTAACTACAATGTGATTAGTGTGGTCATTTTTTCATTTATGCAGTTGGGGATTTTCTGAGCTTCTTGAACTTGGAAAAGTATGCCTTTAACAAAATTGGGCAGTTTCTGGCTACTATTTCTTCAAATCATTTTCTGTTCTATTTTCTCTTTTGTGTTCTTCCTGGAAATCCAATTATATTATATAAGACATTTTTACATTGTTGCACAAGTCCCTGAACTGTGTTCCTTCTCTATTCCTCTTCTCTTTGTTTTTCAAATTGGATAAATTCTGTTGATCTATGATCAAGTTCACTGACTCTTTCCTATGTCATCTCCATTCTACTTCAAAGCCCATTCAGTGAATATTTTTCAGGTATTTTTGCTTTTTGTTTAATTTAAAAAAAATTTTTTTAGCGGCACCTGGGTAGCTCAGGCAGTTAGGTGTTTGACTTTGGCTCAAGTCATGATCTCATGGTTTGTGGGCTCAAGCCCCATGTCGGGCTCTGTGCTGATGACAGCTCAGAGCCTGGAGTCTGTTTTGGATTCTCTATCTCCCTCTCTGTCTTTGCCCCTCCCTTGCTTGTGTGCTCACACCCATGCATGCACTGTCTCTCTCTCTCAAATCAACAAATAAATATTTTTAAAAATTTTAAAAATATTTTCTATTCGTTTAGAGTTTTCCTCTATTTATTATGAGCAGATTTCCTTTATCTCAGTGATGATATTTTTATTATCTGCTTTAAGCCCTAGTCTGATAATTCAGACATCTAGATCATCTAGAGGCTAATGTTTATTGGATTTAATTTTGTTTGTTTCCCATGAAATAAACAAATAGGTCACATTTTTCTGGCACTTCATATAGTCAATAATTTTGCAATGTATTCTGAATATTATGTTATGTTGTGGAGACTTGGAGTCTCTTATATTTTTCCAAAGAGTGTTGATAGTCTTGTTTTAGCAAGCAGTTAATTTGGTTCACTTGAATACAATCTCTCTTACCCTAGTTTTTGGCAGTGATTCAAATCTCAGTTGAGATTGCTCTTATTATGTCCTATGTATAGGTTTAGCGGTTAGCCAGTGTTGTATAAATTTATACACAGGATTTGTGGCTTCTGTTCTCTGCCTGTCCCTTTTCTGGGGTCTACCACCCATCCAGAATAATGTTTAACCAAATACCGGGGCACCTCATGACCCAGCCAAGTTTATACATAAAATTGACCATCACACTGTATCAGGTTCATTGAATGTTTGCCTGGAAGACACACATTGTCCATTTATTCAGTTTAGGAATTCGGAGTTACTATTCATCAACTTTCATGCCTCTTAAAGTTACTAACTACCTACAGCAGCTTCTTTCTGCACTTGTTTAAATAATCCCTTATATCCATTTATATTTTTAATTGCCCTCTTGTTTCCCTAACAGCATTGTCAAATAGAACTTCCTTTGATGATACAAATGCTTATATCTCCACTGTTCCATAAAGCTTTGGATTAGCCACATGTGGCTTTGAACACTTGAAATATGGCCAGTGTGACAGGGAAATAGAATGCTTAATTTTAGTTGCTTTAAATTTAGACAGCCACATGTGGCTAATGGCTACTCCAAGGGCAGTGCTACCCTGGAAAATGTTTTTGTTTCCTTTTTCAAAATGTATTTTAGCTGACTCATTTCTCTAATAATTTGCTTTGATCTACTTAATGAATTAAGTAATAATTTATGGGGTCACACTATGTGTAAGATTTAATGTTAAGCAGGATTTTTATTCCTTTTCTAAATCTTAGCACCTTCTTTTTTTTTTTTTTAAACTGTTTTGGTATTTTTAATATCTGAAAGTTACTGATCTTTTCCAACTGACCCATGTAGAGTCAAGATTCTCTTACTTTTACTTTTATATAGAAACAAATTTTAAATAGTGTATTCTCTACATGTGTGGTTGCTGTAGTCCTTCCTCTCTTGCCAATCTTTCTAAAAGTGTTAAAATTGTTATAAATCCATATTTTTTCCATGGAAACTGTTACTAAAAACTATTAGTTGTGCTGCATTGTTGAAGGCTTCTGACCCTCAACTATTTTCCAAGAAGAGTACTTTTAAGTTTTTGAAGAAACTTTCCTCTTACTCTCTGCTAATTTTTTAAGTGCTGGTAATTAGCACTGATTGAATTAGGTATTATTAATCTCCTTTGTAGAAATAATAAATATATTTACAAATAAGTCCTTGAATTAATTATTTTGTATGTTTGTATGTTTAATTAAAATATGTTTAACTTTAAATTGTGGATGTGCGCATTTAACACACTGGTTGATTATTTTTACTTTATGTAGTATAAATTTTTCATTTTATTTCATGATATTTTGATATTTATCATTTCAGGACCACCAAACAATTTTGAGAGCATGGGCTGTAAAAGACTTTGCTCCAAATTGCCCTTTGTATGTCCAGATATTGAAGCCTGAAAATAAATTTCATATCAAATTTGCTGGTAAGTTTAATTTCAAATTTCAAATTGGATGGTAAGAGATATGTCTCTGAAATTAGTGGCAACTTAATATATTCATGAATGTATAGAATAGAGGGATTCCTTTTATCATCTACTTGTTATAAAAGAAGTTACTCACTTTAAAAAGTGGCAAGATAGTATTTTGGGAGTGTATCTTTAATTTTTTATATAACTTGGTGATTTTAGCAACTGAATTTCCTGGATATCTTGATAAGACTATAAATAGATTAGCACTTATAGTTTTATGCATAATATAAGCACAGGTTTCAAATGCTATGTATCTATTAATTTATTCTTATGTTTACACAGATAGATAGTGTTTTGCTATAGATTATCTAATACACAAGTAAACTTCCCATGCATTAGAGTAATACTGAAGTGTATTCAAGTACAAATAGATTTATTTAGAGATAGATTTTGAAAACATTTCAAGAAAACATACATGTGAGTTTTTCATAGAGACACTGCTTTTGAAGTAATTTCATCTGAGATTATACTTTAAACTGTTAGGAAATTGAACAGTAAGATGATACTTTAATTTTTTCTTAAATGTTTCTGTAGGAACTAATTTTGATCCAGACAGTAATTTATATTCATGTAAAAAAAACCAACTTTGTTTTTTTAACATTTCACCTTCATAATTGAAGCTGCAAACACCATTAAGATGTAAACCATTTTAACTATGCGTTAGCAAAATGTATTTCCTTCAGAAGATGTGTTTACATATCTTATAATGTTTACCTATTTGTATATGATTTTTAGTGAAAAAATTATAAGCACTAAGAAATTTCTAAATAATAACAAAAAATATTGCCATTCAATTTGCTCTGTTTTTTTATCTTTTAACTTTGCTTCTAATGGCATCATTTTTTTTTCCCTAAAATTTATTGGAAACAAAGCAATGGCTCTCAACTATGGCAGCATTTAAGTATCTGTCTGGAAGGTTTTTTTAAGTACTAATAACTGATTAAAATTGTGATGATGGTGCCAGGGCATTTTTAAGCCTGTTCCCTAAACTGAAAATTAAAAATAACAGCACCTCCTTTGTAAATGACTTTGTGAAATTTAGTGGAAAATACATGTAAATTCTCCATCTGCTATCTGTTACATATTTAATTAGCATTAAAGAAATGCCAGTTGTTTATTTAAAAGACCTTTGCAACTAAGCTGCTCCCTTTTTATTGTTATTTAGCAAAAGGAATATTTTTATAAAGTTCTTATCATACCTGATAATGACTTCTAATGATATAATTTTTTAGGAAGGTTGTAATGGCATAAGCATCAGACCAAGTCCTAAAAATGAGAATTTAAATTTGAGTGCCACCACTTAAAATTTAGGTAGGCAAATTAGAGTTCTGAACCCCATATTTCTTTTTTGTTAAATTATGTATCGTAATTATGATGTCTTTATTCCATTAGTTAGGATTAACAGTAAGAATTAAATAATATCGGAAACATACTAGGTGCTCAAAAAATGGAAATCGAATGTGGATCATAATTTTGAATGTGTTATTACTAAATTTCAGAATAGACTTTTGTTCTTTTTCCCTTTCTTAGCAGGCCATAAATAAGCTCACAACAGATAGATCAAACTCACTGAAACAGTCCACCTTTACAAACAAGAAATTACAAAGACTATTTGTATCGATTCTCTTTCATATTCTTATTTTGCCATTTTTTTGATAAACCCACTGAAATGAATGAGATAGTTAAAAATTCTATCCTGATAGTGTATCACAATATATCTAATTTATGGCACCTGCTGAAATTCCTCTTAATGATGTCTGTATTCTTTTATGGCTGAGATTACAACATCTCAGAGGAACTCTTTTCTTATATTATAAAAAGATGAAAGCATCCTGGTTTCATTAAAACGCCATAAGACAGTTTGGGGTGATGTATGAGACTCTGCAATGAATATAATATATTTTACATCTCAGCATGAGGTTAAAAGATTATGGACTTTGCATTTCAAAAGGAAGTGTATCAAGCTGTCACTTAGTTTGTATGGAAGATTGTTAAAATAATGGTCTTCAATGAACCATGTTCCCTGTGTCTATGTCCTATGTTGATGGGACCTTGCGGCTTATACCATTAAGAGATGAAATGCAATTCCCCACCACTTGAATAGGTGCTGGTTTTGTGACTTGCTTTGCCCAATAGAATGTGACAAAAGTTACACTGTATGACTTCAGAGGCTAAGCCTTAAAAGTCTATGCTTTTGCTTTCCCTTCACTGGAACATTACCCAGAGACTGCATGTAAAGGATCCCAATTTAGCCTCCCTAAAGATGAACAATCACTTGGAAAATGAGACTTATCCATCCTAGGCATCCTACCTCTCTAGCTCCTGACTTGCCCACAGCCAACCCAAGGAGTCATGTTAACCTACAGAATTTTGAGAAATAAAAGTGTTGCTTGCTTTAAGTCACTATGCTTTGTAGTTATTTGTTATTTGGCAATAGATAACAAATATCATTTGTAATAAAATAATATTTGCTTTACTTTTAAACCATATCATTTGATAATATTTATATTACTGTCTTTTCATTCTTATAAATGTTAAATAGCACAATTCTAATTATCACAGGATATAAAATGAGATAATTTTATTTTTTTTATTTACCTTAAAATGTTTATTTATTTTGAGAGAGAGAGAGCACATGCATGAGTGAAGGAGGCATAGAAGAGAGAGAGAGAGGGATAGAGAGACTCTCAAGCAGGCTCCATGCTGTCAGCACAGAGCCCATTATGAGGCTTGGTCTCAGGAACCATGAGATCATGACCTGAGCCAAAGTCAAGTCTGACACTTAATCAACTGAGCCACACAGGTGCCCTGTTTCTCTTTATTTAAATAGCCCCTTTAATACACCCTAAATTGTGGCACTACTACTATGACTATAATTTATATATTTTTAAAAAGTAAATCCATGTTTTTAAAAAAGGAAAAGAAGAAACTTCAAAATTTGGGTTATGAGTTTATAAAATGTTAAAAAATAGAAACAATATAGCAACCTACCAATTATTCCTTTATACAGATCTACCTTTCCTATCATGTATGGATCCTTTTCTTCTGAACAAAATGACTATAGGCATTCATTAAGGTAAACTATTGACTTGTTAAAATATCATTTGAATGAATTATTATATCATTAATTATAATTAAAATAATCCTCTACACTTTGATGAGAGTTACAGGGGAAAAGTCTAGGTGGGCTTGATTTCAGCAGCAGAAAAGATATGCTTTTATTCATTTCACCAAGACAGGAAAGTAAAAATAGTAAGTCTAGAGATAGAAAGTCCTCAGTAGAATAATACCTATGATACAGAATTTCTGAATATAAACCCATGCACACTACAAATTTTAATGAGATTCAATAGCATAAAAATATACTTCATAGATAATTTGATTATTTTAATCACCACAAGTTTCCTAAGAAGAAAATAAACTCAAACAATCTCGTACAACAAGTTTACTTTCAGCAAGTTTCCTTTTTATAATAAATTTGTCAAAGTAAAGAAACTGATATTGGGAAATCTGTAAAGAGACCATCCTCAGTCAAATCTTCATTCTGTTATATAGTAACTGCATGATCCCAAGCTCCTTAATTTCTCTTGACTTGAGTTTTTTTTTTAATTTATTTATATTTTTTAATTTGAAAGAGAGAGAGAGAAAGCAAGCAGGGGGAGGGGCAGAGGGAGAGAGAGAGAGAGAGAGGGAATCCTAAGCAGGCTTCATGCTCAGCGTGGAGCCAAGTGCGAAGCTTGATCCCACAACTCTGGGATCATGACCTGAGTCAAAATCAAGAGTCAGTCATTCAATTGGCTGAGCCACCCAAGCGCCTCTCAACTTGAGTTCTTTGATATAGAAGAAGAGGATAATAAGGGAAACTATCCCATAGGGTTGTTATGATAAAAAAAATATTCAAAAGAACATCAACCACTAGTAATTGGTACCTATCAAATTGATGATTATCATTAATCTTAAATGTCTATTTCTCATCCTAACAAAACTGTGTTACCCTTGTTTCCAGGAAAAGTAACTGAGGATTGCTCATAATGTTTTACAAACTGCTAATTATAGTAAATATTCAAAAAGCACATAGTTCTCAGCTTGCACATGTTTTCCAGAAAATAGAAAAAAAAAGATATTTCCCAGACTCATTTTATGAGGCTATCCTAGCCATGATACAAAATTCATTGAAGAGAGTATAAGAAATGATTAGAGACCAATTTAGTATATAAAATATACTACAGAAGTAACAAAGTAATGTATTTAAAAAATAATATTACCAAGCTGAAATTATTGTAGAAAGAGATCTTTATGTTAAAAGAGAAATTAGTATCATGATTTTAATGCATACAAAAAAAGCATTTGAGAGAGGATTCAGTATCGATTTACACTTAAAAAAAAAAAAAAGAAAGAAACAGGGTTAGAAAGCCATGAGGAAAACATTCATTAAGCTAAGGAAAATTATCTACAAAATAACCTAGAGGAATAAAGAACATTTAATGACCACATATTGAAAGTTTACCTTTGAGAGTACATTCAAACAAAGGTGCTTACTAAAACCACTTTTACTCAGCTTTTTCCTGGAAATCCTAAGGAGTGCAGTAAGATTACAAAAATAAATAAAAGTAGTAAGCATTGAAAAGCGTGAAATAAAATTGCCATTATTTATATAAGATTATATAATATATAATTATACATATATTCCACTAAGAAAAAGGGGATCTTATACATTTATATGATTTCCAAAATTAAATCTCTGCCTCAGTATTCACTATGAGCTTCAGTCTTGTATCTCCAACTGTACAGTCAGTATCTCCCATTAGGTTTCTAACAGTTGTCTCAAAATTAAGATATCTAGAAATATTTATTGATTCTTCCTGACTTGAAATCTGTTTCTGTCTCTTTCTTCCCCAAAACCTATGAGTCATCCTTCCATTGTTTGCATTCAATCCATCAAGTCCTACAGGGCAGACTCCCTGAGTATCCCAGGCTTATCCACTGACACCACACTAGGCCATGCCATGATCATGGCTGTGTCAGAACACTCCACTTTTCTTCTTTCCTGGGTGTCCACGATTTCTGCCTATAAGCTTACTGGTGCTCTTCATATTCCTCAGCACATTTGCAATAGCAATCACTGTTTGTGTGTTATGGTAGGCAGCTATACCTTTGTACCTCTAACGTCAACCTAAACTCACTAGTTTCCTTTTTCCAGTATATCAATGCCAACATTCTTTTACAATATCATTATTTTTAAAAGATTCTTCCTGGTGGATTATTTTTGTCAACCTCTGGAGAACAAAAGTCAAATGGTACTATAGCTTTGGTTGTGTTAAATCTCTTTTCCAGTGAGAAATATTTTTTATCAATACACTTCTTTTTTAAGAAGTGGCAGTTGGTACTGAAACATAGGAAGAAGTAATGGCAGTGTTCCATAGCTATGACTAATATAAAAATGTGGTTTTGTAACATCTTGTATTCTTTGTCAGCTTCTTGTAGGACTAGCAATTCTAGTAGAGTGCCTCCAAGGTCATATATGTGATCTGAAATCACCTAGAAAAAAGGACTCCACATTATTAAGCCCTTCACAGATTTTCTCCTCCGTGGCAAAACCATGATGAAAAAGGAAAACATTATAATAGTTCAGCTTTCAGACATGTTTTTGTAGATTTTAATCAGAATAAAACCAAGCCCATATCTCTTTCTTCACTCTGTATTCCAAAAATCATTAAAAAAGAAAACATGAAACAAGACAAACATAAGAAAAAAATGTGGTATACTAGGAAAAGAACTGCTTTATTGAAAATCCTTGAATGAACTTAAAGAATAAACTATGCTGTCCAATTATTTGAATCTAAAAGAAGTTTGCTATTTGTCTCCTAGACAGATGAAATTACTCAGAAAATCAGTGGGAGGTGAATTCCTGTTATATGAGTAAATTCATTGCTAAATTTACGCTGCCTCTATCTTCACCCCCCAAATAAAGGGTTATGTCACCTGTGAGTGAATATTCAATTCCCTTTCTTTTGTCAACAAACTTCAACATTCTGCGTCCTTGAAAATTTTCTATGTCATTTTAACAGAATGTAAGAAGACCTAAAAATTAAATTGGTAAATTTTCACCTATAGATAGGCGTGAGGAATGTTAATAAATTTGTAGGAGTAGAAAATGTAAAAGAGTAAAGAACATAAAAATCAATTTGTAGGTTGTGAATTTTCTATATATTTTATTTTCCATGCTTTGACTGTGATATTTCATAAGTAAGAGAATTTGAGTTAAAGTACATGAATGAAAGGCAGAATCGTACCTCAAGAGTAAAGTGTTGACTGAATGAAATTCTCTCTACTTCACAGCTTAAACATGCCTAGAAGAATGATTCATTATACTAGAACAGTAGGAGTTAGTTCTGGGAATTAAAAAAAAAAAAGATTTCAATTGCAATACAAGTTAAAAGTATAGACAAAAATATTTTTAACAATACCATTGACAATATTGTAGAAACTTACATCTTTCTTATAGTAGGTAGTTGTGGCTATCATTATAAAAGCAATATTGTTTACAGTATGTACATATGTGCACATGTCCGTGCCCACACAAACACAGATCTTGAAGAAATAATTTGACTAAAAACTGAAGGTCTTATCTCAATTTAGTCACCATTAATTTTTTTGCTGAAACACCAGACATTCCAATGCCTCACTTTTTTCTACCCAAAAAAGAGAGTAGAAAAATATTTCCAAGTAATATAAATATTGGAAATTATCTCAGCTGTTTCTAAATAACATATGTAAGTGCAATGCTTGACTTTCACCAAATGGTAAGGTGTGAGTTTTTCATGCTGAATAATTTCTTCATTTCCCATATAACACCCACATAGATATCATTTTAAATTTCATTCTTACAACCTACTTAAGAACATAATGCTTTGAATTCCTATTTTTTTCAAAAGATAAGTTACCACAATTTTGAAAATTCTTCATTTTCAGGTGGAAATATTTTTTCTTTGATTTTGTATTATGATACAGATTATCAGAAGCCACTTAACCTAAGGTCTGTTCAAAACTAGCACAATTTGGAGAGTTTTTAAATTTTTTTCTTTCCTCACTATTTTTTACTTTGCAAAAAATCAAACATATACAGTATAAAATTATACAATGAAAACCTGTATTCCCTCCATTTACATTCAGCAATTAACATTTTCCCACATTAGCTTAATCTTCTCTCCCTACAGACACACACTCACACACACACACATAGATACGCACACAGATATGCACATATTTTTAACTTCAGCATGCTTTTCCTAAGAATGACATTCTGCCGTGTACCCACAATAACATTTTTACCTCTGAGAAGGTTAAATAATTTCATGGATCTGGTTCATGTTTAAATGTTGTCAGTTGTTCCCCAAATATCTTTTATAATTGTATGGTACTATTCAGTATTAAATCAATATTCCATTTTTTTATTGCATTTGCTTTTTAATTTTTTATTGAAATAATTAAATTTGGAAGATTAGTATATACAGTATAGAGCATTCCCATATACCCTTCATATCACACAGCTTCCTGGGATGTTAATTTCTTATATAATCATGGTACATTTAATCAAAGCTAAAAAATTAACATTGGTGTAAATTATTCCTTAAGTGAAATATTTTCTAGTATTTCATTCCTCTTAACAAAAATATCGGTAACTTATTTGCTGTACTTTTTTATAGTTTTTAAGATTTTAATTTGTGGGTCTATTAAATAACCAAACCAACTTTCCTGTTTGTTCTCTTTGACACTTGATTAAATTGCCATTGAACATTAGGTATTTCACGCCATTTTCTTGTGGGGCACTTAAAATTAAATGAACTTGAAGCATCTCTATATTTTTCTCCATTAATTTTCTTATAGTCTTATATTTCTCCAAGACTCAATTTCATGGTTCTGAAAGCCAGAGTAGCATATTTCTTCTTCTGTCTTTGGAAAGTGCCAGGCATTTTCTATCATATCCTAGATCTATGATTTTCAGTCTGTAATGTAGTTTCTTTCTTTTTTTTTTTTTAAATTTTTTTTTTCAACGTTTATTTATTTTTGGGACAGAGAGAGACAGAGCATGAACGGGGGAGGGGCAGAGAGAGAGGGAGACACAGAATCGGAAACAGGCTCCAGGCTCTGAGCCATCAGCCCAGAGCCTGACGCGGGGCTCAAACTCACGGATCGAGAGATCGTGACCTGGCTGAAGTCGGACGCTTAACCAACTGCACCACCCAGGCGCCCCTGTAATCTAGTTTCTTAATAACAATGATTTATAAAGAATAACAGGTATATCATCTTGCACCCACATTTACTCATTCAAACAATGTTACTAAGTCCTACTGTGAACAATTTGTTATTCTAGGTACTAGTAGTATGATGATAAATCAGATGGACTAGCTGTCTATTCCAATGGCCGGTTTTCTCATTTTCTTTACCTTTCACCCTTTTTATCAAGAATGAGCCAGTGTACTTTTACATTTTGCCCGAGAATACTACTCTAACAGAGCCTGTTCTTTCCACATAGAGCTTCAACTATGACCTTATGATCCTCCTCTCCTGCCCTTGCCACCCTCCATATATATCAAAACTCATGATTCCATTTCTGTTCTAGTCTTATCAGATTTTACTTGATGAGATTAGTCAATCTGATAGACCTATTTTAGGTAAAGTTTTTTATAATTTAATATAATACCCTCATCTCTGGAGTAATTATGTTTGTATTGAAAAGTCTCTTAAAATAAGACTTTTAACCCCCAAAGAATGAAATCCTAATATAAAGATGATGGCAAATATTATCACAGGATATTTATCTAATGTTGCCTCAAAACACGTATGATAGCATGCTGTGCACACACAAGCATGTGTTTGGGGATGGGTGGAGAGAGACTGTGAATTAGCCTTTACTAAAGAATTGGAATGTTGCAGGAGATTAATGAAAGTTATTGTTGAAGGTATAACATTTTAACTAGATAATAAAGTAACTCCAGGGGACTTGTGGAGTGCAGTGGACAGGACACAAAGGGTCTCATAGGGGTGATTATTTAGGAAGCTATTAGAATGTTCAGGTGAGAGAGACTGAGCGATTGAACCAGAGTAGT
The DNA here is from genome assembly GCF_018350155.1 of Leopardus geoffroyi. Classification (NCBI taxonomy): domain Eukaryota; kingdom Metazoa; phylum Chordata; class Mammalia; order Carnivora; family Felidae; genus Leopardus; species Leopardus geoffroyi. The sequence continues at coordinate 24,324,437 of NC_059338.1, read as the reverse complement.
GATGATGGATGTGGAAAGTGAGAATGATTCATGAATCATTTCAGATATATTCTGTGGACCAGATCATCACTTAACTATGGGAGACAAAGATAGTGAGAAATCAGTTTATTTGATTTTTGCCACTCTCCTCTCTTTTTTGTATATCCTCCCGTTTAATATAAATTGTATTATAGCAGTTTATGAATTGATTTGTAGCTTGCTTCGATTTTCATTTAACTCCTGAGTAGGAGTTTCTTTTTTTTTTTTTTAAAGATTTTATTTTTGAGTAAGTCTCTACACCTAATGTGGGGCTTGAACTTACAACCCCAAGATGAAGAATTGCAAGCTCTACTGACTGAGCCAGCTAGGTGCCTCTAGCTAGAATAGGAGTTTCTTAAATGCTCTTCAGTGACGTGCACAGTGCTCGACTCATGGTATCTTATTATTACTAGCATATAGGCTATATTATAAGATTTAAAAACTTAAAAGATCCATTAAGAATGTTCAGAAGTAGTACTATAACTCAGTAAAATACAAATATGCAATAATATATAAAATAGTAAAAAGGAAAAAAAAATTGCAATCTCCCCCCCACCACCTTGTAGGGAAAAACCTGATTCTTTCCTACTGTGTTTTTTTTCCTGGTGAGACTGCTTCACTAATCACATAGGAACATCACTTCTGACTCTCTGGTTACCAAATATGTAGAGGTGTCTTCCCCACATCAAGCAGTTCTCTAGGATACCAGCTGAATGTCTTACAGTTCAACTCAAGTCTGACTCTACCCAGAGATAGCATCAGATCCCACACGGGAGGGCTCAGGGACTGCCCTTCCCCCACCCCTTTCAGAGGCCATTTGCATATCCAGGTTGTCACCTGTGCTTCTGCTGACCAACATTTGGCTATAGATTGCAAGTCCCAGCACCCCCTTCTTGGGTTTGATTGATTTACTAGAGTGGCTCAAAGAACTCAGGGAAATATTTACTCACATTTACCAGTTTAATAAAGGGCATGGTAAAGGATACAGAAAACAACCAGATGAAAAGATTCATAGGGTAGAGGTCTGGGAGGGTCCTTTGTGCAGGAGTTTCTGTCTTTATGGAGTTGGGGCATGTCACCTTCCCAGTGTATGTATGTACCAACCTGAAAGTTCACCTAAGCCCCTACTGTTGGGATTTTATGGATGCTTCCTCCTGTGGGCATGATCAATGATAACTCCATTTCCAGCCCCTATCCTCTCTCTGGAGGAGGGGAGAGGAGGAGCTGAATCTTCTAATCTTCTAATCATGATTTGGTCTTTCTGGGGACCAGCCCCCATCTAGGAGTTATCCAGAACACGTCCAAAGTTGCTTCATTAGAAGAAAAGAGGCTCCTGGCATTCTTACCATTTCACAATTTACAAGGGTTTTAGGAGACCTGTGTCAGGGAGTAAGTCAAAGACCAATATTAGAACAAAAGAAACTCCTAGGGCTCTTATCCCCCAAGAAATACAGCATTTCAGAAGCTCTGTTCCAGGAACTGTAGACAGATATCTATCTATCTATCTATCTATCTATCTATCTATCTATCATCTATCTATCTGTCTATCATCTATCATCTATCTATCTATCATCTATCTGTCTGTCTATCATCTATCTATATCTATATATCTGAAATATATATGTCTTTCAGATATGAAAGTAATGTTTCATCATATTATAGTAAAAAAAAAGTTGTGGAGGAGAAGAATGAATTAGAGTAAGAGCATCAGAAATATAAACAGATTCCTGTAATTTTTTCTGCATCATTTCATTTTTTTCCTTGAGCAGCATTTCATATTAAAATGTGTGTTCTTAGAATGCCGCACTAGAGGTAATTTTAGGAATTGCCTGATGGGGAGCACAGGTATGAGTTTATTTGTTTAAGTAGTAAAAGGATGCATAGATAGAAATCCAGAAAGGATAGAGACATCACTAACATCTGTTTACACAGTTACATGATTTCATAAGGAAGCAGAATGAGTTGCATACAACATTTAAGTAGAAGGACATTTATTAAATTTTATTATAAGGATAAATGTGGGAGGAAACAACAATGTCTAGCCATATAAGAATAGATACACAAGATACTTGGATGTGGTGTGTATATGTATTTTCCAACCAAAAGTCATTATTAGATTATATTAAAATGAAAGGCAATACAAATGAAATAAGTAAGATATGGAATTACTTAAAGTAAGGTAACAATTTTATTAATAAAATTCATGTTTAATGAATTGTATTTCATTTTTATATAGAAACATATTATTAGCTAGAAGGTGATTTTGCTGATAATGTTGTTTTTTAATTTGTTTATAGATTTTATGTTTTTACATTTTTTTCACACAAGGTCCAAATTATTAAGTGTAATTAATGCCATGAAAATATTTATAAATCGTTATATCTAAGCAGGGAACATGTTATTCACTTAATTACAACTATAAAAATTATGTTTGTATAGACTATAATAATTTGTTAATGTGAACTAAAATATCATTATTAGGTAGGTAAAAGATAATGTATATAAATTTATGAATCTGTGAAATCAGCATATTGTTATATTTTATAACCCATGACAAATGCCATGTAATATTTTAATATAATAATAACTTTCATTGGTGCCAAGTTCTCATTTAAGCCATCAAGCTATTTTGTAGCCCTATATTCATAGAGACAAAAACTGATGATCAGTCAGTACCTACTTCCTTCTTGAGAATGTTAACTTAGCTCCCAATGAAGGATGAAAAATAAGCAAAATTAAAAAGTGATAGCTGTTTTTAAAAATCACCAAGGTGAATGTCATGAGCTTAGATAAGTTATTTCCAACAATTTTTGGAAGTTTATGTGTTTGAAAATAAGAAAAAGAAATGTGTGATCTGTTGAAATTGTAGATTAGTAATTTTGATGAATTAGCTCCTCCTTGGATTGTGTATTCAATATTCTTTGTTTTTCAGCGTACTAAGACTCACTTTTGTCAAGAACTAAAATAATAAGTAAATAAATAAAATAATACATCCTCAGTTACCATAAGAGAAGTTTTCCTGGACGTGGGCGATAAGCTTAAGATGATTATCTAGTGTAATTTCTAAGGTGAATAGTATGTGTCCTTTTATGATTTTTAATATGCAGTGCCAATTTGCTCTTCAGAAATGTATAGCTTAATTTTGCAAAAGTAAGCAATATTCCTTTTAACTCTTGCCCGTTGGACAAAGGAAAAATAATATTGAAAAATAATATTAAGAGTTATCTTATTATTATTATAGTTACACTAATATTGGCAGCCAACATTTATATAATGCTTATTATGTGCAAGGACTACTGTTCTAAAACACTTTTTGTAGATGAAGTCAATTAGTTTTCATCACAACCTTATATTATAAAGTAATATGTTAGTTATCTATTGATGTGTAACAAGCCCAAAATTCTGTGGTATAAACAATAAACATTTATTATTTCACAGTTTCTGTGGGTCAAGAATTTGAGAGAAGTAATAATCAGGGTATTTATGATGTTGCAAAAGATGTCAGTTGGAACTACAGTTACCTGAAGGCTGGACCTGCACTGGGAGATCTGTTACCGGTGTGGTTCACTCTTTACTCACAAGTGCCAGTACTCACTTACTGGCAAGTTAGTGCTGGCTGTTGCAGGAGGCCTCAGTTCTTTACTTCTTGGACTTTTTCTAGGGGCTACTTGAGTGTCCTTACGATGTGGCAGGTGACTTCTCCCAGAAAACATTGACCTAAAAGGCAGCAAGGCAGAAGCCACAATATCTTTTATGACGTAGCTCTGGCTGTCCCACACTGTTATTTCCACGATATCCTATTGGTTACACAGATCAGCCCTATTCTGTGAATACCAGGATGGGAGAACCAGTAGTGGCTGTCCAGGGGGCTTGCTACCATAAGTAGATTTTATTGGTATAGTTCACTCTCGAACAACACGAATTTGAGCTGCACGGGTCCACTTATATGTGTATTTTTTTGTCCAGTAAATATAGGACAGTACTATAATTATATTTTCCTTATTTTCTCAATAACATTTTCTTTTCTCTAGCTTACTTTATTATACGAATACAGTATATAATACGTATATTATACAATTTCTGTGTTAATCCACTGGATGCTATTGGTAAGGCTTCTAGTCAATGGTAGACTATTGGTAGTTAAGTTTTAGGGTAGTCAGATATTACACGTGGATTTTCCGTTTATGCAGAGGTTGGTGCACCTAATCCTCATGTTGTTAAAGGAACAGTAGTATTCTTGTTTTACAGATGAGGAAATTGAGACACAAAGATATTAAGTAAAGTGCTGATGAAGCCATACTAAGTGGTGGAACTAAGCCTTCAATCCATGTTCTCTGTCTCCAAAATGTGTGCTATTAAGAGATATGTGATATTGCTGTTAATAGTTCATTTTAATTTTCAATTATTGATTACTGACAGAGCTGTTCATTCACATATATCTATTGTCCATTTAATTTGTATGTTCATTCATATGTAAAATATAGCCCCGATCTCTTACTTTCTATAGAGGTGACTATTTTTCTTAGTGAATTATAGAGGTTTTTCATACTCTTAAGTTATGAACACTTTGATTTTTTAAAAATTGCATTGTTTTTTTCAGTTTTCAAGTTGTCTTTGGATTATGTTTATGGTGCTTTTAACTAACAAAAGTTTTATCTCTTTTTGGCACTTTTGTGATTTTTGCCTCTAGATTGTCCATAGATTCATCATTTAATAGTTCAAATCAGTGTACTTTCCAGAAGTTACTTCCTTTTAGACAGAATTTGTAGCAACCTCTAGAATTGTCCCTTAAGGTCAAAAAGAGTGTGTGGAGAGTGAATGACTGAAATGTCCAATTTACTTTATTTCTTGGAATCCGTTGATATGAATATTATATTGAAGAATTGTGGGGGCTGTTTGGTGGAATTTTGGTGATATTGAGGCCAAGTAGGGAAGGACTCAGCTAGACAAAACATTTGGCTCAATTACCCATGAAATCAACCTCACTTTGCAATGAGGAATTCCTTTTAAGTTACATATGCCCCCAGTAAAACTCAAATTTCAATCTTCTTTTGTCCTTTACTTTTACTTTGTTTAGATTGTTAGATGACCATCTAGTTGACAGTAGCATCTATCTGTCTATCTATCTATCTATCTATCTATCTATCTATCTATCATCTCTCTCTCCCCCCCATATCTATCATCTGTCTCTCTATCTAATCTATCACCTATCATCTATCTTATCTATCTATCTATCTATCTATCTATCTGTCATCTTCTCTCTCCCCCCTCATATCTATCATCTATCTATCTAATCTATCACTTATCATCTATCTCTCTATCTAATCTATCTCTCTATCAATCTATCTATCATCTATCTATCTTCTATCTATCATCTACCTATCTATCATCTGTCATTTGATACAAACATTTTAGAGGAAAAGGGAAAGATTTGGTTATTATGGGAGACTGCCAAAAGGTGGGCAGTAGCCAATAAGTATGTACTAAATGCCTAATATAAGTGATGAAGTGAGAGCTTCTTCTGAAATTTTGTCCAGAGTAATGACACTAGCAAAAACAGCTGTCACAGATTACACATGACAACTATAAATATGGCTATGGGTCGTCATTTGCCTGGGAGGATCAGACAAATCATAGCATCTTCTTGTATTGTTAAAGGAAAGGTGTACACTCATATAAGCTCATATTTCCATTTATTCTCCATTTTTCTAAAACAAAAATATTTACTTGGTATAGAAATTTATAATTTACTGCATGGTGTCCTATGTTAGTTCAATCTGAAATTTGTATTTTTATAAGGTAGATGTAAATAACTATACCTATTTTTCTAATATGTTACTGAGCATAGTTGCCTAAAGACTACATGCTTAAAGGCATGAGATTCAGACTTGTATTTTGTGACTCCAAATCTAATGATCTTTAAATAGAGTACAGGACAACATTTGTAACATTTTTCTACTTTATCATGCACTTTTACAAGTGCTAAGATATTATATTTAATCTTCATAGAATTTAATCTTGATTCAGAAGATCCATTTTCCATTTAATTGGCAAGAATTCCTTGAGAGTTAGAGTGAAAGAGGTATGTAATGGAGTATTTACCTGGACTTGACATCATCGCAAATACTTCCAGTCTTATTTACACAATTCAAATCTCACAATACCCAGCCTCAATCTTCTGTGTTTCAATTTTGCTTATTCAACCATCCATTACTATCTAAACACACTCCTTCTGCCTCATTATGACTTTTGGTGCAGTGCTATTCAAAGTGTAGTCCAATGACAAGTTTTAGTCTACAGACTTTTGCTGGGCTACAAGTACATCAATTGAGAGTAAGCATTTAGAAACTTTGATAGCAATTTGACATCACTGTGACATCCAAGGGCATAATCAATGTGTTATCTCTTTGGAAAGTGAAAAGACTCACATCAGAATCATAGGTGAGTCACACATGGCATGAGTTCTATATCAGCCATGCACAATAGAAATGGATGGTGTCTGCAGTGGGTTGGAAATGAAGAAGAAAAAAAAATACTGGTTCTTCATCACAAATAGCTGAGGAGCATTGTTCTAATGCATCATCAATCTGGATTCTTCATGGGCCTCTCTTTCCTTTCTTCTCTTCTGCCCTCTTTAAACAACCTGAGCTCTGTGGGCTGTCATTTCAAACAAACTCATATCACTATAGTAATTTCCTTTATTTTTGAAAAGAAAGCATACACACAACAAGATCCTACATGGGTGGATCCTCTTTTTCCTGCTCCTTGGCTGAGCACTGCTGGGGAAAAAAAAATCACTTAGAGGGTCAGATTCGTGTCCTCGTAAACTCATTTGGACAGCTCAGAAGCCATCTTAACAGAGTGGAATTTTTTCTTATCAAAACACTCTTTTGCTCTTGCAGTTACAATTTCAAACTTTATCTCGTTTTTCCTAGTTTTCTGGAAACAATAAGTGAAAATTTCCTCAAGTTTTTGCTACCATATCTTCCAAATGTTACTTCATTTTCACTTATTACTCCCTGCCTTCCTTCTATTACAATACACTTCCCTTTAATCTGTATGCTGGATCTCATTGTCTCATAGTCTGTCAGCAACCTTGTAATATTTTCTCTCCTTAATCCTTAGACCTTTCTCTTTTTTTGTTAATTTAGTTTCCATAAAAGTTTATTCTCCTACCTCTGATTTTATTTTTAAGAAAATTACCTCTGTCCACTTTCTTCACCATTCAACTAACTTATTCTTAATTTACCCTTAAAATCTTAGTTTATTTTTTAAATTCTTTAAAGTTTATTTATTTGTTATTTTTGAGAGAGAGTCAGCAGGGGAGAGGAGGGGAGAGAGGGAAAGAGAGAGAATCTGAAGTAGACCGCACTCTATCAGTGCAAAGCCCGATGGTGGGGCTTGAACTCACAAACGGTGAGATCATGACCTGAGCTGAAAGCAAGAGTTGGATGCCCCAAAATCTTAGTTTAAACATCACTTCCTTGGGGATGCTTTTGTTGATTTGCCCCAGGGCAGGAAAGGTGTCCTTTTGTATCCCCTTATAGCACCTGCATTCATTCATTCATTCATTCATTCATTCATTCATTCATTTATTGTAACAGTTATCACAGTATAAAGGTATATTTGCTACTAATGAATATAGAAATCTTTCAAAATCCCTTTGTATCAGTGACTCAAATCATTTTAGTCCAGCTGTGATTTTAGTGTGTGTAATTACGAAGTGGTGAAATTGTTTTCAAGGTCAAATTTGACTTCATTCCTTCCAAACTCCTTCATGAAATGGTGGGTTTCGAGGAACATAGTGGTTGTATTTTTTTCAGTCATCAGTTTAATTTAGTGGCTGTTTGAGCCATTTGTCCCTCTGATAGCAAGCAGCAATCTTTAATGTGAGTTCAGGAGAAGGAAAAACCACTTGAATATATCACTTATTTTAATGTGTTTGGTAAATGAATTTTAAAGTTGTATAATTTTTGTGGAGTTTTCATAGGTAGTTTGAATTTAAATTAATAATGAGTTTAGGCAAGTTACTTTACCTCTGAACATCTGATTCTTTATCTGAAAGTGGTTTAACAGAATATACATTATAGAGCTTTTGTGAGGTTTAGTAAAATATATACACATACACACATATATAAACACATACATACGTACATAAAAACTGAAATGCTGGTTGGTATTGTTATTACTATTAAGATGATTAAATGACTATATCATTAACCCTCATGACATCAATAACTATCATGAGCTAGTGAGGAAAGAATACTTTTGGCTAGAACATAAAGAAATAAGGATTCTGAGGACAATAATTTTTCAAAAACGATTAACTTCTGTTTTCTGACATGTGTAAAAGAAAGAGAGGTTAATAGAATTAAACTTTTGCACTAGAGTACAGGAAACTTGATTCTCCTTTTGAACATTTAATTAGTATGATACTTTAAAATTGCAGCATTGAAATAATGCAGGGATTCAAGCAATAAGAAAATCAGGCAAGCTTTTTATACTCTTTATTATTGAGGTGAAATAAATCTGTTTTATAGAATATTGCCAATCTCAGATGGAGTTGAATCCTATATATTTAATATGCATTCTTATATTTAGATCTTGTAAAACTAAATGACTTTTAAAGGTTTACTTAAATCTATTCTTAGCCAGTTAGTGGTTGCATGGCTCACAATCCTGGAATTGGCAAAAGTCTCTGATGTGTGCTCATGCATGTGTGTATATATATATGTGCACACACACACACACATTCATCAATTGGTTATTTTATTGATTAAAGTGACAAAATCAAAATAAAGCTCAATTGTTAGAGATTATCCATTCTCTTCTAAGAAGAAAAAGCAATTTTCATAGCAATCGACCCACTCATGCTTATAAACAGTATAATAAGCAAAGGATATGTGAGAGTTTTTTATAACACAATTTGTTCAGTCCATGCAATAAACTTTTCCCCTTAAAATAAAAGCAAATAACATTCAATTTTTCAAGTTTATCCTGTTTTGTGTTTCTGTTTAAAAGCTCTTTTCCAAAGGATATTTGATTTCTGTAAATCACAACCCTGCCTTGGTTTAGTGCACTTTCCACTGTTGTTACTGCTTTCCAAAGACCTGTTACCTAGCAACTGCATGGAAGAAGCTTCTAGTATTTTAAATCATACAAGAGCTCAGAAAATACTGAGGCAGACTTTTAAAAAAAGATTCTGACTTGTTAAAATGTAATTAACAATTTTATTTTCCATAAAGTAAAAGGGACTTGAAAATAGATTTGCTTCATATGTATCTATTAATTTGTATATTTAGTTATAATGGCTTATCTAAAAGCCTTTGAATTTTTTAAAATAATAAACATCACAATAAAAAAGAAACCAAACATTTCACATAATCCTATTTTAAAAATCATAGTCCTTGAAAACTTTCCCACTCCTTGAGGTAGTTAGTATTAACAGGTTGGTTCCTGTTCTTACAATTTTTTGTGTTTATTCAGACATATATGTGAACATATGAACATACATGCAGAAGTCAGCATTTTTATAAGACTAGGATCATGTTTTAATTCTATAACAATAAATTTATGTTATATTGTTTGGCTACTTAAATTTTTTAAATATATTATTGGCATTATTTCAAGACAGTTTATTGAAATCTTTGTTTTTAATACGCATGATTGCAATGATACATAGTACTTGTTTAGAATTTAGATCAGCATTTCATAGTCATTGTTTACTTTTCTCAGAAAATATGAGGGGTGCCTGAGTGGTTCATTCAGTTAAGTGTCCAATTCTTGGTTTCAGCTCGGGTCATGATTTCGCAGTTTGTGGGTTCGAGCCCCATGTCAGGCTCTGTGCTGGCAGTGCTCAATCTGCTTGGGATTCTCCCTCTTTACCTCTCTCTCCATCCTTCCTGTGCTCTCTCTCTCTCTTTCTCTCTCTCTCTCCCTCTCCCAAAATAAATAAATGAACTTAAAAACAATTCTATGAGGCATATTCTATTATTATTCACATTTAAAAATAAAGCAGATTAGGCTCAGAGGGATCAGTGTTTGTCCATGGCTTGGCCCACTTAGTGGTGGTGACACCACTTGATCTCATGTGCTTATGCTTTAACAGCAAGCCACGGACAAGAAAGATCTAAAGTAAATACACAGAAACTTCAAAAGGTTGAGAATATATGAGATGCACATAATTTTGAAATTCCCTCCCTTTCTTCAGCAAGGGAGGGAAACGAGAAGCCATAAAGAAAAATGGACAGATATTATCATTGCTAAGGAGTTATCTCTGTCTACATAATCAAAACTGGGCTTTTGCCATATATGTGGTCTCACCAACAAGAAGGAAGGAGTTTAGGAAAAGTGGTTTTGCCCACAAAAAAACAATACAGAATTTGGACAAACTTAGTCATGTGACCATATCTAACGAATGGGAAGCTGGACAATGTAATTTTTACCTGGGCAGCCATGCACCCAGCTAAAATTTGGGGATGAGTGAGAGGAAATAAGAACTTCTATTACTGAAAGCAAGAAGGAGAGAATGAATATGGGTGACAGCAGTTGCAGCCACAGTTCAAATCCTTATTCATCTAAGCATTTGTGTACAATATTTCCCTTTACATTAAGATACTCATCCATTAACACGCACACGAATAAATTAGTTAGCTGCCTCCACCCCCATCCCATATGAATATAAAATAGTGAAACAAGATAATTGTAATAAAATATTGGTGTTTGGAAAAAAGAACCAGAGATACACAACAGTTATTGGCCCATAGCAATGATGAAATCCTGCGGGACATGAATGGCAGAGACCTTGCAGTAAATTCCTTATCAGATACTCATTCTGCTCTTAGAGAATAACTCTTTTGTCTATTCATAACCATGTCTCCTTGTGCACTATTCTCTGTGGCCTTAGAGGAAGTTCAAATTGGAGCAGATTTCTTTCATTCCTTTCCCTGTGTCAGTAATTGTTTTCAAAGTTCTTCTCCAAGAACTCTCTTAAACCTGCCTTATACTGGCTTTTGTTGTCCTGTTCATGTCTCCTTTTTGATTATAATGGCAGCTACTTTGGCATCACTTGAAACAATAAGTTTGAGTGAGAAGGCTGCACTTTAATCTGATTCTTGCCACAGATCTGGCTTTATTGGTTTTGGAGAAATGTTAATGGAAGGCCTCTGATGAAGACGCTGGAAGAGTATCATCTGCTATTTAGGGTGCAATTCACTTTTTGGTTCTGCAACTGTCCAGATTCTTGGACTCTTGATTTGGCTTTCTGGCTTTAAGCAAACAGTGCCCTACTTAAGAGAGCTTTATTCCTTTTTCTCTCTGCTTGCAAAGTGATCAGTTCTTACCTGAGGTCATCTTTCTATATGTGACTAAAGTCAGCAAAGTGCTACCACCACTCATTAGTGTTCTTATCCTTTCCAAACATGTTTCTAGACATGTTTCCATAGATATGTTGTTTCTGCAGATAGAGTGGAAAATGGATAATAAGGAAAAGTAGCACTTCTGTTACAGGCATAATTCTACCTTATACATTTCAGTAGTACTTACATTTTATGTAACTTTGTCTTACATTTGTAATTATAAAATTATTTGATAAAAACTGGCAGTTTGTGACTTGAAATATCCCAAAAAGGAAATACTAGTAGCTGATAAAACAATTGAGCTCAAAAACGCTCATTCTCCATGTTCACTCTCATTCTTTTCCAAACTGCTTGGTCATAATATTCAATGATACTGGTAGCCATGAAAGTGATTCTCTCAATGCCCTAGACTGGTGTACCTATAATTTCCCTATTATATATGTTCTTGTTCACCATCCTAACTCAGCATCCACATCCGGAAACACACTCTACAGATCATGTTATTACCTGTTCATGTGACGCCCCACCCCCCCAATCTCTCTTCTTTGACCGCTGCCACTTATCATTCCAGTTCACATCCTCTAATCGGGAACTCCAGCTAACTCTTCACTACACTGGGAATGACGTTCATTGTTTCTACCAAATGTTTACTATTAGTTACAACTGCAGATCCTGCCTTCTGTTCTTAACCTGTATGAATTCCATAGCACACCATTATAATCCATTATTATAATTCATCCTCTGTTCATTGAACTTCTGTACATAAGTTAGACTTGTTTGTCAGAAGTTAACAGTGGTGAATTCTTTTTGATAGAAGACGGTGTTTACTTCCACACATTTGAATGTGGCCAGAGGAAACAAAACAAACGAAAGACAATCTGCAGACTATTCCCACTTTACATTGATCATCCCTGATTTCTTAAACAACTATGCTGTATTTTCTTCTTTCACTTCCATCCTCTTACTGAATCATCATTTCCACCTATTCCACCAAGAAAATAGAAACGTAAGAAGAAAAACAAAATTTTCATAAACTTCCACCTACACATCTACCTACCAACCTGTATGTACACACATATGACCTTCCTTCTTTCCTGTTATTATAGATGACCAGTTTTAGCAACAATGAGACAGAGAAGGGTCATAAAAAGATGGTATAGTATGTTAGTAAGATTACCCAAATTCTGGCACTCTATGATGTCATTTTAAAGAATTTGAAATATATCCTATAAGTGTTAGGATTCAAGAATGGTCATTAAACCATTGGCTAATCAAACAGCCCTATCCAGTCATTGGTGATAATGGAAATGTTCTGTATTTGCAATGTCTGATACTGTAGGCAGTAGCCACAGATGTTATTGAGCAATTTATTGCTATTGAAATATGGCTAGTACGATGGAGAAACTGAACTTCTGTTTGTATTTTGTTCTAATTTATTTAAATTTACATACCCATATATGGCAGTGGCAACTCTCATTAGACAGCACAGTTTTACAAGGGTAATAGGTGGAATGCTGAAGAGTTGGAAGACAAGAAGAGCAATTAAGAAGTTATTGTTGCATTTGTCTAGGTGAAAGATAATCAGTGTTTGAATAATGATTCAGGATCCCTTAGTGTAGTTCTAAAATCCAGAAAATTCTAGGGGAAAAAAAAGCATTTCTGTTGTTAGTGAGATCTGACCTGACCTGAAATTATATGGTGGCAATTCCAACACTGAATTTTATTTTTAGATGTTGACACATTTAACTGCAGAAATAATATTTTAAAGCATAGGTTGCTTCCTAGATGTATTACATTAGGTAAGGTAGATGAGGCTGATTGCCTTTCTAAAATCTAAAAAATAATAATAAAATAAAAAAAATAATTCCAAGAGTGGATATCTGGCCCTTAAGAATTATGGATAAGGATTGGAAGCCTGTAGCAAGTCAGGAGAATGGAATGGATAGAGACGGCTTTAGTGATATCAGTAAACCTTGGCTGTCATATGACATTGGGAAGTGAGGGTCAAAGTAGCAGGAAAGAATCAGTTTCTCAGTTCAGGTTAGGGGACAGTGATTAGTATTTTAAAAATGTCTCAGAAGGAGTCATATATTTGAACTTAAGAGGAGAGGTCTAAAGATATATTCACTTCTGTTTTACAGAGTGGGCTTCAGTTTTCTGTAATTTATGCAAAAGAATATACCTAGTTGAATATTCTATCATATTTCCCTGTGTTGATCAGCCATATTGACTAAATCAATTTCTGTTTTATGAAAAGAATACTGACTTTTTCTTTTTATCTAACAAGGAATCCCATGATAATTATATACTGACTCATTTGTCTAAGACAGTGGTTTTCAACCAATGGCATTTCAACCAGTGCCTCCTTTATACAGTAAATATTTTGTAACACTTCCTTTACTACCCTGGAATGAAATTTAGAGTAAATATAAGTATCTATATAAACACATTTAAAATAATAAATATATTAATCATAATTTGAAGGAGAAACAAAGGGGAATAATAATGTATTTCAATACGTAAATATGCAGGTGTGAATACTCAAGAAAGCACAATGGAAAGGAGAGATACTTGCACCATTAAGTATGTGCCAGCTACTGACATTGCTAATATTAGTAATTAAACATCTTAAATTTGTATAAATGACATACAATGCCAAACAGAATAAAATATATTTTCTCCTAATTTACACAGTATTTGTGTTCCTAGATAATTTAGTATACAGTTTTGCCCCTTGAACAACATGGGTGTTGTTGCGCCAACCCCTTACTGCCCTCTCCCGTCCCCCGCCACATGCCTGGCCCTGCCCTGCACAGTCAGCTTTTGATTCCTCCAAAACTTTAATAGCCTACCATTGGCCAGAAGCCTTACCAATAACATAAATAGTTGATTAATGCATATTTTGTATGTTATGTGCATTATGTACTATATAATTACAATAAAGTAAGCTAGTGAAAAGAAAATGTTAAGAAAGTCATAGGTAAGAGAAAATACATTTATAGTATTGTACAATATTTACTGAAAAAAATTTGTGTAAGTGGACCTGTGCAATTCAAACCTGTATTGTTCAAGATCTATGTCTACTAAAACAGTTCCAAACATACTCTGTATTTATGTGCAAAGTTATCTCCAGTAATGTGCGCTTTGCTGATGGGGTAATAGACACTGTAAAAGCAGTAAAGAAAAAAGAGAGAGGCAGAAACATTGTTAGCAGATGCTTGATTTTTCTTTTTTTTTTTTTTTGATGTTGAGTAAATCCTGAGATGTAACTGTAGCAGTTTCTTCCATAAAATGTAAAAGAAAAAGTAAATAAATAAGGAAATGAAGGAAAAAGAAAAAAATAATGGGCTCTTTCATATGGTAACTCATGAAACCAGGAGTAAGTTTATTATTTATCTGTCCAGGGCATTTGCTGCACCATTTCCCAAGTAATTTTTTATGTTTCTTCATCAATGGTGTTGGGTATGTGTTCATTGTATAGATATCTGACTCATCTACAAATTCAACCTTCTGTTTCTTAATTTAGCTAAAACTATTTTCTAAGAATATTTATTATCTTAGAACTTTACACATTGTCTTTACTTCTAATGCCAGCTCTAATTGTTTACTTGGGAAGGGAAGGTTTTTTCCCCAAAGTAAACAATACCTTGATCACTTCTCTCAAATATGACTTCTGTGGAAAATTGCATATCTGGCATCTGAGCCTTCCTCGCTCTATGAAAGTAAGGGACGTGGGCTGAGTACCACCCCCGCCTTAATGTGGCCTGTACCCTCTCATGTACCACCATATTTGGCACTCTATTGTTTTTATGTAACTGAACTTCAATTGTTATTTTTTATGTTTCCTGATTGGACCCTATCATCTTTTGAGTTTATGACCGTAGGTCTTGAGGTCAAAGTACAATTAAACTTAAATTTATTTTAGCATTAATCTCTATTGCTTGATATTATAGTTGTTTTGATTGTACAAAATCTATTCCTATGTTATGTATATGTTATCTACCATGTCATTTAGTAATTCTGTGTGCTGTGTGACTATGAATTTGATAAATTGATAATGCTTTAAATCAATACTAATACATTTTTACCATAGAATTTTTATCAGAATTAAAGGAAACTTTATACGGTCCCTGATTTATTTTCCAGACTGTACCTCAAATCTATCTGCCTCTCATCTGCTTGTCCAGAAGAGGCATAGGAAAAGTAAGCATTTTGCCAAAGGCTGCCTATTTCACTAATGACAGAACTGGGGCTAGAATCCCCTTCCCTCTTGATCACTGAACTCATAATCTAGTACTCTCTCTTTTGAAACATTTTTTCCTGGGGAAAATTGCACACGTAAAAGCATCTCTAAGACAAGTGTCTTTGTGTTGAAACTTTTGTAATTTTATTTATTGTTTTATTTTAATATTATTTAAAAATACTACTATCCCAAGGTAAATTATTCTTATTTACCTATTTTATTTCAAACAGATCATGTTGTTTGTGAAGAAGAGTTTAAATACGCCATGTTAGCTTTAAACTGTATTTGCCCAGCAACATCTACACTTATTACACTTCTGGTTCATACCTCTAGAGGGCAGTAAGTATATTTTTTCTTTAAGATAATGCATTTTAAATTATAAAAAAAATAATATAAGTGTAGTTATGTGATTTAGAGGTACAGTAAGCCAAGATATACAGCTAGATATGTACTAACACTTGTATTTGTGTGAATTATCTTCATATGACAGACAGATGGATAGATAGATAGATGGATAGACAGACAAATACAGACCTGTGAAGGGGAAGACCAAGACATAGAAAATTGACAGAGATTTGCTGTTTTTTTTCTAATGAATCTTGAGATAATTTGTTTCATTTTAAATTCTAAGTGTCTACATCATTTGTTAAGTCTAGGATTAGGGCACTGTTTCTATTTTTGAGATACTTAGGAAATAAAATTTTTAGAAATGAGATGATGAGAATCATTAGTATGAGATCTGAAAGCTATTTTCTTTTCTATTCCTAAGGTAAGTTCTTATTTCAAAGCTACATGTACATAATTGACATCAAAATTAAATTTTTATAATTATTATAGAATAACAAAGTATTTGATAAAACTAACAAATGTAGTATAAAAGAAATCACTTTTCATATGCATTTTGAGGTAGATGATGGAGAGTCATATCATCAGACCAATTTGTTCTATGATAGAGTTTGTATTTGACTCAGATGATCAAGGAAAGTATAATCAGTGAGTACAGTCCCCACTCTTATTTGAAGAGACAACGTTGCATTGCATTTCATACCTTTTCCTATTCTTTATTTGGTATTTTTGACAAAATGTTGATTTTATAGGAAAATTTTACTGTGGTGCTTGTGATTGTGATTATTTAAATTTAGTAAGTTAATTGATATTTAAGTGAAGTGCCAAGTCAAATAAATCAAGAAAAAAGGAAAATTCTTTTTTGGGATTTAATACCAGGTGGAGTAAGTTGCTAATTGGAAATAGCAAATGCCCTGCAATATGTCCAGGTAGATTTTACTCTCTTACCTCTAATTACGTCTCTGCTCTACTGAGATAGTAAGATTGTCCAAGGATTAATTAATTTTCTTAAAGTTCGAAATGAAAATATTTCTATTCTGTGCATTTGTAAGCCTTTAATTTGTGCAGTGGAAAGATGCAACAGGGTCATGAATGAATTGTTTTTCTTTGAAGAAAGTATGCAGCATTTTGATGAAATTAAACACTGAAACTATTTTAACACCAATGAATGGAACATTCACAGAACTCATCACATGGGCTCATTATTTTGCCATACCCTTTTTGTCATAGAATCATACAACTTTAGAACTGAATATCTAGTCTCACTTTATCGTTGTAGAAAGGATAAAATGTGCCCATCAACACTAACATACATCATTACTCATAGACTGGTTGAATTACGCTGTTCAAGTCACAGTAAATACTATTTATTGGCACATACACTATTGCCCTAGTGAACAAATGCACTTGATATAAGCTAAAAAAGAATTTTAGTGACCCTTAAAATAGGACTTTTCCCAATATACTTTAATGAATTTTGTCTTATTAAAAAAGAATGTTGTTGAAGACCTTGTTACCACATAATTAAGGATTGTCCATGAATAAAATTGACCAGCAAAATTATGTCACAATAAATGTGATAGTCCACCAGCATAATTTTCTTCATAGCAACTTTATTGAGACATAATTCACACGTCATAGAATTCAACTGTCTACAATGTACAATTTAATGTCTTAGTGTATTCACAGAATTGTGCAAACGTCACCGCTATCTAACTCCTGAATCTTTTCATCACCCCATAAAGACATGTTCTATCTTTTAGTAGTCACTCACATTTTCCCACAACCCTTTCATCCCCACACAATCACTAGTCTACCCTGTCACCATAGGTTTTCCTATTGTGGACATTGCATATTGCATATAAATGGAATCATACAATATGCGCTTGGTTTTTTGTTTTGTTTTGTGTTGTGTTTTTGGAATGGCTTCTTTCACTTGACATAATGTTTTTAAGGTTCATCTGTGTTGTAATATGCATCAGTACTTCATTCCTTTGTACAACTGAATAATATTTCATTATTTGGATATATCATATTTATTTTTTATTCATCAGCTGATGGATATTTGGGCTGTTTCCAGCATTGTAAATAAAAATGCTTTTAACATGCATGAAAAGATTTTTATGTGGACATATACTTTCACTGCTTTTGTTTATACTGCAGAGTTACATGGTAACTCTGTTTAGGAACTGCCAGAATGTTTTCCCAGGAGACTTTAACATTTTGCATTCCCACCAGCGAGGTAGCAGGGGTCCAATTTTTTTTTTTTTTTCACAATCTCAGCAACACTTGTTGTGGTCCAATTTTTGATTATAACCATCCTAGTGGATGCAAAATAGTGTCTCACTATGGTTTTGATTTGAATTTCATTCATGGCTAATATCCTTGAACATTATTTCATCTGTTTATTGGACATTTGTATATCTTCTTTGAAGAAAAGCCTACTTAGGACCTTTGCCAATTTTTAAAAATTGGGTTATTTGTCTTTGATTATTGGGTAGTAAGAGCTTTTGTATTTTCTAAATTCAAGTACCTAAATCAGATATATACCATCACTTGAACATATATAATCATCCAAACAAATCACTCAGTTTAACATATCTAATATATTTTATTACATGTATTGTTTGACCAAGTATTTGTATTGTCTTTTGTATTATGCATTAACTGAAGATATAGGCAAGATTCACCTATTAACAGAACATGTTTGAAATTTTGCCCTTAAGCATCAGCAGAAATTAGAGAGTTCAAATATACGGAATTCATAATAAGAGAACAGACTTGGGAGGTGAATTAAGTAGTATAACAGGGAAAATGTTGAATAGTCTAAGAAATGTTTTATGCAAGGATTATCAAACCCTTAATTGAAAACAAAGATTACAATTAATGCTCAATTTCTCCACTTTAAAAAGGAGAGATATTGCTACTAAAACTTCATTTTATAATAAATGGTGATTTTGACTACAAATAGTTGATATTCACAAGCTGTTGTGTACTATATTAGTTGGTAAGAAGTGAAAAGAGAAATTTATACTTTAGGATCCAACAAGCTGAGAAGTAAATATAATATAAAACATGAAATGGTCTAATTTAAAAATGCATCTTTAAATAAAGTGTTATATAGATTATAGTATTGAGAGAAAATAATAAATATGAATTCTGAAACAAATGAGATAAATCAAGAGTTGAGATCAAAGATCAGCTCTTTCATGACAGACCTGCCTTAGTTCACAGTGATAATGGAGTTCCTAATTCAGCTCTAGAGATAGACTCACCCACTCAAACACCTTTGTCCTCTTCTTAGTTCTCTTCTAGCCAGTGGAAATGGGGACAAACATGGAAGTCACATATTAAGGATGAATTGCTTACCTCTGGACTTTCATAGAAAAGGAATATTAATTTTAAAAAATTCTATCTTATATTTTGGAGTCTCTACAGCAACTTAGCCAATACCCTGACTAATATAGCTCCCATGGCTATTAGCACTCTTAATGATCTTACGTTCTTTCTTCTTGTATATTAATATATTCATTCCAGTTCTAGTTGATGTGTAAGTCATAAAGTAACTTGTAGATGACTTCAAATAAGTGGTTTCATTTTATTCATTGAGAGTTTCCTCTGTATTTTGGCACTTCATTATTTTCCCCCCTCAGTTCATTTGCATTTGAGTGTTCAGTGCAGTTGGCAGTGGTATTCCTTATTCTTGATTAAGTTAACATTTTTATTTATTCAGCAGTCTTACCAGGAAGATGAACGTAAGTTTATTCTTTGGACAGAAATTACTGTAGGCTGTTGGACATTGACCATGATGGTTTTAAGCAAGGAAACACTGATATCAGGCCAGTTGATAGATATTCATCTGACCCATCTTGATGACATTTCATCCTTGTCAAATTGAAATTTTTCTTTTCTTTTCAATTTATTTTCATTCAAATAATATTTCATTATTCCGTTGAAGAGGTTGAATTTTTGGCCTCAGTGATAATCAATGGGAAAGAAAGAGAGAATTGCTAAGAAAAATACTGCAAAGTTAGAATTTACAGAACTTGGCTACTGAATAGATATGAATGTAGGAAAAAGGAAAGAAAAAGAAAAATCTCTAGACGTGTGTCTAGATGTAGAGAACTATAAAACATGTGGTTTGATAGAAGAAAAAGGAGTTTAATATGAATATATTTGCCTCCTAAACAGATATACTTAGTGGTGGTAATTACTGCTTCTCTTGGTTCCTGAGGTGGGGTCAGTGCTATTTCGGGTCCATGAAATAGGGGTCAGCTGAAAGTAAAAATAGTGGGGATTTGGGAGAAGTGACAAGGTAACAGGTGGAAGAAAAGGGGAGCAAATACAGTATAGTATAGTGGAGTAAATAGGAGTAAGGATTTCTAAAACAAACCGGATAGTAAACATATAGATGATTTAAGATGGATGGATGCTGAGCAAATGGGCTTGGGAGGTCACTGGTCTCTGGGGACTTCTGACAAAACAGTTCTGGACAGTGTAGACTTTCTCATTTTGATAAAAGGTGAACAAACAAAGAGATGATAAGAAAGCGAAGCCTGGTTGAAGGCTACCACTTCATTAGGTTTGTCCATGAAGATGAGAAAGAAAAATAATGAAAGCTCTATTGCACAGAAATGTTAGGACAGCTTTTTCTAAATATGTTTCATGCACATCTATGTGTATTTATCTGTTTATTTTCTTTTTGCTTTTAAAGTTTAATTAGTAGGGTAAGTACCAGTGAGGAGACAGAGATTGAAAATACAACCAGGGGGTAGGGGATGGGATCTGGAGAATGTCTGGAATATCTCTACTTAGTGAGGAGAAGAATCGTTTCTTCCTTAAGAATAGTAAGGAAAGGGGTAGCTTACAGTAATTTTATTTATGCACAATAAAGAATATTACACTGGCTAAAAATATGCTCTGCTCTACATAACAGCTAAAATTAAGGGTGGTATTTTATTTTATAAGTGAAATATCTGGGGATCAGTATCTAGAGCAGCTTATCTGACTCAACAGTGCACCCAGTTCTTTCCATTTTTTTTTAAATTACAACATTTTAGCCAGTAGACTTAATCCTCAGGATTCTCTCATTGTAATCACAAAATGTCTGCTTTGGTTCAGGCTATTCTCTTCTAGGTAGGAAGAAGGAGAATGACAAAGGAGCAAAGTATTGCCAACTGAGACTATTTATTAAAGCTTTCCATGAAGCCCAACTATTGCCTTTCCACTTTTTAAGATACAGTTATAGTTTGCATATTAGGATATGAGTTTGATTCTACTTATGTCTATTAGCAATGTAAATAATTTTAAATAAAAAAATGTGTGTATATATACATATATGCTTTGTGTACATAGACATATATACACACATATTTACTTACATTTGTATGTTTACTTTTTAAAAATAATTAGGTTATATATCACAAGAACAAAAGATAAATCAAAGGATCTTATCTGAGGGTATATTGAATCATACAAATAACTGTGAAAGCCTAAGTTTTATATGTGAAGTACAGCGAAGGTCATTGCATCCTATCAGAGGGGGAGCTAAAATGTGGTGACACAAACTTGGCCCTATTAAAAAATATTGTTAAGTATATCCATAGTATAGTTGCTAATTATTATTACTTCTTGATAGTTGGCCTTTTACCTGAATTTTAACTTATTAACTATCAGTGAGCCAAACCCAAGCATGTTATTATTATAAAATGTGTGGATCAGAAACTTCTCTCATTAAAGTGACAACTAAAACTGGACTTTCTGGGAACTGCATATCCTAGTCACAACTAATATTCCCTCTGTTTGGTAGTGTTTATGCCGCAAATGGGGCTCATAAATTCAGGGAGGAAATGTGACAGAGATAAAAGATCCCCGGTTCTGGCAGCTTGAAACAGTTGACTCACTAACTGGGAGAGTTAACTAACATGGAACCGATTACGTACTCCATTTAATTCTCAATCGTTTTCTATGGAAAATTTGAGCTAATAATTTTCCCATCCATTACTTTATTCATTTATTTGACAGTTATTTATTGACTGCTTACCGTGTGACAGAACCATTCCAGGTGTTGTGGTTTCCACAAGGAAACCAACAGAAAAATTCCAGCTGTCATGAAGCTTTTATTCTACTTGAGGAGACATATAGTAAACAAAAATAAATAAGTTAAATATATAACCTCTCTTGGAAGGCAGTAGTGCAAAGGGAAAAATAAAGCAGAAAAGAACAATGGGAAGTTCAAATATGGAACAGTGTATCCAACTTAAATAATAGAGTCACGGAAGACCTCATCAAGGTGTTGATATTTAATCAGTGACCTGAGTAGGTTAAGGTAGTGAGCCATGTAGATTATTCTGAGATATGAGTCTCCGCTCTGAAGGAAAGGCAAAGACTCTGAGATACAAACACATCTGATGACTTGGGAAACAGCAAGTAGGCCAGTGTAGCTATCACCAAGGGATGAGAAAGGTAGTAAATGCTGAGATCTGACAGGGAAACAAGGGCCTTCTAGGTCATTATAAGGGTGGTGGCTATCATTCTAAAATGAAAAAAACATTGAAAGAGTCTGAGCAAAAGAGTGGTGGGAACTGAATAATCAGAGGAACAAACTCATTGGCTTCTTGGTTGAGCAAAGCAATCAAGAGATTATGGGGATAATCTAAGCCAGAGAAGTTAAACCTTGTTTTGGCAAGGGCACAAGCATGTGATGAGAAGTGCTGAGATTCTAGATGTATTTTGAAGGCATTGTTGTCAGCAGTTTTTGATTAGAGTTGGGGCAGAAGGAGAAGAGTCTAGCGTGAATGCAGAGTTTTGGACTGAGAAGAGTGTAATTGTGATTTACCGCAATTAAGGGGACCGTGGAAGATCAGGATTTTTATTGTAGACATGATCGGTTTAAGATACTTGTTAGACTCCCTGAATTGTGTCCAGTATACAGTGTGGAGCTTAGGGACAATTCTACATGGATGATAGAAATTTGGTTGTCATCAGCATACAGACACTTTAAAACCATGAAACTGGATGAAGTCCCTTCACAGGATTATTTTGAGGATTACTTATAGCCATGCCAGACCATAGTAGGTGGGGACTCTTTGGTTCCCTCACTGGCTGTATTCACCTGTGTCAAGGGAGTCAGATTTTATGTGCATCAAAACTATTTTTTAAAATTTGGTTAGAGACAGTTTGAGGGTGGCAGGAGAGTTGCTTTAAAGACAAAGCTGGACACCTAGAACCTTATATGTATTTGTGATGGAGAAGAAAAAGACTCAGGCCATGCACACATGTATTTTATATGTAAATTAGAATATGTTCAAAACTTTGGTTATTTTTTTGAATGAAGAATGACATGAATGAACACTATACATCACAGTCCTTCCAAGCAATAAACAGTGAAGGTATATAATTTACCATGGCCAATCTTTTGAGTCACTGTCTTAAGACACGGGGTTCCTTGGTGTAATGGTTAGCTTTCTGGACTGTGAATCACTGTCTTAAGTATTACAGAGATTAGGACTACATATATTTTGAAAAAGATGACTCAAATATGTACAATGTGAGGCATTTTACTCTCAAGCAATATATTATATTATTCAGTCATGGAATAATTTTATAGAAGAAAGGCAAATAGAATTGTAGGAGGTATAAAAGTATTTTTCTTCTAAAAATATATAGGGTTTTAGTGACCTTTTCAAAGTTTGTTTGGAAGAAATGCATTATAAAAATAACTTAAATAAGAAAATTGTTAAACTCAGTAAAATTATTTTAAAATATAGCAGAAGAGAAAAAGATTAAAAAAATCAGATACCAGAGAAAATGGTTAAATTATACGACTATAAACAGATAACAGTTGCTGGCAGATTCAGGTAATGATAATACATCATTACAAAGTGTTACAATAATTTTATTTTGATTTACATGGCCACAAAAAAGAAGACTTCAAATACAAATCAATTGGTGTATGATATAAATATATATTTTAAGTATTTTGAATAAATGAAAAGATATAAGAATTCCAATGATACGTTCCATAAATACATAGTAGAAATAAGGGAGAAGCAAAATTGCTTTTATAGTTTAGTAAAATCAATTTTTAAAAAGTTGCAATTTCATAAATATGTTCCCCGGCAGGGTTATTTCATAAGAAGCCCTTCATTAAGGTACCGGGTGAGTGTGTTCTATCCATCAATGGGATCTGGAAACTGCATATTTGGGTTATTATTGCAATGCTTTTTGTAAAATGAAAGCTAAACACTATTAAATTTTGTCTGTTTTCAATGTAATTGGTCTCTTTAAAAATAGAACACCTTCATTTGTGGTTATTTCCTTAGCTTGCAAAATTTTTATCATGCCTCTAACCACATGCAACTTGTTTGTAAAATTATAGAAAAATAGTCTTATTCGGCTTTCTATCATGAGCATTATAATTGTGTTCATTTAAACTTAAGTGAAATTTAGGATTTCTCAAGTAACTATTTCACCAGAGATTGCTTAATAGTTTTGGGAAATCTTCAACCACAGTAGAAACACATTAAGCCAATATGCAGTGAAATTAATTTCTGTGTGTGGCATATAAATAGTGGTTTTGTTATTTCATAGAATTGCCAAATTTGTGTTCCAAGGCACAATTAATAATGCTTTTGGATGGATGATAGTAATTTTCCTGAAAAATAAAATTACGTGCTCAAATAAGATTGGGAAATGCTGGATTACATATTAAAATTTTAATGGCTTTAAAAAATCTTTTTATTTTAGCTAAATTTAGACTTACAGAAAATTGCAAAAATAGTCCAGAGTTCCTACATACCCTTCCCATATTAACTTCCCTTAATATTTACATCTTACATTATCATAGTGCAGTTTTCCAAATGACCAATTAACATTGGTACGATATAAGTGACTAAATTATTGGCCTTATTTGAATTTCACCAGTTTTACCATTAATATCCCTTTTCTGTTCCAGGATCTTTTCCAAGATCCTGCATTGCATTTAGTTGTTATTTCTCCTAAGCCTCCTCCAATCGGTGGCAGTTCCTGTGGATAAGATTGGAATCAGTATAAACTCATGACATTTAATACACATTTATGCAAAGATAGATTCAGAAATATAGATGTGTATCTCTATGGGTCTGTGGACACATACACATATAATTCCTAGCTCTGTTTACTTAGAGAGCCTCGAAGCAATGACAGCTCAGTAGCACTTATCACACTTTAATGCTCACATCTCAGTTACTAAACATAATTCTTTAATAAAAACAACCAGGGCTCCTTGGGGAATCAAGGATTGGTTGAATCCAGGATGAGGGCAGAGAAAGTGTAAGAGGAGTCTGGAAAGTCTTTTGGTGCCAGAAATTAAGGAGTTGCTCAGAAGAGTGTGAGGGGTCATCAAAATGACACAAGAAGTAACCTGAAGGAGTTCCTAATAAGCCAAGATGGGACAATTTGAGAAACAAAATAAATAATGATAACATTAGATTTTGACCCATAAAATCAAGTAAATACACTGATGTAAATAAGCAGTGGGATAAATAAATAAGTGGGAAAGAAGGAATAGCTCTTTCTTACTTAAGAATTCCAACTTATAAATGTAGAAGGAAGAGAGAAATAGGAAGTCATCATTAGGCAAACAGTTGTTGTAGACAAAATCATCTAAAGGGTGCTAATATTAGTGGGTGATAATTTAAAGACAGCCAGGATCACTGTGTGGTTTCAACGTGCCTGTCCATGATATTTGATAACTATGAAAGGAAAAATTACAATTTTATAGTGAAATAACCTTCTAGACACTGCCTTACTCAAGAGATCAAGGTAAACATCACCTTGATCACCCACAAAAAGAGATGTCAACTTCATGTAATCCCTATGATGCACTAAGAAGTACATGACAGAAAAAAAGAAGTACATGACATAATTTCTTTGGTATTCCTGCCAGCATGTTCTGATTATGAGAAAAACATAAGACATACCAGTATTGAGAACATCCTACCACATAATTGACCAGTACTCTTCCAAATTTCAAGGTGGTGAAAGACAAGGGGAGCCCGAGGAACTGAATATTTCTTTTTAAACATTTTTGTCAGCTTTATTTGAGAGTGATTTAAATATTTTAGACAGTATTTTGACTGGAGGAATTCTCCAAGCAAAATCTTTAAGAAAAAAGTATATCTGGAGACAACAAAGAGCAGGTCAATGGCAGGTAGGGCAATATTTTCTATATATTTTTTTTGTTGTTTTTAGGTAAGCTCTACACCACAATGTGGGACTTGAACTCACAACCCTGAGATCAAGAGTCTTATGCTCTACTGACTGACCCAGCCAGGTGCCCCTATTTTGTTGTATCTTTGAACCTAAGCAGAACTATAGGGACCTGGGCTAGAGATTGCAGAAGGCTTCATTGTTTCTCTGACCTCAGATGAAAATTAGCCATGAGACTTCCTTTGTCTATGACACTCCAACATCCAGGAAGTCCTTATTTTCAATACTGTGTTGAGCAAATAGGCAAATTGAATGTCTTTTACCATCTCCAGAAAAAGGACCGAGACAAGGGAGGGAAGCACAGACAGAGGTACAGATTAAGGTTGGAGAGTTTTTCACCTTTTAATACTGAGCTAGTCACAGAGGGCCCAGGGAATCCATTGCCATGAGAGAGGAGGAGAAAGTTTCTTAAAAGTAAGATTATAGTTACCACCTTGACTGAAAGAAAGGAAAATGAAAAAAAAAAAATGTGAGGGTGGGTGGCGGGACAAGCTCAAGAGTTACCTTTAGTTCTGTTGGAAGTTTCGCATTCCAAAACTGTGACAGAAGATTACGTTTCGCAGTCTGGCAGATCTAATCCAGTCACCCTCTTCCCGTAAGAAGCTAAAAGTAGAGTGTTTACAAGGATGACGGGCACTTGGTTTTCCTTTAGAGCAAAACATAATTGTTTTCTCCAGTTCTAATGTTTGATTGCTCTATTTCAAGTCATTGTCACTTGAAGTATAAATCTTGAAATTTATTTGATAGAACTTTCTTAAATCCGAGGCTCTATTTCCGTTAACATGTTGATTGTATACTTTTCAGTGCTTTCAATCAGAACTGAGAATATTAGCAGGCTTTTTTTCTCTCCCACCAAACCTCAAGTCTCCTTTCCATCCTTAATACCTCACACCATTAGGAACCTAGTAACTTACTGCTACTCAGACTTCCAGACAAGAAAGGAAGGTCATAGAAAGGGCTTTTACGTATTTCCTTCCCCTGTCCTTTGCTTTTCCACTATGGAGCGTGAATTTCACTACATCAGGAAACTACTTTTTCTTCTAAAACTCTTCCACCTCACATTACCCTGCTCTAAAGTGCTTCAATTTTCCTGGCCATTGTATTAGTTTGCTAGGACTGCCATAACAAAGAAACTGGGTGGCTTACATTTTTTTTCTTTTTCTTTCCTTCTTTCTTTTTTATTTGAGAGAGAGAGAAGAGAGAGAGCCCAAATAGAGGAGAGTGGGCCAGGGGAGATTGAGAGAGAATCCCAAGCAGGCTCTCTGCTCAGTGTTGAGGAAAGTGGGTGGCTTAAATAATAGAAATTCAACTTCGCACAGTCCTGGAGGTTGGAAGTCCAAAATCAAGATAGTGGCCAGTTCGTTTTCTCCTGGGGCTTCTCTCCAGGCTTGCAGATGGCTGTCTTCTCATTGTGTCCTTACGTGGTCTTGCCCATGTGAGCATGTATCTCTCAAGTCTCATTGTGTGGCCAGATCTCTCTTATGAAGACACCAGATTGGACTAGGGCTCACACTAAGAGCCCCATTTCAACTTAATTACTTCCTTAAACGCTCTGTCACATTCTGAAGAATTAAGGGTTGGGACTTTAACATACGATTTTGTAGGGGAATAAAATTCATCCATAACAACTTTGGAGTTGGGAGATACCATGGGTTTTATTGGGACACATCTATAGATTGTTATTATTTCCACTAGACAAACAGTTCTGCTGGTTCTGTGGAAACCATTTTTTCATCATGGAAATTGAGGAAGATGGCATTGTCTGTGTTTCTCTAATAGCCATTTTTCCATTTCTCCCATGAAAAACGTTTTTTAAAAAGGACTTCAAGATTAGAGGTCTGAATGGAAGTAATCACAAGAGAGATGCTGCTTATTTTTCTTTCATGTAAGTTAACGTGTACTGAAAATCTCCACAGAAATACATTTTATTCGGTGTGTCTAAAATCTACTTGATTACCTGAGAAATGTTTTTCTAAGCATACCTATTAAAAGATCAATTAGAACAGTATTTTATTAGACATATTTTGAGCAATCTGGATGTTGCTCTAGTCTGGCAGTCCGCTGCTTAGAAAGCCTTTAGCAGCTCATCATTCATTATCAAATTAGATTCAAATATGTCCATTTAATTTAAGGCCCTCTATACTCTAGTCCTAATTTATTTTTATATCCTTATCTCCCATGATTCTCTTATATATATCATGTTCCCCAAATAGCATGATCCTAAATATACTTTGCGGTTTCCACCTTCTACATCTTTTTAAAAATGTTGATACTGTTGCATTGAATTCATTTCTTCTGGCTTTTCTGGAGGATTTTGCTAAATCAAAAATTCTATTTCCTCATGAATATTTTTAAACTTCCCAGTTTAATGTGATTTTTCATTTTTATGAACTTGCATAGAATTTTAATATACCCTGCCCGAGTATGTATTATGTTTTTTTATGTATCTATTTTTTCCTGCTTAGTAGGCTATAATTTCATCAAGGTAGAGAACATATTGTACTCATTCTTATGCCTTCTAAGATGTTTTTCACAGCATGGATGCTCAATAAATATTAGTTAAATAAATGAAGTAAAGGATTCACTGAGATGATTCATTGAACCCCTTGCTTCAAACTAGTTTATGATCCACATGCCTTTGTCTGCTCTCCCTCATGAGACTCCGTTGAAATGATGACAGAGAAAGAAAAAATGATAAGCTTTCATTAATGAAAAATAAGTGAAAGGTGTAAGAAATTTCATGAATTTCTGAGAGATGGAAAAAGGAATATTTTCTGATGAACTATTCCCCACCTCCCAGAAGGATTAGAAGCTGATGCACCAGGACCAAATGGCAGCTCCCAGTGAGGCTCTAGGGTACATGATCTCTAGAAAAACAAAGCAAATCTTCATTGAATTCCTGTGTACTGTACAAGTTACCCTTTTTCCATCCATCATAGTACCATTCCCTTGTACTTAAGTTTAGTCAGACATTTATCACTGGGAATAATCAGATTTTTTTCTGAAGAAATTAGAAGAAAATGTCTGAATTATATGCTAGTAGACAGTTTGGAGTTGGGGTTCAATCTTCTATAATCAGGCATTTAGTGGCCCTAGACTAAATAGTGTGATCCCTTACTGTTCACCATAAAGTGTAACCTGCCACTTAACAAAACATTTACAGACAAAGGAATCCGTTTAATATCCCTATACGTCATACTTAGAAGTTTGAAATATGGCTCCTGCAATTTGTTGACTATCAGCATGCAGTATGAAATTACGGAAATAAATCCAGCCAGATGGAAACAGCTATCTCTATTCTCACTGGAATTGTTTTGGATCCATAGGGAAATAGGAAAATTTGGTCTTACACTCACCAGTTAAAAAAAAAAGTCAAAATTCAAAAAGAATCAAATATATTTTTTGAAACAAAGTCTCCATAAACAAGAAAATATTTTGAATATATTTTTAATAAATAGAGAAGTATACATAATAGTTTAGAAGAATATTGAAGGTTATAAAAGGATGATGATGACTGTTTAAAGGAATAAGATGCTGAGGAAATTTTTTTTGTTTGTAGAATTTTTATTTTTCAGAATCTTTAACTTAAATGTCTGTTGACATTTCTGGAGGATTGGATTTTCTTCGTAATAATAAGAAAAAACCCATAACAAATAAGGACAGATCTAGAATAGTTTAAAATAATTACAATTATTATTCTCAGGAAGATTTTTTTTTTTAATTTTTTTTTTCAACGTTTATTTATTTTTTGGGACAGAGAGAGACAGAGCATGAACGGGGCAGGGGCAGAGAGAGAGAGACACACACAGAATCGGAAACAGGCTCCAGGCTCTGAGCCATCAACCCAGAGCCCGACGCGGGGCTCGAACTCACGGACCGCGAGATCGTGACCTGGCTGAAGTCGGCCGCTTAACCGACTGCGCCACCCAGGTGCCCCTATTCTCAGGAAGATTTAAGAAGACCAGAGTTGTGGTGTACAAATAGAAAGTAAAAAAGACCTTTTGAAATTGACAGAGTGCTGAAATGAAAATTTAATAAACTTCAGTAAACTCCTACAACTCAACAGCAAAATAAATCTGATTAGGGTATGAGTGGAGGATCTGAATAGATATTTTTCAGAGAAGACATAGATGGCCAACAGGTACATCAAAAGGTGCTCAACACCACTAATCATTAAGGAAATACAAATAAACACCATAACAAGATTACCACCTCATGCTTAGGCTATTATCAAAAAGACAAAAAATAACAAGCATTGGCTAGGGTGTGGAGAAAAGGGAATTCTTGTACACTGAAGGTGCTAACGTACAATGGTACAGCCACTATGAAAAACAATATGGAAGTTCCTAAAGGCAAATGAAAGAGAGAACTACTGTATGATCCAGCAATTCCACTTCTGGGTGTTTATTCAAAGGAAATGAAAAGACTAACTTGAAAAGGTATCTTGCATTTCCATGTTCATTGCAGCATTATTTGTAATTGCTGGGGTATGGAAATGGCATAAGTGCCTATTGAATAAATGAACGGATAAGTAAGTTGTGCTATGCATGTGTGCGCGTGTGCACACAGAGTATAATACTATTTAGCCATAAGAAAGAATGAAATCTTGCCATTGGTGACAATGATGGACCTGAGGGCACTACACTAAGTGGAATAATTTAGATAGAGGAAGACGAATATCATAGGATCTCACTTATATATGGAATTAAAACAAAAACAAAAACAAAAACAAAAACCCCAGAAAGCCAGCCTCATAGATACAGAGAATAGATTGGTGATTGTCATGGGGCGGGCAATGGAGTTGGCAAAATGGGTGAAAAGGGTTAAAAGATGCAAACTTAGTTATAAAATAAGTAAATCATGGGGATTTTATATACAGCATGGTGACTACAGTTAATAATACTGGATTTCATATTTGAAAGTTGGTAAAAGTAGATCTTAAAAGTCCTCATCACAAGAAAAAAATTCATAACTATGTATGATGATGGATACTGGACTTTTTGTGGTGATCACTGTGCAATATATACACATGTAAAATCATTATGGTATATACCTAAATTTAGAATAATGTTATATGTCAATTATACCAAAATAAAAATTTTTCAAAAAAAAAGTTTTGAAAGAAATATCATAGAAAGTTTGAGGATTGCAGATAAAAGGACAGAGATAGAATGCATAAGAAAAAGGATTTGCAGTGCAGGTCAATCCAAGAGAAATAATATCTGATTTAGTGGAAGTTCCAGAGAACATGGAGAAAATGGAATGTAAGAAATTATGACAGAAAAAGGGAGATTCAGATCTTTAAATTGACAAGAATCTCTTGCTGTAAATTATAATGAATGAAAAAGAACTATACCTAGATGCATACATAGCATTGCCAAATTACAGAGCAATAATGGTGAAGAAAAACTTCTTAAAACTTGTACAAATGGGGGGAAATCTTAGTATTGACTAGTGTTCTTAACTTTATACAAGAGTATCTACTTAACAAGTTTAATTGTAAAGAGATTTATGGAGGAATATGGATAACACTGAGCAAGAAAGTTGACCTCTATCTTGGCTAAACTGACACAATTTCCCCTGCTACTCCACACAACAAACCAGGTAAAAATCCTAGAACCTTACTACCTCTGCAACAAAACGGATGCCACTTGCCTGTCCGTTTCCTCATTTAGCTCTCTACCAAAGTAAATCCTGCATTTGTGTCTGATTGATGGGACCCAGGTCACATGTCTGCATCATAGCTAAAACCAAAAATTCCTAAAAGTTATGGTCAAGATAAGAAAAGTCAGACACTGGGTCTCAGAAAAAGACTACGCTAGATTAAAAGCTACATCACAATGTGATGTGGCAAAGGAGGTATCTGTTTTCTCTCCCAGCTGAAAAACAAAACAAACCGAAACAAACCAAAACAAAACAACAACAAAAAAATGGCAATCATAAACTGCGAGAAAAAAAAGGAACTAAACTAAAGCCAATTAAAGTGTGCCATAATACTGAATAACATGTTGGTTGGTAAGGAAAGAGTAATTTTTAAAATAGTCACTATTGAATAACTTAGGGTACTATGGTGAAGCTTTCATAATTATAGAATTCCCTTTAGCTCTTAAGTGAACTATGTTGTAATAATCATAATAATGTGATCACAGCACAGTTTCTCTTCTTTTCCAGCTTTATTGAGGTATAATTGACAAAATCATTGTGTAAGTTTAAGGTGTACAACATGTCCTCTCTCTTTTTTTTTAATTTAATGTTTATTTTTGAGAGAGAGAACTAGTGGGAGAGAGGCAGAGAGGGAGAGAGGGAGACAGGGAATCTGAAGCAGGTTCCACACTATCAGCGCAAAACTCAAACCCACGATCCATGAGATCATTGACTTGAGTGGAAGTCAGATGCTCAACCAGCTGAGCCACTGAGATGCCCTTCTGTTTTTAATCTTAAGCCATTGACTTTTTGCAGCTAGTGAACAAAGTATAAATATTTGTAATTTCAACAATGTAGAAAAAAATTGTACAGCGAATAACGGTTTAGAATAAAAGTAGGGAGAAGATATGGAAGGGAAGAGGGTCATTAATATCCTCACGTTACATAATGGAAATCAAGACTGGATATAGTTAGTGTAACAGAGTTAAAGTGTGTTATTTAAAGTTAAAATGTAACTAGTGGATCTGAAGTTTCAAACCTAATCACCAATGAACCAACTTATGTTAGCAGATAGGTTTTATTTGGCCACCAGCCTGATGTAAATATTTTTTTCTTTTGATTTTTTTTTTCAATTTGCCTTTTCAGCAGGCATGTAACAGCCAACCCACCCAAGCCTGCACACTCCCCATTGTGTCACATCTGGCCTGATTTAAGCATTTACTTTACTAACCTGCTCTGTGGACACTAGAGTTGCAGAATAACTCTGGAAGAGGAATCCCAAAGAGGAATTAAAAATGGTAGTATTGTTATCTGAACAGCACCTGTGGGGAAATCTCTTGTGAGATCGTTCTTTTGTCTCATACCTCAGAGAAGGCAGTCAATAGACAGTGCCTAATACTGATTATAGTGATAAAGCTTCAGAGCATTATCATTAAGAAATACCTTAAAACTCTGCATTAAGCTGAAGATTTGGAAGCTTTTTCTTTTTTTTTTTTTTTGGTTAAAATTTGAGGTTTGGATGAAATAACATGCTAAAAATAGCACTGAGTTAAAATATTGTTATGTTTTGGCCATTAATTCATTGTATAAATAATAAATTCATGCATCCATACAGTATAAGGCACTGTGTTAGAAGTTTGGGAAACGCAAAGCACAAGTACATTCTTTTTTTTAAAATTTTTTTTAATGTTTGTTTATTTTTGAGAAAGAGAGAGAGAGGCAGAACGTGAGCAGGGGAAGGGCAGAGCGAGGGAGACAGAATCCGAAGCACGCTTCATGCTCTGAGCTGTCAGCACAGAGCCCAACACAGGGCTCAAACTCAGACTGTGAGATCATGACCTGAGCCAAAGTCAGACACCCAACCGACTGAGCCACCCAGGCGCCCCGAGAACAAGTACATTCTGATGAGAAAAGACTAATATTCAATACAGGGTAGGACACAATGTAAACATGGCTTATATATGGATTTGGGACATATTATAAACTTCCCCTAGATTTATTTTATTAATGAAATATCTTCTCTCTGTGGTAAGAATACCTTTGCATACCTTGAGAATAAATCAAATGACAACATGGGAAAACAGTGAACAAATCTAGTTACAAATAATTTTAAAAGGGCAAAAAAAAAGATACTCAAATGGCAAAATGTAGATAATAACAGCAGGAGCTTCTGAAACTCCTATATCCCCAAATATTAGTGTTTATGGTGTATAACTTTCCTGGGAAATTCACAATGGTGTTCTAAACTAAAGGGATAGATAGAGTAGCGCTATGTATGTGTACAAGGGCACAAAGTAGTTTATTAGAAGCTGAGTGTATGGTTTTCAGTAAACAAGCAGGCTGTGTTCTGAGAAAGAAAGGGGTAAGTGCATTTCAGGTATGAATTTGTATTCATTCTGATGGAGAACAGTTTAAAATCAGTGGGCTATGACTTCATAGTAGCATGAGAGAGCTGAGAATGACGTTCATTATGACAGAAAAATTTACCTTTTCACCTGACAGTTTGAAAAGTAGATGAAAAATCTTTACAGAATTTTAGGATTTTTGTGTGTGTGATAATTAGGCAGCTTTCTGAATTAAGTGAGCATTTCAGAAAATCACATTGGAGTAAGGGCAATGGCTTTTGGCCCACCTTCAAGTATAGTGGGCCCTTTAGATTTAACGTTTAAGCTGTATTTCATTTTTTCTTGAAGTAGATCCCTTTCAAAAGAGTGTTCATTGTTTAAGGTCACTATTAACAATGTTTGAAAGCTGGTGCATCTGGGTGGCTCAGTCCACTAAGCGTCCAACTCTTGGTTTTGGCTTAGGTCATCATCTCATGGTTCATGAGTTTGAGCCCTGCATTGGGCTCTGTGCTGACAGTGCATAGCCTGCTTGGTATTCTCGCTCTCTCCCTCTCTCTCTGCCCCTCCCCTACTCTCTTTCTCTCTATCAAAATAAATAAATAAACTTAAAAAATTTTTTAAAAATATTTGAAAGCTATATGGCATTTTTCTATTCTCCCCATCCCAACAATTTTTCTTTTCCCAAGAATGGCAAACAGCTTTCCAGTTCCATCTAGTGGTAGAAACTTGATTAGCATCCACTGACTTGATTTAATCTTAGGACTCAGATTTCTATTTTGGTGTCTGATGACATAAAAAGCTGGGGAAGTTCAGTTGTTCAAGAGTAGGAATGCATAAGCCTCTTCCTGGTAGACCGAGACATCTTAATCTTGTGTTTTATTACTTTTTCTATATTTTCTTTTTAGATAAGATAACCATATTTGTATGTCAGTTCTGTCTGCAGATTAACAAGAATAAATGTGCATCAAAGTTGTGTGTTAGCTGTTTCTTTTGTATCCTCCCTGTTTTGGAAGCTTCTGTATATTCTAATATACACTTTCCACCTATAAATTACAATTATGTTTCTAGTGACACAGGCTACAATTTGTCGAAATCATTTCTTTGGCCTACAGTCTTCACTGTAGATTCCTGAGGTTGATAGTAAAGGCAAGATTGTAGTACAATTTAAATAACTTGATTTTTAAATAATGTAACAGTTTGGGACCATTATGAGTTAATGTAATTCATGTGTGTTTGCAGAAAAGCACCCTGTAAAGAATATAAATAACTATGTGCAAGCAAGCAGACATTAAATTGGGGAAACACAACAGTATGAAATTAAATAAAATGTATTAATTTTAATTAGATTTAAACCTTTGGGTTTTAAATCTACTTTCAATCAATACAATGAGGTAACAAATACCTTCTTGAAAATGGAGCATCAATAAGGAAATTTTATTTTATTTAACATTTCAACTCTAAATCTAAATGACATCCTTTTCCTAAGGCAAAAATTTCCACCTAAGTTATATGTGAAGCCTTTTATTACATAGTGAAGAATGGATTTATATCAAAGATACCTTGTGACAAGGTGCTTTTTATTCCTACTGATGTGAAAGTAATTTAGTTTGATAAAAAAATAGGTATATAAAAACAACTAATTTGGCAATCTGTGTGGATTTCTACTAATGATTACATTTTATAACCTTGAAGGCAGGGCTTCATAATATCATGCTTACTCTTCTTGACTTTACCTATAGTTTTGTGGCATGCTTATATGCATACAGAAAATATGAAAATAAAACCAAATTTTATTTTAAAAGTTATTAGTGTGAGTTTTTTTTTTAAAAATACCATCCATTTTTATAAGAAAATAGGAATTTGTCAGTAGAATAAGGTTTTATGATGTTTTTGTTTTTAATGCCAACTCTGTTATTGGGCAGAGCAGTTCAGCACATTCCTGAACTAGAAAGAGATTATGTACTATAATACAATTTCAACCTCTTCTATCTGGCACAGGAAGTTCCAGTTAAATCCTTGTTTCTCCCTTTGGGAAAATTTGAGGTGGGGAAACTTCCAGAGACAAAATTATGTAAAATTCTTTTACTGCATTCAGAAGTCTGCATTAAATACATTTCTGCAAAGAGCAGACTCAAGTACTTACTAACAGTCCTCCTTACACTTGGTTGACCGTGTTAAAGCTCAGGAGATTGGTATGTGAGTTAATTTGCTTTCTGGCAATAAATACCCATTTGCCTTGAAGGTATAATCATAGATTAATGAGGAATGTGCAACTTGCATCTAAAAGAAAAATAAAATCAGTTGTCAGAATTGATTTATGTATCATCCAGAAGTTAACTGGAACAAATTTTCCCAGATATTTCTAACTTGGGAAAACTAAACAGAATTGAGCAAATATACTATTTTTACACCAACACTTACTATATGGGGAGGGACTTTCATGCCCCCCAATTGGTGAAAGAGGAGATTAGAGAGGGGGATGGATAGAGGAGTACAGTGCTTTTGCACCTACCCCAGCCATGTGAGGAGAAGTACAAAAGAATTATGCATTACTCATGGAGAATAAGGCTGTCTGCAGGAAGTGGGAACTAGCATCTCATCCTTTAGTTGGACATTTGCTTATATTGTTTCCTGTGATTAATTGAACATGAGGAAAAAAGAATTAGAGAAAAATGGTAGAGCTAGAAGACAGCCTTCAGTCCCATGCATGGGTTTTCCACAGCATGACTGATAGCTTAAAAAGATCTGAGCCGTATTCCTGGTACCCCATCTGAGTGTGTTGGTCACAAGGTGAGGAAACTCAAGCAGTTAGATTGTAGGATGTACCACTGGTAAATAAGATGAGGGAAAGTGGAAGAGACTTTCTTATCAGTGATCATATACCAAAGTACAGCCCTCATTCCCCATAAAGGGATATTCACATGTGCCTACAAGACCCTTTATAGTGATTACTAATTAGAATTACTTTGAAGAGCAGCAACATCCTGTGGAGAATCAGGCTGAACTGGTAAGATTGAAATTTCAAATGGGGTGAGACTGAGCTTTTTAATAACTGAACATGAATTGAAAGAAATGGGACCTTCCCAAGATATTATTATAAGACAGGAATGGGGGATGTGACAGGACGTGCTTAGAAGGCTACAAGGTCTTGAAGACTTTGACAAAGG
This sequence comes from Leopardus geoffroyi, assembly GCF_018350155.1. Taxonomy (NCBI): domain Eukaryota; kingdom Metazoa; phylum Chordata; class Mammalia; order Carnivora; family Felidae; genus Leopardus; species Leopardus geoffroyi. The sequence goes on along the minus strand of NC_059338.1, from coordinate 24,287,068 downwards.
GTTAGTTTATTCACTTGACTAGGCGTTTTTTCCCCCTTTCTCCTAAGGAATTGTCTATCACCTTTCCTTCCACTTCTCTTAAAAAAAAAAACAAAAAATTACTCACTTAGACATTTGTTTAGAGTTTAGGAGAGCAGACACAAGCTTTGTTTCCTTCTAAGCTGCCTCATCTAAGTTTTTTCAAGGCTCTCCTGACTCTAGTTTTGGGTGCATGCATTTTACAGCATATCTCTATGCAGGGGAAATAGATATCTCAAAGAGGTTCTTTCAAATATGAAGCATATACTGTTACTCTGTACTCCATTTATTGTCTTAATAGAATATTTCATTTTCATATTCCTATCAGTTTTCTTTTTCTACTATACTTTTATAAACAGCTGGAGATGGCAATGATTTTGAAAATAAAGGTGGACATAAACTGGTTTAGGAAGCATTGATTACCAGTAAGTTTTCAGTAAAATGTTAGAACATCCTAAAAAGGGTATGGAGTAAACTAGGCTCTACTGTTTTACAGGTTGCAATATACTTTGAGCTTGTCAGTAAATGCACAAACCAATTATTTTCCCTAAAAGTTCATTTGCTTAGTGTAAACACATCTTAAATCTTCATTAAATGGCTTTTTGTAACTTTCACTAAGCTTTCCATTCTGTGTTTTTTGTCCCTAATATCTTTTGTGTTTTTACTGCTGCTGAGGTTAAATTTATTTCATGTCCATTAGCGATTGAGGAACTCCATGATTATTTTTTCTAATTCTAATGGCAAATTCATCATAGGGAAAGTAATTGGTTAGACCTAAAAAATGATTCTGGTGAGAAGACAGGTATTATATAATTAGGAAAGCAGAACATTTAGTAATTGAGCATAAAGAACACTGTTAGATTATTCTTTGTTCATTTAGCCAAACATTTATTAAGCACTTACACTGTGTCAGAATGGATGTCAGAGTCTCAAAAGTATAGTGGTAAACAAGACATGATCCTTTTCCTCATGTGGCTTATTTCACAGGGAAGCAAGACATTAAGGAGTAATTAATACAATTTAGTGTTACTATATCATGAACAAAGTACAGCACTGCAAAGCTAAGAAGTAATGAGTAAGCTATAGGTCAGAGAATGAGTAGAGCTTTGGAGATAGGACGAACACCCTTGTGAAGAGTCCAAAATATAAGAAAGAGTTTCTTGTTCAGGGTAAATTAAGGAGTGCTCATGGCTGGAACACACGAGAGAAAGAAGACAGAGGTAACAAATGAAATTTGAAAGGTAGGTATAGCATAGGTCCAGAGGGCTTTGTAATGATGATAAAGAAGTTCACATTTTTAAAATGGAAGGAGGAAGCCCTTTAAACATTTTCAACAGGAGAGTGACATGAACTGATTGGAGTTTTTGAAATTCAGTCTTCTGACAGCACCATAAATAGATTTGTAATGACCAATACTGGAGGCAAGGAGGCCGGACAGTGGGATAGGACTATTTGGAAAGTGTAAGAATTGATGGAGAAAGGGACAAGTGGTGAGATCAAGACCCACCTAGATGGTGGAATTGAAGAATTCTCTGGTATGAGAAGTTTGGAAATATCTTTTTATTTGTGTGATTGTTTTCCTCCATTGAAAAATAATCTTGAATTGTTTCTGCCTATAAACATAAAGTAAGATAGATGAAGAGAAAATTTAGGGAGAATAGTAAATTGAAGACAAAGAAAAGGTTTTTTTATACGTCTACAGGCTGTAAAATGCCCTTTTTAAAAATAGAGATATAACTGCCAGGTAATATTACATTAATGTCAGATGTACAACATAATTCTCTCTATATGGGTATATGTATACACACATACACACATATATGTAGAGAGGAAATGATCATGCCAATAAGTCTAGTTAACATTCATCACCACACATACAATTTTTTTTCTTGTATGCCAAACTTTTGAGATTTACTCTCTTAGTAGTTTCTGATATATAATATAGTATTATTAACTATAGTCCTCATGCTGTACATTATATTCCAGGACTTATTTAGTATATAACTAGAAGTTTGTACTTTTTGCTCACCTTAACCTGTTTCACCCATCTCCCCAACTTCCCCTTTGGCAACCATCAGTCTGTTCTTTGAATCTAGGAGTTTACTTTTTGTTTACTTTTTTTTTTAGATTCTGCATCTAAATGAGACCATATGGTATTTGTCTTGGTGACTTATTTCACTTAGCTAATAACCTCAAGGTCCATCCACATTGTCACAAATGGCAGGATTTCCTTTTATATAGCTGAATAGTAGCTCATTATATATATTTACACCACATTTTCTTTATTCATTCATCCATCTACAAACTCTTTAGTTATTTCTATGCCTTGGTTCATGTAAACAATGCTGCAATGGACATGAGGTGCAGATATCTTTTTGAGTTAGTCCTGTTTTTCTTTTTTTGTGATGCAATTATAAATGTCTCAGACATTCAAAAGTTGTAAGATTACTGTCATTAACATCCAGGTGCCTAGCATTTCAGATTAAAAAAAAATAAACATTACAAATGTTTCTGAAGCCCACATATATTATCTCTGATTGACTTGTTTCTTTCCTAGGACTTAGTTAACTAAAATAACAAATCTGGAATCACTTCTTTTATTTAACATTTTATATTTGAGATTTCTCCATGATGTTTTATAATCAGTAGTACCTGCATTTTCACTCTTATCTTTATGGATTCTATTTATTTATTTGTTTATCCATATTTCTGATGGACATGGGTGCTCGAGATTTTTATATATTTTTTCTCTTCCATTAGCAAATCCTTTCTGGTCTACCTTCAGAACACACCCAGAGTCTAATCTGGTCCAAACCATCGTCATCTAGCTGGATCATTATATTAACCTCCTCATTGGTCATTACCCCTTCTTCAGTCTCTTCTCAGCGTCCTGACCTGTGGGGATTTTTGTAAAATTTAAGTCAGAATCTTCTCCCATTCTGTAGGTTGCCTTATAGTTTTGCCGATTACTTCCTTCACCACACAGAAGCTTTTGATCTTGATGAAGTCCCAATAGTTCATGTTTGCCTTCATTTCCCTTGCTTTTGGGGACATGTCTAGTAGGATGGGTAGATGGATGTTGGGTATTAGGAAGAGCACTTGTTGTGATGAGCACTGGGTGTTGTATGTGAATGATGAATCACTGAATTCTACTTCTGAAACCCATATTGCACTGCATGGTAGCTAACTAACATATAAACAATAAAAGAAGACAAAAAATTAAAGTCAGAATCTTTTGCACCCATCTTTGAAATCCTCCAGTGACTGCCAAATCATCCCAAGTACAAGTCCAAGTCATTGTAAAATTTTGTAAACCTCTATATGACCCCTCTCCCTTCCCAGTTATCTCTCTGGCCTCATTTTTTCTCCTCCCCTAACTCCAGCCAAACTGGCCTCTTTGTTCTTTGTTCTCTGCTTCAGGAAAGTACTTGTTGGTACTTCTGCCTGAAACAATATTCTCCTGAGTATTCCTATGGTTGCCTCTCCCACTCTCTTAAAGATTTTTACTCAAATGTCAACCTCCCAGCAATGCCTTCCTCAACCCTACCTTTTACTTTTCAATTCACTGCTCAAAATTATTCCCTCTCTGATTTTTCTCCCTACACTAATCACTTCCAACATAACACAGTTTGCTTCTTTTGTTTACTGTCAGTCTTCCTTCACTAGAGGCTTCAAACAAGAAAGCATTTTTGCTTTCTTAACTGCCATAACTTGTGAATCTAGAACTTTCCCTGACACAGCCTAGGTGCTTGATAAATATTTCATATAGGAATTAATAAGTGAGAACTGAACTTACCCAATGATATTAAATGGCGTTATTAATTTCTTACATTTCTCAAAAAATTTACATGAGCTAAAAGGGGAACATTTTTATATATTTACAATTAGCTGAACCTAGAGATTCTTGGTTACCTATTAGGAATATATTTGAAGAAATCATAAAGATGTCTCCTGGCATGAAAGCATAAAATAGCATGAGAAGAAGCCAATGATTTAAGGAAATCCATCTGAAATGTCTTTGTATAACCCTCTCCTTTTCAAGCTACAATATCGTTTTCCCATTTCAGCCCCTGGGCTTAGATGTATGATTCTTTTGAATAGCTTTTAGTACCCTTGTGTGACAATTATTTGACTCCATGCTACCTTTTGGATCTCAAATAAACCATGATGAATTACCGGCATCTTCTCTTACATTTCCAGCCCATTTAAATGGATTCTTGTCTTTGCCAAGTATCATCTTGCCAAGTAGCACTGTGGTACATAACAAAGATGATTTTATTTTTGTTTGCCAAAAGGAACGTTTTCTCTACCAGGAACAGTTATTCCTAGAAAATAATAGTTAGATGTAGCCATATACAGGCTATAGTCAAAAGTGTTTTTACTTTATTTTTCTACTTCCAAAAACATATTAAAATTATTACAGAAGAAAGAGTAAAGGTTTTAAAAGCATTAGTGTTCAATAGGTTGCCTGGGCTGCTTAAAGCTGTCTCCAGAATCTAGCAATGAGAAAAGTATAACAGCAAAATAATAATGGAAGCTAACATTTTCTGAGTGATTACTATGATCCCAACATCTGCTAAGTGATTTATTTGTATTACCTCATTTTATCTAACCCTGTGAGGCTGATACTGTTTTTTCACAGAAGAGGCAGAGAATCACTGAGAAGTTAAGTAACTCACACAAGATCTTAAAATTAGGATTCAGATCAGGCAATCAGACTCCAAGGTCTAGGCTCTTGACTCTTAAGCACAATTAAACATACCTGGAAAATATATGATTTTTTAAAACTTAGTTACTCTCCTAAATGTTAATAAATGTATTATCTCTAATAATCCTTTAGACAAAACTCAAGAGTTTAAAATGTTTTTAAAACCCTAAATATGACAAATATGATTTGTTATCTGCTTTTATCCATTCAAAATCTATAGACAATCTACTGAAATATTTTGATATTTATACATTTATCACTTTTCTCCTAGAATATGCATTTTTTGTGTTTATAGAGTCCATAAGCTTTATTCAGAAAAAGTAAATGAAATATATTATAAAAAATAGGAAAAAATAATTTTTCATAGGTTGACTTTTTTATATATTTTCAAGGCCACTGAGGAGAGCGTTCCAGAAAATAGAAACTGTACTTTTTGTGATAAACTTATATTCTTTTAAAAAATACTTCTGGTGATTGAAGACCCTTTTATCTTGAAGAGGTATCTTTTCTTAACTGCTACATAATTGGAAGGAAGCCATTGCTATGATATGGACAGAAATTAAGAGTATGTTTTCTGTGAAATCAACTTGATAAGTTGACATGTATGAATACATAATTATAAATACAAAGCAAAATCAGTTACCTACAGGGGCCAAATAGGTATCATAAATGAGATGAAGTAGGTGCCATGTTACTTAGACTATAAAAGAAGTGTAATATGTAGGATACGCATGACAGGATAGACATAAACAGAAATTAAAATGAAATGCTATAAATGCTATATCTCATTGGTTCATGGTCAGGATAAATGTTTTCATTAACTGGAGTATGAAAAACTACTTTCTAGGATTGTGCCATCTTTCAAGCTTATTATATATTGTGTTAGTTTCAAAATTTTTGTAGTAATTCTTTGTGTTTGTAAATATCATCATTTAGAGCACCATACATATACTTCTTTGCACTGTGTTTACTAATTCTTCCTGGGAGGAAACTCCAAATTATGTATGGCAACTGTTTTTTTGTTTTTTTTAACTTCATTCACTGTGTTTTTCTCTTGGTGTGCGTGTATGTGTGTGTGCTTTTGTTGCAGAGAAGGCCAGCAGTCACCAGAACAGTGGCAGAAGATGTATGGTAGATGCTCTGGCAATGAAGTATACCACATTGTTTTGGAAGAAAGTACATTTTTTGCTGAATACGAAGGGAAGAGTTTTACATATGCCTCTTTTCATGCGCACAAAAAGTATGTTTCTGCTTCCAGAGTGGACTTAAAATATAAATCACAGTTTTCTAAAATACACAGTTTTCTAAAATACAGCCCATATTGGTGCTCATGAATTCCAAGTATTATGGAATTTTTAATGTAATTACTGAGACATTTGAACTCTGAGCTTCTGTATGATCTCTACAAGTTAATATTATTAGGTATAAAGTATAACTTAGTAGGAATATTGACTTTAGTAACTTCTTTTTAAAGTTGATTTTGAGAGAGACAGACACAGTGCAAGTAGGGTAGGGGCAGAGAGAGAGAGAGGGAAAGAAACCCAAGCAGTCTCCATGCTGCCAGTGCAGAGCCTGACATGGGGCCTGAACCTATGAAACCTTGAGATCATGACCCCAGCCAAAACCAAGAGTCAGATGCTTAACTGACTGAGCCACCTAGGTGCCTCGACTTTAGTGATTTTTAAATTGTCTTTAACATATTTTAATCTATTAATGGGGCGCCTGGATGGCTCAGTTGGTTAAGTGTCTGACTTCAGCTCAGGTCATGATCTCGTGGTTCTTGAGTTTGGGACCCCTTGTCGGGCTCTGTGCTGACAGCTCAGAGCCTGGAGCCTGCTTGGGATTCTGTGTCTCCCTCTCTTTGCCCCTCCCCCGCTCACACTCTGTTTGTCTCTCTCTCTCTCTCTCTCTCTCTCTCTCTAAAATAAATAAACATTAAAAAACTATTAAAAATATTTTAATCCATTAGGAATTTACAAATAAATGAAATGAATCTTATTTGGAGATCTAATTATAAAGTGTTGTTTAAACATGTAAACAAAGGGGTCACCTGGGTGGCTCAGTTGAATGTATGACTTCAGCTCAGGTCTAGATCTCTTAGTTCTTGACTTCAAGCCCCACATCGGCTCCCTGCTGTCAGCACAGAGCCTGCTTGGGATCTTCTATGTCTGACTCTGCCCCTCCCCAGCTTGCACGTGCCCTCTCTCTCTCTCAAAAATAAACATTTAAAAAATGTAAACAAAGTCATAATAACATTTATAAAAACTAGACATTTAAAAAAACTTTCTTTGGCCAGAGAAATAAGTTAAAAAGTAATTAATAGTATCTTTTAATTCAAACATGAAACATAATTTTTTTTCCTTTTTGAGAAAAATTATTTACTGAAGAAATAAAAATGTATGTTTATAATGAAAGTAATATATTATCAGTATTATAAATATATTGATAAAACATTTTTAAGGTTTATTTATATCTAGTATATTCTACTAATGTAATATTTTATGTATTACACTTAAATTCTCCATGTGATTCTATCCATACATACTAAATAAACTTTTGATGTTTAAAAAATATTTAGTTTATAAATAATTTGTATTCAATAGATTTATTTGTAACACTATAAGACATATTGAAATAAAAACATTCAGGACATTTTGTGTTTGGAGCATAACCTGAAAAAGTATAAAAGCAATTATTAATATCTGTTCAATTTAGTGCTTGATATTTCTGCTAATTAAGCTGTGCACCTATTCAGAGTATTAAATTTTTTATTCCTAAAATTCAGAGTAAACCAAATATGGTAGACACAGAACTTTAGGGACCCTGATTCTTCGTCATGTGACGTTGGTAAGTTTCTTCCTCTCCTTTAGGCCAATGGCTTTCAATTTTTTTTGACTAAGTAATATTGTTTTATGTTTTTTGATCAAATGAAAATACATATTTAAGGAAAGACCCAATACACACACAATTTATAAAAAAAATTCTTACCCTTCCTAATGATATAAGTATACATCAGTATAATATGCTGATGTTTTCTATTATCTTTATTCTCTTCTGCTTTATTTAGGTGAACATATACATACATATATATATATGTTATAATCAACTAAATTGATTTCACAACACACTAAGGACATAGTTTCTTTTCCTGTGAAAATAGGAAAGTCTTGAGAATCTTGAGTCTTGAATTTTTAGGATCTTTTCAAAACGCTTTAAAAGGCTTTGATTTGCTGGAGCGCCTGGGTGGCTCAGTTAATTAAGCGTCCGACTTCAGCTTAGGTCATGATCTCACAGTTTGTGGGTTCAAGCTCCATGTCAGGTTCTGTGCTGACAGCTCAGAGCCGGGAGCCTGCTTCAGATTCTGTGTCTCCCTCTCTCTTCTGCTTCTCCCTAGCTCATGCTCTGTCTCTTTCTGTCTCAAAAATAAGTAAAAGGCTTTGATTTGGGTTTTAATTTTCCTCTGCCTTATAACAGTTTGCTAATATGAAAACTTAAAAACAAACAAAAACTAAGAGCTTGCTGAATCACAATTCTTAAACTTTTATTTATTTATTTTAAATTAAGGTTTGGCGTCTGCTTGATTGGTGTTCGGAGGGAGGATAATAAAAACATTTTGCTGAATCCAGGTCCTCGATGTATTATGAATGCTACAGATATATGTTTTTATATTAATATTACCAAAGAAGAGAATTCGGCATTTAAAAACCAAGACCAGCAGAAAAAAAGCAATGTATCAAGGTCATTTTATCATGGACCTTCTCGATTACCTGTACATAGCATAATTGCCAGCATGGGTAAGTAGAAATAAATTTGAAAATATCATTAGTTTCTTTCTTTAAAAAAGCATAATAAATATACTCCAATGTTTGTTAAAATTTCAACATCAAATTTAGAAACTACTTGTGTATATTATAAATTTGGTGTAGCTGCATATACAGAACAAAGTTTCTAAGCTGTTAAACTGGTAAGAAATGTAGCTAATTCAAAATTGCCAACAATTTTTCATATTTTTGATTATAATACGAATACCCAACACTTGTGTATTTCTTTTGTAAGTTCTGTATCCAGTTACCAACGGAGGCTATTTCAGATATTCACCATTTTTCTCAAAACTCTTCTTCCATCCTCCATCTCAGGATTGAAGTTAGGTTTTATAACCTAGAAGTTAAAAAAAAAAAAAGGAAATAGATCCAGAAAAATAAGAATGTCCTTTAAAATTTGCCACCAAACTACCTACAAGCCCACAAACATTCAGTTTTTGTCACAAGGAAATGTGTCCTTTCTTTTAACATTTAACATTTTAATAGGAATGTCATCACTTATATAGTGGGCCCATCTCTTTTACCTCTTCTGGAACCTCACCTGTGTTTTGATTCATTCTCATTACCTAACTTTATTTTTTTCAAAATCATTGGCTCATTTCTCCTTCCTTTGTTTTTTTCTCTGTCTCTGTCTCTGTGTGTCTCTCTCTCCATACACACACACACACACACACACACACACACACACACACACAGACACCTGAACCTCTTGGAATGACATCTTTACAGGTAAATTCCTTGAAAGAGTTGTCTTCAATTGCTGCCTGTTGTCCCTTCATGCTCAACCCAGTTCAGTCTGAAATCTGCAGTCCTTATATCACTACTCTGACAAAGTCACCACTCTTCTGTTTGTCACTAAATTCATTGAGCATCTTCACAGCATGGGACAGTTTTGACCATGTTCTTCCTGAAACACTCTAGTGCTTTTTCTCTGTATCGTGTACATTCATTTTCCCTAAATAGTCCCATCTGTTCCTATAGATTGATTTGCCTGCCAAAAATTGATGATTCTCTCATGTAAATCATTAACTTAAATTTCTCTTCACAACAACATATTCAATAGTGTACTGGTCATTTCTGTCTGGATGCCTCACAGGAAAAACTAGCACAGCATATTCAAATTGAACCAATCTTTCTGCCATCATGCAAAACCATCTTCCTCCTCTATTTTTTGGCTAAAGAACAGATGACACATTATAATTTATAAAGTCACAATTCTGACTTTTCACTCTTTCTCTCCTCTCATATCTCAGAATTCACCCAATTCTATTAAATCTGATCATTGAGTAACCCTGAGAGTCATTCCCTTCTCTCTTTGTGCATTGTCTGTATGGTCCATGGTGTCATGGACTGACTGCAGGGTCAGTCCCCACAACCTTCTCTCCATGCCTTGGTGCTGTCTTGCATTCTTCTCCACCTTGAAACCAGAGTAATAATTTTTACATAATTTTGATAGTGTCATTGTCCCACATAAATCATTTGAATTGCTTCTTATTGGTCAATGGGAAAAAGAAATCTAAATTTTATAATATCACATGGCTTATAATTTGGATGACCAAAATCTCTTATTCTCATGAGTCAATCCCAGTTTCCCCAGGACAGTTCCAGTTTATATACATTGTCCCGGGTGTAATTATTGAATTCTTGATTCTCAAGAAGATAAATTGCACAGTCACTTTACTTATAAATTTTTTTAATGATTCCATCTTAATTTTCTAGTCCTGTATTTTATCATCCCTTTAATTGTACTCCTAAGTCCCAATCATACTAAATTCCTTTCAGTCTTCACTAATGGTTCTGACCAGTAGACCTTCGCACATGAAGTTTCTTTTGACAGGATCTACTCCCCAGCCTCCAACTTTGCCCTGGTAACAACTTCTAATCCTTTGTATCTCAGTCTCAATATCAGTCTTTCTGAGACATATTCCACGGCTCTACTTGGACTGTATTAGGTAACCCTGTTTGTCATTGACATAGCATATTATCTTTCTTCTACAGTAGTCCTACTCATTATCTTTCCATTATTCACAATTATTTATGGAGTACCTAGTATGTGCTGGAAACTCTTATAAGTATTTATGATAAATTAGTAAACAAATAGACAAAGATCCCTACCTCCCAGAGCTTACATTCAATCACAGGGAAGACTGGCAATAAATAGCACATAAAAAATAAATTATTTAGTGTGTTAGAAAGTGATGAGTAATAAGAAAAAAGAAAGAGGGAAACAGAACTAGTAAAAAAAGTTTATGAATTCTGGAGAGACTGGATTTTTTTTTTTAATTTTTTTTTTCAACGTTTATTTATTTTTGGGACAGAGAGAGACAGAGCATGAATGGGGGAGGGGCAGAGAGAGAGGGAGACACAGAATCGGAAACAGGCTCCAGGCTCTGAGCCATCAGCCCAGAGCCTGACGCGGGGCTCGAACTCACGGACCGCGAGATCGTGACCTGGCTGAAGTCGGACGCTTAACCGACTGCGCCACCCAGGCGCCCTGAGACTGGATTTTTAAATGAGGTGGTTATTGGGCCTTATTGAAAAGGTGACATTTGATTAAATACTTGAAGAAAATGAGGGATTAGCTCTGTGCATATCTGGAGGAAGATCAAGTCCCCACTGGGAGCCTAATTGGGCCGTCTGGGAACAGTAAAAAGGTTCTTGTGACTCAAACACAGTGAGGGATAGTGGGGTATAGGAGATGAGGTAGAAGACGTAAAATAAGACAAATTGTGTTGGGGCTTTTAAAGTCAAATTAAAGATTATTGTTTCTACTCTGAGTAAAGGAGGATTCATTGAAAGTTTTAAGCAGAGCAATGGCATGACCTCATCTATGCTAACCTATGTTTTAATACAATCACTTTGGCTGCTATTGAGATTCTTGGTTTGGCCAAAGGATCAGAGTATTATCAAGTGGAAATAGTAAGAAGGAGAAAATTCTGGGTAAACTTTGAAGATAGAATAATTAGGGTTTGCTGATGATTGTAAATAAACTGAGAAAAGAGAACTGTGAAGAACTCCAAGGTTTTCGGTTTAAGCAACTGGAAAAAGGGAATGGCTGTCTATTGAGATAGAGAAGGCTTGTGGGAGTGCAGGTTTGGCTGGGGTCGTGGGGCGAGTAAAAAAGTTCAGTTTGGGTCACACTGAACTTCAAATGTTTGTTTGACATTGAGAAAAAGATGTCACATAGGAAGTTAGACATAAAAGTCTAGAGTTTAGGAAAGAGTTGTATACCGAAAAGGTAAATTTGGGGTTTGTGAGCTTATGTATTATATTTAAAGCCATGAGACTGAACAAGATCATTGATGAAATAAGTATGGACAGAAAAGGGATAAAAATAAAGAGTAAATCCTGCAGGATATCAACATTAAATATCAGGGAGATGAAAAGAAACCAGCAAAAGAGACCAAGAAGGAGCCATTGACAAGGTAGTAGGAAAGCCTGGTGAGTGTGTGGTCTTAGAATCCAAATGAATCAAGTGTGTCAAGATACTGGAGTGATCAGCCATGTCTACTGCCACCAATAGTTCAAATAACATCAAATTGAGAACTGGCAATTGAATGTAACAAAATGGTGACCGTTGCTCTTTCATTGGAGTGGTAGCGGAAAACGGCAGATCGGAGGGGTTCATGACGAAATGGTAGAAGACAAATTAGAGACGCTAGGCCCAGTGTCTCTCAAAAAGTTTTGCTGCAAAGAGATGCAAAGAAATGACTTTGTAGTCATGGTGGATATACAAGGAAGTGAGGAGGGCAAGGCAATCGGGAATATATTTAAGAGAATGAACATAACGATAGACCGTGGAACTTAACTTAGCTAAGGAAATGAAAAGCCATCTTTGGTTGAAGGAAGCTGAAAAGGTAGTGGATTCAAAGATTATAATTCCACTGGGAATTAAAAAGGGTAGAGGTGGAAGGAGAAGAGGTGAAGGTACATATCAGAGAATGAGATGCCAGAAATAGAGTTTACATGTACTAAATAGTAACTGTCAGATTTAGGGTATGACTGTGAGAGTGAATCGTTAAAGAATGGTGGAAGAAAAGGCCATTAGTGGATGAAGGGACAAGGAACTAAGTTTAGAGTATTGGAAGGATCATCTTCATGTGTAATGAAATATAAATCTATCTACATGCATAAAGAACTTGTCAAGAATGAGGACAGACATTGTACTGGACGGACTAATGCAGGAACTAAACTATCCAAGCATATTCATTCGCATTGATGCAGGTATCGGTTAGTTAGAGAGTTGAATTTAAACAGGATTTGCTTTTGCCAGGAGAGTAGGGGAACAAAAATGTGACAAGGGAGCCAAGAGTGTTTGCTAGCAAATAATCATACTGCTTAAATACGGAGCCTAAGGTGGGTAAGAAGAGAAGACAGAACATGAAAGGAGTAATGGAGACAATTCAAATTTGGTATCATAAATACAGTTGAAGTTCCAGTGGAGTGAAACCGTAGCTGAAGTTGAGACACAAATAAAAGTGACCTAAAAAGATAGGAAATAGTGGTGGTCAGAGGGTGAATGCAGGAAATGAGTAAAGGGAGCACTGTTGTAATTGGTTATAATAAAATCTAAAGAGTGAATGTGGAAGTGAGGGGCTAAGATAAGGTGAAAAGTGATTTCTTTAGTAAATTCAAGGAAATGAGATTTTGGATGTGGGAAGGTTTATTTACCTGCATTTTTAACACACTGAATGAGGCAAGAAAAGTGTTATGCATTGGATTGTGTCCACCAAAATTCATATGTTGAAATCCTAACTGCCCCCCTCCCCGCCCCCCATAACTCAGAATGTGATCTTTTGGAGCTAAGGTCTTTACAGAGGTGATCAAGGTAAAATGAGATCATTAGGGTGGGCCCAAATCCACTGTGACTGGTGTCTTTATAAGAAGGGGAAATTAGGACACAGAGACACATCAAAGGAAGACAGTGGGAGGAGACATAGGGAGAAGATGGCCATCTACTAGCCAAGAAGTGAGACCTGGAACAGATCATTCCCTCACAGCCCTCAGAAAAAAACCAGTCCTTCTAACACCTGGATTTTGGATGTCTACCCTCCAAAACTATGAGGCAATAAATTTCTGTTTCTTAAGCCAACCAATTTCTTTGGTTCTTTGTTATAGTATTGGAGAAACGGACTAGAATCTTTAAGAAATAAGTAGAATGGCATAGTATTAGTTACCAAACAAAGCCATGAAAGATAGCGGTGGTAGAATCTTGAAGGTATGGGATACAAAGCTGGTATTTTCTAAAGGATAAAAGGAAAATGGTTTAAAAGAGACAGTGACAGCACTGAGGGTATTTATCTACCTCCAACCCACCGTTTTAAAGGGGTGACAGGAAAATGTTAGGGAAGAGCCAGGTTTGTTAAGGAAAGGAAATGTTCCAAGAACAGCTTGTTTCTGTAATTGAAACTACTTTCTAAATTGCGTCTTCCCTGCTAGATTCTTTCTCAGGATCATATCCCTCAGGCCCAGTTTGGTGCCAGGTGTCCGTGTTGGCAGAATAATCAGGAAGTGACCAAATTTCCCTATGTTGGGCAAGAAAATGATAAAGCGGTAGTTGGGGGTTATGTGGAGTCAAATATATTTGGAGAATGGAGTTAAAAGATCATGATTCCTTAGGAAGCAGGAGGGGATTTAATTCCCCCAAGAAGAGTAGGGATGAGCTTTATGTAAATGGATGGAGGTATGTTTGTTTGCTTCTAAGCAGAAATAAAGGAATAAAAGTTTGGTGAAACTTTCATGTTTGTTTAAAGTCAGGGAATTGAAGGGTTTTTTCTACATTAAGTTCTGTTTCCTCCCTGAATATGGCACTGTGGTTATCTGCAGAGGATAAATAATATACATACGATTTTTTTTAATGTTTTAATGTTTGTTTATTTTTGAGAGAGAGAGGGAGAGACAGAGTGCGAGCAGGGGAGCGTGTAGAGAGAGAAGGAGACACGATCCAAAGCAGGCTCCAAGCTCTGAGCTGTCAGCACAGAGCCCGATGTGGGGTTCAAACTCACGGACCCCAAGATCATGACCTGAGCCTGTCAGACGCTTAACCGACTGAGCCACCCAGCTGCCCCTATACATATGAATTTTAACTCAAGATCTTAGGATATAAATCATGTATTGCTTTTCTTTATTTTTGTAAGTCAAATATATAAAATTTAATTTTTAATCAATTCCAGACTTAATAGAAAATTTAATCTCATTTTCTCTAGGATCCCCATTCACCCCTCCCCCAAAGAGAATGAGTTATAGATTAGTCCTTATTTATGATGCTAAAATTTTGGGTGAGTGTATAGTTTCTGATGGCAACCACCTTTACCTTCGCTCTGATATTGGAATCGCTGAGTGCTGGTAGCCACATCTCTTTCTCAGAAACAGCAGTTCTAAATATGTTCATCTATGCCCCTCACACAAAGGCTTCCCCACTGACTACAGACATACTAGGCTTCCCGTCCCTTTAATCTGAGTATGTGTATATGAAGAGGTACCAGTCTCTGAAACTTGACCCCCGGAATTTATTTGAATTTTGAGGAATTCTCAAGTATTCTCACTAGACTTGTGCTACCAACCCTCACCCTCAAAAACATTCTGTTCATCTGTCTTTCTGTGAAGACTTGTAGTTGCCTCAGAGGTTTTAGAATACAGTCGCTGACCTCTCTTTCCATGGTACAAGGAAAGAGATGCTAAAATCCATTAGTTTTATTTCCCCTTTAAAAATGCCTGCTGAGATAGTAAAGGAGGCGGCAAGGTCAGGTTTGAGAGAAGTGGAGAGTGTTTTAATAGATGATTCAGATGGGACAAAGTGAGGTCTAAGGGCTTTTAGAAAGATGACGAGGTATCACTGAGTGCATACATGAAGTGAGTGGTAGTGAAACATGACGGCATCTATCAGGTAGATTGTATTATTTTCTTCCGAAGGATAGAGACATCAACTTTCCACAAATTGGTGTTTAAATTCATTTCAAAATGCCAATACAAAAAGTCCCAAAGGAATTCGTTTCTTCTGTTTACTGTTGAGTACCTCAAGTATTCAAAAGCCTTAAGCTATCTGGGTTTGCTCTTCCTGCTGTCTCAGGGTATTTCCACAGCTCCTGAACTTGCACTCACTATTGTCACTATTGTCTTTCCCGTCAAAAATCAAAAGTCATGACTTCAGAGTAACCTTCCTTACCACCTGGTGAAAAGTTTATACATCCTCCTGCTCCCAACCCCACTGTTCTTTTTCACATCATTTGTTTTATGTTCTGCATGGTATTTATCATTATCTAAAAGAGGTTTTCCCCCCATTTATTTGTCTACTTGGTTATTTTAAAGATAAATGGTTATATGTGGAAACATTGTCTCACTCCCCGCATATCCAAAGTGCCTAGGTTAGGTGCTTGCCATGAGGTGATTACTCAATAAATATTTGTTGAATAAATATAAAATATTAATGGTTCCAATATAAAAAAATGGTTATGAATCAACAAGAGAATAATAACAAAATGAGGGGAAAGATATAATGAGAAATACACAATATTGCAAAGGATAAAAATTCTTTTTATTAAGTAAATGTAAATTGAAACAAGGTATTTTTTTCACTTTAAATTCCTAAATATTTCAGGATTTCACAAGTCTTATGTTTTTGCAATAGAGCTAGACTCAGCAAATACACTTCTGCACAAATACACAATTTTTTTTTAATCCACTTAGGTAAGAAATGCCCACGTGAGAAAGAAATAACTTTGAGATTAAAGGATAAACAATATGTTCCCTGGTTATACTGGTTGTATTTTTATCATTAAATGGTTGATTCTCATACAGATGGCAAATGTTTTGATGGATTTTTATGTTTCATTGTTGCAGGTACGGTGGCTATAGACTTGCAAGACACAAGCTGTAGATCAACAAGCGGCCCCACCCTGTCTCTTCCTACAGAGGGAAGCAAAGAAATCCGAAGACCTAGCATTGCCCCCGTTTTAGAGGTTGCAGATACATCATCTATTCAAACATGTGATCTTCTAAGTGATCAATCAGAAGATGAAACTACACCAGATGAAGAAATTTCTTCCAACTTAGAGTATGTTTAGATAGTTCAAATTGTAAGATTTACTGGGATTTGTGCTACTATGAGACATTAATGTCCTTACCTTTTGGACATCTTAGAATCAATTCTACATACTTCTACCAAAACATCCTTCCTACTAGCCAATATCTCTGTTATATAAAAATAGAAAATATTTTAAGACCTCAAATTTCTGGCTTCAACATATATTTCCAGGCTCCATGTTCTCTCAATTATCTTTTATCCTTAAAGAAGAAAATACATAAATCGGTATTTTCATGCTATAAAATGCATTTTCATGATTGTATGTTTTTGTTAATTATATTGTACTCTCTAAACTTTATATCCTTCCGTGTTGATATTGAAGTTCAGTTATTAAATGACATGTAATGGAGCTTTCTTCCATTAAGCTTCCCTTCCAAATCTCAGCATTTCAGCAGTCTTTTGCATATGATATACGTCAATAATATTTTGAATGCATGGATAAAGGAAGTACTTGTGCTCTTTACTGTGCTTCCGTAACACATAGGGCCAATGTACATGCTATTAGTCACATTTTAGCCTCCAGTAGGGTTTGTTTACTTGTCTTCATCACATATTGCTATTTCTTGAGGAAAGCACAGTGGTCAACAGTCTTGACTATAGAGTCTGAAAGAATTTGTTTCTCATGGCAGTTCCACCTTATACTGGTTATGTACAAATGACTTTGATTAAACAATCTGAATCACAGTGCCTATATCTATAAAGTGAGTATAATTGCAGCTTCATGATGTTCATATGAAGTTTAATTGAGATAATGGAGAAGTGCTTATGACAATGCTTTGTGCAGATTAAGCATTCAATCAGTAATAATAACTAGGAGGTATAGCAGGGCTAGTAGTAGTGTCAATGGTAACACCATTCACATACTGCTCCTGATATCTTTCATATAATAGATGTTCAATTAACATTGATGTTAATGTCGAATTGAACTAAAATAGCCTGAAATACAAGTGAAACTTAAAAAAATCCTTCTTTTAATCCTTTACACTTTAAAAAAATTTATTACAGGGAAGTTTGATGTATCTACAGAACACAATGCACTCTCCAAGAAATCAATAGTACTTAAATATAGTTATGAAATATTTGATGGGAACAAGGAGGTTTGAGTGCCAGGATTTTCCTAGAAATTACTTTGGGTGCTGTGATTGAAATTCTTTCTTTGCATGTGCTTTTGAAAAGATTGAGAGGTCGAATTTTTTTATTTTTAGAAAACGGAAAAAGATGATGAAGTAAAAGTGGAGATTATCAGGTTCTAAATTTGCAAAATGGGCACCTTATTCCCTTCTAGCTAATAATGTCTGGAAAACAGTTTAAACTAGGTTTGAAATTTGGTTTAGAAGGTAAATTTTTACTGAGAAAACAGTTTTCATATTGGATAAAGGGATTTTGCCTCTACTAAATTTTATTTCTTAATAAATAAATAGTTCTTTTTTCTGCTGCTGCTACTTTTTGATAGTTTTATTTTGAAAATCAATACAGCCGTGATGTACAAGTGGCTATTTTCATGAAGTCAGCAAACAAATGAATGTTTTTGATGACATTTTAAGGAAGATTCCAACAATATTGATTTTGGTGAATGTTTGAGTGATTAAATCAACTGTTTACTCCTTTGTGATTATGCATCCAGGACTAATGAGTATTGACGAAGTAAATCATAATAGGTCATTTTGCTTTAGGGGCGCCTGGGTGGCTTAGTCGGTTAAGCGCCTGACTTTGGCTCAGGTCATGATCTCATGGTTCGTGGGTTCAAAACCCGCATTGGGCTCTGTGCTGACAGCTTGGGACCTGGAGCCTGCTTCCAGTTCTGTGTCTCCCTCTCTCTCTGCCCTTCCCCCACTCACGTTCTGTCTGTCTCTCAAAAATGAATAAACGTTAAAAAAAATTTTTTTTAGAAAATAAGTCCTTTTGCTTTAAATGTGTTTTATAAAAAATAATGGTCATATTTTAAAAAGTCTATCTAAATTTTTAAACCGAGGATTGGCAAACTTTTTGTACAGGAACCAGCTAGTAAATATTTTAGACTTTATGGGCCCTATTTGGCTGTACACACCCAGCTATTTTTGACACATGAAAGCACCCATTGACAATACATAAAATGAATGAGTATGGCTGTGTCCTAAAGAAATGTTACTTGTGGATACTTACATTTTAATTTCATAATATTTTATGTGACATGAAATATTATTCTTTTGTCTTTTTTCAACCATTTATTTTTTAAAGCTTTTTCCAATCCTTTAAAATAAAAAACAAAACAAAACACTTTTAATTCACAAAACTAGCTGATGGGCCAGACATGGTCCATGGGTCCTGGTTTGCTTATCCTTATTATAAATCCTTTCTTTTTTTTTTTTTTTTTTTTTTTTTTTTTTTTAAATTTTTTTTTTCAACGTTTATTTACTTTTGGGACAGAGAGAGACAGAGCATGAACGGGGGAGGGGCAGAGAGAGAGGGAGACACAGAATCGGAAACAGGCTCCAGGCTCTGAGCCATCAGCCCAGAGCCCGACGCGGGGCTCGAACTCACAGACCGCGAGATCGTGACCTGGCTGAAGTCAGACGCTCAACTGACTGCGCCACCCAGGCGCCCCATAAATCCTTTCTTTATCAAAATGTAATTGCAACAAAAAGAGTTGCATCTAACTTTATGAAAATCGAGGGGTATGGCTATAACTTAATGGTCCAGCTTTGTGTGTTTTGTTCAAGGCAATTCAAATATTTCATATTATTTTACAGATATGCTAAAGGCTACCCACCTTACTCTCCATATATAGGAAGTTCACCCACTTTTTGTCATCTCCTTCATGAAAAAGTGCCATTTTGCTGCTTAAGACTAGACAAGGTAAGTAATTGTTATTTTCTCCAAAACCGAAATTATGGCATTTTGTAATTACATATATTTAAATAATTTTGTATAATCTTTTGACTAAAATATGTTTAAAGAGCATTATCTTTTCAAATGTAAATGTAATACATAAAATGGTGAATTGTACTTTCTTAACTGAAGATTACCCAAAAACTCTACTCTTCTACTAAAATACCCAATGATTCAGCCAGTCATCTTGTTAAGGAAAAAACAAAGGTGCCAGAATCTCAAAGTTATGAATTTTCAACATCCAAAGTCTCTCAAAATTACTTTGGCCAAATGGGCACTATTTATTTTGCCAGGTATTTTTGCCTCAAAACTTAATGTGTGATTGCTTGACATGGTAAAATTAGCTGATCTATGTGTTAGCCACAAAGGTTCATTATTGATTAGACTGAAAGCTAATATCTGTATCGTGGTTAATATCTCCTTTCCTAAAGATTTTACTATAGTTCTTGGTTCCTGTCTGGATGTTCCAAAGAAACCATTCAAAACAGAAAGATTCCAAGAAGGCGAGCATTTTTAAATCTCTTTCACGATATGGCCAACTGGCATGACCTGTATAAGAGCTTGTTCTCTTGATGAATAAGAAAGCAGATAAAAAGAAGATTCTCAACTGCCCCTCCCACCTCCTAGAAATTAAAATGTGCCACTAATTCTAACCAGGAATTTTACTGTAAATTTTGGAGTTAATGGGTGTTAAAATCTGCTTACAGGCTTTGAAATTTGGGCAAATAACTTCACCATTAAATTTCAGTTTCCACATCTGCAAAATGTTTGTAATTTTAATATGAGCCTCATCGGGTTCTTTTGAGAATTCTATAACTTAGTGTGTGTAGAATGCTTTTAACATAGTGCCTGGAAGTTAATAAATGACTAGGCACTTAATGCATTCTGTTAGTATTCTTGCTACTATTACTTTTTTGTGTAATAAACATCATGAGTCTTGGCTATTACTGTCATTCTTGAGGAAGATTAGCAGAACATTAGAAGATTTCTGCCTTTATCATTATGAAGCTTTTTTTTTTTTTTTTTGTAAATCTTTGTCATTGCTTCCAAATATTCATCTGGGTCCATTAAGATGGACAGTTCCATCTCTCAACGCCTTTTTCTTTTGTTCTTGTTTTAATTTACCGTGTGCAGTATTTGATAGTACTATCTGTGTATTTTTGGTAACAATAATAAATCTTAAGCTTCAGGACTCTTCACCTGTATTGACCCTTTCTAAGAACCTGTGACTAATTTTTTTAGTTTATAATATTTGTGTTATTTTCCTTAAAGAACATTCCCCAAGAAACAGAAGCTTTAGGCCCCACAAAACCTGGATTCACTTCTTGTACCATTTTATTTTTTAACTCACAGTTCAAGAGAAAAAACATACTGGGAGACCAAAGAGGGGAAATGATTTATCCCCAAGCAGGACAACTGATATAACTGAAAAGTTAAGCTTTCAGAGATACAGATTGGTGAACAATAGAGGGTCCTTTAAAACTAAAGACTGAACTGTCTCTCTACCATATAGAGAAGGCAAAGTTTCTGAATGTTGCTGACTAGCTGTGACATCTGGTATTATCATATATTTATTTAGCATTAGGCTGGCTGGAGGTGGTGGTCTGCTCCATAAAGGAATGCCTACTTTGTAATTAGGAGATGGGGTTGGGCAGCCAATCCTACTGCATCTGTGAAGTGTGAGTTGGGATTATGTTGCCCAGTTCATTCTGCATCAGCATCAACAAGCTGGTTCCTGATCAAGGTTTATCAACACTAAATTCCTTGTTTTCTCCTTTTTGTTTTCTTATTAATTGAGCTACTTCTTCTTAAAAAAATTTTTTTTGATGTTTATTTATTTTTGAGAGAGAGAGAGACAGAGCACGAGTGGGTGAGGGGCAGAGAGAGAGAGGGAGACAGAATTCAAAGCAGACTCCAGGCTCCAAACTCTCAGCACACAGCTGGACACAGGGCTTGAACCCACAAACCGTGAGATCATGACCTGAGCTGAAGTCGGACACTTAACTGACTGAGCCACCCAGGTGTCGCTAATTGAGCTACTCCTAAATTAGTTCTTTTCTTTCTCATTTTACCTCATAAATCTTCAAGTTCTTAATAGTCTCAACATCACCTGTCACTCTTCCCTTTCCGCGGCCTCTTTGTGAGTGACCTCATTCCTTCATATGGTTGCAGATCCTACTTATATTAGTAAATCTTCAATCATACTTCCAATGAAGGCTTATTGCTCCCTCCTTTTTAAAACCATTTCCCCTTTCTCTATTCCTTTTTATACCTTAAACCTTCCTTCTGGATTCGTTTTTCTACTTCCTAGACTATAGCTTTTAGAAATTCTCTTACTAAGATCCTATCAGTGTTGAATTCTGTCAATTTCAGTTTCTCTACAAATATTCTTAATCTTAAAAGATAGTTTTGTTGGGTGTCCAATTCCAAGCTATGAGTTTTCTTTTTCCTTTAAGCACATTGGGATTTTATTTACTGCCTTCTGGGCTCCATGTTGCTTTTGAGAAGTGGCCATCATCCTAGTTCCTATTCCTTGTGGAGAGTCTCTCTTTTCTGTTTGGCTGGTTTTAAGATCTTGTCATTGCCTTGGTTGTTCTGCACTTTTATTACCATGCATATGAAGCTGGATTTTTATTTATTATTTGACTGAATTTTTGAGTATTTCATTAATTCTAGAAAATCCTCAGTCAGTATTTACTTGAATAGGGCTTCTGATACTTTCATTTTCAGGCATCTCGTTTAAATATATGTTAGACACAGTCACACTGTTTTCCAAATATCTTCATTTTTTCTTACTACTTTATATCTCTTTCCTTCTCACATTCTGAGTAGTTACTTCAACTCTGCCCTGCAGTTGACCCCATTCATATGCATCAAATGTGTAATATTACCCAGCTTTTGAGTTTTTATTTTTAATTAGTGTACTTTTTAGTTCTAAAAGAGAATATATGCATTTCTTAACTTTTTTTAATGTTTATTTTATTTTTGGGAGAGAGAGAGCATGAGTTGGGAAGGGGCGGGGAGAGAGGGAGACACAGAATCTGAAACAAGTTCAAGGCTCTGAGCTGTCAGCACAGAGTCCAATGTGGGGCTCGAACTAGGGAATGGTGAGATGATGCCTAGGCCGAAGTCAGAGGCTTAACCAACTGAGCCACCCAGGTGCCCCAAATATATGCATTTCTCTTAACATCTACCTGAGTATTTTAAATAATCTCTTCTTATTTGTTCATACTTTAAATGTTCTCTTTTATTTCTTTAAATACAGTAAACGTGTTCGTTTTATATTCTGAATCTAATAACATCAATAATTTGTAGTCTTTGTGAGTCTAATTCTATCATTTATTGTTTCTGTTGACTCATGGTGCCTTGTTCCCAACAGCATTTTGTAATTTTTTATTAAGGAATGAAGGTAGAGAATATTCCAGAATTGGTGATGAATCCACAGAGAATCAACTAATCTCAACCCAAATAAACAAACTCACATAGAGACATAGATAGATGAAAAAGCAGAACACTAAAGGAGTTCTCCATGCAGATAATTTAGTTTAAAAGAACCTTGGTTTAATACTGCTATGTCTATTAAGTACCAGCCCCCTAGAAAATAGCAAAATACCCTGAGGGCAACAATGAGTTTTGATAAAGTATTGTTATTGTTTTTGTTGTTATTACCAGTAGTAGTATTGTACTTTTGTGTATTTCTATCATTATCTTGACAGCTCAGATATACAGTTATATAATTAAGGATTTTGTTTTGTTTTGTTTTGCTTTTTTGTTTTTCAACAACAAAGAAAATGTTTTTTCCATATTCGTCCCTTTAGATATTCAGTACTTGGAATGTTCAAAGGTTATTTAATTATGCTATTTCTGGCAATGAAAGTCAGAAGTAGATTTTTCCCAGCATTGTTGAGATATAATTGACAAATAAAAATTGCATATATTCAAGGTATATATAACATGATGTTTTGATATACATACACATTATGATAATTGTTAAATATAGATACCCAGATGTCATCTAGTAGTAAGTTTCAGTTTCCAGTAGAACATGTGTGCACACATATTGCTGACTTTTTCTTCCCCTACATCATGCTACACACCCGCAATCATTTGTCTTGCCATGCACACCTTCGTTTCCTGAAACAGGCTGGAGAACGACATAGAAAAATGTAACTATTTTCAAATTTTTTATAAAATAAGGGATTTACTAGGTTAACTTAATTTTACTTTTCCATATATCCTAAATTTTTTCACCAAATTTTAGTGGAGTGTAAAAATGGCATTTCTTTGTATAATTTTTCTTCTCTAGAGTTGCCAGCATAACTACTATGAGGACGCAAAAGCCTATGGATTCAAAAATAAGCTAATTATAGTTGCAGCTGAAACAGCTGGAAATGGATTGTATAATTTTATTGTTCCTCTCAGGGCATATTATAGACCAAAGAAAGAACTTAATCCCATAGTACTGCTATTGGATAACCCGTAAGTATATTTTAAAATACCCAAACAAGACAAAGAGTTTTTAACATTATATCAAAAATAATTTACTTTAATTTGCTTAGAATATTTTAAATCAGATACATTATGGCACATGATTCATTGGGAGGTATATTTTGTGCTAAAACAATCACTGAATATGGTTATGTTTCACAAATACTACTTGAAACATCCCTGGAGCACTCTGAGCATCTTATTTAAAACTATTTTGCAAGTTGTTATCACTCAATATCAATGGGAAAGACGCCATTGAAATAATTATAGTTATTTTCTTTAAGTTAATCAGCTAGCCTGGAAAATTTCTGCCAAAACTAGACAAATTTCTTGTCTTTTGAAAGAACCATTAATTATCAGCTAAGCATATTAATGATCCATTCTTATGTGATAGTATGATACATAATTATAAGTTATTATGATTCTTCCACTGTTAAAACATACATTCTATACCATAATTAATGCTTTACCATGTTCATTTATTTTGAAAACGTGGGATTGATATACTCTTGTGAGATAAGACTACTTAAGCATTTCACAATTCTTATGCAAATATAAATGTGGGTCACTGAATGTTATGGTCAACCCATTGTGTCCTAAAATTATGATATTCCTCTCTGTGACTCAAAATTGGTAGCAGATGGTTCTTAGATCAATACCATATTTTAGGATCCTCCAACTCTCCTCTTAAATTCCAAAGTGATACAAAATTTCAGGATAAACTAAATGAGGCCAAAATCTGTTGCCTTGTTCTGCCTTTAAAATTTATCAAAAGAAGTTTTTCAAAACAGAAATATCTTTTCACTATTTTAACTTAGTGATATTGTTTATTCTGAATATACCAATATCAAGACACTCATTGATACGTCTTTTTTAGCATCATTATTGCAATGATAACTCTAAAAATTGAGAACACTCTAGAGGTTTCAGTTGAAGAATTTTCAGGTATGATGAGTCAGTGACTTTCCTGTTATCACTTTGGCATCCAAGGAAAGATTAGGTAAATTTAGGGCAGGTATGGGGAAGCAGAAACTTGGATTTGATGTCAGAAGAAATTAAAGCTTAATGAAACAAATCTTAGGAGGATGAAAGTTGGGTTGCGGGATGGGTATGGCAATGGAGTGGTTGTAAAATACCTCCAAGGCCTTTGAATGTATCCCTAATTCTAGAACCTCTTTGGCAGGAAGTTCTAAGGGACTGGTTGAACTGGCACACAAGAAATGCTCAATTGGCCCTGTGAATTGTAACACATCAGGTTTTGGCTCTTTGTGCTTTTGGTGTGTTTGTTCCCTTAGAGATAGTATTTAAGGTAGGTGCATTTTCAAATTGATTGCCTTAGAACATCCTCATCTTGTATGGCTTGGATCGAAGTGGATCAACTGAGGCCCCAGAATACAGAGAGAAAGATAGGAAGAGGCTTGAAAAAGAAGTATCCCTGTGGTAAAGCAAGGGGTAAAAACTGACCTTTCCCCTGCTTTACGTTATTTCAAGGTAAAATTTCTTGTTCTAATGTGTAAATCTAATTGGGTTCCTGGACCCAGTTTCAATGTGTGTATGTGTTGGTGGGTGGTTTCCCACATCCCCAGCAAGCAATACCCGAGACCAGCTGGGTGTCCTACAATTCAAGTCAATTCTAACACTACTGTCTGGGTTAAGGGTTCCACAGGTTAAGAATTCAGTCCTACAAGATTACTTCCTCCATTCAGAAGCCAATCACAAGCTCAGCTTATCATCTGTGTTTCTGCCCAACCAGCTATAGACTGGAGGTTCCAGTGACCCCCTCCTTGGACTTGAGGTGCTACTCACAAGTCCAGGTTGTTAGCTATATTTCTTTCTTTTTTTTTTAAGTTTTTTTTTTTTTTGACAGAGAGAGAGCACAAGTGGGGGAGGAACAGAGAGAGAGAGAGAGAGAGAGAGAGAGAGAGAGAGAGAGTCTCAAGCAGTCTCCACACTGTTAGCACAGAGCCCAACATGGGTTTGAACCCATGAACCATGAGATCATGACCTGAGCCAAAATCAGGAGTCAGACATTTAACTGCCTGAGCCATTTAGGTGCCCCTTTATACTTTTGACCAACAGACTAGAAATCAGAGTTCCCTACTCAAGTTCCATTAATTTCCTAGAAGAGCTCATAGAACTCAAACGTTTACTTCCTGGATTACTGGTTTACTATAAAAAGATATAACTCAGGAACAGCCAGATGGAGTTGATGCATAGGGCAAGGTATGGGGAAAGGGCATTGAGTGTCCACACCCTGTCTGAGGGCACCACTATTGCCAAATTTCCATGGGTTTACCAACCTAAAAGTTCCTCAGACTCCTTCCTTTGGGTTTTTATGGAGGGGTCATTACATAGGTAGGCATAATTGGTCAAATCATTGGTCATTTGTTGTTGAACTCAAACTCTAGCCCCTCTCCCCTTCTCAGAAATCAGGGTATGGGACTAAAAGTTCCAACCCTATATTCATGGTTTGTTCCCCTGACAACAAGCCCCCAAAAGAGGTGGTTCCCAGAAGTCACCTCATTAATATCAACCTGGTTGTGATGGAAAGGGGCTTGTTATGAATAACAAGACACCCATTGTACATCTATGGCTCTGAAGTGATATCAGGAACTGAGGACAAGAGAACAAACATTATGACAAAAAATGTTCCCATTCTCCTTTCCTCAGGAAATTCCGAGGGTTTTGGGAGCTATGATCCAAGAATCATGGATGATCTGAATGTCCAAATATATATATCTTATAAGTCACGATATTACACCTCCCAAAAGAATCTATATCTCCAAATTTTGGAGTGGTGTTTACTCCATGGAATAGAGATGGACTTTTCTCTGTTTTAATATCTAGTCTTATTAGGTAATCCCATGTCAGCATCATTAATCCTCCTGTGTCTACCTTATTATCCCATTGAGCAGGTGGCAGGGTCTAGAGTTCCTTCATGTGTGTGTCTTATGTAGATTTTTGAATGGTTATATCTAAATCAGTCCCTTTTTGTTTAGTTCTGAATAAATAAGTTGCCAAAATGCCCAATTACTGATGGATTGGTTGAATGATTGATTTGTAATTTAGAGTTATAAAAACAATTGGTCGTTTTTATAGTCTTAATTCCTAAATCTGGTCAATCATGGAAAAACCTGAAAACTCTGTTCCTCTTAATTATTGGAAAACTGGTCAGTATTTCTGTATAAATCTAGATGCAGCTTTTAATAGAGAGAGTATTTTGTCTGAATGAGACCATAGAGATCCTTTAATAAAGTCAATATTCTTTACTTCTACCCTCTGTTCATAACAGTAATAATTGTTGAGCACTTATTGCCTGTCAGTCATCATACTGGACACTTTACTTTTATTTTACGTTTGTTCCCCTTAGAAATATATCTATATCATATGCTGATGATTTATCCTCAGAGAGATGTACCAAGCAGCTTAAAATCTCAAAGTTTAGAAGTTACAATGATAACATTTAAATAAACCAGCTTGTGTCACTTGGTTACAGTACTCTTAATTTATAGACAAGGAAAAACAGACCAAAGAAGTTAAATGACTATTCCAAGGTTAGTTCTAGGATTAGAACCTTCTATGTAATTCATACTTCATTGTTCTTTCAACTATATGATGTTGCTTAACTTACAGGTTTTTAACATATGCAAAAAATACAGTGTGAAATCTTTTTAGAAACAGTAATATATTTTAACTGGATTATTTTGCATTAAAATTTTTTTGCTTTCCTAATAACTTACATTTTGGAATCCAATTATTCCCATGATGTTTTTTTGTTAGATGACTTTTGTAGGGTTTGACTTTTCTTTCAAAGTGTTAATGATGAAAGTACATGCTGTAATGTTTATTAGCTTCCTGAGTCCTTCCCAAAAGTGATGTCTAACATTTTTATTTGTTGTCCTCTGCTCTTTTGGCCAAGAATGAGAAAATGAAAACTAAACACTAATAAATACTGTTCCAGGAAGTTTTATGCAATCCTTTTTTTTTCAAACAATGAAATGTTTGTTGCTCTGCCATGACTAGTATTTTGTAATCTATCCTACAATGTTACAAAGAAATATGATGCTTTTCTTCTTTAACATATTTCCATGTTATAAGAATATGTATGCTAAGAATTGTATACACTTTTTAAATTACTAGTTTAGTGGGTTTTGACTTTGTTTTAAATTCACATGAGTATTGCTGAAAATAATATTCAGTACATGGCTATTTATTTATTTATTTATTTTTAATTTTTTTTTTCAACGTTTATTTATTTTTGGGACAGAGAGAGACAGAGCATGAACGGGGGAGGGGCAGAGAGAGAGGGAGACACAGAATGGGAAACAGGCTCCAGGCTCTGAGCCATCAGCCCAGAGCCTGACGCGGGGCTCGAACTCACGGACCGCGAGATTGTGACCTGGCTGAAGTCGGACGCTTAACCGACTGCGCCACCCAGGCGCCCCAGTACATGGCTATTTAAGTTGAAAGAACAATTAATTCAGTATAACAAATAAACAATAACAGATGTCATAAGTATGGGATTTTAAGATGTAAATTAAATTGATAATATTCCCAAACATAATATGTCAAAATATGTTTTCATAATGTTTCCAAATAGAAAGACTTGTGGATCTCATCTGATAACTTAATGAAACCCAGTCACAATGGAAAAGATCTTGCATTTGATACTGGCTCATTAGAGCTGGTCTTGATTCTAATTGGTTGGCCATCTGTTTTGTTTGGTCTCTTGTTGTGCTATGCTGATCTTAAATATTTCGATGATCACCACAACCTTCAAGGTCATCTAGTCATCTGATAATACCATTTCATAAAAGAGATGGAGACAAGAGTCAAGAACTTTGGAATATATTGCCCAAAGCTACACAAAGTTGAAGTGCAAGATCCAGGCTTATGTTCCCAAATTTTTACATCTTCTTTCTACAATCCTTTTAGTGCATCAATCTTCTTTTCATATATAGTGTCCAGTAAACTTCAGCTTATTTTAAAAGCAATGATACATTGTCTGATATATCAGAGCCCTTATTAAAGACATTCCATCTTTGGACTCATGGATCTGAGATATGGTCTAAGCTTACTTAACTTCTTGATAAGGCTTTCGCATGTTATCAAATATCTCTAAGCCTCAGTTTTCTCATGTGTAAAATGAGTAGGACATTTATCTGAACAGCTAATTTTGAGACTTTATAAGACAGGGTGTATGAAGCACTAGTGAAATATCTCACTTAGAAAGGCAGTCAGGAAATGTCAGTTGTCCCCCTACCCCCCATACCAATCAAGAAAATGACATTGCCACTATTCAAACTGATAAGTGGATTTGGGTGAAAGCCCAATTAACAATAAAGGGAAATTTATTTTAAGCACTTAAATGAAACTACTTATATATTTTTAAGAAAGGAATAAACTACTTAACAGAATTATGAAATGCTGACAAAATAAACTGTCTCACTATATTCATTCACTTCTTGAATTTGAAATACAAAAA
Organism: Leopardus geoffroyi; assembly: GCF_018350155.1. Classification (NCBI taxonomy): domain Eukaryota; kingdom Metazoa; phylum Chordata; class Mammalia; order Carnivora; family Felidae; genus Leopardus; species Leopardus geoffroyi. The sequence continues at coordinate 24,257,597 of NC_059338.1, read as the reverse complement.
TTAAGTCCATCACATTTATTACTTAAATGGGAAATAATGATCTTCAACTTTGCAAATCCATGCAAATCCACAAACCTTTTCACTCCTAACAATCAGTAGCTAATTAACATTTGCATGTAATGGCAATTTTTATAATGAAAGCTTTTGTAAGAATATGATGTTTTAGGCTCATAAACAGTCATCTTTCTTAATATAATTACAGTTAGGTTGCAGATTAATGATGTGCTCACTTTTTTTCTGTTTACTAACATCAATTACGTCTGAGTTTGTTGAATTTTAATTTCTTTTATTACTATTTAGATACAACATGTTTTATTTTAGTCTGTGTACATTTCTTTTGTTCTAGATCTCTTTTCCTCTTTATCTTTTCTTGATTTGAAATACTTTTTGTATATTAAGCAAAAAGAATCTATGAATTTATAAGTAACATATAAATATATAAGTAACACATTTTAAAAAAGTGTTTAGTTTTGAGAGAGAGAGAGAGAGAGAGAGAGAGAGAGTGAGCAGGGAAGGGGCAGAGGAGAGGGAGACAGAGGATCTAAAAGCAGGCTCTGCGATGATAACAGAGAGCCCAATGTGGGACTTCAACTCACAAACCGCGAGATCATGATCTGAGCTGAATTTGGACGCTTAACTGACTGAGGCATCCAGGTGCCCCTAAGTAACCCATTTTTAAATGTTTGTTTCTTTTTTGCTAATTTTTTTGTGATGAGCTTTAGAGTTAAATCTGTAATTATTTTCACTTTTCCATAATGTAATTTCTAACATAGATAGGTCTTCTGTATTTAACATTCAGATAAAAAATGCATACATTTTATTCTATAGCATTGATGGTTTTGTTTTCCTACATTCCATTCTTCATCTGTCCTTTGTTTAGGGTGCAGCATAAGAGTGGGACATTTCCTGTTTTTATTAGAGTTTTATGTTTTTGCTTAGTGTCTTTCAATGTAAAGGTTATGTTTGCCAATTAACTTCAATAATTAGAAAGATTAATCTATTAAGAGCCTATGATATCATTTATGTCACTCATCAATTACTAAGCAGTTTAGTGACATGAACACTGTTGCCAATTTATTTAAATGAGCTAACATAGTACGTACAAATGTACAATTGCTATGTTCTTTATGTTTCAAGTTTCCTTATAAACTAACTTTATCAATAAAAGTAGATGAATCTGTTCGTTATACAAGTTACATTTTGCAAAAAGTATGGCATATAAGATTCTCTACATTAGATATGCTTCATCAAGATTATATATTTACTAGGTTTCAAGGGCTTGATTTACCTTGTAACATAGCTGAATTTGTGTAAGGATGAACTAAGCTAGCATAATGCAGATGCTAATGTAATTTCTGAGGGTGTAGAAGGTTGCTTGCGCATCGTAAATACATGTTTGTGGCAGAATTGCATGTGGCTAAAATTCATGAGTTTCCTAAAACAAGGCAATAATTTTGATGTCTAAGTACCTTTAATGATTCCTACTGGAAAAAGCAACAAAATACAAAGGACATATTTTTATTTTAACTCTAATTGGGAGCATTGGCATAAAGTAAGGACTTAATTTTTGTCCCCAGTGACCCCAGTACTATTTATTACACAGTTTTTCAGTATTTTCATTAAGTTGAGTTATTCAATAACATTATTTACTCTTGCTTTACTAGCCTTTAGAATAGAGAAGATGGCATAAAGAAATTGAAATGATCTGAATGTAAAAGAATGAGTCAGAGTAAAAGTGTGGTTATTCCAGCCAGGGTATGTATCTGCAATTAATAATGAAGAATTATAGATCCATCTCTGTCACATAGATTATTGAGCTACTCACTTTATCTGAGTAGAACTGCAAAGGAGTAAAGAGAGATGAAACAAAATAACAACCAAAAAAAGACACAGGCAAAATGATTTTTCAAACCACCGCAAAATCTCAGTACGGTCCCAATCTTGTGGTGTCCTCACACCTGCTTCTATAAACATGAGGTAGGGGAGGAGAGTCATGGAAGTTATCGAATGAGCAATGAGAATGGCACTTCTAATTTTAAGAAGCGGAGCAGTGCTCAGACCGAACCAGAAGGTTCTATAAAAGACTGCTGCTCGGACTGTATATTGTTATAATATTCATTGAAATGAGCATGCATCATGAGTTTTTAAAATATCTGTATTCTGTGATTCATTAATATCCTTCTATGAATGCTTTGGCATAAATGATTTAAAAACTAATACAGGAAAATGTCATCTAAAGATGTTCATACCAGTATGGTATATAATAGCAAGATATAGGAAATAACCTGTAACTTCAAGAGTTAACAATATGAAAGTGAGAATAATTTATATACTGAATAATTGAGGATTTTAAACATTAATTGTGGTACATTTATAATATGTAATAATATGGGGCCATTTAAAATGACTATGAAGAAATTTAATGTTGAGCTGAATCAACATTACAATAGTATTCTTTGGAAGATTGTCTTTTTAGCTTCACTGTATTGTGCATTCTTTTTCTTTAGAGTTAAAGGTTAAGAGGATGATCAACAGGAAGAAAATAGGTCAGGGAGGAAAAGACTTCATCCAGCTGGGATATTATAGATGCTATCCTTCCCTTTTCCTAGAATTTCCCTCTCCTTCTCTTTTACTGGCAAACATCCAAATTTAATATCACTTCTGTGAAATGATCCCCAATTCTGCTTTCTGAGTGCAATCTATTGTTTTTTTTTTCTGATTAAAACATATATTGTAATTATGTGCTTTTGTACATGTGTTCCGAAAGCTGTATTTTATATAGTAAAAGGTAACATGATATTCTTTTTTGTGTATGCCTTAGTATAGAAATGTTTATTATATAAATATATGGGTACATATATGCTGAGTGAATAGATGCATGAAAGAGTTAATAACTTTATAAAATGAATATAATAGATTAAGTGATTTCTAAGGAAGCATCCAGGTTTATGATTCTTTCCCCAAATATGCCTATAAGTATAGATTTTAATATATATTTGCTCAACAATATACATGGAGTAAGTCAATTATGTAAAGGTGAAATACTTTTAATTTTATATGATACATATGTTACATGGGTGCATATACTATATTTATTGATTAATAGGCTGATACATTAAAAAGGGCATGTTGTAATTGTGTATATCCCTTAGAGAGGTTGCTCTTAATAAGCATGCTAATTTAGTTCTCTATGCTTTGGGCCATCCAAGAAAAAAAATCATTAATTTCTCATTTTACAATTCCTCCTCTGCATGAATAATTTTTAAAGTCATTGATAAGACTTTTTAGTCATAATTAAGGATATCAATTCAGTATTTTTGTAGAATAATGCCATAATGTTTCTGATTTAGAAAGCAGAAATACAACTTGTTTTTATAATATAATATAATAGTACATTGTATTATTCATAACAAGTACAAATGATATTTTCTAATTAATGTTAAGAAAAAAGGCACTTAAAATTAATCTTGTCAACAGTGTTTAGTTTTGGAAATGCAAACTAAGTCAACTTACTTCCTTTCCCTAGAAGCGCTGCCACTGTTGTGACATTGTGTTTCATTTTGTAACCCATCTGCTACTTAGGCCAGATATGCATTTTCTGGATGCAATCTGTTGGTTTCCAATGGTTTACTACATGGTGGGCTCTATTGACAAGTAGGTGACAAAATCTTTGGCGCACTAACTAGTGTGGTGTCCTGTGGTTTGTCCTGTGCTGTGCCCCCGTGTTGCATGATGAGTGTAATTTGCCATTTCAGTATTGCAAATATGGTGTATTTTGCATGCAGAGCTTATGGTCTCGTGTTATACATCTTGTATTCAAACTTCCTAAAGCAGTAATCTGTTGTTGAATTAAAACAAATCTTGCTGCATGAGAATTTTGTCACATTTGTTTAGTTTCTACAGCTATTTTAGTTTTGCACTGTCTGTAGCAATAATGTTACTAAGGGCCGAGGGATAGAGAAAACCTAAAGGTTCAGTGTTGTGATGCATTGATATCATTGTCATAACTTCCGGAAACCTTCAAAATAATTTAGAGATGTTTGTTTTAGGCCAGATTTATAAACTGGAGCATTTCCTTAAGACTTTACTTTATTCTAGTAACATATATCAATCTATAACTTCTAAAAATGTGTTAATTAAAAAGTCAAATGTGTGCAATATGTTAGTATTAAAATACAAATTCTTTTATATGCATGAGCATATAAGAAATATAAAAACTAAAGATCATAAAACTAATATGCATATAAAATGTGTTAGCTACCCATTAAAAACAAAATGTCTACCAGAACCGTCGAAACAAAATGCTAAAAGTTATCAATTAACAACTTTCATGCTTACGTTTTGTCCTGTAGATATTGAAAAAACAAAGTCTTATAACTTTGGAAGTGTGTATTGGCTGTTGGATATATTAAAGACCAAACTAACTTATATCTAGCCTCTAGTCTACATTAATATAATTTACATGATCAATTTTCTTAATACTAACCAACTAAGATGTAGTTAGACACGTTAAAATTACTATTTAAATCTATGAATGTGAAATCAAACTATATTTTATCATTAGTGATGTTACTGTGAAATGATAATATTCTATTAAAATTCATTAGAAAAACAGAATACTTAAAAGATGAATAAACCTCCCATCTGTCTTTGTTGCTGTAAACTATGAAATGAATTCTTCCTCTATAAAAGTGTTTATGTTGAGACAAAGAACTGAGAGGGTCAAGTTCCTATGAATGGAGAAAAAAGCAGGATTGGCAGCAAGTTGATAATTATTGAAGCTGGGTTGGGTGATTGAAATATGGAGGTTCACTGTGTTATTCTCTTTTGCCAATGTTTGAAATTTCCCTTAAAAAAACAGACACACCTTTGAATGAATTAAAACCCATTCACAACACTGCCATATACTCATACATTCACATTGTAGTTCTTGGGAAGGAAGGCTTAGAGAAGGGTACAAAGGAAGTTGTTTCCTCTTGAGATTATCTTTTTTTCAATATTAACTTTTATCTTAGTCAGCCATCTGGTGGCCAAACTGTGTAAAGCAACTGTGCTGAATAAAAAAATAGGCAAGTGGCTTTGCAGAGAGGATAGTGTGGAAAAATCATGATAGACATGGCATTATAATTCATTGGTAGCATAATAAAGATAAAAAAGGAATAAAATGTAATATTAAATGGATATAAAAATAAGTGATTCAAAGTTAAAACATGAAGAACAAAATGTTTCTATGTGTTTCTGAAATGCCATTCCAATTTTATGTATTTTCTACAGATTTAAACTTGTACTTAATCATAATTACTAAAATCATTTGCCTAGGTTATATGTGAACTACAGCAGCCAATATTTTGAGTATGGAATTAACTGATACATATAGGTGTAGGTAACTATTAGCTATTTGGCACAGGTACTTACAGTGAAATTTTTTGTCAAGTTTCAACCTCATTGATTTATTACTAATGAAATATTCATTTTTCTGTCATAACTTTTATGTGTATATCCTTTTCCAGTCACGCTTACCTTCTTCCACCTTATCTGTCCCTCTTTTTATGTAGATAATTATAATGGAGAGATGATTTTTTTTTAATTGGGGAGAAGGATTTTAAGAGCTGACATAGAAAGCGACTTAAAATTATAATAAAGTGAATTGAAGGCATCGTTTTTATGGCCCATAAGGGACTATATAACATTAATTTTCTACCTATTTCTTTGTTTTTAAAAAATGTATTTTAATAGACCTAAGAACAATTATGAATTTCTTAGTTAAAAGGAACATCCAAATAAAGTATTTCTAGGGATTTAAACTTGATCATCATATTGATTGGATATTGTGGTACTGGCCCCTCTTACCATAGGAAATTTATTTGGAATAACATTCTGTTTCCATAGTTTTAGCCATAAAATCTTTGCCACAGAGCATTGTTCCTGATCCAAGCAAAATATTTTTTCTGAACTACCCCTGGGGATCTTGGACTCAGAGCTTTGGTAATACTCTTTCACCTCATAACAGAATAAGAAATCCCACCTCCTTCCTTATCATAAGAAGAAAACAGTTCCCTCTAAAGTAACGTGGCTAGTTCAACCAATCACACACTTGGAAAATATCCTCAGGGAACTGACCCTTCAATTGAAGAATTTAAAAGGAACTACTGTTCTTTAAGGTCTACACTGTCTTCAGTCAACTTTTTACCAACAACATTCTTACACTCATTCAAATTTAGTCTCCTTTATCTACTTCAGCCCTATTTTTCTAGTTTGTATGAAGCAGAGGCAGTGAGATAATGGTTTCCTTGTTTCAGCTTTAATGGTAACATTTTCTTTTAATTCAGTGGGAAACTGCTAGTTTTTATCAGTGATAGGGGAGAAGACTGACTATTATAATTCACAGGAACTTGTATCTAGTTTAGCAATTATTTCATGCAACTAAAGAAATTAGGTTATTCAATCGGTTGCTCAAAAACTAAATGGTAAATGGTAAGTTTGAATACAACTGGTATTTATATATTTTTCATGCTCGTGGCTGTGTTGAACCAATCTTTAACACATAGCTCTCACAAAGAGATAATCCACATTTGAGAATATTTCATAGTTTAACATTTCTTTGTTGGGCTAGACCATCTAAGGTAATATGAGTATTCATCTCTACTCTTACCAAAAGTACTGTAGGGATAAAGAAGATGTAAATGTCATGTCTTTGAAATAGTGAGAGAAAAGTTCTGATATGCTTTATTTCTATTTGATTGCAAAATGGGTGTTTTCCGTGTTTTCCTTATATAATTAATAAATATTATTTAAAAATTCTTAAAGCATAGTGCTTTGAAACAGTTAAGATCTAATGAAACATAAACAGCTCAAAAATACAAATTATTTAATATCTGTAGAGAATGTATTATAATCTCCATTAACATCTACCAGGGCAAACTCTGTGAAAGCCATCTATGAGGGCAACCTATACAAGTGTAGTGGGTAAGCAAGCACTGATCTTAGTACTGTGATTTATTGAAAGTCCATTTTCCTCTGTTGATTTTTATCAAAGCCTAGATGATTTACTCAGGTGTGGAGTGACTTTCGCTGCCAACATGGTGGTTGTGGACAAAGAGAGTACCATGAGTGCCGAGGAAGACTACATGGCAGATGCCAAAACGATTGTAAACGTGCAGACCCTTTTCAGGTAACTGTCTGAATAGCTCTGCCCTGTTGTCTACTTACTGCTAAATATCTGTGAAATATTTGACTCTGAGTCTGTATAAAAGGAGTGAACATGAGATACTTACCCTGAAGTTATGTTCATTCATTCAATCCAAAAGCAAATACTTATTTAACATCTAATATATGACTGGCACTATATGTTTAATTTTTTTAATTTTTTTTAAGTTTATTTACTTATTTTGAGACAAGGGGGTGGGACAGAGAAAGAGGGAGAGAGAGAATCTCAAGCAGGCTCCACACTATCAGTGCATATCCTGGCTTGGGGCTTGAACTCACAAACTGTGAGATCATGACCTGAGCCAATGTCAGGAGTTGGACACTCAACCCACTGAGCCAGCCAGGCACCCCACCATGTGTTTAAGTTTTAATGCAGGATCATCATTCTTTTAAAAATAAATAGAATAATAAGTCTGTTTTTTTTTGTATAGTTTAACATAACAAATTCTAAATCCTGTGCTGTAGTAGTCATGATTTGTGACAGACCATGTATGTTACAATTTTGGTTTTATGCCTGGTAGTGGCCAATAGTACGCGTTTACAAACTGGATTACTAGGAATGAAATATTGTAAGACTGTGAACAGGTAATTTACCCACGTTAGGAGCCAAGTCATAACTCATCCAGATAGGAATTTTCTTTATGGTTATCTTTGAGTAACAGTGAAAACCAAAGAAAAGGTCATGCTATAAGCAAAGTCAAAAACTCCCCTGTAAATGAAGACATCTATGTCACTTGAATGGTTCTTTCTGAAATCATTTTAAAATTTAAATATCTAAAAGATCATTATTTCAGTTTCATGATTTTTGCACAAGGCCAAAGGACATACCTGAGCTACCAAATTATGGAAGTAAATAAAACAATCTGAACTCCATCATCATCTCCCATCACTCCACCTTTATAACCTTTATATTGTAGCAAAGCATATACTGAGGGTAATTTTCAGTTTATAGTTTGAGTTTAGAATTCAGAAGAGAGAGGCTAGATGTGAGTCCCACTTAAGTTGATTATTTACTATATGATCTTGGGCAAATTACTTTCCTTCTCTAAACCTCAATGTCTTAATCACAAAGTTGATTGGAATTTAAAAATATATAATGCTGTAGCACGTGACTGGTAGTTTTCAATTATTCAGTGAAGGCTACTGTAATATTAGCACTCTCATGATCGCTTTCATCTGACAGAGTGGAAAAGCCACAGACCTTGGAACAATATAACAACAAACTTCATCTGTCCCAGAGGTGCTAGTAGACACTTTGTGACCTCAAGCATATTTCTTAACTTCATAGAAATTCAGTTTCTCTCATGTATAAAATGCATGTGGACAATTGTTAACCCTTCTTGCAGTGTTAATGTGAAGACTGGAAATTAGGTATATAAAGAGTCTGTTTTCCAGCATCTGGAAAATTTACTCTGAACTTGCATGAGAAAGTCTTGTTTCAGAAGGAGAACAAATGTACCCTCTAAAGTTACTGTAATGAGGCGGTTCATTTAGAATAAGGCTGACTAGTTCTTGAGCTATATGAAATAGTACAATTAAAGGGAGAATAGCACATGTTTAAAATATGACAGATATGTAAGTAATTTTTTTCTCTAGAGAATGCAAAAGGATATTATAGGGTATAAAATTAATTTAGAAGGATGAGATTTACAGCCAGTGAACAACGTAACATCATCCTTTTTATTCCCTGTGTGGCAAAAGCTAGTTATATTTTTAACAAGAGAGGATCTTTGGTTCTTTTGATTAAACATACCATTTTAGCTTTCAACTTATCATGAGTTTATTTCTATTATGGTAAAGTTTCTATTGATCTACTTTTATTATATATACTATGAATGAATAATTTTGATTTTAAGATAACAATCAATCAATCAATCAATAATAAATCCCCATCTTACTGAGCGATGCAAAGGCTCTAATATTTTTGAATTAACTGACCAGAATAACTAAGGGTAGATATACATGTAGTGATATTACCATTATTTCACTAAGTACATAACAATATTTTCCAAGAAAACAGTTCTGTGAAACATTTTTTATGGGGTAATCCATGAGCTCCTAATCTAAACTAGTGCTAAACTAGGCTAGTCTTATATAATAAAGTGCAAAAGTAAGACACACATGGATCCCCATAATGTACTGAATGTTATTTATATAGATAAATGACCAAAACTATGCAAATTTATTAGTTTCATCGTATAGGTGCAGTCAGTTACCACCCTTGAGGTCACCCACATTCCTTGAAGATTTTAGTTCCTGATTCACTGTGACTCTAGAAATCCTGCTTCTATCATAATTCTTGATGGTATCAGCAATCCTACATAGATGATCTTTTCAGTGTTTTACCTTAGCCACCTGTTCTCATGGTCGTAGCCTTTACCTTGAAGTAACAATGATTTTACCCTCCTTCTTTTCAGTTTCATTCAGTTCTCTGAGTACTACTACTCTGAGTACTATTGGGGGTATTTCTTCTAATACCCTCAATCTTAGCAGCCTTTTGTCTCCACTAGAACCTACTATCCACTGGTTCTGCTACCTTTTCACTGTCCTTAGTCATCTGAGGGCTTTTCTTCCATGCTTAACAGATTAAGTTCCAATATCAATCATTATAATCACTCCTGTGCTGAAACCCTGAATTAGTGTCCGCTAATTACTGATTAGTGTCCGCTACTGTGGACTGACACCGATCTTAACTCTCTTTCCTGTCTCCCTTCCTCCGCCCTCAGTTTTCTATCCTTTCAGCTTCTCTGCCCATCACCTTGCATGAAATTTCTTAGAGACAGATGACAAAATTCCAGAGGTAGGATCCAGTTATCTTCATAAGTGAGCAACAGGCAATCAGAAATCCCGTCATAGTGGCTGGATACCAAGCTATTTAGGATTAAAGCTTAAGGCTCCATCTCTAAGAGAACACTGAGTATATGAAAGTCAATAGTGTTAAAAATGATTGAAGAAGACTAGTTAAGTGATACAAACAGACTGTATTTAACATTTCACGAAGTGGGCAGTCTCCATTCTCAAGGATCCAGACAACTACAAAATGGAGTGTGAGGGAGGCAGCTTTTATGGGATAAAGAGTAAGGAATAAGAAAGAGAAAAACAAAAAACGAGTAAGGAACAAAAAACAAGGAAATAAGTATAGACCCCAGAGTTGGCTTGGCATTTTGGGATTGGCTGACTGGATATATTGTGTTTCTGGTCAAGTGGAATATTTACAGGTATCAAGTAACAAACCTAAAACAATTTAGTAACGAGTTTGATATTTTTTAAAAAAATGTTTATTTATTTATTTTGAGAGAGAGAGAGAGAGAGAAAGAAAGAGTGAGCACGGGAGGGGCAGAGAGAGAAGAAGAGAGGGAATCCCAGGAAGGCTTTGTTCTATCAGGGCAGAGACCAAAGTGGGGTTTGATCCCATAAACCATGAGATCATGACCTGAGCCAAAATCAGGAGTCAGACACCTAACCAGCTGAGCCACCCAGATGTCCCAAGTTTGATATTTTTTCATCAGCGGAAAGCAGCCTGTGAATTGGGGGAGTACAGTGCCTCACAAGCAGTGAGACACTTTCCCGGAGAGATTTTGGGCAAGAGTGAGTTTTATAGAATGTTAGAAGAGGCAACATGGAAACCGGGCATGATGGGCTAGGAGGTCAGGCATTTGCTAAGGCTAGTAATAGATCCTGTTTTCTAGCATAAGCTGAGCTAGCTAAAGCTGAGTTGGAGGATTAGGGTTGGTGTATATTAGGTTTCCTTGATAGATATTTACCAAACGTACAGGCTGACATGTTTAGATTTGTAACATGGGCCAGGCCACTGAGACAGCCTCTGTTTTGTGGGTTCCAAAATACAAATTAACGTTATCACAGAGACAGAAAAGTTATCTAAGTTTTTAGTTTGCTGGCATGGCAACCCAACAGGAGAAGCTCCATTGTGGTCCTAGAATTTTTTTTCAATAATAATATCACGAAAATATCTCAGCCAATCCTTATATCTTCATGAATATCATTAATTTCCTCAAACAAGAGCCAAATTCTAATCTTCTCTGTAGCTGTATATATTAAGCAAGTTAAGATTACCTTCTGCTGTTGCTCTGTATAGAGCAATGCTACATTTTATTAGCATTAGTTTGTAAATGACTGTGTAGTTATTAGTTTGTAAATACCATTTATCTTGATTATTTTGACATTCCATTTTGACATGGGGCATTTTGACCTTTACATTTTCAGCTTTTAAAACTACTAAAGAATATGTTAGAGGAATCTTCAATCTGTGGTTGTATTAGAGTCCAGGACATAAGAATGAGATGGAATTCAAATATGAAATGAAAGCAACAGTGCTCTAGTACTAGTTATTGATAAAAACTGGTATGATTTGTTTTGCTGGCTAGGAATAGGGTTAAATTTGTTGTTATTCAGAAGCTCACAGTACTTGAACCCGTACCTGCCCAGCTTACTATACAGCTTCACTTGACAAGGCCTCTCTTTTGTCCAGATTGTCCAAGGACCTTTCAGAGTTACTCAGTCCCAAAAGACCAAAGGCAAAATAGGAGAAACTCACTAATTCACTAGCAGTATATTTGGGTGGCGGGGCTAGGAAGAATTAGAGAACAGTTGGGGGCATCGGGAGAATTCCTTTTCATCTGGAATTGCATTTATAACTCAAACATAGTTTTGTAATTGAAAACTGGATTACACAATTCAATGTGTCTTTATCCAGTAGGGCAATTATATATTTGCTGGTTTGGCCCTTGCATGTTTCTTCCAGAGGACCTACCCAGGAAGTGTTTTATTTTCCATATCCAGAATCTGAAGCATGACATACAAAGTGTTAACACTCAGATGTTTGATAAACATTCCTTAAGTTTGTTCTGGGATGGCTGGGACAAGAGGGGCCTCCAGCCTCAGCCAAGCTTTGTCACCAGAACAACCTAAGCAGGCCCTGTATTGATCACTTGCCCAAATTTGTTCCTTCACTTGCGATGAGTTTACCTTTGTGGGTTCGGAGTAGTCCTTTATAGTAAGCAGCAAACTCCTTCAGGGACAATCTATTCCAGGGGTTCCAGATTCTCTAGGTAAGAGAGTATCTCTAGTACTTTACTCTGAAGAGATTCCTTGAATCCTAAACAATTGGCCCATCAACCTTAGAGACCATTTCAAAGTACCAAAAACTAGGAGATAAGGTCTTTTCAAGTCAAATATGGCTAAGCCTCTTTCTCTCCTGTGCCTATGGACCTTAGTTTATACATCTAAGAGAAAACACTCATGGGTCATTCTCCTTGAAAGATCTGCTAAGTGAGTGTCTGATTTCCAAATTGAAAGAAAAGCAGGTCCTCACTTTAAAATTTAAGTGTCTCTTGCTAAAGTTTTACCTCACAAGCACTTGGTGTATTGAAAATATTGCCTGTTTTCACATCTTTATGAACAAGTGTTAATATCTAAACTAAATTTAAAGAAGCATGCCAAAATGTGCCTTGAATTAAAACAACCACTTCAAAATGGCCATGTCATCTATCACTATTCTCATTTAACTGAACAAAAAAAGACGATATTGAAAGCAACTTACTGGCTCATCCTATCCTATATAGGAAAAAAAAATGGCCGATTCAAACCAACAGCCTAAGTCTGTGTATCAGGAGAAAGGGAGAGGAGAAAATTAACTCAAGGAGTTGTGAAGCAAATGTTTTTCTAGAGAGCACACAAGATAGATAAACATTAGTTTAATACAGAATGGGTACAAAAGTAAATACTTGCTAATTTTAAAAGATGAACTAAGGTATATTAAAATTTTTTTAATTTATTTGAGCAAAAATCAGTTCAGATTTGTCAGTGCCAGGTAGGAAGTAGTTAGAAACACTCCGTGGACAGGAGTGAGGGGCTTACAGAGAAGAGGCAGAAATAAAGCAAAGAAATAATTGATCAGCTACAGCTTAAGTGGTTGTATTATTTGAGAAAGCCTAGTTGACTGTGATTAGCTGTCCTTTGGTTTTGATTTCTTAACCTTGAGGCATGTATAGGTTGAGGTGTTGATTTGTTTACGTAACCTGCTAAGGTATTAGAGCCATCTCAGTCTAATGGCCTCCTTATTTAATTAACATTAGTTTTGTTTGCATTGTAAAAGTCCAGGAATGATTTAGTTCAGAAGTCTCTTAGGCTGATTTTGTTTTAATATAAAGATATTTTTGCTTTTGATTTTTTTCCTAAAATGTAGCTGATCAAACTGGTAAGATAATTGGTGCTCTGGCAGTGGGAACATTCATTCAAGTCATGGATCTGTGTATTGCAGGAATCAGAGAAACTCATGCATTAACCCCATAGTAGGTCAGGAGGACGTCTACAAACACCTACACTTGTGATTTATTCATGGTATTATTGAGCATCTAGTAAGTTTGGGGACTATACAGAATGCTATGGCTGAGCAGTGCCTAAGGCAGACACAGTGATCAGTAGTGATTAAGTAGTGATAGTCTAAGCAGGGAACATATTAAACAAGAGATTCCAGTAGAGAATTATAAATGTAGCAGCTACTGAAAAGAGTATAGTGTTATACAGGTACAGACAACAAGAATGTATGATCTAGTCCAGTGGATCAAGGAACACCTACCTATTATCTCCTTGAGGAATTTACTCAGTTGTTTACTTGATAGACTAAGCAGGCGAGGAGAGGAGTAGAACATTCCACAAGGGGGCAGCATATCCAAAGGCTCTGAGGTATTGAGGCGGGCAAAGTTGATGACTTGGAGCAGAGCAGGTGGAAGACTGACAACGTGAGGCTGAAGTATTAATCTGCATCAGAATATTCATGGCTTTGTAGAGCACGGTAGCAAGTTGATCTTCATTATAAGAACAACAGGAAGGAAATCACTGAAGGATAGAGTTTAAAAATACTATTTTAGCTACAACATGAAGAGTGGTTTGAGGGGAAAGTAAGAGGAGGGGAGAGCTGTGCAGTTAGAAGACTTGCATCCCCAGGATGCAAAGAGCATAAATGGCAAGTTAAAAAATAAAATCAAAAAAGAATATTGTCTTTATGTTGGCACAAGTAAGATATTATTATTGGCACAATAATCATAGTTATTGAGGAAATGTCATACCTCTGTACGTGGGAAAAGACATAATTGAAAATATTGGTAATGAATATGTATAAATACAAGAATGATTCATTTATGTAGTGCAGAAATATTTTTATTATTTTGATTGGTTTACATAGGTAAAAAAATTACATACAGGAGATATCTGATATCTCAGACTTAAAGTGTTTAAAAAGTATTTTTAAAAGATTAAAATATATTCATATTTATTTTAGTATTGAGAGCCAATTGTAATCTGAAACTGGTTTTTTACATATCTAAGTGAGTCTCTATACCTATATATTAATATATATGTTTGTTATTCTGAAACCTCATTCCTAGCCACCACAACAGATCAAAATTTATAGTGTAGCACACTAACTCCGTTTTTTAATTAAAATATTGTGAACATTTTCCAGATTTGTATGCCCTTATGTTTGTTTTTCTTGAATATATAATTGCAGGTAGTCTCAGACTTCTCCCAGTGGTCTGTCAAGTAGAGTATATGGTGTGTTTTTCATCTTCTATTAGTTAGCATAACTGGGCATGTCTGTCAAAAGTATTTTTTGAATAAATTATACCAAGCAGAGAATTAGTCCATAGAGATTTTGCACCTCTCCACAGTGATGCTTACATCACTCAGTCAGGACATAAATTAATTGTAGAAAAGTTTTAAATAGAAAAAAATATTATTTTTCTTGTTTTTAATGTTTATTTTTGTTTTTGAGAGAGAGAGAGAGAGAGACAGAGAGAGACAGAGACAGAATGCGAGTGGGTTAGGGGCAGAGAGAGAGAGAGGGAGACGTGGAATCTGAAGCAGGCTCCAGGCTCTGAGCTGTCAGCACAGAGTCCAATGCAGAGCTTGAACTCATGAACCGTGAGATCATGACCTGAGCTTAACCAACTGAGCCACCCAGGCACCCCAGACCATATTATTTTTCAATTACAGTATTGCTTTATTATGATCTAGTACCTAGGGAAAAAATACATTTATTATATCATTTTATTTCTAAAGTGTTTTATACTCAAAATGTGTTTAGGTCATATTAAAGCCCAGAAATAGATTTACAGATTCATATTTTAAGATACATAATTAAAGTTACTAAAAAAACAAATTTATGAATGTATTATAATTGAATGTAAGTAATAGTTTATAGATATAAAAGGCAATGCACTAAAACATTTCATTAAAGTATTATTTAGTTCTAGATTTTCACTAGGTGGCAGACGTAGACAATGCATTCACTTTCTCAGTTTCAAATAACATAATGGTATTGGTTCATTTATATAGAACAGAAACAGCACATCATATAAACTTTTTGGTTCTATCTAATTTCAACTCTACAAGTCACTTAAATACAATGACCAGAACAACCAATCATATTATTATTATTCATTGTTACTCAGCTCTCAAGTATATAAGCTACACATTTCTACTTGATATAATGTGTTAGAAATCATCCCAAGTAATCCTACAAAAGTATCCAAAGTTTGAAAAATAATATGTATGAAAGATAAAAGCTATATTTTGCAGAGAAAATTTAAACTTTCCAGAAGGTGAAATAAATTTTCATTGTTTTGCAGCTATGTTTTTCTCACAAATTACTTCTCTGGCCTTATATCTCAACACTGTCCTGGATGCTTCTCACAAGCTATCCATTTACTGGTGTCTTAATGCTGCATAGTCTGTGAGATTCAGTCAGCCATATTTATCACTCTTATAAAAATATATACAGCCTTATAACTTACACATTTTTATAGTTTCCTCTATTGGGTAGTAGAGTCTAATTTAAAGGCCAGCATATCTCTTTATACCTCTTTTTAGTTCTTGGAGACCAGAGCTTTCCAATAACAAACACTTCATTATTATTTATTAAATTAGATATTAAAAATATGCCTCAGTTAATAGAAATAACAAAATGAAGTTATGATCTGACAACTATTATCTTGTGTGTGTGTGTGTGTGTGTGTGTGTGTGTGTGTGTGTGTGTGTTTTGGGAGAAGGTGGTGAATAAGAAGGTAGCTAATGCAAAGCTATGGGACATGTGAAAACTCTCAGGATCTTTCTAGAATAACACTATCAGTTGAGCCTTGGCCTCAATTCATTACAATGAAATGTTATTTGAGTTAAAATATTTTCTTTTCTCAGGAGATCATTATAGCAAGATGTGACCTTCAAAATCGCATACTATGAGAATAGGGAATCTTAGAAGATCAAAGAACTCATATTATGGACAATAAGCTCATCACGTGGAATTTTTGTCAATTGTCATATTCATCTTATAAATTTCTCTTTTGATATTATCCACAAAGTCACTTGTGACTTCTTAAATTAGCTTCATGAGCTTCTCTTCTATGCCATTTCATAATTGTAGAGAGAAAAATATCTAATAAAAAGCCAAATTACTAAATTTATTTTTCTTATAGTGCTAAAATGTTGGTTAAAATATTCTTTGGGAAATAGCATGTCATTTTTCTTGCATTGTACAGACAGTTTATGTGACAATGCCTGCTGTTGTAATTGCATGTAGTTTTATGCCTAAGGCTAGGAATCACTCACTCATAAATATGTTGTTACAAAATATACCATATTGGATTGTTAGTGTGATGCAAATGCTTTCTTGTGTGTGTGTGTTTTTAAATGTAGGTTGTTTTCCAGTCTCAGTATCATCACAGAGCTTACTCACCCAGCCAACATGAGATTCATGCAATTCAGAGCCAAAGACTGTTACTCTCTTGCTCTTTCAAAACTGGAAAAGGTAAGACTTCCTATTAAGGAGGTTGCATTTAACTATTTTTCTTGAAAGAGTAACTCTGAAATTCCTGTATATAGCAAGAAATGCCATGGGATAGTAGAAATAAAAATGCTGCTGTGAATTCTTGTTTTGGAGCTAAAAATCTTCGTTTATAATTTTTTAATGGGAGTTGATGGATTTGAACCATTTGTATCACAAGTGAACATACTGAAGATATCTTGTTCTCTCATCATTTATTATAGATTGAAAGCATGATTTAAGAAAGAGTTAAATGCAACAAGAATGCATACACCCGCTTATAATGTCAGTTATATTGATAATATCATGAGCGCTATGTCAAGAAATCCATGTTGTATAGAAGGCTTTGCAGTTTAAAATAATCCTTAAGGCCTTAGAAAAGGCTTTCTTGAAAGTTAGCTTCCCAGATGTCACCAACACAATCTGAGACAAAGCTGAGTTTATTGCTTACTTAGATAAGGGAGATGGTCATCTCAGAACTTTGGCAGTGCTTTAGAACTGGGTCAAAGTTTATTGGGTTTTGGAAATCTTATTTAGTGAGGGTCTTTTGAAGTGGGAGTTTGATTAGGATTCACAAGGGATCAGGGTAATGTGAACGGACAAAGTAGTTATGTGGACAGAGAGGTGTGGTTTCCATGCTTAATGTCTAGACAGAGTGTCAGGGTAAATGGTTTTTGCATGCAGCATTGACTTGATATTAGTATACTGGGAGAATTTCATATAGAGAAAACAGTAAGATTCAATCTTATACATGTGAAAATGTGTTAAGTCTGTTCTATCTTCATTGTTTGTAACAATATAAGAGATACAGAAAACGATGCCTTATATTTGTTGTTGTTGTTGTTGTTGTTTGGTTAGTTCATTTTTTCACTTCATTTTGTTTTGATTACATAGTCCTAATTGCTAGGAGATATATTGCTGAGTAAGGGCATTTCTGTACTCTGGTTTGTTGATACCCAGCTTCAGAGCTGGTCACATACATTGTGTCAGTAGAGCCTTCCCACTGTTCCTTTGTTGTCATAGTTAAGTTTTGTCAGGCACTGCCTTCAGAAGAGGGAACTGAGTTTAAGCCAGGTAAAATAAGTTTTCCAAGATTACATAGCTGTCAAGTCAGTGCAGAGAATCTTAAAGACATTAGCATTGAGGACAGAAAACTTCCATTATGCCACACTGCTTTAACAACATAGAAAGGGTGGTGGCAGGCATAGTGAATTGGCTCAGCATCCACAGACAAACCCAGTTACCAGGAATCCAGCTGGAATCGGTGCTGGCTTGGTGTCTGATGGTCTCCTTCATGACAGAGTGAGCCAGGATCACCTAGTGATGAAGAATACAAGCTCCGGAGTTAGATTGGTCCATTTCTCTACTACTTTCTAGGAATGGAACCTGGCTAAATAAATTATTTACACATTGATAGCTTTGGGATTCTTCTCTGGAAATAATGGTAATAGACAAATAATAGGATCGCTGCAAGATTACACCGCATGATCTATCCAAAACATTTAGCTGTTTTGTCGTATAGTCAGTACCCAAATAAATGGTACTAAAAACATAATTATAAATTGTTGTGGATGTCACTAATAAACATTCCATTCTGTGTATTCAATTTTACGCCGAATAGATGTTTCAAGGTCATAACTGTGGAAGATGTTTTCAGTAATGTTGACTGTATGTGTCTATATTTTTGTCTGTTGCATTAGGGAAAAAGAAGAACAAAATGATATTTTTATTTTTGTTGGGGAATTAATTTAAACTCTTCTGCCAGCCTAGAAATCCTCTTCACAAATGTAGGAAAGTTTTACTTGAATAAGCATTAAATCAGACTGCAATATATCTCAAGCAATCCACTAAAGAGATTGCAAAAAACAGAAAGGCATCTCATCCTTTTATACAGCCAGGCAAATACAGTCATTTGCATACATGCTAATGTCTTGATAGAAAGGAAAAATAAAACTTCTTGTATTTCTGCAACAAGTAAAAGTTACAACTTCAAGCCCAGCACCTAGGCTAACCTCTCACGGAGACCGAAAGACAGGATGCTTTATGCTCACATTTCAGAAAGATAGTTCTAAAGCTCCCAAGAAAGACTTCACTGATTTACAAAAACTGACTAGAGATTATTCAGGTTTTCAAAAGGTTTGCATCCCTCTCAAGTAGAGAGAGAACTTACAATCGCAGGTTTTCTAGGGGAAATGCTTTAGCAAAAAAGAGCAGGAAGGAATGAGTTTTCTTTGTCTTTTGGCATCAGGGGAATTCACTTATTTTTTAGATTTGTATTTACTCTGACATGCTCTAGATATTTCCCAAAATAAATAAAGGAATTCGGTACATTCCCTAATTGTTTAGAAGTAGAGGGGCCAGGGGAATTGGAATTAAAACCAATTGGTTTGGAGGTTATAAAGTCATAGGAAATTCTTTTCAATTCAGTCATTACCACTTTGTTCATCTAAATAAGGATTTGGTACATAGAAACTTTTTAGACTTTTGGACTGTTTCGACTTAAATTGTGTTCCTCCCCCTCAAAAAAACATGTGTTGGAGTCCTAACCTCTAGCACCTCTGAATGTGATCTTATTTGAAGATAAGGTTTTTATAGGGGTAATTGGATTAAAGAAGACCATTGAGGGGGGGTCCTAATCTAATACAATTGGCATTCTTATAAAAATAGTAAATTTGGACACAGAAACAGACACACATAAAGGGAAGACAATGGGAAGAGAAACAGGGAGAAGACAGCCATTCACAAGTCAAGAACAGACTGGAACAGATCCTTCACTTAAAATCCTCAGAAGCAACCGATGGTGGTGACATGTTAATTTCAGACTTCCAACCTCCAGAGCTCTGAAGCAATAAATTTCTGTTGTGTAAGCCACCCAGTCTGGAGTACTTTGTTAGGGCAGCGCTAGGAAACTAACACATGTGCCATCAATGATAATGGTAACTGTTCATTTCCAGTCAGTGCTTTTTATCTGATATAAATACAGCTAACTTATCTCTTAAGGTGATTATCTTTCTTTGTCTTCTGGATGCAAGGAGATATTTTTAGGATTAGGAAACTGACCTTTATTTCTAGTATTTGAATAACACATTCTAGAGTTATATTGGCTGAGGAATAGGTAGATTTTTATTCTTTTGAATGTAATTATGAATATCATTTTATTCTATCTATAATTAGATGCACTTACACAGATGAAACCTTCACCTTTAGAAACATAATCAGTTTTTGAATTAGAAACAAACAACAGCTGGGCTGCTTGCCACACTTTTTTTGACACTAAGTGGTTTCCATTTAAACTCAAGAAATGCTGGAATTGGTCAGGATGCTTGTGGAAGATTAGATTGCTTTGACCCTGGCTGCTTTATTTGTGTGATGATTACATTTGGGTGGTTTCCTGGTAGAGCCTGCATTCTAATAGAACCTTGGTTGCCATTGGTAATGCAAGTAATAATCTGTAAGGATTCTCTGGAAGAGGCCACTCACGGAAGAATATCCACAATAATAACTTCCATTAGGAAGAGGAGAGAACTGAGAACATGGAAGGATTACTGGTCTGTGACAGTGATGTGAACAATAGATATTGTTGAGGACCTCCGTCTGTTCTTATAAAAAGAAAAGTCCTTGATTATTCCTTGATTACTTTTCTTAGATTTGCTGTCTGGAGGTATTCCTTTTTCTGTTGTTTTATGTGACCCCTGTCTCACCTCAAGCTTCTTCCTAAGCTGTTTTATCCACGTCACTTTGGGAGTACAAACTTCTTGCAGCCTGTGTGAATTTTGTATCTTGCTTATTGCTTATGCAAATTTGAAAAAAATCTAAAGATCTTTAAGCTTATGAAAGCACTTTTTTCCCAAGACATTTAAAGTCTAAAGATTTTTCAGACTAGTCTGCTAATTTCTCTCAAAAACTTGATAAACTTCTGGTATACTTCCATAAATTTTTATGGCCAGACTGTCCTCAAAATTCCTTCTTAAAATATAATTTTTGAGTTTTTATTTCTTCGTCTCCTCAATCCATGCATCTCTCTATCTCCTTGGAAGCTACCTTGAGGTTATTGAGACAATAGTGTTGGGTTCGACTTTGTTGTTCAATGCCTTGTTTCAGTTTTCTCTCCTGTGCTGTTGGCATTTAGAAGCACACAATTTTTAAATATTGGAGGCTCCTAATCTCTCAGCTACCTGTTTATTTTTAGTCTCTACTTGAAACTAATTCTTGCCTGAACTACTACTGTCCTTGTAATGCCCAACGAAAGACAGCAAGCAAATAATAGTATATATACACCAATATTAAACAGATAGAAGTTGTTATGAGCCAGGACTGGGAATGGCAAATACTTCCACCCATATGCCATTGACTAGAACTCAATCGTGTGTCCACATGTGTCCACTTCAAGGGAGACTGGGAAATGTAGTTCAGTCATGTGCCTAAGAAGAATTGGGCAAAAAGATTTTTGTGGACAGTCAACATTCTCTGTCACATGCAATATATCACACTGATTTTTTTTCAAATGTATATAATCAAGACATTTTCTGAACATTAGTGCTTTAGTTGGCATTTTCCCATCATCTGATCTTTCTTTTGTTGTTATCCACTTTTGTTCCTGAGTTGTTTTGCTTTACAATATTCTTTTTGTCTTGGATATTCCCATTACTGCCAGTGTTTTCCCAATATTACTTCCCACATTTGGACATTGGTCATGTTGGGTCATTGAGACTTCTCCTAACAAAGTAAGTGTAACAGGCATCAGAAACACAGTATTGGAGCTAAGCAGAGATGAAAAATGTGACAGATAATAAGGAAACAAAGAAGAAGAGGATAGCAATATGGAAAAGAGAAATTTCTATCTCATTTCCCTCTGAAGACTTATTTCATCTCTCTTGTTTTGATGCATTTCATAAAAAAAGCCTTTTATTCATGCAGATGACACAATTTGCTTTAAAACTGCTTCCTTTAAAATGGCTTTGGAACTATCACCATTCCTCAATAATGATCATAATTACACTTGAGCAATCATATGGTAATTGCACACTAATGTAAGAGGCAAAGTAATGAAAATATGAGTTTAATAGTGTGGTATAATAATAACTATATATATATATATATATATATATATACACACATATATATATGTATATGTATATATATATATATATATACATTTGGTCTTTGTCCCTGGTTCCTAATGCAGAGCTTCAAAAAAATCTTGGAATTTAGGAGTGTCTTTTGTTGTTCATATCTTTCAACCATACCTGATTTTATGCTAAGGAGGCAACTCATAGAGGAGATAGCTTCAGCATGAGAACCAGAAAAAGCAACCTCATGATTAGAATATTGAAACTTTCAATATCTTCATCACCTTCCAAACCTCCAGGGGCAGAAGAGGGGCTGGACATTGAGTTTAATCACATGACTAATGACTTAATTAATCGTGTCTACATAATGAAACTGATAAAAACTCTGAAAAACGAGGATTCGAGAGCTTCCTGGTAGGTCAACATATTGATGTACCAAGAAAGCAGCATGTCCTGACTTCATCGGGACAGAAGCTGCTATGCTCACGATCCTTCCAGATTTGCCCTGTGTCCTTTTTTTATCCACCATTCATTTTCATTCTTTATAATCAAATGATAATTATTAAATATAGCATTTTCATCAGTTCTGTGAGCATTCTAGCAAATTATCAAAACTGAGGGGACTGTGGAAAGCCCCAAATTTATAGCAGTCTGGACAGAAGTACAGTTGCCTTGGAGACACATAGGACTTGTGGCTGGGGGTAGTCTTGTGGGACTGAGGCCCCTTAACCTCTGGGGTCTGAGTCAACTCTGGGTAGTGTCATAATTGAATTGAATTGTAGGACATCCAGTTGGTGTCACAGAACTGGTGTCAGACTGCAAAGAGTCATGTCTGCAAATCATATCATTTTGTAGTCAGTGATAGAGCAAAATGATAAAAATTGGAGATAGCTTCTGGGAGAAATAAGTGAAGACTATCAGAATTATTTGTTCAACATATCAACTGTGTAAAAGCAAGAAGGCAAATTTTTCATGTTCTCACTTTAAACTGAAGCCAGTAAATATTTACTAAGCACCAATTATGAGCCAAATACCTTACTAAATGCTAGAGGTTTCCAATAGAATAAATACTTGGAATTTGTAATGTGACGGGAGGAACAGATAGATATATAGGAACAGACAAAACACATGGCCTTACTTTTTTTGTGTGTGCAAATAATTGGACTACTTTTTGTTCATAATCAAAGTACTAGAATGGCTGAATGCAAGTTTGGTGTTAGCTGCCTACATGAGATTTGATTCATTAGGAAAGATTTTTATCCTGTTTTTAAGCAAATATTTACCTTTTCCCTTACTGGTCCACAAAGAATTTGAAGAAAATATTGGTATTAGTTTCTATTTCTTTTGAATGTAGAAAAGCATTACCTGATCCACTCTGGAGGAGTGATAAAATGTTATTTATGTGGATAATTATTAATACCTTTTTAATGTTTATTTATTTTTGAGAGACAGCACAAATGGGGTGAGAAGCAGAGAGAGAGGAGAGAGAGAATCCCAAGCAGGCTCTGTGCTGTCAGTGCCGGGCTCAATGCAGGCCTCGATCTCATAAAATGTGAGATGATGACCTGGGCCAAAATCAAGTGTCAGACGCTTAACTGACTAAGCCACCCAGGTACTCCTGGGCAAAGTCTTTCTTCAGGTATCCTTCAAAACATCATGTCTATGCTGATAACCTAGTCAGAGTGGAATTTCTCCTGTAATTATTGTGTCAGTGGTATTTTCTAACCTTTCCTGTTCCAAAATTTCCCCCAGCAAGAACTATCAGCTGCTTCTGCAGACATTTTATTTGGTTCTAATTCTTGATCTCTTTTCAGTGAGATATCTGCATGTCACATGCTGTTTTGTTTTTCAGACCTTCCCTTGTCATGGGAATTATTGTTGATTTACCTTATTTTACCAATTTTTAAAAGGATACTTGTGTTTTATGAACTATAACTTTTGAACAACATTAAATGGTACTGAACTTACCTTTATTTTTGAAAAGTACATACAGGTAGTTTATTTTATAGTTTATAAAAGCACAAGAAGGAATAGTTGTTGCTTTTCTCAAAACCAAAGCTAATGAAACTGTAAATAGTTTAGATCTCTTATTCTGTAAAAAAGCAGAATAAGATCATGCACATGGAATGCATAATTGCTTCCTGTTTGTTTGGCAAACTTGCCTTTTAAGGCTCTACTCTGACGTCACTTCATCTACGACACCATCTGCATCCTCGTGAGGCTTCTTTGATACTTAGACTTCTACAGGCTCACATCACATGGCTTTGTAAATACTTGATTTTAAGTCTGTCTGTTAAGCAAAACTATGAATACCTGCAAAATTGGAATCTTCTGTTAATCATCTTTGCATCCTATCAACCCAGTTCAGTGCCTGATACATAACAGTTAATGGATAAGTGTTTCTTGATTGCACTGCTTTGTTTTTTCCGAAGCCATGGGAATAGTCAAAGCTTTTTTTTTTTCCTTTTTTCCCCCCTTAATTTAACACACATTGTAAATGTGTTTTTAGTTTACTATATTATTTCTGATATAAGTTACTGTTTAAACAAGATAAGAGCTAACAGATCTCTTGACTCATTTCCAACTACGTATCTTATCTTCCAAAGTGGAAACCAAGAGCCTGACCGTACAACCAGGTGATACAGATGAATCAAGTGAATCATATGTAAGAAAGAATGAATCTAAAAGGAAGCAGATGCTTTCAATTATGGCCAGTTGTTGACATGACCTATGATATCAGATTTTCCAAATGTAAAAGGAATCAGAAATTTAGACTCTTAGGTTAAGTGTTGGAACTTAGTCAGCCTCAGTAAATTCACGCAGGCCAAATGACACTCCTGCAGTTTCAGTTGAACTGTGCACTGCCAATGTATAACTGCTAGTGTATGTGTTGTTTTTGAGAGACAGAGGCGTAGATAAATAATACTGTCCCAAGAATCATGCTGGAGGGGCGCCTGGGTGGCTCAGTCAGTTAAGCATCTGACTGCGGCTCAGGTCATGATCTACAGCTTGTGAGTTCCAGCCCCGCATTGGGCTCTGTGCTGACAGCTCAGAGACTGGAGCCTGCTTTGGGTTCTGTGTCTCCCTCTCTCTCTCTCTCTGCCTCTCCCCCGCTCACACTCTGTCTCTCTCTTTCTCAAAAAAATAAATAAACATTAAAAAAAATTAAAAAAAAAAAAAGAATGACACTGGAGTGGATGGTAAGACTAAGTGTTAGTCATGTATAATTTTTCCCCCATGTATAAAATGGCATTTATAAAAGGGAGGTTTAAGAAATTAATCCAACTTCTTCTTTGTCTAGAGGAAAGAAATTGTGGAATGTATTCTCATCAAGATGGAATGAGTTACTTGAGCTCTTACTTTTTTATGTAACTTAAAAATTAGTAGGACTCAAAAATTTTATTATAGGATCTTCAGTGTTTTTTCTCCACTATAAGGGAAGTTAATACTAAAAAAGAGAGTAAATCACAAATGCAGAATTGTTCACATACACAGAAGGGCAGCATCCCTCGATAAGAAAGTGTTTTCTGTGTGTGTAAAGCATAATAACCATTTAGAGAATGAGGAGGATTTTCAGAGCTGACATTAAGAACAGTGAATTCTCTAAGATGAGAATATTATCCACTGTGAGGTAGAATCTTAATCTGGGGAAGGAATTTTCATATCTCACCAGACAGCCAATCTGACTCATCAATATCCATGCTGGGAAGAACTGAGAAGTCATCTCCAAACCACCTACACGTACTGTTCAAACTAAGGCGTTCTCGACACCTTGCCTCCTAAATTAGAGAATATACTAGGATGTAATGGACACAGACAAAAATTGGGGCATCACTTGTTTATTTTTCCTTTTGCCCTCTCCCTACAATCTCAAGTGAGGATATTCTTATAGTCTAGACAGTCTTCTCAACCAGATGGATGGGATGGATGTGGTGTAATAACTCGTGTCACTACTTGGAAGGGTCTCATCTGTCCAAGAGCCTCATCTGTCCTCTTGGACAGACCTCATTTGTTTGTCCAGGGGAAGCCCAGGGGTCAGATCACCCTCATGCCTTCACAATAAGCAAGGGCAGTAGTCCTCTTTCATTCTTTGAGCAGTAGTCTTTTGCACACAGTCTTCAAATCGGGGTATGGGAGGCTCTCCTTCCCTTCCTCCAGATTTGCTACTTTGGAAATGGGAGCTTACTTCCTTTGCCTTAAACACCAAAGTTAACGTTGTCATTTGATCATAGCTAAGATACGAGTTTTTTATTTGCTTAGCTGTATCTATCTTTTCCAAGGAAAGGTGGCAACAAATGAAACCAGCATTTTTGAGATTACTGTTGGCTAAGTAAAAGATTAACTTCCGTTCTTTTTTTTTTTTAATTTTTTTTAACGTTTATTTATTTTTGAGACAGAGAGAGACAGAGCATGAAGGGGGGAGGGGCAGAGAGAGGGAGACACAGAATCAGAAGCAGGCTCCAGGCTCTGAGCCATCAGCCCAGAGCCCGATGCGGGGCTCGAACTCACGGACCGCGAGATCATGACCTGAGCTGAAGTCGGATGCTCAACCGACTGAGCCACCCAGGCGCCCCAACTTCTGTTCTTAAGAAGCCCCTTACAATCTTACACAAGCATTTGCTCTCATGTCTTCATTTATTAAGGGAAGTTAATTGCAACAAAAATTTTCAAAAGAAACTCCCATACACTGTGATACACACACACACATAATACACACACACATAGTTTCTTTTTTCTTTTTTTCTTTCTTTCTTTCTTTCTTTTTTTCTTTCTTTCTTTCTTTCTTTCTTTCTTTCTTTTTCTTCTTCTTCTTCTTCTTCTTCTTCTTCTTCTTCTTCTTCTTCTCCTTTTTGGCATTTAAAGAACTTAGCTGCAGTTTGGTGTGGCTGGGCACAACTTAAAGGTATTTAGAGAAATGAAAACTCAGATGACAGAAAGTTGGAAACCCCTGGATGTGGTGGCTCCTACCTGCCTATTTTTGTGTCCTCACATAGGAGAGTATCCAAAAGCAAAGCTTCCAGGTGTTATGATACTTTATGTGGTTTTAGGATTTATTTTTTTTACATTTTATTAAGTCCTTTATTGTGTTTGTTCTTTTTATTATATTACCTCAAGTCTTTTGCAGAAATATATATGAAGAGTAACTATTTTTAACCTAGAGAACAAACTGGTGGTTACCAGAGGACAGGTGGGTGGGGGATGGGTGAAACAGGTGATGGAGACTAAGGAGGGCACTTGTGATGAGCACCCAGTGTCTAAGTAAGTGTTGAATCACTAAATTCTGCACCTGAAACCAATATTACACTGTATGTTAACTAACTGGAATTTAAATAAAAATTTGAAAGAGTAAATACATGTTTAATATATGAGAGGATTAACCTTCCTTAATTATTGGGTACTTTAACTGGTGAAGAAAACTTGGTCATGAAAAATAAAGGGACGTATTAAAAATGCAGTTATATACACTTACCACAATGTGTGAAGTCATGTACATGTGTAGCCACCAACCGTTTAATGAAAATATCTTCTTCACATATATCAGGAAAACATAAGCAGAAAAACGTAAAATATAGAATCCTCACAAATTTTTCCATTTCAAATTTCTGAACAGAAAGAACGAGAGAAAGGTTCTAATTTGGCCTTTATGTTTCGACTTCCTTTTGCTGCTGGGAGGGTGTTCAGCATCAGTATGTTGGACACACTTCTGTATCAGGTATGTGGTGTTTTCTTCTTTTCTCTCTACCGTATTTATCCTAATCTCACTTAGATTTTATTAAATGAATAATCTCTCTAGTGTTTCTCATGCAGCTGTTACCTTAAGATTGGCTTTGGAAGTAATTCAGTGTTTTATTTTGTGTGGTTCATGACAAATGTGCCTGTGAAATATTTTGTAAGAAAAACACTATTTTTCAGAATAATCTATGAAATAATTTTTAGTCATTCTTTAGCATCAGTGTCCTACAGTGTTTACTGTGACATTTTAATACATTTTGCCTATTACTCTCAGCATATTACCACACTAAAAAAAAGAAGCTAAGAAAAAAATGATTACAGTAAAGAAAAGACACCCTTCTTCATAATGCACATTTTTTGGAAATAAGACACCAAATTGATGTCAACAAACTGATAAACCAAGGATGTTTTAAATATCCATTAATTATTGCATACCTTAGAAAATATATTGAAAAGATTTTGCAGCATCTAAAACACATTTAGTTTGTTCTTGAACGCCAAAGTTAATGTTGTCATTTGATCATAGCTAAGATATTTAGAGATGTTATTTTGCACCAATATATTTTAATCTTTTTTTAAGGCTATCAGAAACTGAACAGCAGTAACATTTCATATTCTCTGACTCCAGTAATCAGACAATTTATAAATGTTTCTATTAAGAGAAAAAAGGTATTCATGGAGCTTTAAATTACTTGATAGCTTTAATCTCAAATTACGTATTCAAACATTTTGTTGTGCTATTTTCTTTTTGATTATGTATTTTATGTACCCTCTTCTGCAATGCTTGACTGAATAAACTAATCTGAAGATAGTTAGAGCTGGCCTTCGGGCTAATTATGCCCCTGAATATGCCTCTAGCAATGTCACAAACCATCTGCTTATGCCAGATGAGTCCAGGAACAAATGCAACAGAAGAGAATAAACACTCCTGTTCACCCTGAAGTTTCCACACACATTATCTGGGCACTCCAAGAGGGGGACCTCCACCCCCACACACCATTCCCACACATACACTTCTGATCTCTTAGGGGATTGAAGAGCAATCCTGAAACTGAAGATTGTATGTCACTAGCAGTCAAATGGTGGATGTCCTTATGTACCAATGTTTTTCAGATTTCTTAGCCCTGGTATCTTATGTTTCAATAAAATCTCACTAGAAAGGCTAATATATGGGGTAAATAGAAGGGAGACTGTTCTATAGAAGTGGAAAACAGTGGTTATTTCTTTCTCTTCATTTATACCTTATTTTTTTGTTGTTATAAATACAAATGTAGGAAGTTGGTGTTTTCTGAAGCTAGCGCCAAAAGCGTGAACTAGAACAATAATTTTCAAAGTAGTAACTGTCTAGCATTGCCTGACATCAGACAAGATATGTTATGTTTCATTTTTCAGATAGGTAAAGAGTAGTCATTTATGGGTTAAAAAAGATATTAGAAATTATAAGTAAATTTCTAAAATTATATAACAAGCATGAGTGTATTCTTAAGATATATACTAAATGCCATCTAATTTTTTTGGTTAATGATTTGAACCCATCCTCTTGAGGATAAATGTTTATATTATGTATTTAAGAACTATTATTAATGACTAGAATTGTACAGTGATTTACTATTAGTGTAATTCTATTCTAGACATAATATAATTTGCTTCCTCAAAGAAAACTATGATATAGGGAGTGTTATCAATCACAATAGAGGAGACACAAGGGCTCAGAAAGATAAATTATCCCATGGTTAGTGTGAACCCACATCTTCAGACCATGCACATCTCATTTCATTACTCACAACCTCATCCCTGTGGTAAATGAGTCCATATTTGTATAGTGTTTGAGTTTCTTGTGGTACTTTTTTTTTTTAACTTACCAGAAGGTTGTTTCTCTTTATTAATATCTTCTCAGTCATCCTTTTTCTCCTTCCCACTTGAAACACAGATCACTTGTACATTTTTAATAGTTTTCTTAATTTTTCTCTTTGTGGACCTGGAAAACAAATGATTAAAAAATAAGTACTGATGGGGCTCCTGGGTGGCTCAGTCTGTTAAGCGTCCAACTCTTGGTCTCAACTCAGGTCTTGATCTCAGCATCATGAGTTCCAGCCTCATGTTGGGCTCTGTGCTGTGTGTGAAGACTACTTAAAAAAATAAGTATTATCTGCGGAGGAGTCAGGGAGGGGTGGGGGAGAAAAAAGTATTATCGAAAATAAAATTAAATAGATACTAAAGGAAACTGAAAAAGATTCTTCTGTGATTGAATTGTATGAGATTGAATGCATGGATTTTGTGATATCAGGTGGGACTGTCCCTGTCTTTTTGGCTCATTCCTACCTCTTGTCTTTGACCTGATGACGTTACAGGACAAACGATCTCTGTATAAGGAATACTTCAGTGACAAACACAGTGAACAAATTAGCTGTATTACCACATCTGACTCAAAAATAATTTATAATGGGGGCGCCTGGGTGGCTCAGTCGGTTGAGTGTCCGACTTCAGCCCAGGTCATGATCTCACGGTTTGTGAGTTCAAGCCCCGTGTCAGGCTCTGTGCTGACAGCTCAGAGCCTGGAACCTGCT
Source organism: Leopardus geoffroyi (assembly GCF_018350155.1). NCBI lineage: Eukaryota > Metazoa > Chordata > Mammalia > Carnivora > Felidae > Leopardus > Leopardus geoffroyi. Next base: position 24,227,184 of record NC_059338.1, on the reverse strand, counting down.
TCGGATTCTGTGTCTCCCTCTCTCTCTGCCCCTCCCCCGCTCATGCTCTGTCTCTCTCTCTGCCTCTCAATAATAAATAAACATTAAAAAAATAATTTATAATGGTTATTTGCCAAATCCTCAGTTTACTTTCTTTTCCATGAGCGCTTTCAATTTTTCACTTTGGAAAATAGTTTTAAGTAGTTGAGAATGTATTTATTTTATTTTTTTTTAATATAATTTATTGTTGGGATGCCTGGGTGGCTCAGTCGGTTGGGCATCCGACTTCAGCTCAGGTCATGATCTCACAGTCTGTGAGTTCGCGCCCCGCATTGGGTTCTGTGCTGACAGCTCGGAGCCTGGAGCTTGCTGCAGATTCTGTGTCCCCCTCTCTCTCTCTGCCCCTCCCCTGCTCATGCTCAGTCTCTCTCTGTCTCAAAAATAAATAAAAACATTAAAAAAATTTTTTAAATATAATTTATTGTCAAATTGGTTTCCATACAACACCCAGTGCTCATCCCAACAAGTGCCCTCCTCCATGCCCATCACCCACTTTCCCCTCTCGCCCACCCCCTCAACAACCCTCCGTTTGTTCTAGAGAATGTGTTTTAAAAGTCCTCTTTAGCACACACACTGAGTTACGAGTGAAGTTGGACAGTGCTTGTCACCACTGCTCTTGATAACTACAAGAAGACTAACACACCTTAAAACCAAACTGCCATTTCTTTGGCCTGAGATAAGGGAATGGATGTGTTTCCTTATGTGCTCGTTTAAGTGGGAGGGTTTAGTTTTCTGATGCTTGCTGTTGGTAAAAAGTACTGGACAAAGTAGTCTAGTAAATGTATTTAAAAGGTATTATACCTTTAAAAAAAAGTCTTTGCTATGCAAAATAACGAGACAATTATTTAATCTTTTCATTTTTTTTAACACTTGAAGATCAAATTCAAGACAGTCATTTTATATAGTTTATGAAATAATTACATGGCATGGTGAAAATGTACTAGTGTTGGTTGAAAGTTTTTCTTTTCACTCAGAGCTAAGAATAAATTGAAGAAGTTGGAAGCATTGTTAACTTAAAGCTCTGTTGAGTAGTATTCTAGCAACATATCAAAATATATGCTACCACATCAAATAGTTTGATGATGATATTTAATGCTAAAATATTAATCATTAATAATTAGACCTACTGAAATATTAGAAATTTATTCTATTAGCAAGGAGCTTAGTCCCAAAGAAACCCTTTGGAATATCCCCTTGCAAATTTTAGTTTTCAGGGTTTTTTTTTTTTTTTTTAATATTCTCTATTTTTTTTTAACTCATAGTTTTTTGGTATTAAAAATCTAAAAACACTTTTATCATGACTGATAGCATACATAAAGTTTAAGCATATCAGGATACTCTATAAAACAATCATTCCCCATATTTCCTTATGGACATCTTAACTGTACCTGTGTATTTAAGACACTGACAGGATAGATTTTTATTTCCTTTTTTGTGGGAGCTTAATGATGTGTTATGGGAAGTGACCTTTTACTGGTTAATGGTAAGATGTTCTCACTGAGCTATTCTGTACATTTCATACACATAATAAATACATATTTTGTTTGTATTGCAGTCATTTGTAAAGGATTATATGATTTCTATCACCAGACTTCTGTTGGGATTGGATACTACACCAGGATCAGGGTTTCTTTGCTCTGTAAGTTAATATTCGCTGGAATAGAAGATTGTTCTAAGAGATGTTTCTGAAATCCATCTGTGGTATAGTTTGGCTAACTCATATATGTCACTTTTTCCCTCTAATATGTGCTCAAAGAATATCATCATAGTTTTTTTTTTTAATTCTTTAAAAAATTTTTGGGGAAACATTATTTTAAGTTAACAATCATGAAAATAGCAATTCTATACAAAATTCAGAACCAGTGTCTTTTTTTTCTAGCTGGCATTTGAGACAGTTTCTGACATGACGTTTAACCCCTTAGTTTTAAAAATGAGTACACTATATCCAGGCGTATTCAGTGAAGTGACTGGCCAACTATTAAGATTTTTGATAAGTGAAGAATGACTAGTACTTAATTAGTCCCTTAAGAACTTAAGGGACTCCCTTAAGTTCTCCCTTCTGTCTGGGAGCCCCGTACTCATTCTGCTACACCTTTTTCTCATTATGAGAGTTATTAGGACTTTGGATGGACAGTTTCTTTTTGTGCTGGAGTGTGTTTTGCACTTGTAGCATCTGTAACATTGGCAGACCGTGCCTGCTAAACTTTAGTAGCAGCCCGTAATCATTGCAACATTCACAAAGTCTACACATTTTGTAACATCTCCCGGTGAACTAACAGTGACTACTGTCTACCGATATTGAACTGATACAATGTGACTACTGTCTACTCTATTGAACTAATATAATGTCCTGCTGCCACAAATTGAGTGGTTGGTCTTCTGAAGTTTGAGGAACCCCAGGGATAAGCTGAAGTGAAATGCTATGACTAAGTTCAATACATGGATAAGCACTTATGAATGTCACTTTGAGATTTCAAAGTTTTAATGAATTCTACGTTTAAAAAGTGAAAAAACAACCACTGTATTTTTATTTTTTTAATGTAATATGTAAATGATTCGTATATCTTATAGATGAAAATCACTGAGGATGACCTATGGATCAGAACTTATGCCAGACTTTACCAGAAGTTGTGCTCTTCTACTGGAGATGTTCCCATTGGGATCTACAGGACTGAGTCCCAGAAACTTACTACATCTGAGGTTTGGAAATACCAAAATATTCCATTTTAATGATTAACCTGATTAAATATAGCCATTTCTAATTTTGGAAATGGATTTCTAAAAAAAATATGTCATAGAAAGTGACAAAGAATGCTTTCTGGACATTCTTTGTCCAGTGTCATCTCAGAGGCAAAAACTTAAATATTTGTTTAAGTAAACTATGTCAGAATTTCGCAAAACATTGTTGGCTAAGGGGCTATTCTAGAGTTTATGAACTTTGGGTTCTGAATGCCTTTTGTGGATCTAAGATTTTACATGTCTAGATGGTCAGGTAGCAAATTAATTTTAAGTAACCTTCTAACACATAAGAGAGCTTCTCAGGGCAAGCAATCTAGCTTTCTAATATACTGCTCATTTCATATACACACATTTGGAAGGAAGTAAATTGAAGTTAGTAAGCATTGAAACTCACATTTTTCAAACTCTAGATTAAAGACTACTCTGAAGCCAAGATAAAACCCTCCAGGAGTAGTACCAGACCTTCCCAGAGGAAAGCTCAGTCATTTTATTTTATTTATTTATTTTTTTTTAATTTTTTTTTTCCCAACGTTTATTTATTTTTGGGACAGAGAGAGACAGAGCATGAACGGGGGAGGGGCAGAGAGAGAGGGAGACACAGAATCGGAAACAGGCTCCAGGCTCTGAGCCATCAGCCCAGAGCCCGACGCGGGGCTCGAACTCACGGACCGCGAGATCGTGACCTGGCTGAAGTCGGACGCTTAACCGACTGCGCCACCCAGGCGCCCCAAGTCATTTTAAAAGCAAAATAGAATCTGTTAATATAGAACAAAATTTCTGATGGCCTCATACAGCTGAAAACATTCACACTGATCTGGCCCCATAATGTTGTTCTAAATAATTTTTAAATCCTTGGTAAAACATGCACTTAAAAAATTTTTTTTTAATGTTTATTCTTGAGACAGAGACAGAGCGTGAACAGGGTAGGGGCAGAGAGAGAGGGAGACACAGAATCTGAAACAGGCTCCAGGCTCTGAGCTGTCAGGACAGAGCCCTGACGCGGGGCTCGAACCCACCAACTGTGAGATAATGACCTGAGCCAAAGTCAGACGCTTAACCGACTGAGCCAACCAGGTGCCCCATAACATGCACTTTTTAAATTATATTCTCTTATGAAATAAAAATTTTGGATAAATGTACTATTCTACCAATATTTATAAAATTACTTAATATAAATATTTTGAAATATTTTTTCTTGAAATATTCTTGAAATATTTTTCTTCTCAAATACCTTAAAGGTATTTGAAATTTTGGTTAGCCATATTTATTTCTGGTCTTATGCAAAATTAACTCAACTGTGAGGCTCAGATCAGTTATATGCATTTTAGTAATCCATGCAGCCATTTTACCAGTTTGTGTTAAAATAAGTGAATCCATATATATATATATATATATATATATATATATATATATATATAAAGAGCTTTATGAGTAAAAGAGTAGATTTTTATTTATTTGATAACATTTGTGGTTTGACATTTAAAAAAGTAATATTGAGGGCAGCAGGAAATAGTTCAGTTTTTCTGAGGTGTTTTCTGGCACTTTCACTGTAGATCAGGAGTGCTAGAAGGAACTTTGTTGCCATCTCTGCTATTTGTAAGATAGTTTAGCCAGATAATCCTAAAATTTTAAGGATACTGGATCCAAAAAATTATTATTTGATTAAAAACCTTTAATAGAAGACAAGGGCTTTCACACCTAAGCAATTAACCATTTCTTTTTTGAACTTGGTAAATATAAAGGAAATTTACATTCAACAGAGAATTATCATGCTCTTATCTTACATATAGGCTTTGTCAATTTGAATGTAGTAAATTCTGCCCTTGGTCAAGTTCATATTCAGATCATTTTATATTATTAAGGGACTTTGTTGTATTCTGTTTACATTATATGTAGGGAAGGGATAATAGAGTATTTGTATTGCCATGAAGCAGCATTTAACACTACATTTTGGTCAATTCTTCCCATCACAAAAAAGATCACTTTATTAAAATGTTTATAAATCCCCAAAGCTCTAGCTTATATGGAAAACATATATTCTTGGGGAAATAAAAGGAAACTGAGTTAAATAAAGATGATACCCCTTGTCTTCCTTTATTGAATTCAACTCATCTTTTGGAACATATATTTTTGCCTGTTGTATAAAAATTGAAGCAACTTAAATAATTAAAGATAAAAATAAAGCCATCAAGATTTTTTGACAACAAAATATATTAATAGAGGCCAAGAAATGAATGTTATTCTACATCTAAAATGAACTTAGTGCCACAGTTGAGCCAGAATTCTACTTTTACTTTCCTGGCAAGTAGGGCAAAAATAGAACTGTTGAATTATATAGTAATTATAGTCTGATTCATGAAAAGATAAAAACTAATCTTGAGAAAGATTGGTTATTAAAAGAACACATACAATATAAGCTTTCTTATTTAAAAGGTTTTAGATAACATGAAGAAGAGTATCTATCTTCAATCATAGTTCTGTAAGATGCAAAGTGCCACTAAAGTGCATATCTTTTAAATTAATCTTTTATTTATTTTTAAAGGGACATCAATTAAATAATAACTCAGTAAAGACATTGGATTTTGTGTGAAGAGGGAAACTTTTTTTCCTGACCATACAAAAACAAAGAATAAGACCTTAGCATCTCTGATGAGACGAAAGAGTGACTCATAGATTCCACCATCTTTCTCAAATACCAGATGGTTCAAGAAAAGTCACGTTAGAATTCAAATGATTTACCTTTGCCTCCAATACGAAGGTCGTCTTACTTTAACTGAAGAAAGACATCAGATTTCAGGAGGTAGAAACTTCATTTAATAATTAGAATTGAAGAGTCTAACGTATTCTTTTCGGATAGCTGTCAGATCCCCATTCCCCTTGACAGTTCAGAGAGCTGTATTACACTGGCAAAGATTGAAGATTGTTTCAATGGAGAGATGACACAGATACTGTGGACTGGGAGACACTAGGCATAGTTGAGAGCAGTGATACATACTAAATTCAGGGAGCTTAGTGCAAGGTACATTTTGTATAGTGTCCCCATCAGCAGTAGGTTAGAAGAGTCTTCCCTAGGGAATCTGACCAAGCCAAATGAACAGCCTAAAGATGTAGACATGGGATATTCAATGATCCAGTGATCACCATGAAACTCAATAAAAAATGTTTCACTAGGAGCTTTCAATAAATGTTATCAGTCCCCTACTCTTAAATACGAGTAGACAACTAAAAATTCCATATGTCAAGAAATAGAATGAAACTCAAAGGCACCAAAATAAACAAACATGAAGAAAAAAATTAGTAGGAAGGATAGATCATTGAAGAAGACAATTTCAAAGCACAAAATGAAGACTTGCATTCCTCAGTATTTACCTAAGACAAATGAAAATACATCCATGCAAATATTTGCAATTTGCATACGAATGTTCTTGGAAGCATTGTTCATAATAGCCAAAATTTGGAAACAACCTAAATGTCCATCAACTAGTAAACAGATAAACAAAATGTATATCCATACAACAGAATACTATTTATCAATAAAAAGAAACTACTTATATGTACTGTTACTTTGATGAATTCAAAAATATTATGATAGGGATACCTGGGTGGCTCAGTCAGTTAAGCATCTGACTCTTGATTTCAGCTCAGGTCATGATGTCATAGTTGGTGGGTTTGAGCCCCATGTCGGGCTCTGTGCTGATAGCTCAGAGCCCAGAGTCTGCCTCAGATTCTGTGTCTCCCTCTCTCTCTGCCCCCCTCCTCACTTGCTCTCTCTCTCTCTCTCTCTCAAAAATAAATAAACATTAAAATAAATAAATGTTTAAAAAATATGTTAAGGCAGACACAAAAAACCACATATAGTATGATTTCATGTTTATGAAATGTCATAAAAAGTGAATGTATGCAGACAGGAAGCAGATTAATAATTGCCTAAAGCAGGGTGAGGTGGAGGAAATGGGGAACCAGTTAATGAACATGATGGGGTTTATTGGGGTATTGGAAATATCCTGAAACTCACTTATGGTGATGGTTTTACAACTTGGTAAATTTACTAAAATATCTGAATTTTACATTTGAAAATTATCTATGTCAAATATATATTATTAGTAAAGTTATATATTGAAAAGTGATCAGTAATATTAGAAAGATAAGATATTGCAAGGATGAAAGATGAACAGGAAACTAAATTTTTAAAAGAATATTAGGAAAGAAGAAAACCTTGGGAACTGAAAATGTAATACCAGAGGTAAAAAAGTTCATATCATAAAGTTGGAGAAATCACCAGGAAACTAGAACAAAATTTCAAAAATGGAAACAGTAAAGAAAAGATAAAATTAGAGGACTAGTCCAGGAGGTCTAAGATCTGAATGATAAGACTTCCATACAGAGGAGATGCAGGAAAATTGAAGAAATATCAGTGTAATAACTTAAGAATAATCCCAGAATAGAAGTGTGTTAATTTTCAAATCGGAAGGGTCACCAAGTGCCCACTATAATGAATTAAAATGAATTCACATCAAGACTCAGCAGCATAAAATTTCAGAATATTAAAGGAAAGAAGATTCAGGAGGAGAGTAAGGGGTAGGTCACATGCAAACTATACTTGGGATTTTTCAACAGCAACTCCGTAAGCCAAAAGACAATGGAACAGTGCCTTCAAGATGTTGAGGGAATGTTTCCAACTAGCTCTAGTTCCAATTCTGAACTAGAATTCTATATTCAGCCAAACCTTTCAGACTTGTGTAAAGGTAGGATAAATCATATTTTAGCATTGTCTTCAAAAACATTCTTCCCATGGCTGCTTTCTAAGGAAACTACTCCCACCAAAAGAAATGAATGCACTGAGAAAGGAATCATGGTATGGAAGAAACCAGACATTTTGTAGAATCCAGGCAACAAATATGAGGCTAAGGAAATCCCTCCCCAGGATTGCAGTGAAAAGACCACTAGGCATAAGAGCAACCTGGAGTGGGTCAGAAGGTTTCAGAGAGATTTCTTCAGGAAGATGAAATCTACAGAATACCTTATATATCTCAGTATCTTACAGAAAGATTAGATAATTGCCAAAGACCTTAGGATATATTAAGTACATACATAATTAAGCAGTTAATAAAAATAAGATAGTTATTAACTATAGGAATACAGTATTACTACTGACAAAAAAAATTATGCAGGAAATCAATAGTAATCACATTTCCTGTATAGCTCATCTGTAAATTGCATTTAGTCATAGTATGCCCTCAATTTTGATCTGACCAAAATTATATTTGAACAATTTTGAAATGATGGGAGATGGCAAAGGTACTCAAATAAGTGGAAAAGATTAATTCCTCTCCCTTCAGAGTATGAAGTGAATAGATGAAAGCAGAGGCTGAAAAAAAAATTATCAGGCGTGCTATATAGAAACAGATAAAAACTACATATCCAGCTAAAAGACAAAAGATGAACTCTAAGGAAATAAAAGTGATGATAGTGGAAGCTTCTATTTTTCAAAACAAATCATAACATTTTCTGATGAAACTATGTATTTATAACTAATAAAAACAACTAATAGATTTATAGTCATATATAGTCATATAAGACCCAATCATTTATTATTTTTCAGATTATACTATCAAGTGTTAAGTTCCGTCCTATCCTGTGGATAATTTTTTATTAAATGCCGACATTTCATATCAGAATGTAGTAGGGATAAACACAAGTAAAAACTAGGCCTTGCTACCTTGTTATTTCATGAAGTTAAAAAAAGTACAAGTTAAAGTTGTATTTAACTTTACATGGGATTTCATGCCAACTCATTTTCTAGTCTGTCTTTAGTATCTTCTTATATTCAATGTATAGAAAAAAAGTTATTTTGCTTTGTCTGTGGGAGTAGGGGAAATACTACTCTAGCAGACATCTTTGAGAAGATAAATGATGATGAAGAATATTTATCATTAAAATTGTAACATGTACAAAAGACCTGGAATACAGTATGCTTTTTGGTGAGCTGTATACTGGTGGAAGGAGACTTCGTACAAAGACAGAGAATAAAGCATAGGTTCATACAGTGACTCAAGAAATCAGTCCATGGAAAGTAGGGTACAGCTGGATCCACCCCCTTTGAGCTGGTGATATATCACCATGCCAGACTTCTACACCGTCTATATGTGTCTATTTAAGGGAATCTTTATAAACATCAGAATCTCCTGGTTCAAAAAACACAGGATTCACAAGGACTCATGCTGCTCTTGCTGACAAAGAGGAACTACATTTCTGTCCACAATCCTTTATCCACAATTCCGAAATCCAAAATATCTCACTTGAATTGTGAGATTTTAATATTATTATTCCACTGAAAGTTAATATTCTTTTTTTTTTCATGTTTATTTATTTTGAGAGAATGCATGTGTGCATGAGCTGGGGAGGGGCAGAGAGAGAGGGAGAGAGAAAATCCCAAGCAGGCTCCATGCTGTCAGCACAGAGCCCAAGGCAGGACTCGATCCGAGGAACTGTGAGATCATGACTTGAGCCGAAATCAAGGCTTAACCAACTGAGCCACCCAGGCACCCTTAAAGTGAATATTCTTACTTTTCATTGCAGAAATATTACTATTTTTTATCATGAAATGTTACCCAAGACCCACTAGGGACATTTCCTACCATACAGTATATAGTACAGTACCATTTTCCAAAGTCTGTTAAGTTCTTAATTAATAGACATATTTGTTCTTATGGTTGTTTGGTAAGAAAATGTGAAACTGCATTTACCTCGTTTTCCAGTGTATTGAAAGTCCCATTTTTTGGAAGTATATTGTAACCACTGAGAATTGTACTAGAAATTAGAAAAAGATCATTTTAAAGCACATTAAAGTACCAGTATCTCTTCGGTGTGCACAATAAATTAGTGGAATATGTTACTCTTTGTTGGTCACCTTCACAGTTAGTAAATCCTGTAACTTTAAAGCATGTGATTTAATGGAATAGTTAATCATTGACTGTCCCATCTATCAGTCATTAACTCTTGACTATTAAGGTGAAATGTAGTATTTTTAAATGTACAAAATCACATTAATAAAATTATTTTAATAAGGATTAAGATAGAATAGTTTTGAAATTCTAGCTGCCCATTCTGCCATTATTCACTCAAGCAATGTTTTTATTTTCTTGGGCCATGTGTTAAGAATCCTGAGATCAACAGTTTTAAGGAAGCTGTAATTAAATGTTCATTATGCATTTTTTAGATTTGTGACAACAGTTAGAATGCTAGATGATTTGTCAGACTTGAGTAATGTTATATCAAAGAATATAATTGAAAATTTCGCTTCCACTTATTGAAAAGTGAATAGAATGTTATTCTTTAGAACTGAAGAATAAGATAGCATGACTTTTATATCCCCTAATTACTTAAGGGTTATATGGTGACTGGACAGATCAAGTTTTAGACTTGACAGCCAATGTGAAAGCTCAGAATATTTCTCAAAATGAATTAAATTTATGCATTGGAGAAAAACAATCTTATTACAACATCTAAATTTAGAAGTATTAAATTTTAGAAAACAATTTTATATGAGATGCAAATTTTAAAACAGTACAGATATTAATGCCAACAATAATTATTGAATGCCAATAATCATATCAAATATTCTCTCATGAACTTTATAAGCTTCTGTCAGTTGTTTTAGTTTCTCTACTTGTACCACTTTTTCTTTTGATCAAACATTAGAGAGACAGTTTTACCAAACAAACAAACAAAAAATAATCGAATAAGAAGTTTCTGGGAAGCTTTTAAAATAATAATCTATTCTTTATCTAATTTTATTCAGAAGCCCCGTGATAAACAATGAATCACATAATTGTAATGTGAGTGCTAAGTGGGGACTTGTCATATTTTGTCTTTGTTGCTGATCGTTTCATGTATGTATTGTTTAGTCATTGTTTAAACTGTATTTTGTATGTTTCTTTTTTCCTTCCTTTGTGTCAGTCTCGAGAAATAGCATCACAAGTAAGTATTTTGTCTCCCTTTCTTCAACCAGTTTAATTGTGAATTCAGAGCTGTTAAAAGGAAAGAATATTAATGATTGAATTCAATATTTCAGATATTAAAATAAAACAAATTGATTAAGCTGAGGTGTTATAAATGCTCTATTTTCAAGTTAGTGTGTCTGTATTTCCCTAATAAGATTGTGAGATCATTTTACCCGTTTGTCTTCAAACAATGTTTATGTATTAATCCAATCATATGTTTTACTGTGTGATGTCATTACCTACTCATCACTTAGTGGCTGTGGATTGTCTGTCCTTGAGTGAGGGGCCCACCTTAAATGCAAGCAGCTGGGACTGAAAATGTGATATGAAACATACCTTTTTGTACACTTCCTGTGTAGGCTGATCCCCCTAGAAGGGGTTATAGGAACAATAGGACCTGGGATGGCTTTCTCTAGCATACTCTAGCATACTTTTTAATGTTGAATTTATTCTTTAATAGTTTTAATTTATTGTCATGAAGAAACCATCAGTTTAGTGTTTGATAACAGTGATCAGTGCTAATAATTGATTTATTACAATGAAAACAAAGTTCTTAATATTATGTATGTATACATGCACTTATATTGCTGAAAACCTTGATATCATCTTCCTGTGATTCGTATTTTTAATTTTATTTTCCACTTTCTTCGTATAAACTATGATAAACAATTGTCATTATGGTCTTAGCACCTAACACACACTCCCAAACGTTAACATAATTAATGTAACTCTTACAAATCTAAGCATTTTCAACTTTAAAAATTGCATTTTGAATGTGAAAGCAGTGGTAGAATTCAGCCCATTAAGTGTAAAACTTGTGTGCCAAAGTTGCCATCTGAGAGTACACGTCTGTTTTTCAGCTTGTTGAATTTTGGAGAAAAGTTCTGTATTATATTATCCAAATTTTTGGTGTAATGACTATTGTCTTACCTATGTCATACATTTGAATCTATATAATAAATGCAAATTCTGTTCACTAAATTATTTTAAACATCTTAAATTATTTATTTAAGGTTTTAAAAGTTGCAGCTATTGTATTTTTCAGTATTCTTATTTTGTTTTATTGTATATTAAATCTTTTAGAATTTACTAAGTAATCACCAAGGAAACTTCACTTTGGGGTGCATGAATGATGTTTTAGAGGACTGCTTTCCAACCTATTTCACATGATGGTCCACACTGAAAATATAGTGTTTGTTTGGCATGAAGACGCTCAGGGGTTTCAGCTACCATGACTGCCTGTAGGTTGAGCAAATTAAGATCAAATTTTAGATCAATGTAGAACATATCCCTGGCACATAATGATTTTGGGGAACATGTTTTAGAGTTTTATTGTTGCTTTTTTAGAATGTTTTATAACACTTTGAGTTCAAATGAGATCAAACATATATTTCTAAAGTTTTAAATTATACCAATATCTGACCTGACCAGCTGCACAAATGAAATTTCAAGTGCAGTGAATTGGCATCCAATATTTAATAAAATATTTGGTAATATGTCACAAGCCAAGTTGTTTCACCTTGCTTTTCCTCAAGGGATTCTCAGGTATAAATCCAGATGTGGTAGAAACACAGTGGTAGAAACACTTGCTAGGGTTTCCTCTGTGTCCCAGGAAAAACAAAATTTTCATTTGGTCAAAAACTTTATAGTTTTATGTTTGGAAATGGACTGAATCTTTCAGATGTAGGTTTTGGCTATGTTGCAGTTCTACATATTGATTCAGATGTTCTGCATTTTGTATTCAGGTGGTACACATCACCATCACCTCTTTTCTCCAACTTACCACTTGGGTGCTAAAAGGCAAAAGTTTGGCACATTGCTGAATCATGGCAGCCAATTGCAAGTTTACCCATGGAAGTTTTTTCTTTCTCATAGATATTATTCTAGGTCTAAACATCTTTCAGTCAGCTCCCTGTGTAAGCAAAGTGTCTTCCCTTTCATTTACTGGAGGGTTTGAGTCTTCCAATATAAGTATCGTTCTTGCAATACTTTTTATGAAGGAAAAACCTCTAATTGTACTGTGGATATGAAGACATTTATCTTTGTAATTCTGATTGTTTCTACAACAATTTTCACCTTTTCGAGCTCTAATTTTTGTTTTTAGGTTTTTGTCTCTCCCCATCAACTCTCTCCCTTTACCTTTGAATATATATGGGTTTCCCAAATTCTCAAGAAAAATTTCCCCTTTTATTCTTTTTTTTTTCTTATCTTATTCTTGCTGTTAAAATCTGAGAAAAGCTCATATGGCTGTTTATTCTATTCCTTATCAATGTCTTCCACAGTTTCTCCCCACTACTGTATTTATTCTCTTCTTGAATCACTAAAAGTCTTTAGCCAAAATCATGGACATTTTAAACTAGTTTTAATTTATTTAGACATCATATAACCTTTATCAGGGTTCATTATCTTCTACATCTTAAAATTCTTTACCCTCAGTTTTTATATTATGAGTTACTTTCGTTATGTGTTTTACCTGTTTTTATTGGTTCATTTCTTAAACTTCCCTCTCTCTTTCTATTGTTCAATTTCTGCCTGTAACAGCTCATTTGAGATGCTGCCAATGTGATCTCCCATCTGAAGGCTTGTCCTTAACCCGTTGTCCGTGGGATTGGCTCTGGAGCTCAAGACTCCCAAGTAGCTGCAGCAATCTAGGACTTCTAGGACTGGTCTTCATCTTTAACTTCCAGAAAGTACTCCATTAACCACCTGAGTTTAGGCTAAAGTTCATTGCAAGTAGTCTCACCTGAAGGCTTAATCTTGATCCCTGCCCAGTGCTAAGCACTTTATTATTTTATTTAATCCTCACCATAAGCCAATATGGCAGACAATATTATTCTCATTTTTTTAAGTTCATTTATTTACTTTGAAAGAGAGACAGAGAGAGCAAATGGGGGAGGGACAGAAGGAGAGGGAAAGTCCCAAGCAGGCTCCACACTGTCAGCACAGAGCCTGATGCGGAGCTCGAACTCACAAACCGTGAGATCATTACCTGAGCCAAACCAAGCGTCGATGCTAAACCGACTGAGCCACCCAGGCGCTCCAACATTATTCGCGTTTTTAAAGCAGAGATATAGAGAAGTTAACTTGACTAAGGTCAAAAGCCCTGGAAATAGCAGACCTGGTTTTAGAATTTATCACTGACACCAGAGCCTCTTTGAATCACCAAGTCTCACTGTAGCAGCCTCTACCGGTTTCTGAACTACCTCTCTCTTTTCCACCATCTGCTCTGAGGTCCTCAGATGCTTTGTTTAAGAACCAACATGGGAACTGACACCGCAACCATAAGCAGGCATTTACTAAATGTATGTTTTATACTCTTTTGCTCTTTTTCTACACTTGATCTTGCAACAGTCGTTGTGTCTTACGGTTTCAATTATTATCTCTATGTTGATGGATGGCAGATTTGTGTTTTCCATCCTTGTAATTCATAAAAATGAAGACAAACCTATTTTCTGCCAGATCCTGTTCACTTTGTTATCTACTAGGAGGTAAAAATATTTATTGAGCACCACTAGGCACCAGATGCACCCTTCAAGATGATCGGAACGTGTCAATAAACATACAAGGAAGATTTCTCGGAAAGCTAACATGAAAACTTCATGTCTTTTCTTGAATTTAATTACTTCTTGGTGGATTTACAATATCTAAATTCTCTTCCCTTCAATATCTTGCATAGAACAGATTAATGGTCATATTCCTTACGTTATTCACATGATGCATGATGCATATAGTGGATATTTGATGCCTACTATATCAAATCAAATTTCTTATTGCTGGATTTTACACTACTTTATATTCTAGCCATTCTTTATTGATAATCTTTCTGTCCCTGTGTCTGGTACAGATCATTTATTCAGTTACTCTGCCTGACCAAATGAGAAATGAACTTGGTATCAGATGATCTGGGTTTAAATGTTGGCTTCTCCCTTTACTAGCTGTGTGTAAAATGGTCTCTTCTCAACACATAGCAAAGTGAAGACTAAGTAGGGAGCATATGATTATCACTTGACAAATTAGAATAAAGGGCAGTTGTGTGTTAATTATTCATAGCTAATGGCAAACGATTCTGGAGCAGAGTACATAGAGTACCATAGATCTTATTTCATCAGTTTTCACTGCTGCACCATTTTGAGTGGATGACATTCCTTAGAAAGCATTTGTATCAACACACTTAAATTTATAAAATAATATAATAGTAAGTATTCTTGTGATTGGATAAATACTTTATAATATTAGTCAAACACATATATATTCACTATATACCTCAAATGCATTCTAATTACACACACACACACACACACATACACACACACCGTGAGTCTAAGCTCATCTGTAATTTTGTTTCACATATTCTCTTACAGAAAATATACTCTTAGATCTTTTTTCTTACCTTATTTTACAATTATTTTAAAATATTTTCTGGCTTTTATTCTTATCTTGTGCATTTCCACCGCCAGGAAAGCATTTCTTACTTGCATTATGTCCTTACTCTAACTTAATAAGAATCTCATTGAAACACTTATTAGCAGGAAGCTGTTTAAGTGAATCCAATCTGTTTGATTTAATTTAACTACATAGTCATGACTTTCTGTCCACTTAACATCTTAAACTGCATGGAGATCATGCTTTCACTCTGCACTGCCATTAGAAGTAAATTAGGCCTTTAGTTACAGCTTTCTGTTGAATGGCCACTAGAGTCTACAAAATCAGAACCAGATGGAAAATTATAAGATTGATCTAGGTCTGCATAATGGAGTGGTGTTCTGTAAGCAACAGTATACTTGGATCAATAATACTGTTTTGTGTAGATTCTTTACATGAGAATGTGAATATTTATATCTGTGAAGTCTTATATCATTGTATCTATTCTTCTTTTTTTTTTATTTTTATTTTTTTAGAGGGGGAAGTGAGTGAGAGGGAGAGGGAAAGGAATCTTTAGCAGGCTCCACACTCATTGCAGAGCCCAACATGGTTCAATCCCGTGACCCTGAGATCATGACCTTAGCTGAAATCAAGAGTCAGATGCTCCACTCAGTCACCGAGGCACCCCCATTATGCCTGCAATTTAATTAAGACATTAAATATATCACAGAAATTTTCTTTCCACAGGCTCATTTATCCATAACTACCATATGTTTTAGGTCAGTGGTTCTCAAATGATAGAAAGAGAAAGGGGGAGAGAGAAACAGTGTTTAAAATGGTGGAATTGGCCCATTAGAATCACTGTAATGGTTTTTCATGAATTTATATGCTTAAGTCCTTTTATTCTGGACTGTAAAATGCCAGAGGTGATAGAATGATATCCTCCCTAACTTGTCCTACAATGGGTAGGATCTGCCCCCACACACATATACTCACTGTTGAAACCATTGTTTTAGGCTGTGTATTCCTGTAAATCTGGAAAGTGGTAAGAGAAAATTGAACTGTGAAGAAGACAGAGCTGGCAATGAAAATATGATTCTAATAATGTAAGCCATTGGAATGCCTTTATGAGGATGTTAAACCCATGTGCTTATTCAGTGCTCTTCTATTTGTTGATTGTAAGTCAGTTTATTCAGATGTATAAGCTATTCTTTACACACACACACATAAGTATGTATAATACATTAAAACCTAATCATAGAAACCCCAAAAGGGTGTTTTATGTAGAAAGCAAGTACACTCTTATGTTTATTTGTTTCTAGACATAAAATGGATGAATTGGTCAAAGAAAACCACTCTTTAGTTTCCTTATAAACCAATACTTAATGATGATGAAATCAATCTAAATTTGGGCCAGACCTTCATTCTGGCCTAGTGGACACACATCAACATGTGGCACACAACAGTTAAAGTTAAATAACAATTAGAAGACTGAAGGGGTGTCTTGAGACCTACAAAAAAAGTACTTGTGAAATATATGGTAATAGCAATTCTGATGCTGATAATATCACTTTCTCTTTAAAAAGACAAAAAACGCAAGCATTACTTGGAGAAGAAATGCTATACCTTCGGAGAAGACAAAACATTCCACTACTACACAGTGAAAAAAAGTGGACATCATCTGACTTCAAAAGAAAAACAATGAGAAAATAGTGTAAAATAGTGTTAGTGGCATTGGTTAGTGATATTTTCATGGAAACATGACATAATAAAGGCATTTTCATTCAACATTTAAAATATATTTCTGAACACTACAACTTAAAAGAGTTATGCATACTTTAGAGAAATATTAACCTTTAAATATTGCTGTTCAGCAAATTCTTTTCTCAGGATCACCAGTAACTTCTATAACATACTTGTATGAACAAAAGGTGCATAACTTTTATTTAAAAATCTCCCATCATGGGTAGTGCTATGGTCCTAAATAAGCTAATGACCTTTTATTATGTATTTTCCTCTTCCTCAGTGCCTCTATAACAATAGCTATTATTTGTGACATATATAGTAGAGGGCAAAAAGCTGTTGTAAGAACTATTTGATAATATTCATCACCCATTCTATTCCATAAAAAATGCTTCATTCTTGGCTTCCTGAATAGTCAATTTTTCTATACATTCTCATATTCTTAATTTCTTATTTCTCATCTATTTCATATACCCCAACTGAGGATTCTGAGGTATAAAAGTTAAAACGAGGGCATTATCTCTAAACCACATCTTTTTTTTTTTTTTTTTACCTTTTTTAAGGTTTACTTATTTGGGGGGGGGGCGGGGTAGAGAGGCAGAGAGAGAGGGAAAGAGAGAATCCCATGCAGGCTCCAAGCTATCAGCACAGAGCCCGATGCTGAGCTCAAACTCATGAACCATGAGATCATGACCTGATCTGAAATCAAGTCGATGCTAAACTGACTGAGCCACCCAGCCCCTGTGCCCCAACACCTATCTTTTCATTATTAAAATTTCCAACTTATATTAGTTAATCATAAACAGAAGCTTGGGAGGACTCTACAGATACAGCATAAAACTGCACAGCATAAAACTGTTGACAATAGACAGCAACACAACTCAAAAATTTTGCTGAGCAGCAGGAAGTGAAATCAGTTAATAAGCCTCAGCAAAAGAAGATCCTCAGTGGCAGTGGCCATTGCCTGCATACCTTGCTTGCTGTGCCAAATATTGAGATCAACCCTCATAGACAGGAGGGACACCTTCACCCAAATCTGGTAAAGGTGTTGAGACTGACGATTCCACATGTGCACCAAGAGGGTAGGGTAAAGGGCCATAAGTCACTGTATTGGTCTGAGTCTTCCAGAGAAACAGAACCAACAGGATATATATATATATATATATATATATATATATATATATATACACACACATATATATATGTATATATATATATACACACATATATATATATGTATATATATATACACATATATATATATATGTGTGTATATATATATATACATATATATATATGAGAGAGAGAGAGGTAGATGTGTGTGTGTGTGTGTGTGTGTGTGTTATTATAAGGAATTGGCTTATGCAATTATGGGGAGCAAGAAGTCCCAAGATCTTCAGTTGGCAAGCTGGAGACCCAGGAGAGCTCGTGGTGTAACTCTAGTCTGAGTCTGAAGGCCTGAGAGTCAGGAGAGCTGAGATGCAAGCTGCATTCAAGGGCTGAAGACTGGTGTTCAAAGTTGAAGCAGTTAAGTAGAATAGCCTTTTGTTCTATCAGATCTTCAGTTGATTAAGTGAGGCCCACCCACATTGGGGAGTACTACCTGCTTTACTCAGTCTACCAATTCAGATGTTAGTCTCATTCAGAAACACCCTTACAGACACACCCAGAATAACGTTTGGCCAGATGTTTGGGCACCCTGTGGCTTAGTCATGTTGACACACAAAATTAACCTTCATGAGTTCACTCTTTGTCAGTTAGACACCTTATACATCTGTTCAAAACATGCTTAATCTCCAAAGACAATAACAAGGTCGAAATCCTTTTAACATGTTAACATAACTGTTTTGCGTACAAATAAAAACACACTAAGTCCTTCACCAAAGGGGAGCTAAAGTCCTTGAGTGATGTTTCCTTGTCTCCCTGATGTCTGTAACTTAAATAGTATGCTGTAAAATTAACAATACTTAAATAGTATGATATAAAGCCTATACATTTTACGTTACATGATAAAGAAATAAGAGAGGGAAGAAAACAAAAATATTTCTTAACACATATGCACACAGTCAAATAAATCTATAACAAAATAAGGGAGAGATATGCATGACAATTGCATTCCTTGTTTCTGTTAACTGTTCACTTGGTCATAGCTGGTACTTTCTTCCGTTACCTTTTGTATTCTATATTCCTGTTGCCTTCAGCCAGCACCTGTCTGGTGAGGTGACTCAAATCTTCATTCCTGTCTAGTGGTCTGGGCCATTAGTAGTTCTATCAGGATTGGATTCTTACAGTTTTCCATTGACCTAACCCACAGAGTATAATAATACCAAGAGAGCCCTAAAGGAGCTCACTCCTTTGTTCGCAAAGAAGAGTAGCCATTCGCAGAGGATGGCAGGGTTTTGCTCCCAACAGCATCCCTATCTGCCAGCAACACTGCACGCACCATTGGTTTTACTAGATCCTAGAGCCCAAGTGGCAGAGCACTTGCATAGCAGCCTGGACCTCTTACAGAGCCTTTTTTTTTTTTGGTCTGGGATACTGAAAATTGGCAGGTTTGGGGGTCACTCAGTAAATGGGCCAGAGTTAACACACCCAGATGAGGAATATGTTGCCTCTAATGTCCAAAAAAGCCCACTAGGTATTGTGCTTCTTTTTTGGTCCCCTTGAAATGTCACTGAAGTAAGAGCCCCCTGTATTTTTGCCAGATCCGTCTTCCACCTTCTGACATGCAAATGTCTTATCAGTAAGTTTTGGGTAGTTGCTACTTCCTGCTTACTAGGTCCAATCAACATAATGTCATCAATGTAACTGGCGTGATATCTTGTGGAAGGGAAAGGTTGTCAAGGTCCCTACAAACTAAATTATGGCATAGAGCTGGAGAGTTGATATACCAGTGAGGTAGAACAGTGAAGATGTCCTTGGCAGCCGAGAGCAAAATGCTTCTGGTGTTTCTTATTGATCGAGATGGATAAAAAGACATTTACCAGATCAATAGCTACATACTAGGTACAGGGGATGTGTTAATTTGTTCAAGCAATGAAACCACATCTGGTGTAGCAGCTGCAGTTGGAGTTACTACCTAGTTAAATTTAGGATAATCCACTGTCAGTCTCCGAGCTCCATTTGTCTTCTGCACTTGCCAAATAGGTGAGTTGACTGGGGTTGTGGTGGGAATCACTGCAACTGCATATTTCAAGTCCTTGATGGTGGCTCTGATTTCTGCAGTCCATCTAGGAATTTGGTATTGCTTTTGGTTTAATATTTTCTTCCACTAGTCTAGTGGCTTCTGCTTGCCCTTTCCCATCATAGTAGGTCAGTATGGTCAGGGAGCCAATGTGGGGCTGGAATTGGAAAAATATCATTAGGATGGGTTCTGGGACCTACTGAGTCCACTGTGTGACAGACCTGAGCTATTGGTCACATGAGCTCCGACCATAAGCTCCTACCCTGACTGGTGGACCAAAGTGATGTTTTGAGTGTCCTGGAATTAGAATCATTTCAGAGCCAGTCTCCAGTAGTCTTTTTAAAAGGTCTGATTATTTCCTTGTCTTCAGTGTACAATCACCCTGGTAAAAGGTTGTATGTCTCTTTGGGGAAGGCTGGGAAAAAGATTAATGGTATAAGTTTTTGGTACTATGCCAGATCCTTCCGCAAAAGGAACAAGCTTCTTCTCCTTTGAAGCATTCTAGTTGTGTAAACTGACTCAATTCTGGGGATTATTTTAAAGTCTGTGACACTCTATTTTTATGATTCAGGTTAGATTTTTGTTCACTTGACCTAGATGTTTTATGCTTATGCAGATCAGTTTAGTGGTTTTTCCCACCTATTTTACCTGTAGGAACACCAGTGCCATGGGTCTGTGCAAGTCAGACTATTCTGATTGCTGCTTTGACTCTGTTGTCCATTATAACCATGCTTACCTTGGGCAGTTGATTGCTACCACTTGGCCCATGCCTCCTTGGGATCCAGCTACTCCCATTGCATTCAGGTTTCCCAACTGAGTGACTGCAATTATCAGACTATGGTCTGGCCCAGGGAGAAGAGTGATCTTGGAACTCTTCAAGGGTACTGAGGCTCTGCTCACAAATTTATTTCTCACAATTGCAGTGAAAGGAATGCCTTCTAGACCCTCTCACTGTGGGTGAATATGTTTTAAGTGAAAAATCTACTTTTACATTCCAATCTTCTCACAACTTTAAATCCCTTGCTTTACATTAAACCAGATTAGATTCCGCATGTCCAACTTGCTTACTGTGGGTCACCTTTTGGTACATGTTTCAGCCAATCAACCAGATAAACTGATAGAACCCTTTCTAACTCCCCAAGCTGAAGCTTTCAATGCAGAATCTCTACTTAATGAGTCCATATCAATAAATACTGCCTGATCCAACTTTATGTTTCTTCTACCATTGTCCCACACCCTTAATATCCACTCCCACACATGTTGCCCAGATTTTGGTCTATATAAATTAGAGAACTCAAGTAGTTCTTTTGGAGTATAACTTCCTAAACATGTGATGAAAAATAAAGTAGCTAATATATATGCCATATATATTATCCATCTATATATCCATATATATATATCCATCTATCATGTACATCTTTAGGAATCACTTTACTAGGACACCTGATATAATAATACAGCCAATTAAAGTAAGAACAACATTCCCTTCTCAATTTGTTCTTAGTAGCTCAGATGAATGTAAATTCTATGGAAGACAGCCACCATGTTGTTAACAATTACATAACAATAATATTTAAGATCTTAAAGAAGAAAAAAGTATGATTTTCTGGGTCTAAAAGCACTAGGAAGGCTGTTAGGTAATTGAAACCCCTGTACACTGATTGTTTCTGAATGACAGTTTTAAAGGCCCAGGGGAAAAAATTAACCACCATGTGAGAAATAATATCAAGATGATAAATTAGCTAGGTTTCAAAATTCCACAGAGACCAAAGAAAGGAAAGATTTAATTAAACACACATTCATGCACACACACACACACGAAATATTGCCAAGGATGTGTGAATATGCAACTTAATGTATAAATTTAGAACAAGCAATAAAAAAGGAAAGTGAATTCATAAGTATAAGAGTAACTGACTAGGACTGATTTCTTTTAGGGACAATAACAGAAAGATAGGTACTAGATATGGGGTGGGGGAGATGGAAAGAGAAAGAGGAGAAAAAGAAGAGAGAGAGAGAGAGAGAGGTGTATTCTGTTCAACAGTGCTAGAAAGCTAGGATAAGTCTGTGGATTATTCAGCACTGTCTCTAGACAACCTGGGATTTTTTTTCACTTGGACATAAATTAAATTTTGACTTTGAAATTATCAGATTGGAATGGTGAGTTACTAGAGGTTCTACGTGCTATGGGCAAACTTTATATTCACAGACTAATAGATGAAATAGAACATGGAGACGAAATATCTGATTTTTAGATACGGAAAATGAAGTCAAGAGATTGAAATTAGTTTTGCTATTCCACCAGGTGATTAACTTTTAAAAAGAAGCTATCATTTGAACCTTAGTTCTTGAGTAATTATTTGACTTTAGAATTTATATTAGAGAATTACTACAGAATTCTCTTGTTTGTTTTTGCATCGGAAATTGTGAAAATTGTCACTATTTTTCAAGAAGCTCGTTTCGTTTGTTCGAAGTCATGAGGTATTAGCCTGGTAGGACTGAAAATACAATGTAGTATTGGATTCCAAAGTCAGCATATTTTAGACTATAATGTTGTTTATTGTCTACTTATCTCTGTGATTCTGAAAATATGCTGAAAATACATCTAAATACAATGTAACTAGTTGTTTTCTATCTTTTCTTAGATCACAGACTAAAGGAATTGGTTAATCTGAGCCTTTATAGAAAGTGGGGAAACATCTTTTTGTGAACTTTTTTTAATACAAAGAAATGTCCATGAGACCCCAGATCACTAGCCAAGGTGCATATGGATTAAATTCAGATGATCTCTCAAGTATTCTTATAATTTAACCTTCCTTTAAATTTTTTTATGTTTATTTATTTTTGAGAGAGAGAGATGGAGTGCGAGCAGGGGAGGGGCAGAGAGAGAGAGAGAGATGCAGAATCTGAAGCAGGTTCCAGTCTCCAAGCTGTTGGTACAGAGCCCTCTGTGGGTCTCGAACTCAGGAAAGATGAGATCATGACCTGAGCCAAAGTCAGTTGCCTAACCGACTGAGCCACCCAGGCGCTCCTAACCTTCCTTTAATGGAAAACATTAGATAGGAATTCTTTTATAAAGTGTTAAACTAACATATCTTTAGTGATTTCATTTTCCTCAGTTTTCTTTAACAACAATTCAGGATGTCTTCAATCATAAATCACATAGCACAGTTTAAGTCTATTTTAAAGCCTATAAAACTATTCTTAAGGGAGTCATGAATGTAGATTACAAACACTCACTTTCAAACTATTGGGTGAATTGATTTATTTTAAAATACCACTTTGTTCCACAGATTGCTCAGTAACCTTATGACATGAATAACTTCAACAAAAAAAATTGAGAGGAAGTTGAACTGAGTCATTTTGGGGTGTGTGTGTGTGTGT
Source organism: Leopardus geoffroyi (assembly GCF_018350155.1). NCBI lineage: Eukaryota > Metazoa > Chordata > Mammalia > Carnivora > Felidae > Leopardus > Leopardus geoffroyi. The sequence goes on along the minus strand of NC_059338.1, from coordinate 24,203,730 downwards.
GTGTGTGTGTGCATGTGTTTGTGTGTGTAGAGTGTGGAAAAGAATGTTTGATATATATTGTGATTCTGACACTTTCTACCTTTCTGAAAACAATGAAACTAAGCTGTTTTAGGCATAAGAAACATTTTCTGCCAATTCTCATTCTTGTGAAAAAATATTTGTAGCCTTTTTAAAAGCCATATTAATGGGGCGCCTGGGTGGCGCAGTCGGTTAAGCGTCCGACTTCAGCCAGGTCACGATCTCGCGGTCCGTGAGTTCGAGCCCGGCGTCGGGCTCTGAGCTGATGGCTCAGAGCCTGGAGCCTGTTTCCGATTCTGTGTCTCCCTCTCTCTCTGCCCCTCCCCCGTTCATGCTCTGTCTCTCTCTGTCCCAAAAATAAATAAACATTGAAAAAAAAAATAAAAAAAAAATAAAAGCCATATTAAGTTTGATCAAAAAATAATAATGTTTTAAATTTATATGAAAACTGTTGATTAGCCATATGAATTTTTCATTTCCTTATTGAACTATATAAATATGTTTGCAGAAGCATTTCATAAAAAATATGTGTTAGTCCATTCAAGTTGTTACAGTAAATTACCACAGGCTCTGGGTAGCGTATACACAACAGAAATTGATTGTTCACAGCTCAGGAGGCTGGAAGTGGGAGATGAGGGTGGTAACATAGTCTGGTGAAGGCCCCCTTCTGATCACAGACATCTCATTGGCTAATCCCAGGGCAGAAGAGGCTAAGGATCTCTCTGAGGTCTTTTTACTAAAGGCAGTAATCCCATTCATGAGGGCTCAACACTTACAACCTAATCATCTTCTGAAGACTTCACTTACTAATACCATCACTTTTGGGGCTTAAGATTTTAACAAAGAAACTTTGAGGGGATACAACATTCAGATTAGACCATAGCAATAGCAATATGAAAATGTCTTTTTTCATTCTTGTAAACATTAGTATTAAATCTTGATTTTCATGTTAATAATTATGTTAGTCTTCTGATAGTAAAAGTACAAAAATCTCACACCAGAGTCCTCCCGTTATTCATAGAAATAATAAAGAATAAGTTCTAGAAGCAGTGCAGAGCAATAAATCTCCCCTTCCACTTAAATACTTGTTCTCTTCTTCAGATTCACAAAACTTTAACCAAGGAATCTTTATGCCCAAGGAATCTTTGTTTACAACACCTTGATTTCTTGTAAAATACAGCCACTGATAGAGAAAACTACATCAGAAATATGAGTCATTCCTGTCTTTTTCATACCCATTTCTCACTTTTATATAACCCTTCATAATTATTTCTTCCTCTTGATCTCCCATATGATCATGAACCATAATATTAACTAATATTTAGTGAGCATTTTCTGAGACAGGCACTATATTGTGCACTTTTCAAGTATTATCTCTTAGGTCTCAGAAAAACACTGTGGGCAAAGTAAAACTATAATTACCACTTTTCATATAGGGAAATGGGCGTAATCTTAGAGAGTTTAAATTACATAGCCACGAATGCAGAGCTGGTAAATGGTGAAACATGTATTTAAACCCAGGTCTATCTGATGGCAGTGGTCTTGCTTTTAAGCAGTCTGTCACTCTGACTCTAAATTCAGGAAAAAGTCCTACGATCAAGGCACTTCTTTGTCTCCCAGCACCACACTGTTTCCACTAGATTATGGTGTGTCATGTTAAAAACACAGTAGAGGTAATCCAGATGATGAGATGGCAGCAAGAAAGTATATCTATAAATGGACTTAAACTTTTTTTTAACATTTATTTATTTTTAAGAGACAGAGACGGAACATGTGTGGGGAAGGGGCAGAGAGAGAGGGAGACACAGAATCCGAAGTAGGCTCCAGGCTCTGAGCTGTCAGCCCAGAGCTCAACGCAGGCCTAAATCCATGAACTATGAGATCATGAGTTGAGCCGAAGTCGGAAGATTAACTGACTGAACAACCCAGGCGCCCCTAAATGGACCTTTTTATTTTATTTTATTTTATTTTATTTTTTAATTTTTTTTTCAACGTTTATTTATTTTTGGGACAGAGAGAGACAGAGCATGAACGGGGGAGGGGCAGAGAGAGAGGGAGACACAGAATCGGAAACAGGCTCCAGGCTCTGAGCCATCAGCCCAGAGCCCGACGCGGGGCTCGAACTCCCAGACCGCGAGATCGTGACCTGGCTGAAGTCGGACGCCTAACCGACTGCGCCACCCAGGTGCCCCTAAATGGACCTTTTTAAAAAGCACACAGGTGTACACACACATATTTGCTACCCAGGAATAGAAAAACTAATGTTTATTTCCAGTGTAATTGTTATTGTCAATAATTATTCTAACTAGGATTTGTTACTATTATATGTAGAAAATTATAGTTGGCACATATTTTCTTTTTACATTGATGTGTTATAGGAATTTGCACAACATTTCAATGAGGTAGAAGATGGTTATTATTATTCTCATTTTACATAGTGGTTAAAGCAGATTTGTTGTAGGAACAAAGCTAGGAAATATCCAAAATATCATTCAAACTTGTAATCTTAATACATAAAATTCAGTGTACTTTTCATTATGTCATATTGGAAATATGGGAGAAAAACCTGCAAATTTCAAACACACAAGGAACAATCTATGTGTTGTCAGGTTCAAATTTCTTAATATTAATCTTCAAATCCTTCAAATTCCTTTTTTCTGTACTTAAAGTGAAGTATACAAAGAAATGATACTTATTTTATTGAATAATTGACAAAAAGGCCTTGTGATCCCTATGGTTTTTCTTTATAAATCATGCCATTCCTTTCTTACGAAAATTCAAAACAATGATGAACAGGGTATTCGGTAATTATAGCTTATACATACGTAGGCTTCAGTTCATGTTTTAGATGTTTGCTTGATACATTCCCTGGTATATATAACTAAGAAAAATCATTTGCAAAGACAGATAGGGTTTCATCCTCTACTTGAATTATGGGACTGGCAAGGTTACTATTTCCACACATTTGTAGGAAATCAAACTATTACTCACAGGGACTTTTGACTAGAAAGATCACTTCAAATAAATTTAAGATTAACAAAACCCCGCAAGCCAAAATGTCTAAATCTGTATGTTTTCATTTTTGCTACAAAGTACATATAAACTGAATCTACTGAACAAAGATTGGTATTATTTAATGATGGTAGATATTACTCAAGGGCTTATGTATTTTACTTCCACAAAAGAGGGTTTACAGTATATTATCAAGTAGGTGAGACTAGAGGAAGTTAAGACTCATAAAGGTATCCATGATTGCAAAACCAGGCAGCATCCAAATTTTATTACTTCCAATTTAAATTCTGTGTCTCAAATAAGTTTTATAAAAACACTAAAATAAAATTTTCTCTTGTGGAGATTTGAAAGTTAAAACAAATTATTTTTAATATCACTCACTGTTTTGAAACAGAAATGTGGATGAATATTTAAATTTTTTCATTGAATTTAAGTGTGAGGTAATGTCATAGCTTGCCACTAGGAATTGTATGGAAGGCATTGACTGAGACTTGGTAACTTACATTCACTTTTGAAGGGTTTTATTGGATCTACCTCTTGACCTTACTTAAATTGGTCATTTAAACGGTATTACTTTGAAACCCAGCAAAATATGAATGATAGAGCTAAAGTTCAAACTTCCATGCATAGAAGGGAAACACAGTTAGCAGATTCATGAGTATTGCCCTTATGTACAGTACAATTTAGGAAACTGTTCATTTGCATATGCATCCTTTTAGAAGGTAAGACCTTCAACTTTGATCCATGTTGCATTTAGTTTAAATTCCTGGTATGAAAAGCAACATTTTGAAACAGCTTTTATTAATTAAGCTTTTATTTATTAAGGGCCTACAATCAAAGGAAAGCTTCTTACTTTAAAAATCAGATTTAGTAGTAAAAAAGTAAATCAAAATACACTTTCTGAGTTTATTGTTTTTGCTTCCAATGGAGAATATCCTGATTTAAATTTTATTTATGATTCTGGAGTACATTTGTGAAATATTAATATTTACAACAGATTTTCACTTAGAATACTGAGAACAGTTCCTGAAATACGTTTTAATATTTTAATCAGAAAAAGGTTTATGTCATGAATAGTTAATGCATGAACTAATTAAAAAGTGGTTTTGTTTTCTTCTGGGTCATGTAAGTAAATTAAAAAAAATCACACTTTACAAAATGCCATTTTGAGAAAGAGCAATAATTTAAAAATCCTTTAAAATATTATGAATTCCAAAAGTAAAACAACTTGCATTATATTTATTTAAATTTCATGTGAAATGCCTGTAGTAGATTTGGAAAAGTTCATTACATTGACTTTATTTGAATAAAATTTTAAAATATTTTTTTGTGGGGTGCCTGGGTTGCTCAGTCGGTTGGGTGACCAACTTCGGCTCAGGTCATGATCTCACGGTTCATGAGTTCGACCCCTGTGTCAGGCTCTGTGCTGACAGCTCAGAGCCTGGAGCCTGCTTTGGATCTGTGTCTCCCTCTCTCTCTGCCCCTCCCCTGCTCGTGCTCTGTCTCTCTCTGTCTCTCAAAAAATAAATAAATGTTAAAAAAATTTTTTTAAAATAAGATATTTTTTTTGTTTGTGTCTCCAAACAACTCTATGCTAGTAGGGTTATATTGAAGATGCAAAGATATCTGGTTCATATATAAGTTCAAAAGAAGTATTCTCAAATAATATTTTTGGTGGTAACAAAATGTACTCAATGATCAAGATTTTGCTCTTTCTGGGGAAAGTCTCCTGAGATATATAATTATACCAAGATATTAGCAAAAGATATCAGCTTACCTCCAGGTTACAATTATCCCTAAAATATCTAATTATCCATATCCATTTCCTTTACAGTCTCAAATATCTATCAGTGTAGAAGAGTGGGAAGACACCAAAGACTGCAAAGAACAAGGTCATCACCGAAGCAACCACCGCAACTCAACATCCAGCGACCAGTCAGACCATCCCTTGCTGCGGAGAAAGAGCATGCAGTGGGCCCGAAGACTGAGCAGAAAAGGTCCAAAACACTCTGGTAAAACAGCTGAGAAAATAACCCAGCAGCGACTGAACCTCTACAGGAGGTCAGAAAGACAAGAGCTTGCTGAACTTGTGAATAATAGAATGAAACACTTGGGTCTTTCTACAGCGGGATATGGTATGCTCTTTAAAAGTATTGTGTGATATGGACTTGTGATTTCTTGCCATGGTTGTTGTATAGCTGGTTCACATTTAGTAAGTTAAGAATCACGTTTTTGTTTCACAGGCCAATTTGAAATAACTACTGGCATTTATCTAATATAGAAAATTATGATGACAGCCAAAGTAAATGCAAAAAATGTTAAGTGTTTGCATAGTTCTTTAGGCACTCTGCTGAACCTGTTACATAAATTATCTTAATTTTATTTTTCACCAAAACTCTTCCATTTTAGAGATAAGGAAACTTAGTCAATAACTTGCTAATTAGCTTGTTAATAGCGTGGCTGAGATTTATAACCCGTTCTGTCATGTTCTTACACATGCACACGCGTGCACATGCACACACACACATACCACATCTTATTCTAGGACCTGGGATAAAATGAATTTGAGGCATGGGCAAGCAACTAAATGTAGCAGTCACAGATGAACTGAAATGTCTCTTTAAATTTGTTTAGTTTCTTGTGGTCCAGGAACAAAAGTCTCCAAAAGCTTTAATTTGAAGCTCAAACAGTACTTGATATATAGTATAGATCTGTATCAATAATTATTATTTCCTATGTTGATCTGTGATTGCAGTATGGATCAAAATGCACAGCTGAAATAAAAAACAAAGATAATTTAAAAATACATTGTTTACTAGCCTAAGAATTTTATTCAAAAAAAAATTGTCACACTTCAGAGTAAAGCCAAATGATAAATAAAATGGTGTTGTTATAAATATAACTTGGGTAAATCAGAAGCTAAGATAATGTAAGTATTATGCAGGTTAAGGATAAAACGGAATGCACTCTATATTTGCCCCCAAAGTCTCAACCTGAAACAGTGTACGTAGGGAGAAAGTTTAGTTGTTGAATTAGTTAGAGTTTAAAAGAAGTTAGCCTGTGTTTCTCTAAACATATTTACTGAGTACCAACTCTGTGCCAGGAACTATGCTAGGTGCTTTATGTGTATTTTTCATTACTCTTCATAACCCTGATTGGATAGGTGTCCCATTTTACCCTAAGAATTTGAAGCTCAGAGCTTAAAGACCTTGCTCAAGGACATACAGTTGAAATGTATTGGAGTCAGGATTCCATATGTAATTGAAACAATTATTTTTTACTTAAGTGTAGTACAGACTCATCCATGACCAATAATTTTAATATAATCACACAAGGTCTTACATTAAGAAATAAATTAGAAGAAAAATTTATCTTCTTTTTAAAAATTATATGAATAGCTCTTTGCTAATTTGATGACACTAAGTATGATTGTATTTCGTATAGAACTATAGTCCTATATTTGTGTGTACTTTTGTTAGTTATTATTCAGCTACTCTTTCTTTTTTTGGAAAGTTCTAGTAAATGATTGTTCATCCAAGTTCCAGCTGTGTTTCATGAACATTATAACCCAAGGCTGGTCCTGTAAGCAGTGTGGCAGATAACAGTTTGACTCTAAGAGACACAAAAATGCATGAACTGGCTGCATGGGAGAATCATCAGGGAACATATTATGTTTTTGCTAATGAAACTTCTATCAGGTACCTTGCATTTAGTTATTATCTGTGTTGTGTTTTTTTTATATAAATTTGTTAATTTAATTCTCACACTAACTCTTACAGAAAGGAAGAATGGATATTGTCCACCTTCTTTTTTTTTTTTTTTTGCTCTCTTTTCCTTTTTATTTCTTCTTCTCTCTGTCCATTTTAACCATCTATCCATCCATAGATCCATCAATCCTTTCTAAAGCCATGTGTTGGACACCTTTAACAGCATAAAGATTATGAAAATAGGACTTGAGATTTAATACATCATGGACTTACTAGACTTCTCCATGTGTTCCTAACTCATAATAATTCATCCATGCAATAGATATTATTGGTCTGTACTGGGAATAGACTAATGACCTGTTGAGATAGGACTTCTGCATTTATTAGACTTATATTTTAGAAGCCAATAGATTTATCAGATTATTTAACTCCTCCAAGCCATTTTTTTAATCACTGTGAAATGGAAATAATAATAACCATCTCATAAGTGTCTTGTGAGGGACAAATGGGATAATCAATAATGTCCTTAGCTCAGAACTGGCATTCAGTTAATACCACAAATCTTCCATATATCTATTTAAGTACTGTATGTATATCTGTGTTTTATACATAAAAGGAGTAAGTTGTGGTTTTTTTTGCCCACCTCAAAAAACAAAACAGAATAAAAACAAAAACAAAAACAAGTTTTGCACCCTCAGAGGCAATATTGCCTCCATTGAGGATGTATGCTTTAAACCAGTTATTATTTTGCATGTTTGCCTTCCTTCCTTGAGAGAAAGGGAATGTCTTACTCATCTTTTCATCTTTGTATCCCCAACATATTACACATTTCCTGACACATAGGAACCCAGTAACTGCACATTGAATGCGTGAACAAATGGAATGCTTACAGGTGAGAAAACAGGGTCTCAAATATAAATGATTTCCTAGCCTACTAGACACTCAAGTCAGTACTTTAAGACTTTTGACTCTATGTCTATTTATGTTTCCACTATACCACATGTTCTTTGTACATATTGTCAGTATTTTATGGTGATTTACAGTTGAAAAACATTTTTACATACTTAAAAAAATGCATGATGATTAACCACAAGTTATAATCTGCTTTTTTTCTGAGATGGGTCTGGCGTGCTCCAAAAGAATGAATAGATTACTTTTGACCTGTTGGATATGAGACATAAAGGAGAGGGAAATGGAAGAGTCAAAAGATGACTTCTGAGGGTTCTTATTTGAACATTAAGTGTATGGTGGTGACATTCACTGAGCTTAGAAAAAGAAAACAAATATGTTGGGGTAAAGATACTAAATTGGACTCAGTGCCTAAAAGACTTCCAGTAGGTGATGCTGTAAAAGAAGCTGAATTTCTGCTATTGGGTGTCAGAAAAAGAAATGAGATGTTATGTAGACTTGAGACTGTATATGCTGATAGAGCATTTGGATTTTAATTAAAGTCATAGGAGTAGATGAAATAACCTCTGACGAAGGGCTATTCTCTTAGAACTTTGGAAAAAACTTGTATTTTTCAGAAATGTTAAGGGAAGGAATATTTTTTAAAAACAAGAGACTGAAATGTCTATAACTGAATTGCCCAGAAGATGTGCCATATTACAGTAGTATGCTATCAGTTTATTACATGGTTTATCATGACACTGATCCTTTATACTTTCAGAAAGCCCTGTGGGACCTGGGGTGGTTAGAGGCACTCCTCAGGCTGGTTACTTCCAGCCATAAGCAATTTTGTCTGTTATCCCAATGTGAGTGCAAATATCATTTCTTTTGTGTTCTATGATGTGAAAAATGTTGGAAAGCATTGGGCTGAGAAATAGGAAGCAATATTAATAATGCCAAAGAGTATTGTTGAGTATAGTGATAAGTCATTGATGGACCGTGGTGAAAGTTGTATCAGTTAAGTGGCATGTGTACAAGTCAAATTTGAGTAGCTTGAGGAACGATGTGAGGTAAGGATTTGAATATAGTGGATATAAATATATTAGGGACCCCAAGGTATTGAAAATGTAATCTATCTCATTGTTCCACCATCTATTGCTTCTCTTGCCAAAATCATATTACAGTAAAAGATAAATGTGGGAACTCTGATTCTTTTGTCCACATTCCATCCAGCAGGTAAGAAGGAGATACCAGAGAACAAAGAGTGGTCTTTTCAGTTAAAACATATTATCAAATAATTACACACACCATTTCTATTATGTCCATTGGAAAAGAATATGTCTTATTTTTGATGGCCCAAACCTAACATTAAAGAAGACAAGAAGAAAGACTATTTAGAGACAACTATCTGTCTGCCACAGTAGATATTTTTTAAGAATTTTCATTGTGAAGGAAAGGTGAGAATACGGAGCTAACTGCATGGGAAAGTGGTGAGGGGAGAGAGACTGTTTTGAAGATCAGGGAGATGGGAGCATGTTTATTAAGATTGAGCCATTAGTGAAGAAGTTGGAAATACAGGAAAAAGATCATAGTTGGAACGCTTAGCTTAGATATTTGGAAATGAGCTTAGATATTTCAAAATATTTGTTTTAAATGCAGTAAATTTGTAAGTATTTTGACAGGAAGGTGAGTAACATTTTATGTGATGTTACATAGTATACATTATGTGGCCAATATTATTTTCTAAATCTAAAAATTCAATTCTGGAACACATCTGACCCTATGGATTTGGAAGATGGAATTTGAGGACCTGTATATTTTGGGAAAATAGCTGAAGTGAAAAATCACAAATTCTGCTTGCTTTCCATTGAATTTTGGGGGGAAATTTCAATATAATTTTTAAAACTTCACCTCAAAGTTCATGGCATTGTATACTAGCTAGCCATGTGTTTTTAGGCCAAGTTACTATCTTCCTGAAAATCATGTTTTTTTAACCATCAAACAAGGATAATAAAGCTTTCCTAAAGGGATGTGGTATAAAATAATAAAATGTATGTGCAAAAAAAATAATCTATGAACTATACAGCAAATATGAATAATTATAATTTTATGTTCATAACTAGCCTTATTCTTCAACAATATATTTAGAATGGCTCTCGCACTCACAAAAAATTATTCTTTCCAACTATTGACAGATTCTTGATGATTAGCCACAGAATGGCACACACTATTAAGTATAAATTGGCAAGCAAGTCTTCCTAGTGTGACTGCTCCTACAGGTGCTAGCCGGTTTTGACATGGATTGTTGTAAGTTTTGTACTGTTACTAAAAGATGAAACCCCAAGGGAGGAAAAGAAAGAAATTCTTTTCAGTAACAAAGAGATAAGTACTAGTTAGACACTGGCTTTTATTACATCTACCAGAAAGTCTTAGTTTCCTTCTAAAGTAAATTTATAATTGCCCAAAATAATGAACAGATGAGACAAAATATTGTTTTAATAGCCAATTTAGAGACTCAATTGTTAATTATTCTCCTTCTTATGGGAAAGAAATAAGCAAAATTAACAAAAAGATCGTTATTCCCACCCAAGTTACAATAGACAAGGTGGTGGTAGAAGGAGGAGGAGCAGTACTAAGAGGAGGAGGAGTAGTAATAATAGCAATCATGAATTTCTCATACTCTTTTATAAATCAATGATCAATTTTATATAAGCTTTTAACAAAAAATTTCCCAAAATCTTAATCCAAAAATCAGGTACCTAATTTAGTACAAAATTATTTACAAATTTATCCTAAAAAAAATTACCAAGAAAGGAAAAAGCTCCATAGATAGATATGTCTTATGTAATGTTTTGCAACATTTAGTACTTAGGAGGAATAATGTTAGTATCTGAAGTCACTCTAACAACGTCATCAACACTTTAGTATTTCAAAAGAAATTGATACTAAATTTTTATTGTTTTTGAAATGTATTATTATCTTTTTCCAATACAAATAAATACAATAATATTGATATGTACAGTCAATATGCTCCCGGTATAGATTCCCAGAATATGGATGATTTTATGTTACTCTGTATTTCCAGAACTGATTCATTCTCATGAAGAGTCAGTCAGAAATAGAAGAATACATAGATGTGCTTGTTTTATGTTAATCTCATTGTACATACAGAATATTAATAGAAAAATATCAAACTCAATGCTTTTCTTAATAGATAAAGTAATGAAGCTTTCAAAGGGCATTATTGATGAGGTGATAATGATTTCTGGTAAATGAAAATATTTGAGCAATGAACTTTTCATATATCCCTAAATTGAAACTATACAGTTTTTCTTCATGGAGTTGTAACATGTCCTTCTCAGGACATTAATTTTTCAATAATATCAATATTTTTACATAATTTAACACTGCAGTCAACTTAATTGCACTTAAGTATACATATATTTTATCATTATGACTAGAAATTCAAATGCTGTGTTTTATGTGTGTGTAAGAAAAATGTGGCCAATTTGAATAGTGGCCAATTTGAATAAACGAAATATTTTTTACCATTAAGAAAAACAGTCGGTTGAATGAACTTTTTACTCAGCATATTATTGACAGAGCAAAGAATGGCTACCTGAAAGCATTAAAACAACAAAAAGAAACTTCCAATTATGATGACCATTTATGCTGTCAATTTAAATAACTAGAAAAAATACAAATCAGTAGCGTGCAGACACTTGAACAAAAGAAATCATAACTCCGTTTCCTGAAAAAAGATAATCAGATGGACCCAAGAGATGGAGATGGACCCAAAATAAAATATATATGCATTTATATGACCTTTTCCAGTAGAAAAATCAGCCAACAGAAACAGATCCAGAAAAGTATAAATACTAAAGTAGTTTTTACAGTATCGTTTATATGTTCAACATTGTAGAGGAAAACAGAAGTATGATAAGGAAAGAAACTGAAGATTAAAAGAGACCATACTGAATTTCCTAGAGGTCAGAATTTATGATGCAGTATTAAAAATGAAATGTATGCTGAGTGGCATTAACATCAGAATATTTCAGAGGAAAATATCAATGAACATAAAGCCAAAGCAATAGACTATCCAAAATGCAGACTAGAGAGAGAGAGAAAAAAAAAAAAAAAACCTTGAAAAAATAGAATGTTACTTATGGTGCAACAGTATCATGTAGTCATGTAATTGGTGTCTCAGAAGGAAAGAAGGGAATGGATATTTGAAGAAATAATGACCAAAATTTTTCCAAAGTTGATGCAAACTATTCAAGATCTGAAGTTCAATGAAGCTTGAGCAGTATAACAAATACAATAATGCCAAGACACAGTGTACAAAATTGAAAAGCCAATGATAGAAGACTTCAAAAGGAGCCTGAGGAAAAAGACATTTTATAAATGAAGAACAAATACACTTGAACCTTGAACAACACAGGTTTGAACTGTGCAGGTCTACTTACACATATATTGTGTTCAGTATACACATCCAGGACTGTAAATTTATTTTCCTTATGATTATCTCCAAAACATTTTTTCTCTAGCTTACTTTATTTCAAGAGTACAGTATATAATCCCTATAACATACACATGTGTTAAGTGACTTTATTTATTGGTAAGGCTTTTAGTCAATAGTAGGATATCAGTAGTGAAGTTTGGGGGCAGTCATAGGTTACAAGCAGATTTTCTACTACATAGGGGGCTTGCAACCCTAACTCTTGCATTGTTCAAGGGTCAACTGTACAAGGATGACAGCAGACTTCTTGACAGAAACTTTGCAAACCAAGACACAATAGAGAAACATCACTGGAGTACTGAAAAAAAAAATAGTGTACCTAAAACTTTTAATACAGTTAAAATATATTTGTAAAATAAAAGCAAATAAAGACTACTGTAGACAAACAAAAGCTGAGAGAATTTGTCAGCAACAGATCTTCACAATGAAAATAAATGTTAAAGGAAGTTCTTAAGACAGAAGAGAATTGATGCCAGGTGAAAATTTAGATCTAAAAAGAAATGGTAGGGGTGCCTGGCTGGCTCAGTCAGAAGAAAATGTGACTCTTGATCTTGGGGTTGTAGGGTCATAGGTTCAAGCCCCATATTGGGCATAGAGATTACTAAAAAAATAAACTTTTTTTTAAAGAAAGATAAAAATAAATGGTAAATATGGGAAAATATAAAATGTACGTTTTACCTCATAAATTTTGTTTAAAGACAATGTACTATTTATAACAAACATTTTAAGGTTTATAGAATATATACAAGCAAGCATGTATGGCAGTAAAACTCAGATAATAGGAAGGGAGAAATATAACGTAGTCAGATTGTTATACTACATATGAAGTGGTATGTTATTTAAGCATAGCTACTGAGAAGTTAAAGCTGTACATTGTAAACCCTAGAGAAAGAAACAGCAAAGTACAGTACACCAGTGTTTGTTACAAAAAAAAAGAAAAGAAAAAAGAAAGAAAGAAAAAAAGAAAAGAAAAAAGAAAAGGAAAGAAAAAAACAACCATCCTTGCTTGTTTGTATATTATCTATGACTACTTTTACTTTACAGTGTAAAAAGTTTAATAAATACAACAGAGATCGTATAGCCTGCAAAGCCCGAAATATTTACTATCTAGCCCTTTACAGGAAAACATTTGCCAAACTATGACCAGGAGAATATAAAAATAATGAAATCAAAGAGATATAACTAACAACCAATAGTGCAAATGAATTGGAATGATTATAAGAAGAAATTTTTAAAATCTTAAAAACACAACTAGGAAGAAGGTAAATTAAACCTAATTATATTGATACTTATATTAAATATAAATGGACTAAACATTTCAGTTAAAAAGAAGTCATCAGATTAGATTAAAAAAGGCAGGGTCCAACTCTGTATTGTCTAAGAAATGCACCTAAAATTTAAAGAAACAAATAGGTTAAAGTAAAAGCATAAAAAAATATATTTCTTGCAATCATAAATCCAAAGAAAATTGAGTGGCTATATAAATATTAAAGTAGATCCATGCCATACCATGGATGCTTGACCTTATGCAAACATGCAAAGAGGGGAAAAGCCATGCAGAAACACACTGCAGACTTCTAGAAAAGTGATTGTTTTTAGAAATAAGTGATTGCTAAGGGTTGGGGGAGTGAGAGGAACAGCCGACAGCAAAGGGCAGGGGGGAGCTTTTTGGCATTATGGAAATGTTCTCTATCATAATTATGGTATAGCTGGCATTACTGTATGTATTTGTCTAGACTCCTTGTACACTTGGAATTAGTGAATTTCATTTTTTGTTTAACAGCAAGTGTATGAGATAAAAGAACAGCAGTGATTATCTTAAGATAACTTAAAGAATGTTTAAAATCATATAAGAAGTTTACAGTAAATTTAGTGTTATAAGTAAACCTATAACTACAGATGCGTGACCTCTATTCTGAAGACTGTATTTACATACCATACTGCTTCTCAGAAAATTGCTAAAAAGGTCTATGAAGGAAAGGACTTGGCCTATCTTTTCATTGTTCTGTCCTCTGACTTAGAATTGTAACTGGTCTAATCATACCAGTTAACATTATTAAATGACTAAATTGAAGAACAAAATAATACATGTGTGACAAATTATGATTATCAACTATCACAAAAGTGCCTCCTATAAGTCATATGGAAATAATACAGGACAGCTGCAAAATTGGAAAACGTTATTTTTAGGTTGTGCAGATACTATGTTCAATACATTTTCTTCAGCCTCAGAAATTGTTTCAGGTGAAGTATCTTTAAATTTAAAGCAGTGTGGTCAATTGTTAAAATGAAGAAAAAATATATGGTCTTTCCAAAATCTTTTAGATTTTCTGTGGTGTATTTACTCTACTTTTTAAGACTATCAACTAGAGTCATAGTTTTAAATTTAGAAGTACTTCACCTGAAAACATACCTAACACATTTGAAAATGTAATTAATGTTCTACTTAAAAATAAGTGTACCTATACTCCTGACTTTACAGACAACCTGTATCATTTTGACTCACATCACTTAATATAAAATATCTGCCGTCAGAGTATTTTGAAAGAAACGAGCATTTATTGAGCAGCTCCCATTCACCAGGGACACAAAATTACTCTGAATTACTCAGTACTTGGTGGGGGTGGGAGAAGGGCACATGCAGCGGAGAAAGCATTTTAACAAAACAAAACTGGACTTTACACCATTGAAAAAATATGTTCTTAGAAGTATTATTCACTTTTACTTCCATTATTTTTGTTTTTGAATACTCTATCAATTTCAAAAATAATGATAAAATAGGGTTTTGTGTTTTGGTCTTTTAATATTTATAAAAGATAATAGATTTTAAAAGGTTAGGAAACATTGCATACCGTATTTTAAAAGGAAAATTGAGCCTAAAGTAATTAGTTTTGTGTCTGAAGCTAGTAAGTGATGGAGTGGCTCATGGCAGAGTTGGAACTGAACAATTTCTGAAACTTGGCTTTATATCATGCTTCTTGTTTTACTAATTATTTCATCTAATCTTCATTTCTTAGTGGTTTATATGAAGGGAGGTTACAAAAGTCCTGATTTTTATCTTATGTATCATAAAATAGTTCTAAATTATTGGAAGGTAATGAAAATTACTTAAAATAGAGGTAATTAAACAGAAAGATTCTTTTATCCTTATCTCTAACCTTTTTTTCCCCTTAGACTGGTAAGTTCAGTAAATTTGACAAAAGAGTTGTACTCATAAGCATAGCTTGGTATTAAACTAAAACAGATGAGCAAATTAAGTCAGCATTATAAAACTCGCCAGTTTTATAGTTGAATAACACATAATATGTTTAGAAGTTTAGAGGTGGGAAAAATGAAATCACACTGGGTTATGCTACTACTGATTATTTGGATTATTGGACTATGTAGAAGAAATAAGCACTGTGCAACTGAGAGTATTTTCCTCAATGAGGTTTCTTGCAATGACTGAAGAAAAACATACCCTCACTCTGATACATCAATTCCTTTGTCTTTGCTTTTTTCATCAGTATCCATATATGCTGTTGTATCTCTCCCATCTAAGACCATCTCAGTCTCTCCTTCCCTCCCTTATGGCTCCCATGTTTCCTACCCCTACTCTATCCCCACTCTTTCAGGCTCACTAGCTATCTTTTCCTCCCTTCTTTCAAATTTCCTTCATTTCCATTGCTCCCAGGATACCATCATCTTTCACCTGGGCTTCTGCACTGTCTATCTACTCTTCTTGAGACCAGACTTGAGGCCCTAACTTCCATTTCCCACAAAGCAGCCAAGGAACATAATATAGTCAGTAGGAAATTAGATCATACCACTAAATCTTCCACCCTAATAGCCCTTCTTGGTTTCCCATTGCTTTTAGAATAAAATTTGAGCTTCTGATGAACATCTATAAAGCCCTATGGGATCTGGTCCTAGCTTGACTTTTCAACATTGACCCCAGTTAATCTCCTTCTTGCTCACTTCAATCCAGGGCCTGTTTTCTGCAATTTAAACTCAACCATCTCAGTCTTTCCCATTGCTGTTCTCTTTGGACACTTTTCTCCCCCCTGTCTTTGTATGCTAACACCTTCATACTGCAATATCTATACAGTTATTGTTTATAGGTTATGAAATGATTTTGCCTGCACAATAATAATAGGAAACCTTTATGTAGCACTTAATATAAATCAGACACTGATTCTAAGAACTAAACATTTATATTAATATATTAATTTTACATTATATTAGTTATTCATTTATAATTTAATTCTAACATTAACCTATGAGATAACACTATTGTTCGCCTCCCTTTTACAGGTGAGGAAATCGAGCACAAAAGATTAGAAGAAATTAAGTAATTTGCCTAAGGAGGCCTTAGCATGAGTAATTGAGAAAACTGGATTTCTTTCTTTCTCTTTTTAATTTTTATTTATTTTGAGAGACAGAGCACACAAGCAGGGGAGGAGCAAGAGAGAGAGGGAGACAGAGAATGTGAAGCAGGCTCCAGGCTCAGAGCTGTCAGCACAGAGCCCAACATAGGGCTTGAACTCATGAGCTATGAGATCATGACCTTGGGCCCAAGTCAGACGCTCAACAGACTGAGCCACCCAGGTGTTCTGAGAAAGCTGGATTTCAACAGAGGCACTCTGGTTTTAGAATCTCTGTTCTTAACTGAGTCTCTTGATTTAAAATGTCTCTTTAGGGCAGCCTGGGTGGCTCAGTCTGTTAAGTGTCTGAATTTGGCTCAGGTCATGATCTTGCAGTTGGGGAGTTCCAGCCTGCGTTGGGCTCTATGCTGACAGCTGAGAACCTGGAACCTGCTTCAGATTCTGTGTCTCCTTCTCTCTCAGCCCTTGCACACCCCCCCCCCCCGCCTTTCGCTCTGTCTCTCTCTCTCTCAAAAATAAACATTAAAAAAAAATTAAAAAAAATAAATAATAAAATGTCTCTTTAATTATATAACACATAATGGATATCCTTTTGGAAATATTTAATGAAACCTACACAAATTATGTAGGATTTCAATTTCTTTCTGATCAAATTTCGTTCTCCTTATTTAAAAGTATTCTTAAAATACTTTAACAAGAAGTATTTTGTAAGAACAACAGGAGTATAAATCCATTTCCTTTCTAATGTGATCTATTTACTTGAAACACTCTAAGCAGAATATTTGCTATATGAAGATTGTGATTGAATAATTGCATATGCTAATTAATACAGCAAATTAAGTTTCTTGGTAAATACTACTGGAAATTTTAAAATATCTTTTAAATTTTTCAATATTCTAGTACATTTATTTTAAATTTTCGCAAGATAATTTTCCATTTATGATAATTATATCAATGATGAAATAATTTCAATAAAACGATGCAAATGTAGAGTGATTTTTATTTTCTCAGGGTCAGATATTAGTTATCAGGAACATGCTGAATGTTCTCACAACAGATTTTCTTAGCAGATATTTTTCTGATAGGACATGGAATATTGATTCTGGTTCATGAAACATTTTAAAAAGCAAATTTATTAATTCACTAAATTTGTTGTAGTTTTGGTAAAGAGCCCTATTTAATCCACTGTGACTTTGCCACTACCAAAGAGGATGATTATAATAGGATCTTAAAGATCTAGGAGACCTACCAGTTTCCCCATCAGAATTCAGAAATAACAAAAGAATAAATATAAGGAATGACCGATAGAGACAATAATTCCAGACTTGCAGCTGAAAAACTAGACCATTGAATGTGGTTTTGATATGTGGCCACAACAGGCTTTTAAAACCTTGCTTCCTAATTCCTAACCACAGAGTCACAAAGGGAAGGAGAATGAACTGCAGGACATCCCAAAAAAGCAGCGTGACAGAGAAAAAGCAGACCAGAATTAACTCTACAGCAAGGCAGACATGAAAGAGAAAGAGAGAGTGGCTTTGAACTCAGCAACTTCTTTTAACTTCTTTTAACCTAACACTGAGGAGAAGTCAGCAAGGGGTGGATGAGGAAAGAAACCAGGAATGATGAGCTCTAATTGTGTTACCCATGCATGTCTTGATATAAATCATATGGGATTATGGAATTGAGCACATTAGCAAAACATTTCCTTTGATTTCTGGAGTGCATGGAAAAATGAAAATCTTCAAAATGATAAATAAGACTACTTGAGCAGAAAAAAATCAACACAATAGTTGTATCTATTGCTATAAAGTTCTCAGCTATCTACACAGTTTTTTCACTTATAACAGGCTAACCAAGTCACCAATATATCTTGACTTCATTCCAGGTGTTAAATGAGTACAACATTATTTTAATAGTCAACGAGAGAGGTTGGGGATTAACATGGACTGAGAAGTTATTTGTTAAAATTGTTTTTCCTCTAATGCCATTGTTCAATAATATTCATTGTTTATATGAGAAATTTAAATAATGCCACTGTTTTACATAAGAAATTGAGTTAGACATAACCAAATAAGATGGAGATTTTCTGGTAGGCTGGTTACATTGTAGAGCATCATGTTTCAGTCTCCAGAATGTACTATCAGTATGTTCCTTTGTATAGCACCTGGGGAAATTCAGACAAAAGGAAAGTTTCTCAAAAAGCATAGATAAATCAAAATTGCTTTTTATATAGAAAAAGGATCTCTGTCATCTCCTACCAGTACAAGATGTTTTGAATTGGAATTATACCTAATTTGAAATAAGCTCAACATCATCTATTCATTGGATTTCCAAGCTCCAACTGGTTGAGTTAGCCATCTACCTGTAGGTATAATTGACAGGTTTGGCAAATGAATAATACAGGGTTCCCAGTTAAATTTGAATTTCAGGTAACAAATAAATGTTTTAGCATAAGAATATCACAAACAATATTTGGGACACATGTGTGTCAAAAAATTATTAGTTTTTATCTGAAATTCAGATTTCACCAATCAGTCTCTATTTGGCCTGACAATCCTATCCCTATGCCAGGATACAATTACTTGTGTCCACCCCAGAGACATGCAACCAAACATGTTCTTTTTTAAATATAAATGTTATGATTTTATTATTATAATGGTTTTATTGGCAAACTTATGGTGAGTTCGATTACATTGCAGTTTATTGTCCTTGTAAGATAAAGATGTTCACTTATAGACTTTAAAAGTAGGGCACATCTGCATATCAACTTGAACTATCATAACCGAAAATATTAAATTTTGCTCATTAGAGTGATAGGCTTCTAGTTAGAGGAATACATTAGTAGACATTATTTTTTTAAAAATGATACATATTTTCCAGTGCAGAAAATTATTAGAGTCAAATATGCTGGCCTAAAAAAGACCTTTACTTGACGCATTTGAACATTGATATATCTCCATTGGTATGAAATACATTCTTAGAGTTTGGATCAAAATGCAAAACTCAGTACTTTTGTTCAGGAACCAAGCTTATCTGCAACTGAAGTGGCTAGAAAGATATTGTGGCTCTAGAGAAGGATTTTGAGCAGTATCCTCACAGCCTAAAAATACTACCTTTGGGAGGATTGATGTTTACTGAAGTATGTGTCCACATGGCTTTACATTTAACATCTTATCATAGCTTTGGCAGCTAAGAAATCGAGATCTCAAAGCTGTTTTATTTTTAAGCGCCAATATAATGCAAGTTAGCTCTCCAAACTTGAAGGCTGACAATGTCTTCAGAGTGAATTGAAAAAAAATGAAAGAACATAGCCTTTTATTTTAAAAATACATATTGTTTTAGAAGAAAAACAAATAATTTAGCAGTACACTTTCCTTGAAACTTAGTTAATTCTACGAGAATCTTTATATTTTGCAAAAGCATATCAGGTATATCTTATAACAAAGTCAAACATATTTAGAGCCTTCAACCTTTTTAGATACATTTCTATTGTGTTTTCTTTTTTTTAATGTTCATTTGTTTACTTAGAGAGAACGTGAGAGCGGGGAGAGGGGCAGAGAGAGAGGGAGAGAGAAAATCCCAAGCAGGCTCTGCATTGTCATCGCAGAGCCCCTGACATGGTGAACTGTCTCAAGAACCATGAGATCATAACCTGAGCCAAAATCAAGTGTCGGATGGACATTAACTGAATGAGCCACCCAGGCACCCCTCTGTTGTGTTTTCTAAACAGAATGTCATCAGATGATTTTTCACAGAATTGCCCATATGAATGTTCATATCTGGGATGGCTACCTATAACCACAATTAGTTTTCATAATGAATAAGACATAATAAACTAATAAACATTTTGTCTATTTCTTTAATAGAAAGACTTTCAGTGTAATAGCTTAAAGAGGGTAGAATATAACTGTAGTTGTTCTGAACAGAATTAGATACTTTATTTCTATCATCTGTTGGAACAAAAAATGAGTACCTGTCAGATATTGCCAATGACAGTAATTTGAAAATAGTCAAAGTTATGTACACAATCATGCTGTGGGCAGAACTATAGCAAGCTCTCGTTGACAGCTATATGGTTTGAAGATTAGATGCTCTACAGTAATTCCTGTAATTTTCTGTAAGTAGTATAACAAACTTGGCATTTATTTATCTTCTAGATGAAATGAATGATCATCAAAGTACCCTCTCCTACATCCTGATTAACCCGTCTCCAGATACCAGGCTAGAGCTGAATGATGTTGTGTAAGTTGATCTCATATCTCACATAAGGCATTTATTTTTAGAAAACCAGTTAATTTATTTATTCTTATATTTTTGTTTTCACCATTATAGTCCCTTATTTCTTGTGTCATAAATGCTTAGAAACTCCAAGCCTAATTTTTGTGTTTAATAAACAAATGTATTTCATGTATTTCTATGTATTCTATGTATTATGTATTTTCTATACTATAAAAAACATTGTAGAATGTAGAGGCATAAAAGAAGGAAAGAGCAGAAGAATTCTGTATTCTGTGAGCTCCTATATATTTGGAGAAATAAGAGAAAATATATGGAATAATAAGAGAACAGCTTAGAGGGAAACTTGATATACCCCACACTATCTCCTCAATATCTTAGAGTTTCCAAAAGCTCTGAGTAATATAAGTCAAAAGACTTACTAAGAAAAGGTCTATGGTAGTAACTTGATTAATCAAAAACTCTGTATTATGCGTGTACAATTGCATTAGTGTTTCCTTAAAAGTGCAATAGAGATTAGATGTTTTTCCTGACTTCAAAGTGCTTACATTCTAATTAACAAAACTGCAATTTAAACATAAAAAATTTAATAGCAATATATACTATGGCTTTGTTACTAATGAATTAAGCATCCACCGAGTGTGACAGTGTTTTTCTCATTTCAAAGAGGAAAACTGTGAATTACAGTGATTACAGAGAATATAAGGACTTGAACTAGACTTTGAAAGGTAGATAAGATTTGTGTAGTTGGAAAGCACAGGACATTCCAGAACAGGGAAATGGATAGAGAAAATGCACTACATGGGGATTGCATAATATGCATTTGGCAACCCTACAGAGTCCAGTTTGACCAGAGTAAAAAAGTTTTGTATTATTAGCACATCTGTTGTTAATTAAACCTAATATTGGAAACATACATTAAACCTGACTCTGGAAGGACTTTAGATGAAAAATACGGAGTTTAAACTCAGTTTAAACCTTATAGGCAAGGAACAGTGCTTAATATATGAACAAGAAAGTAGCAAGATTTTAGAAAGGCATTTTGACAGTTCATGGTGTCAGCCTAGGGGAGAGATTCCTAATGTGCATCTGCCCTTGAGGTCCAAGGTCCTGAGGCTGAGCTGGATCAAGAGCTGCTGAGCTAAGTAAGGTAGCTAACTCCAGGTTTCATTACTGACTTAATACAAATACCAAAGATCCAAAAGTCTCAGCGGGTGTTAGGTCCACAGGATGTGTTTGTATCTATAATCAGGAAAATCATTAATAAAGTCAGAGACTAAGAGGACTGAGAACATTCTGTGATGCAGAGCATGAAATGGATCCTTGCAAGTGGTTTAGAACTAAAGCTAGTAATGTGCCAAGATTTAGAAGCCTACCTTTATATGTTTTGTGAGAGATTTCTGCTGAGATGGAAAGGGTACTTTTTTTTTTTTTTAAGAGCATTGCAAGCAGCAGTAGAATTTATTGGCAGGATGGCTTAAGGTTGAAATAGATATGAAAATAAGGAAACCAGTCAAATTGTTGTTAGGCAGGTGTGAAGGAGATAAGAATCTCTGGATTGTAAAGGCAGGTTTCTATGTAGATACATTTATGGAGGCAAAGACTAAGACTTGTTCATTGATACGGGACTTGGAAAAGGAGTATAACATGGCAATTCTATTTGATTGCAAAATAAATAAATGAATGATCGTTCACTGAAGCAAGTCAGAAAAGGGAAGCATTTTCTAGGAAGGAAAGGGGGCATTGTTGGCTGTGGAGAAAAAGGAAATGATTAGTTTTCTATTATGAATAAAGCTGATATGAACATCCAAAAAACAAGAGAGATAGATGACAAGCTAGAGTTTAGATACATCATTCAGTATGCTACATGGAAATGTCTAGAAAGCGTAAAGAAATAGAGTACTGGAGCTTTCAAAGGAAGCTAGTTCTATGTAGAAAATATTTATTTTTCATCTTCCAGATGAGCAAAGCTAAAAAGATAATGATTTTAGGGTAGATACATAAGTGTGTTTCAAAAACTTCTTAGGAAAATACATCAGCAGGAGTAACTTTGATCCCAAATCAGTGTGAAAACAGCTTATAATGCACCTCATATACAACTAGTTAGTATAATGCTTTATTTTGTCATTTGATGATACTGGTTAGAATATAGGAGCTTTGGGGAATGAGATGAATGATAATTTCACCTGTTAGAGTTCTTAAAGCAGCTGTCAAAAATTATGTCCAGTGGTGATACTGAATTTATGGAGGACTTTAAGTGGCATGAAAATATCTTATTTATGATGCATCTGCCTTTAACTGCACATTCTGGAGACTTTATCTGGTATATTACTATAATAAAACAAAACTGCTCTGTTTTTCTTGTGTCCATATTTATATATGTCTTTCTTCCTTTAAGCCCATATTTTTATTAATTGTCAATTTTTATTGTTTTATTAATTTTTATTAATTTTTCATCTGCTAATTGTAGTCCCAATCTTTTTATGCCTCTTTTTCAAATTAGTTGTAATTATGTTGATGATATAGTGTTTTTAAGAAGTTATGCTTAGCTTATTCATATTTCATAATAAATTATAGGTTTTTGAACTTAATATAATTATTTCCCACGACTATTTTTGAATGAATGGGGAGATTTTGTTCATCTTTTGAGTCTATAAACATGTCCTTTCATTGAACACACATTTATAATTTAAAATAATTCTCCCCAAATTAAAACTTAGAAATAAAATATGTATGTTACAATATGTATTTTACAGGTAAAATAAACATGACATTTTCTGCCTTATTGATACTATTATTTTTTATTTATTTAAGCTAAAACATCAGTTTGACTGCTATAGGGAAGACACCTTTTTTTCAATGATCTGTATTTGTGGCCCTTAAAATAATTGTTATACTATAACTGGAGCAATGATAAATGCCATGAAAAAATGCCTACTGTGACAAGTATTAAATAGAAACATGTTTAAGAAATTTATTTTATTAGATTCATAGGTTTAGTAGTGATAATAATAAGGGAAAGCAACTTTTGCAGCTATTTCAATGAATTCAGGGGATAATGAATTATACTTTTTGTTTCTCTAAAAAAATGCTTTCAAACGTTTAATTTATTTTTTTTTAATTTTTTTAAATTTTTTTTTTCAACGTTTATTTATTTTTGGGACAGAGAGAGACAGAGCATGAACGGGGGAGGGGCAGAGAGAGAGGGAGACACAGAATCGGAAACAGGCTCCAGGCTCTGAGCCATCAGCCCAGAGCCTGAGGCGGGGCTCGAACTCACAGACCGCGAGATCGTGACCTGGCTGAAGTCGGACGTTTAACCAACTGCGCCACCCAGGCGCCCCTCAAACGTTTAATTTAAATAAAGGGGCAACATTAATTTGGCTCAAAGAACAATAAGTAACTAAGTGATTGGTATTAAGCAGCTTAATGTTCTTGAAATAAATGAAAATGAAAATACAAAATATCAAGATTTGTGCAGCAAAAGCAGTTCTAAGAGGAAAGTTTATAGCAGTAAATGCATATATTAAGAACTTACAAAGATCTTAATTAAGAATTAGAAAGATCTCAAATAAACAACCTAACTCTACACCTCAAGGAACTAGAAAAAGAATAAGAAATTATGCCCAGATGTAGCAGATGGAGAGAAATTAAGTCAGATAGAAAAATAAATGAAATGGAGACTAGAAAAATAATAGAAAGTATCAATGAAACTAAAAGCTTTTTTTAAAGATAAAATTGACACACTTTTAAGTAGACCAACTAAGAAAGAGAAGACAAATAAAATTATAAATAAAAGAGGACACTACAACCGATACTACAGAAATACCGAGAGACCACTATGAACAATTATATACCCCCAAATTACATAACCTGAATAGTTATGTATAAAATAGATACATTTCTAGAAACATACAACCTACCAAGACTGAATGACTGAATGAAGAAGAAATAGAAAATCTGAACAGACCAATAATGACTTAAGAGATTGAGTCAATAAAAAAAAAATTGTAATACAGAAAACTCCACAGGCAGATGGCTTTAATGGTGAATTCCACCAAATACTTAATGAAGAATTAATACTAATCCTCCTCAAACTCTTCCAAATATCAAGGGAGAAGGAACACTTCCAAACTTATTCTATGAAGCTGTGTTACCTGGATACCAAAACCAGGTAAGGGTTTGAAAGGAAAACTATAGATGAATATCCCTGATGAATATAGATGTAAAGCAAATTCAAGAACATATTGTAAAGATTATGCACCATGACCTAGCGGGATTTATCCTCAGGATGCCAAGATGGTTCAATATATGCAAATCAATAAACGTAATTCATCATATTAATAAAATGAAAGATAAATATCACCTGATCATCTCAATAGATGCAGAAAAGGAACTTGACAAAATATAACACCCTTTCATGATAATAACCCTTAACAGATTGGGTATATAAGGAATGTATCTCAATATAATAAAGCCATATACAATAAACTCATTGTTAACATATAAATAAGAAAAACTGAAAAAGTTTTCTCTGATATCAGGTTGCCAAGGTTGCCCACTCTTAATATTTCTATTCAATATAGTATTGGAAGTCTTACCTAGAGTATTTAGGTAAGAAAAAGAAATAAAAGACGTCCAAATCAGGAGGAAGAAATAAAATTGTCATCATTTGCTGAAGATATGATCTTATATAAAGAAAATTCCAAAGAGTCGATCAAAAACCTGTTGGAATTAATGATTTAAGTAATGTGAGACATTATAAAATCAACTTACAGAAATCAGTGGCATTTCTTTAAACTAATGATGCAGCATCAAAGAAAGAAATACAACTATCCTATTCACAGTAGCATCAAAAACAATAAAATACTTAGGAATAAATTTACAAAAGGAGTGAAAGATCTGTACATAAAAACTACAAAACTTTGTCCCTGGTGTGATTCATCTTACGTGGCTGTTATGTGGAACAATTGTCGTTTCTCTCTGCCCATCTTCTCTCTCACCTAAGTGCATGTCACCACCACATTGAAGATTCGATGGACATGGACGTGAGCCCTCTGGGGCCCCAGAACTTTTTGGTTGTGAACTAAAGGCTGATAAAGATTATCACTCTAAGGTGGATAATGATGAAAACGAACACTAGTTATCTTTAAGATCGGTCAGTTTAGGGACTTGTGCAAAGGATGAATTGCACATTGTTGAAGCAGAGGCATTGCATTACGAAGGCAGTCCAATTAAAATCACACTGGCAACTTTGAAAATGTGTGAAGAGCCAATGGTTTCCCTTGGGGACTTTGAAATAACACTACCTGTGGTCTAACAGTTGAAATGTGGTTCAGGGCCTGTGCATATTAGTGGACAGCACTCAATAACTGTGGAGGAAGATGCAGAGTCAGAAGATGAAGAGGAAGAGGATGTGAAGGTCCTTAGTATATCTGGAAAGCGTTCTGCCCCTTGGAAGTGGTAGCAAGGTTCCACGGAAAAAAAAAATGAAACCTGCTGCCAATAAAGATGATGACGAGGATGATGATGATTTTGATGATGACAAATCTGAAGAAAAGTCTCCAGTAAATAAATCTACAGGAGATACTGCAGCCAAAAGTGTACAAAAATCAAACCAGAATGGAAAAGACTCAAAACCATCAACACCAAGATCAAAAGGTCAAGAATCTTTCAAAAAACAGGAAAAGACTCCCAAAACACCAAAAGAACCTAGTTCTGTAGAAGACATTAAAGCAAAAATGCAAGCAAATATAGCAAAGGTGGTTCTCTTCCCAAAGTGGAAGCCAAGTTCATCAATTATGTGAAGAATTGCTTCCCGATGACTGGCCAAGAGGCTATTCAAGAAATCTAGCAGTGGAGGAAGACTCTTTATGAAAGTAGTTTAAACAATGTGTTAAAACTTTCCATCTTACTTCACTTCTGTACCAGTTGATATCTGACTGTCCTTTTTATAATGCAGAGTGAGAATGTCTGATGAACACTGTCCAGGTTCCATTGCCAAGAATGTGTTGTCCAAAGTGCCTGTTTAGTTTTTAAAGATGGCACTCCACCCTTTGCTTGTTTTTTATGTATGGAATGTTATGATAGGACATAGTAGTAGTAGTGTTCAGACAAATGGAAATGATAGGGAGACAAAAATGTATATGTGAAATAAACTCAGTGTTTTAATAAGGTGAAAAAAAAACTACAAAAATTTGGGGCACCTGGGTGGCTCAGTCAGTTAAGTGTCCATCTCTTGATTTTGGTTCAGGTCATGATCTCACAGTTCATGGGTCGGAGCCCCATGTTGGGCTCCATGCTGACAGTGTGGAGCCTGCTTGGGATTCTCTCTCTCTCTCTCTCTCTCTCCCTCTCTTTCTTCCCCTCTCCCCCCTCAAAATAATTAAATAAACTTTAAAAAAAACTACAGAACTTTGCTGAAAGAGCTCAAAGAAGATACAAAGATTTGTAAAGACCTCTTGTGTTCATGGATTGAAAAGATAAATGTTGGTAAAATGGTCACACTACCCAAAGCCATATACAGACCCTACAAAATCTCTATCAAAATATCAAAGGTATTCTTCACAGAATTAGAAAAAACAATGCCAGAATTCATGTGGAACCACAAAGGATCCTGAATAGCCAGAACAATCCTGAGAAAAAAAGAACAAAGTCAGAAGTATCACACTTCCTGATTTCAAACTATACTACAAAGCCATAGTAATATAAACGGTATGGTACTGGCACAGAAATAAACCTATAGGTCAATGGAACATAATAGAGAGCCCAAAATTAAATCCCTGTATTTATGGTCAACTAATATTTGACAGAGAAGCTAGGAATACAATGGAGGAAGGAAAGTCTCTTCAAAAAAATGATGTGGGAGACACTGGAGAGGCACATGTAGAACAATGAAATTAGACTTCTGTCTCACCATTAAACAAACAAACAAAACACTCAAAATGGATTAAAGACTTAAATATAAGACCTGATATCATAAGACTTCTAGAAGAAAACAGAGAAGAAACTCATTGATATTGGTCTTGGCAATGATATTTTGGTCATAATGCCAAAAGCACAAACAATGAAAGTAAAAATCAACAACTGGGCTACATCAAACTCAAAAGCTTCTGCACAACAAAAGAAACATCAACAAAATGAAACAGCCTACAGAATGGGAGAAAATTTTTGCAAATCATAACTCAGATAAAGGGTTAATATCCAATATATATAAAGAGCTAAAACTTATTTTAAAAACCCCAAACAATCAGACTAAAAAATGAGTCCGAACTAAATATTTTGCAAAGAGGACACGAAAATGGCCAATGCCATGGAAAGACGTTCAACATCACTAATCATCAGGGAAATGCAAATAAAACCACAATGAGATATCACCTCACACCTGTTGGAATGGCTATCATCAAGAAGACAAGAGACAACCTGTGCTGGTGAGGATATTGTAAAAAGGGAACCCTTATATACACTGTTGTTAAGAATTTAAATTAGTCCAACCACTATGGAAAACAATATGAAAATTCCTCAAAAATTAAAAATAGATTTACCATATGATCCAGCAATTCCACTTTGGGATATGTTTTCTAAAGGAAATGAAAACTGGATTTTGATGAGACATATGCACACCCATGTATATTGCAGCATCATTCACAACAGCCAAGATATAGAAACAGCCCAAATGCCCATCAATGGGTGAATGGATAAGAAAGATGTGGGTATTATTTAGCTATGAGGAAGGAGGATATCCTGTCATTTGCAACACGTAGATGGACCTTGAGCACATTATAAAAGCGAGATGTGAGAGAAGGAAAAGTACTACATGATATCACTTATATGGGGAATCTAGAAACAAGTCAAACCCATACCAAAACAGGTTGTTACTAGGAGATGGGGAAGTAGAGGGATGAGATTGATGGTGTTTAAGGATCCAAACTTCTAACAAGAAATAAATAAGCCATAAAGATCTAATGTAGAGTATAATGAATACGGTTAATAATGATGCACTATAATGATGTAATGTGATGAATATGGCATCAATGGCAATCGTATTAAAATATATAAATGTATCAAAACAATGTTTTACATCTTTAATTTACAATTTGTAATGTGTTCAATTTACCAAATTAAAAAAAAAAGAGTTTAAAGTGCACTATTAGTTGTCTTCATCAATCTACAATGCTAGTGATATTTAAAATAATTATAAAGCAGTGTGCATGGAGAACAATATCCATTTAATAGATTCAAGGACATTAATTTCAACTTTTATTTGATTGGAGAAAATAGACTATTGTGTTTTAAATTGCCTTTTTTCATATTCATTAAGGAACATGTTTTCTGAATATTTTTCTTCAGTTTTTAAGAGGAAACGTACAATCCTCTATTAGACTAATCTCTTCAAATTAGGTTTTCTGTTCATTTTTTGTACCTCTCAAATTATTATAAAACTATGAATTACTAGTTTCATTTGCATCTGAAACAAGACTTTCTTTGAGTGCTGCATTGCCCGGATTTACTTTCCTTCTCTCCCTGAAAACTCTCAGTGGCTTCCCACTGCTTTTGGGACAGAGTTTGAAACTACTTTATTCTGAAACTTAAAGTCCTCTGCTAGCTGTTTTCTATGCTTCTTCCTGAATTTACCTTCCACTATTTCCTGGTTTAACCGTTCTCCTGAAATCAAGCTCACTTTCGGAAGAGATCAGGATCAAACCTAGAGACAAAGTTCAACTCAACCTTCTGAATAGTGTTCCCTAATTCTCTCTGTCGCTTCTTTTTTCTCTTTCTGTGATGTTTGGAATTTATTTTTCTTGTGTTTATCTGCTTTATAAATTAAACTCAGTGAATCTTCTGCAGGACAGGTGTTGGGGTTTGCGACATTTGTATTTCCAGTTCCTAATGCAGTATTCCAGAAGTGCTCAAGAAATGGAAGTTCGTTATTTGAGATCTGAAGTAAAACATCTCTCTTAAAACAAATTATAACATTATTTAAATGTATGAGTTTGGCAGATGAACACTTTCCTATTTACTAGTTGAATAAATTAAGAATTATTTTTTATTTTGTATAAGTGCTCACCATAGCATAACCTGAATTTTAGATTAATTTCCAGATATTAAAAGGTTATCTCTGCACAATATTCTTCAGAGCATGTATTAAATCATGACTTTTTTTAGAATCCTGAAGTATTTAAATAAAGGACTAAAGAAATTATTTAGATCAAATTTATTTATGAATTATAAAAGTAAGACTAAGAGCAGTTAAGTAATAGAAAAATCATGGCTAAGATTTAGGTCTGCTTCTTAGAAAAATAGCCAAAGAAAGGGATGATAAATCAATAAAATACTAAAATAAAACATAAAATTTTGATAAGATGAAGATGGTGAAATGGATTATAACTAAAAAATAATAATTCTTGATTCATCAGTATTTATCATCATAGTCTTAGGTATAGAAATAATACAAGTCCTGCAAAATATTTTAGGTCTATTAAAAAGTGAGTCCTGCTACCAGTGCTGTATCTAGACACGGTTTACATCAACTAAAAACTGAATACATTTGAAGCAGGAGTCTAAACTGTAAGTGTGAATTAGTTTTGCCTTTATTTACTATTACAGTTATTTGCTTTGTTTTCTTTTATTAGATACTTAATCCGACCAGATCCGCTGGCATACCTTCCAAACAATGAACCCAGTCGAAAAAACAGCATCTGCAATACCACAGGTCAAGACTCTCGGGAGGAAACTCAACTTTGATAAAAAGAAAATAAGAGACCTTTTTTTTTTTTTTTTCCCTACAAGAATCTTGCTTAAACCAACTCTAAATCTTAGGGGAAAATAAGTGCTGCTGGCCTGAAATAAACTCGATCGGAATATATTCCATTCTCTCATATTAAAAGAAATCTATTCTCTTAGAAGTATAGATTATTTTGAAATTTAAAGTATTGCTTCTTGGTACTCCTCCTATTAATATTTGAAAGACATCAATGTAATGATTTTGAAAACCTAAATTAAAAGACAAAATTTAAATTGGTTATTTGTTTGACAGTAATCCAAAGTGTATGAAGCCAATTTTTTAAAATATTAAGTTTTTATGAAAGTAAGCGAAAAACCCAAGTATATTTGGTGCATCACAATGGACATAGAAGATTGTTGCTCTTCTTAAAAGTTAAATAGTCATATCCTTTAAACTTGTTGTTTTATAAAATTGAGCTCATCATCAATGTCTAGCCTTCTCTACACAGAGATTAACCAACAAACTTGTGTGGCTGACTTTTGTGTAAGACTCACAATTTGCTTTAGCATATAAATCTTTCAGTCATTTTAACCTTTTTTTGTTGCCTTTCAGATGATATCATATTCATTTTAGTATTTGAGATGTTCATAGCATGTTCTATTACACTGAAGAAACCAAAAAAATGTCAAGTACCTGAACTTTTTGCTAACTTTATGTCCGATACGTTGTTTGCCAAGAAAAGCGTATTAAAAAGCAAATATTTATTGTTCTCCTAAAAGAATAGCTAACAGAGAAAATACTTAAAGCCCATATGTTAATTTAAATTTAAGCCAAGCGTTGAAACATTAATGGAAACATGCAGTAATGGTTTTCATTAGGCTCTGAAGTTTTAACATTTTCATAATCTATATAGTATATCTTATTTAGAAAACTCCTTTAAAATTCAAAGTGGCAAAATGATGCTATTTATGGAATACAAGGACATTTCAAACATTAAAAGTCCTCCTTTATGCCTTTAGTATCGAAATCGCATACACAAAACAGTGGTATCTTAAAAAATTTGATTTAATTTTGAAAAATCATCTATAGGAACTATGTTTTCACATGGTGAGGAAAAACACATGTAACGACAAGTAGTTTTCGCCACTGAAGTTTAGTATAAATTATGAAGAACTTGACAATTATCAATTAAATGTAAATCGCTCCTTGATGCCATCAGTGCTGCTATCTTACTGCTTTATTTCCCTTCAGAAACAGACTGAAAAGCACAAGAGCAGTGGTGCCAAGTAGTTGGAATGTGTTACAGCATTCCCATGAGAGAGAGATGGGTAAATTTCAAAAGGTATTTTTCTTCTAATTTTGTATTTTAAAAATTTCTGGCCTTGACATTGACTTTTAGTTCCACAGAAAAGAAGATGTGTAAGACTAGAAAGAGACATTTTCTTCTTTTCATAAAGAAACAGATAAATTGGAAAGACAGTGGAAGAACTTAAAAAAAACATACAGAAAGCCTAAAATTCCCCGAATAATTCTACGAAAATGAAAATGTAAAACCTAACATGAAAAAAGGATAGATTATAGCCATTGTATAATTTGGCTTAGAGAAGAAGAAATGCCTGTTTGTTATTGGTTTTTAGTATTTTCTATTACTCTTATTTTAGCATAACAAAAACACCAAGAATTTCTCCTAAAACAGAGAGAGCCTATCTTTAATTTTCTTTAATCAGATAAGAAAATAGAGAATTTATAACAAGCTTCTTAAAATTGGAATGACAATGAATTTAAGTAACGTATTTTATATTTGCACATAAAAAATCAAAAATTATATACTTCTTTAAGTTGCCATTTCATTACTCCATTACAGTTATTTTTAGGAATAAATGTAAGATTTTATGAATATTCTATTTCCCCACAAGATCTCAAGTTCAGTATTTTTGCATTATGACCATTGTCAAGACTAGGACTTTACGCTAGGACATGACTATATTTCCTATAAAACTAAAAGTTTTGTTTCATAAAT
The DNA here is from genome assembly GCF_018350155.1 of Leopardus geoffroyi. Taxonomy (NCBI): domain Eukaryota; kingdom Metazoa; phylum Chordata; class Mammalia; order Carnivora; family Felidae; genus Leopardus; species Leopardus geoffroyi. The sequence goes on along the minus strand of NC_059338.1, from coordinate 24,171,242 downwards.
TTACAATGGTTATTTTTGATTATGCACATTAGTCCAAATTTAATAGTTGACACAATTCATAGCAGCTTGCTATAATAATGATAGTTTATTAGTCTTTCTGTTATTTAAATAATAGAAGATGCTTATAAAAGCCTTTTAACAAACTGTTGCCTTTTTAAAATACTTAACTTGCACACAAAAGAAAACATAAAGTCAGTAATAGTCCTTGTAATCCTATGGGAATCGGTTCTGTTTATTGTCTATGTACCATTTTGCTACCAGTTACATTGAATTGCTTAAAATAAGTAATAAAAATTATTTCTGATGGTGAAAACCCCTTGGTGCTTTTTGCCAAAACTTTAATTGTTTAACCAATTATGTTTTGAAACCACAAAACTCCTTTGCCACTTTTATATTTCAAAACCAACATAAACATGAAGGTCTTCTCATTGGAAAAGATAGCCATAAAAAAACTGGTTGAATTGCTTCTTAATGTAATAGTTTCTGAATAACTAATGTAGCAGGAAAAGAGGAGGGAGGAAGGAAGGGTCAGGGATGGGAGGTGGAGAAGAAGTGAACAAAGGGAAGGGAGGAAAAGTAGAAAATAAAAGGAAGGGGGAAAAGAACGAATGTAGGTGCCACAAGAGAATTTTTTTTTGTGCAAATCAGAGCCAGTACACTCATTTAAAGGTCAGGAAAGCACTGGTTAATGAAAAGAAAAATAATTTTAAATGCAAAGATAGACTTTTTGGCTCCAGGAAAATGGAGCCTATTCTTCCTGCTAAGTATAGCTTAAAAAAAAAAAAACCAAAAAACAAAAAAACACAAACACAAACAGAAAAACCCCTCTAGATGTTATTTATGAACAAGCATCAGAAGACTGCGAAGCGAAAAGAAGGAAGACAGACCAGGGAGCTGAGTCTTGCATTACAGCACAGGGTTGAGGGGAGTGCGTTCTCTGGGTCTGTTTGTGGTCTCCTATGTAACTTACTCTGGATATTGGGAAATACCAATGAACATGGACAAAAAAGTCCCAAAAAAAAAACGTGTTCTCTCCTTCCAAGGGATTGACTCTTGCAGCAGGTGGTGCACAGCACACAGTCCTGATGATCCTGCAGTGTGTGTGTGGTTTCTCCAGTCAACGTACCCAGGGGCCAGGAGCTGCCCTCAGCACCAGTTCAGATGGTCCAGTGCCTCCAGTGAGACCCTTCCCCATGAGCGACTCCCCCAGATTTCCAGCAGGTTCTGTCAGTGCAAGTACCACAATGACTTTTCTGCAGTTCTGTGAGCCACTGCTAGGCCATCTCAAGATCTTGATTTCAGTCCCAGGGTCTTTTCTTGGGGCACTGTATCTCAGGCCTGACAATGATGCATGCTTCTTGTATATCTGCTGTTGCTATATTATTTTCAAGTTCTCTTTACTTATTACTAACTCCAAAGCTCTGCTATGGCTAATGATTCTCTACATTAAACTTTCTCTGTCCAGATCATCATGTGGTTTCTCTGTCCAGATTGAATCTTGTCTGAGACATGATGCACAAATCAGCAGTTCTTCAATCTGATTAAATCTGACATAATATTGATATCAAATTTCAAGGACTGCAAATTAAAGGACAGATTTTGGGGAAATTCAACAAATTAAATAGCACCTGCTGGGAAACTTTTAAAACACACCATGCTCATCCTGTGGAGTATTAGGCCACATTATTTCACTTTGATCTCCTTTTCTCTTTCTTTCTTTCTTTCTTTCTTTCTTTCTTTCTTTCTTATAGGACTGCTCTCTAGTCTATTTTATTTGGAGAGACATGTCAACTTTAATTATGGTGGATCAATCTAATATTATACCATATGGTCCTAAAAGTACAGTTATTTGGCTTATCATTAAAATCCATATTCTTACTATTCAAGAGAATTATATTTTATTATTTATATCTAAAATGTTTTAATAGAAACAAAAATAATGATATGTTTTCCTAAGTATAAATCATACCAGAAATCTTTAATAAACTGTACTGTAATTTAGTCTCATTCCTGTATAGTTAGTCTCATTCATGTATAGTTATACACAGATATTTATATTTTCCGTTTCTACTATATACAAAATATGTTTCATTTCATGTTATGCCAGGCTAGATATCTTTGCATTTGAAAATTAAATATAATTTCCAAAAGGAAACATTCTTAAATATATAGACTTTCATTCCCTGGTCTGTGTTAATATTCATTTAGAATAAGAAAGCTTGCGATGGTCTTGAAATACAAGTATTTCTTTTCTTTTTTCTTTAAAAAAATTTTTTTACATTTATTTATTTTTGAGAGACAGAGAAAGGCAGAGTGTGAGCGGGGGAGGCACAGAGAGAGAAGGAGACACAGAATCCAAAGCAGGCTCCAGGCTCTGAGCTGTCAGCATAGATCCTGATGTGGGGCTCAAACCCATGAACCATGAGATCATGACCTGAGCCAAAGTCGGACGCTTAACCAACTGAGCAACCCAGGTGCCCCAGGTATTTATCTTCTTATCTGAAAACTCTCAACTTGCAAAAGACAGGGCTATGAGACATTCTTATTACTAGACCTGAGGTAAGGACTGAAGTTGAGGTTTGTAAATACATTGCTTAGTCATTCAGGGCACAAATAAAGTATATAATGCTAAAGTAATAATTTTTAACTTGCATTTTTTATTACTCATTATTGTCGTATGTCAAAAGTTGTACCAATATGCATCAAATGTAATGGATTCTAAATTTTAACGGAGACCCACAAAAATGAGACCCACAAAGAAATCTGTCAGTGTGTCATTGTGTTAGTCCATTTTTGTGGTAATAACAATACCATAGACTGGGTAGCTTAACAAACATTTATTTTTCACAGTTCTGGAGGCTGGGAAGTCTAAGATCAAAACATCAGCAGATTCACTGTTTGGTGAGAACCTGCTGCCTGGTTTATAGATGGCTTTGTTCTTGTAACCCCACATGGCAGAAAGTAGAGAGGAACAAAGTTTCCTGGGACTCTTACAAGGGCATGAATCCTATTTATGAGAATTCTGCCCTCATGATCTCATCATATCTTAATTTCCTCCTAACGACTCCACCTCCTACTATCATGACATTGGGGACTAGGGCTTCAGCATATGAATTTGCAAGGAGGGGATTATAAACATTCAGCCCACAACATTCTGTCCCTGCTCCCATCCCCCAAATTCATGTTTTTTTTTCCACATTCAAAATACATTCATTCCATCCCTACAGTTCCAAAAGTCTTAACTTGTTTCAGCATCAACTATAGAGTCTAAAGTCCAAAATCTCATCTAAATCTGATCTAAATCAGATATGAATGAAGCCCACAGTACAATTTATTCAATTACTATATTAGTCTGCTTGGGCTGTTAGAATAAAATATAATAGACTGGGGGTGTTTAAGCAACAAAGGTTTATTTCTCCTAGTTCTGGAAGCTGGGAAGTCCAAGATCAAGGCAGAATTGTTGTTTGGCAAGAGCCCACTGCCTGGTGTGTAGGTGGCCATCTTGGTGTCCACTCACATGGTGGAGAGTAGAGAGCAGCAAGCTCTCTCAAACTCTTTTATTTGTTTTATTTTTTTTAATGTTTATTTATTTTTGAGAGAGAGAGAGAGAGAGAGCACAAGTGGAAGAGGGGCAGAGAGAGAGAGGGAGACACAGAATCTGACACAGGATCCAGGCTCTGAGCTGTCAGCATAAAGCCCAACGCAAGGCTTGAACTCACAAACCTTGAGATCATGACCTAACCCGAAGTCGGATGCTTAACCAACTGAGCCACCCAGGCGCCCCCTTTCTCAAACTCTTTTAAGGGCATTAATCCCATTCACAAGGCTTCACCTTCATGACTTCATCTAACCCTAATTATCTCCCTTTGGGCACCTGAAATCATCACACTGAAGGGTAAGATTTCCAAATACCAATTTGAAGGAGAGACACTCAGTCTATCACAGTCATAATGATCTCGCAAGGAAACTGGCACTTTATGATACATATTTGGCAGGATAGTTTTGGCTATGCTGCAGTAATAGTTAAACAAACACCATAATCTCAGGGTTTAATATAATAAAAAAATTATTTTAATCTAGAAGAATGCCCAATGAAGAAAATGACCTTAAGTGTTAGGTTAAAGATTTTATAAATATATATTCATTGGAATAATATAAATTTCCAAATCATTACAGTAACATAAATATAATAGAAGTATTTATTACCTTAATCAAGTATTCAAACTTGAACAGAAAAAGTTGAGAAAACAGTAATAACTTCTTGAAAAATACTTCAGTTTTAGATATTTTGCACCAACTAAGCTACAAATGATTTTATTTTAAAAATAGAATAATCTTATGATCACTTTTTAATGAAAACTAATTGATTTTTAATGTTTTTGGCAAAAAGCATGCTGTGAGATGACTATGAAATGACTGAAGTTTTTACTGGAAAACATGTTGCTGAAAATAATTAAGTAGCTGTACGTGATTCATTATCTCTGACTAAAGGAGCAAAGTTCTTTATTTTGGACTGCTCGACATCCTTCGAGTTAGTGTGGGCAATGCTCATTTCTCACTTTAGTGAAATTAAGATTTTTTCCTTGACTAGGAAACAAGTTGCAATCCAATTTGAAGCAAGAGGAAAAGTCATCACTTACCTTGGTGTGCTTATAAACTTAAAAGCCTAAATTAGAAAGAGAGAAGGAGGTTCTTTGGTTACTTTGGAATGTAAATATTCCAGGGCACATATTTTAAAACAAGAGATCTGTTCTTTTTTTTTTTTTTTTTGACCTATTTACTAATATGGTTGTGATGTTTATCAGATAGTACTAAAAGTTAAAATCACTTAATAAAATGATTTTATTTCATCAAGTCCTTTTGGGGTCATGCTATCATTTTTTCTTGTTTGTTGAAATGTGGATAACCATGTAATGCAAGTAACAAACTATTTAAAAGTGTATTATTAAGAATTTGTAAGAGCAAAAGCTTAGTATTTCAAAATAGTTTCTGTAATATTTGTAGTTTTTTCTTAAATAGCCACTTTTAAGAGATATTGACAAGATCTGCCTGCCTTATAATTATTTGGTCTCAGAGCAATTTTTCAATATTAGAAGAATCAAATTTCCCCGACATCTTTCAACATTCCTTAACACTTTCCTTTTGTTTACCTATTTATATAAACTAGCCACCAAAATAATTACAAATTTCATATAACTTTGACATAATTTAGTGAAGTAATTTAACATCTCTTTGTATCATAGATAGAAGACAATTTTCAACTAAGTCTAAAATACAATTGTTTCTTTATAACTCTTCTGATAGCATCGCAGAATAAACTGCAGGATACAGATGATAATCAAGGGTAAGTCATTTGTTTTGTGTATACAGTATCGACTACTCTGTAGACTTATCTGTGTCGTAATTGCCACATCTCGCATTGTGTCCATTCCCACAGAGGTAGCTATCTGGCCCCAGGGCATACAGATGCTGAATGGTAGGACAGTTTGGCTCCTAAAAAGACAGTTGGTCAGCCAGCATCAACTCCCTGATCTTGTAACATGGCAGTTGAGTCTGTGTCCATTTCTTATCAATCCAATGAAAAGGGAGGATTGCTTAAAGTCACAGAGGGCTCTGCTGGAGAAAGTAAGTGTTGAGTTTGCTCCTGGAGACAGTACTCATTCCAGCTGGTTCTGTCAGAGGCTCTGAAAGCAAGAAACCACGGACCTTGGTACCTGAGTGATGAAATTGGAAATGATTTTTGTGGAGAAAATGGCTATAGATCTAGACATCTTAAAATTATGATGTAGCAATTGTCTGTTGTTACGAACTAAAAAAATGATTGACATGAAGACTTTAGAAGCTCAGAAATAAATCTCTGTTGAAAATTATTGTAAATATATTTAGCTGACGTACCCATTGTTTATGATACCACTCAGACTGTCATCTGTCCACAGGATATAAACACAAGACTATTGTTTTATACTAGTTCAAAAAAGAGATTCTCAAATGCACAAGGGCAAACCTGAGGCCCATCTTTGATTTTCCTCTTTTCCTTCATTACTCCTTCCCATCAGTTAATGTCGGAGTTCTGTTATTTCTTCCTCTTAAACAACTCTCATGTTCTATGTTCTCACCAGTTCTGTCCCACACCGGAGTACTGAAACGCTAGCCTGCACCTGGGCTACTCCAGTGAATGTGCCAAACCCAATCTTGCCCTCCTCTATCCTTTTCTCCAAATTATGATCAGAAAGGTTTTTCAAAAATTTAGATTTATTATTAGTTAAAATCACTCAGAGGCTTCTCATTGGTGCTAGAATAGAGACCAGAATTAGCAGGCCTGATAGTTATGATCTGACCCCATGCTTTTACCTCTTCCGCCTCACCTCTTATTCACTACGTTTCACTCACAATGCACTGTATTCAGTTTTTCAAATAGGCTACATGCTTTTTCTCTAGTGAAGAACCAAGCATGTTATTTCTCTTGCCTCAGATTATATTCCTCCTACCTTTGGCTATCTAACTCCTCCTCATTCCATCTAGTCATTCAGTTATAACAAATATTTATGTAGACATATCTTTAAAATAAATTATAAGAAATACTTCTTCAAGGAAAGTCTCACAATATCGTTACTAATAGTTGAAATAAACTAGTGAAGATTCCCTTTATACATTTTCATAGTATCCTGTACTTTTTCACACCTCTTGGCCCCATTTGCCTTTATGATATTGTTAGTAGTATTATGATCCACTATTGATTCATAGGGAGGAAACCCAATTCTAAAATCTGGTTGCAAATCTCTCTCTGAGAGAATGTACGAGAAATACACTCTTGGGCATATCTGTCTAAAAGAGAAGCCTCTATGAGAATAGCATGAATAGCCTAGGTTTAGGCAATGTCAAGTGGCCGGTGACCTGGGCCTCTTCTTTATTCAAAAGACTATTAATTCTGTATCTTCTCCAGTTTTGAAAGTGGAGTCAAGGTCAAAGTCTCTCATGGGTTACTTGACTCTGGTTCTACAAATCAAATAAAACTTTGGTGGGTTGCCTACCAGTTTCATTCCCAGAGACCCAGGTTTCATTTCACCAGTGCTAATGAAATTATTTCAGAAATCAGATGATAACATCAGACCTGCTGCATTGGAAGGTAATTGTAGTAATATGACTTGAAAGGTTCAGAGTTGATACTTAGTCTTGCCACCCTGGGGTTCTTCCCTTCCTGCAGAGGTCACTGCATTCACCGTTCTTTTCAGTCACATTCTGGACATAGAACAGTAATAAAGGATGAATCAGATTTAGATATTATAAGCTCTCTTTGTGAGTTACAACTTTATGCCAGTGATTCTTCTCTTTGTTGCAAGTTAGAATTAACTGTGGAGCTTCTAAAAAATATCAATGCTCAGGCTCCTTTCCAAATGAATTAAATAAAAATCTCTGAGGGAAGAGTCTCAGCTTTGTATATTTTTAAGGATCTTTAAATCATTCTAATGGATAGCCAGCATTTTTTGCTCCCTAAATAAGGATTTAAAGCACTATTGCCTCTGAAAATGAATTTTTGTTGTTGGGAAATAGATGTGCTTTCCTCCATGTGCCCATTCAGGAATTAACCACAACTAATCTCATGTGTCCTTTATTGTTTATCTCTGTCACCACAGGAAGCCCCAGGCCAAATCTTCATTTCCACACTGTAATCTAAATTTGACTCTGCATATTAATACCTGTGTCCCATCACCCTCAACTTTTGAAGTCATTTGATTGTGGTTTAAATAGAGCCACTTTAGACATAATGCAGACTGCTCAAAGTGGAACGTGAACTATCTTACAAAAAGAATGTTGTACTTAAAACTTTAGAAGCTTGTCTGGAATCTTTCATATTGCTAAAAACTTCTGGAAAATAAACTATGAAATCATGGAATTCATAATTAGGCTTATACTTCTGTGCCTGGGTCTGCAGTTTCTTGATATGGAAATAGTCTTGGCTTAATTTGGGCTCTCTTGGCTACTGGACTGGAAAGAAACCATAAGTTGTGGTCATAATTATCCTCAGTATTTATCTCTGTTATGCGGCTCAAATATATGATCTCCAAAGTTTTAAGTGCAGCTGTACAGTGGCTGTTCCATATAATGGTCCAATAAGAAGTGTCCTCAAAGAAAGAAGAAAGAAAGAAAGAAAGAAAGAAAGAAAGAAAGAAAGAAAGAAAGAAAAAGGAAAAAGGAAGGGAAGTAAAAGGAAACAAAAAAGGAAAGGAAGGAAATGAAAGAGAAAGAAAAAAAAGAAAATAAAAGAAAAGAAAAGAGAAAAGAAAAAAGAAAAAAGAAAATCTGACATGGCATTTAGAAATGGAAAAATTGGGGCGCCTGGGTGGCGCAGTCGGTTAAGCGTCCGACTTCAGCCAGGTCACGATCTCGCGGTCCGTGAGTTCGAGCCCCGCGTCAGGCTCTGGGCTGATGGCTCAGAGCCTGGAGCCTGTTTCCGATTCTGTGTCTCCCTCTCTCTCTGCCCCTCCCCCGTTCATGCTCTGTCTCTCTCTGTCCCAAAAATAAATAAACGTAAAAAAAAAAAAAAAAAAAGAGAAATGGAAAAATTTTCATTCTAAGTCTACACTTGAGCATGACATATTAAATACCAGTGCAGACCTAGATTAGTCATATCCCCAGGTGATAATGGTTCATTCTCCCTGCTAGACTAAAGAATAATCAAAGAGGAGATTGAGAATTGAAACCAGTCTATTTTTCCATTCCTGTTCTATGAAATTCTGGCTCCAAGATACTTTACCATTTCTGTGCTAAATAACTCTAGCACATAGCATGCTTTCATTTTTTTGTGTGTCAAAAAACATTGGCCTTTGGCAAAAATTATTAGATTCTTGCTCCAGGAAGTGTCTCTGGAAGATGAGATTATGAACCAACAAAACAATGATCATCATTAGCTGCCTACTCATCATTATTCACTTTAAGATTCTTTCTGTGCCCAGCAATGCAAGTTTTATGTCATGAACTTTACAGAATCGCAGTCAGTTCCCTGCCTTGCAAAATCACCTTATATCATCCAGCCCAGGCCTTAAAACTTGATTTTTCCCTTCTGAGATTCTACTCAAGTTCTGGCAAAACAGTATTCTTCTTTATTATAGTAAGTCTGACACATAAGTTTGCTTGCTAAACCTCAACATCAGCTTTCTAGTGGATATTTTGGGAAGTCAAAAGCTGACAAATCACACAACTCTTTTCTCCTTCATCTCCTGGTATGTGTTAGTTATGATATTACTTGTAAGTATTCTCTTGGTTTTAAGTACAATTTTAAGTAATATATAAAAATTTCATTCCTTAATGTACCAAATTCAATGTATTTCAAATCTTCATTAGCAAAGACTGAAGATTCCTCATTAATGAAGACACCGAAATAATGCATATACATATTTTCCCATTTATTCGATTAAAAAAATGGTTTTTTAAAGACTATTTATTTATTTTTGAGAGAGACAGAGACAGCACGAGTCAGGGAGGGTCACAGAGGGAGGAGACAGAGAATCCCAAGCAGGCTCCACGCTGGCAGTGTAGAGCCTGATGTGGGGCTTGAACTCACAAAACTGTGAGATCATGACTGGAGCCAAAACCAAGAGCTGGACGCTTTAACCAACTGAGCCACCCAGGCGCCCCTTAAAAATGTTTTTATTTTGAAATTGTCAACATTCGTAACATTTATCTTCCTGTAGCTGTTTAATCTCATTTTGGAAGTAAATCCTTATTGCCAGTGAGTAAAATCACTTTAACATGGTTTTTAACATGGTATTTCTGATCAGCACTTGGTTTTTCTAATGTGTGTGTGTGTGTGTGTGTGTGTGTGTGTGTGTGTGTGTATATGAGATAAATCAGGAATGAGATAATAGGACAGAGATATAGGCATGTGACCCAGATCCTGGCAATTCAATGATAAACAAACTGCATTCCTGGCCACAGTGGGATAGAGTGTCATATATATATATATATATATATATATATATATATATATATATATTCCACTGAAATAAGACCCAGTGGGTCTTACTGGTATTCTTACATGTATGAAAAAGTCTGCTATTGTTTGAATGACAGCTTTGGTGGATTTTATAATAAACATTATTGCATTGCTCTTTATTTCTTCTGAACTGTGTGGAAATTGCTCTATTGCATTCTGGCATTAGATGTATCAATGGAAAATATCTGGAAGCTTGGGGCCAGCCTGATAGTATTTTTAATCTTTATTTGCAAGGGACATGATATTTCTGCAAAGATACCAAAAAAATCCTTTATCTTTGAAGCTCAGTAATTTCATTAGCATATGTCTGGTTATTTATTTTTGTGTCATTTTCTTTCTTTCTTTCTTTCTCTCTTTCTTTCTTTTTCTTTCTTTCTTTCTTTCTTTCTTTCTTTCTTTCTTTCTTTCTTTTCTTTTCTTTTACAAAACGCTGTATGCTCTTTTAATCTGAAGATTTTTCTTTTTTTAAAGAAAACTTTATTACCTAATGAATACTTCTTTCTGTTCTATTTTTATAATTTTTATTTGTTCTGTTCTCTTTTTTAAGAAATGAAATATTCTTCTGTAAACATCTTTTCTATCATGTATTCTACTTTTGTTCTCTCTTTTATAAGTTTAATTTCTTTACAGTTTCCTCTACATTCAAAGTGATTTTCTTCGACTTTCTTTTAGGTTACTAATTTATTCTTTAATTCTGTCTCTATTTTTATCTCTTTTTTACATAATTATTATTTGTAATGTCATTTGATTCTCAATTAATTTCCTCCTATTGTGGTCTCGCTTTTCATTTGAAGCTTTTAGGAAGTCCATTTTTTAAGGAAATCTCATCTCTCAGATCCATGTCCTCATTAAAGTTCTTTCTTATAATGAGTCCTTTCAGATAAATCTTTTTTCTTCTCTTTTGTTTCCTTCAAGATTAGATTATTTGACTGTCTTTGCAGACTATATTTAGTTCCTGTCTCCCACCTTTTTTTTAATTGAGAGTAATTGGCATGTAACATTGTGTAAGATTAAAGTGTCCAATATGTTGATTTGATACATTTATGTATTGTAATGTGATTGCCATTGTAGCATCAGTGAACACCTCCAACACATCACATAATTATCATTTTTCTTTGTCATGGGATTAATTCGTCTCTCAGCAAGTTTGATGTTTATAACATAGTATCGATGTCTATAAATACCACCTTTGTTTCCTTACTCATGCTCATTAGTGCCAGAATACAAGACTTTCTAGTTTTTTCTGGACTTCTTCCTTTCACTTTTATCTCATCGTCTTTGTCAACATTCTATGTCTTCCTATTTCTTTTCCCTTCCATTTTATGTTTGCACAGTGTCCATTCCATTTATTTTCTTGCTCATAGTTAATGTGGGCAAGTTGTTGGAACTTTCTTTTTGTTTTGATATAGTGGGTAAATTCTCCATGACTCTTTTCCCATCTAAACCATGATCAATTTATAATTATATATAACGTTTAAGGGTTGTTATTATTCATGGATCCTGAGGAAATGGGAAGAACAGGAGGTATACAGAGTCTCTATGCAGCCTTGGTTGCTGTGCCTAGGTTCTGTTCTCTCACTAAAAAAACACAAAATGCCTTTTATAAGGCATCTACTCAGGTTTACTCTACCATTTCAAGTCTATCCTTTCCCATGAGGCTGAGTTCTCTTGAGTAAAAAATCAAATTAGCAACTATGTGAACTACCACTGATAAGTTAAATATGATGAAAACCAAGAATTGATTATTGGGTTTAGCTATGTGGAAGTTACTGGTTACCTTGGTAGAACAATTTTGGTGCATTCTCTGGAAACCCTTGTTTTCCTGGATTTAAGGACAAATAAGAATCTTCTAATTGCTTTACCTCTGTGACGATAGCTCTCTCCATGCAGCTCCTTACACTGTGGCAACTGCCTTCCAGTAGAGTGAATGATGCAACAGAGAGGCCAACGGAAAGACCACATGTCCTTTATCTTTTACTTTTAAATCACATCCTGTCACTCTGCATTGTTTTGTTAGAAATGAATCATTAAGTCTAGCCCACGTGCAAGGAAAAGGAAACCTTCTCTAGTGTCTTTTCTTATGAAGACTCTAATCCCATCATGACAGCCTGCCCACATGCTTTCATTTAATTCTAATTTACTCTCTCAAGGTCCCCTCTCAAATAGCATCACATTGGGTATTAGGGATCTGACATATGAATTTTGAGAGACAGAAACATTCAGCACACAATAGCTGCCATCTCTGGTCTTTTTCAAAATGTACTGGATCTTTTTTCCATGTGTACATATGACACAGCATTTTTTAAATTTTATTTATTTATTTTTCAATATATGAAATTTATTGTCAAATTGGTTTCCATACAACACCCAGTGCTCATCCCAAAAGGTACCCTCCTCAATACCCATCACCCACCTCCCCTCCCTCCCACCCCCCATCAATCCTCAGTTTGTTCTCAGTTTTTAAGAGTCTCTTATGCTTTGGCTCTCTCCCACTCTAACCTCTTTTTTTTTTTTTTCCTTCCCCTCCCCCATGGGTTTCTGTTAAGTTTCTCAGGATCCACATAAGAGTGAAAACATATGGTATCTGTCTTTCTCTGTATGGCTTATTTCACTTAGCATCACACTCTCCAGTTCCATCCACGTTGCTACAAAGGGCCATATTTCATTCTTTCTCATGGCCACGTAGTACTCCATTGTGTATATAAACCACAATTTCTTTATCCATTCATCAGTTGATGGACATTTAGGCTCTTTCCATAATTTGGCTATTGTTGAGAGTGCTGCTATAAACATTGGGGTACAAGTGCCCCTATGCATCAGTACTCCTGTATCCCTTGGGTAAATTCCTAGCAGTGCTATTGCTGGGTCATAGGGTAGGTCTATTTTTAATTTTTTGAGGAACCTCCACACTCTTTTCCAAAGTGGCTGTACCAATTTGCATTCCCACCGACAGTGCAAGAGGGTTCCCGTTTCTCCACATCCTCTCCAGCATCTATAGTCTCCTGATTTGTTCATTTTAGCCACTCTGACTGGCGTGAGGTGATATCTGAGTGTGGTTTTGATTTGTATTTCCCTGATGAAGAGCTACGTTGAGCATCTTTTCATGTGCCTGTTGGGCATCCGGATGTCTTCTTGAGAGAAGTGTCTATTCATGTTTTCTGCCCATTTCTTCACTGGGTTATTTGTTTTTCGGGTGTGGAGTTTGGTGAGCTCTTTATAGATTTTGGATACTAGCCCTTTGTCTGATATGTCATTTGCAAATATCTTTTCCCATTCTGTTGGTTGCCTTTTAGTTTTGTTGGTTGTTTCCTTTGCTGTGCAGAAGCTTTTTATTTTAATAAGGTCCCTGTAGTTCATTTTTGCTTTTAATTCCCTTGCCTTTGGGGATGTGACACAGCATTTATAAATGGGTAGATCATTTCTCCTCACCTTGTTGCATGTTTGTTACTTATTGGCTGAAGTTATGGATGTCATCACAAGCCATGGACTAGGGTTTAGTTATTTGCCCTGAATACAATTTCAGGAGAAAAAGTATCTTTTTAACAATGACAAAACACTATAAGCTCACATGACAGTTAAGGTCTAAGATGCAAAGAATACAGGGTTCAGATTTTTCAGTTGCTGAGAGAGTAGATCTTTAGAGTTCTTATCACAAGAAAAATAACTGTAACCATTTATGGTGATGGATGTCAACTAAACTTATTGTGGAGATCATGTCTCAATATACATATATATCGACTCATTATATTGTACTCTGAAACTAAAATCATGTTATAGCTTAATTATATGTCAATAAACTTTTCAAGTTAAAATTTTTTTAATATGTAATTGGAACTTGAGTGATTAGATGTGAGACTTAAAGAGATGAAAATCAAGAGCTTATGCTTTTATAATATGATCACTTCCTCATTAACAAGCACTAAATTTCCTCTAAATTTAAAACATGACGGTTCTTTATATTATATATTAAAGAGCAAGACATACCTTTAGTTGTGCTGTGAATGCAATATAGGTATGAAATAGATCTTGATGACTGTACGTGTTTACAGTAATTAACAATGGAAGGCATTTTTTAAAAAATCCAACATTATAAAGTTATTATGTTATGTGTTTAAATTGTACTATTTGTGCAGTGTCGTCTGTAAATTCCTAATCCCAGCAACTATCATTTTGATGTGTAGGGCTTTCTGCATGTCAGCTACTGACAGATTGTTAACCTATCCTCTTACCCTCCTGTTGAAACATCTGAATGATTGCCTGATTACTCACTGACTCTTAATCTATCATTATGGAAATCTTTTGTTGTGAAGGCAGACAGCAATTTTTCAGTTTTTATTTTCTTTAAAATTATTACTTTCCATTTTTTGTTCTATAAATAAAATATATGTTGTCGTTATTATTTCATAATTGTTATTATCTAGCATTAAATAATTCCAGAGAAAGCACAGTTTATTTTGTTGATTACCTAAAACTTAATAACTAGCTAAGTCATGGTTTAAAAAAATTTTTTTAGTGTTTATTTATTTTTGAGAGAGAGAGAGAGAGACAGAGCATGAGTGGAGGAAGCGCAGAGAGAGAGGAGACACAGAATCCTAAGCAGGCTTCAGGCTCCAAACTGTCAGCACAGAGCCCAATGTGGAAACCACGAGATCATGACCTGAGCCAAAGTTGGATGCTTAGTTGACTGAGCCACCCAGGAGCCCCTACTAAGTCATGGTTTTTAATCAAACTTTATAGTGAGTTGCAGTAGAAATAAAAAATATATATTTTATTGACTATTACCTAATGAAAGTCACTAAATTCAGGAAAGTGTTTGCTTTTATGGCTATAGAAAAATATTTTTTACTATTGTATCATATACGAGTATACATTTTATTATTATTTCAGAAAATGTTTGGACTTTATTATATTAATGAAATTCATGTTGAATAACATTCTTCTTATTGAATAACATTCATATCAAAACATAATTTTGATATGATTTTTAAAAGTGTTTTTAAGAACATGGGTGACTTAGTTTTGAATATTTCTAAAGCAATGAAGTCTACATTCTTCTTCAGTGTGTAACATTTAACCACAGTTTCCTCTCACATACACCCTAGTTTGTCTTGTTAATTGTCAAATCTTGTAATTTAGATGTGAAAAGTCATCAGATTTGCAAGGCAGGCATAGTGTTCCTTCCAAAAATTTTATTACAAATTGAGCAACTAATATGAATTATTCAAAATGGATTTGTATGCCCTGCGGCTTTGCTCTCTCAGCCCAAAAGATTTACTTGCATGGAAAAGTTTTCAAATAAAAGAGTGGTACAAAGCAAACTCTGATACCACGTTACTACAAATAAATCGTTTTATGCAAGAAAAGAACACGTTGAAATATTTATAAATAAAAGATAGGTAACAAGTACAGATCTTTCTTAAGCGCTATTAAAAAAAAAGTATCGGAGCTTAACAAGCAAGTGAAAAAGTGACATTATTAATAGTTAAAACCAAGATACCTGACAAAAGGAGAGAATTTCTCATTTCATCATCCAGCAAGGAAATTTTCAACACCACATTCTGGACTATGAATCAAATAAAAAGATATCACTTCAGAATAATATTATTATAAAATGCATTACATTCCAGATGATACGAAGTTGGCATTAATTCAGAAGTTGATAAAAGTCTTCATTGCAGATCAGTGAATCTTCAGACATCGATTAATGTGCCCAGTTAATAAAACAGTTAAAATCCCACAGAGATATGGAAGAACACTGGGTGTTTTGCAAAGAAATACCAAAATGAGCACCGAGGGAAAGATTATTCAAAGTGGACATGAATGCTTGAAACAAATTAGGTAATAAGGAAGCACTCCATAAGTTTGTGTATTGACTATGTGGCTACAATAACAAACGATGTATAGTCGTTAAATCAAGAGTTATTTCTGAGAAGCTGAGATTTAATGAGGGGATCGTTTTATTCATTTCTCTGCATCATGCTAAGAAAGCTCAGGCGCTTCAGCCTCGTTAAATATAGGATACCATTGAGCCCCCATTTCTATCACTCAAGCAAGTTAGCTACCAGCTAGAACATTAAAGCTGGAATTTCTGCAAGTTGACCTACATTAAATAATTTGGCACGAACTACTGTAACATTTCTCACCTCTTGGTCTAACTCCCTTAGAATTCACTCCCACACATGGTCCCCAGATTTCTGTCAATATGTGTAGCAAATAAATCTTGCAATTTGGATAGTGTCTACGTTATTTCTTCCAGAAGTGTAGCATAGACTTGTCTTCTTGGAGCATGCTGAAATTTGACACCAGTTATGGGTTCAGCAGAACCGAGAAGTGATTATGATGGGTCTCCAGGAAATTGAGTGTCCCCTTTGTGTCAGAAATTCTCTAAAGAAACAGAAGCAGTGTCTCTATCTCTAACTTAACTATATGTCTACACTTGTATTTATATTATTGATATTTATATTTAGTGAAGGAATTTATTGTAAGGAATTGACTCATGATAATGGAGGCTGGAAAGTGAAGTCTGCAGGTTGAATTGGCAGGCTGGGGAACCAGGGAGGAGCTGATGTTGCAATTCAAGCCCAAATCCCATCTGCAGAATTCCATTTTGCTCAAGAGAGCCCTTCAAATGATCAGAGGAAGCTCACCCAAATTATAAATTGATCACTGGCATGGAAGGGAAGCTCTTATATATCTACTCAAAATTTACCAATTTAAATGTAAATCTCATTCAAAAACATCCTCCTGGTTGACACGAAACACGCCATCCAACCGTTCAGGCCATCTGCCTATTATAGGGTTCACTGACTAATTTTTACATGTAAAGCTTGGTGAGACTGTGAATTCAATTGTTGTAATCTAGCAGCCCACAATTTTGCATTTGATTTCTGGCCACATAGACCATGTGGCTACAAAAATTAAGAGATTCTTAAGGCTATCATAGAAGCTTTATGGTTATCAAGAAATGACTTGAGCTGAGAGTTGTCATTTTTTCTCTAACCTTCGAGTGTTCTCAAAAGAACTCATCTTTGGGGCGCCTGGGTGGCGCAGTCGGTTAAGCGTCCGACTTCAGCCAGGTCACGATCTCGCGGTCCGTGAGTTCGAGCCCCGCATCAGGCTCTGGGCTGATGGCTCAGAGCCTGGAGCCTGTTTCCGATTCTGTGTCTCCCTCTCTCGCTGCCCCTCCCCCGTTCATGCTCTGTCTCTCTCTGTCCCAAAAATAAAATAAAACGTTGAAAGAAAAAAAAAAAAGGAAAAAAAAAAAAAAAAAAAAAGAACTCATCTTGCACCACGGTCATGATTCCTGTGATAATCCTCAAGTGCAATCCTGATTTCCTTTGATTCCCAAGGCCGTGTGCTTCAGATAGTGCTTCATCACAGTCACAAGGGATAGCTTAGTTAATTGTGGTGCTGCTACAGGCCATGGATTACTAGCATCTCATCTGTTATTAGTGAGGAGGTCAGAAGGGTACTCAAGTCCAAGGGCAGGACCAAACCAATGGCAAAATCCCATGTGGGCAGTTCTAGCTCCTGGATCCACTTCTGGTATCAATTCTGTATCAGTATGAATCTATTCAGGGAAGAGAAACCACACTGGAATTTGAATAGGGAAAGTTTAATATAAAGAGTTCTTTATAGTAACAAGATTGAAGTAATGGGGGAATTGGTTAGTGAAGAAATAAAGATACCTAAAGAATAAAGAATATGTATAAGGAGGTCATCATGCCTAGAGTTGTGATAGGGCACCCAAAGGACAGTCCCTCCACCTGCACACCAAAGCAAGACTAAGATACTGACCCTGCTGGAAAAGGCAACAGCTGTGGCTCACGGATGATAGAGACATTTTTATGGTGCCTCACTGGCAGAACTTGCCATAAATCTGCCCTCCGGGGTACCTGGGAAAGCTACCCTCAGAGAGGCGCTATGCTTCAGAACTTGCTATGAAGTCAAAAGGGAGCCCTGAGAAACTTCTCTGCAGCATGCCCTGCAGACTGCACTGTGCTCTGAAGCCTCCCGAAGGGTTGCCTGGACAAGCTGCAGGCTGCCTGCCACGCATTGCAAGATCCTGTTTCTGGAGGAGAGGTTCACTGTAGCAGCAGAAGGCAGGCAAGCCATTCATTGGGGAATCGGAACTGAGGAATGTGTGTGGGAGCAAGCTGGTGAGGGAGGCACACGGGAACCAGGAAAAGAAGAAAATCAAAACCAAACAAGCTTTTCCTTGTTGAGTTGAGTATCCCTCCAGTGCTTTCTACTGACAAATATAAGCATCCGGCCAGCTGGAATAGGAGAAATAGTTAAAGGGCCAGGGCCATTTTTACAGAACACACTATGAAGAATGGATTTGGAACTGTGAGGCCATAAATTGATCACTGGCATGGAAGGGAAGCTCTTATATATCAAAGTTTGCCTCTAGGTCTGAATTCCATTTTCAGTGATGTAATTGTTAATGTAAAACAATCTAAGCTGTGACCATTCAATTTTCTATATACCTTTTAAAGTTTATTTATTTATTTTAAGAGACAGAGACAGAGACAGCAAATAGGGGAAGGGCAGAGGGAGGGAGAGAGAATCGCAAGCAGGCTCTACAGTGTCAGCACAGAGCCTCTCAGCTTGAACCCACCAACTGTGAAATCATGACCTGAGCTGAAACCAAGAGTCAGAAACTTAACAGACTGAGCCATCT
Organism: Leopardus geoffroyi; assembly: GCF_018350155.1. NCBI lineage: Eukaryota > Metazoa > Chordata > Mammalia > Carnivora > Felidae > Leopardus > Leopardus geoffroyi. The sequence goes on along the minus strand of NC_059338.1, from coordinate 24,152,565 downwards.
AGGTGCCCCAACTTTCTATAATTTTTAACCCCCCTGCCCCCCAAAAATGAGAAATAGATTACTCAAGAGTCACTATTAGACAGCAAAGGAAAAGTTTTGATGGAAGTTTACCCATTAGAGGGGACTAATTTGTGTGAATCGTTAATCTTGCAAATTTGTCAAAGAATAGTTTCTGGCTTTAAAAAACAGCCTGGAAATAATATTGCTCCAAGACTGATGGAAGCTTGTCAAAAGAACTTAGAAATCAGCTTGAGGTTTCCACTAGCCAATTTAGAGGGGGAAAAAAACTTGAATATCAGAAAGAGTAATGGCTTAAATTAATTTTTAAACACCAAATGTTTGAAAAATCTGTTGAAACTAACTCCCCCAACCCCTCCCCCCCCCACACACACACATACACAGATAAAGACAGAGATGCAGAGAGAGAGAGAGAGAGAGAGAGAGAGGAGACAGAGACTGATCTAATTTTTAGTTTAGGAAGTATTCATGGGCACAAGAAAAAGTGATGTCATGATTATGTCCTACAGCAGGAGGGAGAGAGCACTCTGTGCCTTTTAGCAGAAGTGTTCGGTTTCTTGACCTGACAGTGGTTATATAGATACCCACTTTATAGTTATGTGTTAAATTTTACATACATGTTTCATGGGTTTTCCTGTATGTATATTGAGCTTCAAAATAAAAGAAATATTTTAAAACTATATATCTTATTTGATACCTCTGTACACATGAAACTAAGCTGACAGTAAAGAACCACTAAAAAAGACATTAATCTGTATTGACAAAGGGTTCTGAAATTAGGACAACCTTTTCATTTTGAAAATAAAGAAGTTAAAATTGTTTACCCGTAATTTTTATGCTAGTTATAATTTGAATCGTAGTGGAGTTATTTTTGTATGTGTTGGTGACATGCTTTTCTACTATTTGGAGATTCTCGATGTGAAAAATGTGGAATTTAGGATTCTTTCACTTACTATATCACAACATTTTCAACATTTTGTTTGTGGAGTGAAAGAAGAGGAAGAGATGTTATATTTGGGAAAATGATCCATAGTCGAAGTATAATTCCACTAAATTCCATCTAATTACAGGAGAGAAGAGTCTGCCAATTGGAGAAAAAGTAATAAATACTGTACTTTCATGTGCTACCACTTACAAAGTGTTCATTGGTGTTGATTACTAAAAATTTAGAGTAAATCAGGAAAAATATGTGTTCCAAAATTGTGCATAGTTATTTCAAGCAGATTTGGGTACAAAATACGCTCATGAAAGCAAGTTTAAGATCTCATTCAAATAACTTGCAAAACTGTTATATATAAGTTGAGTGCCAATTTTATATTTATTATATTCTAAGGTACCATGTATTTTATCTGTATTTATCAAAAATGCATACAGAAAAGAAAGAAAACTATTTTTACATCAAACCCAACAGACCCCTCCAGCTTCCCTTCAGTTTGCTTGTGTATGCCATACAGCCATATTTTTTTTTTCTGTTCAGTCAAGTGAACTTCACTGGTTTGGAACACGCTGCTCTACAATTTAGCAGTGGTTATCATTTGGAACTGAAATGTGCACCAGTGAACGTTTGGAAATAGTGGGTAATGTTTGGTTGCCTAGTAAATGTCAGTAGAAGTACTGGCATGTAATGGGGAGGCGCTGGGAATGTGAAAAGTTCCCCAATGCGTGGGAGGCCGCTGCACAATGAACTGTACATTCAGACTTCTTTGAGAAACAGTGCCTTTTGTGGACAGCCACTCTCCTTAAATTGGGGACATGTGATAGTGCAGCTCCAGGCTCTGTCATCTGCTGATGTATTGTAATCCTTGCCACCCTCTTAACTCCACTACATTTCAATTTCCCTACTGGCAGAATGTTCTGTATTTCCCACCTCCATCGTCAGATCCATTTGAGTAACAGATGAGGTTAAACACATCAAATCACATTGTAAAGGGAAAAGTGCTGTGCAAATACACTATCTTCGATAGAAACCACAGCATATCTGTCCCTTACTTAAGTTATAATTCATTACTTAGAGGTCATAATTCCAAATGATTTTTGAAACACCCTCCTCACAATAAAAATATAAGATAAAGGACCATTCACAAAATCATTGGCAAGTTTTATTCCGACTCAATGCCTTGAGCTTAAGTTTTACCATGTGGTAAATTTTATTCTATTTCTTAAATGGAATGATATGAAAATGCTGTTTTAGTGGATCAAAGATGGTGAATTATTAGCATGGTTCAAACTAAAAATACTTGGAATTTAGTCTGCATATTCCCTTTGGAATATTCATAAAGGTAGTGAATGCATTTAAATCTAGTGGAAATGGGATTTTCATAGGTTCATATTACTTATTTCTAAGTATACTTACCAAAATAAATGGTGTGTTTTTATCATGCAGTTTATTAAAAGAAATGTAACTAGCAGTATGCTGCTTTGTATCAGATATGACTAATTTAAAAATAACATAATTAAAATATATCTCTTTTTAGGAATTTAAATTGTGGACAAAAATATTTTGCTAATCATCTATTAATGAACAAGAAAAGAGACTGGTTTAAACCTTCCAATGCTTCAGTTTATTTCAGAGGTCAGAGGTTCTTTCTTGAGCTTAATAGTTTAATTAAATGTAACTGAAATCTGCCTTAATTCTTCTTTCATTATTTTATCAATAGCAAGATACATATTAACTTGAAATAAAATTTAAATTTTGTGTTTCTACAATGAAGGAAAAATAATAGAAAGCCATCCTATGACATAAATATCATGTTTTGTGCTAAAGATAGTTTAATAAGCTGAGGGCATTATTTTTTTTTTTAATTAAACATACTAATACTGACATTATGTTTCATTGTTTTGTGCTTCCTATATTTAACAAGTGAAATGGAGACATGACAAAAATAATCTTCAAAAGGGTAAAGGAATATTAAAGATAATAATTTCTTTCCCAATAGAATAAATAAAAAAAATACACATATTCATGACAAATTCTAATTGACTAAATTTTGACAGAAGGCTGTTTAAAGTATGAAAAAAAAATCATCCTTACTAGATTTCATACAAATATGTCATAGACAAAAAAAATGAATCAATTTTGGAGAAAAGATTATCCTCACTCAAAAGAATTTTAGTTTCAATTTTATAAAGACTGTCTTTGAAATTAATAATATTTCTTCATTTTAAAAAAAGCACAACACAGAGTGGCTTTCCTCATTTCTAATCTAAATTTAAGAAGGTAATATGTGTGAGGGTGATATATTAAGCACTAAGTATTATGTATTAAGTGATCTGCTTTTCCCTGCCTCCATATTCTACCTAATCACTCTCCCCTTTGAAAGCTGGAAAGAAAAAATATTCAGTGCTTTAGAGATTGTCCTCTGTAAAGAATAACTTTGTCAGATAATTTGTTCCAGAATTCTAAAAGCAACATTCAATTGAAAGGCAAAATAGCTTTCCCCCTCCTTCTAGACAAAAGAAAACTGTCCCTGTGTTGAGGACTCCAAAGATTTTTGAGATGAATAAAGCGATCTCTTACTCCCTTGGTACCAAATCCTAGGTTGGGGGAAAGGGTGGGGCAGTGGGATCTCCCTTGACATTTGTGGATCTGTGAGGAGACTCTCAGTTCCATTTTCTCTGGAGAAGTCAAGCCTCTAGCAGATGTTTAACAGGGTGGACCTTGTAGCCTTGTCTGAGATCGGCAGAGAAAGCCCTCTGGTACTGCAAAAGAAGCAAGCTAAAATCCTCCAGCACAGAACTGAGCAGAGGTTATGTGTATTAGACAGCAATTAGACTCCAGAAAGATTTGAGAAGAGGTGAGAAGCAGCACATCCTGATGGGAAACAGAATGAAACCAAGTTTTATTTCTGCGCCTGATTGATGAATGGAAGCTAATGAATTATAAGCAGATTATTTCCTTGTAATTAAAAAGTGCAGCTTTGGGGTGCCTGGCTGGCCCAGTCGCGAGAGGGTGTGACTCTTGATCTCAGGGTTGTGAGTTTGAGCCCCAGGTTGGGTGTAAAGATTGCTTAAAAAACGTGCAGCTTTTATCAACTATACGAACCCACAGCTCTTTCCTCAATTTGATAAATTCAGCAAAGTAAAAGACATTTCTTTGTAGGACTCTGGTCTTTATTATTCTAAGTTTAGAAATCTCCAGCAGGGAGATACGGTAAGTGGTGGATTCCCAATGTCGTTTAACTTTATAAGCCATCTGTCGTCAGTATATACAATCAAAAGGGCGAGAGCAATGACGGATGAGATTCAGGGTCAGAGAGAAACTATTCACCATATTGTAGACAGCGGATGGAGATCTCCATAAAGGAGATATCCTGGATAGCACAGGCCCAGTACAATCAATCCTGTGGTATATAAGATAAACAAGACTATCACAGCGTGATCATGCATGGTTCTCAGTCTAAAGGTGTGTCTCATAATATGCACATTTCTGAGACAATTTTCTACAGATAACAAGTAAAATGCCTTGTACCTAGAAAATCCATTTGATAGTATCTCAGATGGAAGTAAAAGTCTTAAGTACCCTTCAGGTTATTGACAGGGCTCTACTAAAATTCAAGGGAAATAGTTCATGGAGAACAAACAAAACCTCTAGATAAATTGGATATAAAAACGAAGAAAATGATTATATTAGAAACAAACAACATTAATAAATATTTCCCAAGGTTTACATAACAAGTTTGCTATAGGCTCTCATAATTTTACCAATTTTCTTTCTAAATGAATCCAAATGGAAACGTGTCAATTCTCATTTTACTTGGCCTTTCAATGGCTTATGACATTGTTTCGCTCTTCTTGTTTTCCATGACACCACATGACTTCCTCCCTAATTTGTTCCTGATCTGTTTCTAGGTCTCCTTTTTTTCTCTTCTGGGCCAGAGTTCATTGTACTCAATCCTTGCTCTCCTTATCTCACTCTACCTATGTTCTTTCCCAAGGCAATTTAATTTACTTCTGTAATAAAGTAAGGAATGTATACAGTTCTTATGTTGATGACTTTCACGTTCAAATACATCAGGTCTCAGCATCAATATACTTTACCCAGAATCCTTCTTTCATTTTCCAGTCTACACAGCATTCCTCATCACTATACGTATTACAGCCCCACTTATACAATTACAATTTGTGTGACATAGTTACCTTGTTATCTTTTGCTTAATGTCCTTTTTTCCATTAGACTGACAACAATTATTGTGCGTTGTGTATGATCACTGTATCCACTACATAGAATATTGTCTAAAATATTATCTAAAAAACTTTCTCGTGGGGCGCGTGGGTGGCTCAGTCGGTTGAGCCTCCGACTTCAGCTCAGGTCATGATCTCACGGTTTGTGAGTTCAGGCCTTATATCGGGCTCTGTGCTGACAGCTCAGAGCCTGGAGCCTGCTTCTAATTCTGTGTCTCCCTCTCTCTCTGCCCCTCCCCAACATGCACTCTGTCTCTCTCTACCTCTCAAAAATAAAGAAAACTAATAAAAAAAATTTTTTAAAAACTTTCTTGTGACCATAGTTATAATACTAGGTTTTTACCGAATTTAAAGCTAGAAATGCAGAATTAAATCTAATCTGTAAAAATAAGTCATCCAATATCGCTGAATCTACAACTACAATGAAGGTACATTAAAAAAAGGAGCATTCCATCGCTAAGGCTTATATTAACAGTGTTTTTGCTTGAATAAGGTAAATGCACACGTGCTATTAATTATGCATATGCTTATAGAGATTAATCATAATTATTGGAATGTACACAAAATATGAAAGACAATCTTTATAATTCACAATTCCAGCACCTAAACATATTTTTCTTTTTTTTATTAACTTGTTTTATTTTTTATTTTTTTAAATTTACATCCAAATTAGTTAGCATATAGTTCAACAATGATTTCAGGAGTAGATTCCTTAGTGCTCCTTACCCATTTAGCCCATCCCCCTCCCACAACTCCTCCAGTAACCCTCAGTTTCTTCTCCATATTTATGAGTCTCTTCTGTTTTGTCCCCCTCCCTGTTTTTATATGATTTATGTTTCCCTTCCCTTATGTTCATCTGTTTTGTCTCTTAAAGTCCTCATATGAGTGGAGTCATATGATTTTTGTCTTTCTCTGACTAATTTCACTTAGCATAATACCCTCCAGTTCCATCCACGTAATTGCAAATGGCAAGATTTCATTCTTTTTGATTGCTGAGTAATACTCGATTGTATATATACACCACATCTTCTTTATCTATTCATCCATCAGTGGACATTTGGGCTCTTTCCATACTTTGGCTATTGTTGATAGTGCTGCTATAAACATGGGGGTATGTGTCCCTTTGAAACAGCACACCTGTATCCCTTGGATAAATGCCTAGTAGTGCAGTTGCTGGGTCATAGGGTAGTTCTATTTTTAGTTTTTTGAGGAAACTCCATACTTTTTCCAGAATGGCTACACCAGCATGCATTCCCACCAGGAGTGCAAAAGAGATCCTCTTTCTCCGTATCCTCGCCAACATCTGTTGTTGCCTGAGTTGTTAATGTTGGCCATTCTGACAGGTGTAAGGTGGTATCTCATGGTGGTTTTGATTTGTATTTCCCTGATGATGAGTGATGTTGAGCACTTTTTCACGTGTTGGTTGGCCATCTGGATTACTTCTTTGGAGATGTGTCTATTCATGTCTTTTGCCCATTTCTTCACTGGATTGTTTTTTGGATGTTGAGTTTGATAAATTCTTTATAGATTTTGGATACTAACCCTTTATCTGATATGTCATTTGCAAATATCTTCTCCCTTTCTGTCGGTTTTGTTTTAGTTTTGCTGATTGTTTCCTTTGCTGTGCAGAAGCTTTTTATTTTGATGAGGTCCCAGTAGTTCATTTTTGCTTTTGTTTCCCTTGCCTCTGGAGACATGTTGAGTAAGAAGTTGCTGCAGCCAAGATCGAAGAGGTTTTTGCCTGCTTTCTCCTCAAGGATTTTGATGGCTTCCTGTCTTACATTGAGGTATTTCATCCATTTTGAGCTTATTTTTATGTCTGGTGTAAGAAAGTGGTCCAGGTTCATTGTTCTGCATGTGTCTGTCCAGTTTTCCCAGCACCACTTGTTGAAGAGACTGTCTTTATTCCATAGGATAGTCTTTCCTGCTTTGTCAAAGAATAGTTGGCCATATGTTTGTGGGTCTGTTTCTGGGTTCTCTATTCTGTTCCATAGACCTTAATGTCTGTTCTTGTGCCAGTACCATACTGTCTTGATGATTTCAGCTTTGTAGTATAGCTTGAAGTCTGGGATTGTGATGCCTCCTGCTTTGGTTTTCTTTTTCAAGATCTTTTTGGCTATTGGGGATCATTTCTGGTTCCATACAAATTTTAGGATTATTTGTTCTAGCTCTGTGAAGAATGCTGGTGTTATTTTGATAGGAAGTGCATTGAATATGTAGATTGCTTTGGGTAGTATTGACATTTTAACAATATTTGTTCTTGCTATCCAGGAGCATGGAATCTTTTTCCATTTTTTTGTGCCTTCTTCAATTTCTTTCATGACCTTTCTATAGTTTGCAGTGTATAGATTTTTCACCTCTTTGGTTAGATTTATTCCTAGGTATTTTATGGTTTTTTTGTGCAACTGTAAATGGGATCGATTCTTGACTTCTCTTTCTGTTGCTTCATTGTTGGTGTATAGGAATGCAACCAATTTCTGTGCGTTGATTTTTATATCCTGCCACTTTGCTGAATTAATGAATCAATTCTAGAAGTTTTTTGGTGGAATCTTTTGGGTTTTCCATATAGAGTATCATGTCATCTGCAAAGAGTGAAAGTTTGACCTCTTTCTGGCTGATTTGGATGCCTTTTATTTCTTTGTGTTGTCTGATTGCAGAGGCTAAGACTTCCAATACCATGTGGAATAACAGTGGCGAGAGTGGACATCCCAGTCTTGTTCCTGAAATTAGGGGGAAAGCTGTCAGTTTTTCCCCATTGAAGATGATATTAGCAGTGGGTCGTTCATATATGGCTTTTTTAATCTCGAGGTATGCTCCTTCTATCTCTACATTCTTGAGGGTTTTTATGAAGAAAGGATGCTGTATTTTGTCAAATGCTTTCTTTGTATCTATTGACAGGATCATATGGCTCTTGTCCTTTCTTTTATTGATGTGATGAATCATGTTAATTGTCTTGTGGGTGTTGAACCAGCCCTGCATCCCAGGTATAAATCCCACTTGGTCGTGGTGAATACTTTTTTAATGTATTGTTGGATCCTGTTGGCTAATATCTTGTTGAGGATCTTTGCATCCATGTTCATCAGGGAAATTTGGTCTATTGTTCTCCTTTTTAGTGTGGTCTCTGTCTGGTTTTGGAATCAAGATAATGCTGGCTTCATAGAAAGAGTTTGGAAGTTTTCCTTCCATTTCTATCTTTTGGATCATCTTCAAGAGAAAAGGTGTTAACTCTTCCTTAAATGTTTGGTAGAATTCCCCTGGAAAGCCATCTGGCCCCAGACTCTTGTTGTTTGGCAGATTTTTGATTACTAATTCGATTTCCTTACTGGTTATGGGTCTGTTCAAATTTTCTGTTTCTTCCTGCTTCAGTTTTGGTAGTGTATATGTTTCTAGGAATTTTTCCATTTCTTCCAGATTGCCCATTTTATTGGTATATAATTGGTCATAATATTCTCTTATTTTTGTTTTTATTTCTGCTGTATTGGTTGTGATCTCTCCTCTTTCATTCTTGATTTTATTTATTTGGTTCCGTTCCTTTCCTTTATTTTTGATCCAACTGGCTAGTGGTGTATCAATTTTGTGAATTCTTTCAAACAACCAGCTTCTGGTTTCATTGATCTGTTCTACTGTTATTTTGGTTTCGATAGCATTAATTTCTGCTCTAATCTTTATTATTTCCTGTCTTCTGCTGGTTTTGGAGTTTTTTTGCTGTTGTTTTTCCAGCTCCTTAAGGCGTAAGGTTATGTTGTGTATCTGAGATCTTTCTTCCTTCTTTAGGAAGGCCTGGATTGCTATATACTTTCCTCTTATGACTGCCTTTGCTGCGTCCCAGAGGTTTTGGGTTGTGGTGTTATCATTTTCATTGACTTCCATATACTTTTTAATTTCTTCTTTAACTGCTTGGTTAGCCCATTCATTCTTTAGCAAGATACTCTTCAGTCTCCAAGTATTTGTTACCTTTCCAAATTTTTTCTTGTGGTTGATTTCGAGTTTCATAGCGTTGTAGTCTGAAAATATGCATGGTATGATCTCGATGTTTTTGTACTTACTTAGGGCTGATTTGTGTCCTAGTATATGGTCTATTCTGGAGAACGTTCCATGTACACTGGAGAAGAATGCATGTTTTGCTGCTTTTGGATTAAACGTTGTAAATATATCTGTTAAGTTCATCTGGTCCAGTGTGTCATTCAAAGCCATTGTTTTCTTCTTGATTTTTTGATTAGATGATCTGTCCATTGCTGTGAGTGTGGTGTTGAAAACTCCTACTAATATGGTGTTACTATTGATTAGTTTCTTTATGTTTGCGATAAATTGATTTATACATTTGGGTTTATTCCACATTTGGTGCATAAATGTTTACAATTGTTAGGTCTTCTTGGTGGATAGACCCCTTGATTATGATATCATGCCCTTCTGCATCTCTTGATACAGTCTGTATTTTAAAATCTAGATTGTCTGATATAAGTATGGCTACTCCAGTTTTCTTTTGTTGACCATTAGCATGATAGATGGTTCTCCATCCCCTTATTTTCAACCTGAAGGTGTCTTTAAGTCTCAAGTGGGTCTCCTGTAAACAGCATATAGATGGATCTTGTTTTCTTATCCATTCTGTTACCCTATGTCTTTTGATTGGACTGTTGAGTCCATTGACGTTTAGAGTAAGTACTGAAATATATGAATTTATTGGCATTATGATGCTTGTAGAAGTGGAGTTTCTGGTGGTGTTCTCCAGTCCTTTCTAATCTTTGTTGCTTTTGGTTTTTATTTCTCTCTCTCTCTCTCTCTCTCTATATATATATATATATATATCCACAAATCTTTTATCTCTCTCTCTCTCTCTCTCTCTCTCTCTGTGTCTCTCTCTCTCTCTGTGTCTCTCTTTCTCTGTCTCTCTCTCTCTCTCTCTATATATATATATATATATATATATATATATTAATCTTTTCTCCCCTGAGAGAGTTCCCCTCAAAATTTCTTGCAGTGCTGGTTTAGTGGTCACAAACTCCTTTAATTTTTGTTTGGGAAACTTTTTATCTCTCCTTCTATTTTGAATGACAGCCTTGCTGGATAAAGATTTCTTGGCTGCATATTTTTCTGATTCAGCACATTGAATATATCCTGCCACTCCTTTCTGGCCTGGCAGGTTTCTGTGGATAGGTCTGCTGCAAACCTGATCTGTCTTCCTTTGTAGGTTAGGGACTTTTTTTCCCTTGCTGCTTTCATGATTCTCTCCTTGCCTGAGTATTTTATGAATTTGACTCTGATATGCCTTGTTGAAGGTCACTTTTTATTGAATCTAATGGGGGTCCTCTGTGCTACCTGGATTTTGATGTCTGTGTCTTCCCCCAGGTTAGGAAAGTTTTCTGCTATGATTTGCTCACATATCCCTTCTAGCCCTATTTTTCTCTCTTCCTCTTCTGGGACCCCAATGATTCTGATGTTCCCTTTTAATGAGTCACTGATTTCTCTAATTCTTAAATCTTGCTCTTTTGCCTTAATGTCCCTCTTTTTTTTCTGCTTCATTATTGTCTATAAGTTTGTCCTCCGTATTGCTGATTCTCTGTTCTGCCTAATCCATCCTTGCCACCGCTGCATCCATCTGTGATTGCATCTCAGTTGTAGCATTTTTAATTTCATTCTATTTTTTACTTCTTTTATCTCTGTAGAAAGGGATTCTTATCTATTTTTGACTACAGCTAGTATTCTTATTAACATGAATCTAAATTCTGGTTCAGACATCTTGCTCGTATCTGTGTTGATTAAATCCTTGGCTGTCGTTTTTTTGTGCTCTTTCTTTTGGGGTGCATTCCTTCATTTTGTCATTTTGAAGGGAGAAAGGAATTAATGAGGTAGAAAAATTAAAGCTAAAAAAATTTAAAATTAAAAAAATTACAATTAAAAAATTAAACACACACAGAAACACAAAATCTAATAAATGATGCTAGATCCTAGGGTGTTCTGGTCTGGGTGTTGAAAGTGGTTTCACAGATTAGAGGGAAAAAAAGTGGGGAAAAAAAGGAAATCATTTGAGAATATGAAAAAATTAATACACTGAAGTAGACTAAAATGAGATGATGGGAGTAAAATAGAATTTGAAAAAATTTACACAAAAGTAAAGAATATAGTAGGAAAAAACTAAAGAAAAATATTTTTAATAAAAGTTAAAAATAAAAATGAATTTTTTCTCTTTCTGTATTCAAGAAAAATGAAAAAAACAAAAAAGAGAAAAAAGAGAAAAAAGAAATCGTTTGAAAATTTGAAAAAGTGAATACACTGTAGTAGACTAAAATAAAATGGTAGAAGTAAAATAGAATTTGAAAAAATTTACACAAAAGTAAAGAATATAATAGGAAAAAAGTAAAGAAAAATATTTTTAATAAAAGTTAAAAATAAAAATGATTTTTTTTCTCTTTCTGTATTCAAGAAAAAGGAAAAAAACAAAAAAGAGAAAAAAGAGAAAAAAAAGAAATCGTTTGAAAATTTGAAAAAGTGAATACACTGTAGTAGACTAAAATAAAATGATGGAAGTAAAATAGAATTTGAAAAAATTTACACAAAAGTAAAGAATATAATAGGAAAAAACTAAACACAAAATATTTTTAATAAAAGTTAAAAATAAAAATGAATTTTTTTCTCTTTCTGTATTCAAGAAAAAGGAAAAAAACAAAAAAGAGAAAAAAGAGAAAAAAAAAGAAATCGTTTGAAAATTTGAAAAAGTGAATACACTGTAGTAGACTAAAATAAAATGATGGCAGTAAAATAGAATTTGAAAAAATTTACATAAAAGCAAAAAATATAAAAAAATTAAAGAAAAGTATCTTTAATAGAAATTGAAACTAAAAATTAAGTTTTTCACTTTCTGCATTCAAGAAAAAGAAAAGCAACAAAAAAAGAGAAAAAAGAAAAAGAAAAAAGAAAACAAGGAAATAGTTTGAAATTTGAAAATGTGAATACACTGAAGTAGACTAAAATAGATTGATGGAAGTAAGATAGAATTTGAAGAAATTACACAAAAGTAAAAAAGATAGTAAAAAAATTAAGGAAAAATATTTTTAATAAAAACTGAAAATAAAAAGGAATATTTTCTCTTTCTGTATTCAAGAACAAGAAAAGTAGTGTAAAAGAGATAAAAGAGAGAAATAAAATTGAATAGATCGACCTGCTAACAGGTTGAAATAGGACTGAAATTACTTTGTTTCCCCCTAGAAGTCAGACTATGTAGTGTTTTATAGTCCATAAACTAAGTAGACGGTGAGACTTGTGTTCTTGAAGAGTGAAGTTGGCCCAGTTGGGCGGGGCTCAGTGTAACGGCTCCGGTCTACACTAGATGGCGCTGCTAGCGTACTGGGGTGGATTGTTGCAGACCTTGCTCCTAGTTACCTATGCGCATGCGCAGGAGTGGTGAAAAATGATGTCACCCAGCAATCCAGCCTCCAGTATGGGAACTCTGTTCTCTGCAGTCAGCAGTCGTGCACCTGTCCTCTGTCTTCAGCTTTCGTCCACTCCTCACTCCTTCACTGTCCATGACCAAGCCCCAGGCAGTACCTCTCTCCTGAGTTTTGTCTCAGATGTGGCTGTTTTCCCCGGCCCCTTACTTCTGAAGGACCGGAGTGGCTTTGACCCATTCCGCCCCTCTGCGGGAGGGTCTCACCGAGCAATGGCCGAATAATGGCTGCACCCAGGAACGCCTGCTGGACTCTGCTGCTGCCAGTGCCCCGAGACTGCGGCCAGGTGCCAGCCCCCCCCCCCCCCCCCGAAAAAGTCCGTGAGATAGCATAGCAGCAGCTTTTCAGGGATTGTGGAAAATCACAACACACATCTGACACCAGGCTTCACCGTTAACGACCTTGTTCCAGCACCAGCGAATGTGGCCGTTTTCTGGGGTCTGCTGGGACCAGGTGGCTTCAATAGTCTCCACCAAATGTCCTTCCAGCAGTGGAACCGCTTTTCCCCGTGTGGTCTGAGAACCTCCCGGACCCCACTCTGTTCCTGGGGATTCGCCTTCCCACCAGAGCACCGACAGGTATTGAGCTGCAGAGTTGCAGACTTTGCACTCCTCTTTCTCCTTTCTCCCTTTTTAGTTTAGTCCCTGCGGCTGTTTCCAATTTTCAACTTTCTCTCCAGCTGCTTTTGGGGAGGGGTGCTTTTTCCGTATTCTCCCCCTCCAGTCTCTGCCCTCTCTCTGCCTGTCGCCGGCTTTTCCCTCCCCAAGTTCACCTCTCCACGCCATGTACGTGCTGAATTCTGTGGTTCAGTTTGTGCAGATTGTTGTGTTAATCCTCCAATCATTTTTCTAGGTGTGTAGGATGGTTTAGTGTTGGTCTGGCTGTATTTCATGGACACAAGACACAGAAAAAACTTACATGCTCTAAACATATTTTTTATTAGTATGTTTATGTTTTTCTTTGTGGGGCTATCTCAATTTCATATGTATATTGAATGTTATATTAGACGCATCTATAGTCTTGTTTTTTTTTTAAATTTCGTATTATACTGTGGGACTTTTCAAAGCTTTGAAGCATTCCTCGAAACATTTCTAAAACTGCATAATATACCATCATTTATATACACCAAAATGTAAACATTTTCTATGGTCAGTTATAAAGCTATTGTCTCTCAGCTCCTATCCTTATATTCTATTTTGTGAATCCTGACTATGTAATGGATATTTAGACTCTTTTTCTTACATGACACTATAATTAATATTGTGATTAATACTTTTTGGGTTATATGTTTATGTCTCTGATTATGGCTAAAGACTCATTTCTAGACATGTATTAGACCCTATTCCTTAGTCCTGAACTTGCCAAGAGGTGGAGGTGGAGACAGTCTTTAGAGCAATATTCTTGGCCTCTCAGAATGATACTTTTGGGAGCAAGTACCAAGAACATGGAGATCTCAGGTCCTGTCCATCACCTCCTTATTTGGGGATCTATAGGCCTGCAGAAAGCATGTGCCCTGGTGGGCTTTTGTGCCTTAAGTTTCTTGATAAAGGCTCTGTCCTGCTAGGAAGGCTTGCAGTTCTTCTGGCAGAGCCTGTCATCAAATGGGCAAGTCTTTGATTCTGGGCTGCAGTATGAGAAAACACCATGTTGCCAGATAACTAAGGAATGTTCTCTAAAGCTCTATCAGTGGCTCAGTTCTCAGGCAGAGAAAAAGGCTGCTATATATAAGAATTCTGTGTCAGAGATTCTGAACATTACCAGGGGTTTAGAATATATTATTAAGCAAGGTAATGCCAAATTAAAAATCTCAATGACAGCACACTAAAACTAATTATTATTATTATTTTAATTAGACATTTTGATGGGTGAAATCATTACTTAGAATGCTATAGCTTATTATCTCAGATATTGGGGAAAGAGACAAACTTATGTAATAATCACTGTCAGTAACATATTTTAGATATGATTATTGAGGACAAAATACTTATTTGAACTTTTATTCTTATTTTTCTAGTCAAAGTTTAGGAAAGAAGGAAGGAAGGATGGAAAGAAGGAAGGAAGGTCTATACCTGAGGCAATATTTATAGCACAGGAAATGCCTTGAATAATCTTTGATGGTATTAACTATAAGAAGGACAGTTGAAAGAACTGTCACTATCATTTTGGCTTCTATAGATGACAGATCTGTGCAAAGTGTTTATGAGTTACAGAATAGATTTTAGTCAATTTTCACCTCTCCCTCTCCATACTCTTTGCCTTGTGAATTTGTGGGGTCCCTCCAGCAGAAGCAGGGTGCAATTTCCTGTCCCTTGACCTGATGTTTAACCATGTGACTTTCTCTGTCCAATGGCATGTAAGCAGACACAATGGAAGCACAGGCTTAAGGTTGGCTTGGCTTGCTTTCTTGCTCTTCTATCATTGAGATAAGAATGTGCCCCCAACCGGGACACCTAGGTGGCTCAGTCAGGTAAACAATCTGACTTCGGCTCAGGTCATGATCTTGTGGTCCATGGGTTGGAGCCCTGCCTAGGGCTGTGTGCTAACAGCTCAAAGCCTGGAGCCTGCTTCAGATTCTGTGTGTCCCTCTCTCTCTGCCCCTCCCCTGCTCACACTCTGTCTCTCTCAAAAATAAATAAACATTAAAAAACAACAACAACAACAGAATGTGCCCCCGACTACCCTGCTGATCCAAGGAGGACAAGACAGATAAAGGCAGACTTTCAACTTGCAGCTTGGAGTCAAGCCCAGCCATGCTCAACTTCAATCAGCTGACCCCCCCAGATGGCCCACAGAAATAAAGAAAAATAAATGCTTTTTGTTTCAAGCCACTGTATTTTGAGGCAATTTGTTACACACATTTTTTAAGGCAATTTGTTACGTAGTATGTAAATTGCCTAGTTCTGTACTGGGCACTTTTGCATTCATTCTTTCAGTTAACACTTACAATGATCATATGGGGCAGGTTGTATTATCTGCCCTTCTGACTGAGGAAACAGTCCTACAAAAGTTAAGCAATTTGCCTACTTCAACAATAGCTAGAAAACAAAACATTAGAAATCTATTTCCAGGGTAGGAAGTTGAATTCCGCCATTAATAAAAATATGTAATTTCTAACAGAATTGTTCTCAGTCACTAAGAATCAACTTCAACAGACCTGCATTTCTTTGCAGGTGCCATGAATGCATTTTGCCTTGTGGATTAAACTTGATTTTGTTTTATGGGACTATGTTGGCATTATGGCCATGGTTGAATGTGGGCTTTGAAATTAGACTGCCTGGGTATGTATCCTGGTCCCCAATTTACTATCATATGACCATTGGACAAGTTCTGTACGTGGGTGTTCCAGTTCCCTCATAGACATAGGCATAAAGTGATGTACTTCATATGATTGTTGTGAGATTTGCCTAAGTTAATGTTTAATATGCACTCAATAAATATTATTATTATTATTCGGTAGAAATGACCAGTCTTCATATCTCACATTTATATATGTTCTCGGCTGTAGTGTTGTTTGCAAGGTCTTATTGCAGACGACCAGTTTCAACATCTATTCAACAGGAATTTGAGAAATCAATTAGTTAATTAACAGCAGTCACCACATAAACATAATGTGAAAGCATCGTGCTAACTCTGAGATGGCCCGAGAAGGTTCCCCCAATCTATACTCAAATTATAAGAATGTTCAGGTAGGGAGAATATTATAAACAAAGGCACACCTGGGGCAGAAAACATTAGAGTCCATGGAACAAATAAGACAATCTCAATGTTTTATAATTTTTTTAACGTTTATTTTACTTTTGAGAGAAAGAGACAGAGTGTGAGAGGGAGAGGGACAGAGAAAGAGGGAGACACAGAATTGGAAGCAGGCTCCAGGCTCTGAGCCATCAGCACAGAGCCCGACAAGGGGCTTGAACTCATGAACTGCGAGATCATGACCTGAGCTGAAGTCAGACACTCAATCAACTGAGCCACCCTGGCTCCCCAATCTTGATGTCTTATAGAAAAAATAAACCCACATGAGTGAGGATAAGAGAGAGGGGAATAAAACCAGGTTGGAATCAAATAGATGGAGATCTGTAATATGATAACAAGAAATTTTTTCCTTTTGGGGGAGAGGGGGAAGTTAAAAATGAACAGAAGATTGGCATTTCCTAATTTTCGCTTAAGGATAAAATTCATCCAGCAGTAGTGTTTAAGATTTATTGGTTTGAGTTAAGATTGGAAACATGGAGACAAGTTATAGGTGTGAAAATATGTAAGTCATTTCCCAAAGATATTATTTATTGGCAAGAGAAAGTTTTCATAGCACCAAGCACCTTTTAAAAAAAAAGTCATGTATCTCAGGTGTAATTGTTCATTTAACGAATCTTTGTTAAATTAGTGAATAGATCAATGACGAATGGGAGAGTGAGGGAATCCAGATAAGTGGGACTTTATATTTTTGCAATTAAATATTGTTTAATCAAAACCTGTCATTTTATGGCTGTAACTGTTTTGACCAAGATTATGTAAATTAGGTGAATTTAATTTTTAAAACCACTTTTTTATTACAATACAAAGTTTCACTAAACATCAACTATTAGGAATATTAAAAATCAAATATGAGACTGTATTTTTCATTCTACTCTGTTCTGAAATATGATCACATAGCTATGTATGTCTGTGTGTGTGTGTGTATGTGTGTGTATATTTTGCTGTAGGAGATTTTCAGGCTTAATGAACAACAAAATACTTAGAAATGCTAATTAAAATATCTCTCTCACACACGACTGTGTGATTATATTCAAAACTTTGAAACAGAATTCATTCATTGAAATCATGCATTTGTTGATGTGAATTTCATCTGCTTCTCCTAAGAGGCTGAGTTCTACAAGGGTAAGAATCTTGCCTGTTTAAGCCTGTGCTTTGCAACGTGCCTGGTACGTAATTGGCTCTCATTACATATTTCAAGGAATGAATTTCAACAATGTTAATGTGGAATTCGAGATGTAAATTTCTGTTCAGAGATCTGCTCTGAGTTCCTGAGAATAGTGATGTTGTTTCACTCAGTTTTATCTGCCCAGAGAATTGCTATGTGTACCTTATGCCAGTACCAAATGGTCTTGATTACTGTTTTGTATTATGTTTGAAATCAAGAGTGGTGAGTCTGCCAACTTGTTCTTGTTTTCAAGATTGTTTTGGCTGTTCTGGTCCATATAAGTTTCAGGATTAGCCTGTCTATTACTAAAAAAAGTTATTTGGGATTTTAATACGTATTCCATTCAATTATTGACTAATTTAGGGAGTATTCTTAATGATATTAAGTTTTTTGATCCATGGAACTGCAACACCTTCCATTTATTTAGGTCTTTAATTTCTTTGAGCAATGCTTTGTAATTTTCAGTGTACAAGTCTTGCATTTCTTTTGTCTAATTTATTCCTAAGTATTTAATTCCACTTATTTTTAGTAACTAAACTTTATTGAAATACCATCATCCTCATTGGCTCACCTGTTTGCTGTGACCACTTTTGCTATAATGGCAGAGTAGTTTCAACAGAAAAAAATCTGCCCACTCCTCATTCAGAAGAGGTCTCCTGAATATGCTCTCTGCTAACAAGTATAGCAGAAATTATTTTCCATAAATACTTGGAGAAATTTAAGTTTTCTTTCTAAGGGTACAATTGAGTTATCTTTATAGTGCATAGACTGTCTCATTTTTTATCTTTGGACCATTAGCCTCTGCAATTTTTAGTACAACTTATTCTTTGCTTCAACAAACCCTCAAATTGCTATCCTCTAAATGACACACTGAGGGTCTCTAGGACCTTCAGATATTATACTTGAATTCTAGAGGAGTTGCACCATTAAAACCCTGAATTTTTTGAGCCTCATAAAACAATAATAGTAATCACACCCTTTTGACACAATACCACAGAATGCAGCATGAAGGATGTCAAATCATCTGTGAATGATGCTTTAAGAATTCCTTTCAGTTTCTGTGTATCTTGGAGAAGGCCCTTAATTGTTTGTTGCCTCTGCTGGCTAGGCAAACCTTTCAACACATGGAAATCCAGATGGTGAGGAAAGAGAAGCACCTGACCAAATTAATGAAAATATTATTTTAGCTTGTTTCTGAGCTTGTTATTTTCCCAAGTGTTTGCTCAGGTTCTGACTGTTCCGTTAACTGACACTGTAAGTCCAGGAAAAGGAAATAATTTTTCTGTTAAATAACAAGAAGAAAATAAATAGCAACAATGAATACAAATAGAAGTATATTGTTTCTTCTTTTTAACATATTATTTTGCCAACCTTGCATACAGTTTTCAAGACAATAGATTTAATAGATCTCTTTCAAGGGATAGCAATCCGCAGTAGGGGTCAGGGACAAAGAAAGCCCAAAAATGAAGACATGAGACAGACAATGAAATACAAAATACTTTGGAGAAGACACTGACTGATGAGAATTGTTACATTTAAAGGCTGGGCTTAGTAAGAACACAATTATAATTTGGTTTATCTTTGGAATTGCTTTGTGATATCACCATCTTGTGGCCAAATTGAAAATAGTTTTCCATTGCAAACTGGGTTTCTTTCTATATAAAGCTTCTTATGAATAATCTACCATATTAGACTTAAACAACACTATATCTGCATTGATTTTACTGTGATTATAGGCACTGGTTTTGTGTTATTTAAAATTCAAAAAAGTTATCATTATACAGATTTTTTTTTTTAATTTTTTTTTTCAATGTTTATTTATTTTTGGGACAGAGAGAGACAGAGCATGAACGGGGGAGGGGCAGAGAGAGAGGGAGACACAGAATCGGAAACAGGCTCCAGGCTCTGAGCCATCAGCCCAGAGCCTGACGCGGGGCTCGAACTCACGGACGCGAGATCGTGACCTGGCTGAAGTCGGACGCTCAACCGACTGCGCCACCCAGGCACCCCGTCATTATACAGATTTTTGAGAAAGATCCTAATACACCTTTTAGGCTAACTTAATAAATTAAAAACTATTTAATAAGTTAAGAAAACAAAGTTATATTCGAATAAAAAAATTATCATCTGTTACATGAACTCCCTTAAAATCAGAAATGCTTCTACCTATGAATTTTTATTTTATTTTATTTTTTAAAGTTTATTTATACATTTTGAGAAAGAAAGAAAGAGAGAGCATGAGTACAAGTGCGAAAGGGACAGAAAGAGAGGAGAATCCCAAGTAGGCTCTACACCACCAGCGTGGAGCCCAGTATGGGGCTCTAACTCACAAACCATGAGATTAGGACCTGAGCCGAAATCGAGTTGGACTCTTAACCAACTGAGCCACCGAGGCGTCCTAGATTTTAAATATTCTAGAAAAAGTTGAAGAAAGCATATCACCATTAAACTTTAAAAATATTTTAGAATTTAAGGGCTTGATAAGACAAAGAGAACAATCTTATTTTGTAGGAGACATATTGTAAGTGTAAAAAGTGCAAAAGGCCATCAAAATTTGTGTTATTCATATTACGTGTTAATAGTGAGCATGCACTAAATGTCTCCAAGTTTAGACTTCCTGTAATCCACTCTTTATGCTGGAATTAGGGGCCATGTTAATCAATTTCTTTTTTTCTTAGGAACCACTTACAGTGTCTAATTCCTACCCATTCTCAACATTATAAATCCAATGTTAATTTTTCTCCATATGCAAAATGTCTAATGTTGATCATGGTCCCAGTGGCAAGGAATATGTCCTCATTTCAATCTTTTTTTTTTTTTTTTCTAGAATGTATTTCCTGGACTGTTTAATTTAGACTGTGAGCTTATTACATTAGAGATCATATCCAGCCTCTCTGCCTATAGGTGCAAAGTTTGACAAGAATAGAACCGAGAGTCTTTAATCTGAAAGACAAGTTAGCGATTACACGTGCAATTCCTTCAGCTTCACTAGGAGGAAGTTCACACCCCAAAAGTGAAGCAATGTTTCCAAAGCACTTTTTCTCATAGATAGATAGCATAAAGTTGATTCCAGCTTTTTGAATCCCAATTTGACAACCTCTGTCATTTAACTGATGTGTTTGAACCATCCACATTGAAAGTTATTATTAATATGATGCAAATAATTGGAGATCTGCTAGATGTTTTCTATTTTTCCGTTTGTTTTTTGATTTTGTTTTCACCTCATCGCCTGCCTTCTCTGAATTTATGTCTTTTTTTTAGGATTTTATTTTCTCTCTTCTATTGACTTATTATTTATGTTTCTTCTTTATGAAGTCAGTAGTTTCCTAGGCTTTACCATATTCATTTTAAGTAATCTGAGCCAATATTCATACACTGATATATCACTTCTGCAGTAATATGGACCCTATAACTATATATTCCCACTTTTTCCACCCCATCTTTTGTGTCATTTTGTTATGCATTTCACTCTCACACATGCTACTAACATACATTATATTGTAACTAATTCTCTTTTAAACAGTAAGTTATAAAGATAAAAACCCAAAATATTATATTTTACCTTAATTTATTTCATTTCTAAAAACTGATTTTTTTCTGTAGATCCAAATCTGACCTACATCATACTCTTTCTTATCAAAGAGCTTTCTTTATCACTTCTTATATAGAAGGTCTGCCATCAAATTCCTTCAACCATCATTTTACTGAAAAATAGTCTCAATTTTCCATCTCTGTTGTAGGATATTTTCTCTTTGTACAGAATTCTGGGTTGATATTTTGTTTTTTTCTTTTTTCACTTTAAGGATGTCATTTTATTTCTTTTTGTTCGTGTGGATTGTGACAAAAAACCTGCTGAAATTTTGGGGGCGCCTAGGTGGCTCAGTTGGTTAAGTGTCTTGACTCTTGATCTTACAGTTCGTGAGATTGAGCCCTGTGTCAGGCATTGCATTGACACAGGGTCTGCTTGGGATCCTCTCACTCTCCCTGCTGTTCCCCTGTGTGTGCACTCTCTCTCTCTCTCTCTTTCAAAAATAAATAAACTTTAAAAAAAAATTGGCTGAAATACTTATTCTTATCTTACTTTGGTTAGTGTGTCTTTTTTCTTTGCCCTCAATATTATCTCTTTTCCTTTTTTGTTTGTTTGTTTGAATATGACATGCTAAAGTCTCTAAAGTTATTATGCATGAGTCTTGTGCTCACTGAGCTTCCTGGATTTGTGGGTTGTATCTATCTCCATGCCATTATTTCTTCAAATATTTTTTCTACTCATTTCTCTCTGTCTTCTCATTCTGAAATTCCAATTACACATTCTTTATTTCTTAAGTTTATTTATTTAGTTTGAGAGAGAGAGAGAGAAAGTGAGCAAGGGAGGCAGGGACAGAAAGAGAATCCCATATTTGCAGCCCAACATGGGGCTCGATCTCAGGACTGTGAGATCATGACCTGAGCTGAAATCAAGAGCCTGACTCTTAACCGACTGAGGCACCCAAGGGCCCCACCAAATTCTTTAGACCATTTGGTGTCTTCCTACAACTCTTGGATGCTCATTTTGTTTTGCTTTGTTTTATTCACCTACTGTTCCTCAGGTTTTTGGTAACTTCTACTGATCTATCTTGTAGGTCACCAATTTCCATTTACTTCTTTCTTATAGTTTTCGTCTTTCGGAGGAAGATATCTATTTTATCTTGGACATACTCTACATTTTCCGTTTGTAACTTTCCCATGCTAATCACTTTTTCTGTGCCTTATATGTATGTGTATACGTATGTATATACAAGACATGCATAAGACAGTTGATGCTAGCATAAATATCCTTTTTGGTTGGAGGTGAATCTTCCTTTTCTTCTGATAGTGTGGGGATTCATTTTAGTCTCTTTAAGAGTTGGACTGAGTTTAAAGTTTTTATTGTTGCTGTGATTACTGTCACTGCACAAGAGATTTCAAATTACTCTAGTGAAATTGAAATCTATCTATGGTGAGCTGATTGCCAGGGTTTTATTACTGAATGTCTTTTTTTTTTTTTTTTGAAAGAGAGGGAGAGACAGTGTGATCAGGAGCGGGGGGAAGGGAGAGAGATAGAAGGAGAGAGAAAGAAATAGGAAAAGAGGGAAAGAGGGAGGGAGAGAGAGAGAGAGAGAGAGAGAGAATCTTAAGCAGGCTCCACACTCAGCATGGAGCACAACTTGGGGCTTGATCTCAGGACCATGATATCAGGACCTGAGCCAAAATCAGCAGTCAGACTCTGAAGCGACTAAAGCACCCAGGAGCCTCCCCCTCTTTTTTTCCTGAATGTCTTTTCCCTGTTCATCTATGGGCCTTTCCTTTCTGCTATTCCCTCAAGAAAATCTGCCTACTACAGCCCCCAGGTGTATCTGACATTGATTTTTACTTCACGCTTGTTAGTGTGGCATATGGAGTGGAGTGTGGCAGTATTCTCTGCTGTTCTGCGTGAGTCCCAGTCAAGCAGGCACTGTGACCTGGGCTTCGGGATATGGCTTTCACCAGTTTTCTTGGCTCCTCTGTAGATATAATTTTGAGCCTAATGTGCATCCCGTCTCCTTCTCCAAGGGTAGAGATTTTTTCCCCCGTCTTCATACTTCAGGTGCAATAGGTTTCTACCATGACTGAGGCCAAACTTTTTGTGGTTCTTCCTCATGCAGAATAAAGCTTTCCATAGAGAACGTAGACGTGATGCATCCATGTAGACTTTGGGCGGTGACTGCTGTTTGCATCTCCCAGGCAGCAACACAGATAACCTTTCTCCAGGATCCTCCTAAGCTTTCCTGTGGATGCCTGTTGATGTTCTCGGAGGAGAAGCCTACTAATGGCTGAATCTCCCTGTGTGTGCAGCCACCAGGGTATCACGCTGTCACCATAGCACACATGATTCAGTCCTTAGCAAACAATTACAGGCTTCTAGCTCAATCTGCCTCTGACCTGCATGTAACATTCAGTAGCATCTGTCCCAGGTAAGCCAATGCTTGGAGCCTGTTTTTGCCAGCAGGTGCTCCAGAGAGTTAGACTTAATTACTATTGTCATTAAATTAGTGATTTTTTTTTTAAAAACCTGCTCCTTTCGTATTTTAAATGTTTACCTTACATGTGTAGACATCAGAACCTCCAGTTTCAGAATTATTTGGTCTCTAGCTGCATATCTAGCCACAAACAGCGCCCAGGAGGAAGCTCACAAATGTCGCCCACTTGGAGGGTGGGTAGCGAGCAGCTGCATCTGATGGTCCTCCGGTCCAAGGGGCCAATGGCTGAGGCTTTGGCACTCCTGCCTTCTGCCCGGGGCTGTGCACGGCATGGGCTCTGGAGCCAGGTTTGCAACATCAGAGCAGCAGGGTTCTCGCAACGCCCCAGGGGAGCCGACTAGACTTCAGTCTTTTTGAATCTCTGTCAGTGCCTGCTGCTGCTCCACTACCAGTTCAAAAACACACATTTTATGTATTCGTGGGTGTGCAGACCCCAAGTGTGCATCGACAAGTAGGCTGTGATTCTTTCAGAATCCAAATAGACCTCTGCCAGGAAAGTGCACAACCATCATGTCAACAGTTTGTTCAGACTGATGGAAAGAGCAGCCCCAGATGCCACTTAAATAAATCAAGCAAGGATTACTATTTAAAGGATCAACAAGAAGGTGGGGCCATTGGCGTTCATGGTAGAGTGATTAACGGTGCTGGTTGGATCACTCAGAATTGTAAGCTTTTGATCTCAACATTCTGACCGGAGATTTTAAGGTATCAGAAGATGCCATCTGAGTGCAGGGCCACTTCAGAACTCCTTCAGTCCTGGTATTTTATTACCAAGGCTTGAGTAGTTCGACACATAGCTCGACTGAGCCAGGGAATCTCATTAATCTCAGAGTTATGCAGTATGAATGCTAGGGAACAGGATACCACACTCAGGCTTACATGTTTAAAAACAACATGCAATTCAGTCAATGCATTCACAATCTCTGTTGAATTTTTTAAAAATTGACTATTAGGCTCTAAGGTTGAAAAATTCTTTATCCCTATGCCCTTCCCACTCTCTCACTCCCAACTCGTGCGCGTGCACACACACACACACACACACACACACACACTTCATCCAAAGTTGGGGTTTATTTAATACAACTGGGTAGGGTCCTCCTTACTGAGAAGATTTAAAATAGCTATTGAAAATGCAAAAGCATTATAAAATATGCTAATCATTTTCATAAAAAAAACAAAGTTGTGTAATTTTAGGGGTAGATTTCATGGCAGTATATAGTAATATAGCCAGTGTTAGAGTTTGATTTTCAGGCAGTGACAGGCTACTTGCATTTTATTTCATGCCAATTCAAACTTGTCCTTGAATCTGGCTACACATATTTCACAGAATACAAAGCAGAGGACAATTTAAACAACATGGGCAAACACACTCTTACAACTTGCAACTAAATGCTTCCACATGAACTTGCTTTGGGTTTAGGCTTAAGGGTGATGGGAAGGATTGACAATTTGGGCTTCTTTGCTTCTAGGTCAGTCTAGGGTAGGTAAGGAATTCCACGGGGTCACTCATCTACCCCAACTACCGAAGTGGGGGCCTGTTTTCCCCTCTTCCAAGTATTTTTTTTCCAACCAACCTATTCTCCTCATTAAAGCTAGGAAGCTTTCTGTAAAATGCAAATTGTATACTATTCCCCCCAGGCAATAGATCCCTGTCACCTTTAGACAAAGCCAAAAACCATAAAGGGCTTTGCAAGGTCGGAATGATTTCGCCCTTGCCCACCTCGGAAGACTTTCTTTATGCCACTCTCTCCTCACTCAGTATGCTGGATTTATGTAAATTCAAAATTTTCATGCTTTTTTTCTCACCTCCTGGCCTTCGAACATACGGTTCCTCTATATTCCTCTCTCCATCTGGCTCACCCTTACTCACCCTTGGAGTCTCAGCCTAATTGCAGCCCCCTTCTCAGCTCTTGACAATGAATCAGGTGCACTCTCAGACACTCCCATACGCTGCCTGCAGCCTTGGTGCAGTTTGAATTATTCAATTAATTGTCTGAAGTGACTTGTCTGGTCTGTATGTTTCCCAATCAACTTTAAGCTCCAAGAAGACAGGTACCATGTTGAGTGCTCGTCTCATTGTCCCTAGCATTGACAATAGTGCTTAGAAGATGTAAAATATTTGAGGCTGATTAACTCACTAGATTTTTGCTTTGGGGATGTGCTACTTAAATTCCCAATTATGACAAAGAGTTACTTTTCTTGCTCCATTCTCTGTGCATAAATTTCCCTTAGGCATCTCTAAAGGAACTTACAGGGCAGAGCACTTATTTGTTCCCCAGCCAAATAGCATCATAATATAATGTTAATTGTACACTATTCATCACCATCTCTTAAAATCCACACTCATTTTTTTCTTCTTTCTTTGTAACTCTGTGCTCATAATTTAAGATCCATTTCACTAAAGCCAAATGGTTGATGTTTTATAAAGAGGTAAAGATGACTATAAAGAGATTTTTCCTTTAGGTTTCCTCATTAAAACAGTTTCAAAGAAATTCAATTCAAAGTATGCGCATTAGGAACAGAATATTTTATCCTTTCCCAACACGTTAACTTTTATTGTATGATGCTTGGATCCACACCTCATTAGTTTCTGTTTTGATGTTTAATTTTTTAGAATTTCATGTGTGTTTTATAAGTTGTATTGGAGATAAAATAGGATGCATTTTAGTCTGGATGTCAATGAGCAGTTTGAGCATGCTGTTAGTAATTGTAGTTTGGTTTCAGTCTATATTGAAAACTAGTATAGACTACTGATTGCAACAACAAAGTCTGAAACAGAGACTTGTAAACATGGATTTTGCAGATATGGTACTGAGAAAATTTTCTTAGTTGATTTTTACTACCTTAGCAGCTAATTTAGATAAATGATAATATATTTACAAGAATATGACAGGCATGTTTATTTTCAACCTCACACATGCAACAAAAAAGGAATTTCCAAGTTATTACCACACCGCATCTCTAAAGACATAATTTCTAATTAGAAAAATGAAAAACATTTCTTCTGACCTTTAAAACAAATGCTGCAATGTGTCAGTGCAAATCAGTACATGTTTTAATACTGTAAAATAAATTTCTCATTAACGTACACTACTGACACTACTGTTTTCTAGTAATTTTAGAATACTTATATTTCTGTCATGGGTATTTTTAATTTTATTTTATTTTATTTTATTTTTTTTATTTTTGTCCCTTTTTTTGTGCTTTGAATCTCACTTCTATATTCAGGGGATCTCACAACTTATATATCTGGGTAGAAGGAAGAGCTGGTTAAAATACCAAATACTTGCCTTCCAAGCATCCCTTGATAAGCTTGAGTATATCACATAGGCCGATCAAGTGTACCGGCCCACAATATTGAACCCAGATCTAGGCACAGACAGGGACAGAAGAAAGGAGTCATGGGAAAATCCAGTCTGTTGGCTGAGGCCTGCAGCCCCAGCATTACCAGGTCTTCAGATGAAGCGAAGATAGTGGTTCATGGCAGTGTCTTGTGAAGAGCAAGTGATGGCAACGGGGGTCCGGTCCTGGGGTAACAGATTTCAGTCTTCAATCTTTGTGGCATGATCCTCCTAGCTGCAGTATTCCTGGAGATTCTGTGAACTACTGAAATCTATTAATTATCCAATATACATTTAAGCATTTCCTGCTTAAATGAGTCACACTTAGTTTCTGTTGCTTCCAATTAATGTTTTTGATGGAACAGTGTATACATCTTGCAAAATGCTTATTTATATATATCCACTTTGGTTACAAATAAATGTAGTCCAAAAATTATTAATATCTTAACTTTTATGTAGAAAAATGTCATTTATATGATTATAGCTTGTGAATTTATAAAAGAGCCATAAGCAATTTTTTTTTTAGTAAAATTGATTATATGTAAGTAGGAATTTATAACAAAGTCACCACTGTTAGGAATACAGTAAATTGGGTTCAGTCAATGGGGCTTCTTTATGTGTTGCTTAAAATAGTGAACTTGTTTGCATTGTCATATGCTATACCTCTTAGACTGTTAAAATAATATTATGGATGACATTCCAGATAATGTGTGACATCCCTAAGGGAGTGGGATTACTTTACACAATTGACATATATAACTGATGTTTGACACATCTTATATCAAGAAAAAAAATGAAGTGATGTGGCAAAATTCTAACAATGTTGGCTTACTGATAGAACAGTATTTTGTTGGTTTCAAATTTTCTTTTATTCATCCGGAAAGCTAATCTTGCACTTTCTTATCTTTCATAATGTATAATAAATTAATAAATAAAAACCAGAATCTGAACTCAGTAGCAAACAAGAGAGGAGGTGAGAGTAGGAAAAGGCCATATGCTAGCTCTCAGAAAATCTATATTCCTTGGAAGCCTGAAAACATAGGAACAGGAACCCCCAAAAAATGGGATGAAGGAAAATGCAGAGATAATACAAATTGGTTGATTCCTGTTTACCAGCGACTGCTTTTTAATATTTTATTTGAATTAGCTCACTTAATCCTTACAATGACACAATAGGTCCTTATTATCACCTCATTTTACAAACAAGGAGACCAAGTCTTAGAGACTTAAGTAAATTATAACAAAGTCATAGAATACAATTAGATGGAATCAGAGAGCAAATTTAGGCATTCTGCTGGAAAAGGTCATATTCTGAAACATCAAACTATTGTACACTATTTCTCTACCCCTGTGATTTGTGTCGCCCTATGACTTCTTTGGCTGATTAAATACAAACATAAGTCTTATTTGGCCTAGAAACTTCTACTTTATTCCTTTAAGAATCCTGCCTTGAAAGAGCCCTGAAGAGACCCAAATGGGCAGAAATCATAGCTCCTAGCTGGCATCCTCACCTGACCTCCTACCTGACAGCCAGTACCAACTTGCCCACCATGATAGTGAAGATGAAACAGCCATTTTTCACACTTCACCCCCAGCTATTTGAGTTGTCCCGGCTGAGGCCTCAGGTATCATATAGCGATTTTGATTTGATTCCATAATTGAATGATACTTTGGGAAAATTAGGTTTGGTGTGAGTGTATTTTGCATGTGAAATCTCCCATCCACATACTCATCTACATTGTGATTTTGCTACTGCTCCATCAAGGGGTGATGTTTTTATTTTTTTTATTTTTTTTAACATTTATTTATTTTTGAGACAGAGAGAGACAGAGCATGAACAGGAGAGGGTCAGAGAGAGGGAGACACAGAATCTGAAACAGGCTCCAGGCTCTGAGCTGTCAGCACAGAGCCCGACGCAGGGCTCGAACTCACGGACTGCGGGATCATGACCTGAGCCGAAGTCGGCCACTTAACCGACTGAGCCACCCAGGCGCCCCAAGAGGTGACGTTTTATTATTATTATTTTTTTCCTTTCTATTCCCTTGACTCTGACCTATCACTGTTTTGACCAATGAAATAAGGTAGAAAAAAGCTCTGGGTATAGTTCTTTGTTGGACTGAAAGTCTCTAGTTGCTTTCTTTTGAAACCCAAATGCCATGTTGTGAGGAGGCCTTGGAGAGAACCACATGGAGGACCACATGAGGCCTTCAACTGAAGTTTCTGGATTACTGTATGATTGGAGGAGACATACTGAGTATTTCAGCCTAGCTGTTTGTTACATTCCAACAGAATTTCCAAACATTAGGTGGCAAGAAGAGACCATCCCTGCTATGCCTTATTTGAATTGCTAAACCACAAAATCATGGGATTGTTTTATTCCCCTAACTTTTGGAATGTTATACAGCAATAAATAATCAGAACATTCCTGTATTCACCAGTACTTTTCTCAGTGCTGGATTTATAACAATGGATAAAATAGACAATATTCTCCTTACAATTGATTTGTGAGAAACAGAAAAAATATAAGTATCATAATAAGTAGAAAAGATTTAATTTCAAAAATAAGTTCTATAAAATGATACATACATATATATGTAAAGGTAATGTGTACCACAAGGCAATATGATATTGAGTACTTTTGAGGGAAAATGGTAAGTTAAGATGGAAGATTATGACCAGATTTTCTGAACAGATAATTAAGCTGAGATATGAATGATGAAAGTAGCCAGCCATGGAATATCTTTATGTTTAAGAAAGAAGGAACAGTAAATACAAAAATCCTCAGGTGGGAATTACCTTGACATATTTCAGGAGCAGAATAGTAGCTAAATGGTAGGAAAGGCAGGGGGGCATTCAAGATGGGAAAAGACAGGCAGATTGGGCCTTATGAGCTATGAGGGGAACTTGGTCTCATTGTGTGAAAAGTAGGAAGACATTGAAGGGAGCAAAGGAAAGGGATTTAATTTCAGAAGGTCCCTATGTACACCTCACCTAGTTTCCTCATTATTAATATCTTACATTACCATGGTACATTGTAAAACCAAAGAAGTAGCGTTATTAGCACTTTTTTATTAACTAAAGTCCAGACTTTATTTGGATTTTACCAAATTTTCCTTTGCATTTGGTTGCTATGTTCTTTAGTCTCCTCTGGTCTAGTCGTCATGTGTCCTTAGCTTCCTCCGGTCTGTTAGTATCTCGGACTTTGTTTTTCATGACCTTGACAGTCTTGAGGAATGATTAATGGTTTCCATTCTGGTTGCTATGTGGAAAATGGATTGTAAGAACAGAAATGTGAAAGTAGGAAGAACAGAACAATGTAATTGAAACTATAGGGATAAACTATCTCCTTTTGTATTAAGTCTTCCATACCCAAGGTATAACTTACAACACATCTCAATTCAAGAGCTCAGTAGCCATATGAGATAGCATAGCTGTAGAATACTGGAATTGGCATGCTCTAGAAATACTACTTTCCCAAAGAAACAACAAAAAACAATAACAAAAACCAAACCTTTTATTAAGAGTATAATATTTAAAAAATTTAGATAGGGGTGCCTGGGTGGCGCAGTCGGTTAAGCGTCGGACTTCAGCCAGGTCACGATCTCGCGGTCCGTGAGTTTGAGCCCCGCGTCAGGCTCTGGGCTGATGGCTCAGAGCCTGGAGCCTGTTTCCAATTCTGTGTCTCCCTCTCTCTCTGCCCCTCCCCCGTTCATGCTCTGTCTCTCTCTGTCCCAAAAATAAATAAACGTTGAAAAAAAAATTTAAAAAATTTAGATATTCTAGAAAGTGATAACCAAAAAAATTCACTTCTGGCTTATTTAACAGGGTCAGGCACAGTGATTTTTACAACTCATGTTCTTTTAGAGACTCTATCAGTCCATTGGCATAAGACAATTAGTCTTTCCCCAGGGATAAGTCAATTTGACAGGAAGAAACTAGTACATGCCAGAATTCTAAAGCAATATGCTGTGGTTGGAGTCTATACTGTAAATGTAAGAAAGAAGTGTGATGTAACATCTCTACAGATAAGCAGGCTTCCATGTATGGAGTTTCTGCTTGGTTGAAAAAAGGAGAAAGGATCCAAACACATGTAGGGACATGAAGACCTCAAGTTTCAGACTGAGTATTAGAGAAGAGTGCCTCCATATCCAATAAAACTGAGAAGGCCCTCTATTCCCTGTTCTAAATGATCTTTCTTCCTATGATTAGCAAATATAGATTACAGCACTTGAACTCTTCTAGTAAAACAGAACTTGGCATGTGTACATCATGGTTGAATATATTCAACTCCAAAGGGTAATAGAGTAGTCCCTTTTTATCTGTGGGCGATATGTTCCAAGACCCACAGTAGATGCCTGAAATCACAAATAATATTGAATGCTATACACATATTACACTTTTTCCTGTACATATATAACTATGATAAAGTTTCATTTATAAATAAGGCATAGTAGAAGATTACCAATAATAACTAATACTAAAATAGAACAACTGTAACAATCTGCTGCATTAAAAGTTATGTGAAGGTGGGGCACCTGGCTGGCTCAGTCGGTAGAGAGAGCATGTGACTCTTGATCTCAGAGTTGTGAGTTCAAGTCCCACATTGGCTGTGGAGCCTACTTAAAAAAATAATAATAAAATAAATAAGTTATGCTAATAAGATCTATTTCTCTCAAAGCAGCTTACTGTACTGTACTCACCCTTCTTGTGATGATGTGACAAGATGAAGTGGAGTGAATAATGCAGGCATTGTCATAGAGTGCTAGGCTACCACTGACCTTCTGACAATATGTCAGAATGAGGATCATTTGCTTTTAGGACCACAGTTGGCCACATGCAACTGAAACTGGCTAAACTGAAACCATGGATAAGGGGGAGTACTAAATTATGAATTAATACTCACAAGGAATCACAGCAAGTCATGTTATAGCAGTGGAGTAATAAAATGATGCAAATGGAATGGGGGGACAGTGAATGATATACCAAGAGTAGAAGACCTAAAGAATTAGTCCTAACATCTTCTCAGAACTTTTTACATGGGTAAAGATTATTGAGGACCGCTGAAAGTTTTTGTACTTGCAGAGTATCTTGATTACTGCATTGGAAATTAAAGCTAAGACATTTAAAATCTTTAAAAAATTTACTTAAATTAATAATATACCCACTACATTTTAACGTGAATAACATTTTTTTTTGTTCAGTAACTATATTTTTAAAGGTATAATGAGAAGAGTGGGATTGTTTTATGTTTTTGCAAACCTCTTGATTACTGGCTTAATAGAAAATAGCTAGATTTTCACGTTTGTTTCTTCCTTTACTCTGTTGCAATAAAGGTGTTATGCAATTTTTAAAAAAGTCTACTGAACAGTTGTAAGAGAATGAGAGTGAAAAACACTAATACTGTCTTAGTGTTATTCTGAAAATATTTTTGACTTCGTGGGCCATCTGCAGAGGACTTCAAGAATTCATTCATAAGCCACACTTTGAGAACTACAGGGCTAAAGGAATTGATTGGTTGGGATGGATGGTTGTAGCTGCTGCTGCTGTTATTCTCACCAGATAAGACATTGACAAAGGTAAATGTGGTGTTCCTCACCCTTTTGGCCATAGCTTACCCTGTTCAAGACTACAATATTCCTTAAACACCAAAAGGAGAGAAAACATATCATATACCATATAGGCCAACCTGGGTATTTGACATTTTCACTTTATATTATTTATTTACCTAAATACTCTGAATTGTTCTTTCTACTAGCAGAAATTGTTAATATCCATTTTTACAAAAGAGGATAGTGAAGTTCAAGATGGTAAATAACTTTACTTGGCATGTACAACTAAATAATACCAGCGATGAATTCCCTAAGGCTATGTTTTTTCTATAGTATTTATGCCTTCCCCTTAAGCAATAATTATAAAATACAGCAATAATTAAGAATTATGGGAAAATGAAGATTAGCTGTGAACATAGTACAAATTGGGAAATGAAATGACTTGAAAAAAGTCTGTTGCAAGGAAGTTACAAATAAATAGGAGTCCTAGGTACATGTGAGGAAAACAGACTTTTGTTTAAACTGCATAATAACAAAAATGTTGGTATCTACTGAATAAAACCAAGGCTTATAGGAAGAGTGTCTTCTGATTCAATTAAGCGATAGAGAATGGCAGACATCAGACACACTCTGTGGAATAAAGAGGCTTTGTTTTTGAGGAACTGAAGGAAGGAGGAAACTCAGAGGTTGTCAGCCTGAGGCATGGCTGCTGGAAGACATAGGCATAGACACTTGGGTAACCACAGTCATTACAAGGATTTTTAGAGTCAGCCCTGTGGCTGATCATGTATGCAATTCATATGAATTCTATTTCAGTAAACCTATAGATGTCTATAAATAGTTTTTATGAAGTTTTTTTTACATAAAATATAAGATTTAAAAGTGTATGGCTTATCTCATTTCATTTTCTTGCTGCCAGGTTCACTTTATTTCTGCATAAAATGGTGACACCTTGGGTTATTGGGTTAGATTTTCCTTTGTAAATAACTCCAGTGCTTTCCTCTGATAGGCAATTCAGATTATTACTTATGAGGGCCATCAAACTGCAGATGCATTTAGCTGCATCAAAAATAAAATACCCATTGCCTCATGATTCATGATATGTCCAGAGAGCTTAAATATTTTAGTGTGTATAATATATTTTGTCACTGTAAGTCACTTTCACAACTGACTGTGCAAAAAGTTATTAGCTGGTTGCCAATATTTTCTCAAATTTGAATTCACCTGCATGTCATTTGCCAAACTGTTTCTGAGGCTAAATAAGGAATTGCTATAATGTGTATAAGAATTAGAGTACATCTAATGTTACATCCAAGTGAAATAAAACATGTCTATAAAGCTGGGGTTTTTGTTATCATCTTATAACCACACATGACGTAAAGATATTACTGTGTCACACTTATCTATCATCATAATAAAATTCATTTAATTCTCCATCCTGGAGATCAACTGATGGGGTAATCAAAGGCAAAGCAAAACTAT
The DNA here is from genome assembly GCF_018350155.1 of Leopardus geoffroyi. Lineage (NCBI taxonomy): Eukaryota > Metazoa > Chordata > Mammalia > Carnivora > Felidae > Leopardus > Leopardus geoffroyi. Next base: position 24,118,599 of record NC_059338.1, on the reverse strand, counting down.
CTGGGTTTATGTGGGAGCGAGATAGAAATTCAACCCTTAGGACAATGGTATCTGCTAGGGATGTTTCTGTCCCTTTAAGGAGAGGAAGAGTGTACTGTTCATAGTCCAAGGGAATCATCAGTTTAATTATCATGTCTATTAGTTTCCTACTGGCACTGTAACAAATTACCACAAGCTTACTGGCTTAAAACAACACAGATCTGTAGGTGCCTGGGTGGCTTAATCGGTTAAGCGTTCGACTCTAGATTGTGGTTCAGATCAAGATCTCATGATTTGTGGAATCAAGCCCCAGATCGGGCTCTTCACTGACAGCACGGAGCCTGCTTGGGATTCTCTCTACCTCTCTGCCCCTCCCCCGCTCTCTCTCTCCATAACATGAATTTGTTATCTTACAGTTCTGGAAGTCAGGAGTCAAAAATGAGTCTTAAGAGGTTAAAATCAAGGTGTGTGTTCCTCCTCAAGGCTGCAGGGGAAAATCCGTGTCCTTGCTTTTCCTAGTAGTAGAGGCTGCCTGCATTTTCTGGCTCATGGCCCTTTCCTCATTATCAAGTACATCACTTCAACCTCTGTTTCCATTACCACAGCTCCTTTAACCTCTCTCTTAAGAGGACCCTTATGATTACATGGGACCCACTCAGGTGATCCAGGATAGTCTCACTATCTCATATGTAATCAGATTTGCAAAGTCCTTTTTGCCAGTTACAGTTACATAGTCCTGGATTGTGGGAATCAGAATGTGGACATCTTTGGAAGCCATTACTCCGTCTACCACACCAAGGGACTTGATTATCGACTCTGTCACACATATTTTAATGTGCCTATCAAAACTTTTTTGAATGCTTACTTTGCCAGGTACTTTGCCCTCAAGCAGCCTACAGTCAAGCCTCTTATGACAAGTCTAATGGATAATTCAGTTACTTTAATAGATATAACTAATAAGCATAGAGTGGTCTAGGAGCATATTGGAGAAGCAGTCGACCTAATCTGTGGGGCTTGCGAAGGCTTTCTGGAGGAGTCCACATCAAAAGGCAAAGCTGAAGGATAAATGGTAGGTGGTCAGTTAAATTGTATGTGGTATAAGGGAGAGAAGCACCTGAATTCAACCACCTAAGCTCCCATGTCTATCTGGCTTTAGACCCCCACATCCATCTAGGATCCACTGCTCCTAGCCTTGTTTTAGTCCCTCATGTCTTTCATAAAACCATTGACTATACAACCTATCTTAAAATTAATGCTTCACCATTATAACATCTCTTTTGCATCCACTCATAACTCCTTTACTTCTCGCCTCATTTTTGTCAAGTCTACAACATAATGTTTATTCCAATTTTGTGACATTTCGGTACTGTAGCTATGCTGCTGAGTAAGGCAGGTGAAAAGCATACACATATACTGACAATCTCTCTTTAAATTTATAACCTTAAATCTTGAGTAGCTCGTAATGCCCCCTGGCAAACTGAGTACAGTCCTCCCAGTCCCATTTCTCTCCTGCTCTCCTGGGCAACTACCTCACATCTCCAGCTTTCCCCGGATTTCCACCAACTCTTTGTCAGCTGCTCACTCTGCCTTCTGTCTCACTGTGCCAATCAAAACAATTAGAAAAGAACTTCCACAGTCTTCCCTCACCACGTCTATCCACCTAGCTACCATTCCTAGGCCTCAGAGTTTCAGGAACCATAATCTCGTCTCCATTTTCTTTTATCACAGATAAACTGTACTTCCAAGTACAATCTTTCCACTTGTGCACAAACTCCCCCCTCCCCTTTCTAACCTCCTCAAGGACATCATTTCAGTGAACCTGGTAACTGTCTCTTGCACTAAAAAATTTTCTTTCTCCCTACTGGAACATTCCCATTAGCATACAAGCATCTTATTATTTCTCTTCTCTTAAAAATAAAAACTCTCTCTTGGTTTAAAATTGCCCTCCAGCTATTAACTCATTTCTCTGCTTTCTTTTATGGTAATATTCCTCTAAAGAATACACATACTCCTCTCTCTTTTCCAAATCTCTCTTAAACTTATTCCAAATAGGGTTTTATTCTCCACACTCCAGTGAAATGGCTATGTAAAAATACTGCTAATATTTTAGTAATATAGCTCACACTAATATAACACTTACTACCTTCCAAGCACTTTGTAAAACCATTTAGTAGCTAATCTAAACCACACAACAACCTGCAAGGCAGCTAGTAAAAAGTGGCATGGGGATAAAAATCCAGACAGATGCTTCTGAAGTCCTTCTTTTTAGCCACTACATTATATTGCTTCTCCAAATAACAAATAGCCTCCATATTATAAATAATTGGTCCTCATTTTATTTAACTTATAACAGCATTGTTAAAAATAATTTTTTTCCCCAGAAATTTGTCTTCCATTGGCTTCTGGGACTCCACATTCTGATTTTCCTCCTACTTTACTGGTTATAGCTCTCAAGAGGAACAGGTCAGATAAGCAGATAAAAAATGTCTGGTTCCTTGTCCTTAAGGGTGTGATATTTACTAATGCAAGAGGTAGACTGGTGAGTAAGTAATCTCTCCACAATGTTTAAAGAGAGATCAATTCAAAGTGCTGTGGTGTTTAGAACTAGAATTTACTAACTGTCCTGAGGATACTTTTAAGGAGTGGTATTAAAGCTACATTTTCAAGTATAAGTAGAAGCCTGCCAAGTGGCAAAGGTGGGTAAGATTGTTCCAAACAGACTCAAAGCATAAGAATATAGAAACCTACATATGTTGAAAAATAATAAGTCTAATTTATTATTTTATCCCCGTTTCATTTGATTTTGAATATGTACACCTGAAAACTAGGCTAGCTTGCTAACAAAACAGCAACATGGAGTAGTGGTTCTTTTTAACTACTTTTCAGCCATATGCACATTAGACTCATCTAGAGAAGTTTTAATAAATATTGTCACCCAGCCTGTGTCACAGTGGCTCATTCATTTAATTTCTCTGGGTTGGGAACCAGACACTGGCATTTTTGCTCCCCAGGTGAGTCCAGTCTGAGCCAGAGTTGTAAACCATTGTGCCAGAACATAAGCGAGGTGGGAAAGGATAGCTAGAAACCAAGTCTGGATGCCAGATCAAGTCCAGACCTAAAGGTCTTTTAGCTTGTCTTGAAGGATGAATTTAGTTCATCCTCTAGACGAAACCAAAGAAGTTTTTATGATGCAATTATGAATTTCATGATGTGATTAAATCAGTGCTCTCAGAACAAAAAAGTAACTTTAGAGAATAGCATAAAGTTGGTAGAAGGACCACTGTTGCAATACGATAGGCATAAGCCTCTTGTCCTAGTTCTCCCCAAGCCTACTATAATGTGTGGCTGATTTGCCAAGATGCTAAATGAGGATGATATTTAGGATGGTAACTGACTGGATGTACTATTGAGAGAAAAGGTTAAAGATTTCTAATCTGTCTTTTTAAAAAAAAAAAAAATTTTAACGTTTATTTATTTTTGAGACAGAGAGAGACAGAGCATGAACGGGGCAGGGTCACAGAGAGGGAGACACAGAATCTGAAACAGGCTCCAGGCTCTGAGCTGTCAGCACAGAGCCGGATGCGGGGCTCGAACTCACGGACCGCGAGATCATGACCTGAGCCGAAGTCGGACACTCAACCGACTGAGCCACCCAGGCACCCCTAATCTGTCTTAATATAAAGGTCTCACGATGTGTTTTATTGTGTTTTGAATTTGAATTTGTAAATTCTTGGCTAAATCTGGCAGCAAATTGGGGAAGCTAAGACAAATATATTGGAGTGGTTTGAAGCGATCAACTTGCTTCTAAGAGTTGTAGGATTAACTTTGTATTGAACATATGCATCTCCCATTGTTTCTTGCAAAGTTTTGTTGGCCAACAGACCAGGTGATCTAGAGGTGTCCCCTGGGTGGCAGTTACAAAAACTGGGGCTTCAGATGAGTGTATAAGCTCTTTTCTGGGAGGTTCTGGCAAGCTGTAATGAGGCTGAGAAGAACACAAAGATGGTGTCCTGGCCTGTGTTCCCTGACAGCTTCTCAGTAGCCTCTAGATGTGTGGTAAACCTGAAGTCTGTCTCTTAAGCTCCAGAACAAGTGAATGAACCTTTTTCACAGAAAGACTTGGGAGTATGTTTTAGACTGTCTGTCTGTGTGGTGCCCTGGGGGTGGTAACCTGCCAAGAGCTGTGTCTCTGATTGTTACAGTCTCATGGGACCCAGAAATGCAAGCTCTCCCTAGCAGCCAGCAAAACCAGTCGATCAAGGAATATTCCCTGTATGGATCATGCATGCCCGCTGGCTTTAACAAGGCAGAAGGAGAGTATAGGACTGGGGTGTATCCACTGACTCTATAAAGGGAGAGAGAGTGCAAAAATGGTGCCCACTGGCATCTCCACCCCCAGAGAGAATCCCAACAGGCACTTGTGCCTCTGGCAGATGCTTTAAGATTAGCAAATAAGTCTCCTTCATACATGGTCTAGACACTTTTCACATTGCTGCATTTGTACTGGTCCTGGGGGTGAGTGAGTCTATGTATGAGCCCTTTAAGAGAAGTATTTCACTTCCCTACAAGCTTTGGGTCTCCTGAATGTGAGTCTTGTTGGTTTTCAAGCCAGTCACTTGGGGGTTCCTCTCTCCATTGCACATCCTAGGGGTTGGAGTGCCTGATGTGGGGTGCAAACCCCTTGTTCTCAGGAAGAAGCTCTGAAATTTGTGAGATGCCCCTGATTGTGGGTCACAATACCATGGGTGGGGTTTTTGGTGAAACCACATTTAAGAAGTTTTGTTTGATTCTGGGGTCCCTGGGTAGCTCAGTCGATTAAGTGTCTGACTCTTGATTTCAGCTCAGATAATGATCTCACTGTGTGGGATGAAGCCCCATGTCAGCCTCCATGATAATAGTGCAGAGCCAGCTTAGGATTTTCTCTCTCTCTTTCTCTCCCTCTCTTTTTCTCTCTCTGCCCCTTCCCTACTCGTGCTCTCTGTCTCTCTCAAAATAAGTAAGTAAACATTTAAAAACATTTTTTAAAGGTTTTGGATATTTTTAATTGGAGTTATATTGACTTTAATATTTTATTACAAACTGGGACAAAATAAACAGGTTTCTATGTAAATTGCAACCACATTGAAGTTGTTATTTCTTTGAGATAATTCTCAAGTCACCTTGATTTAAGTTGTGTATTTCTCTGAACTCTTTGGTCATTAGTATAGATTTAGTCTTTAGGTTTGTTTTCTCAAATGACAATTCACATCCAATGTGTGTGACATTTTACCAACTTACCTCTCAAGGAAATTCTCATTTTTAAATTTGTTTTTGTTATTTTTTAACGTTTATTTATTTTTGAGAGAGAGAGAGAGAGACAGAGAGAGACAGAGAGAGACAGAGACAGAGAGACAGAGCATGAGCAGGGGAGGGGCAGAGAGAGAGAGAGAGAGGGAGACACAGAATCTGAAGCAGGCTCTGGGCTCAGAGCTGTCAGCACAGAGTCTGACGCGGGACTGGAACCTGTGAACTGCGAGATCATGACCTGATCCAAAGTTGGACCCTTAAGCAACTGAGTCATCCAGCTGCCCCCCCTTATTTTTAAATTTGTTCAAGAACATCACTAAAATTAGTTTTACTTACATTGGCTTCTTGGACTCAGTGTGATCTTGCTGCTACATCTGATATCTTTGATGCTTACCTGTGATTATCATAATCATTATGTCTATGCAACTACCCCTTTTACCTGTGATACTCTGCATGCACAGGTACTTTGGTTAGAAAGAAAGCTTCCCAGGTTCAGTCCCATTTTTCAATATGCGATTACTGAACAGCTTTATAATAACCTCTGAACCAGTCTTCAAGGACATAAGGAATTTTTATGACTGACTTGGAGTAATCTTAAGTAGGATTCTGAGTTTCTTCCCACATGAAATCCTAAAATTCAAGGTTAATATCAAATATATATATATATATATATACATATATATATATATATATATATTAGTTACCTATTGATGCCCAAAAAGTTACTCTAACAATGGATTCAAGGTTAATATTAAACTTAACTTTTGTATTGGTTATCTACTGATGTCCAATAAATTAAAACTTAAAACAACAGAAACCACTTACTACTTTGCATTGTTCCTGTAGATTAGAATTAAGATTCTATAAGAGTAGTGTAGTGGGTTGTTCTGGCTCAGAGTGTTTCATGAGGTGGCAGTCAAGATGTTGGCCATGGCTGTAATTAACAACACTTGACTGAGGCTGCAGGCAACACTTGTAAATGACTCACTCATACGGCTATTTGCAGGAGGCTTTAGTTTCTACCCAGCTATTGATACGAAGCCTCAGTTCCTCATCATTTGGGCCCCTCCATAAGTCTTCTTGAGTGACCTCATGACATAGTAACCTGTTTCCCCCAGAGCAGTGGTTTGAGAGCATACAAAAGCAGAAACACAATGTCTTTTATGACCTATCCTAAAAGTGACACTCATCATTTCTGCAATATCCAGTTGCTTACATAGGTCAGATGTGTTCAGTATGGAAAGAGATTTTAAGAGAAATGAATGCCAAGCAATCAGAATCATTGGGGGTGATTTTGAAGTCTGGCTACCACAACATATAAACCAGGTTAGAGTCCTTTTAAAAGCCTCACTATATTATTGGGAAAAAAATAAAAGTATATATCCACCAATCAATAATACTACTTTTCTCAATTTTGGGGGAGATAAAGAAGGTCAGTTTATATTGGCTATTTGTAATATAATTGAAACTCACCAATTGAAAAGGTCCAATTTTTCTGATTTAAATTGATTTTCTTCATTGTAGGGCTAGCACAGTCTCATATTTCTTAAATAGTACTCAGAACAAACATTCTAAAAACAGTTCTTATTAGACTGTGGGCTCCAATTTAGACAAATTAGTTCCCCCCACTCCCCCACTCAAACCAGGTTTTCATTTCCAAGTGAAAAAGTACAATTATAATCTTTTAGTTTAAATAATACAGTAAGCTTATTCTCTAAAATATTCTCATTCAAGGTTATCATTGTGCATCTAGTACTTTAAATGCATTATCCTCCTGTCACAAAACTAAACTTAACTCATATAAGTTTAGATATTTTATGCAGCTACACAGCCTTATGACCTCAGTAAAGAATAATAAACCGTTTAGGTTACAATCTTATGACAGCCCCAACATTAAAAAAATACAATGATATGTACTAATACATATATGAGTTCTGAAATGTGAAGACAATATTACTAATGATTTTGGTGAAACAATGAGTATATATTTTATAAATATTTATAAATATAAGTATATTTTAATTTTATCCTTTTCTGTTGGTCAGTTTTTTCATAGAAGGACTTAATGAGTAACTTATGCTCTAGGAGTAATTAAGTTCATAAAAATAGAAATTTATTTTTTAAAAAAGATACATTCTTCTTTCTAATGATTTACTTCTTTTAAGCTTTTGTTGTTTTTTCCTTTGCTTGAGCAAACTGTCATGAGAATTCAGACTCCTTTTTGTCTATAAGGGCTTAAGCTTCTGTGAAATAACAGTGCTCAAATTAATGTATACTCATTTTCGTTTTGCAGCTGTACTAATGGTTTTATTATATTCACGTAAATATTTGTATTTTATTTCTATTTTAGTGAATGAAAGTATAATCTAAATAAAAAAGGGATGCCTATTTAAGCTTGGTGAAAAGTGGACAGTTGAAGATTAAAAAAAAAAGTGTTTGCATGATTTAAGATAGCAAGACCAATGGATTACCAAACACTGGTGCCTGAGGAGCCAAGCATAATGTTACCATCCTGGAAAGCTATGTTTATGAGTATTCAGCTCACAGGTGAAGTAGCCGGAGAGAGAAGAGTCCCTATCAGGGAAAATGCTGACAGATGGCAGATTTGCTGATTCTTTTCTCTCATAATGAAGCAGGATGCTCAGCAAGAGTTGCAAGCCAGATATTAATGCATTTTTCATTTACTAAGGCCAATAAGGTTTTACTGCTGCAATGGGTAATGTTTCCAGCTGCCATTAGACAGCAGACAACTTATTCACATATTAAATTAGATTACTAAAGGTAAAGAAACAGTGTCAGAAAAAAATTAAGTTAAAATAAATCCACGGTACAATATTTTTTAAAAAGTTGATATCAGAGTTAATTAAAGGACAACGGCTTTTAAAATTATACTCTAGGAAGAGTCTTTGTAGTAAAAAAAAAAATATATATATATATATACATATATATATATACACACACACACATACACACACATTATATACATATAACATATATATACATTGTATATTATATATAATTATATATACCTTGTACATATATAATGTATATATAGAGTATATATACACACTTACATATTATATACACACTTATATACATTATATAATATGTATTATATATACATATACTATATATGTTATATATATAGTATATGTATATATATTAAATGCTTATTTTTGAGAGAGATGGGGGGAGGAGCAGAGAGAGGGGGAAACAGAGGGTCTGAAGTGGACTCTGTGATCACAGCAGCGAGCCTGATGCGAGGTTAGAACTCATGAACTGTGAGATTATGAGCTGAGCCAAAGTCAGACACTCAACCAATTTAGCCACCCAGGTGTCCTATATAATATGCAGATAGATACTATGTATACGTTACACACCACACATGCACACATACACACGTGCATACCCATCTAATCTGAGTCCCACAGGTGCTACCCCAAAGTCAGAGACACTGGGCACCAGCCCGGCGGCATGCCCTTCTCTGAGATGTGCATTTCCATCATCCAGGATCTCTTCCCCAGCTTCTTAGTTAACTAATTTTAGCCTCTTCCATTTGTTTGTGCAGACGTAGGTGTGGTAACAGCTTCCCACAATTGCCCCCTCCATGGTAACTTCTCTTTTTGCCTTTCTAGTTGCCAAGTTAATAATTTTACACCAAGTTAGTATATTGTTAAACAATTTTAATTTCTCTCTGTTAAAGTAACCAGCATAATTTCTCCCTCCTGACTAAACTCTGATACAGATGTTATACAGAAAACTCAGAAATTTCATAGCACATTAATTCAACGGCAGGTTGGAAAATGCAGTTCTCTTATTGCGTATACAGAAAATAAAATTTTTCTTAAAGCTCAACTGTTATCTGAGGTGATATAGGTATTTTATTAGTAATTATAGGAAAAGAAATTATCAATGAAACAGAAGTTTCTAGCTGAAGGTACTCTTTAGAAACAAACCTACAAAATTAGTTTCAAATTTCCTGCTGACTCTGCCAAGCCTCTAACTTGAGGCCTTAGCTTATACCTCTGTTGGCATTTTTACACTGAATTTTATCTGAACATTCAAGGCTAATCCAGCTAGCATTATTCTTCTTCTTGTCGTCTTTGCTGTCAGTCCATTATGTTACTCTTTTGTGTCACCTATTTTTTTGTCCTTAATTTTCATCCTCAGTTTTCATCCTCTGTGATTCTTTTCTGAGGATCCCACCTCCCATTGTGCTTGACTACGTATTATGATCTTTTGACAGTGACCTTTGCAAACTTCATTCCATGATAAGTAAAATATGTCTTTAATCTGTTTCCAGAATATTCACTATGTCTCTTTGCCTTAAAAAAAAATTAGTTCCATCCCTCACGATGCCACTTCCTTGCAAATCTCCAGACTGGAGGGGTTCAGGGTCCAGCACTTCAGTTTAGACACTTTCCTGTATTCCCTGTTCTAGGTCAGGCAGATCTATATGCTCCTATGTGCTCCTGTAACTTTTATCTATAACTGTGTATCCCATGTGCCTTCCAGTTGGAGAGTTCGAAAAGTCACTTCTAAAAGTTGCTTCTAGATAATTCCTGGCATTTAACATCGGGCGTTGCAGGTAAATGCTGTCTGGTTTGCACGGTCATCCACTGACCTTTTGTTGACTCCTCACATTCAGTCTTGCATGATTTCCTGCTTGTGTTGTTACTGCCACCATTATTACTGCTCCAATTCGTTCTCCAGTCTTTTACCAAATCAATGTTTTCTTCCTAAAATGCATAACTCCTCCTGTCACTTAGATGCTTGCAATTCTTCAGGGGATCTTTACTGTAAACTCCAGCCTCCTTAACATTCATTTACCTCTCCAGGCTCACGTCTCACAAAACCTACCTTCACATTTGATGTGAACTCCTGAAATTAAAAGAATATTTTTGATTTGCGTTTCTTAAATTAAAGGTATATATTTTTTGACTGTGAGCCACAACAAATATTCCCTCCACTTTAATGAAGCCCTCTCTCCATTATTTTCTGGGTTAAGTTTTATTTTACTGTCAAGATTCACCCTCACTAACACATTCTTGTGTCCCCAGTTATGGATTAGGCAATTTCTCACGTGCTTCTATATACTGGTATGTGTGACTATTATCTGATTTATAATTCTGTTTGAATGTCTTCCCATAAAACTATAATTCCTTTATGGGTAAGGGTCTTATTGAAATGTATATCTCTAGAGTCCAGGGGTTAATAATAAAACTGATATGTGCTAATAAGTAATGCAAAACATGAACAATGAGCAAGTAAAGTGTATAAATTAGGCTACATCAAACATGTATCTAAGAATCAGGGCCTATACCCTCATAGGTATTTTCAAACAGATAAGTAGAACACGCACATTTTTATTTATAAAAATTCAAATTCAATCACTGGGATTCAGTAACAAATAATCAAGAAATCATCAAAGGTTATGAATGACATACACACATAAAATACAGATAGCTATTAAACACATGAAGAATTGTTCAACCACATTTATTTATTTAAACCTTATGAAAACATTACTTTTTACTTCTCATATTGACCAACTTTAGAAAGTTAGATGAAATGTTGTGGACCAAGAGTATGTGTAACCAGTGTGCTCACACAGCTCTTCTGGGTGTATCAACTGGTATAAACTTTCTGATTAAATTTTGCAATATCTGTCAAAATTACAAATGTTCATACTGTTTTTGCTAAATTATACAACTTCTAGGAATTTATTCTCTAGGAATATTATGTCAGGCATGAAATGACTAGTTTACTAATGTATCAGACTATAGACAACATTGTTTCTTAAACAGAAGGTATAAAATATGAATTATGGTATACCATAAACTATTAACCAGTTATAATTAAGAAAATCTTTATGAACTCATAGAAAATTATCTACATGTTACTTAATGCAGTATTCAAAAGGAGTCACAGAACAATGTATAAAATATGCCACTCTTTTTATAGTTTGGGGATTAATAGGTTGGTTATAGTAATGATACATGTTGTCGTATACTTTTTTACCTTCATGTAGTATAAGCATTTTTAATAACATAAAGTCTTCCAATCCATGAGTATGGGATGTCTTTTCATTTGTTTGTATCTTCTTTGATTTCTTTTAACACTGTTTTGTAGTTTCCAGTGTACAAGTTTTTCATCTCCTTGGTTAAGTTTATTCCTAAGTATTTTATTCTTTTTATGTTTTAGTAAATGGGAGTGTTTTCTAAGTTTCCTTTTTGGATTTGTCATTGCTAGTATATAGAAATACAACTGATTTTTGAGAGTTGGTTTTATATCCTGCAAGATTTGATTCTTAGTTCTAACAGTTTTCTCCCCCTTAGAATCTTTAAGTTATTGCAAACTCTTGTGTATGGTTTATGACTTTGTTCTCAAAGACCCCCAACCTTTCCGTGCTTGGGTATAGGCAAGAAAGACACCAGAACTTCCAGAGCCTGTCGGTTGAATAGATGTTCTACTCCTTTCTTTTCCCAGGGATAAGATGAGAGTTGGGGATTTGCTCCTTGTGAGATAATAGAAAAGTATATATTGGTCTCTGTACTGGTTCCTGACACAGAGCTTCTGAAAATCTTGTTATTTCCTGGGTGATAGGGATATTTTTTGCTGTACTGAGGTGATATTGAGATGACTCTGAGTGGGCTCCTGGATTACTCCTGGATGGGAGCTGATAACCAGAAAGACCAAACCATGATTAGAAACTTGGAATTTTCAGTCCCAACCCTCATATTCCAGAGAAAAAAGAAGAGCTAGAAATAAATTTAATGATCATGCCTATGTGACAAATCCTCTATGAAAGACCAATCATAAGGGATTCAGAGAGCTTCCAGGTTGGTGAACCCATCTGCACTGGCAGGATGATCCATCCAACTCCACGGAACAGAAGCTCTTATACTCAGGACACTCCCAGACCTTGCCCTATATATTGCTTTATCTGTATCCTTTATCGTATCTTTTAATAAACTGATTAACATAAGTAAATGTTTCCCTGAGTTCTGTCAGCTGCTGTAGCAAATTCATCAAATCCAAGGGAGGGATTGTGGGAACCTCCAATCTGCAGCCAAGTCACCCAGAAGTTGTGGGTAATGTGGGGACCTACTATTTGGGATTGGCATCAGAAATGGGGTAGTGACAGTCTTGTGAGTCTGAGCCCTTAACTTGTGGGACCTGATGCTCTCTCTGGGTAGACAGTGCCATAATTGTGTTAAATTGTAGGTCACCCAGTTGGTGTCACAGAGAAGTGCTTCTTGTGGGGGGGGGGGAACCTCCACACATTTGGTGATCAGAAGTACTAGAATTGAAGTGTTCTGTGTGAGTGGTGAAGGAGACTCACAGGAAAGAAAGACACAGCAGGGAGGAGCTCGGTTTTCCCTCTACAGAAGGTGCAAGACTGAGGGTGTTCTTTTTACTTCTCAAATGATCTGAGCAGCGAAGGGGAGCAGGTTAAGGGAAGGCCTCTGACAAAAGATAGTAGAGAGTGTCAAAAACTCTCTACTGGCTTTAATGTGATTGGCTACATGCTTGCCTGGGATGCAGCAATCTTTTAACTGGTTGCTGTATTCCCCGCAGAGGTATTTTTTTTCCAATTTGTTGTTAAATCTCTGTCTTGGTGGGGGAAGAAGTGTCTAGGTTTTCCTATTCTGTCATCTTCCTGACATCATTCTGCTCTACATTTTTAAACTGGTATTTTAAAAGCTGCCTCCTCAAGTTGTGAGGGTTAGGTGAGAAAATGTCTGTCATATCTCTGTAAATCCAGGAGGAACGATGATGCTGGACTAGAAATAGGAGGAGAGGTCCTAATGCTGGCCAGTTGGCTTCTGCTTCCTCTGTCCTTGTGTAGCTGCTTTATTCTGTTTATTCTCACATGCTTTATCGTTTATTGCTGCAGTTTAACTTTCTCAATACGGCAAGAAAAATAGCTTCTGACAGTCTCCTAGTAAAACTTAATAGCACATCCAGCACGGAGGAGAAAATGGTTTCCCTCTAATTTGCTGATCCGAGTTTCTCAGTAAAGGAACTTATTAGTAGGAACTCATCAACTAGGATCAGTGTCTATCTCTGGAACAATCAACTGTGGCCAGGAGGCTGAGTCGCAGTTGAGCAACAGTGGAGATCCTTTACTATAGTGTAGAGAGAAAGAATAACAGACTAACTCTGGGAATATGATGCCTGTCAAATGATAAATTAAGAGCCTATTTTTCATGATACAAAGTTATGTTTTTTCATTTTGATTTTCATTAAAAACTTTGCATGTGTGTATAAGAATATAGTCAATTTTAGTATAACAATATTGGTGAGTTATATGTATACAGTATAAAATAGTGATAATTCATTTAAAAATGATTTTATAATTTTTAAAAATTTTATTTATTGTTTGTTTATTTATTTTAAGTAGGCTCCCTATCCAATGTGGGGCTTGAACTCATGACCTTCAGATCAAGAGTCACATGCTCCACTGACTGAGCCAGCTAGGTTCCCCAAGAATTAGACATTATTGAGTTCAAAAACAAGTATTTCAACGTATATTTAAACATGAATATGTATGCCTAATATTTGGGCACTTGCTACAATATGAATTCTCTTTCTAGGTAATGAAATATAAATTTGACCTTTTCACTTGTTTTCCATTGTTCCACACATTTTTACTTTACAAAGGACACCAAAATATTTTATTTTTAAACAAATATAAAATACATTATTTTGTATGACATAATTAAGTGTTAAGGAAATGATGATAGAAAGTTTGCTACAAATATCCCTGGAGATAACTCTGAATAATCAAACGATACCTGCCCTTGTTCTGTATAAATGGTCCACAGTATGGACCAAACATTCTATTCCCCATTTAAAACTAAATTCAAGAAATGATATGAACCTTCAGGGATTATGAATCAATTTTAATGTTTTCCATCTGCCATGGCTATTGGTCGTGAGTAGAGAAAGCAGTCAATGAATCTTTCATTAGTATTCTTGACTGTGTGCCTGACTCAAATAATAATGTCTGGACTTAGGAGGAAAACACAAAAGATTCCGCCATTTTTACTTTAATGTACAGACATATTGGCTGATGTCTAGAACACACGTTCAGGAAGTTGAATGGAAAGGGTATCCCCAATATTTTGAGCATTCCTGACATTTACTAATACTATTAGCATAAAGCTCTAATTATATCAACACTGTTCATAATTTGTATGTCTATGAAGAGAACATTTGTATTATAAAGGCTATGCAGTTTTTCCTTTTTTTCAAAGAAAACTAACACTTTGGAATTGCGTGTCAATTATCCAAAATCTTTCCTCACCATAATGGTATTCTAATGAACTTGCATTGGTGAAAAATGGACTTTGAGACTTAGCTATTTCCCATTTGACCTCCCAATACTTGTTTCCACAAACGTGTTACATCTATTTTGTTCTCTTGGATCCGACAACCCCTAGTGTAATATGTGAGACCTAGTAAGAGCTCAATATATATTCATTGAACATTGAGTGAAATAGTAAAATATTTACTCATTTGCTGCCCAATATGGCAATGACATACAGATCTCCACATTTGCCTATATTATTTCCCATGTGTGGAAGTTTCTATCCACTCCCCTTGACCCAATTAGGATCTGTCCTTAGAGACCAAAATCAATCTATATCTCACTTTCCTGACTGTCTTTGTGAACACTGATTATCACATAAATTATACAGATTACTGTTTTTTTCCCCAAGTAATAATACTATCATTTAAAAGGCATTTATTGTGTGTACTGCCTCCTAGATAGGTTTTTTTTTTTAGCTCTTTGAAGCCAGGTACTGTATTTAAATTGACTTTTTCTTTCAAGTACTTTGTTCCAGGTCTTATAAAAGGAACTCATTTATATCAGCACTTTATGGAGAATATGCATTTTTAAAAATCACTTTTGACCATCTCTAAGTTGGTCTACCCATGGGAAAACATTAGGAAAGACATCAAGTCTCTCCAAGACAGAGTTTTTGTTTCCAGATATGAAGACAAACTATTAAATCTATCTTGACCTTTCCTTGTTTTAAGTAGCCCTTTGCAGCAGAAATGTTTTCACAAAGTTCCCTATCATTTACAAATCTTAAAAAAGCTACAGTGTGACAATTGTTAGTAAAATTTGTTGACTCATCACCTTGGACACAGAAGCAATTGTTTACCAGTTTATTACACAAAGCCTCTTCAGCATCATGTGACATATTATCAATATATCAACTTATTATACTTTATGAGGGTGGAATCTTTTCAAATTTTTTATAGTACATCTTGACCTAGCACCACTGCTATAATTTTATATGCTGGCATTAATAGATTCTCACCAACTATGTGATTTTGCATAACTGCTGAATAACTTGCTTCTTGAAGCTTTTCACTTACTTTTTTTAAAGTTATACTGTTTGAGATTCCAATAGTTGTTTAAAACAATCAATACCTTTACCTCTCAGATGCTGTGATATTGCATCAAGCAGCTTTACAATCTAGCTGGAGATATTGTGGCATATCTAAACTTGTTTGCCACACACAATGAGATAAGACAACTTGCATCAGTATCCTGTGAAAGACCCGGTGATGAGTACTTTTCATTATAACAAAGGATTTATTTTGTGTCCTCTCTTGCACTAGTGTAGTGAAGGAACTTGAAAATTGTAATTCTTTATCTCTAATGTTATAAAAATTATTCATAGTTCTAGACCTTCCAGCTCGTACATCATCTTCAAAAAGAACATAAAACTATCAGACATGTTTGTAAAATGTAAAACTAATAAAATATATACGAGAAGGGCATAAAAAATGAGAAGACTAAAAACATGAAAACTTCACAATACAATGTACTTCTAATCTACATAAGCCATGTATTGTAGCACTTAAAACAGCAGAATGACAGGGGTGGCTGGGTCACAACATGTGAAAATTCCTTCTTTATAATTAAAATTTCTCTGCGATTTTTTATCATAGGAGTAAAGCATGCTCTTTCTTTCAAGTAAGTCAGCTGTATGCAAGGGGAACTGGGGGGAGCTAATTGAAGAGGGATAGATTGAAATACTCATCTGCTGGTTCCTCTGAACAATAGAATACTCACTAATTATCAATAGCCTTTCTCATCTTGTGGAGCCTGGACTCCGCCAAAGGAACATAGCCCTTCTGTACACTGTCAACTGGGCCTGAATGCCCTTGAAGCAATTGGTAAAGGGGCCATCCACTGCCCATCATTGTAAGCACTGGTCTCACATGGCATGTAAAGTTAACAAAACAGCAACCTTGCTTTTGTTTAATACATATTCTCTCACGGACACTCTAGTGACTTCTTGCTAAAAACAGGGTTCCACGGAACTCTGGTTGAGAAATACTAGTTGTTGAATTTTAAAGATGAAAGCATAATGATTATAAAGGTGAATAAATAGAACTTATTTATTTCAATTCTGTCATTCTATATGAGCATTTGGAGATTTGGGGCATATGTATTTAAAATTAAAACAGTGAAATAGGAGATATGATAGTTTTGCTTAGTTGGTGCACATTTGAATACACGCATGAAATATTTTACTCAATTTGAGGAATGTCTTTCAATTTGACATTTATTGTTTAGAATTTTTTTGTTTTAAAATAAAATTGAAAATGAATATTACTGCATATTGCATAATTATTGCTGAAAATAGTATTTTTCAATGGCGCAGTGCTAATACATAATCAGCTCTGGATGTCAAATGTACTAGGGCAGTTGACATCATATTGTATTTTCACTTCATGAACTGCATTTGAAAACACATTAACTCTACCAAAATATTTTGTTAATGTATAGCACTAATTTAATCTTTTAACTTTACTTTTTTCCAATGTCGTGTTACTATAAATAGAAAAGACAATGAAATAACATGCACAGGAGTCCCCTTGTCTGTGGTTGCACTTTCTCAGGCTTCAGTTATTTCAGGTCCATCGTGGTCCAGAAACAGGTGATCCTCGTTCTGATTTATCCTCAAAAGGCCAATAGCAGCCTAACACTAGGTCACAGTGCCTACGTCATTCATGGCACTTGTCTCATCATGCAGGCACTTTATCATCTCACAGCATCACAAGAAGGGTGAATACAGTACAATAAGAGATTTCGGGATAGACACCACATTCGCATAACATTTGTTAAAGTATACTGTTATAATTGTTCTATTTTAGTATTACCTATTATTGTTAATCTCTTACAGTGCATAATTTATAAGTTAAACTTTATTATAGGTATGCACACATACGAAAAACATAGTATATATAGAGTTTGGGACTAGCTGTGTTTTCAGCCATCCCTGGGGGTCTTGGAATGTATTCCTCCTGGATAAGGGGGGACTGCTGTACATTATTGCCTCGTTCCCTATGGAAGCTTCCATAGCTCTATTTCCACTTGAAATAGGTACCACATTTTACTTACTGGTTTCAACCAGTATATTTTCAATTTTTGGAAGTTCTTTTCAGTCTTTTTTCAAATATGCTTTTTTATTCTTTAAATAATTGTGTATTCTTTCTTTATATCTTTAAAATTTTGTTTGAATATATTACAAATATTTAATAAATATACAATAATCATAATACATTATACTTTTATGATTTGATTCAACCGTTCATGACTTCTGCCTTTGCACATCTTGTCTTGTTTCCTTATAGGTTTTATAATCTAAAAACAGATATTTATGACTTCATGATTTTTGCTGTGAAGTCCTATGCTGTCCATTTGAGGCTGGGAAAGGTAGGCTTTATTGTAGGTGGCAGTTTATGCCCAGGTAACAATCGAGGAAGTTACAGTGGAAAGAAAGAGAGAATGGCTTTTCATTCATTTATTCACTAACAGATAATTATTTACTCAATAATCCACTCAGTGAAAGCTTTCCTGGTACCTGGCATAGCATTAGGGAAATGTGCTAGGAACTAAGCATCATTTTGGAGTGAAAACTCTAAAACAATAGCTTCCCCCTTTTTGTTGTTGTTGTTGTTCTTGGTTTGTTTGTTTGCTTGCTTGTTTGATACCCTGCTACTTCCCGCACAACACTAAGAGATATCCCACTTAAAGGAATTTCAAAATATTTCAGTATAATCATTTAATATTAAAAAGAACAGATTACTTATGGAGAGAAAGGATAGGCTCATAGTTTGTTTTTCACTGTATCTGTCCATATTGTTTACTCTATTTTGTGCTCTATTAACTTCTTAAGATTGATGGAATTCAGCTTTTTTTCTAGAAAGTTTTTTTAACATTCATTGCCCACTGCGATCAAGCTAGTTTTTAAATTCATTAAGTGAATATCTTTAATATTCCTCTATGAGGTAAACATTGTTCTTTCCACTTGACATATAAGGAAACTGAATATCAAAAGAGGTTAAGTAATTTGCTTAAGTTCACACAGGCTTGCCTAACACCACAGTCCCCACTGTTTTTCAGCATGGCTCACTGCATCACTAATGAGTGACTACTATGTGACAGGCTGACTGCTGGAATTCAAAGCAACATATGAACCAGTACCTTCTTCTAAGACATTACAATCCAGAAAAGAGACTGATTACTTATGCTGAGATGTGATAGTCTATACTAGAAGTATGAACAATTATGGAGTACAAAGAAAGGATGATTTGGAGTTGAGGGAAAAAGATTTTTCTAGGGATAAAAGATTAACTTACAGGCACTTGGGTGGCTCAGTCGGTTAAGTGTCCTATTCTTGATTTTGGCACATGCCCCACATTGGGCTCTGCACTGACAGTGTGGAGACTGGTTAGAATTCTCTTTCTCCCTCTCTCTCTTTCTGCCCTTCCCCCCTCTCATGCTCTCTCTCTCTTTCAAAATAAACAAACAAATGAATAAATAAATAAACATTAAAAAAGACTAGTCTAGAGTTTTAGTGGCACTGAGACAGAGTTGTTGAAGAACCCCACCCCCCCACTTTGTTGTTTTACATACCGCTAACATAATTATCATTCACTTATAAGGGCAATTGTTTTGAATAAGAAGTTCAAAGAAGGAATCATTTAACCCTATCTACAAAAAAACTTTATAAACAAAAAGATACTAAATATTTCATTATGGCTTTGTTCCCGAGGGCAAGGAAATATGATCAATAAAATCTTACAGTGATACCTTTGTGTTCATTCAAGGCTATGGAGTGGCTAGCAGGTGCTTGGCAATTCAGAGTTTATCTAACTTGAAAGTCTCATTGCAATTTACCATCCATTCCTATATATTCATTAATATTAACAAAAACTTACACAGTGGTATTTAAAAACTAAATGTGAACCACTGAACATTAATTTTTTGGAGGGTACCTTTTTGTAATTTATTATTTTCAGTAGCATTTACATAGTTCTCTCTCTTTTAAAATGTATATTATTTCACTTTACTTGGCTTCAGAAAATTCAAACTTAAGCAAAAGAAAAGTGAGCAAGAATTTATAATCTTTTCAAAAAGTTATTTTGAAAATTTTCAGATTTACTAAAAAGTTGCAAAAATAATGCAAAAAATATAAATTTCTGAGATCCACACCAAATTAACATTTCTTCTTATCTGTTTAATTATTCTTTCTCTCTTCTCTCCATGTGTATACATGTGCGTGTGCTTTTATCTGTAACATCTGAGAGTAAGTTGCAGAACCGATGCCTTATCTTTAGATAATTTCACGTGTATTTCTCAAAAGCAGGAAATTCTTTTACATAACTTCAGTTAAATTTTTAAAATTAGAAAAGAAATATTGCTACAATATTAATAATTAATCTATAGACACTAAAATTTTGTAACTGTTTCATTAATTTTTTATAAAGACCAAAAACCTCAATGATTCAAGATACAATTCAAAGCAGCATTACATTTAATTGTGATTCTTTCTCATGTCTTTACTCCAGAACATGTCCTGAGTTTTTCTTTGGCTTTCATGTCTTAACTTCTGAAAATTACAGGCCATTCATAAAAAAGTCCCTATATTGGCATTTTTCTGGTGTTTCATAATGATTAGATTTAGTGATGCAATTTTAGTAGGACTATCACCAAAGGAAATCTTTGCTTATGTCAGTGAATCAAATTAAGAAGCCCATGATCTTAGTCAGAACTCATGCTCTCTTATGGGCATTATGGGTGTAACAACATATCCCCTCCCCTGCAAAAAGTGGACAGATTACAGTAGCATGAATCAAGAAGTCCAATATTGGTATAATCTTATTTTTGATTTGACTTGGAATTTTTTTTTAAATTAATGTTTGTTTTTTGAGAGAGAGCACAGTGGGGGGTGGGGAAAGAGAGAGGGAAACAGAATCGGAATTAGGCGTCAGGTTCTGAGCTGTCATCACAGAGCCTGACTCGGGACTCTAACTCACCAACCACAAGATCATGAACAGAACCAAAGTTGGACATTTAACCAACTGAGCCACACAGGTGTCCCAGAATTTTTTTTTTGGCATTTATTCATTTTTGAGAGACAAAAAAAACAGAGCATGAGACAGAGAGTGACAGCTCTAAACTGTCAACACAGAGCCTGACATGGGGCTCGAACTCATAGACCCCAAATCATGACCTGAGCTGAATTTGGACACCCAACTGCCTGAGCCATCCAGGTGCCCTGTTTTGATCTGACTTTGAATTTCCAACTTTTGGGGCACGTGGGTGGCTCAAGTTGGTTGAGCATCTGATTCTTGATTTCAGCTCAGGTCATGATCCCAGGGTCTTGGAATTGAGCCCTGAGTTGAGTGTGGAGCCTGCTTGGGATTCTCTCTCTCTCTCCCTCTGCCCCTCTTGTCTGTTTGTGTGCACTCTATCTCTCTCTCAAAGAAAAAAAAGTAACAAAATAAAATAAATAAAATTAAATAAAATTAAAAAATAAATGAATTTCCAACTTTCATTTGGTTTCCCTAAGATCATATTTGGAAATAATTAGTATTTGTTGTATATACGCACTGTTTTAATTCCTTGTATATAAATACTAAATATAAATCTGGTATTTAAGTATAAATACATGGGGAATATATATATGAATAAATTCACATATATGAATATATACTAGCATATGTTTCATAGGGACAAAGAATTTTCAGACTCAAATATGTTTGGCATAGGCATGGAATAAAATATTATTTAGGTAAATATGATCTTGCTTTTATTAATGACAAAAAAGTATTTCAGTTAAGAATAAGTATCAGTTTTGGGCATTGGGAATCTTGGGTTTTAATATTTGTGCCAGTTTTACCAACACTTTTAAGACTTTGGGTAAGATAATTATTTCTTCTAAGTAGCACTTTCCACAATTATTTAATGGAGATAATAGAATACAATATCATAATTTACCTCCTATCAGGGGAACTGTAAGAACAAAATTGAGGTAATATATAATATTGACTTTAATTAAAATTACTTTAGAAACACAGTATTACTTTATGAATCAATAGTTCACAAGAGAAGTGACCATGCTGAAAAATCTGGAAGAAATGTTACCCCATTCATTTTGTTTCTCAGTAAGTGGAGGTGGGTGTTTCACTGAAAAATGACCATCTGCCTACCATAAAAATATTGGATCATTCTTTGAGAGAAATAGACTAGTAAAACTTTGGAATTGTGACATAGGTTCACTTTTTAATATTTCAGTTATGAAGGGCCTCTGCTGGATGAGAAACAGTAAGATATTGCTGAAGGTTTTATAGCTGGCTCATTTATAAATACTCAGAACTCTTTGCAGGTAATAAAACTGCATGCCAGGTCAATCATAAACTCCACCTGCTTCTCATATATTTTTGGTTGCTAAGCTTACAGAGCTTTCAGACAATTTTTATCCTTCTCTTAATATTCAAGGCTATTGTTCATGTCTTTTCTGTGTTGTCATTATATCTCTCTTTTGGTAATGTTGATTGTTGTCGGTCGTTATTTTTACAATTGATCTTTTTTTTTTAATTCATCAATATCTCTAGGACCAAATATATCTTCCAGTGTCTTCTCTGACTAAATCTGTACTGACCATCCCCTTCTTCTGCTCTGTCGACCCACTGCTCTCCTTATTCATACACCCAGGTACAATTGGCCATTAAATCTTATGTTGAGTCTGCAAGTCCCTTTAAAACTGTTTCAATTTTCAATGTTTTCTGCCTTGTCATAATTTAAGGTCCACATCTCTCAGAATGTTGTAGTGGCCTCCTGGTTGGTCTCCCTGTCTTCCTTGGGTTCTCTTTTCAAGCTATTCACATCTTTAAATAGCATAATTAAAATCATTTTGCCTTCTTGTCCACACCCTTCTATTAATTTCCACAAAATGCCAATTCAGATTCCTTCGGGGGGAGGCTTGTGGTGAAATCTATAAAATATGGGCTCCCAAACTGCACATGAGTTGACTCCCTATTCTACCTTGGACAAGTTTTTGAAACTCTGAGAGCCCTACTTCCTTTATTTGCACTAAAACGTGTAGGATGGCTATGAAGATGATAGGAGCTCGGTTACATAAGATACACAGAATACTTCGCAGAGCATCCTTAGCCCTCTGTTGATGTTTCCTTCCTTCTGCCTTATAATATCCATGTACATGTCTGCTTTTTAACTTTCAGTGCTCTTTTATAAACACTATTATTTCCTGTTTCCTACAAAAATTCCAGAAGCTTTTCCCATCTTTTTATTTTTCTTCTTCCTTGTTTCTACAAACTAGAATATTCACTGGATATTATGTTCCTTCCTGTTTTCTGTAAAAATCGTATTCTGTCCCTTGAAGGGTCATCTCACATTCCAACTGTGGCATGTGTTATTTTTAAATTTCTTCCCACAGGAATGCTGACTATTTCCTTTGAAGCTCCACAGCACTCTGTTTTTGCTTGTGCTATTTGGCACATTCTACCTTCTATCATGTTATTTGAATTTTTGTTGCCAAACTCTCCATTCCATATGGTTAGCCAATTCAGGGGCTACTTATCTTAAGACACCCAACAATTTTACATGCTAGGAAGTCAATAAGTATTAATGTGACAGATTATATTTTACAAAGATTGCTGCAATATAACTCCCATCCCACATGCTCTTATGCAATGTAACACTGGCTCATTCCTCATCAAGAGCTATAGTGCCGTTCTCTGCCCTCTTGAGTCTGGGCAGAAATTGTGCCTGTTTTGGCCAACAGTAAAGGTCAGAGTAATGCTGTGCCTCTTAGCAGCTTCTGCTTCTTACCTCTGAGGATGTTTGCTCTTGAGAGGCCCCACCCTGAATCTCCTTTTTCTCTCTGTATTTCAGTTTGAATAATTTCTCTTGATCTATGTTGATATATCTTGAATATAACTTCAAGGTCACTGATTTTTTTCTTGTCTACATTAAGCCAATGGTGAGCTTGTCAAGGGATTTTTTTTTATTACTTACTACCAAATCTTTTTTTTTATTTTGAGTAATTCTATTTCATTCTTTCTTATAGTTTTCATCTATGCTAAAATTAATATTCTCATCATGCACACTAATTCTCTAGATCCTTCAACATAATTAATAATCATAATTTAAAAAATCACTGAGGGGCCCCTGGGTGGCTTGGTCGGTTAAGCGTCCGACTTCAGCTCAGGTCATGATCTCACGGCCCGTGAGTTCGAGCCCCGCGTCGGGCTCTGTGCTGACAGCTCAGAGCCTGGAGCCTGTTTCAGATTCTGTGTCTCCCTCTCTCTCTGCCCCTCCCCTGTTCATGCTCTGTCTCTCTCTGTCTCAAAAATAAATAAACATTAAAAAAAATTTAAAAAATCACTGATATTGAAATATCAGTGGGTATTGAATCATCAGTGGGTATTGTCCTATTGATTGCTTTATCTCTTTATAGTGTATTACTGTTGTTGAAATCTGGAAATTAGATGTAGTATAGTGGAAGCTGAGATAAACAGTCTTATCTGGAAATGGGCTTGCCTTTTACTCTGCAAGACCCCTAAAAAATGGGGTTTTGAGTCAAGCTAGTTAGGAGTTGAGGTACGTTGGATTGTGTTTTTTCTATTGTTACCCTTAGTATACCATAGGCCTCAAATAGTTCTAGTATTAACTTATGTTTAGTGTTGGTTTAGATTGGTTTGCCAGTAGGTTTATCTCAATATCTATGCACCCCTCAAATTAGGGATTTTCTTTATGTTGCATCTCAGAGAGGATCTCTCTCCACATTCTTGCCACTCTCTCTACAGTAGACCATTTGATACCTGGAGGTACTGGGCACAGGGCATCCTGTGTTGTTCTTTTTTTTAAATGTTTATTTATTTATTTTGAGAGAGAGAGAGAGGCATAGAGGGAGACAGAGGATCCAAAGCGAGCTCCGTGCTGACAGCAGAGAGCCCGATGTGAGGCTTGAACTCATGAACCGTGAGATCATCACTCAAGCTGAAGTGGAACACTTAACCAACTGAGCCACCCAATCACCCCTCTGTTATTCTGATTAAACCTCAGTATTAGATATAGGACATTCTCTGTAATACTATTTCATGCCCCAAAATAGGTCTCTACCAAGGATGGATTTCTGTCCCAGCTCTAGGAGTGGATTTTTTGTCTTCCATTCCTTAGATGTAATGGTTTTCCCTAATGGCCTAAGGGAGACAGTGTTTGTTTGTTTGTTTGTTTTCCCAAGCAGATGAAGTCTTTGATTTGTGGAAGAGATAGGGAAGAAGGATCTAGGAAGGGCTTTCTTGGCAGCTGCTGCTCTTCTCTACCAAGCTTGCAACATGAGGCCTAGGTTCCGATTACAGAAACTGTGAGATGATTAGTGTTTATTGTTTTAAGCCCTAAGTTTTGGGGTAATTTGTTACACAGCAATGGATCTCAATAAATGTTATCTACTAGCTGCTGTCATGTAATTGTGAGGACAGTTAGACTCCTATATTAAGGAGACTTGCCTAAGGAGATATTTGTAATACCGAAACTAGACTTGTGAGCCAACTCCCAGAATCTGTGAGCAGTGTCTTTTCCTACTACATTATATTACCTCCAGCTTGTTCATCTATCTTTTAATGAAAGAAAATCTACTGGTTAATATACCTCTACTATTAATTTAGGATTATGTACTTTCAACGAGCCATGTCATGTTTAGAAATAACTTCCTTTCCTGAGGGCAATAGTTGTAAGATGCTATACCTGCACAGGATTCAATGGAGGCTCATTGTGTGCAGAGAAACATATAAATCTACATGAAAGGGAAGATATTAGTGACTCCTTAATAGCTATAGGATTGCCTCTGAATAATAAAAGGAGAATTTCTGTGAATTTGCCAGTAATAGGTAAGAGAGTTCATTCTAAGTAAAATGTAACCAGTAGAATTAAGAGAGGTTCACATCAAAGGCTTATCTAAGTAGGTGAAGATTGTACTGAAAGAGAAAATTTAGTGATTTAAAAATTATAAAAGATTATATTTCTTAAGGATATGTTTAGCTACAGTGTTTGGCATGAGGAGGTAAAGTATGGAAGTGTTTTTAGTTGGGGTGGATTAAGTGCTATAAAAACAAACCTAAAATCTTAGTGGCTTACCACAATTAAAGTTATGAGGTTTCCTCATTCACATTACAGACCAATATGCAAATGAATCATTGGAATAAAGGTGTTCTAACTATGCAGGTGTCAGGAGGTCAGGTTTTCTGTACCTGTGGCTCTTCCATGTTTCAAGGACTGAATTCTGTTGGTCTGGCTAGTAGGTAAGTACCATTCAGACTGGGGAAGGTACACATGCTTTCAGCTACCTTGGCTAGAGGTAACATGTGCCAATTCTATTCTTGTTCTGTTGGTGAAAACAACCGTGTCAGATTCTGTAAGGAGTCTGGGCAATAAGATCTAACAGTGTCAAGATAAAATGAATGTTCACAAATAACTAGCCGGTTTCTGCCACAGAATGTGTGTCTTCATAACTGTATTAATATTTTTCATATTCTTCTACAATAAAAAGATGTCAGGAAAGAATATATATGGAATTGAATGGGAGGAGATGGTGAGCAGAACAGATTAGTTGAGTCACATCTGTATTACTGATGTACTGATATCATATCTTCCTTAGATGTCTAATTCCTTAAATATTTGCTATGATTTGATATAAGTTACCAGTGACACTATCTGGGTCTTGAGGTTTTTTTAAGTTTTCACATACAAAATTATTTAAAAAACCAGATATGGAACTATCAAGACTTATCTTCTGTCTTGTTGGGTATAAAATTTTACAGATGTCAGTCAGTTAGTTCACTGGTGTTGCTCAGATGTGTAGACTTTCTCCTGTTTTATTGTTGTGCTTTGTTGGTGCATGGAGTTGAGTTACTGGAGAATCCTCTGGATCCTGTTTGGCTTAATTTCATTCTTTGCTAGGACATATCTATTTTACTTTTTTCCTCGGTAATAAGGAATGAACTTTATTTGACTCCTAAACTTTGGTCTTTTGAGTTCAGAAGAACCTCTCAATTCTGGCTGGACCTAAACACTGACCTATTCCTATACTGAGTGATCTCTGGTCCACCTTCTTGGCTTTCAAACCTAAGGCAGCCATTCTCAGGTAGTCCTCATGGAGTCTTTCTTGACTTGTACATTGCAACCCAGCTCTTAACTCAGGAGCCACGAAGGATCTTCATGCAAGTATCTGATGCCCTTCTTTTGCACAGCTCTTTCTCCTCTAGACCCTGAGAATCCTATCTCCTCTCCACACTTGACCTTTGCATCCTCAGTGTAGTGAAGACTGTTGTGTCTTGTTTGGACTTAACTTCCCTCCACTACACAGTGAAAAGTGCTCCCAGGCAGGAATCTGGTCTAAACATGAGTCTAAAATCGTGAGTTTTTTTCTCTCAGCAATTGTATGCCTGCATTGGGATCTTTGTTGCCTGGAAATGTTCTGATTTTATAGTAGTTTACAGTAGAAGGCATGTTCTATAGCAGTTTCTCTATTAGGTAGGAATGAGGTATTCCAGCTGAGTCATCTCTGGTGATCAGTAGTTAATAGATGATCAAGTTTGTTTCCCTTGGTATTTATGTGTTGTAATATTTTAACACCATAGAGTGCATGTAATATTATTGTATGGATACAGTGTAGTGTCATGCATGCTAATTTTACATCTAATCACAAGACTTATGATTCATACATTGATGTTAATCACCCTATCTCACTGTTAGGATAATAAACATTAACAGGCAATACTAATTCATCTTTCAGATGCTGTTTATTCAGTAGACACCTAATTGCAGCAACTATTTCAATTAGTTATTATGAAATAAAAGAAAAAGAGTAAAATGAGGACCACAACTTACTAAAAACCTAGTCAGGGCTTTCTTCTCTATGTGTTCTTCTGATGCATATTTTTACATATATTTAATATGTATGTATTATATATATATATATAATTATTTCATATGTTTTCCATGTAATATATCTCATACTATATATCAAAAAGAAAGAATGAAAAACATTCAAGTTTTCTCTGATGCTGACATTTTCCAAATGTCGTAGTTTATAAGGAAATAATGAAAACCCATATTACATGGGAGAACACTCTGACCTTTTGCTCAGAGATTGATATGAGTTTTTGGGCAAGCTCTGTAAAGAAACCCAGAGGTAAAATTCGGTTACTAATAAGTAATTGAAGATTTCAAAGGTCACAGCTCTAGCAACAATTTGGTCTTCAAGGTAGGACATAGAATACATTTATTTTTCAATTATCAGTTTTCCTCTTAATGTTGTTATAGAAGCAGCAGACATGTGTAGAGTGTTATTTTCCTCAGGTGACTTTGGATATTGATTTAAAATTTTTCTTTTCCTTTTTTTATTGGCGAGTACTTGACATTTAAAATACACAATCTGATAAAATCTGACATATGTATACACCTGTAAAACCATCACCACAATCAAGATAATAATGTAATCATCACGCCAAAAGTTTCCTAGTGAATCTTTGTAAGCCATTCCTCCTTATCCCTATATGCTTTACAAATACAGAAGACATAGTGGTTTTTTTAAAATCATTTTACTGAGGTACAATTGACATACAAAAACCTATAGATATTTAATGCATACAACTTGATGAGTTTGGAGATAAGTATACACCTATGGAACCATCACCACAACCAAGGCTATCCATTTATCCATCATTTCCAAAAGTCTCCTTCCCAAATCCGTGTTTTCTTGTATTGGATCTTCTGTTGTGGTAAGAGCACTTAATATAAGATTTACCCTCTTAACAAATTTTTAAATATACAATACAGTGTTGACTATAGGCCTCATGCTGTATAGTAGATCTCTAGACTTATTCATTTATGTAACTGAAACTTTGTATCCTTTGACTATATCTCCCCATTTCTCCCTCCCCTAGCATCTGGCAACCACTATTCTACTTTTTTTTATAGGCTTGATATTTTAGATTCCTCATAAAAGTGAATCACGCAGTATCTGCCCTTTTGTGTCTGGCTTATCTCACTTAGCATAATGTTTTGGGTCCATACATGTTGTCACAAATGGCAGGCATTCCTTTCTTCTGAAGGCTGGATAATATTCCACTGTATGTATCTACTACATTTTCTTTATGCATTACTCTATTAATGGAACTTTAGGTTGTTCCCATATTTTGGCTATTGTGAATAATACTGCAATGAGGAATACAGATATCTCTTCAACATCCTGACTTCAATTCATGTGAATATATACACATCCATGGCATTGCTGGATTAAATGGTAATTCTAGTTTTTAGTTTTGAGGAACCTCCATACTGTGTCCATAGTAGCTGCACAAATTTAAATTCCCACCACCAATTTCTAGGTTTTTATCCTTTTATTCCAGGTTGTCCACTTTGTTGGTGTGTAACCATTCATAATAGACTCTCATGATTCTTTTTATTTCTGTGGTATCATTTGTAATGTCTTCTTTTTCGTTTCTGATTTTATTTATTTGAGTTTTCTTTTTTTCTTAATCTAGCCAAGAGTTGGCTGTTTTTATTTTTCTTTTCAAAAAACCAACTCTTAACTTCATTGATTTTTCTCTGTTATTTTCCTAGTATGTATTTCATTTATGTCTGCTTTAATTTTAATTATTTCCTCTTTTCTGCTAATTTTGGGTATAGTGTGTTCTTTGTTCTTTTTTTGGCATAAAGTTGGGTTTGTTTGAGATCGTTTTTACTTTTTATCATAAGCATTTATTGCTATAAAATTCCCTCTTAGTACTATTTTTCCTGCATCCCATGAATTTTGATACTTTGTGTTTTTATTTTCATATGCCTTAAGGTTTTTTCTAATTTTCTTTTTTATTTCTCTTTGACCCTTTGATTACTTAAGAGTGTTTTGTTTAATATTCATGTATTTTTAGATTTTCTCATTTTCTTTATTGATTTCTAGTTTCCTTGTCTTGGGATTAGAAAAGAGACATGAAATGATTTCAGTGTTCTTAAATTTGTTAAGATTTGTCTTGTGATCTAGCATGTGCAAGAGAATGGTCCATGTGCACTTACGAAGAATGTGTCTTTTGCTGCTTGTGGTGGAATGTTCTATATATGTCTGTTAGTTACAGTTGGTATATAGTGTTGCTTAGTTTTGTGGTCTTCTTATTGATTTCTGTCTGACAATTTGTTCATTGTTAAGAGTGGGGTATGAGGTCTCCCACTCTTCTTATATTGATGTCTCTTTCTTCCTTCAGATCTGTAAATGTTTGCTTTGTATGGTTATGTGCTTTGATGTTGGGTGCATCTTCCTGACAAATTGACCCCTTTATCATTATAAAACATTCTTTAAGTCTAGTAATATTTTTATTTGTGTGTTTGTTTTGAAGTCTACTTTGTCTAGTATTAGTAAAGCCACTCTGGTTTTCTCTCGACTGCAATACCGCGGGATTTAGCCTTTGCAATATGCAGCTAGGGCTGGATGAGAAATTCTGACATCCTGCTTCTTGGGGAGAACACTCTGTAACTGGGAGCTGAGAAGTGTATCCTTGTGTTTTTGGCTGCTGTATTCTGGAGTAGAGTATCTGTCTTCTTGAGATGGAGGGTGGAAATGGTCTAGACTCAAACAACATATCTCCTCTTTCTTACCAATTGTAGATTTTCTTGAAAGATTTCTTCCCCATTTGTTTGTTATTCTTAGGACCATTTGCAAAGGTTTTCAATAGTGTGTGTGTGTGTTTTGATAATTTTCTACAGTTTCCCTGGAGAGCAGTTCAGTGGAGCGCCTCATGCTCTCATGGCCAAAGTCAATCTCTGACAGTTCTAATTTAAGATGACAATATGTTTACATTTACTTAAACTTGATTCTTACACAGGTTTCAGTTATTTACTTTCTCTGTTGTTTGTGCATTGTAATATTTTATGTTTTTTTTTTTAAGGAAAAATACAAAGCGTGAATATATCACTGAAAGTAACATGGCACTGGCTAAACTGTTTTGGGTCTTTATTCAATATACAGTATAGACCAATAGGCAGATCCTCATGTGATGGTATTGCTCATATTACTGACTAAGAAAATAAATTTTATTTACAGATAACTTATCACAGCCCATTTGAGCCCTCCATCAATCATTCCGGATTCCCACTGTTTACACAGTCTCATCCACACTTACGAGCAAGGGATTTAAATTTTTTACTGTCAGGACCTAGTCTATTCTCCAGCCTTATCTGCCCTCCCCCCACCACTTTTTCTGTACAGCTTCTAGTCATAACAGAATATTTGATATTCCATGTGCATGTGCTACATTTCTATTTCTACATATTGCTTATGTTTTCTCTCACATTGAAATTAACATTCTTAATATTCCATCAGGAGAAATAGGAGTCATTTTGCAGCATTAATTCAAACAATACTTCCTTTGTGAATAAAATGTAAGTGGTTAGAAATGACCAAACCTCTATGTGTCAGGTAGTTTGGGTACAACTCCAAATTTGCTCCATGATCTCTGTAAAAAAGATGCTATTGACTTCTGGAACACACCAAGTACACAAGAGTAAGTTCACTAAACCCATAGAAGTTACAATGTCATACTGAGTTTACATGTATTTCTGACAATGTGGCCTATTCTCATTTCTGCAGAACAATCGGGTTCCCATAGAGATTTTCCTCAACATTTCCATCCGTTTTTCTCTGTGACACCCTTACTTCACTTCCCACGGAAAATATACTTTATTGTACACTTTGTGTACTTCGTCTCTGCAGAGAGTGTTCTTCATAACGCTGCATCATAGTTTATAATGCTGAATTCATAGTTTTGTTCGCTTTGATAATTGCTTGTAGGAGAGAGTTTATTTCTTTTAATAAATTATGAAATCATTGAGGTTCTTTTGTTTTTGTAATCCTAAGAACCAAGAATCTCCAAAAGCCACAAAGAAAGTCTCAGGAAATGTATGTGGAATCCTCTAATTTTATGATTTTTGTTTCAATAGTTAAATAATTCATGAAAATTTGGGATTTATTATTAAAAAATAATAATATTTACCTTTTATTCAATTAAACTTCAAAAGGATTCTACAGACAAGAATAAAATATTATTAGAAAAGGATACATAATATCCAACAGAAATCGGGCATTGCATTTTAGCTATGGCTCTAAAAATGAGACTTGAAATTTTTTGGAAAGAAATCAAATTCACAAGGGTACATATGAATAATACAAAACAGTTAATATAATTTGTTGGGATTTCTACTGCCGCGTAAACATGTATTACTTGGTTTCTCATATATTAGTGATGACAGATATGAAATTTATTTCAAACCCTTGAGATAGCTCAATTTCTCGGTCTTTTGTTTGTCCCCTAATCTTCAATAAAATAATATTTTAAAAAGTCATACTAGCAAAACATAAGGTAATGGGTATCATAAACCATTAATCTGAAAGGACACTTTTCTAATAATTATCCTTCTGCCATCTGAAATGCATCTTGCTGAAATTGATCCAGGATTAATCAATTATAATGCTCAGGCGAACTCATGTTCGTTTATTTTGGTCAAAGGCAAAATCTGAACTTGTGTCAAGTCACAGGAGGATTTTCCTTTCATAAATCTTCTATTTTTAAATTTGAGTGTGCATATCTACTTTCATTTGGGCTTCCTGAATATTAATAAGCTTCAGTGTCTAAGGTATGCACAACAGGCATTTTTAGCAAATAACACGTGGTCCCAGAGAGAAATTCATTGTTTCTTTTTCACTTAAATCCGTTGTCTTCTAAATTTCTTTCTTTTCCTCTTCTTTTCGTCACAAGTATTTTTTTCTACATAAAATTGAAATTGCTGGCATAGTTCTAGCAACACAAGAATCTTCTGAGAATGAAAAGCAAAGGCTGTATACTGTCTTTAAAAATGCAATCGTAGCTAGAGGAGTGTTGCCAGTAAGTTTTGTTCCATATAATGCTGCTGATAGTACTTGATATTGTGTGTGATATGTACACAAATGTACAAGAGTGTATGTGCTGAGGTAGTAGTGTTAAATAAGATGGGGCAAGTCCTTACTCTCTTATCATTTAAACATATCCTACATAATGCAGGTATATGAGAAACTTAAAACCAGGGGAATTATGTGAATTTAAAAGGCAATAATTTAGAACCATGAAGGTGTTTTCACTTGTTTTTGTCAGTTTCCTCTACGGCTTTTCATGCAGATTTCAGATATCATTTAAAAAGTTATATAATTCCAAATAATATAAACATAAGACTTTATTCTTTGGGGCAATGTATCTCCTGTCCTCATGTCTTTTGTTTTAAAAAGGAAAATATATTCACATTCATTTTATATGTCATTATCACTAGATAAAAATAAATTAATATTGACATAAAATTATCATCATCAGTAGGGATTCTCTTGTTTTCAGGACCTAGTAACAAGGAGAATCATAGCTCATCAATAGAGCACTAGGACATCACTGGGCTAACTAGTACACATTGACCTTGATGTAAAATCCAACACAGATCCCTTTGGATGCCACTATGTTTTCTCCTTCCGACAAGGGTTGTGATTTTTTTTTATGGTTCTCAGTTTTTTTATGTTTTTATTTATTTATTATTTATTAATTTATTTATGAAATTTATTGTCAAATTGGTTTCCATACAACACCCGGTGCTCATCCCAACAGGTGCCCTCCTCAATACCCATCACCCACCCTACCCTCCCTCAAGGGTTGTGATTTTAAGCAAGGATGAAGTCCTGGGGTTTTGTGGGGGTGAATGATAGAATAGGAAATAGTGGAAGTGAAAGATTTTTTTTTTCTTTTTTCCTAGTATTTGGAGTGTCATTGAGTAGGTCCAGACTACTTCTTTTTCGCTATCCTTGGCCAAGTAATACCATGGACACAAATACCTTGGGAGGAGATTTCCTAGGTCCTAGATCTACAGCATCCGTTTAGGTTTGCCACCTTGTCTCCTATACTATCTCACCTGATGTTCAGAGAAAGGTGGGGCAGGTTTTATTCTATTTTAAACATAAGGAAACAGACTCTCAAAAGTTAAGTGTCATATAAAGAAATCAGATAGATAATTGCTTTTGCCAGGGCTTAAACCCAAATCATATTATCCCTAGCCTAATTCTCTTTCCACCATAGTGCATCTATTGTGGCAAATTTAGTAAGCACATCAAGGGTGGCAGGTAATTTAAAACATTATCTTCATTCTCAAAACAACCCTGAAGTTTAATTTTATAAAGTCGATTTTTCAGAGGCAAAATTGGAGCTGAGATAAATTAAGTGATTTATTCATGCAAGTAGTGGTGGTTAGAAATTACAAATGTATCTCTTGGCTTGCAAAGTCTATATTGTTTTTATGTAGCAAGTGTTCATTGGAGAAATAGGATTTTTTTAAATTGGAAATTGTATAACGCTGGAAGCAAGTCTTGAATTCTTTAATTAAACCTGGGTTGTGAACAGAGCCAATCACACACTTAGGGGGTGGGAGTGACAGAACGTTATAGGAACATATAAAATATTAATGAAATAATTACTAATTTGACATTAATAAGTTAAAACTTTCTTTATTGCTTCATATGCACCATAAAAATTTTATTAAACATTAAGTAAATAATATTTAATATGTAACCATATTTAGCACTGTAAGCATAAGTCAAGAAATTTTTCAATACTTAAAAACATTTAGCCATGAGTGCACTTTTGGGTTATCAATTAATTATATTAACGTTAAACTACATGACTAATTGATCAATAGATTATTTCTAAAAAGTGAAAAAAAAAAAAAAAGGAAAATGAAAACAAATGAACCAAAAAAGAAAGAAAATCCTTCTTGGCCACTAGTCAGGGCTATTCTCTACTCAGACTGTGGAGCTGAGTTTATGTTTTTCATTCTCTCCGAACTTCTTGAATAATTCCATTTGATCTTTCATTTATATATATAATATATATGTGTATATGTGTATGTTATCTATCTGTGTATCATATGGTTGGGAGTGTGTGTGTGTGTGTGTGTGCATGCATGTGCATGTATGGGTGAACATCCTTCATTCTCCAACTGAGGAACTTCCCATACCACACACAGAAAGACAAATAATTCATTATAGTGTTAATCTGGCTTTTAAAATTTTATATTGTTGAATCCGCTCTTATTTCTTTTACCTGTTATTCATTTTCTGTTGCCCAAACCTTCATTGAGTCAACTCTTAACTAAATATTATTCTCAGATAAACCATTCCAAAATCCACAGACAAGATCAGCTGTCATTGTAATGTGATTTCACACCATCATGTACCCTGCTTAATATATTCATCACAATTATAATTTTCCATTTGTTTTGTGATAATTTGATTAATGCCTGGATCTCTTACTAATATAACATTCAGTGAATATCAACTTTTGCCAGTGTTTTAACCTCCCAGTGCTCAAAATAATATCTGGAACATTTTATATGTTAATAAATATTTTTAAGTGAAAAAATTGGACCATTTCCCAGTTTTACTGTTTTCCTCTTCTTTCTTAAACTTTATAATAAACATTTTTGTAAAGTTCAATATATTTTTTAAATTTAAATTGTATATAAAAATTATATTTTATTTATTTATTTTTTATTTTAGGGAGAGAGAGAGAGAGAAAGAACACAACTAGGGGAGAGGGGCAGATGGAAAGAGACAGAGAAAGAGAGTCTTAAGCAGACTCTGCACTAAATGTGGAACCTGATGCTGGTCTTGATCCTATGACCCTGGAATCATGAGCTGAAATCAAGAGTCGGACGCTCAACAGACTGAGTCACACAGGTACCCTGAAAGATTATATTTAAATAATACTTATAACATGGAGCTCTTTATTTGTTCATTACTCATTTTAGATATTATTTATGCCATATTTTAAATTCTATTCCAACTTTAACTTTTCAAAAAAGAAACTTTAGTTCTGGACCTTGTACTCTCAGTCTGGACATGACATTTTATGAGGCTAACAGGCTTTGTTTTTTGTGTCAGTATGAGAAAAAATTTTAAACATTTAATGGCTAGGTATTATACCATACATACATATAAAGGATCCCAAATTATCCCTGTTTTCTATTTGCTTTAAATTGATTAAAATTTCATTGTATGTTATATTTAGTAATGTTATGGTAATGACAATAGTATTATTGGGTACCAATCTATTTTGAGTATTAAGGATTTGATAGTTTAGCCTAATAAGGACATACTGATCTCAATGTGGTTGTTATATTATGCTTTCATTTTATTTCTTTCCTGTTGCATGCCATTAGAAAAATTTTCTTACATTTTTTAATTAAGTTTTTAAAAATTCAGCATAATTAACATACAGTGTTATGTTAATTTCAGGTGTACAATATAGTGCAACAAAATATACAACAAATCCATACATTACTCAGTGCTCATTATGATAAATATACTCTTTAATCCCCATCACCTATTTCACCCATCCCCCACCCACCTCTCCTCTGGTAACCATCAGTTTGTTTTCTTGGAGTCTGTTTCTTGGTTTGTCTTTCTGTTTCTCTATCTTTTCCCTTTGTTCATTTGTTTTGTTTCTTTTTTTTTTAATTTTTTTTAACGTTTATTTATTTTTGAGACAGATAGAGACAGAGCACGAACGGGGGAGGGTCAGAGGAGAGGGAGACAAAGAATCTGAAACAGGCTCCAGGCTCTGAGCTGTCAGCACAGAGCCCGACTCGGGGCTCGAACTCACGGACCGCGGGATCATGACCTGATCCACATGGGTGAAATCATATGGTATTTGTCTTTCTCTGACTGATTTATTTGACTTAGCATTATAGTCTCTAGCTCCATTCATGTTGTTACAAACGGCAAGACTCCATTCTTTTTTATGGCTGGATAATATTCCAATATATATATCTATATGTCGCATCTTCTTTACTCATTCATTTATTGATGGACACTTGGACTATTTGGGTATTGGAAATAATGATACAATATACATAGGGAAGATTAATTTTATCTCTTGATGTTTCTGGTTCCTCATCTCTTATAAGAAATTTATAATTACCACTTGGTGTGTGTAATAAATAAAATTGGACATTAATTAAAATAACATATATATTTATATATTGGTGTGTGTGTGTGTGTGTGTGTGTGTGTGTGTGTGTGTATGTGTCTGTGTCTGTGTGTGGTGTATCCTGACACAAAACGCCTTTGCAAATGGTAGAAATGATGGGCTTTTCTTACTAGCACTGCTTTAAGAAAGATATTAACATTGAGAGTAATTAAATAACAAAATAAGATAAATGTCAGATCACTAGTGGATACAACTTGTAGAATCTGCTCTTCCCCCACTTAACATACACACATGTACACACTTGCACACTCACACACACACACACACACACACACACTCTAAAGTTAGGAAGTAAAGGGTTCATGAAGAATAACAGTGCTCTCAGCATAAAAGTCATAGTCATCTGGTTATAAAATATCCTATAAAAGGTTGCCTTGCCAATATTTGAAGTGAGTTTTGCAGGTGAACTATTTTTGCCGTTAAGTAGACTTAAAACCATATGTACCTATTCTATCCTTTATGGCTGTGATGTGTGTTTAGGGTTCAAGAAGCAAATCAGGTTTTCCTATTTAGATGTTCTTGTTTGCATTTAAGAAGGCAGAAGAAAGACACAGGTCATCTTCTGTTCCTTTTGGTCCTTGTTGCTAGTATGAAAAATTGTGGAAATTTAAGTTTTTTTTTTTTTTTTTTTTTTTTTTTTTTTTTTTTTTTTTTTTTTTTTTTGTAGCAGTGTTCCATTATCCATTCTCTGGCTCCCTTCTGTCCAAAGATAGTTTTGGTGTCTATGCAGCATCAGTGGCATATTTATTCATGCTCCCTAATTCTTAAAGGGCAGATACAGTGCTGTGTTCATGAACTCACACCTTCAGGGCAACTTCAGAGAGGACTTTGATTAGTGCATTCTTAATGCTTATGGGACTTGTTCCAAGATACCTTCAAATTCCAACAATTTTGTAAGATGAAGACCTTCATTACTTTTAGCTTTCCTCTCTCTTACCTCCTCTTTTATGCATCAGTGGATTCAAAAGGAGTGGCTAGAAAAGACAAATATTATTCCCTACCTCACAAAATTAAAGACAAAGTTCAATTGAAAGAACTTACAGGTTAATTGCAGAATTTCCATCTTCATCTACTATCCTTACCGAATAGCAATTAAGAATTCAGGGCGGATTTACAACGATGTGGATCGAGCTGCAGAGTGTTATGCTAAGCGAAATAAGCCAGTCAGAGAAAGGCAAATACCATATGATTTCACTCATATGTGAAATTCAAGAAACAAAACAAATGAATATGGGTGGGGTGGGGTGGGGGGGAGAAAGAGGAAAACCAAAAGCAGACTCTTAATAGAGAACAACCTGATGGTTACCAGAAGGGAGATGGGCGAGGGGAAGGACTAAATGGGTGAGGGGGATTATGGAGGGCATTTATTATGATGAGCACTGGGTGTTGTAAGTGTTGAATCTCTAAATTCTACTCTTGGAAGTAAAAAAAAAAAAAAAAAAAAAGAAAGAAAGAAAAAAAAAGAAAAAGAAAAAATTGAGAGCAAAATTTAAGTATTTAAAGAAGAGACTGAAATAATTTTCACTGAATATTTTGGAAGAAAAAACCCCAAAACTTGTATTTAGCCTGTAAGTTATTTCATAGCATTTATAACCTATGTTTCTGGTCCTCAATAATAATATTATGAGATGTATTGCAAGTTATTATAACTAATACTAAGGAACTGATTCTTTTGAATGTTTTACTTTGCAAAATTAGAGCGGATTCATTTGTTCCTCTATGGACATATCACTTTTGCTCATTTTATCCCAAATCCTTTAAAAAATTTCTTTTAATGTTTATTTTTGAGAGAGAGAGAGAAAGAGCATGAGCAGGGAGGGCCAGAGAGAGAGGGAGACACAGAATCTGAAGCAGGCTCCAGGTTCTGAGCTGTCAGCACAGAGCCCAATGCAGGGCTCAAACTCACGAACCATGAAATCATGACCTGAGCCGAAGTCAGACACTCAACCAACTGAGCCACCAAGGTGCCCCATATCCCAAATCCTTTTTTAGATGGTGGTCAAAGTGTAAGTCACATAGCTTGCACACTAGTAATTGTATATTATAAACGACCTAATTTCTCTGTGACTGAGTTCTTTGGGTATATTTTAATGATAATTACAAGTTAGTTTAGTACATTATTTCCTGTCATTGCTGTGGCTGTGTTTGAATTGGCAAACAGTATTTTTTTTTCTTTTCTTTTTTTTTTTTTTAATTTTTTTTTCAACGTTTTTATTTATTTTTGGGACAGAGAGAGACAGAGCATGAACGGGGGAGGGGCAGAGAGAGAGGGAGACACAGAATCGGAAACAGGCTCCAGGCTCTGAGCCATCAGCTCAGAGCCTGACGCGGGGCTCGAACTCACGGACCGCGAGATCGTGACCTGGCTGAAGTCGGACGCTTAACCGACTGCGCCACCCAGGCGCCCCTGGCAAACAGTATTAATTTGTATATTCAAAAAATATTTATTGAGTTTCTACTATTCAGGATGATGGTGAACAAAACAGACATATAACTGGCCTCATGGAAATTAAGTTCTAGGAGGGATGACAGACATTAAGTCACTAAATATACAATTAGTTGTCTGTTTACAATAGTTGTAAAAGACAAATACAGGTTAATGTGAGATCATAAAATAGGGGAATTGCTGAGTCTTAGAGATTAGGGAAGATTTGATTGACTGTGGGATTATTAAATTGAAGTTTTATTTTTTATTTTTTTATTAAACATTCTTATTTATTTTTGAGAGAAACAGACAAAATGCAAGCAGGGGAGAGGCAGAGAGAGGGAGACACAGAATCTAAAGTGGGCTCCAAGCTCTGAGCTTTCAGCACAGAGTCCGACGCAAGGCTTGAACTCGGGAATGGCGAGACCATGACCTGAGCCAAAGTCGGATGCTCAACTGACTGAACCACCCAAGTGCCCCTAAATTGAAGTTTTAAAGAGTGGGTAGAAAGTGATGTGGAGTGTATGAGAGCATATCTTTGTCTAAGCAAAGAAAATAATAACATATGCTGCATGAAGATTCATATAGGAAATAAATGTTGGAATTCTAACAACAAAAAAGAGAGTGTTGATAGCTGTTGTTATACATCATAAGGAAAGATTTAAATAATATGCGTAAAAGAGTAATGAGAAGCTATTGGTTTCAAGGAAAGGAATGACATTATATTTGGATTTTAAAGTTGATTTATTTATAATTTTTGAGAGGGAAAGTGAGAGAGTGCATGCTTGCACACATGAGAGTGGGGGAGGGATGGAGAAAAAGGGAGAGAGAGAATCTCAAGCAGTGCAGAGCCTGACATAGGATCTGATCCCACAAACTGTGAGGTCATGTCCTGAGCCAAGATCAAGACTCAGGAGCTTAACTGGCTGAGCCACCCAGGGGCTCCAGATTTGGATTTTAGAATGATACCTATGGATGAAATATTGATGGGAGGAAATTTGTAGAAAGACTGATGATGTGGTTGCTTTGTAAATCCAAGAAAAAGGTGATGCTAACATGGATTAGGGTATAGGTAACCATGTAGCAACTGAAAGATGATAGAAAATTGTATACATGTTACTCAAAGTTCGATTACTCCCTAAGTTGTATCAAGGAAAAAGTCTCAGCTTTAACTTCTAGTGTAACCAAATCACACCTTTTCTAGAATATTGTCATGTGCATTAAATCAAAGCAAATAAATAGCTGATTTATTTTTGTTGTGATATGGTTCAACTTTTATATGAGTTAAGAATTCCCAAACTTACTTCATTTGAGAATAAAAACGATGTTCAAGCAAACGTAAAAAGACAAATGGTATAATCACTAATCCTCTTCAACTTTGCAATAATATGATTCTGTTTGTGCAATGTATATAGAGAAAAGAACCACCCTGGTTTTTCTGATTTATTGAAACTCTTGAAACCCACCACGCTGGATTAAGATTGTTGAAAGCATAGGATATCAAGGGACTTTGTGTATTGTAGCATGGAGACTTTGCTTGTCAGATGTCTCAACTACAGTGAAAAAGTAACACCAGCGTGACAAAAATGATCTTGTTGATGTTTATAATGCCCCTGGGACTAGATGTCTAATGCAAACATACCACACAATTCCCTCTCCAAAAAAAACTTGTTTCTAAAATCAATGCTTTCAGGAACCTAGGCAGTTTTTCAATGTAATTTTTCCTAATGTTCTAATTACCCACATAATTAATAAAAAGTATTGAGAATGTTTTAACACTTTTAACTTACAGAAATGAATATGACATACTTGTTTAGAGATGTATTTCTTTTTATTTAATAGGGGTAAACAATTTATATATTGTCATATAACAATTTTTGATATCTTTGCCAGAAACACGTTTATTGTCACTTATTCTGAATCCCAATGTTTATAGTATATTGAAAGAAGGCTGCTAAAATTTACATGTATCATCAATATGTTCCCTTTCACGTAGAGAATTAGAATAAGATCCTAAAAGGGTATCTAGTGGTAGATGGTCTGGTATGTATAATCATCATAATCGGAAGGAAAATTGTGAAAGAAAAATATGAGAGGAAATTAAGTTTAGGAAAGTTTTATTATGGGGGTGCCTGGTGGCACAGTCGGTTAAGCATTTGACTCTTGATCTCAGCTCAGGTATGATCTCACAGTTCATGAGTTCAAGCCCTACATTGGGTTCTGCACTGATGGTGTGGAACCTGCTTGGGATTCTGTCTCCCCTTCTCTCTGCCCCTCCCCAGCTTCTCTCTCTCTCTCTCTCTCTCTCTCTCTCAAAATAAATAAATAAACTTTAAAAAATTAGAAATAAAATTTAAAACACAAAGTTCTATTCTCTCAATATTTAAAAAACAAGTATTGACTTTCAGAGAGAATGATTTATACATGTACAATTTAGAGCTCATAACTTTCATTTTTGGATTTTAAAGGTATGAGTGTTCATGAACATATGGACCCTAAGTGTGCCTGGCTTAGTTAGGAAAGGCTGGTAAATAAAAGCTTAAGTGGTAGCAAATTGATTATTCTCAATATAAGAAGCCCCAATTTAGCAGTCCAGGCCTTCTGTAGCTGTTCTATGATGTTATTGGGAACCCCAAAATCCTAACTTTCTGTTCATATCTTCATCATGTAGCTGTAAGCCTCATGTTTCAGGATGGCTGACATTCTAAGCATTATCTTAAGATTCCAGGCAGGAATAAAGAAAAGTGAAAAACACAAAACCAAAAGACAAAAGCCAAACCAAAGAAGGCCTCACAAGCTGAGTTCCTCTTTTTTTTTTTTTAATTATGTTTTTAATGTTTATTTATTTTTGAGACAGAGAGAGAGAGAGACAGAGTATGAGTGGGGGAGGGGGCAGAGAGAGAGAGAGGGAGACACAGAATCCAAAGCAGGCTCCAGGCTCTGAGCTGTCAGCACAGAGCCCCACATGGGGCTCGAACTCGAGAACATGAGATCATGACCTGAGCCGAAGTCTGACGCTGCACCTGTACCAGGATTATCATACAGAGTCATGACACCGAGGGATTTCTTTCCAGGAAGCAACTTTATTCCTGTGGACACCACTCAGTTGGGTTCGTACCCAAAGACCTGAGTCCTGAATGCCACCTGGTGTAGTTTTTTATATGTTTCTTACTTTTTTGTCTCCCATATATGGTAACACACAAACATGTAGCCTGATTAAGTGGTCTTATGTTACAAGGCCTTGAAAAATGTTGTCACATACCTAAGGTATAGTCAGGTGCCTTGAGGTTTTTTTTCTCTTTCCTTAGGGAAACCACAAACCTGAGCACCTAGATGCCCCACTGAGTTCCTCTTTTTTTTTTTTTAAATGTTTACATATTTTTCTTTCTTTTCAACTTGTTTTATTTTTTATTTTTTTTAAATTTAAATCCAAATCAGTTAGCATATACTGCAACAATGATTTCAGGAATAGATTCCTTAGTGCCCCTTACCCATTTAGCCCATCCCCCCTCCCACAACCACCCAGTAACCCTCAGTTTGTTCCCCATATTTATGAGTCTCTTCAGTTTTATCCCCTTCCATGTTCTTATATTATTTTTGTTTCCCTTCCCTTATGTTCATCTGTTTTGTCTCTTAATTTCCTCATATGAGTGGAGTCATATGATTTTTGTCTTTCTCTGACTGACTAATTTCACTTAGCATAATTCCCTCTAGTTCCATCCATGTAGTTGCAAATGGCAAGATTTCATTCTTTCTGGTTGCTTACTGGTTACTTTCATGCTTACTGGTTGTATAATATATATATATATATATATATATATATATATATATATATATATAAATGTGTGTGTGTGTGTATATATATGTGTGTATATATATGAGTATATAAATATAGGTATATATGTGTGTGTGTGTGTGTGTATGTGTATATATATATATATATATATATATATATATATATATATACACCACATCTTCTTTATCCATTCATCCATCGATGGACATTTGGGGTCTTTCCATACTTTGGCTATTGTCGATAGTGCTGCTATAAACATGGGGGTGCATGTGTCCCTTTGAAACAGCACACCTGTATCCCTTGGATAAATGCCTAGTAGTGCAATTGCTGAGTCATAGGGTAGTTCTATTTTTAATTTTTTGAGGAACCTCCTTACTGTTTTCCGGAGTGGCTGCACCAGCTTGCGTTCCCACTAACAATGCAAAAGAGATCCTCTTTGTCCACATCCTTGCCAACATCTGTTGTTGCCTGAGTTGTTAATGTTAGTCATTCAGACAGGTGTAGGGTGGAATCTCATGGTGGTTTTGATTTGTATTTCCCTGATGATGAGTGATGTTCAGCATTTTTTCATGTGTCGGTTGGCCATTTGGATGTCTTCTTTGGAGACGTGTCTATTCATGACTTTTGCCCATTTCTTCACTGGATTATTTGTGTTTTGGGTGTTGAGTTTGATAAGTTCTTTATAGATTTTGGATACTAGCCCTTTATCTGATATGTCATTTGCAAATATCTTCTCCCTTTCTGTCGGTTGCCTTTTAATTTTGCTGAATGTTTCCTTAGCTGTGCAGAAGCTTTTTATTTTGATGAGGTCCCAGTAGTTCATTTTTGCTTTTGTTTCCCTTGCCTCTGGAGACATGTTGAGTAAGAAGTTGCTGCAGCCAATATCCAAGAAGTTTTTGCCTGCTTTCTCCTTGAGGATTTTGATGGCTTCCTGTCTTCCATTGAGGTATTTCATCCATTTTGAGCTTATTTTTGTGTCTGGTGTAAGAAAGTGGTCCAGGTTCATTGTTCTGCATGTGTCTGTCCAGTTTTCCCAGCACCACTTGCTGAAGAGACTGTCTTTATTCCATTGGTTATTCTTTCCTGCTTTGTCAAAGATTAGTTGGCCATACGTTTGTGGGTCCATTTCTGAGTTCTCTATTCTGTTCCATTGATCTGAGTGTCTGTTCTTGTGCCAGTACCATACTGTCTTGATGATTTCAGCTTTGTAGTATAGCTTGAAGTCTGGGATTGTGGTGCCTCCTGCTTTGGTTTTCTTTTTCAAGATCTTTTTGGCTATTCGGGGTCTTTTCTGGTTCCATACAAATTTTAGGATTATTTGTTCTAGCTCTGTGAAGAGTGCTGGTGTTATTTTGATAGGAAGTGCATTGAATATGTAGATTGCTTTGGGTAGTATTGACATTTTAACAATATTTGTTCTTGCTATCCAGGAGCATGGAATCTTTTTCCATTTTTTTGTGCCTTCTTCAACTTCTTTCATAAGCTTTCTATAGTTTGCAGTGTATAGATTTTTCACCTCTTTGGTTAGATTTATTCCTAATTATTTTATGGTTTTTAGTGCACCTGTAAATGGGATCGATTCTTGACTTCTCTTTCTGTTGCTTCATTGTTGGTGTATAGGAATGCAACCGATTTCTGTGCATTGATTTCATATCCTGCAACATTGCTGAATTCATGAATCAGTTCTATCAGTTTTTTGGTGGAATCTTTTGGGTTTTCCATATAGAGTATCATGTCGTCTGTGAAGAGTGGAAGTTTGACCTCCTCCTGGCCAATTTGGATGACTTTTATTTCTTT
The DNA here is from genome assembly GCF_018350155.1 of Leopardus geoffroyi. NCBI lineage: Eukaryota > Metazoa > Chordata > Mammalia > Carnivora > Felidae > Leopardus > Leopardus geoffroyi. Next base: position 24,073,867 of record NC_059338.1, on the reverse strand, counting down.
GTGTTGTCTGATTGCAGAGGCTAAGACTTCCAATACCATGTGGAATAACATGGCGAGAGTGGACATTCCTGTCTTGTTCTTGAACTTAGGGGGAAAGCTGTCAGTTTTTCCCCATTGAAGATGATATTAGCAGTGGGTCGTTCATATATGGCTTTTATAATCTCAAGATATGCTCCTTCTATCCCTGCATTCTTGAGGGTTTTTATGAAGAAAGGATGCTGTATTTTGTCAAATGCTTTCTTTGTATCTATTGACAGGATCATATGGCTCTTGTCCTTTCTTTTATTGATGTGATGAATCATGGTAATTGTCTTGCGGATGTTGAACCAGCCCTGCATCCCAGGTATAAATCCCACTTGGTCGTGGTGAATACTTTTTTAATGTATTGTTGGATCCTGTTGGCTAATATCTTGTTGAGGATTTTTGCCTACATGTTCATCAGGGAAATTGGTCTATCGTTCTCCTTTTTAGTGTGGTCTCTGTCTGGTTTTGGAATCAAGGTAATGCTGGCTTCATAAAAAGGGTTTGGAAGTTTTCCTTCCATTTCCATCTTTTGGATCATGTTCAAGAAAATAGGTGTTAACTCTTCCTTAAATGTTTGGTAGAATTCCCCTGGAAAGCCATCTGGCCTAGGACTCTTGTTTTTTTGGCAGATTTTTGATTACTAATTCGATTTCCTTACTGGTTATGCTTCTGTTCAAATTTTCTATTTCTTCTTGTTTCAGTTTTGGTAGTGTATATGTTTCTAGGAATTTGCCCATTTCTCCCAGATTGCCCATTTTATTGGCATATAATTGCTCATAATATTCTTATTATTGTTTGTATTTCTGCTGTGTTGGTTGTGATCTCTCCTCTTTCATTCTTGATTTTATTTATTTGGTTCCTTTCCTTTTTCTTTTTGATCAAACTGGCTAGTGGTGTATCAATTTTGTGAATTCTTTCAAACAACCAGCTTCTGGTTTCATTGATCTGTTCTACTGTTATTTTGGTTTTGATAACATTAATTTCTGCTCTAATTTTTATTATTTCCTGTCTTCTGCTGGTTTTGGTTTTTATTTGCTGTTCTTTTTCCAGCTCCTTAAGGTGTAAGGTTATGTTGTGTATCTGAGATCTTTCTTCCTTCTTTAGGAAGGCCTGGATTGTTATATACTTTCGTTTTATGACCGCCTTTGCTGCGTCCCAGAAGTTTTGGGTTGTGGTGTTATCATTTTCATTGACTTCCATATACTTTTTAATTTCTTCTTTAACTGCTTGGTTACCCATTCATTCTTTAGCAGGATGTTCTTCAGTGTCCAAGTATTAGTTCCCTTTCCAATTTTTTTCTTTTGGTTGATTTAGAGTGTCATAGCATTGTGGTCTGAAAATATGCATGGTATGATCTCGATCTTTTTGTACTTAGTTAGGGCTGATTTGTGTCCTAGTATATGGTCTATTCTGGAGAATGTTCCATGTGCACTGGAGAAGAATGTATATTCTGCTGCTTTAGGATGAAATGTTCTGAATATATCTGTTAAGTCCATCTGGTCCAGTGTGTCATTCAAAGCCATTGTTTCCTTGTTGATTTTTTGATTAGATGAAATGTCCATTGCTGTGAGTGGGGTGTTGAAGTCTCCTACTATTATAGTATTACTATCAATCTTTATGTTTGTGATTAATTGATGTATATATTTGGGTGCCTCCATATTTGGTGCATAAATGTTTACAATTACCAGGTCTTCTTGGTGGATAGACCCCTTGATTATGATATAACGCCCTTCAGCATCTCTTGACACAGTCTTTATTTTAAAGTCTAGATTCTCTGATATAAGTATGGCTACTCTGGTTTTCTTTTGTTGACCATTAGCATGATAGATGGTTCTCCATCCCCTTATTTTCAACCTGAAGGTGTCTTTAGGTCTAAAGTGGGTCTCTTGTAAACAGCATATAGAAGGATCTTGTTTTCTTATCCATTCTGTTACCCTATGTCTTTTGACTGGAGCATTGAGTCCATTGAAGTTTAGAGCGAGTACTGAAATATATGAATTTATTGCCATTATGATGCTTGTAGAGTTGAAGTTTCTGGTGGTGTTTCCTGTCCTTTCTAATCTTTGTTGATATATTTTCATCTTTTCTCCTCCAGAGAGTCCCCCTTAAAATTTCTTGCTGGGCTGGTTTAGTGGTCACAAACTCCTTTAATTTTTGTTTGTCTGGGAAACTTTTTATCTCTCCTTCTATTTTGAATGACAGGCTTGCTGGATAAAGATTTCTTGGCTGCATATTTTTCTTATTCAGCACATTGAATATATTCTGCCACTCCTTTCTGGCCTGCCAAGTTTCTGTGGATAGGTCTGCTGCAAACCTGATCTGTCTTCCCTTGTAGGTTAGGGACTGTATTTCCCTTGCTGTTTTCATGATTCTCTCCTTGCCTGAGTATTTTGTGAATTTGACTCTGATATGCCTTGTTGATGGTCGGTTTTTGTTGAATCTAATGGGAGTCCTCTGTGCTTCCTGGATTTTGATGTCTGTCTTTCCCCAGGTCAGGAAAGTTTTCTGCTGTGATTGCTCACATAACCCTTCTAGCCTTATTTCTCTCTCTTCCTCTTCTGGGACCCCTATGATTCTGATGTTGTTCCTTTTTAATGAGTCACTGTTTTCTCTAATTCTGAAATCATGCACTTTTACCTTAATCTTCCTCTTTTTTCTGCTTCATTATTCTCTATAAGTTTGTCCTCTATATCTCTGATTCTCTGTTCTGCCTCATCCATCATTTCCACTGCTGCATCCATTCATGATTGCAGCTCAGGTATAGCATTTTTAATTTCATTCTATGTTTTACTTCTTTTATCTCTGCAGAAAGGGATTCTAATCTATTTTCGACTCCAGCTAGTATTCTTATCGTGATTCTAAATTCTGGTTCAGACATCTTGCTTGTAGCTGTGTTGGTTAAATCCCTGGCTGTCGTTTCTTCGTGCTCTTTCTTTTGGGGTGAATTCTTTCTTTTTGTCATTTTGAAGAAAGAAAAGGAATTAACGAGATAGAAAAATTAAAATTAAAAAAATATTAAAATTAAAAAAATAAAAACACACACACCCAAAAAAATCTAATAAATGATGCTAGATCATAGGTGTGTTTTGGCATGGGTGTTGAAAGTGGTTTGACAGATTAGAGAAAAAAAAGTGGGGGAAAAAAAAGGAAATCGGTTGAGAATTTGAAAAAATGAATACACTAAAATGAGATGATGGGAGTAAAATAGAATTTGATAAAATTTACATAAAATCAAACTATATAGTAAAAAAGTAAAGAAAAATATTTTAATAGAAATTGAAAGTAAAAATGTAGTTTTTCTCTGTCTGCATTAAAGAAAAAGAAAAGAAATGAAAAAGAGAAAAAAAAGAAAAAGAAAAAAGGGAAATCGTTTGAAAATTTGAAAAGGTGCATACACTGAAGTAGACTAAAATAAAATGATGGAAGTTAAATAGTATTTGAAAAAATTTACACAAAAGTAAAAAATATAGAAAAAAATTAAGAACATTTTAATACAAATTGAAAATAAAAATGAATTTTTTCTCTTTCTGTATTCACGAAAAAGAAAAGTAGTGTAAAAAAGGGGAAAAAAAGGAAAGAAAATTGAATAGATCTACCTGCTAACAGATTGAAATAGGACTGAAATTACTTCGTTTTCTCTCAGAAGTCAGACTGCATAATGCTTTATAGTCCATAAACTAAGTAGGCAGTGAGACTTGTGTTCTTGAAGAGTGAAGTTGGCCCATTTGGGAGGGGCTCAGTGTAATGGCTCTGTTCTCCACTAGATGGCACTGCTAGGCTACTGGGGTGGATTGTTGCAGCGCTCGTAGGTGAATATGCGCTTGCGTGGGAGCAATGAAAATGATGTTACCCAGCTACCCAGTCTCTAGTATGAGAACTTTGTTCTCTCCAGTTAGCAATTGTGCACCTGTCCTCTGTCTCCAGCTTTCATCTATTCCCCGCTTTTTCACTCTCCGTGACCAGTCCCCAGGCAGTACCTCTCTCCTGAGTTTTGTCTCAGATGCGGCTGTTTTCCCCGGCCCCTTACTTCTGAAGGACTGCAGCAGCTTTGATGCATTCCGCCCCTCTGTGGGAGGATGTCACCAAGCAACGGTCTAATGTCAGCTGCACCCAGGAACGCTTGCTGGACCCTGCTGCTGCTGGTGCCCCAAGACTGTGGCGAGGTGCCAGCCCCCTCCCCCCCCCCCCCAAAAGTTCATGAGATAGCATAGCAGCAGCTTTTCAGGGATTGTGGAAAATCACAACACACACCTGGCACCAGGCTTCATCGTTAATGACCTTGTTCCAGCACCAGCGAATGTGGCTGTTTTCTGGGGTCTGCTGGGACCAGGTGGCTTCAATAGTCTCCACCAAATGTCCTTCCAGCAGTGGAACCGCTTTTCCCCATGTGGCCTGAGAAACTCCTGGACCCCACTCTGTTCCTGGGGATTCGCCTTCCCACCAGAGCACCGCCAGGTATCGAGCTGCAGAGTTGCAGCCTTTGTGCTACCCTTGTTTACAGTCTTAATGGAATTTAAACCCTCTCCTTTCTCCTTTCTCCCTTTTCAGTTTAGTCCCTGTGGCTCTTTCCAATTTTCCACTTTCTCTCCAGCTGCTTTTGGGGAGGGGTGCTTTTCCCGTATTCTCCCCACCCCCCAGTCTCCGTCCTCTCTCTGCCTGCAAAAGTGGCTCCCTGCATGCCGCCGGCTTTTCTCTCCCCAAGTTCACCTCTCTGCACCGCGTACCTGCTGAATTCTGTGGTTCAGGTTGTGCAGATTGTTGTGTTAATCCTCCAATCAGTTTTATAGGTGTGTAGGATGGTTTAGTGTTGGTCTGGCTGTATTTCATGGACGCAAGACACACAAAAAACTTCCATGCTGTTCCACCATCTTGGCTCCTCCCCCACATTTATAAATTTTTAATGTTGTTTGTCTCTCATGAGAATTTAAATTCTATTAGAGCACAGATTTAATTTTTTTAAACTTGAGTTCCTTTTTTAAAAATGCTATCTTAAAAGCACCAATGGCATCTGCTTTTTTTTTTAATGACTATACCTAGCCAAAGTTAGGCAGAAAAGGTGTTTTATATTTTTAATATTCTATACTAAAGGAAGTCTTGTAAAAAAGGCCTGAGCATAATTTTGAGTGGTTAACCCACAGAATTTGCCACAGAGCCTTTGTACTTTTTCTTCACACATAAAAAGAGGAGGTGCTGGAAATTAGGTAATATTTATACAGCATCTAAAATGTGACAATATAAAAGGAAGGGAAGTAAAATTGGGGCACTTGAGTGGCTCAGTCAGTTAAGCGCCTGACTGTGGATTTTGGCTCAGATCCTGATCTCAAGGTTCTGAGCTCACCTTGGGCTCCAGGCTCACAGGATGCAGCTTGCTTGGGGTTCTCTCTCTCTCTCTCTCTCTCTCTCTCTCTCTCTGTTTCTCCTCTCTCCCTCTGCCCCTCCCCCACTCATGCTTCTGCTCTCTCTCCCTTTTTCTCTCAAAATAAATAAATAAACTTAAAAAAAAGGAATGGGGGAACAACAGGAAAGAGGATGCATCAACAATATTCTAGAAACTAAAAATATAAAGATGGATGGCCAGTGACTTAACTGTACATAAGAAATCTGAGGCCTGAGCTTCTGGGAAGGAAACATATAAGTGAATTGTGGGTTGTGGGTGCAGAATCCTGGAATGCCTAAGGAACTGGAGTTACCATTACTTCAGAAGATGAGAGTAAGAGATGGTGAAATGGGAATTTGTTTGATTGAAGTGAAAACTTGCTAGTCTTCCTAAAGTTTTCAGCCATGCCTATCGGAGATTAGGGTTCTATCTTATGAGATGGATCCAGACTCTCTCTGCACCCAGGAAGACAGGAGGAGTGAAAGATGGGAATGAAGGGCTGGAATGAAAAAGAGGAAGAAGAATAATGAAAAATACGTGGAAGTTAGTATAGTGAGTAAACATATTTCTTAAAGTTGAAGCATGGATCCTTCTAGTTGAAATGTAATTCAGTATCAAAGAGTGAATCATGCCATGTGTATGCTGTAAATATCATTTCCATCCCTGGCTCTCTCAGGATTGTCCAATCTTGTCTTCTAGGCAACCAGGCCTTTGTGTCTTGTGTATTTTCTCCTGTCTGCTCAGTTTTTGTGCTTTGCAATTGTGTGCTACTGTAGGCCGATGTCAAATATTACTAGTTTTCCCCAATAATTTGTTCTTCCATTCTTCTCATAGATGAGGATTATAGTCATGCACTTGGCTGTCTGGCTGTACTTCATTATCCATCCTGCTTTGTAATTAGGTGTGGTGAAGTCTTCACCCTTGGAATTGGTGGGATTGTGCCACTTTCTTCATGAAGCTTTCAGATGGTATTATATGTCTCACAACGCACTGCCCTTCTCTCTACCCAGAATCAGCATTTATCAGCTGGGTTTTGGTCTTGCTAATCAGGACAATTACTCCTCTAGGGAATGGCAAAGTTACAATCTGTAATGTATTCCTGTTTCTAAACAAATAAACAAACAAACAACCATGTGAAACACAGCAGTCTACCTGCTTAGAATACTCTGAAGGTGATCACTTTTTTTTTTTTTCTATAAGGCCCTGCATTATTGGCTATTTAGCTTACACTCTTTTACTCCATCTAATTAATACAGGCCTAAAGTCCTTCACCATGTGGACTTGGCTCTGTTCTCTGCCTGAACCAATTATTAACAAGCCTCAGGTTATATTTGTGGCCCCATTGTCTCCAGTGGATAAAATTGGAAATCAGACTAGCTACTCTAAACTTGAGCAGGTTCCTTGATAAATACATGCCAATAAATGAATATGCCTACTAAGATTCCATCTGTAGAACCCGTAATGTGTTCAAGAGATTTGCACTGGAAATCCTGAAATTCTTCCTTCCTGCTTCTGATATTAGGGCAATTATTTAATCTCCTTAGAGTATTTTCTTATAAAACAAAATAATGCCTTCATAGAGAAGCTGTGAGGAGGATTTAATGGTATTTGTTTAGAAATATGTTAAACTGACTCTTCCTGTGGTCTCAGAGTTTTAACTGATGCCCTCTTGTTGATGGCAATGGGTGTTAATTACTTACACATTCAAAAGCGACTTGTTGGACATCGCCTGGCAGGACTCTCTAAAAAGTGACCAAACATATCTTTTGGACTCCCCAGTACATTCTCTCCATCCAGCTTCTGTATAGGAGAAAACTGCAGGACCATGAAGGAGCTTCACCAAAGTCAGGATTTATTTGCAAACAGCTGTTTGCATAGTAGAGAAGATTGTGCTGTGCTCCTTCCCCCAGCCATAGGAGAGAGGGGAGAGATGCTAATTCCCACATGCCAAACCTAAGACCACTAGAGTCAGTGCCACAGGGGATCACATGAGATTGAAGGAGTTTTAGAAGTGTTGCGGTGTATGTCTTTGAGTTTGAAAGACAAAATTCTGGTGCCCAAGTTGCATAAAAGTGTCACAATTGGGAAGATAAGAGGAGTTCCCCTGCTAATACAGGTGAGAGGGCTGCCGTGGAGGTAAGCTGCTCTTACGTAAGTATGCATGCAAGGAGTGCAAACCCATAGTCAAAGGGTTGACTCATTTTGAAAAGACCCGGCCCAAGGGCTTGCCTGAAAGGGTTATGTGTGTGTACAGAAACAGTGTTTTCACTTTTGTAACAACGGAGCATAATATGAAATACTAATTTCCAGGTTTTTGCATGGTAGGCTTAAGGTTAATGTTTAACTTCTAAATTAAAATTACCGAGTTGGATCAGATGGGCACTTGATTTTAAAACAAAACTTTACCAAACCTCAAGTGATGCTGGTTCCTCACGTAAAAAAGGAATTCACACTTGATTCCCAATGACCATCGCAGAGCAGCAGAAATCTTAAACCAAAAACAGACTTTACACATTTGAGTGAATATGTATTGTGTCTTTTTCTAAAAATTAATCCATTGTACTTTCTTTTCCCACTGTATGTTTTTCATAAATGGAAAAAATCATCCATTTTTTCAAAGAGAAAAGTTGTTTCTTCAAAAAGAAAAAAGTACTTGAAGTTAGGGATCATTTTGTGATTGTTTTTTATATAATTCACAGTAGAATCATGTAGGATAGTTCAATAAGAGGTTGTTGATTCAATGGTCTGTGGAAATTCATCAGCCTTCTGCCACATATTGATGTTAATAATCTTGCCAAGATGATTCACATAAGAAGCCATGCGCATGATTTTAAGTCTCACATCTCAGTTCTGAGCCAAGTGATGAAACATTATGAATCCAATCTTTTCACTAGCATAATGGTAAATATTGGATATGAAATGAAAATTTTAATCTCATTAATTTTAGAGAAGATCATGAAGTGCACTATAAAAATATTGCTTTAATTAATCAAACTGTATTTCAGACAATGTGAATACAGTTTTCACTTCAATTACACAGAGTTAATAGAGAATAGAATGCCAGATGAAGTTCATGTTGATCATGAACACAGTTCTTTTTTTTTTAACTAAATATCATTTATTTTAAAGTGAAAGAAAAGAGAATGAACATTTAAAGAGTTCTCAATAGTTTTTATAAACACTTGAATCATAATAATATTATAAGCAAGATTGTATTATTTACATTTTATAGATAAGAAATCTAAGTCTCATGAATTAAATTATTTGCCCCAATTAAACTGGTAATAAGTGATTTAGCAAGATTAAGCATTTTTTTCATGGTTTAAATCCCGTGTATGGTTTTTCCTGCAGTATTATGTATTCTTGAAGTTAAAGATATATAAATAAGAATGTAGTTATAATCACAAATTTAGGATTAATCAGTATCTCTACAGCCAAAACAAAATGGAATGTGTGGAACTATTTACTAGGACAATATGGATTGGTGTCCATGAAGCAAGGTACTGATGCCACACAGGTCCTGTAGAGAAAGAAGTGAAGAGCAAAGAAGAATTTCACAGAAAAGGAGATTTGAAATCTAATGTCATCAGTTCATAGCAGAGCTCTGCTTTGGTAGTAAATAATTTAGCGTCATCACCTACTTTCCCAGTCCTGCAAATAGTCTGAAGGTATATTACTAACATCCAGAAACATGTGCTAAAATAATTTTTACTCACCAGTTTCCTATATATTTCATGACATATTGCCCAACAGAAGCAGGTGGGTTATCATGAGCTGTTTTTATTTTGATATATGGGGACCGTAATCTCAGTGTTTGGCAGCATAATGTAATTTGATATGAGGCACAGGGAATCATTGGCCTTTTGGATGTCTGTTATCACCTCATACACAATTTGCTATCCACCATCACACAGGCTTTGTATGGCACTGCCATCTTCTAGGTAACTCTTGCTCTTTCAATGTGTGCTCCAGATTATTTTCTCCTCAGATGTATCGTGGCATACATCAATTCCCTAAGTAGAATCTCATTTTATTATTTTCAATGACTATTTCTTTGTTCTCTATTTTGCTGGCACCAGATATTTGAAATACACAATAGTCAGTAATTGAACTCTGTGTGCCTGGAAGTGAAGAATCAGGACAATTACTTTATACCTTTGGCTCTAATTTAAATTTCAGTACAGCCTACCCTTGAATGACATAGGTTTGAACTATGGCAGGTCCACTTAAGTGCAGATTATTTTTTGATACAGCGCAGTACTGTAAATGTATTTTTTCTCATGATTTTCTTAAAAATTTCTTTTCTCTGGTTTAGGTTATTGTTAGGATATAGTATATAATACATATAACATGCAAAGTATGTGTAATTGACTATGTTATTGGCAAGACTTCTGGTCAATCTTAGGCTACTGGTAGCTAAATTTTGGGGCTGTCTAAAGTTACATGTAGATTTTTTTACTGAACCCCTAACTCCCGGGTTGCTCAAGGGTCAACTGTAATTGGCAATTGCAATTTGAAGTTAGAAATTAAGGATAAGACCCCTAAAAATAAATACATTGGTCAAATGTGTCCATTTCTTTATAAGGTACTCTATCTGGCCCATAGGAAGTAATCAATACATGTTTTAATTCATTTATTTCCTTTTACTAAACATGTATTGACTGGCCATCATGAGCCAGAAAGTGAGCTTAGTGTTCAGATTTAATAATAAGCTCTTTGTCAGCATTGGGAAAAGATGTTATTGATATTCATTTGGATAAATGTTACTGGGATGAGTTATACAAAGAGATATATGTGGTTCTATGAAAACATAAGGGGCAGGGGATTTAACCGATCATTTTTTTTTAATTTTTTAACGTTTATTTATTTTTGAGACAGAGAGAGACAGAGCATGAACGGGGGAGGGTCAGAGAGAGGGAGACACAGAATCTGAAACAGGCTCCAGGCTCTGAGCTGTCAGCACAGAGCCCGGCGTGGGGCTCGAACTCACGGACCACGAGATCATGACCTGAGCTGAAGTCGGCCGCTTAACCGACTGAGCCACCCAGGCGCCCCTAACCGATCATTTTTAAGACAGCGTTCCCTGAAACATGTAGTTATCTGAGATTTGAAACAAGAGTAGGAAATCCCTAGGGGCTGGGATGTGCTATGGCAGAATATGAGGTAACAGAGGACACAGTGGAATATGCAGAAGACAGAACATGTAATAGGGAAGGGAGCATAGAATATTTATGGAATTGAAGAAAAAGGGGGTGGGTAATAGGACCTGGAATTGGATTGGGAAGGTGGTTATAGTCCAGATGAGTCAGACATATACAGACCATCGCACATCTGAGTCTTTTATCTCAAAGGATTAGAAAGTCATGAAAGTGTTTCAATTACGTTGGTGGTGTTCCGGGGAGGATATGAGATTTAACTTTAGAAACCATCATTTGTCTACAGAATATACAAAAGACTAGAAAGGGGTCAGAATTGATATAAGACAAGCAAGAGGAAGCAGTAGCTTTTGGGACCGTGGCTCCTCTGAAGCTAAAGGGAAAACCAGATTGGAGCGATGACTGGGAGGTAAAATTCACAGTATTTGACGTTGGTTTGGTTGTTTAAATACACAAAATATAGAAGCAATATAGTGCAAAAAAATATGAATATACCAAAACTGCTACTCCTGTACTGGATCACACAAAGTAAGGCTAATATTTATACAATACTTATTAATTTAGCTACATATATTAACTGACACACTCCTCATAAAAATGCTAAGAGAAAAACCTTATTGTGCCCATTTTATAGATGATTACAAAGGCACTGAAAGGTTAAGTGAGTCATCCAATGTCTGAGAGCTAATAAAGGGTAAAAGCCTAGCTGGTAATTGACAGAGCTCTGATTCAAATAAGGAAGCAAGTTTCCAGGTTGAATGGTTGTGGTCTGCATTGCATTCCCTTTATAGCTGTTTCACACCTTGGCTCTGCCTGCCTGCCTGCCTTCCTGCCTTCCTGGTTTCATAAATACTGAGAATATTTTCTATGTCAAGCAATTTACTCAGTCCTCTGGCTACGAGAACTAATATGTGTCATTCAGTATTCTAGTTGTTATCTGAATGAGCCAAAGATGGCTTCTGTATATTGGCCCTATGTTTACTCTTCATAGCAGGCTGGGACCTGCTCATTCAAAAGCCTGCTGGTGCCAAACTCAAATTTTTATATATCCAATTATTTTAAAAATAGCCCAAACAAGCGGGTTTTTAGCTTTCAGAGCCTGCCAGCTTTGCATACCCTGAGAAACCTCAGCCCACATCTGCTGGCCATTGATAAGGTAGAAACTTGTACTTATAAGACACGAAACTGCTGCTGCCGTTCGGGGTTCTCTGACCCAAAGGCTCCCTACGAAGCTACTGAGTGACATCAGCTGGACACAAAAGCCCCTTTCCAATCCTTTTCTCCCTTGCCATCCTCTCCTTCTTGGTGGTGGTCTCCAGAACTGTAGCCTCTGTGGGGTCTCATGGAGGACTCCTTCCACCCAGCCCCGAATCATGCAAACCTGTCAAAGTGTCACCCAAATCAAGTTCATTGTGTGCTGCTGTTGATGGTGGGCATATCTTTTCCTTTGAACAGCCCTCATACAATTGGCAAACAATCCTGAATGGCCTTGCACTGTTGGGGCTCAGAATTTGGAACACCCCACTGTTGCTTTTGAGTGGCATCTTATTGCACGGCACTCCGTGCTTTTGTGATCTCCTGGTGTGCCTCATTAGCCAGGTCGAGGGAGCACGCACCAGCGTTTGAGTGAACCTATGCCATTAGAAGTTGTCTTTGGGATCAGAAGTGCCAGCTGCCCAGGGAAGGCGGTGAGCATGCATGCTTGGGTGACCGTTAGGAGATACTGGACGTTTTAAGGCTTGTGGGCCTGAAAAGAAAAGGAAGAAAAGAGCAGACCTCTATACTGAGGGTGGGCTGCCCATCCACCAGAATGGCTATAGCAGGTGAGGTTCTCTGTGGCTAGCTGATGATTTGGGATACTCTGGGCCAAAAGGACATCTTCCTCTCTGGGGACCCTTTATCAGAAAAATGAGTCGATAAGGCAGAGGTACCAGGCCAAGGCTGGTCTCCTAAGCCCAGTTTGCAGGGAGACACCTTGGTAAAGACCTGGTTTGCCTCTGCAGCGCTCACACTGAGATTGGTTGTTGTGGATGGTGTCATTCTGTCCCATTCCTGGAGTGATATCCAGAACCCAATCCTTGGGCTGTACCGTTAAGGCATTAATTGAAGTGGCTAAAGGCAAGGAGGTTTATATTCCTGCACCTCTCAGGACTCGTAAGGTGGTGGATGTCACACTGAACAGGTGCTTCAGAGGAGCTGCACAATGGGTCCTGCTTGCAGCTGCTTCTCACCAGGTGAACCCTGGGGCAGACCCAGGTGCTTAGACTGGGTGGGATAAGGGGGGAGAGACCCGAGTGGAGGACCCTCGGGAAGAGAACTGGTGCCCTCTAGTGGGCAAGTCGCACAATACTACCATGATAGTCGTGAGGACAACTAACTCCTCTTTGCTAGTAACCACCTACAAATAAAAACAGAAAACGCAAAAGGGAAGGGTCAGAAAGAAAAGACCAATTTTCATTTGGAGCAGAAAAAGTATCCCCTCTTTCACTCTGAGGCCTAGCTTCTTTTTTAAGGACTGAACCCAGGAAACAAATATAAAAGGGTCTGCCTGCCTATGTAGAGTGTATCTGACAGGAAGCAAACTTTACATACCAGGGGCTGAAATTAAACTATTGGCTGTCTTAGTGAAGATGAAAAAAATGGTGAACCTACTGAAGGATCTCCATAATTAGTCTGAAAGATGGGAATGAACACCCAAACACCAAAGGAGGCTTTGGACCTCAGTACACATATACCTTGTTAATGTGGGCTTTTTATGCCTTGGAGGGCTCCTGACCGTGCATTAGGCCTCATGAAGGCCCAGGCAAACTGTCAGTGGAGAGCATTAGACAAGGCCAGAGATCCCCTCCGTCAGCTATTGGAGTTGAGCTTATCAGGCAACAGACAGTGTGTTCGGCATGATGATTTACCAGTCTGGAGGAAGCTGAATTGAGTCCTGGTCCATCCAGTTGTTTCTCAGGGGAGCTCCTGACAAATGTAAGTCCTTTTTTTCCTGGCAGTTATGGCTAATGCTAAAGTCATTCAAAGGCCACAGCTGCCCTGGTTTAATGGAAACTCATGAAAGACAAACTCCAAATGAAGTGTTGCCTGTTAACGACAAACAGGACCTCATCTGGCCTAAATCAACAGGGAGAACATGCTCCCATCACAGGCCAAACAAACCACCTCAAACCATTTATGCATGAACTCTAAAATAACAAGAGCGGTTATATTAGACCCTAAGGTCATGGGGGTCCCAAATTGAATGATCTCTGGTAAATCGGTGGAACAATTACATTCTTAATGTGGTTGGATTATAGTCGGTGTCAGAGGTCTGCTTGGGAGGCAACCCTCCTCCCATTGTTGCCACCCTCCTTAGCCAGTGGCAGGAACCAGCCCCCAAAGAGGGATCCAGCTGGCTCTTCCTTGCAGACAATCTCTTTTTTACCACACTAACTGTAGTTTGTACCCCCCAAATAAGTGACACTGGCTGGTTCTATTGGACACTGGTGCCCAGATATTGCCAATCCCAGAAAGCCTTTATGCTTTAATGGGATCCAGCTCCTCCCTGCCCCCACCCCAGATCCAAGAGGTGCTGGCTTCTTGAGAAGACTAAAAGGATAATTACTCATTTGATTATTAAAATTGGACCAAGTTTGCTAAAGGGATGCTTCTGTCCTTGTTGTTCCCCACTGCCTCCCTCTGCCCCAGACTGTCCATTTTCTCATTATTGGAATGGACTTCCTCAGTCCTCAGGTAACTGATGAAATAAGCCTAAAGCTTTCATACTGCTGGTGAGTACTGGTTGGTAGGAACCTGTAAGCTTTCCCTTGCTGGTGTGGGTGACAGACATGCCATGGTATCACTGAGGCAAAGCACTGAAGGCTTACGATGTCTTAGCTCAGTTATAGAAGAGGTACTGAGGGGGCGCCTGGGTGGCTCAGTCAGTTAAGCATCCGACTTCGGCTCAGGTCATGATCTCACCATTCCTGAGTTCGAGCCTTGTGTCGGACTCTGTGCTGACAGCTCAGAGCCTGGATCCTGCCTCGGATTCTATGTCTCCCTCTCTCTCTCCATCCCTCCCCCACTCATGCTCTGTCTCACTCTGTCTCAAAAATAAATAAACAGTTAAAAAATAATAAAGAGGCCTCTTCCCCCAGTCACTTGATCCTACCACCCCTCCAAAAAAAAAAGAAGGGCTACTGATTCCTACCAGTTCATCTTTCAGTTCTCTCGTCTGGCCTGTGCTTAATGCCAACTACTAATGAGTGGAGGCTAATAATAGGTCATAAGGAATTAAACAAGGCTGTTCCCTCTCCCAAGTATAGTTACTTCAATGGATGATGGATGACATTCAAAATAACATGAATAAATGGTTAGGCATTGTATACTTGGCTAATGGGTTCTGAGATTAACTTTGAGGAGCTGTGACTGTTTACTTTGGATAGCCAGAGTAGCAATTATTGTAAAGCCTGCTGCCATTGACTGTTAGGTAACACTTGCCTTTTTTTTTTTTTTTTTTTTTTTTTTTTTGATATACATACTATGTTGTATACATTGCCTTCCTTGTATAGAGTAATTGGCAGCCAGGGAGGAGATACATGGTAAAGTTCCCTTGGACACTTGGCTAGTGCAATTTCTTTCCACTTCAATAAATGGGGCTTCCACTGGAGAGGGAGAGAGATTATTACAATTAATAGAAAAAAAGGCCAATAGTTTTAAGTGTGTACATTGTTGGTAGGGGTTACATTTATCATCATCCCAGGGGTTAGTAAGAGCTATAATTTTATCTCTGTAATGCTGTAGACTCTGCTGGTATTGGTTCTGAATTATAGCATCTTTGATTTGATTGCACCAATCAAGAGCATCACGCTATTAGCTGAATGCAATCTCTGAGTGTTCTCTCAATGAGACTTGATAGGTAGTAGCCCATCACTCTGTTTATTTTATGGCACCAGTTAATAACAGGGTGTTTTCTTTTGCTAATTTGAAGTTAAACTTGGCCCATAGAGGCATCTTAGAGGGCATCTCTGAGTCACAAGAGATATTTAAGTCTGGCTTAGCTGGAATCGGTGTTGTTAGTAGAAGTAGGATAGAAGAAGGAGTCCTAACCTAGGTGTTAATGTCTGTGGTCATGTTAGTATGTTTGATTGACTTGAATCGTCAACAGCATGGTTCTCATTGTTCTCAATCAGATTCGTGTTGCCTGTGGTGTGCACGTGGCATGTTGCTTCCAGACATATCTTGTCAGCACAGAGGTAAATTGCCAAGGTTAGACAATATACCAATGGGTGTGTAGGTGACACTGGCAAAGGTAGGAACTTCTCAGGAAAGGAAGGGGCACAGCAACACTGTAGAAGTTAAAGTTGGAGATCATCTGCAGTCAGCAGTAGGGAATATGATCTTACTTTGAGTATAGCCCAGATGGTGTTCCCCAGTCTGAGAGCGATTAGTTCTACCTCTTGGTATTGGGAGCAGGTCCAAATTTGTCCCACAGTGCCTAAAGTGGAACAAAATAAGTGGGGGACAGGTGAGGAGTGTTTATTTCGTCAGATAGTGGTGGGTGGTTTACTTAGCTTATGCTGCATCATGAGAGGACACAGGTTGAGCATGGTCCCAGAGTTAGTGTCCACAGTAAGGTCCTTTGCAGGATCAAGTGTAAAGGTAGCTAGGCTCTAAATTTTCTAAGAGGGATGAGGAAAAAGGAAAAGTATGAGGTGGATCTACTTTGGTTGAAGTCAGCAATGTCAGGGCTTCTGGGAAAACTGGTTTGCATTTACCTGTGTAAACTGTTAATTGTGGTTGTGTTTGATGTGGAGATATATATATATACACACTCTAAGTTCTCTCAACAGCTTTTGTTAGAAGTCCATATGTCTTTCTATCGTATCTACTGCTATAGGATGATATGATAGGTAAAAAAACTCAATGTTCACTTGTAAGAAACAATGTTCAAACTACCTAGAGAACCTGAGAAGTTTATCCCACATCCATGGCCCATGGAAACACATTGATGGCATTTATTATTCACCCAGAGACTCTGCTGTGTTGCTATGTGACAGCACTTGGACATGTATATCTCCTCTCTAGTCCCCTCGGGAGTTTCCTTTCCCTCTGCCCCCTGTGTCATAGTCCCATAGTGTCAGGTAATGTGGGGTCATAGGCATAGTGTGTTTGGTATTATTGCTAATATCATCAAATTTTGGCCTATTTAAGACACATATATCTAATGTTTCGGAGCCATTCATATTAATAAATAATAGATAAAGATACCTTCTCCTCAGGATAGTTATTTGAACATGAGCGATGGAGTCTGCAATATGGATCAGGAGCTGTCTGGCACACATTAGGTGCTCAATAAATGTTGGCGTTCTCAACTTTTTGTAAATGCTTGAGGATAGAGTCTGTGCTTGTTTCATATTTGTATCCATCATAGCTAAAATGTCATTTGGCAGTAATTCAGTAAATGTCACCTGAATTACACTTTCAATCAAAATAATCAGGATTGGGAACAATTGCAGAAAAAAAAAATCCCAAAAAGTATAGGAAAAACAATACCCAGAATAGGTAAGAGTAGCAACAAGTAATGTCAAGTGTATTTTAGAGCAAAGACCATTTACAAAAGCTACTTTTACTCTTTTAGTTTGGCTAATTAGGATACTAGAAATTAGATTTTCATTGAAATCATGCTTTTCATCATAATGTATTATTTGTTTGTTTGTTAGAAGTTTAATAAAGCTCTACTATTAAAAAGAGTATGTGAGAAAGAAAAATTGTGCTGCTAGAATTGAAAAACTGAAAGTTCATTCTTCAATTTCAAGTAATAAATTAAGAAGAGTTAAAAGGAAACAATCAGAGTAAATTCAACATTAGGGGATTATATAGTCCTACACTATTTATCTTTATTTTTTTATGTTTATTTATTTTTAAGAGACAGAGAGAGTGTGCACAGGCAGAGGAAGGGCAGAGAGACAGGGGGAGACACAGAATCCAAAACAAGCTCTAGGCTCCAAGCTGTCAGCACAGAGCCTGATACGGGGCTCGAACTCATGAACCATGAGATCATGACCTGAGCTGAAATCGGACGCTTAACTGACTGAGCCACCCAGGTGCCCCTACACTATTTATCTTTAAATAAATTACTTCTTAAGAAATTATCCAATGCCATCACTTTTTTTTTTTGAGAGAATAGAAAATATCATAGCAACAGATAATAAGATTAAAATTTTTTTTTCTTGTTTTGAGAGACAGAGAGAGAGAGAGAGAGAGAGAGCAAGGGAGGGGCAGAGAGAGAGAGAGCAAGAGAGAGAATCTCAAGAAGGCTCTCCTCTGTCACATAGAACCCAACACGGGGGTCTATCTCACAAACATGAGCTGAAATCAAGAGTCCACTGCTTAACTGAATGAGCCACTCAGGCATCCCGAGATAATAAGATTTTTAATTTCCTTATTTCTATGTGTTTCTGCTACAGATGATGAATCAATTTAACATCAGGGTTAAGACTGACTTTTGACTTTCTGTCTGCAGGACACTAGCGATTTGTTATGTGATATAAAGAAAATATAGTAAAAACCATCTCTTCAGGGAAAGGGATTCTAACAGAGTACCCAGAACAGAGCCTACTTCTAAATGACATTCCTAATATTTTTGAAATTGAACTGTTCATTTGCAATCTTAGCTGTGCAGTTTTGATTAACGAAATAGAAAAACACTGAGAAAATTCTCAGCTAAATAAAATGTCTGAATTGAATAATTGTACTAATTGAGAGAAAAAGAAATGACCCATATTATGCTTTTGCTATAATAGCACACAAGTGCACAAAAAAGCAACTATTCAATTTGGTTAACAAAGATTTTATGTTGTTTATTTGGCTATGAATAAAGTTGAAACCATGTATGTCATTATCTGTGCAAAAGATAGTGTGGAACAAACCTTAATTTTTTAAAGGAAATATAAAATTAATGATGCATTTTGACATGGGGATATGTATTATTACAGTTATCTCTATTCCCCAAATCCTGTCTACTAAAGGCCCTTTTTAAAGATACTAAAATATATACAATTACATTAATGTGAATATAATGTTTGGAACTTACGGGAAATTGATATTTGCTAGTGAGAACATCATGTTGATATAAAATCCATCAGAATATATACTAATTTAATTTCTGTTATAACTATGGTACATATTATGTACTTGAAACACCTAGGTTTGGATATGAATTTGGGTTTATATATCAATATAGATGTAGATACAAAGACTGATTTATTTACTCACAGATTATATTGATGTTTCTGACTTTTTAACCCAACAATAAAAGTCTCACCATTAAGTTGAGATGCAGAGTGATTGAGGGCAGGAGTAATGGAAGGATACATTGTAATGTCAACTAAAGGATAATTATCTGTGACTATTATTTGATTAATAGTAATGACATTATCTACATAATACTTTTAAACATAATTATACTTGTAGGGGAGCAAAATTTGCTACCCCAAATTGTGTTTCTTTGTTATGTGGATTATTTTTGGCTGATTGTTTTTAAGAAACAGAAGACTCAAGACATTTTTCTTTTTTACTTCCTTATAAGTGTTCAAAAACTTTTAGATAGAGGGCCTGTTTTGGGAAGGGAGCTGTCACTCTAGACAACTGCAGTACAATATAATCCAGGTGTGGTGGACTGGAAGGAAACTAGCAAAGACTGTTGAAATTCTTCTCTGTGTCCCATTGTTTCTGTATGGCCCAGCAAACCTTTGTTTACCAAACGTCTACTCTTTCCTTTCTTCCTGTGAATAGCCTTCCTTCTCTTTTAAGCTCAATACCCCTACCCACTTCTCATCCAGAATGACACATATACCTCATTTTGCCTGACTGTCTTTGGTATACTTCATGTTTATGTGGATTCCTCATACATATGTACTTATAATTTTTTAACATTTATTTATTTTCGAGAGAGAGAGAGAGAGAGAGAGAGAGACAGAGTGTGAGCGGGGGAAGGGCAGAGAGAGAAGGAGACAGAATCCTAAGCAGGCTCCAGGTTCCAGGCTCCAGGCTTGGAGTTGTTAGCACATAACCAGACGCAGGGCTCAAACTCAGGAACCGTGAGATCATGATCTGAGCTAAAGTTGGATGCTTAACCAACTGAGCCACCCAGGCCCCCCTTCCCAACATGGTATAGTATAGTATACCACAGTTTATGTGGTAGAGAAGTTAATCCATTAACAATTTTTCTCTTCCCTGATTCTCTTCCCTCATGACTTCCTTAGGAACTGAAACCATATTTAGAGTGAAATTTGACTGGTAGCTAATACTTCTAGGTAAGGAATTTAAACAAGAAGTCATTATTGAAACTATGGTAAAGAAAAGATGAGGGCATCAATCTAGAACTATAACTATGATTTCAGAATCCCTTTCCCTACCAAAAGGGAAAAAACAAAAAGAATTTTTCATATATATAATCATAAGAAATGTGTGATTAAAAAATAAATATCTCCTTATGATTTATATATAGTATTGTTAGAACATTACTTAGAACCTCAATCTGGGGAGCCTGGGTGGCTCAGTTGGTTAAGCATCTGACTTTGGCTCAGATCATGATCTCGTGGTTTGTGAGTTCCAGCCCCGTGTTGGGCTCTGTGCTGACAGCTCAGAGCCTGGAGCCTGCTTCAGATTCTGTGTCTCCCTCTCTTTCTGCCCCTTCCCTGCTCACACTCTGTCTCACTCTCCCTCATAAATAAATAAACATTAAAAAAAAAAAAAAGAACATCAATCTGGTTATACTACAAACTGAGTAATAGTTTAGGTATAAAGTATTGAAAATAATATAGTTAAGTATGACTTCCAAAATAGTCAAAATCATAAAATTAAAAATGACTTCTAATGCTAGAATCATAAAATTATTATTGCCTTTTCTCTAAAAGAAATACAATGTATGATTTATTATGTAGAATGAGGTACAGATACAGAGAAGTTAACTATTAGTACTTCTAAAGTCGGGTATAGGCAATAAATATGTATTATACATGTATATGTATGCAAAGTGTATATAATCTTTGTATGTATACATACATGTATCAAGCACATATAAACTCATATGTATTCATGCATATGTACACGTGTGTATGTCTCTCTCTCTATCTTTACCTAAATACCTGTTATACAGAATTTGCATGTCTCCTCAATCACAATTTTTAGTGGTCATACTGATATGTTTATTAAATTTATTTAAAATTATGTTTAGAATTATTGTTATTCAATTTCTCTCTCACGTGTTTGAAATACTAGTTCCTCCAAAGAGTTTGACTAAAGGGTCTGAGGATGCAAAAGAAATGCAATAGGGCCACAACAATTGCCTCTCAGGTTTGGGAAGACATCCTTTCTAGAATGTAATGTGATGAAGATGTGATGATGTCACAATAATGGGGGATTCAATCTCTCCAGGAAAATTTGTCTTATTTGTAAAATGAGAATAGTTAATAATTACTATCATTCACAAAATTTTAAAATTAATATAAAAATAAATTGACATATTTAAGTCTTAGTAAAATAAATTTTTTAAAGTTTTTTTTAAATGTTTATTTAGTTTGGAGAGAGAGAGAGAGGGAGAGAGACAGGGAGTGAGCAGGGGGGGAAGAGAGAGATGGTGACAGATTCCAAAGTAGGCTCCAGGCTCTGAGCTGTCAGCACAGAGCCTGAGGTGGGGCTTGAACCCACAAACCATGAGATCATGACCTGAGTCAAAGTCAGATGGTTAACTGACTGAACCAACCAGGTGCCCCAAAAATAAATTATTAAGAGCATATTTAACCTATATCCCCAATGGTGTTTCACTGGTGCTTATAATTCTAATGGTAGAGATTTAGTTCCTACAAGCAAGTTAAGAAAAGGAAACAACAGTGCCGGGCATTGTATTAGTTTCTAGAGCTCTAAGAATAAAGACTTGGTTTCCTGCTCCCAATGAGCCAATATCTAATGAGGGGAGATGGACAAGTGATACGATAATAACAACAGTATGTGATACATGCTGTGATAGAATTTTGCAAATAATGTTACATTGTCACAGCTTGGGGACATTTTCTTGAGATCATGGAAAATGAAAATGGAAAATTCCATGGAAAATGGAAAATACCTCTTAGCAAGGGATACAAATCTGGAGACCCATATTGTTAGCCAGGGGAAAAATAGAATATGCTTCAGTTTTTAGAAAATCAATTTATTCCAAATACTTAGAACTTATCCTAAAGGTATAGATATAGTAGAAGAAGAATTTGGGGAAGTAAGTGCTGTATTTTTATCCAGAACATGAAGGATATTTTGTGATATAGAGGAATTTGAATTTTTGTTCTGAAGATCGTGGGAACTAGTAAAGGATTTTGAAGGAGAGCACTACAGATTCAGAATTGTACTTTTGAAAATTTGTGATACATTGTGAAAAATGGAGACTTCTCGATTATAAATTATTATTATTAAATGATAAACTACTAACCCAATGCAGTAGTAGCATGGGTGGCAAGGAAAGGAAAATAAATTATATCTTGTAGATTAATTATACATAAGCAAGAAAGAAGAGCTACTTAGTATACCTCCCAGGCTTCTAGCTTAAGAAACTAGGTAATTATTGATGTCTTTTAAGGGCAGAGAACAGAGGACAAGATTATTATGGGGAAAAGTAAGGCTATTTTTATCCATGATGCATATGGGACTCTCAAGTATAAATAGAAGTTGAATATATGAGACAAATAAAAAAAATAAAGGACTGAGCAGAGGATATTGATTGATTTGAAATAAATTAGCAGATGTCTGTGTCTTGTACGTGGAATAAATTTCCCAGAGAAAGGGGTTAGAGTAAGGAAAAATGACTGAGGACAAGATTCTGGGTTTCACTTGCCTTTAAGTACCAGACAAATGAAAGAACAAAACAGTTGCCACAAAGTTTAGAAAAATCCCTGAAGAAGATGGTTTTTCTTGGCTATGAAGGAGAAACTGAGAGTTATGTATTTAACATATGTTTATTGAGTAGCAAAGATATGCATCAATTCCAGCAGATACTCAGTTAGATACCAGAGATAACATATAGAACAAGAATGCCAGTGTCTGTTCTCAAAGATCTTAAGCCTGGGGGGAAATGAAGTTAATTGTATAAGGAATTAAAATATAAGTTATAAAATGAGAGATACACTTCTGTAGGGGGAACACTGGAGAAGGTACTAGTCTACATTTGGGGAGTCATAAAAAGCTTCCAAGAGGAAGCAGTATATAAATTGAAGTCAGGTATGAGGAATGATAGGATGCTGTGAAGAGAAAGGCAGAAGGAAAGACATCTCTGAAAGCTTGGAGGTCCAGGAGTGCACCAGATAATGAAAGCCAACTAAAGCAATTTAAATATAAAAAGAAAACAGAGTGTGGTAGAATAGGGTCATTAGTAGAGGTAAGGAAAAAGGCTGGAAAATTAAGAAACAAAACTAGTGACCACATCATTTTCTTCAAACGCTCTTCTGTTTGCCTCCCCCGTGTCTAATTGTGGTGGCAGTACCTGTGGTGGCCTTGGATTAAATTTGGTCCCAAGGAGGACATGTATTTTCTCTCAACCTAAGTAAAAATAAGGAGGACATCTCCAACCAGGTTCTCTGCTATTTACTATCTACATAATAATGGAAATACCACCTAACTTCTTTGAACTTTATTTTCATTATAAAAAAAAATGATGGCAATTTTAGTACCGTGTATTTTAGAATAGAATTCTTATGGGAAAATGTTAATTTAAAAAACTGCATATGCAAAGGTGAGATTGCTGCTAGAAATTTCTGCCAAGAGAGAGACTAATTTGTGTATTCCATATTAAGAAAATAATAATGGCTGAACTTTTCCAATAAAGAAAACATTTACTTGTATTCTCTTGTCTTATTCCCTTTACTTCTGTTCCACCAGAAAAGATGACAGTACTTTTGATTTACCACATTTTTAATTGGTCTCCTTGGTGACATGTTCCATATGTTTATTATTCATTTAGTGAAACTACTCTCTGAATTTAATACAATATTTGAATGCTAATTTTTCTACATCTTAGTCTTTAATATGAGTCTTCTTTCCAAATGCACAGCTACTATCATGAATCTCCTTTTATCATTTCAGAAACTCCTATCCCTATTTTTCATACTTGTTTGCAGAACAGTTTAGAAAGATTTCTCAAATAACAAATAAATGTGAGATCAACACCCTTAACCTGGGAAGAAGTAAATCATTCAGTTGTTCTTACACATTTGAAACCATTGTAGGAAGGTCTAAACAAATCCCTGAATCTACATTTGCTTAGTTTTGTGTCAAACTTAGTTTTGTGTCAACACTAGTACAACCTAGCATTGAATATCAATTTAACTTAGTTTTGTGGCAAGTATTAATCCATTTATTTTATTTTTATTGTATTGCAGTCTTTTTGAGTAAAATTATATAAAACATGTCCTTAGAAATATTGTACCTTTACAGTAGTGCTCATTTTTAATGTCTTCTTTTTTTAAATATTTATTTTGAGAGGGAGAGAGAGAAAGAGAGAGAGAGAGCAAGGGAGAGGCAGAGAGAGAGAGAGAGAGAGAGAGAGGGAGAGTGAGAATCCCAAGCAGACTCCATGCTGTCAGCGCAGAGCCCAAGGTGGGGCTCAGATCCACTAAGAGTAAGATCATGACCTGACCCGAAATCACGAGTCGGACGCTCAGCTGATGGAGCCACCAGGAGCCCCTCATTTTTTAATGTCTTCTGATTTTCTGGACCTACTACGGACTACAGACAAAGCAGTAATTTGTATTATGTACAGTTAAAAATACTAAGTTATTAGACAACACAAACATAAACAAAGAACCTGTACTGATTCCAGGATGATATATTAGATAAATATCTCACCCTCTGTCACTTAGAGGTAATTTTTTGTTTTTTTTTCAATTTTTTATTTAAGGTTTATACACTTAGTTTAAATTCAGATACTTCAGGATGGTAGTTGATGTCTTGGTTAGAGGGTAGAGGATGGTGTATATATGAAAATGTTTCAAATTAAAACTGTGCTGGGGCTCCTGGGGGCTCAGTTGGTTAAGCATCTGACTTTTGATTTTGGTTCAGGTCATAATCTCACGGTCCATGAGTTTGAGCCTCTGTGCTGTAAGCATGGAGTCCGGTTAGGATTCTTTCTCTTTCTCTTTCCTTGATCTCTCTGCTCCTGCCTCCCTCAAGATAAATAAATAAACTTAAAAGAAAAATTGTATTTGTACCATCCCAAATATCTTCCAACCAAGACATCAAGTGCTATCCTTAACTGCTACAGACATTGTGGTGATTTTTGCAGTCCTCTGTAAAACTCAAACACAGTAATTTCCTCAGCTAATGATACTTGGGATCGTTATGGTTACACAGGTATTACCCTGGTGCTGGAGATTGTTACACTTTTGATTTCAAACACTAAGCAGGATTGGATTTACCTTCCAAAAGGGCTTTGATATCGATATTCCTCACACTCTACTCTCCCTTCTATCTTCACAGCATCTAAAGCTCAGGTAGATGGACAGCCCTACACATTCACAGTCAGCATCTAGCCAGATACACTGAAAGAAAGCAACGTTATTTCTTTATTTTAACGGGGGAGAGTGAATCCCAAGCAGGCTCCATGCTCAGCGTGAGATCCTGAGCCGAAATCAAGAGTTGAACACTTAACGAACTGAGCCACCCAGGCGCCCTGCAAGGTTATTTCTTAAAGGCACAATGCTTATTGTAAAAGATTACACTTTAAACAAGGGCAAAAGCAATAGGCTAGCACACTTGGTTTAAAAAAAAGCAAATGTATTTGTAGGTCATGTTGAATAGGGCAAAACCTATAGAGGGCACATCATGCAGGATCCAGATTAGACTGGAGTTATTTCAGGCACATGGGTGAAGAGTTTCATCCTATCCTTAGTGAGGAGGAAAAAGAGATTTGTAATTCACTGTGTGTTCAGGTTCTCATTTCAGAGTATGAGTTCAGTTATTAAGAAAGTATTTTATTATCTTTGTAAAATTTTAAATAAAAGAATCTATGTAGATATTCTTACACGGCTATTTGCTGTCAAATCATCTGGAATACAAAACACGCACAGTTATGGTTACAGGGAAGATGCCCCTGTTCAGAGTGTAGATGAGGTCAGCTACCTTAGATTTGCACTTTGCTCATGCCCTATATGAAAACATGAACAAATATCAGGTGGAACTTTCAAATTTTAAAGCTGTCCATCAATAAAATGAACTCCTTAATAAAGTAGTGCCTTCCCCACTGCTAGAATTGTTTAAGCAAAGACTATTAACCATATTTCTGGGATATTACACAGGGACTTTCTGCATTAAGGCAAAAAACTTTTTTTCCATTCTAAGAATCTAGGTTTCTGTTACCTAAATTTCTTCTACATAAATTGATTGGCTTTTATGTTGTTATATTGTGGATTTTCTTTTTCTTAAAGATTTTCTTTTATTATGTAACATGAATATGTATAAAGTGTTTGAGTAATAAAAGGGGGAAAGGAGATACAATTTGCCTCCAAGTGAAAATCCTTATCAATGAGAAAATTAACAGAGTCATTTGACTTCTGGTATAACATTGAGACTATACAGAGAACAATAGGTAGATGATCCAAGATGCTATAATAAATTTGTGAAATGGAAGATAAATTGAAAGATAAAAAGGAAGGTATAAATAGAAGAAAGTTTGTCCATAACGGGACCAAGGATGTTTTTGAAGCTTATGGAAACAGATTGAGGAATTAATTGTACCTGAAATAGAGTGACAAAATGATGACTATAATTTGTGGAGGATCAGAAATATGACATAGGTTATGATTCTGACAGATTAATTTTTTTAAATTAATGTTATGTTTTAGTATTTTGTTGGGGAATTCCATGTTTTGCTATGAAAAAAAATGTGTGTGCTACATCTCTTATTAGGAATGCCCTCTCTTACTTGCTAAATTTGGAAGATGATATGAGTTGCATGAAGATCAATATTTATAATTATTAGGTTGTCACTATGTGACTTCCACTGGTCCAACGAATGATTTTAATCGCTTTATTAAGAGATAGAAAATAGCTTTCCCATGTGTTCTGAACTCCTTAGTATGCCCTACAAACTGCTTCATTTAATATGACAAGGTGTTTATTAAAAAAAAAAATTATGTGCCATATATACAGACATCCTTCACTCCATAGGAAAGATGACTTTCTTGATATGTACCAGGCATTGGTGAAGCAAATTAAAAATGAATGATTCTCTGGATTTATGGTTAACTCTCATATTTTATGACCTTTTTAAAAACTAATTTTAGTGTAAATTATCCCAGAAATACTGCAGAGAAAATGTTTAGAAGCATAACAACTACATATAGTAAAACCCTAATAATAAATTATTAAACTATTTAAGCATTGGATGTTAGCACTAGGCCCAACTCTAAAATTATGGTTCCTCAAAATTTTCTATCTTCTAAAACAAACTCCAAGATGTAATACAGTCTTCTACCTCATATCAAAAGTATATAAACATAATAAGTGATCCTGAATAATATGCATCTAACAAAAGAAATATCCATTATTGTGGATATTTATTCTGTATTTATAATAATATTATATAGTATTTATTATACAGTGTTCTGATAAGTTAATGTGCCATATTGTTTCAAATTCAGACAAATGTTAAAATATTATGTAGCAAGCAACAAATATGAAATACCGAATGGTCAGCTGAGTGGAGGCTTTTGTCACTTTGTTCAACCACTTTCATCCACTAATAAAAATTTCAAAATTACATATCATATGCACAAATCTTTCAAGCTTATGATAATCTTTGGGTCCTCTCGCATAAATAAACAAATACTTAAAATATGTTGATTTTTTTCCCATATATCCCTGTACTTTGGTTTTAGTGCCCACTAAAATACGAAGTAAATTAGAATAACTTATTGACACTTGCACATAACAAAAGTACTGTGTACGTAAGAAACAATCATGCAATTATATTTTAATACTTTCCATTACTCTTTTATATCATATCATATAGCTAAATAAATATATTATAATATATATTTAATGTTTATAAATATATACCATATATATTTAAATATGATATTTACTTAAAATTTATCAGATGTTTAATATCATAGGCCAGAAAATAGACACATAGCAGTGATACAGATGGACAAGGTACCTGACCTCAGAGAACTTTAGACTCCATCAAGACCTTTGTCACCAAGTGAGCTGGGCATAAGTTCAGGTTGCATCGTCTGAATTTGAGTTAAGCTGCCCTGTATTAGTGTCGACCGCCATGCAATATAGTTCACTGACATATGGACAGAATCATATAACTCATGGTCCCTTCATGTATTCAAAACAGCATATTTATGTGGATTTTAAATGAATTCTCTAACGAATGAATGCAAGTAGTAAATTGAATTAAGTGAAACATGCTATTTTTCCACCCAATTATAGTTCTTAAAGATCTAAAAGAGAAACATCTGTTTGAGCCAGTTATAGAGCGGGTTGCTGACTGAGAACGGCAGGAGGGCGCGCAGTTAATCATCTGTACTCCTACAAGGAGCCCGCTCACCAGTGTGAATTACTAAGGAGGGCTTCCTGAAGGATAAGACACTGCGCAGTCTCAGCGTAAAAAGCAGTAAAAGTCACAGCGGGGAGAAAAGGGAATTGGCACTTTAACAAAAGGAGGAGGAGTTTTTAACAGTTACATTGGTAGCTCAGAGGTTTGCATCAGCACTTCTTTCCAAAACATGGAATAAAACCTGCTGTACAATAAGGTATTAGTCTTAAATATAGCAAATAAATGAGCAAATTTACTGTATCTTAACAAGGTGTTAACTTGAATAAACAGCATGTTGGATCAACCTTCTGTTTAATTTTTGTACATGCAGCAGAGAAGGAAGCCAAATTATCCAAGTTGGAAACAGATGTAGGCAAATAAGAAGTGGAGCAGAGCATATATATTTTATTCTCTATAGTAGAAATCATCTGTTTACTCAAAATTCAGTCTTTACCTTACTATGCAATATTAGTGATAACTGTAAACATTTATGATTTCTGAGTTATACACATGAATTCTAAAAATAAAACCTTGAAACATCTTTATTGCCATTTTTGTTCTATATGGTATACTTCCAGTGCTGAGAATCTAGACTTTTTCTTCTTCCTTTGTTCCTTTTCTTACTCATTAATTTATTTCTTCCTCCCTCCCTTCCTGCCTTCCTGCTTTCCTGACTTCTTTTTTTTTTTTTCCTTGTTTTAAATCCAGTGGAAAGGGAGTTTTTACATCCTTTTCAAAGCCTAGTCTTTTTTGTTTGTTTGTTTGTTTTCTTCCTTCTGGGCTAAATCAACATTTCTTTAGATTTTCTCCATCATCTAGATTTCCCAAACTGGTACTACATTTTATGGATTTTCATTTTAAGCTTTTTGTGTCCCATCTTGATATTTCACCTCTAGAAATCAGCATGAATGAATTTTACTGAAACGAATGAATTAGTAATATCAATATTTTCCATAATTTTTAACCAAAGAAATGATCACATAAATAGAATCATAGGCATATGTTACCACATGAACCACCAATGGAAGCATTGAAACGATTCAATCTTCAAAGAGTGGCAAATAGACATTTTAAATTCCCTGAGAATGTATCTTTATAAATGTCTCCAAATCTGGTTTGAACTTCTGCTTGGTATTTAGGAATCAGAGTACACTTATACAACAGTAATTTGTCTTCAGGAAATCATTTCAACTACTCCAAAGATTGTAGGAATTAATGGAATTTGTGTGTCCCATTTATGAAGTAAACCAGTTTTGAGTCAGGCCCCAAATAAAAGAAGGCTCTGCAACAGGTCCGGTCTACTGTGTATTAATGTGCTTTGATCACAGACCATGTGGCCCAGCTCATCTAATGGTGCTTAGAGTGTTGGTGGCTGATAGTGATGCTGATAGGAGCCTTGCGCAGACCAATACAGGTCAATCATTATATAAACCATTAGAATTTTGGAGTGAGCCATGTGAATAACTAGTCTTTTGAGAAGCAGCTCTTGGCCTGCTGCTGGGCTTTAGTAGAGACTGAAAAGTGGACCATAAACCACCAAATTACCATGCAATATGAACTGCCCATCATGAATTGGGTATTGTCTGACCCACCAAGCCATGAAATTGGGTACACACAGTAGCACTTCATCATCAAACGGAAGTGGTCTGTATGACATGAGGCTTAACAGGCCCTGAAGGCACAAGGAAGATGCATAAGGAAATGACCCAAGCACCCATGGTTCCTCCTCCTGCTGTATTAATTTCTCTTTCTAGTGCACAGCTAGCATCTCACAGGAAGTTCCCTTCAGTCAATTGAATGGGAAAACAAAAAACTCAGGTTTGGTTAATCCATGATCCTGCATATATTTGGGCACTTCTCAAAAGAGGACAGTGCAACACTATATCCCCACTTTGGGATAGCACTACAGGATAGGGAAGGGAAATATTCCCAGTGGCCAGAACTTGAAAAGTGCGCCTGGTATTCATTTTGCTTGGAAAGAGAAATAGCCAGAGGTACAGGTCTATATTGACATATGGGCTATGGACAGTTGTTTGGTTGGATGATCAAGGTCTTAGAGGGAATGAGACTGAAAAACTGGTGACAAGATTCATGTGGAGATACCTCTCCAAATAGACACACAGTCTGAACTTTTTTGTGTCCCAGGCAAAGGCTCACCAAGGGTAACTGCAATAAAAGAGGATTTTAATACTCACCTAGATAGGATGACATGTGCTGTGGACCAGTGAACCATTTTCCCTAGCTACCCCTGTCAGTGGAAAATTGGTCATGATGACGGAGATGTAGGTTTGCATGGGCTTAGCTGTATGAACTTCCAGTCACCAAGGCACTGCTGATTACCCAATCTTCCCACAAGAATGCCTTCTGTGTAGTACAGATTGCCTTATCTATCATCATGCAGTTCTCCACAGCATCCTTGTTAACCAAGACATTTATTTCACAGGAAATGAAAGGTGGCAGTGATTCCAATCTTGAGGAGTTAACTGGTTTAACCATGATTTTCCTTCTAGAACAGCTGATAGAATGGTGGAATGGCCTTATGAAGCCTTAGTTATGGTGCCAGCTAGATGGCAAGACCTTCCAGCGTTGCAGTAATACCTCCAGGATGCTCTATATGTTCAGCACACTACATGTGTAGTGGGATTTGTCCCACAGTCAGAGTTCATGGCCAAGGAAATCAAGGTAGGGAAATGGAGGAGGCTGCTCCATTGTTACTGCAAGTAAATCACTAACAAAATGTATGCTTCTTATCTCCCTGACGTTAGGTCTGGGGAGTCTTGAGATCTTAGTTCCAAAGAGAGTCATGCTTCTGACAAGGAACATGACAATGATAACATTGAACTGGAAGTGGAGACTTCGACGAGCCTGATAATCAGGCTCCTGAATTAACAGAAAAAAAATAGGGTTTCTGTACTCGTTGGAGTGATTTTTTGATCAGGGTAACATTGGGCTGACTCAACAATGTGGATTAAGGAGGGTATGCACAGAATGCAGATCCTCCAGGGTGCCCCTTAATATTCTTAGGCCCTGTCATTCAAGCCAGTGGAGACTCTCCTAACCCAGTTCAGGCTGGACTTCTAATGGCCCAGATCCTTCAGGAATGAAGGTTTGGGTAACTTCACCAGAAGAAACAGTGACCAACAGAAGTGCCTGCTTCTGGAATGTTAGTGGAAGAAGCTTGTTATACATACCAGTTATGATCATGTGACCTGTTGGAGACACATGGACTGTAACAGTTATGAGTATTTCTTCCTTATTTTGATGTGAATATGTTTTTGTGTATACATACTAACATCACACAACTTTTTGTCGTTTTTCTTTCCTTTCTCATCCTCTAATCAGATAAAATAAGATTAAGGTTAATAGTGGTTAACTTTACATCTCTGTATTTAAGCTACAGGATATCAATGAGAGAGTATGAGTCAACAGGTAGAAAAATGATATCACCCAGAGACAAAAAAGAGACTCTGTATTCTTTTTGTGGAAAGGGTTAATCGGCTTGCAGGTGTATCAGAGATAGTTGTGGC
Organism: Leopardus geoffroyi; assembly: GCF_018350155.1. NCBI lineage: Eukaryota > Metazoa > Chordata > Mammalia > Carnivora > Felidae > Leopardus > Leopardus geoffroyi. Next base: position 24,042,211 of record NC_059338.1, on the reverse strand, counting down.
ATGTTGAGTGGAAGCATGATTTTGTCGGTTTCCATATTTGGAGATTAGCATAGTTTAAGAGATATGTGTGGGTGCTGAGTTGACAAACGGTAAACTGTGGTGGCTTTGTGATGTGTCTACGTGGCTAGGCTTAACTACATTTTCCAGAATTTCCTGTATAGTTCTGGTTAGGGTGAAGCACAAAAGAATGTTTTATCGGAGATTGGAGGTAGGAAAGGAAGCAGCAGCCATTCTGTAGCTTACGCATATCGTCATTCATCTACTGGCTCCTCCCATTGGTGAGAGGCAGTGGCAAGCACTCTAATTCCTCCAGCTTCCACTGGATCTTCCTTCTGCTTCTACTCTTAGACTACTGTAGGTATGGAGTTCCATGATGAAAGGCCTTCACTTCTGCAGGACAACCACACAACTAAGGTCAGAGGCCCTAGGAATTGACATTGGTTTAGACTCTTCTTGTGGCCTCCAGCTTTTGTTTATGGCCCCTTGATTGTTCTTGCTGTATTTCATATATATCTTCTCTCTATCACTGCCTACTTTGTAACCTTCAAGCTCCAGCTTCAGACACAAATCATAGGGATTTGACTTTATGGGATTGTCTCGTTAAGACTATTGCTTTATGTCTAATATTGGAGTTTAGAGTCCATAGACAGGCAATCAGGGAGGGAAGGTGGTATATAATCTCTTAGGGGTTCTGCCTCTTTGGTTGAACTTACACTGAAATATTTTCTTTGTATTCTGGAAATGAATACATTCTCTCTTAGAAATATAGAAGAAACAAATATGGTGTCACTAATTTATCCTTGATTTTCCTCAAGATCCATAATTACATCATGCTTTTTTCTCTGAAAGTCAGGAGTTGCATACTATCCTAAATATTGCTTATCTTTCTCCACTAGCAATAATTAATAGGAGAAAAAAGAGAAAATTTAGGAGTTAGGAGAAAAACAGGTCAGAAAATCCACAAGACAATTGTTAGCTCTTGAAAAAATCAGTTTTTCTCTTTAAAATTGTAATAATTTCCCACAGAGAGGTGGGAAATAGGTGGGAATCCACCTATTTGCAAGCCACTATAGTTCTAAAAGGTTGTACAAAAGATTTTCAAACACAGTATTAAACATAGGGCATTTTTATTTAAAAATTGTTATAATCCATGACATGAAAAAAATAATTCTGTAGTCTTTAAAAAACAACAGTTTGCCTGTGATAAAGTCATCCTTCCCCTACCTTTGAGCCATCATGTCAAAGGAACAACAGCCTCTAATATGTTAAGTTCTTGATGTATTATGTTTTAAAATAATACTTTATGTGCTCACCATAACTGAGGTTTTAGCATTATCTTGGTATATTTTACGTGTGCAAAAACTATGTACACCTGTCTTTTTATATCTCTTCCTAAGCTACATAAAACATTGTAATTTTTACTTATTTATGTTAAATAATATCACCTTTTGTAAGCAACTGGTGATTTTGCCTGAAAAGCTGGCTGTTGATAGAAAACATTTTTCTTCTTTTATTTGGCTGAGTGTTTTGTAACAGAGGGAATATGGCTCTGTGGTCAGGCATTGGGCTGCAGAGATAACTATGTATTTTAACATAGTTAATGCTCTGCTCCTTGCCTGTCTTGCAACCAAGCACATGTCTCAACATCTCTGTGCCTTATTTCTTCCCATTGGTAAAATCGAGGTATAACAAAATGCCTACTTCCAATATTTGTTGTGCAGCCTAAATAAGAAAATTCATGTAAAGTTCTTCAAATACTGCCTGGCATATGGTAAATGCTCATTAAATGTTACCCATTATAATATTGTCTTCTGGCCTGCTAATAAACTACAAAAAAAACCCATATGGATCTAAAGCACAAGATTTATAATTAACAAAAGGAAAAAAAAGGAAAGATTTTAGTCAATAAAAGTAAAATAGTGTATCTTTTAAGTATAGGCCTCTCCACAGAGATATTGATAAAATAATAAAAGTCAGACCAATAGAGGCACATAACCGGTTTATATCTAGCAGTTGGGTGCTTAACTCTACAGAACTTGGAAATGAAATCGTGAAATAGGACACATTTCCCTTTGCAGTTTCTCTAGATTCCCTGTGAATTTGTACAGGGCCAGTAGAAATATCCAAGCACTATTTGATGAAACACTACTTTTCAAAAAGTGGGAACAGCACATAATTACCTCTGCATGGTATTTCTTTGGTAATTGCAGATAAATTGATAAAAATATCTCTACTACTAGGCAAGCAGAGTATTGATTGCAATTTACTAGGCTATAAGAAAAAGTGATTTTTCTCTCAAGTTTTAATATAAGTACTTACTTGTTTTACTTTATGGCAAATACAAACCTCATATCAGCAGCTGAAAGTCTTCATGGAAAAATCTTGTGAATGCTAATCCTCAAGATTGACTCTATATTTTTTGCTAGTATTTACCTGCTTGTTATTTTCCTGTTGAGCAATTTCTAAAAATTACATTTCCTATAGCTGGGAGTTTTATTAGTTCATTCTATCAATATATTTCTTAAATGCAGAACCTTCAGAACATCCTAACCATAATTCTTTTAGAAAGAAAAGCAGGGAGGTCTCAGATCTTTCTTTCTGCTTCAACATATCTTAACTACTCATGCATTCACACACACACATTTACTTTACATCTTACAGATTCATGGAAGAGCTCATTCCATTCTGTTTTCAAGTCTTGTTTATTTTTGCTTTTGTTGACATGCAGTCTCTTTCAAGGAAACCTAATTAACCCTTTATTCTGAAGGAAAGCTTTATACACTGTATAATTTTAATTGGGGATGTAATGTTTGGCCACCATATTGACTTTTGTCTAATTATTTACATGTTTTCATTTCTTCCCTGAATTTATCTCAAAGGAAATGTGTGTGCATTTATAGTTCATTTATCACTGATAGTTACCCCAAGTATAACAACATGCAGTCCATTTAGCTCTAATTATAACTTGTTTCACCCAACCCAAAATATGCTTTTGTACTGATTGTAGAGTTTTGGATTCATCATAGATTAAGAACCCATATCAAAGTGAGAAACTACAGTGGGACTTCGATTAATTTATAGAGAGGAGTGGGGGTCTTGTACAGAAATGATGTCAGTGATGACATTGGTTTATGACAATAAACATTGGTTTATGTCAGCTTGGCATTGGACAGCTCTGACATGTTACCTGTGATACACAATTCTTCAGCTCTTGGGGAGTAGTGCGAACACCTGGTTCAGCTGGTCAGCTGTGATTCCTCACAACCGCCCATTCCGCCTCTAAAATGCAGTGATGGTTCTTAGTTCCATGGCAGAATTAGGTCACCCTAGTTAGTTTTATGTATGTGAACAAAAGTATCACTGAGGACAGCAAAAACAAATTTTAATTTATCAAGGATCATTCATCTAGTATAATATTTTATAAATAACTTATTTTATAATAAAATTAGTTGACAAAAATTTCTATAAATTGATTGGCACATTTGATAATTTCTTGGAGAAATATACAAGAACCTACTAATGCTAAGTAGTGAAAGTTTAGAGCTGTTGCAAGCAGAAAAGGTAATTAATAATATATATAAATAATAGTCAAACTTCTGCCTAATCTGCAATCCTTTCTTCAGTTACATTTTTTCTAAAATATGTTCTTTTAGGCCAAAATCACTTAGAGACTGTTACAGAAGAACTCTAACCCAGAGAAAACCTACATGTAATAGACAGCTAGTGGAAGGCATATTGACTGACATTATTTAGCCAATCAGCTGATACATCATTTAAACTCTGAAATTCTGAACAACTGCAGGTAAAGTGTCCTGAAACATATGGAGCAGCTGGGTGTCTTCAGTTTCCCTAACTTACTTTATCTTTCTTTTTCTTGCTCTTACTGGAAAAGAACTTAACTCAGTAGTTATGCTGTGAAAGGTGAAGTACTAAAGGAAATGTTTGTTTTGAAGATGCTCCATTCTGAATAATCTGAATGAAGCATTTATCGCTATGGAGGTTTTGAATGTGCTTTCTCTTCTGCCCAGAATCGAGCCAGGGATTAAGTTCTCCATGGCTCTACCCTGGCAGCATACTGCTAAAACCAAGTCATGCTGTTGGCGACATGGCAGGAGGGAGTAAAGATGACTAAAGAAAAAACACGAGCCCAAGATGTCCATGTGACTCTTTGTGGACTGAAGGGCAAATCAAATATGTGACCTACATGACCAAGGTCCATAATGATGTGGGATCCTTTCAACTGAGGGAGACGCTAGGACGGTCAGTACCTTTCCTCATGAGGAACTCTACCTGGGAGGAAACTCCCTCCAAAACTTCTGGTAACAACTGGGATGTAAACACAATTACTATTTTCTAGCATGACCAATAAGACCACTCTTAGGTCTAGGAAGTGCTTTCTCATCACAGCTTGTTTCCCACCAGAGGCAGGTCGCCACTGCCATCGCCCTTTGCCCCTGGGTGCAGGGCACCAGCTCTGCTCTTGCCAGAGCTCTGCCCAGGATAACTTGTATTTAAGGCAATCCTTTCTCCTGAGCCCTTCATGTGATAGGATGGGATCACAAGGTATCTGAAACTTCTCTGTTAATTGTGGCCCATATGAATTTTTTCACGGTCCAATTAAAAGGCTCGAGGATGCTGAGAGGGAAGCTACAAGGGACTTTTTATGGTAGCGTCATGTGGAGCTTGAGCATTTAACTAGGTTCCTGAGGTACTCGTGCTATTTGTCTGTGAGAAATTTGGAACAGGAATCATATTGAAAGAATGGGACTAATTGAGTACAAATATAAAGGAACCTTATTTTTATCCTCCTGTCCATCTCCAACCACCCCCACCCCTTGCCATGAGATTCATTTTGCCTTTGCTTCCCTTGGGCAAAAGTAGGGCATACCCCATGCCTGCCATGCACACTTTTAGATAACAAAAATCCTCCAGTAACTTCCAATTTCCACACACAGTCTCCATTCAGTAATTATTTTGTTCAATCCAGTGTATTAATTTAAACATTAGGAACTTCATTTTAAGTTGAAATACCCCTTCCTATCAGGAGAGAAGTTTGTGATCCACTCTGGGTGTTGCAGTATGGAATGAAAGTTGGTACTTGGTTAATAATGTTGTGTGTGCCTGGTAGATATTTAAAGCTAACACTTTCACTCACAGTGTGTGAGTTCATCAGAGCCCACAGGGACTTTCTCACCTGGAGTTCCCTTAAGGAGAACCAAGAGCAACTCTATTCTGGCTGGTTACTTTGGGCCATTGCTTGCATCTTGTCTTATGCAAATAGCCTGCCCATTCTGTTGCCAGGAATACCTATAGACCTTTGGTTTATATTGTGAGTTATTTATTTAAAAATAATTCAGTATCACAGGTGTGATTTTTATGTAATTTGTATTTGTAGGTACTTGGTAAACACTTGAAATACTTTAATCTGGAATACTCTAGGGGTAGTGTGTTAGCTTTTGAAAATTAAGAGCTTTTTCTATTTCTACCTAGAGAAATAAGGAATGCATAGAATTTTAAGTCAGAGGTTGATTTCAGTTAACCGTTGAACTATCATTATCTCGCTCTGTATTAGAGGATTTGTAAGTCAGCATTAAGGTATTTATATATGTATATTTGTTGAATGGGTAGTGATTGAGATATGTTTATTTACTAGTAAACTTATGAGCTCTAGGGAGCTCTAACTAGCTAACTAGCTAGCTAACTAACTAACTAACCAACATCTTCCCAGTGGGAGTTTTGGTCTATGCCTGTATTCAGTCCAATGTACTGCCATGTTATGAGGGAATCTGCTGTCTTACAAAATGATAACATACTAGATGTAGAACAGAATACTGCTACAATAATAGGTGACATGACTCTCTGGGGTCTGTTTGTAAATGACTTTTTCTATGAGTGTGGTAGAATTTGGTATAAGCCTGGCTTTCATTGCAACATATCACCTGGTTGGGAGACTTTCAGAGAGAACACTTATAGTGTTCATGTATGTCTATTTGAAGCCTCTGGTCTTACAAGTGGCAATGTGAAGAAATTAGGTATTATCAGTACTCAACAGGTGGCCAACTTCTGCTAAGACCTCTCTATCCTTGCTTTGCTCTGATAACAGTTAGTGATCCTAGCTTTTGTTCTTCAGGAGGAGATGGGTCAGAAAACAATATACTGTACTTCTCAAGCTCAAGGTGAGCCATATTAGGCTATCTGAGTGGTCTTTATAAACCCTCTATCTTTTCACATTATATGAAAAAGGAAGTACCTCCCACTTTTCCCTTTGGGATTCTGGTTGGGAATCACAGCACATAAAGAACTCTCTCTAAAAGTCTTTTTTCTAATCTCTAAATTCTGACACTTTTATTGTCTTTATGTAGTCCTGTAGTCAAGAAACTTAAGAAGATTAAACAACAACAACAACAAAAGATCTTGCTTTCTATTCCATTTAATTAATTACTTAATTAAACAAATAAATAAAGGGCTCAATCTTATAAATTGTCAGATCGTGACCTGAGTCCGAATCCAGAACTGGACGCTTAACCCACTGAGCCACCCAGTCGCCCTCTATTCCATTTTAGATAGCAGACTAATAACTCAGTTTGGAATATGGAAACAGTTTGCATCCATTGTGTTTGAGCCTCAGCCTAAACTGGGATGGAAAGTGAGAACTGAGATAGGTCAATTTTGATACCATACTATGCATGATAAAATATGACTGCTAAAGAATAATATATTCAGGTAAGCTATTTCATATTTTATCACATAATCTGGTTGTTTTCAGGCTGCCACTGGACCATTTACTACAGTAAAAGGATTTAATCTAGTAAACCAATTGATTATGCCAAACTATAACTGGAAAAAAAATGTGTTACTCATATAAACATAAAATGAATGTATCTAAAAAATTATTTCATTACTGAGGGGACTAGAGAGATACTAAAACTAGTTCAAAGGAAATCTGAAGAACAGTTCTAGGCATTTAAAAATAGTAAAATAAGAAATATAAAAAATACCAGGCTGTATATGACACTGGTTAATGTCCCATGGGTCAATGAAACCATGAAATTTGAGGTTACCTTTTTTCACTGATGAGAAACCTATAGGCTAAGATGTGACATTACAGTGTCCAGGTGCTAATCAAATAGTAAAGAGCAAAGTCTAACTCAGGTATATTCTCCTTGAGAATTAAGTAGTTTATCCATGATAGTTTTAAACAATTTCCCTGCATAACACTGAAAGGACATACCACATCTTCTTTGCCTTCTCTACAAATGTTGGGAAATTTTCCCTAATAAATGACAACATATTTTTCATTTGAGTATATAAAGCAATTTAACTATTTTAGATAATTAAATGAGAAAATAATGATGGATACTAAGCATACCATAGTATAAAAGATACACATTTCATATCCCTCAAATTCTTTGGACCTCCATTTTACATACTAATAACAATAAATTCGGCATAGCTGCTTTCTGGGGTACTATCTGATGCATGAACAGTTAATTTATTTTTCTAACTGCTCAAACTATTAACGACTTTCAACTCTGTGCATCTCTTTTCATTTTTTCCTTTGTTTCTCTGTCAGCTCTCTGTTCTACTTTCCATTATAAGTATCTGGTTACATTTATCTCATTACTCTTCTTTGTACTATTTATGGTCTTTTTCTCATATTTTTCTTTGTCAGGGATTTACTTCTTTGCTAAATACTTACATCTTCTCTCCAGCTGTGAAATGTCAGAGCAATTAAGACCTGGTCCTAGACCACATTTTATTCACTCTACATTCTCTCTCCTGGTGATCTGATCCATGACTATTACTTTAAATGCCATTTGTAGAAAATAGTTTCTGAATCCATAGCACTAGTGAGACTCAGACATCAATACCAATTACTTAATCAGTATCTACGTATGAATAAATGAAAATCAGCTCAAAGTCAGACAGTCCTAAACCAAACTCATCATCTCTCTTTCAATTTTTCTCCTTCACTGTTCCCATTTTAATGAATGACCCCATGGTGGAATCTGACTGTATAAGACAGATGTCCTAAATGCTTCCGCCCTCTCCCTCCCATATACAATACATAATTGAGATTTTACAAGTTCACTTCCTAAATATCCCTCAAATTCATCAATATTTTTCTACATCAACAACACTATGACTCTAAGCTAAACAACACCATCTCTTATCTGTATGAAAAAAGATCCCTCCTACTTAGTCTCACTAATATGTACTTTCTGTTCTCCAATCAATTTCCCACACTATAAAGAAGATAGTCATTTTAGAAATCACATCTATTCCATTTGCCCTTTAAAACCCTTCAGTGGATTCTTATTTGTCTTAGGAGAAAGAGAAAATCTGTTTGAGCATGGCTCGCATTGTTATAAACAAGAGCTGTGGAGACACACTACCTGGGTTCAAATCTAACCTCTTTCACACTTCACCTGTATGAGCTAGGAACTGAGTGCCTCAGTTCTCAGATAAGTCATTAGTAGTACCTACTTGATATAATTGTTTTAAAAATAGGGGCACCTGAGTGGCTCAGTTGGTTAAGCATCTGACTTCAGCTCAGGTCATGATCTTGTGGTTCGTGAGTTCAAGCGCCACGTCGGGCTCTGTGCTGACATCTCAGAGCCTGGAGCCTGCTTCACATTCTGTGTCTCCCTGTCTCTTTGCCCCTCCCCCACTCGTGCTCTGTCTCTATCTGTCTCTCAAAAATGAATAAACATTAAAAAAATTAAAAATTGAATAAGCAAATACATATAAAGTTCTTTCAGCAGTGTCTTTCATTCAGACATCGATTTACCACAGTATTAGTACTACATTTTATTATCGTTTCATGATTATCTCCCTCTCAGTATCTGTAATTTAGCCATATATTGTTTGTTTTAGTTGTTGAAAAACTCATGCTTAGCCCCACCCCTGCATTTACACATGCTACTTCCTTTACCTAGAATGGTCTCTTACTCACCTTCACTTTTGGGGGGTCTCAACATTTATTGTGATATCCCTTAACTTTGGCTCCACTTCTTCAAGTTGTACCTTTATTAAATTATCTCCATTTGAACCAAGTGAGTTGAGTTCTATTTTCTGCTGGGAGCCTGACTGATACAGAAGCTCTGCCCATGGTAGACATGAGGGAGCCTAGGCTAATGGAGATTGATCTCAACACATGCTTCTGTGAGCCTCATGGAAGAAAAAGAGGGTGTAGTGATTAATTCACTAGATCTTTACAGCTCCCTCCTGGAATGGACAGATTTCTGCTCAAGTTTAACTGGACAAGATAAGTCATATGTCCACATCTCTTTTCAAAGAAAGAAGAAAAGTATAGTTACCATTTTCTTGGAAAAGAAGGTGAAGTAGGACACTTATGACTCCATTGACCCTTACGACTACCAAACTAAACATAAGCAAAGGCATGAGAACATGAGAATGTACAGATGATTGGAGATTAATGACTATCCAGTGTGAGGGGAGCTTCACATGTATTCTAGGATTAGACGGAAACATCTGTGGGGTGAGGTCAGTGAGGGCTATCATGTCATGCAAAATTTGTGTAATACTTTTTTTCTTAGAATTGAAAGGAAGGCATAGAAAAAAATCTGAAAATGAGACAGGATCATGTCTATATTTTAGAATACTAAGATTCAACCATCATATCCTGAGTATAGATTATTTAATGAAGGGAGATTATAAAAAACTGTTTACATACAAACTTGGAAATATAACACACTAGGCTTATTATCTCAGCATCTGGAATGTATATTTGACTAAGATAATAAATTATATGCTTTTCTATATTGGGCAGAGGTTTCTATTACATGAATCAAGGCAATTAATTAGACCGATTAAATCGTTAGTTTACTCAATTAGCACTGACATAATCACAGTCTCAGAAAAAAAAAGATTGTTTGCAGTAGAAATATTTTTTAAAATATCCTTTAATCAGAATAATTATGTGGAAATATTCTATCAGAAATATATACGTAGGTGGCTCGGTTGAAGTCCAACTTCAGCTCAGGTCATGATCTCATGGTTCGTGAGTTCCAGCCCCGAGTCAAGCTCTGTGCTGATAGCTCAGTGCCTGGAGCCTGCTTCGGATTCTGTGTCTCCCTCTCTCTCTGCCTCCCCCCCTCCCCCCGGTCCCCGTGCTCATGCTCTGTCTCTCTCTCTCTCAAAAATAAAATAAACATCAAAAAATTAAAAAAAAAAGAAATGTATATGTAAAGCAGCATCACATATCAGGTTTGAAATTTTCCAGATAATTAGTAGCTCATAAAATTTTTATGTAAATCAATGGATATAAAATTAGAGTGGCCAAACACTGAAGAATTCTGAGATAAGAACAATAAATATATGATGCAGAAATAAAATAGCACAAAATTTCTCTGTGTTTTGAATGTAATATAATTTAATTATTGACTCTCACATACATAACTAGAGTATCACCAATCACCATATATTATATTTTTTCTAAGTCACCGAAACTAATTATAGTCAGTAATCTTTACTCACTGAGACTAATCACTATACTACATTAAAAATCAATCTATTATGTGGTGTCTTGAAGGTCTGTTGGGTGTAGTGATTTTTATGAACCTCAAAATTTTATGTTGATTTCCTGAATACTTTACACAGATGTATCGAATTGTTGTCCAGCTTCTCTCTTGTAAGCAGTAAAAACACTGGTGATTTGTATTTCATCTTTGTGCTAAGTAAACAGCTCTGTATTGAAAAAATGTTTCATGAAAATTGCCATTCAGATAATTTTTAAATTAGAATATTGAAAAAAGGGGAATAAACTGAATTACAACAGGAAAATGCTGGATGAACGCAGGAGTAGAGGGAAAGTGACTCATCTTTATTTCAAGGGCTTCTTTACCCTTCCCTAAGACGTGTTTCTATTCAAAGATACGATGCTAAACACTTTAAGTTTCCCTTAGTTGATGCTTCTCCTAGAACTTGTAGGAATCAAATTAAAATCTAATATTTCATGATCTTAGAGATAAAAATACTCCGCAGATGACCTAACCCATCACCAATACAGAAGCTGAAAAGGACATTAAACAGCAAAGTTACATCATTAGTAGCAGAGTAGGATCTATGTTTCCTGTTTGACAGAAATCTTTCCACCAAATCTCAAGTAAACTACAAATAAATATTTAATGTTTACTATTATATTTATAGTTGAAACAAATTTTATCTACCTAAAAGAGTAGCATATTTTTTAACAAATGATACCAGAACAACTGAGCATCATATGCAAAAAACGAGCAAAAGCAAACAAAAAAAACATGCATCTGCTCACAGACCTTACAGTCTTTACAAAACTAACCCAAGGTGCGTCATAGACCTAAGTATGAAAGGTTAAACTACAAAACTTTAGAATATAACATAGGAGAAAACCTGGATCGCCTTGGACATAGCAGTGACTTTTTAGATACAACACCAAAGGCACAATCCATGAAAAAAAAATAACTGATAAGCTGAACATCATTAAAATTAAAAATTTCTGCAAAATTTTAGTGTCTTATAAAGCTTATGAAACAAAATTTAGTGTCTTATTAAATAAACATACTCTTATGATCCAACAGTTGTGCTCTTTGGTATTTACCCAGAGTAGTTGAAGACATGTGTGCATGTAAAATCCTACACACGTTTATAGTGGCTTTATTCATAATTGCTAAAGCTTGGAGGCAACCAAGATGTCCATCACTAGGTGGATGGATACATAAACTGTGATCCATCTAGACAATGGAATATTATTCACTGCTAAAAAGAAATGAACTATAAAGCCATAAAAAGACATGAAGGAACATAAATGCATTATTATTGACTGAAAGAAGCTGATCTGAAAAGACTACGTACTATTAGAAGTCCAGCTATATGACATTCTGAAAAGGCAAATCTATGGAGATAGTAAAAAGATGAGTGGTTGCCAGAAGTTAGGGAGTGGGGAGGAATGAATAGGTAGAGCACAAAGGATTTTTAAGGCTTGAAAATACCTGTGTGATACTATAATGACGGATCCATGCCATTATACATAGAATGTGCAACACCGAGAGTGAGTGGTAATGTATACTATGGACTTGAAATGGTGTGATGTGTCAATGTGTGGGTTCACTGATTGAAACAAATGAACCACTCTGGTGGGGGTTGATAATGGAGGAGGTTGTGCATGTGTTGGGGGAAAATCATGGGCACATGGAAAATCTCCACTCTTTCTGTTTAATTTTGCTGTGAACTTATAAGTGCTCTAAAAAAATACGGTCTTTAAAAAAAAGAATAGGTTAATAAACACCCATATATTCCTCCTTCAACTAGAATCACTAATTGTTGCCATTTGCCATATTTGCCTTTTTTTCTCTCTTTTATCTTTTCTCTCTCTTACTCCCTTTCCATCTCTCCTTTTCTCTCTCTCTCTCTTTTACACACACACCCGATTCCTTTACCGAACCGTTTCAACCCAGCTGTTGCATCATGCATCTCCAAAGAACAAGGGTATTCACCTGCATGACTAGTTTACTTGTATCAGGCTCAAGAAATCTAAATTTTCTATCATAATATCATCTAACATACAGTCTATATTTCTATTTCTCCTATTGGCCCAATGATGTCTTCACTCTTTTAAATCCAGGAGCCAGTCAAAAATCACACATATGTTTATCAAGTCTCTTTAGCCTCATTGATTCACTTTATAGGTTTAAAAAAAGTTTTCTTTATATTAAGAGGCCTGGATAGTTTGGTTTGTAGAATTATCTTTGTCTTAATTTGTCTGATTGTTTCCTCCTAATTAGAATAATTTTCCTCAAGAACATTGCATAGATGATATTGTGTCCTTCTTAGTACAAACTCATTTTGTTTCATAATTGGTAATGCTAATATGTGATAACATTTTTAAGGGTGGTATGCTCCAGATTTCTCCATTGTTGAGGTTCTTTTTTATTTTTGCAATTATTAAGTAATCAGTACAGTATCTTGTTTCCTATATCTTTATATATAAACATATTATATATGTTTATATAATTATATAATATATTAAATATATCTGTGTTATATTTTGCAGTGTAATTTATCATTGACTGTATTATTTAATTTTAATAAACATCTCATATTTATGTTTATATCAATCTTAGAGATTTAAAGAACATTTTGTGTAAATGCACACAGTTAATAAACAATGAAATTGATGCTAGAATTTAGCTCTAGTTTTTCTTGTTCCCTTTTTGGGATACACGGTCATGTTTGGACAGTGTCTAACAATATATAGGCCAACCAAGATTTCAGAGTTTCTTAAAAACCAACAGTGACCATCTGAAATGAAGAGATCTAAGCATCTTATTTCATTTCTTTTGGCACTGGGCCCTTGGTGCATTTTGCTTAATGTGTTCGTTCTTCATTAACTTCCTTTTTATTCAGAGCTCGTTACAGTAAAAAACTCATCATATGGCATGGTGAGAAAGGTAGACTGGAGCTTCTTTGTGTGATATCACTGAAGAATACATTTTCCTTAAAGTGTAGAGAAAACAAAATAGCACAAATGACAACAACAAATTAGTGGTTTCTTCTTAGCGTAGAGCCAATGTAAAGTTTTCAATCTATGAGTCATTGTTTGGGTAGAATCCTTTCTAAATGAATTGTATCTAAAATCTTGATTCTTTTGTGAGAGATGGTAGAAAGAGCTTGTCAGTCACCTGAATTTCAAATTCTGGTTCTTTCCAATATTGCCCATATGAACTTGGTCAAGTTAATGTCCTATTTTGTGGCCCCCGAATTGTACTTTCCAAAGCTATTGTGAGATTAAAATATTTAATAATTGTAAGGGTTTTTAAAAGGTGTCATTCACACAGTAAACATAAAAGGTGGATGAGAGACAGAATAGTGATCAAGAGTCAGGGCTCTGAAGCTAGAGAAAGTGGGACATGACTCATGGCCTCACCCTTACTACTGCAATGTAGATATTGAATTTTGAATATTAAAATACTGAGTTTTTAATGTTTATTTTTGAGAGAGACAGAGAGAGAGAGACAGATAGACAGACAGAGCTCGAGAAGAAGAGAGGCAGAGAGAGAGGAAGACACAGAATCTGAAGCCAGTTCCAGGCTCTCAGCTGTCAGCACAGAGCCAGTTTCATGACTCAAACTCAGGAATGGTGAGATCATGACCTGAATTGAAGTTGTACACTTAACTGACTGAGCCACCCAGGTGCCCCTAAAATACTGATGTTTAATCACCCTGTTGTGTTTTTTTCAGCCTGCCTCATCAAAGTTTGAACCTGGACACTTTGTGACTCAAGGCAGTAAGACGTCGGTTTTGGACTTTTTTGGGTAAGTAAATACACGGAAGTTGGGAATCATGAAGAGAGAGGGGCTTTCTAAATGTATTTTGCCTCTCAGGAAGCAGGCATATCCTTGGCATTCTCAGTCTACTGAAGCCTACTCTGGTGGTCTGGGTCATTCATACTCATTTCTACTGTAGGAACCCTGGGCAGAACGTGATTTGAACTGATGAGAAGTTGTATCTTTGTTTTTCACACTTATTTTTAATGTGTATATGTGTGTACAAACATACATGCACACAAGCACACAGAAATAATGTGTTTTGCTGGGAGTATTGCCTTAGATCCCATTGAAAGTATAATGAAATATATAGTATAAATACATGATTACCTTTACAAAACCCCTGAAATCTGAATTCTGGAACACATCCGGCCCCATGCATTTTTAATGGAGGTGTGACTACAGGTGTTAAGGCTCCAGCATTTTCCATTTCCCCCTCGTGACAGCCTGGTGTATGGCTTGATAAACAGGCAAATATGAAGGAGACTTAAGGCAGATGTTTCCCATTTAAACTCTTTAAAGAGAAGACCTCATGAACTGACCTGGCTCTGTGACTCTTTGACCCAACACTGGTTAGCAGACAGAGATCTAGAATTTATCTACCAAGAGAGCTTTGTGCTCTGGACTACAGACAGAAATCCATGTATTGTTTGAGGAGTGATACAGTAGTGAGCCATAGATTCTGGCTGGTAAATGTGCCTGAGTGGGTCACTACAGAAAGAGGACAGATAGACCTGTAACATTCTGAGTCAGAGCCCTAATGAGGGTTATAGCCAAACTTCAAACCACAGTGCCAGTTGAGTACTGCCAGAGCTCAAAGGGCAGATCTGTGCTCATTAATTGCAAATTCTATTATCAGATACCAGCAGAGCACTCAGGGACCAGGAGACCTAGGGACATAACCATGGAGATGGTAAAAACCAAAGGGCTCTATTTAGATATCTCAGCAACCCCTTCCTGTGACTGGGATGACTTTGAACATCAAGGGTATCTTAAACTCAGTGAACCACAAATTCTACTTTAAAGATATTTTAGCAAGATGGAATAGAAAAAAAACAACCTTGATTTCAAACAGTCATTTCATTTTTTTTTTTTTTTACTTTATATGGTTGTACTATATAATCTGATCATACATTCACCCTATTATATACATACATGTTAAAACACTTGTAAATAAGCTCCCTTCCGATTTGGTTTTATATGTAAACTATTATAAGACAATTTTTAAAAATTAAATAACTTCTAGATATATGGAAACATACCTAAATAAAAATGTCTTTTATTTTCATAAAATAGTAATGAATTAGAATTTTAGTTTAAGATCATTTATAGTTTCAAAAGCCTTTACATTTTTCCAAAGAATTTAATATATTCCTACTGAACATTTCATTAAAAATGCCACAGACAGAATATGAGTTTTTCTAAGTATGACTTCTATCATTTTACTAAAATCAGTAAAAATAATTTTGTGCTTGGAAGGTTACTACATTTCATCTCCCTCTCTGTAGAAATAGAATGAGAAAAAAGCAATAATAAGAGATGATAGCTTCAAATGTTAAAAAATAAAAAGTCATTTCCAATTGCACACCCATTATCAGCCACAGAAAATGCGGGACTGAAGTAGGAGACATGGTGCGTAGCGCTCTGAAAGCACCATAATTTTAGAGATGGATCAATGAAAAAGAAAAAAAATACATCATTTGAAAATGCTGTAGTATTAAAAAGGCTTGGGGGAAAATGAGGTTGCAGTTTGAACAAAATTATACATTTACAAAAGAGGGAAGAAATTAGTTATTGTCTCAGCATCACCATAAAGAGTCCAGAAAAACTATACAAAACCCTTTTGTAACTAATAACTTGAAAATTAACGAGTCCTAGATCTTCAATTTACTTTTGATGAATAAACTTTATTTGAATTAAGAGAAAAAAGCATTTAAGTATAAGAAACAGAGAAACATTTTCATCAATTTTAGAACATATCTAGGTTATATTGTAAAGAAACAGCACCACCAACAAAATACTCCTAAAAGGATCTTTGGTAATAGTGTCTAGTTGGGAACCATTGTATCTTTACAGGAAATACCTGGGGCACTGGGTTGATTGGTGTGCCTACACACCATATTCAGGTTCACTCAGCCTGTGAATGTGATCTTATATGGATATGGTTAGTTAAGTGACTATATAAGAGGAAAATTTGGATAGAAAACACAGACACAGAGGGAAATGGGCAAGGTGACAACAGAGGCAGTGGTTGAAGGGACTCAGTGAGGGGTGTCAAGAATTTCCAGCAACTTCCAGAAGCTAGGAAGAGTCATAGGACAAATTTTCCTTAGAACCTTCAGAAGGAGCATGACCCTAAGAAATTAATATATTTATCCAAAACAACAACAATTTTTTATATAAATAATGAAATTGACACCTAACTAATGCATTTTCTATCTTGCTTCCATCACTGATCCTTTATATATTTTTTAAGCTAACAAGTATTTGTTTGTTGTTTATACCTTCAAAAAAATTTTTTTATTTTGATGGCATGTTAGGTGAAATCTTTACTCATTATTCTGGCACAGATTCATTTATTCATTACATCAAAATTCATTTACTGAGTATCTAATGTGTACTATATTCCAAGTCTCACTTTTGATTTCTCTGAAAGTCTGGACCTTCTCATTTGTGATAAAGCTTCAAAAATCACCTGGCTAAATCGATAGTGTATTAACTGTCCAAAGCATTTTCTTGAGTTCATTTTTTAAAAATTCTATTACTCCATTTTAGAAGAGAATGACAAGGTTTTTCCAGGAACTTGTCATTTAATGCATAGAAAATATTCCAAATATTCTTCTGGATCACTTGCTGGCTTAGTTTCGTTGTACAGAGGTACCATATGATCACCATCTCGGATGACTAATATTGCCATTGTAAATGTCTGCTCCTGAGGTCCTATGGACCTGTGAATATTGTTCCAACTTATGGCCTAGATATGGGTATATTTGATAAATAAACAACTGAGAACTTTTAGGAGTATCTAATGTTGGAACTGGGGTAGAAGTGTCTGTTTTGTCCTATAATAACATGTTACCCACTTTGTTCTCATATGCATTTGGACCACTGCCTACAGCAATAATTGTGCCTGGACCCACTTATAAATGCTGAAATTAAAGTGCTCTGCCACTTCCAACCATGTTTATTTGAAGCCAGTGTGACATTTGACTACAGACATGAAGAGGGAAACAAATTAAGATTTATTTTTTATCCATTAAATATTAGGGCTATATAGGCCATTTTGTGTTCCTTAATTTTTTCATAGCATATGTGAATTAGGTACTATTAGCTCTATTTCACTGATGAGTTTGGGATTAAATTTGTATTCTAACATTAAAAATTACGTAGTGTCATAGACCCTAAGTCTAAAGTTCTCTTTTGTCTAACAAAGAGCGGATGCAGGATTAAAAAGAGAGATGGCTAATGTCTGGGAAAAAGACAAGAGCCCCGAATAAGGGTCCTTGCTCCATATTTATTCAGATCAGAAGGCTTGCGAACGTGATGGGCATGTACAAAGAGACAAAGAAACTAGGAACATTAACTTGTGGATGTGAGACGGAAAGGGGATTTTGAAGATATACAGTGTTTGGGGTTTGGGTCAATATAAAACAAATTCCAGGTGCCGGGCAGGTGGGTGGATGGCAGACAGGAGATGCCGTGCCTGTTTATCTTTGCCAGCCTAGGGGATGAGACAGACAGGGGGAATAACCTCAGGGTTAACAAGACACCTTTTCTTTTGTTAACCATCTCTGCTTTGGGCTGCTTTGCCTACAGTGCAGCATTCCAAAGTCCAATTCACCAATTTTTACCTGCCCTGGCCCTATTCTCCTATGAAAGCAGATTTCTGCTATAGTACTAAACTTGGGGTGCTTTCACCCTGAATATCTAATCTTGTTACTCCTATGTATTGGGTGCCTTTGCACAAATTCTATTTCAGGCCTTTGCCTCTCTCTCTCTCTCTATTTTTGGGGGCTCAGCACCCCCTCCTTATTTGGGGGTGCCTTTGCACCTCCCTATTCTTGGCACCTTTGTGCCTCCCAATTCTTGGAGTGCCAATCTGGCTACCCAAACTCGGGTGTGAGCATTTTATGACTTTGTGTTTCTTTGTGCCTTGTTACCCCATTGGTGTAGGCCTGGGCTTACACCTAAGCTTCCAAGATTCCCAAGCTTATCTGCCACCAGGTAGCACTTCAGATTTGTGTAAAACAGAATGCCTATTTCATGAGATCCTGGTTTCTCTAAATTAGTTCCCCAACCTGGTGAGGCATTGTTGTTCCATCTTTTTCAGTTTGCCATTTACATTATTTTTAATATTATTGCTAGCATCAATATAATAGACACTTCTTGAATACCTACTAAGTGTAATTCATGGAAGAACAAGGATTCCTCCCTACTGAGCCTTCATTCAAATCACAGTTTAAATGCCAAGCAACATAACAAACCAAACAATAAAGGCATATCAGTCCTGGTATTAGTTTTCTATAGCTGCTGTAATTAAACCACCACAACCTTGGTTGTTTAAAGAACACATTATTTTCTTACAGTTCTGAAGATCAGGAGTCTGAAATTAGTTTCACTGGTCCAAGGCTTAGCATCGCACTGGAGGCTCTAGGGGAGAATCCATTCCCTTGCACTTTCTAGCATCTAGAGCTGCATTTGTTGACTTGTGGGACCCTTCCTTAACTTTTGAAGCCAGACTTTTAGCATCTTAGCATCTTGCCTTAGTCCACACACTGGATGTTTCTTTTGTGCCAAGTCTCCTCCAAATTCCTTTTATAAAAACACTTGTGATTTCACTTAGGGCCCATTAAGATAATCTAGGATAATCTCTTCATCTTCAGATCTTTATTTTAATCACGATTATGAAGTCTCTTTTGCCATATGAGGCAATATTCACAGTTTGAATGATTACGATGTGGGTCTCTTCAGGGTCATTAATCAGTTTACCACAGTGCTGAAAGCCACAATCTAAATTTACCTGTTTAGTATTTTTTAGCTGTATGTGCTACTTTCCAGTACCATCTAGATGACCCAATCAGTCACTTTGAGTTCACATATTACTAAATATACTGGTACCAAATATTAGCAAATTAATATGTCACCTTTCCCAAGAAACATATCCATTTTATTAGTTGACTAGATAACTTGATTCCTTACACCACTGATCTGACTCTAAAAGCAAGAATATCAGGAATCACATCCAGGTAATTGAGTCCTTGCTGTTATTTTCAAGCTGTGTTGTTCTTGGGCTATATGATTTTTTAAAAATAAACATATCTTCTTTTAGTGGAGAATGGCTAATGAAGTTATTTCCTAATATTCACTTAAATAGGCATAATCTTGAATCACTGAATGTTGCTGAGAATTCCAAGTTTGCAGTAGGGAAAATCATTGATAACTTGCTAAGATCTTTGATGACAGACAATAACAAAGTTTCAGGGTTTGCAAACCATCATACAAAGCATTATATCTGAGAAGATAAAACTATAGAACCTAAATATCCAGGAATCATGGAAATAAACAGATCATAAACAAGGAAAAAATGCTGAAAATTAAAACATAAAATATGCTTTGTATATATTTAGAAATATTAGTAACTTTAATAAGATTGCCATTGAAACAGGGTGAAATTCAAACTAAATGGCTGATATAATCTCATGTTGAAGGACTTGGAATTTTAGCTTTTCCCTTTAGTTCTGACCAGTTCTTTTGATCACGTGTAAGCAGCATGTGCCCTAGGCTACTTCTGGAATTGTTTGAACTTGACCACCATGGATGCCACAGAGGCTGATGAGGAAGGGAAGCTCTTTAAAAATTTACAAGGTGACATGAGTTGTAGCAGCTCTTTATTTAAGATGAATGGAAAATTTTAAATTTAATTGCTTTCTCAGGAAACTAACTTTTGGGATGGCAATCGCAGCAAATCAGAGGTTGGCATTACTGGATGCCACTCAACCAGTGAAACTTCAATGTCGGTCCCTCTTTTCACTGAAAGTTCAAAAACTGCTGGCAAATTTGTGTTTCAAGTATTTTGACAACTTTTTAAATGTTTGAAGTAACACAGGTGGCTTATGCAACAGAGGGATACCTGTGTTATTGTGGACATTCTTAATAAGCTTGAATATAAGAAGTTTATATTAGGTGATAGTTTCCTAAACTATCCTACATTTGGCTTGCATTTGTAAAAGCAACACCACCCTTCTTACAACATTATCATCTGAGAAATATTTTAGCTATCACAAATACTATCCTGAAAGTAATAATTCTATAAGCACTAACTGCTATGAAAATTTAGCAAGTAATCTGGAAATTATCATCCAATCACAAACTGCCACAATAAAAATGTACTATGGGAAAAGTATAGAACAAGGTACTACAGTTATAGAACAAAGTACTACCATGGATTACCTTGTTGCAGGACACAAAGGGGTGGTATTCATATATATATATATATATATATATATACACACATATACATATATACATATATATGTGAGTATATATATATAATTTTATATATGTATATGTATATATATATATAATTTTTAAAGAATTATTACAACTAGCATGTGGTTCTTTTGTCATTTAGAATATAGATTTAAGAAATTAACAAAGTTCTCTTTTCAAAGAAAAGTTATTTTTTAAATCTAGTTGTGAAAATTAGTAAAGGAAACCTCCTTAAAAATGGAGTTTGGAATTCAAGCCCCACGTTGGGCTCTGTGCTGACAGCTTGGAGCCTGGAGCCTGCTTCAGATTCTGTGTCTCCCTCTCTCTGCCTCTTCCCGCTCATGCTCTGTCTCTCTCTCTCAAAAATGAAAAAATGTTAAAAAAAAAATGAAAAAAAAAAATGGAGTTTGGAAGCCCTGAAGGTGGCACTCTCATGCACATACCATTGCTTGTAACCTAAATAACCAGCAGAAAGAAGACAAGAATTGTTTGACAAGGAAGATCATTTTTTACACTGGAATTTTATCTCCTGCTTTTAAGAAAAAGAGGGAAGATCCCTCCCTACCCCAGCAACAATGCACTAACCACCACTTGCAGCCAGTGAGAAGCCCCCATCACTTCAATGAAGCCCCCACCACCTCCCCAATTTCCTCCTGAAGCCTAACAAAAGCTGACTTTTCCTCTGTATCTTTGGACTTGCCTGTGGTTTACCACAGTTTGCATGCCCCAAATTGTAATTCCTCTGCTATTCCAAAATAAACCCATTTTGCTGGTAAAATAACTGGCTTGTTTACTTTAAGGTCATCACTATGATTCCTTCTGTACTATCTCCTTTGATTTTTGATCCATGACAAGATTTTGAAACGTTTAAGTAGGAAATTTAATAAACAGACTTTCAGGGGATAAACTTTCCTTATACTAACGGGGTTAAAATTCTTCAGTCACCTGGAAATGAAAGACTAATCACTTAGGACGTAGGTAAAGCTGGCTTTTCATTAATGGAGAGAGAAATAGTCTGAAATACAAAAACACCCACCATGAAGATCAAGAAATCATCTCTTAATAAAGAACTGTAAGGATAAAATAGAGTTTTTCTGAAGCAAAAACTGTTGACTTCATTATTTCTACTGCTGGTTACACAGTTTGAGAATAAAGTATGTTCTTTTTGACAATCAATATTAAAAAATAATAGCCTAGAAATGGTTATGCTACCAAAAGTAGAAACAGCAAGAAAAAATGTAGTGTTTTTCTCTGTGTCTTGCTTAGTTTTCATATCAGATGGGTAGATACACTAAGTCAAGTGGTGTGGCCAAGACCGGCAGCCATCAAAGGGCACTGCTAAGGCTTGAAACCTAGACCTGCCCAGTATCTTATATTGCTTTTATAATAATCAAATACTCACATTTTATTTTAGGAATCCAACTTGGCAGTATGGTATAAAGGAAACAATTCAATTGGCTATTTTCTTTAATAAATAAAAGGTGCCTCAGATTAATCCTCAGAGAATATGGCCAAAAAGGATTAAGGCTCCTCCCTTACTTCACGGTTATTATTGGTTTTATTTCTGTCTATGATAGAGAGAGCTCATAATCACATCTGCTACAACCCTAAGACTGTTCATTTTAAGGAATCTACAAACAAATTGCTCATATCTGTCACTTGGTAATTGGACATGGATTCTTATAGAAGCTAATGCTTAAGTCACTGTATACAGATTATTACTGACATTAAATAGAGATTTTCATCTGCTTGTTCTCAGGGCTAAAAATGTCTAAGAAACATGTTCTTTCTATTTCTAAAGTGAAACTAGATAACCATATAGTATAACCATTATTAAATACAAATTCCAAAATGTGTAAGAACCTTTTTTTTTTTCTTTCGATATCACCACTTCTTTTCTGGCAATTAACACCCAAATTAGACTGTTATCACCAAGTTATTAGACTGTTATCACTATTTACCAAGTTACTGTCATGATAAAAGTTTATTTTTACCTGTTTTTATTTTTCTTCACTTTGTCTGCTTTTTTATATCTTTTATATCTATATACACATATATATCTTATGTATACATATATACATATATATCTATATATCTTATATCTTTTATATCTATATACACATATATAGATATAGATATATATGCATATATATTTTTAAATGAATAAAATAAACAGGAAAGAGAATAAGTAGCCTATCTGGTAGCCTTTGCCTGGTAGAATTACATGATCCAATGAATTTGTTATAGATTGATTCATTTAACAATTAATGTGTGCCTAGAATAACAACAGACTAGGCAGATGCATAGACAAATATGTTGGCTTTGCCCTTTAGAAAATTATAGTGGTGAGCTAGACACGAAGTTCATGATTTCTATGTGACAAGTGGTATTGTAATTGTATCCCAAAGATGTTCCAGGAGGAGAAACTTCCCAATCCAGTTTTGCAGGCATGGGGGATGGAAGAAGAAAAGCAGATGATGTATGGGTTGAGCTCTGAAGGACTGTAGTCAGGTATTAAATAGTTCAAAATATACCAAGACTATGTGTGCAGACCAGAAGATGAGAAAAAGATATGGCAAATTCAATATGACAGGAGTGTTGAGTGATTGGAGACAGAAGAGGCTGAGCATGTAAGGCAGCCACAGAGCACCTGGTATTAGGCTTACACTTTATCAGAAGGTGTTGGGGAGATTGATGCATTAGTCAGGATTCTGCAGAAAAACAGAAAATATAGATATGAATACTTATATCTATGTCTCTATACCTATTATCTCTATTATGTATCTACCTATCTATCATCTATTATCTATGTACATATGTATGTATGTATGTATGCATGCATGTATCTATCTATCCATCTATCTATCTAATTATCAAAGTAGAGATAAAGAGAAAGCTGAAAACTCATGCAGGCAAGGTCTCTATGTTTAAATCTTGAAGAGAATTCCTTTTTCTTCGCAAAATCTGTCTTTCTTTTAAGGCCTTCAACCAACTGGATGAAGCCCACACACATTGCAGAAGGTAAAGTGCTTCACTCAAAATCTACTGATTTGAATGTTAATTACAACTTAAAGAAATGTTTTTACAGCAACATCTAGAGTATTATTTTATCAAACAACTGAGCACTGTAGCCAAGCCAAGTTGACCCATAAATTAACCATTATAGGAGACACTGAAGTTTTAATCAGGAGAGAGACAAGGTGAGTTTTTTGTTCCAGAAGTTAACTTTGAGGATGAACCCAGGGAAGAAAGAGCATATATGAAGATGGGAGGTATCTCTCTAGGAAGATGATGCATGAATACAGATGAGAGATGACACTGGATTATTCCTGTTTTGATCAAGAGGACTATCTAGGAGTTTGAAGGATGTAAAGGAGGCAAGATTAACAAGAGTGGGTGAGGATTACATATTTGATGTAGAAGGTAACAAAAGGAAGGCATCAAGAATAACCACTATCCTTCCATAGTTAATTTGATTTTAAAATGGAAGCCTTTCTATTCTTTCTTTGTCTTTAAAGCAAAGACAAACAAACCACTGCTAATTTCCAATTATAATTATCCCCCCAGAAATCTTAATCTGCAATATTCATCCTCTTCTGAATAGCGTTCTTCTGAAGTCTCTTCATTTTAATTCATTTGTTTTTCTTGGTGAATTAAAAAAATTTTTTTTAAGGTTTATTTATTTTTGAGAGAGAGAGAGAGACAGAGCATGAGCAGGGGAGGGACAGAGAGGGGAGACACAGAATGTGAAGCAGGCTCTAGGCTCTGAGCTGTCAGCATAGAGCCCGACATGGGGCTCGAACTCAGGAACCGTGAGATCATGGCCTGAGCCCAAACCAGATGCTTAACTCACTGAGCCACTCAGGTGCCTCAAGGCACCTGATTCTTGATTTCAGGTCATGTCATGATCTCATGGTTCATGGTTCCGAGCCCTGTGTCAGGCTCTGTGCTCACAGTGCTGAGCACAGCTTGAGATTCTGTCTCTCTCCCTCCCTCTGTCTCTCCCCAGCTCATTCTCTCTCTCTCTCTCTCTCAAGATAAATAAACAAACTTAGAGAGAGAGAGAGAGAGAGAGAGAGAGAGAGAGAGAGAGAGAATTTTATCTTCTGTCAGGCAAAATATAATTTAACACCATAATGATACAACCTCCTCAGCATCATTAGGCTACTTGATAGAGGATATGATTAATGCCTATGTAGACTCATTAATTACAGGACTCTACTCAAAACAGTAGGAACAAAATCCTGTTCACTAGTAAACAGAATTGTAGTAATGACCTATTATTTTAAGAACAGTGAATACTTAGAAATGTGATTTCACTTGATCTAGAGTAATATGTGATAACTCACTGACAAATTCAGAATGCTATTAGGTCAGTTGATACTGTGGCTTGGAGTAGTCTCATAGGAACTATATATTTGTCAAAATATTCATTAAAATAACTATAATGAATGAAGCAAAAAACATATCTAAAGCTAACTTTTAGAATGTAACTAACTACAATAATGTTAAGCAAGTGTTTTCACAGTTTAATCATATTTGGAGACTAGAGAAGTAGCATTTTCATTTTAAAACTGTAATCATGCTAAAATTCAAGGAGTGTAATATTTTACATCTTTTACTGATGTTTAATACTAAACAAAGAGAGGCAAACATATCTCTTAAAGGTTAAAAATGAAGATTTAACCTATTCATAAAGACATACATGGAGATGAATAATTCATTTCAGATAGTCTGCTCTTTTCTTTTACTAATATTTAATAACACCAAGAATTGACATAAAGTCTCTTTAAAGATCTAAATAATTGAAATAAGAATTTTTCATATTTGGGGTTCAGTATGGCCAAAAGACTGTGACTTTAAAACTCTAGGGCATATGGATCCTGTGAGTTTAATCCTGAAAAATCAGTGTGCTTCTCCAACATTCGTTTCTAAATAAGAAAGTACAACTAAAGTTATACTCTATACTCTAAATAAGAAATATAGAAATAAGAAATATACTACAAATAAAAAAGTAAACCTTAGTGATTATTTTGAAAGTTTATTTATTTTTTTTTTAAATTTTTTTTTCAACGTTTATTTATTTTTGGGACAGAGAGAGACAGAGCATGAATGGGGGAGGGGCAGAGAGAGAGAGGGAGACACAGAATCGGAAACAGGCTCCAGGCTCTGAGCCATCAGCCCAGAGCCCGACGCGGGGCTCGAATTCACGGACCGCGAGATTGTGACCTGGCTGAAGACGGACGCTTAACTGACTGTGCCACCCAGGCGCCCCGAAAGTTTATTTATTTTTAAGAGAGAGAATGAGCAGGGGAGCAGCAGAGAGAGGGAGAGAGAGAGAATCCCAAGCAGGCTCCAAACTGCCTATGCAGAGCCCAATGCGGGGCTTGAATTCATGAACCGTGAGATTATAACCTGAGCCGACACCACCAAGAGTAGGATGCTCAACCAACTGAGCCACCCAGGTGCCTCAGCCCTAGTGATTATTACCCAAGTGTTAAAATAAACAACTGATATCTATTTGAATAGGGAAAATCATTTAAAATCAAGTGTCACAATGACAAATAAGAGTCTCTGGTAGACTAATGTTGATTATTGTACAAAAACATTTGACATAGATATTTAATGTTTCTCACAGTAAACTTCTGGAATGGGATTTTAATTTTCATTTTACAGTGGAATAAAGCTTGAGTGGTAAGGCATCCTAACAGTGTCCCACCACTCAGCGTGAAGACAAAGAAAACCTTAGGATATTTTCTACAAAACTGCTTTGACTTCATATTAAAGAGGAAATTTCAATAGAGTTGATTTTACACCCACAAAGAGCCAAGACGTTTTTAGGCCAAATTTTAATTGTAGAAGAAGAGGTAGGGCAGAGTGAGCTGCTCTAACAGGTGAGGCAGCAAGTTCAGTGAAAAAGAAAATGTAAGTGTTGCCATTAATGGGAAAGAAAAGAAAGTTAAAAATACAAAAATTAGCTATGGAAATATTCCAATCATTTGTGCCTCTTCTTTTGAAATTAAAGACTCTAAGTCAGTAATTACAACCTCATTCAAATAATTCTAATCTTTGATAACCTACTCTTAAGTAAAATTTATGATATTAAATGAATTCTCTTCTTTAAGAAGCATCTGAAATTACAGGAACTGATCTGCTAATAATGTTAGGATGTTTTAGTATAAACAAATGTTGAGAAAAACTTGTCCTGAGACAAAAGTCTAGATTTAGAAAAAAAGATTCTTCCCCACCTATTTACAATGAGTATTTTGAAAGAAGCTCCAGGAAAGAAAGAAATCTTTTCTTTGCATACTTCTCTTTTGTATTCTGAAGTTTCCTGCATGGGACTAGCTCAATTGTCAGGAAGGCTTAGGATAACACATGACATACTAGAGATAATCAAATCACCTTGAATTTTTTTCTTTAAATGTTTTTAACATTTATTCATTTCTGAGAGACAGAGCAAGCGGGGTGGGGCAGAGAGAGAGGGAGACACAGAATCTGAAGCAGGCTCCAGGCTCTGAGCTGTCAGCACAGAGCCCGATGCAGGGCCCGAACCCATGAACCTTGAGATCATGACCTGAACCAAAATTGGACGCTTGACCAACTGAGACATCTAGGTGCCCCTTGAATTTAATATACTTTCTGTCTGTGTTCCTTGATCAAGTTATTGGTCACTCTGTACTACAGATTATTAATTTACAATATGGAATTTGGGATACATACCCTGACAGGTTGTTCTGAGTACTAAAAATAGACGAAGGGTATAAAAAGTCTTGATATGAGATCTGACTCATTCTAAGAGCTGAAAATGCAGAATGTGCTTTGGACTTGCCAAGAAAGTGGGAACATTAAAGTTGGCAGTCTCCCAGGACTGGGGTGGTCCTTTCAGTTGCTGCTCTCCTTTTCAAGGACTCTTACCCATTTTCTTCTTAGCAGATTCCTTATCTAAGAACCACATGCTTCAAAATCACCTGGACTGTCTCGGCCCCATCTCACATCTAAGTAATTAGACTCTCTGGATCAAGGAGAAAGAACACAAAATGTTAAAGCTGGATATCAGATTTTGGTACTCATTTATGTCACTTTCTCAGATTTTAGGAAAGTTAATTAAATATTCAGAATCACTCTCTCTACTCTTATATGTATTTTATCACTTCTAATGAGGGTTAACAAAGTATGTGATAGTGGTTGGTAAAGTATAAAATAATACAAAATTGAAATTCTCTTTATGGTTGAAAACTGCTATTATTGGTGTTAAACCAAAATGGAGGCTGCTCTCCAGCAAACCACCTATAGTCACATAATCAAAAGTTAAACCATGCTGATTTCCCCTAAGGGCTAACTCTGAATTTAAACAAAATCTAAGCTTTCTTCATGTCCGTGTAATTTTGCAGCTTCCTCACCAATCAGCTACACATAAATAAGCTCAATCAGAGCTACTACCTTAATAGGAATGTAAGTATTTAGTAACCAATCACAATTGAAAACAATACCCTACCTCATTTGTTCTTTATAAACTGAGCTGTAACCTGCTGAGAGACCAGCCTCTCATCACTTTCAGTTTTGAAGTCTCCCTGTTCTTAGAAAGTTTGTTTCCCACTCAATAAAATATTCTTTTCAGGTAAATCTCTCAATTTTCTTTTGACATTGGGAAATCGATGTCTTCTTGAGTTTGACATATTTTAGGTTTTACCATCTTGTCCTCTCTGCTTTCCAGAGTTTAAGAAAGTGAATTTTCTATTTTGAGTTTGGCTACCCCACATGGTACAGACTGTATCCGTCTTCATCTAGAAGCAATGAAAATGGGAAAGTTGCTCAGAATCATCCCCTCTTCCATATTTTTACTCCCTTCAAGTGTCTGCCAGCTCTCCACTGCCTTCAGGCAATTTTTTGAAAAGCTCTTCAAGAGCTTTTAATTGTTCTGTTTTGGAAACTGATATGCATGCAGTCTTAATAGTAGTGGAATGCTAGGAAAATCCTTATTCATTGAACTGGTTCCAGAGAAATTCTTTGATACTGGTTTTCTAAAACTGCCACAATTTAGGAAGGAAACTGGGGAGTCACGGCTACATCTGCTTATCTGGAGACTAAATGTTGCTGCTAATACTATATTGCCAAAGGGAAATGTCTAGTCTGTCTCTCTGAGTCATTAGTTTAAAAATTTGAGATATTTGGATACAATATCCAGGGCAGGGCATCTGGTAAACTGAGCCCAAGTTAGCGCTTACCAGGTGCTAAGAAATTAAGTATCTGGAATGTTTGTCTCTCAATAAAACTTGTCTAGTGGGAAGTTTTCCTGCATCTAAACAGTAGCTTACATGCTGGGCACCCACAGGATTTCCAAATTTCTTCTACTAAACAAGAATAATATGGCTTTATTCATTTAAATGACCAATTAAAAATTATACAAGGTAAGGCCAAATTCTATTCTAAAGCAAACATTTTTTAACTGGAAGAAAAAAAATATGTTGATTATAGAAAACTTGAGAAATGCAGAAAATTATTTTAAAAGGCAGAAATATAAATTATCTGTTAATATAACCTAATCACATGCATCCTTTAAAAATAGAAAGTTTTTGGGGCATCCTGGGTGGCTCAGTTGGTTAAGCGTCTGACTTGGTTTTGGCTCAGGTCATGATCTCACAGTTTCATGAGTTCCAGCCCTGCATTGGGGTCTGCACTGGCAGCACGGAGCCTGCTTGGGATTCTCTCCCTCTCCCTCTATCTCTGCCCCTCCCTCACTGGTGCTGTCGCTGTCTCTCTCAAAATAAATAAGTAAACATTAAAAAATAATAAATTTAGAGAGTTTTCTTTGGCTGGTAACAGAAGGACACATTAAAGAGATGCAAAGTGTGAGAAAGATTTGGCATGAGAGGATATATCATTGCTGGCTTTTAAGAAGGTGGGGCTGAAACAGAAGGGACCCCAGAGCTATTCCTATGAGCTGAGGGTGACCCTTGGCCAACACCCCACCAGATAATGAGGATCTCACACTATAGGAAATAAATATCAAGGAAATTGATTCTGTTAAAACCTGAATGAATTTGGATTCAAATTCTTCCCTAGATCCTCCAGAGAAAATGCCAGTGCTGTCAACACTTTGATTTTGGCCTTTGAAACCCTAAGAAGAGAACATAGTTGCATTGCCAGGTGGGCTTGAGTGGTCTGAGGCTCTGCGACTTCAACCCAGCCCACCCAAAAGATTTCGCTGACATCTCTTGGTCTCATCAGGAGAAAGAATTCAAGAGAAACACAGCACAGTGGATGAGCAGTACAAACAGGAAAGTTTATTAAAGGGAAAATAGCTCTTGAGAAGTGAGAACAGAGGAGCTCAAGGGAAGGCTGTGCACTGGGGTTGGGTCTCGATGGTTCATTGACAGTTGTTAACAAGGCAATGGAATATTCATTACCTGGAACAAACATTTCTTGAAAGCAGGTGGTCTCTTCTAGAAATGCGGGTTACCTGCCTTTCCTTCCTTTTTTGGTCAGGAACTTCTGGCCTGCTTTTTCACCCATTTTGGACCTATCTGGTTTGATCAACTTTCTTGTGGTTTCCTTTTGGAATGCTGCCAGGACAGGCCTCTGACTTTCTCATGGTTGGCCATGACTTCCTCCTTGCTGGTCTCCAGGCATCCTATTGGAACCTAACTAACCGCCCACTCCAACTGTTGAGCTTACTTCTGACCTACAGAACTGTGAGATAAGGAGCAGGTGTTTTAAAATGTTAAATCTGTGGTAATGTGTCACGGACAAATAGAAAACTAACACAGGAGACTTGCTTTACACAATGTTTTTCAAATTTTAACATTCATCAGAATCAACAATATCTTTATTTTATTCCAAAGCTCATATTATTTCCTCTTTGTCATTATACTGGTGAAGAATGGCATTTCAAAACAATGTAATTTATTGCGGTAGGTACATGGGGCGCCTGGGTGGCGCAGTCGTTTAAGCGTCCGACTTCAGCCAGGTCACGATCTCGCGGTCCGTGAGTTCGAGCCCCGCGTCGGGCTCTGGGCTGATGGCTCAGAGCCTGGAGCCTGTTTCCGATTCTGTGTCTCCCTCTCTCTCTGCCCCTCCCCCGTTCATGCTGTGTCTCTCTCTGTCCCCAAAATAAATAAACGTTGAAAAAAAAAATTTTTATTGCGGTAGGTACAAATAAACTTCCTAGAAATACTCCACTAAGGCCAAGCTTTTTAAAAAAGGAACAATATTACATAACATGCTAACCATATGCTTTTTGAAAAATCCTATTTCAAATATAATTTATTTATTAATAATCTTGTATTTCTCATATCCTCCCTCTATAGATTCATAGATGAATAATTATTAAGAAAGATTTATCATCATGCATTATTTAATGTCATCTCATTCATATTATTTTATAATTCTGAAGAAATTAAAAATGTAGAACTAAAACATAATGGAAAACATAATAGAAATCCACTATTAATATCATGTAACCAAAGGTAGTGATATTTATTGTAACCCAACGCTTCCTAGCTCCAAACCTATTTCAGATGTCCTGTGTCAAGTTTGATGAATTGGGAGATTAATATAATAGGATTCATATGGTCTATATCTGATCACCAAAACACCCTGGATACATTTTCCAGCTATATAACTACAGGCAAGTAATCTGTTTTATGCTTATTTCACTCAGTATGATGTGGAAAATAACATTTGCCCACATGGAAAGTTTATTGTGAAGATCAAATTTATGATTGAATAATATATCAACTGAATAATTAATGTAAAAATAAATTATTTGAGGTCTACCACATGCTAGGTTTTGTGCTGGTCACGGGGGCTACAAAGAGAGCTATGACAACCATTCTTGAATGAGACACTGAAATGTGCACAGATATGCATATCTTATTTCAGGAGGCTCATGGTCTATTATGAGGGCACAACAAGGGTTATCTCTTCCAGCCTTGGGAGATTTGGTAAAGCTTTCTGAAGTAATTCTTGAACTAAATTTTAATTACTGAATAAAACTTAGTGAGGCAAACATCCAGTGATAAATTATAGCAAGATATTTGTGGGGAACATAAGCATTTCACTATTGCCATCCTAAAATGTGAGAAAGGAAGCAGTGTTTGGTGAGGTGCAAACAATAGGTGTAACTTTAAATTATTTTTACAATACCTTCCAAAGCTTTTAAAGTGACATACTTAACTCAATATATTTTCTTACACAAAATAAGGAAATAGTCAGAACTGTGGGAAAAGATAGGTACAAAGAATTTTAATATAACAAATATATTAAAATTTGGAAAGGTATACTTAGATATCTTAAACCATTGAGTACAGTACACTAATATGGGAATATTGAAATGTTTTAAAAAATATTTAGCAGGATTGGAAAGTGCTCACAATTATAATGTTAATATTAAGATGTAGACAACAGGGACACCTGGGTGGCTCATTTGGTTGAGCAACCAACTCTTGATTTTGGCTCAGGTCGTGATCTCACAGTTATAAGATCCAGCCGTACATCCATGCCCATGTGTGGAGCCTGTTTGGGATTCTCTCTCTCTCTCTGTCTCTGTCTCTGTCTCTGTCTCTGTCTCTCTCTCTCTCTGCCCCTCCCTTGCTCATTCAAGTGTGCATGCTTTCCTCTAAGGAGGATAGTAATTAAAAAAAAAATGTTTATTTATGGATAGCAAAATTCTCATAAAGAGAAGCATCTAAATGCTCACTGTTTTGCCTGGCAGAATATTTTTTTTTTTTTTATGAGCAAACATGATACTAACCATGTGTTTTATATCCAGTAAATGGGATTACAGATGTCTAGATTTTCTTCTCATTTCTTGCCTTGTTAAAACATCTATAATTGTAAGAAAATTTTAGAAAAAAAATCAAGAATAAAAATATAATCAAAGAGAAATTAGACTAATGAATATAAAGTGCCTAAGACTGGTTAACATGAGCTATGAGCGCAAGGAAGAAAGAGCTAATTAGTTTTTGGTAACTTAATTCAAGTTTAATGATCTTAAAAGCTTCTAGATTATTGGATTAATATTATAGCAACATGAAAATGATGTCAACTGGGAGTGCATATCATGTACTGTAATAATCCTTCAATGTAATTCTAAACATTTAAGCATTTCATGCAAAAATAGGAAATTACTATTCTAAAATTTGAACATACTAAAATATTACATTTAGGACAGGGATATAGGAGGTGAAATAAAATTCTTTTTAGTCCATTATTCAAAACACAGTGACTGGTAAAATTACTCAAGACATGTTCATTCAGTTAATTGGTGAATGAATGAATGTATGCATCATTTGGGGGACAAACAAAACAAAAC
Source organism: Leopardus geoffroyi (assembly GCF_018350155.1). Lineage (NCBI taxonomy): Eukaryota > Metazoa > Chordata > Mammalia > Carnivora > Felidae > Leopardus > Leopardus geoffroyi. The sequence goes on along the minus strand of NC_059338.1, from coordinate 24,009,082 downwards.
AAAAACAAACAAAATTAAAGAGAAAAAATAAAAAAAATAAAAATACAAGCTGAGATAAAAAATGCTAAATTAATGTAACATTATTTAACTGGTTGACTATATTTTAATACAGCAGGAAGAATCAATTATAAAAATCTACAAGGTAGAGAATCTAGCTAGAACTTAAAGTATAATGTTAGGCATTGGGTTTATGGATGAGTGGACTAAATAGAAAGTTATTTAGGAAGGACTAGGCTTAGGACTTCATTGAATTAGACAGATCTGGGATTTGCTACAATTTTCACACTGTATTATTCACTCCCATTACAGAAAAGCTATTTCCACATGGAAAAGAAGCAGATGCTCCAAGGGAAAAGTGATATCTACCACAGAAAATGTTTGATAAATAGTTGGCTCCTCTCACTTCTTCACTATCACCATGTCAACGAAATTTACAGCTAAAAATATAATTGCAGGCTATGGAAAGAAAACATAGGCTATAATGATCCACTAATCCTTGACACATACAACTTCCCAGGCTATCTTGAGGCTGTTTCCTCTCCAGTACCAAAAAGTCACAGTGAAAGAGTAAGACAACCATAAAGCTCATAGAAGGAAAGCCAACATGATATAAATCACTTTGGAAAACCCTAAGACCAATGACGACAGACTCTGGACAGCATTTTTTAAAAACAGAAGCTGATGATAATAAATTGGGACATGTTGCTAATGCAGTCAAGAGCAAAACAAAGAGAATAATAGACGATTTTAAGGGTCAAAGGTTTTTTACTTCCTATTTCTAATCTAAAGTTGATAAGAGTAAGTTTATTTGCAAAATGTGCAATGCCTACAAATTTAAAAAGACCTGTTTTGGCACATTTTCTATACCTAAAAAAGTGTCATTATATTTGCTTATTATTGCACTCCTACAAAAACAGGAAACATCAAGATTTGTTGTGTTCTGTCTTAAATTCTTAAAATAAATCTTAAGCAGTTTGCTATTATACAATCCTATAGTTTATTTTCTTATTTTGCTATTTTCCTTCCACTGGCTGAATTTCTATAATCTCTGGTGTTTTTTTTTTTCTTCCTTTTAATAACTCAACTTGCTATCATTGATTATGTTTTCTTTCTTTCTTTAAAGCTTACAAAAATGTGTGACACCTGGAGATCTGTGTTCACAATCCATAGGTATTACTTGGTTTTTATTGTTTGGACTCTGAGGTTACGGGTCTATTTGAATGTTCACAATCTATCATAAAATTGTGGTTTCATAAAAATCTATGTAGAAACATCATGGTAGGTTTCCATAACTTACCTTAAATAAATTTTAATTTGAGGAGAATTATGATTTATTAAAGACCACATCACCAATATTGTACTAACACCTTCAGGGCTATAGAATGTTGAATCTGGGAATTGCTATGTGTATTATTACATGATTTTAGATAGAGTTCAAAGAGTTTAATGTTATTTCTCCTTTTTCAGTACTCACTTCTGAAGAGACTGTGTTGATTTTAAACTTTAACTAGTTGCAAACATAAGATGTTTTGCAAGCTCAAAGGATGAGGTATATAATTCTGCAGATGGCTGTAAAATGTCCAACATGATTCACCAAGGAGAAATTTTGAGCTTGTCTGGAGACACATCTTGGGAATAAGGAGGAATTCTGATGGACATTTATTCTTTCTACAGATGTTATTATGTACTTGACATATAGTGAGTGTAGAACCCTTAAAAAAGCAAAGAGTGATTTCTGCCTGTTTGTAACTTACAGTCTATAGTAAAGAAAGGAATTCCCAGCCAAGGGAACAGCATAATTAAAGGCACAAGTTGTGACACAAAATTATTAGGAGAAATGGAAATGATTTGTAATGGCTGGAATAGAGTATATGTGGGTGAGAGGAACAGAAGAAAAGATGAGAAACGTATTCAGAACCATACAACTCGTACTGTGAAACCCTCTTTAAAAATTCTAAATTACTGAAGAATTTGAGTATCTAAGAATAGATATTTGCTATATGAAGTTCTGCCATGTGATATTTCTTGTACATTATCTTGCTTTAGTATTTATATTTCCTAATGGATACAAAACATTCAGAAAATATATTTTTTAAATGTTATTTATTTATTTACCAAGAGATGAACACTTAACTGAGCCATCCAGGTGCCCCCAGAAAATATTTGGTAAAAGAGTAATACTTATGACTTTCTAAATTACTTCTTATAACATTAATGAGATCAACCAATACTAAATAGGATTTTACTAAATGTAAATGATTGCATAATTCTGAGTTTTCAAGAACTGAATAAGTTTACTGGTTAGTTTTTCTAAATAATGTACTGTGTTGAAAATAATTGGTAGCGTTTATTGAGTCTTTCTGTGTGTCAACATTGAGCAAAGGACTTTACATGTGTTAACATGAATACCTACAACAATGTTACAAGGTATGTACTATCAGTCCTATTTTGGAGAGAAGAAAACTGTGCTCCAAAGAAATTAGGTAACATAAATAAGTACTAGAGCTGAAAATCAAACTCTGCATCAGGCTCGAATTTACACACACACACACACACACACACACACACAGGACCACACACGTTCTCTCTGTTTTATTCCACCATACTGCCTTTCACTCTGATTTACAGAACTTCTGTTTCTTGAAATTTAGAAGATTTAGAATACCTTATTTTTCTTGCAATTGCTTTAGCAATTATAATGGTTTAGGCTTTGGCAAACTATGAGTGAGAATATAAAGCTTTATGTCTTCATTGATGGTATATTAGTTTATTTCTCTCTGAATCTTTCTAGTTCAAGCTTCTGAACTATATTTGCACAGGAATTACATCACACATTCATGCAATCCCTATAGTTCCTAATTAAGTGGTTAATTCATTTGGAATGACTCAGTACTTTGAATCTGAACTTTAAAAACAACAAAAAACTTGCTTATTTTTGCAAATTCCCTATAGTGCATCAAAGTTCTTCTCTAGTATAAAATAAACACTGTTGGTTTATTGGTCAAAACATTATCTCTTGACTTTTTTGGTAACACTTTTAGATGTTGGGGATTTCAGTTTTATTCAAATTGTATGCTCTAACTCTACAACCTGAAATGAAGTTATATGCCTCAAATATTAGAAAAAAATATTCTGTAACACCTTTGTTATTTTTTTTTTCTCTTATACCTTTTTCAAAACTACATCAATCACTATGTACATAATAGGCATTCTGTACCGGGGAACTCCCAACACAATTCTAAATAATCCTTAAATTATCAGGGATAAAGGGAACTCTGTCTAAATCTGAACATGGCATATATACATTTTTTTCATAGATTCAGTAGTTAGGAGTGGGTGCTATGTGTAGATTAGATTTCAATTCACTCATTATGACGTATTTGATATTTTTATTCTTTTGAATCTGTTCACTATTCAGTATCAATGAATCTTACTTACCTTTCTTTTTCATTAGATCACTTATGAATGTGAAATTATTATTTACCCTTTATCTGTGATATTTTCTTGAATAAGATTACATGAAAGCAAAGTAAATGAAATGAAAATGCAAAATGAAGATCTTTAGATATTTATATTTTTGCTTCTCTTCTGAGTATGAAAGAAAAATGTGTGAACTTTGTTTTAAGATTTTTTTAATGTTTATTTTTAGGAGAGAGAGAGAGAGAGAGAGAGAGAGAAAGAGAGAGAAAGCAGCGGAGGGGCAGAGAGAGAAGGAGAAAGAGAATCCGAAGTAGGATCTGTGCTAACAGTTCAGATATGGGGCTTGAACTCATGAACCATGAGATCATGACCCGAGCTGCGATCCAGAGTTGGAGGCATAACTGACTGAGCCACTCAGGTGCCCTGTGAAAAATGTGTGAAATTAATTAAAATAATGAATATAATAATACATACTTTACAGAAATTTATATTTTCTTACACAAATCGATAGCAAGCTCTGTCAATCTATCAATCTATCAATCTTTATCAGTATCAATTGTAAATTAAATAGATATATACAGATATATATGAGTATTGGGGATATATTTTTATCCATATAAGGGTTATTTAATATATTAGCACAGTATAATATTTAGCATATTTTATTTATTTATCTACCATATAGTATAATAGCCCACTGTTAATTATAGTTGAACTGCCAAACACCATTCTATTTGCATTCATGTACGAAACTAATATGCTATTGGGAAATTAGTGTAAGCTTATCAGGGCAATTCAGCTCTGTGATTTCCTACATGTTTAATGGCAGTGAAGTGTAAAGAATGAGATGAAACACGAATAAATATACTTGTAGTTCCAATCCCAGAGCTGACAGAAGCTTATTAAATCTGTATTTATTTTAAATTTCAGGAAAACATTAAAGACACTCTTTCACTCCTAGTCATCCTGAAATGTAGCAACTCTTAAAATCAAAGTTTCAAAACACACCTACATTATAGTCAGCGGTAATCAGAGACACAAAACATGCTTGTTAGTGTTTTTGTGCTCCGTGTATAACCTTAGAGTGTAAAGAAGACAATTAGTAAGTCATTGCCATAGAGGAAAGAACACTGAATTAGAAGGATGAACTTCACAATCTTCATTTCTTATAAATGTATTGACCTAAGTTTCATTGTATTTTAAATGGGATTATTAAAACATATGCTGCTCATGTAACAAGGTACTTTTTAGATGACTTGAGCTTCAGCCTGTGAAAGCAATTTAAAAATACGTGAAGTTGAAGCAGATTTATACCAAGACTAAGATCAGTTATCACAGTTCTACTTAAAAATGCAGCAATCTTCATGGAGGAGTATTTCATAAACTAATCTCTAAGAGACATAGGATAAATTTTATCAAGGACAGTTATATTCTCTTAAAACTGGTAGTAGCTGACATTTAATGAACATTAATTGTCCAATTGTTCTCTATTTCTAACTTCATGTTATATGCAATAGCTTATATATATTACATAACATATATATTCAGGAGGAAACAGTTTGACACTGACACTTGTGGGACCTGGTTCAAGAAAGCAAAACATTTGAAAAAATACATAAGTCGAAATGAAATAGTTTGTTTATGGATGTCCCATTGTCCACGTAAAAGGTATTTATAACCTTTTATAAATTCTAAATCTCAACATAGTCATTTATAAATACATGCTTTTATAAATACCCAAATATCAAGGTTTAGAAGAAAAATCTAGATACAAGTTGTGTATATTGGATGAGAAGCTGACGGCAAAAGTCTAATGTAGATGACATTTTTATTTTGTGGCCAGCAAAGAGATACATAAAATGACTACTCTTCCCATCTCTGGAACGTACATATTGAGATAATCATTTTTTATTAACTGTTAATGATTTCTATCAGCTTATCCTTGGATTTCCACAGCATCCTATGATGACTATAAATTTATGTTCACAGATCCTATGTAACTCCACATTTATCTCAAAAGGTTAGGTAAGATTGGATATCGCCACTCACGTAACTACCAAAACAACAAAATCAAACTATGTCCACTTTGTGGTCTAAAGTTGTTTCTCGTTTAAATTTGCAAGGGATTGAATATTTTTAAAAAAAAATGTCTGTCTGTTTGTTTGTTTGTTTCTTTATAGAGTGAGTGGTGGGGGAGAGAGAGACAGAGAGAGAGAGAGAATTATCCCAAGCAGGCTCCATACTCAGTTTGGAGCCCAACATGGAGTTTGATCTCAACTATGAGATTCTGACTTGAACCAAAATGAAGAGCTGGACACTTAACCAATTGAGCCACCCAGGTACCCCAAGGGATTGAATATTTTTCTTTGCTTTTTTTTAAAAAAATTTGTTTCTTTTTGTTTTTATGAATTGATTCTGCTCCTTTTTTCTTTTTGATTCTCTACTTCCTACTGATGAATACATGTGAGTTAGTAGGATGTTCTTTTTAATGTTTATTTATTTATTTTTGAGGTACAGAGAGATGGAGAGAGAGAGAGAGTGTGTGTGTCAGAGAGAGAGGAAGAGGGAGGGAAGCCCAAGCAGGGTCCCTGCTGTTAGCACAGAGCCTGGTGTGGGGCTCAGTCCCACAAACCGTGAGATCATAACCTGAGCCAAAACGAAGAGTCATACTTAACAGACTGAGCCATCCAGGCCCCCTTAGTAGGATGTTTTATTAAAGAAATGTAATGATTTTTTGTGCAGTGTGGTAGACACTAAGACTGAACACATCATTCATTCTTTCATCTTTTCCTAACTCAGATGCATACATACTCTCTTCTCTTCCCAGGACACAAGAATGTTGTCTTTCTAAAAGACTTAGTTTATTTACCCACCAGTTTCTTGGATCTGTAGGTTTATAATGCTCATCATTTTGATTATTTAGCCACTATTCCTTCACATCTTATTTAAATATTTTTATCCTCCCCTATTTTTTCTTGGACTCCAATACATACGTGGTAAACTGGTATTGCCCCACCAAGAATGTCTGTCCCTTTCCTTCCTTCCTTCCCAGCCTCTTTCCTGCTCCTTTCCTCCGCCCTTCCTTCCTTCTTCCTCCCTCTGTTCCTTCCTCCCTTCCTTCCTTCCTTCCTTCCTTCCTTCCTTCCTTCCTTCCTTCCTTCCTCTCTCTTTCCCTCTCTCTTTCTCTTCTTTATCATCTTTTCTTTCTTTCCATCTGTTTAATTTTTTTTCCCTTGCTTCAACAGTCTGGAGTTAGGCATGCTATTTTTTCAAGTTTACTTAATTTTTCTTATTCATACTCTAATCTAGTATTGAGCCTGTCTGGTAAAATTTTACTTTAGATATTGAGTTTTACAGCTTTAGAAGTTATTTTTTTCTGGCTAAATTTATGTTTTCTTTAAATACTTCTATTTAAGATGTTTTAACATCTTTGTCTTCTATTTCTGTGGTCTTCTAAATGTCTTCATTGCTTTTTAGGTCTCATTCTACTGACTCATTTTTTTCTTGCTTGTGGGTCACGCTTTTCTGTTACTTTGCATCTAGTAACTCTTGAAAGAATATTGCCTACCATGAATGTTGTATTATGGATTTCTAGATAGAATGTTGATTAAAAAAACTTTTTAATGTTTATTGATTTTGAGAGAGAGACAGAGAGACAGAGAGACATGGAGGCACAGAATCTGAAAGAGGTTCCAGGCTCTGAGCTTTCAGCACAGAGCCTGATGCAGCGTTAGAACTCACACACTGTGAGGTCATGACCGGAGCTGAAGTCAGATACTTAACTGATTCTGAACCACCCAGGCGCCCCTAGAATGTTGATTGTTTTTTCTTTTTCTTCCTTCCTTCCTTCCTTCCTTCCTTCCTTCCTTCCTTTCTTTCTTTCTTTCTTTCTTTCTTTCTTTCTTTCTTTCTTTCTTTCTTAATGGCAGGCAATTAAGTTACTTTCAGATCAGCTAGATCACTTCTAATCTGATTTTAAGCTTAAGGGCAAGTCTAGAATAGCTTTTAATCTATGAATATCTTAGTCCTTCTTCTCCTATTACTACTGATAGGTCCAATGCTCAATGAGACAATCCTCTGCTGTATGGTCAATACTCAGACATCTTTTAAGTTCTGAGACTTTGTGGCTGACAACTGCTCTTTCCCTGGTCTCATGGGGTTTCACCCCATGATTTATGGTTTAGTAATCAGCAAATTTCTTATGGAGTAGCCTATGCAGATTTTTAAAAATTTTCTCTGAATAACTCTGCCCTCTTTATTTATTCTGCTCTACATATTTCAGCTGCCTCAGACTCTCCCAAGACTTCCATCTCTATCTTCATAAGTAAGTATGGCTGCCATCTCTGCCTGGGGTCATCCTGCTTGTGCTGCAGGATAAAAATGTCATTAGTCAGAGGTCTGGGGGAGATTATCAATCTTGCTTCCTGTGTCCTTTTCCCCAGAATTCTTGGTCATGCACTGGTTTTTCTGGCCAGTGTCAGAAAAAGTTAGCTTTATATAATTTGTTCTGTTTTCCTTGTGTTTATGATGAGAATGCAAACAAGGTGTATTTATTCTGCATGGTCATAAGTGGAAATTCTCAAAAATATTTTATTTTATTTTTTTAATGTTTATTTTGAGAGAGAGAGAGAGAAAGAGAAAGAGAGAGAGAGAGAGAGAGAGAGAGAGCACATGAATGGAGGTGGGGCAGAGAGGGAGGGAGACAGAGAATCCCAAGCAGGCTCTGTGCTGTCAGTACAGAGTCTGATGCAGAGCTTGATTCCACAAACAGTGAGATCATGACCTGAACTGAAATCAAGAGTCTGATGCCTAATCAACTGACCCACCCAGGCGCCTCTCAAGATTATTTTAAAAAGAATTAGAAATTTTGTGAATTCGTATGTTAGTATATATTTACTTAATATATATAGTAGAAAATATAGAAATTAGAAATTACTGTCAATTCACTTCTCTAAAGAAGACATCCAGATGGCCAACAGGCACATGAAAAGATTCTCAACGTCGCTACTCATCAGGGAAATACAAATCAAAACCACAATGAGATATCACCTCACGCCAGTCAGAGTGGCCAAAATGAACAAATCAGGAGACTATAGATGCTGGAGAGGATGTGGAGAAATGGGAACCCTCTGGCACTGTTGGTGGGAATGCAAACTGGTGCAGCTGCTCTGGAAAACAGTGTGGAGGTTCCTCAAAAAATTAAAAATAGACCTACCCTATGACCCAGCAGTAGCACTGCTAGGAATTTACCCAAGGGATATAGGAGTACTGATGCATAGGGGCACTTGTACCCCAATGTTTATAGCAGCACCCTCAACAATAGCTAAATTATGGAAAGAGCCTAAATGTCCATCAACTGATGAATGGATAAAGAAATTATGGTTTATATACACAATGGGATACTACATGGCAATGAGAAAGAATGAAATATGGCCTTTTGTAGCAATGTGAATGGAACTGGAGAGTGTTATGCTAAGTGAAATAAGTCATACAGAGAAGGCCAGATTCCATATGTTTTCACTCCTATGTGGATCCTGAGAAACTTAACAGAAGACCATGGGGGAGGGGAAGGAAAAAAAAATGGTTAGAGAGGGAGGGAGCCAAAACATAAGAGACTCTTAAAAACTGAGAACAAACTGAGGGTTTATGGGGGGTGGCAGGGAGGGGTGGGTGGGTGATGGGTATTGAGGAGGGCACCTATTGGGATGAGCACTGGGTGTTGTATGGAAACCAATTTGACAACACATTTCATATTAAAAAAATAAGTTAAAAAAATTACCGTCAATTGAAACAAGCATCATTGATTTATTATAGTGTACATTGATTGCAATGGTGCATTTATGACTTCCCTAATTAACAAGATTAAAACAACTTAAAAAACCACAAGATTCAATAATAGTTTAATTTGATTTATACCTCTCATCCCACACTTTGTGCTCTTATTGCCATATTTTACTTTTAAATATTATTATTTCATTAAACCGTTAATATTCTCTTATATTTGTTTTCATTTTAATCTTTTTCTGTGTTCTTGACTTCTAGCAATTTTGTGCTTTCATCTGATGTTACTTTTTCTCAGCCTGAAGAACTGTCTTTAATAATTTTTATAGTGCTTTTTTGTCCTCAAAATGTCATTATTTCACTTTCAGTTTTGAAGGATTTTTAAAATTGGTTATAGATTTCTAGATCAGTAGATTTTTTCTTTCACACAGAACTTTAAAAATGTAATTACATTGTCTTTGTCTTCCATTGTGTCTGTCGAAACTGTGCAAAAAGTTTAATTGTTTCTGTCGAAAACTGCAAAACAAAATCTAATTAGTTTTTGAAGTAACGCATGTTTATTTTTTCTGGCTGCCTTTTTTTTCTAAGTATATATTTTTTGGAGGAATAATTTTAGGTTTATAGGGAAGTAGCAAAGGTAGTATGGTGATCCTATTCACATTTTACCCAATTTCCCTGAATGCTAATTTTTCTCGTAACTATGGTACATTTGTCAAAACTAAAATATGGATATTGGCATATTACTATAACCCACACTCCACACTTCCTTGGAATTTCACCAGTTTATCCACTAATGCCCTTTTTCTGTTCTAGTATCAGATTTAAGAAACCACACTGCATTTAGTCATGATGTCTCCTTAGTCTCCTCAAGTCTGTGACAGTTTCTCAGTGTTTTTTTTTTTTTTTTAATGACTTGATACTTTTAATTGTCTTTTGTTTTTCCACATAAACTTTAGAATCACAATATCTACAAACTAACTGGCTGGAATTTTGATTAAGATTTGATTAGGATTGCATTGAATCTATAGATCAGGAGAACTGATATTTTAGCAATATTGAGTCTTTTTATACATGTATATGGAATATTTCTCCATATACTTAAATGCACTTTGATTTCTTTCATTAGAGTTCTGTAGTTTTTCTCATACAGTCTTCTGTATATCATGTTAAATGTATACTTAATCATTTTCAGAGGATGCTAATATAAATGATATTGTAATTTTTAATTTCAAATTCCAAGTATTCAATGTTGGTTTATAAGAAAGCAATTAACTTTTTTATATTAACCTTGTATCCTGGAAACTTGCTATAACAATTATTTGTTTTAGGAGGCTTTCTGTTGTTGCTATGGTGAGGGATGTTCCTCTCTAAGTTGCTGTCTTTTTTGGTGATAATGAGTAGCTCTGCTATAAGCATTCATGTAGAGAGTTTTGCATGAAATAAATTTTCAATTCACTAGGATTAAAAACTGGGAGTGAAATTTCCAGACCAAGTGATAAATGTATGTTTAGCTTTATAAGAAACTAATAAACTATCTTCCAATGTAACTGTACCATTTTTCATATCCACTAGCAATTAATGAGAGTTTCTGTTGCTCTGCATCTTTTTAACATCTTTGATATGGTCAGCAATTCTAATAAGTGTGTAGTAATATTTCATTATGATTTTAATTTCATGTTTCCTGATGAAAAATAATGTCCCAATGGAAAAAAAAATATTACTTGTCATCCATCTTTTTAGGTGAAGTGCCTGATCAATTTTGCTTATTTATTTATCTTTTAAAGAAATGGGTTGTTTGGGGTGCCTGGGTAGCTCAGTCGGTTAAGCGTCCGACTTTGGCTCAGGTTATGATCTCGCAATCCATGAGTTGGAGCCCCACATCAGGCTCTGTGCTGACAGCTCAGAGCCTGGAGCCTGTTTCAGATTCTGTGTCTCCCTCTCTGCCCCTCCCCCACTCACACTCTGTCTCTCTCTCTCTCAAAAAGTGAATAAAAGTTAAAAAAAATTTTAAAAATCAGTTGTATTCTTATGGTTGAGTTTGAAAGTTCTTACTCTATTATGGATATGTTCTTTATCAGATATGTGATTTGCAAATATTTTTTGCTTATCTTTTTTTAACAGTGTCTTTTGTAAAGCAAAAGTTGTAAAATTTCATTGTCCCATTTATCATTAATTTCTTTCATGGATTATACTTTTCTTATTGTATCTAAAAGCTCATCACCAAACCCAAGGTCATACATATTTTCTCCTGCTTTCTTTCATAATCTTTATAGCTTTACATTTTACATTTAGATATCTGATCCTCTTTCAATTATTTTTGTTTGAGTTGTGAGATAGATGCTGTTTAATTTTTTTTTTTTTTGCATATATACATCCAATAGTTCCAACACCACTTGCTGAAGTGACTTTTCACTAATTCATCTTTCCACGGATGTTGAAAATGAATTGACTATATTTTGTGTGTCTATTTCTAGGCTCTCTGTTCATTTTCTTTGATAAATGTGCCTTTTGCCAATACCACACCCTCTTGATTAATTAGTTTTATAATAAGCCTTAAGGTCATGCAATGTTAATTCTTCAAATTCATTCTTTTTATTCAGAATTTTTAGAAGGCTCATCTAGGTCCTTTGCCATTCTACATAAATTTTAAAATCAACAATTGATAGCTACAAAGATTTATGCTGCCATTTTGATAGGGGTTATCCTGAACTTAAAAACTGAAGCTGGGGGAATTACCTTCATTATAGTCCTAAGTATTTTAATCCATGAGCACAATCTATCTTTCCATTTATTTAGATTTTCTGTAAATTATTTCATTAGTGTTTTTTAGTTTTCAACATCTTGATGCAGTACATATTTTTGATATAAAGTAATACATTTGATTTATGTATATTTACTATGCATCTTGCTACCATTCTGAACTCACTTTTTTGTCCCATTAGAAGTTTTGGAAATTTCTCATAGAAAATGATGTTCTCTGTGAATAAAGAGTTTTCATTTTTCCTTTCCAATCTGTATAGTTTTGTTTTTGCTTTATAGCACTTTATAGCACTAGCTAGAATTTCAGTACAATGTTGAGTAGCTGAGACATCCTAGGGGAAAAATATTCAGTCTTTTATTTTAAGTATGCGACCATAGGGGTTTGAAGGCACTGTATTTGGTTAAAGGAGTCCTCTTTTATTTCTAGTTTTCAGAGAGTTTAAATCATAAATAAATGTTGAACTGTTTGAATACTTTAATACTTTTTAATTTCTATTATTATGATCTTATGATCTTTTTTTCTTATTTATTCAGTTAATAGGTTTAGTTAATAAGGTTGATTTTAATAATTGATTTTCAAATATTGAACCATACTTGAATACCTGGAATTAATCCTACTTAGTTCTCATGATTATCTTTCTTATGTATTTTTGGATTTGATATGCTACTATTTTGTTAAGCATTTTTGCATCTATGTTCTTTTCTTATAGCATTTTTAACTGAATTTGTTATAAGAACAATGCTGGCCTGATAATATGGGTTGTTAAGTCATCCCTCCTCACCTATTTTCTATATAATTGATGTTGTTCCTTAAATGTTACAGAATATTCCTCAATGAGTTTATCTGGGCCTTGAGTGATGAGTGTAGAGTGTAGAGTGTTAATTTTAATATTCATTTTTGAATACGTTTTCTTGGAACTGCAAGCTTGAAATGAGATTAGAATTCCACATCTAAAAAGTAGTGTAACTGAAATCTGGGGCGCCTGGGTGGCTCAGTCAGTTAAGCATCCAACTTCGGCTCAGGTCACGATCTCACAGTTCGTGAGTTCGAGCCCCGCATCGGGCTCTGTGCTGACAGCTCAGAGCCTGGAGCCTATTTCAGATTCTGTGTCTCCCTCTCTCTGACCCTCCCCCATTCATGCTCTGTCTCTCTCTGTCTCAAAAATAAATAAACGTTAAAAAAATTTTTTTTTAAAAATAAAAAAAAAATAAAAAGTAGTGTAACTGAAATTTAAATTCTATTATATTGATGACCCAACTCTATGTGCATTAAATGCTAAAAAAAAAAATCTGTTTAATCATCATTATTAATTAGGTATTTACTGCTTTCTGTTTTGGCCCATTTCGTTCCTTTTTAAGCTTGTTTATTTATTTTGAGAGAGAGAGAGAATACATGAATGAGCAGTGGAGGGGCAGAGAGACAGGGAGAGAGAGAGAATCCCAAGGAAGCTTTGTGCTATCAGTGCAGAGCTCAACATGGGGCTCAAACTCACCAACCATGAGATCATAACCTGAGCTGAAAATGCTTAATGGACTGAACCACCCAGGTGCCCCTGTTCTGGCCCATTTCTAAAATCATGAATCTGATTTCATTGTCATTTCCTATCTTGATTTAAAGTGCTTAAAACACACACAAAAAATGAGAATAATACAAATTCTTAGAAAGAAATATAGGAATATCTGAATATTAGAAGTTGAATGAAAAAGTGAAGATTAGCCCAAACATCTTGCTTCATATTTCTATTAGTGAAATAATATCATTCCTTTGTGGTCAAGCACATGAACACGAAGTGTAACATTTTTTGCACTCAGTTTAAATCATGTTATGCTTTGTGTTGTTACTCTTGGTGGGGGCAAGTATGTTCCCTTCATTATGTGGAAATATACGTACCCACGAGGGCAGGCCAAAGATGTGTGCTTTCCTGGCAATAGTATATTGTCTGAGAATTGGATGCCTCACTAAGGCCTGCATTTTCCAGGCCTGCTTTCCATTTAGATCTGACAGTGTGGCAGATCTTACCAAGTGAATAAGAGTTGAAGTGATATATAGCATTTTAGGACAGTATGATTAAGAAATAGATAGTTCCCCACATTTTTTTCCTCCATTTTCCTCACCTTATGCAAACTTGATGTAATTGGGGTTGGTGACTTTGACAGTTTACTGAATGTGGCAGAGATAAAAGGAAACTGGTCCCTATTTCTCTGTTTAGAGGAAACCCTACCCACTTTCAAGATAGTGATTTTAGAATCTGTTGGACAAGAAATAAGTTTCTACCTTAATGGATCTATTATGTATTTTTCAGCTTCTCTATTAAAAGATTTATTATATTCTAATAAATACATAATAAAAAGGCATTTTGTTTTCAGTCCATTTTACTGAAATTATAAAATTGCATTATGTATAATGAGCATTTATTTTAGTAAATTTGTTGAGTGAATATCCATTCCAACTTGGAAAAGTGGGATTCAACTGTTTTTGTTTGTGTTATTTTTTTTGTTTTAAATATAAATCAGCAATATAGATCTCAAAGTGCTCTAGGTGAAGAAAGCATAGGAGTATCCCTTTTATAATAATCATGTAACTTGGGAAACAAATTACTCTAAAACTTAGTGGTTTCACACAACCATCTTTTAATATCTTACAGGCTTCATGGATCTGGCATCTAGGCATGGCTCACCTGGGCATCTTTGGCTCAAGGTCTCACACCATAATCACATTGCTCACCAGGACTCAAGTTATCTCAAGGCTTGCATGGGGAATTGATCTGCCTCCAAGCTCACCCAGGTGGCTGTTGGCAGGCGTCAAATACCCTCTGGCTGTTGGCTGAAAAACCCAGTTCCATATCAAGTGGGTGTTACATAATAAAAATGCCAAAAGTTGCCCTTACATATTGGCCTGATATTGTTTACTTCTTCACAGAAGGCTATGACCATTGGCTCAAAATCCATTGGCACAAAACTAAAATTCTTACACATCCAATTTCCTTAAACAGAACTCAAATCAGCCTGCTGGTTAGCAATTTAGAGACTTCCTCTTTGGCATATCTCATGAAATTGCACCCAATATCTGCTAGCCATATTTAAGACAGACCCTGTGACTGTAAAATCCCTAAACCACTGCTTCCCTTTGGAGCTTTCTGACCCAGTCTCCCTACTTTGCTGCTCAGTGGCCTCACCTAGGTACCTAAGGACCCATTCTGATTTTCTAGAGTTCATCCTGAAGTTCTCTTGTCCTCCTCTCTTTCTGGGCTACGGCTCCGCTCCTGTCTCTGGAAGGTCACCTGTCCTGAGGGACATCCCCTCACCCTGCAACTCAGTCTAGGCACTGGCCCTAAAGACTCATTACGTAACACTGCCGTCTTGCGGTCCAGTTTTCTCAGCTCCATCTTGATCTGTAATTAAATCTTCTGACTCCCCACAGCAGCCCACTCCACAAGGAAACCCACAGCTTGGCAGCTGCCGTCCTTCAGAGCAAGCAAGCAAGGGCAAGAGAGAGAGCACCTAAGATAGAAGCCATAGTCTTTTTGTAGTGATCTCAGAAGAGACATCTTATTATTTCTGTTGCTATGTTTTGTTCTTCAGAAACAAGTCAATATATATATCCTGTACTAAGGGGAAGGTATTACAAAAGGGCTCAAATGAATACCAGCAGACTAGGGGGCGCCTGGGTGGCTTGCTTAGTTGGTTAAATGTCTGACTTTGGCTCAGGTCATGATCTCCAAGTTTCTGGGTTCATGTCCCATGTCAGGCTCTGTGCTGACAGCTCAGATTCTGCATCTTTCTCTTTCTGTTCCCTTCTCCACTTGGGCTTTGTCTCTCTCTCTCTCTCTCAAAAATAAAGTAAAACATTACAAATTTTTTTTAAAAATACCAGCAGACTGGGATCATTGGAGGGCATTTTAGGGGCTTCCTTCCACACAAATACGCGTGTCATCAAACACATTTAAAAAAAAACGTGATTACTGCCTAAATCAATATGCACTTAATATGGAAGAATGCGTGCAAGATCAAAGAGCCCACAAATTCCAGGACCTAATGTATAAGGGTAAATGTTTACTCTTAAGGGCCTCTTTAATCTAGGAAAATTAGAATGTTATGTTATTAATACTATTAAACATTGTATTAGTGTTTAAATACAACATTGCAGTGAATCCTCCTGAGATATAAATTTTTATATTTACATTTTGTCTAAATTGTTCCTTTATTACTGCAACATAAACAAAAGCCTTGAAAGTTATGTTACCATACTTGATATATATCTTACTATGTTTATTTTGTATTACATTTTATTTAATTCATATTGCCAGTTTTGGGGAGTCTGATCTTTGCATGATGGTCATAGTGAAATGAATTGTTCACGTTAAACATCTAGGTATTTTCAGATAATCTTGTGACTCCTAAATTTCTGAAAAATTGTGTTGTCTTGCAATAGTAAAATCTTGAAGCAGACTCTTTTATTTATCATTATGACTGATCATCATCATAAATTGAAGCTTTTTTATAATGTTTTAAAAAAAATTTTTAACATTTATTTATTATTGAAAGACAGAGAGACACAGAGCATGAGCAGAGGAGGGGCAGAGAGAGGGGGAGACACAGAATCTGAAGCAGGCTCCAGGCTCTGAGCTGTCAGCACAGAGCCCAACGCAGGGCTTGAATCCACAAACTGGGAGATCATGACCCAAGCCGAAGTCGGTCACCCAACCAACTGAGCCACCCAGGCGCCCCTTTATAATGTTTTTTAAAGACACTTTCCACACACAGAAAACTCATTTGAGCTATACAACATTTTATGAAGTTATGTTATTATTTTTCACTGTTTTTCACATTCAATTTTGATCCAAGTGAACCAAGAGTTAACTCAAAAGCCAAAGGTTTTTCATCCCAAAGGGATAATTTGGTAAGCACATAATATGACAAAATTGCTTTCTACAAAAAAATTCTTTAGACACTGCACTTTTGCAACATATATGGCACCATGCTGAGAATAATGATCTCTTCCTGATACTGAAAATCTGACATTGTTGTATAAGGTCAAAAGCTATTTTCACTTTAGAATGTGTTTTTCTTAAGTTATTGTTACTTAGGTTACATTGAATTTTTAAGGCAATGCAGAATCTTCTTTTCTTCAATACGTACAAAACATAATCATCTCACTTGGAACATTTGCTTCCCAAAGAAAATTCAAGAACAGATAGTGACAAATATTCTTCTTTGGATAAACAGAAAATATACCCCACAACAGTGAATAATCCTGATATTATTACTTCTCTCTTTTGAGATATCAGGAGATTGTGAGACAATTAGTTCTGATATCCTTGTATTTTAAAGGATTAGCTCTATATAAGTGGTGAGTTTTTTCCTCCAAAAAGTATACCTGATGTGACAAAGAAATTTATGGAGATTATTGGTTAGATCTTTGTTCTTTTCACTGTCCTTTCCCCAATCACATTTCTATAAGAAATGAAAGAGAGAGCATTGGGTGTTATATGTAAGTGGCAAAACATTAAATTCTACTCCTGAAGCCAATATTGCACTATATCTTAACTAACTAGAATTTAAATATAAACTTTAATAAAAGAACTGAAAGAAACAAAAAAATATTGTTAAGTACTTGCCAACAACTGGTTCTCACTTTTATTTATTCTGGATACAAAGTCACTCAACAAAATATCTTGGCTAAAATTTGTTTAATGTTTTTGGAAAGGGAAAAGGCAGTACTTTATTTCCTGTACCAGACATTTTTAAGAGCAAAAAATATTTGTGATAGAGCAAATGTAATGAACTGAAAGTCATTGATTCTCCCATTCTGGGTTCTAAGTAAGTTTTGAAATTCACTTGTTCATAAATTTACCCATAAATTGCTTAAAATTTAAAGTCCTAGCATAGTCATATAAAGGAACACTTATGTTTTGAATTTCTATATTCATTATAGAACTAAACTGGGGAGTAGAGGTTGGAATGACAGGTGGAGATAGGAAGTGGGAAGAAAGGATTTTTTTTCTCTTTATATTATAACTAAATCTATTTAAACCAGAAATTGTATTACGTAACTTAATCACAATTTGAGTTATACTTGTTTGAATCTCATTTCTTTATATAAATTCCCAATTACACCAAAGATACATATTTTTTATAAGAAATTATTCATTTCTTGGTGTAAGTGCTTCCACAAAGTGGGTAGAAATCTGCCTGATTTATTGTTGACTAATGACTAAATTACTTACCTCAGGGGGGAACATGTTATTGATATTAGTTTTTCTTCTAAGTCTGATTCAAATGCACTGAAGCAATTTTCTTCATGCCCTAAGTGTCTGGGAGGCTACTTAAGAAACCAATCTTTTCCAACCAGAAATCTCCCACAGGGAATCTCTTCTCATTTAAAAAGCAATATTAGGGGCGCCTGGGTGGCGCAGTCGGTTAAGCGTCCGACTTCAGCCAGGTCACGATCTCGCGGTCCGTGAGTTCGAGCCCCGCGTCGGGCTCTGGGCTGATGGCTCAGAGCCTGGAGCCTGTTTCCGATTCTGTGTCTCCCTCTCTCTCTGCCCCTCCCCTGTTCATGCTCTGTCTCTCTCTGTCCCAAAAATAAATAAACGTTGAAAAAAAATTTTTTTTAAATAAAAAGCAATATTAAGGATGAAGTAGCATTTTTGTCTACTGGTTTTTTTAAATACATTTATTTTCCATTGATAATAATATAAAAATTAGACCCTTTTGGAAATATTTCTAAATCATTTAATGCATGCCTCCTTGTTTTCTTAAATAAAATATACTAAACAGAACTGACACTTTTTTGATAATAGGCTATCATTTGGATCTAAATTGTGTTACCATGGAAAAACTGTATTTATCCATTTCCGTCCTTGTGGTTGGTATTTCTAATTTTATAAAACACCCTATTTAAACTTTTGTGTGTTTTCTCCTTACAAGAAATCAGTTATTCATGGTGTATAAATAACAAGTAAATAAATTTTGAATAACCGTAAGGAATCCTCCTGAGTCAAGTGTTTAGGTTTGCATGCTGAATTTTAAGCAATTTTAGAGCTCTTATTTCCTCACTCTGTTCTGTTACCTGCATTTTAAAATGATGGTGGAAGTTAGTGTAGTTTCTACAAAAAAGAAAACACTAGAAACTCTTTGAGAAGCATATGCTGTGCTGGAGAAGGACTGTGCTTGGTGGTGACCTCTGGACTTTTTCTGGCCAGCAGAAGTCAAATCCAGTTTGAGAAACTCCATTTTGTCACTATTGTTCATCTGCAAATTTACCAGCAGAGGTGGAAAATATGAAAAAAGGTGACCATCCTTAAATAGGTCTTCTTGGTTTCATCTCTCCCCTGAATTGACATCTGCAATTATTTGCCAAACTTTGAGTGAACTTTATTACAAAAAGTAGATTTCTTGGAGTCTATGAATTGACATGTTAAAAGCAAGCTCTCAGTGGTGGTTGCCAAGGCTTTAATCAGGGAGAAGTGACTCAGTTTGAAGTAGTTTGGGTTCAAATAAAAATGTGCTGGGATTTCAGATATGGTACTTTATTTGAAAGCCATTGCAGCAGATTTAATCTGAAAATAGGTTTAAATACATGTGAGCATTACCTATTGAGCTGTGTTAGGGATGGCTTTCGATTTGATGTTAAATATTGTGTCCTTCTGAGATTATAGATAGCATAAAGTGTAGAGTTTACAGTTTCTAAAATAGTTGAATGATTTGTGTTCAACCTGACAATTTATAGGAAGAAATTAATGGAAATGCTAACATTCTATAATATTCATGCAGAGGGCTCTATCACAGTTTTCTACTTGTTCAAATGAAAGTTTATTATTCATCCATAGATTTTTTAAAAAGTCTTCCATTTGTGGGATTCTCTGCTTTTCAAGAGGTTTTCTGTTCCTCTTTTAAGAGGAAGAGATTGCCACATTTTACAAGCAGCTGCTTATTCTTCAGAAGCTGAACATGCACTGCAGAACAGTGCCTGAAATTTAATTACTGTTTATGCCAGTTTGGTTTTCTTCCATTTGTAGCAGAATGAAATGAACTGCTTTAGACTCATTCACTGATTTCATATATGTCAGAAAAATTACTTTTTCTGTGTTATGTTTTGAATGACTATATATATTTATTTATATTTGCTTAAAATAAGGCAAAATACAAGTTGAGATCTTTAGGACTTTTAGAAGTTACTTTACTATTCTTTGAAGCTAAGTTCTTATTCAGGGTATAGTTTAGAACAAATTGTTGGCAGAAATACATAACCATTAAGATATGCATTGTTAGCTATAGGATATATACCATGAAGTATAAGTAATATTGATTTAATATATAAGATACATTATTTTGTCGTATTTTTATGGCATGATATATATTTAATGCAAACATTATAAACCATATTTTTACAAGAGTGTTGACCTAGGATTTTTTTCAAGCCTTTAGGAATCTTCAATTACCCATGCCCTAATGTTTTTTATATTAAAATAATCATCGGTGAACTGTGGATTATTATGTGTCATAAACTGTGTAGGTAGTGGATACACTGCTGTACAAGGCAAAATGTCCCGGCCTTCATGGAGCTTATTTCCGAGTCAGTGATTTTAACTCCTGGAATAAAATTGAAATTTAAATGAAAGGCATTAGATAAAACATAGAATATGTAGAAATTACTCAAATATTTAAAAAGATACTTTGTTGGGGGCACCTGGGTGGCTGAGTTGGTTGAGTGTCTGACTTTGGCTCAGGTCATTGTCATGGGGGTTTGTGGGTTCAAGCCCCGCATCGAGCTTACTGCTATCAGTGCAAAGCCGGCTTTGGATCCTCTGTTCCCCTCTCTCCCTACCCCTCCCCTGCTCACACTCTCTCAAAAATAAATAAAACAAAAAAGATGCTTTATTTTTGAAATGCTGAACGCTAATTGGTGTCATATGCTTTGTTTTGCAGGTGACATACGAAAAAATCACTTCCTCTAGTGCCTTGCCATCAGGAATGTTACTAAGCCAATTCTAATCTCAGCTGTCCTGCCATGGTGCCTGTCTTACTCTAGTTAGTATCTATGATGGTTTTTGTCACAAATGGGATGTCTGAGCTGAGGAAATGCATCGTCTAAAATAGTTCCTTGTTCATCTAAGTTGCTTCACTTCCCTTAAAGTGATTTAGAAAAGTAACCAGTTTAGCATGCCTTAATTATACTTGTGGATCCCTTTAACCATTACATTTTTCTTTCTATCTTTAAAATAAAGCACAATGTTATCTTAATCATAGTCAAATGGTTTAGGATTGCTAATATATATCAACAGCCAAAAACAGGACAAATCTAAACTTTAAAATAAGGTTAAATATTGTCCTTATCATTAATCAATAATAGTCTTATATATGATGAAACTATCAATTCAAATTATCCTACAAATTATGTTTATATCATTTTCTAATAGGTAGATAATCAAGCACTAATACATTAATAAAGATTTATTTAAAAATTTTTTTTCTTTTTCTTTTGTTTCCTGTTGTTTTAACTCCTGCTCTTGCTACATTAATTTTTGGTAGTTTTGGGCTGAGAATGTCAATGTTCACAATTATAGGTTAAATAGGTTTTTTATAGGTTCCTGAGGTTTCTTAGCATATGGAAAACCTACATGATGGAGATGATGTTACGGGCTGTTAGACAAAGAGGTTAGATAAAGGACCGTTCTTTTCCTCAAGGAGCCCATAGTTCACTAGGGTGGAGAATAAATTAAAATTCAATGATGTAATTTTAACAATAGATGTACTGTGCTAGTGCTGGCCCAGTGTACATTATATTTTTATTTGTTTAAAAATTATTCTATTGTAGGGGCGTCTGGATGGCTCAGTCTGTTAAGTGCCTGACTTTGGCCTGGGTCATGATCTCACAGCTCCGGAGTTCGAGCCCCATGTGGGATTCTCTGCTGTCAGCGCGGAGCCTGCTTCAGACCGTCTCTCTCTCTCTCTCTCTCTCTCTCTCTCTCTCTCTCTCTCTCTCTGCGCCTCCCCCATTTGTGCATGCACTGTCTCTCTCTCAAAAATAAACATTTAAAAAAGTATTCTATTGTGCAGAGACTTTTTTTTGTTTGTTTTGAGAGAAAGAGAGAGAGAGAGAGAGCGCACCAGTCGGGATGGCACAGAGGCAGAGGGAGACAGAATCTTAATCAGGCTCCACGCCCAGCACTGAGCCAAAAAGGGGATTCAGTCTCACATGAGATCATGACCGGAGCCTAAATCAAGAGCCAGGCGCCTAACCAACCGAGCCACCCAGTCACCTCTGTGCAAAGACATTTTAAAGCATGGGTTTTCTTAGTCTTCTAACAAAAAAAGTCTTCTGGTGAGATCTGTTTCTTTGCATGTATTTGAAAGGTCCACACAGAACTATGGAACTGGCTGTGCCACCCACCATCTTAGAAGCAAGTGGGGGAAGAGCTGGGTTAATGGACAGCCTCTATGGATACAACCGGCTGTTATTTTTCTACCTGAAACGAAACGCTCCACCGTACGCTCAGGGCAGTGTATCAGTTATAACTTGTCTCCTCTGATTGGGGATAGTAAGTGGAATCTCCTTGTATTCTCTGACATTATAAAATATCAAGCATGCTAAAAGCTTGCATTATATAGGGCAAGTGTGAAGACAGCGCTAACATATACTTTCCTTGTTGTCCTACGCAGATTCTCTCAGGAACTCCATGACTCATGCTTTTCCGGTGTTGGCTTATTAAACTGAAGTACTCTCAGGTGAAGGATATTTTGTTCTATGTTAAATGCTCACGGACACCTTCAGGATTTTTTAAGGCGGGTAAGACCAAGGAGTTCTTACTTTATAGTATATCTATCAAAGGTTACCTTAAGATGTCATGTCAAAAATTCTAATAATTCTCATGACTGGGCAGGCATGAGATTGGCTACCCTACATAATGAGTAAAGTCCCCCCTACATAATGAGTAAAGTCCCCTTCTTCACAGGGAAGTCAGGGAAATTCTCTGAAGGTATTTAAAGAAGCAGCCAGCTTATTAAAATCACATCTCCTGTATTAGAGTCTGGTTTAGAAAGAGGCCTCTCGTAACTACTACTCCTATCTCTACAATGATACGGTTCTTTTTATTAACTTTCACAATTATTTTAACTTTTTATGTTATTATACTTATTCCTGTGCTTGCCTTATTTACCTTTAAGGAGCGTCGTGTCTTTAGACATAGTGTCTAGCACAGTATTTTTCTTTTGATGGTTAGGTTTGTTCCAAAGTGAAAAATCTCGAATTTAAATTCTAGAAATAGACTGAACTAAGATTCTAGTGTGGCAGGTTGCATTCCAGGTTTTTGTCTTTAGTTTGTACAAAATGTATGCAAAATAAAATAATAGTTGTTTCACACTAAGGTCACAAAATTATTGGACCAAACTTTTGTTGAAGTGTGCCACTACTTTTACTCTATACGAAGAATTATTTATGAATATCTTGTATTCCTGCCTTTTGTTGTTTACAACTACTGAGACTAGCGGAGCCAAATAATACAGGAAAGCATTTAACAAAGATGCTTCTTTGTAAATTTTTTAGATGTTCACCTTCCCATGATTTACAAAGGCAGTAGCAGTTGTTGCCTCAGGGGAAACAAATACAGCATGGACCAAAAAATGTCACAGATCATTTTTGAATTTCAAATTAAACTTTTTACAGGTCGGTAGTGAAAAGTTAGTCTTATGAGCTACCGTTTTATGCATAAGTCTGCCTTTTTGAAAAATAAAAATGTTTGCTGAGCTCAAAGTTGAAGCCGGGAGGACTACGAACGATAGAGTGAACCTACAAGTGGTCATACAGTCTGTCCTGGATTTCGAGTGGCAGGTTTGGCACAATTTAGTGAGACTAGTGTATAGTTATGGCTAGGTGCTGAAAAGATATCTTTCTGTGCCTTGCCCTCTCCTGGGGTCAAAATTCTTCTCAGGGGGTCATTAAAACCCCTTAAATTTGTTTGGGATTTCCAGAGCAGTGGGACCTTTGCTGAATTTGTGCCAATGTCAGTGTGGAAGAAGTCTTGATCTCTCTGTGAAATGGCCAAGGTAGCATGGAAATAACGCCTGGGGCATTAGGCAGAGGGGGATCTGAGAGACTCCTATCTGCCTGGTTTTCCCAGGCTCAGTCAGCGTCTACTCCATCTGCTAAGTTTTCCCTTTTCTTTCAGGAATAAGGCAACCATTGTGTCAGAATTATAATTGTTATAATATCAGTATGAAAATTTTGATATTGGGGGAATACTTATTTGACAAATTCATTTTCTGTATCTTCTTTCTAAAAATTCTAATAAATTAACCTTTAGTTTTATGTAAATGCCAATCAATGAATGCCTATGTCTATTACAAGATATTTGGTTTGTTACAATTATAGCATTATTGTAAATAAATATGAGCTATGACCCTGGCAAACATTCCACAAAATCTAAGTGATGACGTTTTTAATTTTTTTTATTAAAGTTTTTAAGATGAAAACAAAATGAAAAAGAGAGCCAATTCACAAAGAAACACTTAAAAATATTTTTTTAAGTGAAAGAACACATGTAGATAACGTGCATTTGCACTGGTAATGCTTTCTAAGAGGGCCGCAGGAGTAACAGTTACTAGAAGAACATGCCGTTTTCAGTCAGGTAAGGATTTGTACGTTATTGTTAGATTCTTCATAAGCACTAATTATTTAATTGAAAAATATATCCAAAATAATATATTTCTTCCATGCTTATGGCTAAATATATCTAGAGTACTAAACAGACTAGGAAACTCTAAATAACTCACCCTCACAGCCCTTTGATTTGACATTTGACTCTGATTCCATAAGTAACTGAAGCAGGAATCAGCCTCTTAAACAAAAGGCCATCTTAGACTGGAATGAAGAGCATCCCTTGTTAAAAGGGAAGGCAAAAACCAAACAAGCAAATGCACCTGACAGGGATGATCTCGATTTGATAGTGACAAAACAATTCAATCACATTCTCTCTGTTTGGGAGTTTTAAATGTAATACCCAGAGAGAAAGCGTACAAACAGAGGCAGTGGAATCAGTACTGAGCGGAAGAGGAGAAATAAAGAGACAGACAGAGGGCAGAGCTGAGTGGTTAAGATGGAGCTGTCACTAGAGCAGAAATGTCAAGTTGATACCCGAACCCAGGTTACTAGTACAGCCTACAGCTGTAATTCCTGGAAAATGTCCTTGCCTCCTATTTTTTTTGTGCATTCTCCCTGCAATGAACCATTATGAGAGAGAACTTGGGAATGATTATTGCTCCTATCTTGAACTAAACTATTTTATTTATACCTTCAGAAATATTATTAGAATTTAAGCCACAGGGTAAATGTTAAAATCAGAATAGTTAAGAGATCTTTTCCACCAAAAAGAATAGTGTCGCAGGTGAAATGAAATATAGTCATTCCACAGTATGATACTGCCTAGTACTTGTAGAGATCATATAAAATCTCATACAACTTAGTTTTCTATAGCAATTTTGTTCAAAATAAATATTAGTTATGTTTGAGAAGAGTCTTATAGTGCTAACTAGGCAATATTTTTTTCTCCTTCATTGTGTGTGAAGCATTTTAATAATATGATAGATTACCCAAAAGCTGTAGAAATATTGACAACAAATTATAGTCTCTGCAAATAGGTCATATCTAAACTTTAATCTTAATTACAAAGTCATATTTTAAACCAAGTGTTAGAGTAAATGTTAACAACATTTGAATTAAGAAATCAAAATGTGGTGGCGCCTGGGTGGCTCAGTCTGTTAAGTGTCCGACTTCGGCTCAGGTCATGATCTCGCAGTCAGTAAGTTCGGGTCCCGCATTGGCCTCTGTGCTGACAGCTCAGAGCCTGGAGCCTGCTTCAGATTCTGTGTCTCCTTCTCTCTCTGCTCCTCCCCCACTCACGCTCTCTCTCTCTCTCTCTGTCTCTCAAAGATGAATAAATGTTAAAAATTTTTTTTAATGAAAAAAAAAAAAGAAATCAGAATGTAGTAGCAATTTTTTTTCTTTTAATGAAGCTGTGTTTCCATGTTTTCTTTCTTATACTTTCATGATGATGTGACAGAGCACCTGGGAAGAGGCACTGTTTCTCCATAAAGACCAGATTGGTGCATAGCCCATATCCTTACAGAATAATTCCTTGAATGGCCGTTTTTCTGGTTGTGCAAACGTAAAGCAAGTAAACACTCATTTCCGTAGAGAATAGAATTCTTGGATTGCCATGCTAAACACTAAACACTAAATTATGATCACCTTTGGAACATGGTCAAGGAGCCTCTCAGGAGGAAAGTAATTGAGATCAGGACCTCTTTCCCCCAATATTCTTGGGACATCTGTAATAGGATGGGAAGCTTCTAAGTCATGTCTTCTGGAAAGAAAATTATCCAAATTCTTAACAGAATTCACTTTGAGGGAAGTGCAGGCCTTTGTTGGTGGCTATGTAAACTCGATGGTCTGACTATTTATGTAGTGGGTTGTCACAGTGTATAGCTGAAGTTATAAGCCACTGGGCACAACCACTTTTGGTTGGGATTATATTATTCTTTAGATACTATGCCTTAGCAGGTGAGGGTGAACTGAATGAGCTGTTACTTGGAACTCCAACCCAGTCTCAGAATATTTTCTTAAAGTACAATCGTTAAGTATCACTGGACTTATGAGGCTAGTTTTCATCATTTGTGAGGATAGGTTTACATGCATCTCTGACCTTACTATGATACTCTATAATATGTTGATTTTTAAAAAGAACTTGTAATCGGATTTTTTAAAAACATAGAAGTTGATGTAAAAATATTGACGAATCAAAATAATTGCATGAATAAATTTAAAATTATAAGTGAGTGTATTTAAAATTTATTTAAAAAATCTTAATTGCTTTCAACACTATAGTAGAATGATAGTGTCATTAACGTCAATGTCTCTTACTTATTTGCTTAATTTTAAATAAATCATAAGAAGACATGAAAATAAATGCTGTTTCCCCCATCTAAATAAGTATTACTTTTTCCAGTTGAAGATTAAATATAATTTTGGTTGAACAATCATTTAAATCACCTTAATTCTCTTAGTAAAATCCCTTTGAGTTGTGTATACAATGCTTAGAGTGATGGTACACTGGAAAAAATACTATAAATGGCAAAAATTATGTTACTTTATGGATACACAATTTTTTATTCCATTTATTCCATCTGCAAAAATGTATTGAGCCCCTACTACATGTCGGTGTAGTTCTAGGCCTTGTATATACAAGTGTGAACAAAACAAAGTCTTTGACCTCATAGAGCCTAAATCTAATTGGAAGGGAGGCAGCAAAATAATTAGATAATATCAGATGGTGATAAGTATCTGAAAGAAAGATAAGAGAGTGAGGGCAGGGAATATGGAAATGATTGCTATTTTATATAAGCTGGTCAGGGAGGAGCTCCCTCAAAAAGTGACCCATTTTCACAGGCACCTGAAGAAAGTGAGAATGGCCCTGGGGCAGAAGTGTGTTTGATGTAGTCCAGGTATAGCAAGAAGGGCAATGTGGATATTTTGGAATAACCCTGGGATGTTATTATAGAAAGCGAGACCCAAGAGTTAGTCCAAGGTCAGAGCATGGATTCCCATGTCCACAATGGTTTTTACTTTGGCTTTTACTTCCTGAGAGGTGGGAGGCCATTGGGAAGTTTTAGGCAGAGGAGGAACTTCTAGATTTAACAAGTAAAAACCACAGGCTACCCAGTTAAATTTCAAATTCAGATAAACAATGAATACATTTAAAAAATAAATAGGTCCCCAATATTATATGTGATGTACTTATGGTAAAACATTATTCATTATCTGAAATTCAAATGAACAATGTATCCTGTATTTTAAAGAAATTCTCTCACGGCTATGAGGTAAATAAACTTTTCTGGTAGGGCAGAAATAGAAGTTGGTTGAAACTGTTTGAATAGATTCAAATACATTCACTCATCAGTAACCTAAATCTGCTCTATAAAAATAGTTTATAGCGTGGTGGAATAAGTACATGGGAAGATAGGTGACTTGTGTTCTTTCTGTAATTACCTGCTTTGCTCAACTTCCTTTGGAAATCAGTAAAGTATCTCTAAAGTAGATACAATTTATTTCATTAGAAAAATAAGATAATCTTCTATAAAAATAGATATTAAGTTTTAAAAAGTAGAAAATAGACCAAAAAAGTTAGGATTTAGAAGACTTGAACAATTATAATAAATCATTTTGACCTAATGGACAAATTAGACTACTATACCTAAGAACTCTAGATTATACATTATTTTTCAAACCTACAAAGTACATTTGCAAACACTGTAAATATGGTGTACAAACATACTAGTCCAAAAAAGCAAATCACAAAAACTTTCAACAGTGAAATCAAAGTATATTTTTTGAATACAGTACAAATTATATTATAAATCAGTGGCAAACTATAAATAATATATCCTCCATATGTTTGGATATTACAAAGAACATGAATGTATTAAGAAAAACATTTTAGGGGCACCAGGGTGGCTCAGTTGGTTAAGTGTCCAACTTTTGATTTCTGCTCGGATCATGATCTAACAGATAGAGCCAGTGTTGGGCTCTGTGCTGGGCATGGAGACTACTTAAGATTCTCTTTCCCTCTCTCTCTGTCCTTCCTCCACTCTCTCTCTTTCTCCTTCTCAAAAAAAAAATTAAAAAATGTTTTAATGGATAACAAAATAATGCATACCAAATCTTATTTGAAATAACTAAAGCAGCATTTTGAGAAATTTATAATTTTAAATGTATGACTTAGAAATCAAGTATTACTTCAAAAGGTTGCAAAACAGATCCAAAAAGTAGACAGAAGAAAACTTTAAGAGAAAAATAAACAGGGGCACCAGGGTGGTTCATTCGGCTAAGCATCTGACTCTTGATTTTGGCTCAGGTCATGATCTCAGGGTGTGTGAGATTGGGCCTTGTTGGGCTCAGCACTGAGCAGGGAGCCTGCTTGGGATTCTCTCTCTCTTCTCCCTCTGCCCCTCCCCCAGCTCAGGTTCTCTCTTTCTCTCTCAAAATAAATAAATAAACATAAAAACGGAGAAAAATGAGTAGAAAACATACATGCAACAAAAAGTTCAACAAAGGCAAAAAAAATGTTTCTTTGAAATGAATAGTACAATTGACAAAACAGTGGCTACTTATGAAGAGACAAAAAAGAGAGAAAAGGTATAAATATTAGCAATGAAAAAGAGTGGTTGACTACAGGTGCAATAGAGTTTAAATAGATCATATAAAGAAATATTATAAACAATCTAATAGCAATACATTTGAAAATAGATATGAAATGAACAACTTGTCAGAACTGACTGTGGAATAAAAAATTAAATGAGTATTCTATATTTTTTAAAATATTGAATGCCATCAATATTTTTCTACAAGTAAACCTCAAGGTCATGACAACTTAACTTTTTTATAACTGAACAAACAAGAAAGGAATATTTTTAATATTATAGAAGATCTTCTAGAAAATAGAACAAGAAAGCTCAACTCATTTCATGAGACTGGAAAACCTTGACACTCAACTCTGATAAGGATAGTATAAGAAAGGAGAATTACTAGCCAATTTCATATAAAAACATAGGTGTAAAAATTCTCAAAAATAATTGCAAGCCAAAATCAGAAAATACATGAATAGGAAAATATATCTTGAACAAATTTGATGTATCTCAGGGAATGCAAGTTTCATTGGACATCAAAAATCAAACAATGTAAGTCAATATCTCAACTGATTAAAAAATAAAACAATGTGTTCACCTTAGTAGAAGCAGAAATAATATTTAAAAAAATTCAGCATTCATTCATTATAAAAAGAGTAACAACTTCATGATCTTTTAGCAAAGTAAATACAGAGGAGAATTTCTTTAATCTGGCAAAGGCTAACCAGAAAACAAAATTTAACAAAAAAAAAAAAAAAAAAAACCCACAGCAGACCATTTTACTTTCTCTTTTTTTCTTCAAAAAATAGGATATATATATATATATATATATATATATATATATATATATATATATCCTATGTTAATGCTACATCTTTTCACCAAAGATGGATTCTCTGTGCTTTTATCTAATACACGTGTTCCCACACTTATTGCCTACAAAGATGTGTCTTGAGAAATTCTTTTCACTATCTGATAAAAAATCATCTTGTTTTTACTGGATCAACAGAGTAACACAAACATTTTATCCCATGTTAAAAAAACAAAACAAAATATACAATGTCTGTAAGTCCAATTTGCCTTTTAACGGAAGCAACCATCTCTTTGCTGAATGATGGAGGCTGGGAGGATGGATGAAGCAAGGTTAAGTCATCCATTGATTCAAAGGTTTTTTGCTGCATCTGTTAGTTTTCCTCCTTAGGTGCAAGTTTTCCTTATTTTTTGACATTTGTGAGGTTAGTGAGGTCCATGAAAGAGTTGCATAAACCGTAAGCTCATCAAGCTGTGCTTTTCTGATTGTTGCTTGATCTACCTCATTTATCCTACTCGATTTTGAACAATCTCTGCAATGAGTCTAAATCATAGAATTTTAATTGTTGAAAAATAAAACCATTTTCAGCATTATAGAACCATTTCTTTTTTTTTTAAGTTTATTTATTTTGAGATACAGAAAGAGCACAAGTAGGGGAGGGGGCAGAGAGAGAGGGAGAGACAGAATCCCAAGCAGCTCAGAGCCTGAAGTGAGGCTTGAACCCATGAACTGTGAGATCATGAGCTGTGAGATCATGACCCCAGGCAAAACCAAGAGTTGGCCATTTAACCTGCTGAGCCACCCAGACACCCCTGGAATAGAGCTTTTAAGACACTATTTTATACTTCCCTCATGTCCATCTTAATATGTCTTATGTCTACAATTGAGGTAACATTGGATAGGGCCTTTTAGCATTGCCACAGCTATTTTAGGAAACATATTATTTTTACCTATATTTATATAATCAGAAGACTTGCGGGAGAAACAGAAAATTTAAAAGAGAAGCTTGGAAAATCTCAGATATTTTATGGGTGTCATGACACAATTATTGGTGTCATATTTAGACATTGAAACTCAAAGGTATAAGGTGCAGTAAAAATGCAGGTATTTGTAGAAAATGTTTATTAGAATAATATCCTATGTATTACTGAAATTTGAGGGCTGTTTTTAAATTTTATGTAAACGTATTAACAAGGAAAAAAGTCATAATTTGTAAAACATAAGTGACTCTTCCAGATTTTGTGGATGATTATTTATTATTCAGCCTTTTTACCCCAACCCTACTTTCATTCCTTTTCATTCTCAGTCTGTCTTTCCTCTGCTTTGAGCTTAGGCAGACTGGCTGCTATGACATTCACTGCCTCAGCTATCTTGCTGGCTGAGTTGGGATTGGTTCAGCGAACGAGAGTGCCTGATATTGAATTACTTAAAAATAGGCTTTGAGATGGTGAGTTGTTTGGGGATCAGTGGGGAATTCCTTTGAAAGATACACTTGCAAGGAAGTCAAGTAGGCAGTATTGGCAAAGGAAGATGGTGTCCTATTATGTGAGGACATCTGAAGCCTCAGTCATTGAGGGTGAGCTCTGGAACTGCAATTGGCCCTTCAGAATTGGTCCAGTGGGTTCCATTTGTAGTCCCACCACAACTAATCATTATTGGGCATTGTTCTTCAGAGAGAAGTTTCCTTCGGTGAGGCAGTTCTCTGAGGCCCAGGCCCAGGATATTTATCAGAGAATTTTCCTGCAACTCTGAACCATCAACCATCTACCTAACATGATCTAGGTAGAACATCATACAATCCAGGAATGAGAAGAATTGACACAAGATTAGAGGGTGGAAGCTGGTTCTTTGAAAGAATTAACAAAATTGATAAACCACTAGCCAGTTTGATCAAAAAGAAAAAGGGAAGGACCCAAATAAATAAAATCAAGAATGAAAGAGGAGAGATCATAACCAACACAGCAGAAATAAAAACAATAATAAGAGAATATTATGACCAATTATATACCAATAAAATTGGCAATCTGGGAGAAATGGACAAATTCCTAGAAACATATCCTCTACCAAAATTGAAATAGGAAGAGACAGAAAATTTGAACAGAACCATAACCAGTAAGGAAATCGAATTAGTAATCAAAAATATGCCAAAAAAACAAGAATCTGGGGCCAGATGGCTTTCCAGAGGAATTCTACCAAACATTTAAGGAAAAGTTAACACCTATTCTCTTGAAACTGTTCCAAAAAATAGACATGGAAGGAAAACTTCCAAACTCTTTTTATGAAGCCAGCATTACCTTGATTCCAAAACCAGACAGAGACCCCACTAAAAAGGAAAACGATAGACCAATTTCCCTGATGAACATGGAGGCAAAAATCCTCAACAAGATATTAGCCAACAGGATCCAACAATACATTTAAAAAAGTATTCACCACAACCAAGTGGGATTTATACCTGGGATGCAGGGCTGGTTCAATATCCGCAAGACAATTAACGTGATTCATCACACCAATAAAAGAAAGGACAAGAACCATATGATCTTCTCAATAGATGCAGAGAAAGCATTTGACAAAAGACAGCATCCTTTATTGACAAAAACCCTCCAGAAAGTAGGGATAGAAGGAGCATACCTCGACATCATAAAAGCCATCTATGAACGACCCAACACTAATATCATCCTCAAAGGAGAAAAACTGAGAGCTTTCCCCCTAAGGTCAGGAACAAGACAGGGATGTCCACTCTCACCACTGTTATTCAACATAGTATTGGAAGTCTTAGCCTCTGCAATCAGACACCACAAAGAAAGAAAATGCATCCAAATCGGCCAGGAGGAGGTCAAACTTTCACTCTTTGCAGACGACATGATACTCTATATGGAAAATCCAAAAGATTCCACCAAAAAACTGCTAGAATTGATTCATTAATTCAGCAAAGTGGCAGGATATAAAATCAACACACAGAAATCGGTTGCATTCCTATCCACCAACAATGAAGCGACGGAAAGAGAAATCAAGGAATTGATCCCATTTACAGTTGCACAAAAAAACCATAAAATACCTAGGAATAAATCTAACCAAAGAGGTGAAAAATCTATATACTGAAAACTATGGAAATCTTGTGAAAGAAATTGAAGAAGCCACAAAAAAATGGAAAAAGATTCCATTGTCCTGGATAGGAAGAACAAATATTGATAAAGTGTCGATACTACCAAAAGCAATCTATATATTCAATGCAATCCCTATCAAAGTAATACCAGCATTCTTCACAGAGCTAGAACAAATAATCCTAAAATTTGTATGGAACCAGAAAAGACCCTGAATAGCCAAAAAGATCTTGAAAAAGAAAACCAAAGCAGGAGGTATCACAATCCCAGACTTCAAGCTATACTACAAAGCTGTAATCATCAAAACAGTATGGTACTGGCACAAGAACAGACACTCAGAACAATGGAGCAGAATAGAGAACCCAGAAATGGACCCACAAACGAATGGCCAACTAATCTTTGACAAAGCAGGAAGGAATATCCAATGGAATAAAGACAGTCTCTTCAGCAAGTGGTGCTGGGAAAACTGGGCAGACACATGCAGAACAATGAACCTGGACCACTTTCTTACACCAGACACAAAAATAAACTCAAAATGGATCAAAGACCTCAATGTAAGACAGGAAGCCATCAAAATCCTCTAGGAGAAAGCAGGCAAAAACCTCTTTGATCTTGGCCGCAGCAACTTCTTACTCAACACATCTCCAGAGGCAAGGGAAAGAAAAGCAAAAATGAACTATTGGGACCTCATCAAAATAAAAAGCTCTGCACAGCTAAGGAAACATTCAGCAAAACTAAAAGGCAACCGACAGAATGGGAGAAGATATTTGAAAATGACATATCAGATAAAGGGTTAGTATCCAAAATCTATAAAGAACTTATCAAACTCAACACTCAAAAAACAAATAATCCAGTGAGGAAATGGGCAAAAGATATGAATCGACACTTCTCCAAAGAAGACATCCAGATGGCAAACCGACACATGAAAAAAATGCTCAACATCACTCATCATCAGGGAAATACAAATCAAAACCACCATGAGATACCAGCTTACACCTGTCAGAATGGCTAACGTTAACAACTCAGGCAATGACAGGTGTTGGCAAGGATGTAGAGAAGGAGAAACCCTTTTGCACTCCTGGTGGCAATGCAAGCTGGTGCAGCCACTCTGGAAAACAGTATGGAGGTTCCTCAAAAAACTAAAAATAGAACTACCCTATGACCCAACAATTGCACTACTAGGCATTTATCCAAGGGATACAGGTGTGCTATTTCGAAGGGACACATGCACCCCCATGTTTATAGCAACAATATCAACAGTAGCCAAAGTATGGAAAGAGCCCAAATGTCCATTGATGGATGAATGGATAAAGAAGATGTGGTATATATATATACAATGAAGTATTACTCAGCAATCAAAAAGAATGAAATCTTGCAATTTGCAACTACGTAGATGGAACTGGAGGGTATTATGCTAAGTGAAATTTGTCAGAGAAAGACAAAAATCATATGACTCCACTCATTTGAGGACTTTAAGAGACAAAACAGATGAACGTAAGGGAAGGGAAAGAAAAATAACATAAAAACAGGGAAGGGGACGAAACCGAAGAGACTCATAAATATGGAGAACAAACTGAGGTTTACTGGAGGGGTGTGGGAGATGGGGGATGGGCTAAATGGGTAAGGGGCACTAAGGAATCTACTCCTGAAATCATTGTTGCACTATATGCTAAGTAGTTTGGATGTGAATACAAAAAAAGAAAAAACAAGTTAAAAAAAAAAAAAGATTGGAGGGTGGAAGGTAAGACAGGTCTGGTTTTATGCTTGTTCATGGGTCGGGTCTGAGTCAGATCCCTGGCAGTCGCTGTTTTTCAGTGCAACTCTGGGCAGCTTTTCTTTCCTGGCCTGATCTCTCACTAGGCTACTGGACCCCTTCAGTTCTAGGAGAGGCAATAGCTTACTATTATTACTATTCTCTGAGTTAATCAATCTTTTGTTTGTTTCATTATAATATTCCTACACTTTTGTAAATGTTGTCCTAATTCAAGTTCTTTGAAAAATTGAATTTGATTCTGTTTCTTGCTGATACATTCACTAATAAAATGGCCAAGCCTTAAGACTGGTATCGTTTTAGTTTAGTTGGGTGTGAGATGACTTACATTCTTTACCAAAGAGGGTATTTTAGACAAGAAATTATATTTATTATGAGCAATAACTTTGACACTCATCTAATTGATTAAACCATTTGAAGGTGCAAATTAAATGTAAACTGGGCTAAGTAAATCAACGATTCTTTTTACATATGCTAGAGGCTGACCAAGCATTCTTAATGTGATTTGGCAAGTCTGGTCTCTCTATTCTGACATGGTAATTCCCAAAGATTGTCAAATCACTAAGAATAAAAGCCAAAGTCTATGTTGTATACAGACCTACAAGGCTACATTTGGTCTCCTACTCACTGTGTGTTTGGCATTATTTCCTCACATCCTTTCCTTTTTCTTTCTAGTACAGTCCCTCTGGCCTCCCAGCTGTCTCTTAACTGACCAAACACTCCATCTTCAGGCTTCTGCCTGGACTGCACTTCTCCCAGATAACTTTGTGGTATGCTCCTTTTCTTTTCTTTCTTTCTTTTTTTTGTTTTGTTTTGTTTTGTTTTGTTTTTTGTTAACAACTTTCCCTGACCACTTATCTAAAACACTACCTGAACTCCCTTACTCCAGCAAAGTCCCAATCCCCATTAAGCTGTTCATTTTCCCCCTCATAGGACTTCTAATTATTGAAATATTGTTTCCCTCCTTAGGATTTGTTTATGGCCCACTCCCTCCATGAGATAATCTCCATGAGAGTAGGTTCTGTGACCACTGTTAGGGCTTAGCCAACAATGTTTATGATACTGCCTATCATACAGTAGCAACTCAACAAATGCTGGTTAACTGATTGAGTGAATGAATGAGTGGTGAGAAATTATGGTAGAAGTAGAAATTAAAATATATTTTAAGGAAGAATATATTTTAGCTTAAGACTTCCCTTCTTATGGGTCCCCTTGCGTCTGCTACAAATTTTAATAAAAGGGAGTCCTTTCAAAATGATTGGTAGCATGAGACTTGTTTTATTGTACCAGTTGCATAGTGGATGAAGACAAAAGAACCAATACAAAAAAGGAATAAATTTGAAAGAGGATGATATCTCGGAGGAGAAGCCAAGAGATTGCTTGTCTTAGTGTAAATCTGTTTATAATCCCCAACCTATCCCATTAGCACAGTGTACTAATTGTGTCCTTGAATCATGTTTAAGCTTTCCTTCCACCTCGAGATAGGTGCCAGAGGTAGGGTGGTGGAGGGGAACAGGTGTGAAATGTGCCTGAGCGTATCTGGTAGCAGAAGTTCTGAATCCCAACTAGTTAATTAAAATGTAATGTCTGGGGCGCCTGGGTGGCGCAGTCGGTTAAGCGTCCGACTTCAGCCAGGTCACGATCTCGCGGTCCGTGAGTTCGAGCCCCGCGTCGGGCTCTGGGCTGATGGCTCAGAGCCTGGAGCCTGCTTCCAATTCTGTGTCTCCCTCTCTCTCTGCACCTCCCCCGTTCATGCTCTGTCTCTCTCTGTCCCAAAAATAAATAAACGTTGAAAAATGTAATGTCTAAGTCTCACCTCCAGGAATTCAGATTCTGAGAGTCAAGGT
Source organism: Leopardus geoffroyi (assembly GCF_018350155.1). Classification (NCBI taxonomy): domain Eukaryota; kingdom Metazoa; phylum Chordata; class Mammalia; order Carnivora; family Felidae; genus Leopardus; species Leopardus geoffroyi. The sequence goes on along the minus strand of NC_059338.1, from coordinate 23,972,410 downwards.
ATAGCTGAATTATGCATATTTGCTGAAAAAAAAAAGTGGTTCAGATAATGTAATTATTCATCTTCAGTATCATTTATAATGTAATGTAACCATTCTTCTAAATAAGCCCAACAATCGGCTGTTATGATGCCAAAGAGCAACTGTAAAAATTATTTTAGGTCAAAATATGAGAAAAGAAGATATGTGTTAACTGAAAGTGTCAATGTGCTAGCTGGAAGTTCATTTTCTCATCCTCTAATTATGTTTGGTACATAAATTCTTACTTTGATTAACATACGGTTAAAGGCTTAAGCAACCTCTCTAATTGTATTTTCAAAAATCTGCAGATGAAAGCAACACAAGTGTTTAGAAAAAAAGCAAAGGTCAACTATACCTCATAGTAATATCAACTTAGATTGATATGCAAATTAGAATTAATTTCTATGGCAACATGAACCTTTTTAAAACGCCTGAATACTCATGCCTTTTTTCCTGATTTACTGACAATGCTTAGAAGAAAAAAAGTATGTCGGAGATGTTGTGACCAGAATTTTTCCATTTCGTGCTGTCATTAGCTGACTCATCTCTAATTATGAAATGTAATATTGCTTGGCGGACTGTGCCAATCCTGGGGCTCATCTTGCTTCCTTTTTCACTAGGATGGGAACTCCATGGGAAAGAGCTTCTTCACTGGGGAAAAGTGCCTGGCAAATAACTGCATGATGCTCCTTTATTCCTTTCCTCAGCATTTACTGAACACACTTGATGCAATGGACAATTTTATTTATTTATTTATTTATTTATTTATTTATTTATAAATATCTTCCAGTTTCTTTTTTTTTTTTTTTAATAGTTTTAAATGTTTATTTTTGAGAGAGAGACAGATCACGAGCAGGGCAGGGGCAGAGAGAGGAAAACACAGAATCTGAAGCAGGCTCCAGGCTTGAGCTGTCAGCACAGAGCCCAACGCGGGGCTCCAACCCACAAACTGTGAGATCATGACCTGAGCTGAAGACACGTGCTCAACCAACTGAGCCACCCAGGTACCCCTACAATGGACAATATTATTATTACATAATAGCCAAAATGCTAAATTTTGAGAGTACATAGAAAAATAGACAGTTCTTGGCTTCAAAGATACACTGTATCTATAAAGTTCTCTCAAATGGGCTTTAGAGGTGAATCATTTCTCTTCCGAGAATGGTTTCAATTGTTACATCTCTATCTCTGATATTTGATATTATCCTCTAATGTCTATACTTAAAGTACATGGTTAAAACCACTCATGTAACTTTTTCTCACTAGAAAGTTGTTTATAACAGCCTTTTGGACAATTAAAATTGAAAATATCTTCTAATCCTCATTTATCCTTGATCTACTTCATGGACAGTCTTATATTTTAATACCGTCATAGGATAATATTTGAAACTATCATATTTTTTAAAAGTTTGAAAAACTCTATTAGGGACACTACCACTCTAATTTCTATATTATTATTTTTAAAGCTGGTGTAAAAAATATAGTTACATACTTATACAAATGTTTTAAACTGAAAAATCACCTCCAAACTTTCTTAATGGCTGAAGCATTTAAAATATTTCCCATAAGGGTAAAGCAATTTATTATTAGCCAAAACCAATTAACACAACCTCTTCTATCTAGGTCTTTTGTGGTAAATGAAAAATGAATTTTAAATTATTTCATCTCAATGTTATTCAGAATAGCTTTTAGACAATAATTTTAACTTCCTAAAGCCAATTGCTTTTCTGAGAATTACTGTAATTGATAGCGGTCTCATCTAAATTTAATGAGCTTTTATCTAGCTACTGCATGTACCATATATTTAAATCAAAAGAATATTTTAAAAATCAAAAATAATTTCATGCTATGAAACATGGCTATTTCAGAAAAAAAAACCTCTCATGTTTGTTTGTTATTATTGCTCTGGATTAATAAAATTTCTTTCTAATATTTTTCTTGGCACAAAACTCTATTCCTTGGTGATGAGTTACTAGTCCCCCAAATTTAAGCAATTTTTCCATTTATATGTTCATCAGTCAATTTTTTTTAAGTGATAGGGTTTTCATTTTAACTTGGATTGCCTTATAATGAAATGCCAATTTGGCATCTCTACTATTGTAGGGGACAATATTATCTGAAACACTTGTACTTTTATTTTAGACAACCCTATATACCTTGATGGAACATTAAAAGCTTTCAGTTTTTGTTTCTTTGTACAGATTATCATTCAGAGTTCTGTCCACTTGTGTATTACTGCATGTTAAATATTAGGTATAAATTCAGAGTTTTTATGAATATTTGAGATAGTCAAACCTGGAGATCAAAGGATTATTATTAATCAGATCAGAAAGTGTATTGAGGGGAAAAGAGATATGCATTTGCTGCCTCATTTTGTCATTCCCCAGGGTCTTCAAAATAAGCCTTATATACTAAATATTAGGTATCCTTTTTGTGGTAGGGCTAATATTTGAGTTCAGGCTGGCATTTTCTCTTGTCTAAAATTATTTACTAGTCTTACTTTTCTTTGCCTTATGTGGTTTCTCTTTCAGTTTTTCTTTTTTAATTCGTCCTATGCATTTCACCTCTAAACCCTTCAGCTTGCCATATAAGATCGTCTCAACATTGCTGCAAACCACCACTGAGTCTTCTATTATCCTGGTCATTCACCTTTTATTCTAACAGTGGTGTCTCTACTTTTCCTAAACGGCTATGCCTGTTCATGCTTCAACATCTTTGCAGGTATTCTCCCTTCTGTATGAGTAAGCTTCTTCAAAATTAGAGAGAAATGAAAGTGGTCGAGACATTTTTATTAAAATGGTAATATAGTACCTACCTAATCTGCTTATGCAGGGATTCAAAATACTGGCCTTTTTTTTTTTTTTCTGTCCTCTACCCTTCAAAATACTGTTCTTCATGAAAATACCGAATGGCTATTTTAACTCGGGGGGAAAAACAACACAAATGCTCCCTTTAGATACACGAACCATACACAAAGCTATTAAATAAATGTAATGCGCTGAACAGTTAATGTAATAAAATGAACCCATTCATGCTCACCACATACCAATATCATCAATAAAACTACCACTGACATATATACCTACAAATAAGTGGTTTTGATGCTTCCTCAATTTCTTTGCCCTAATGAGTGGTTGGGAATCTTGACCAGATCTTGCTCTCTCTTCAACATATCAGCTTTGTTCTCTTTCAAGGTGCCCGTTATCCATTATACTTCTACTGTCTGTATACTGTCCTAGCCTGCAATCCACTCCATTCTGTACCCACCAGTGTAGACCAGACAAGTTGATTTCCCTTTTTAGGACACATGTATTACGTGAAGAGAAAGCATCTCCACAGTGCCTGAGGTTCAGAGATAAAGAACATTTTCCATTTTGCTCGCATACTTATCTATGCAAGTAGCTCAATCCAGTTCCCGGGTACTATTTACATTATGTCCTTTACTACTAGGTCTCAAAGTTGAATTTCCTCCACATGGTTCCTCCATTTCAGTGGAAGGAGCTCACATTAAAAAACAACAACAACAACAACAACAAAAAAAACAAAAACAAAAGCAAAAGCAAACCAAACCAAACCCAAACCAAAGCATCCACTAACAGTGCTTTCTAACTTTTTAACCATCTTTTTTGCCTTCATGTATGTGATACATTTAGAATGTCTTTTTTCCATTCTTTATGTTCCTATGAATTTTGTATAAGGTCCTGTGCCCACTCAAATATCACATTTGTGATGATTTATGACTCAACAATTTCTCTCTCATGGTCCCCTAGCAACTGGATCAAACTTCTAGTATTTATCCCTTCCAATGTCATGGATCATTTGTTAGTCAATCCCACTTAGCTATCAATAATAAAGAACACTGTATTAGTATTTGATATTGCTGTAATGAGTTATTACAAGCTTGTTGATGTAGAACAAAAGAAATATATTTTCTCACAGTCTGGGTCCAAAAGTTCAAAATCAAATTGTCAGCAGGGCCATATTCCCTCTGGAGGATCTAAGAGAGAATCTGTTTCATTCTTCTTCCAACATCTGACCGCTACCAGCTTTCTTTGACTTGCCTCCATATTCCTCCAAGATCAGCCACCATGGACACATCATCTTCTCTGGGTGTCTCCTCTTCTCTCTGTGCTAACACTATCTCTGCTTCTCTCTTATAAGGGCATGTGACTGCACTCAGGATCCACCTGCATAATCCCGGATAATGTCCTCATCTCAAAATTCTTAAAAATAATCACATATTTTTGTCATGTAAGGTGATATTCTTAGGTTCTGGGAATTAGGTCCTGATATCCTGGGGGGACATTTTTTAACCTACCATAGACATGGTCCATATTTGGATCATTCTCACATTGTAAGTGCCTAATATTTCTATCCTGTAGTGGTCCCACATACCTATATTTAAATTGAATTAACTCAGTTGTCTTTCAATGCTAAACATCACTTGGTCAGCACTGACTTAAGCACAAGTGCTTAAAACTAAACACTTCAAAGCAAGTAATAGATTAAGAAGAAAATAAAACATTATTAAGACAGTGATGTCATATACCCTATTAACTTATTCTCCACTATGACCTTTTGAGATAAATATTGTTATCACCATATAATACATGGGTAAAGAAGATCAAGAAGGTTAAGTGGTTTTCCTAATATCTCTAATGTCAGGTTTAGGCTCAAATCCACATTTTTTTTTTTCTAACTGAAACCCTGTTCTTCTTCAGTAAAATCGTAGTGCCTTAAAAGTAAATATTAAGGATAAAATAAAATACTCCACACGTTGACTTATTTAATAGCATAAATTACAACATGAAGTGTTCTTGATCACTAAAATGTCACACTTGATATAAGATGAAAAAGCTAACAGTTTTCTTTCCTTGCATTTGCTAATGATAAATGTGAACTTTAAGCAGTGACTATCTACCAATAAATTGTGATAAGCTCTCCCGTTTGTTTTGCTGATGCTCTATATAAATGAGTATTTAGGAGAAGAGTTTTGTTTATTCCTTTATTTATTATAGCTTAAATGTTGCAAAACATTATGAGCTGCATGATCCTACTGCCAACAAATAATGAATAATTATCTAGTACTGGGGTTCTAAATAAGACCCATACCAACAAACAGATGTCAGTAGGATTTTGGCTCCAGGTTTTTGCCTGCAGGAAGTCATTAAAAGATAAGTGGAAAATCAAGTCTGTTCCCTTGGTAGCAGAATTTTTACCCTTTGGAGCCATACAGGGAGGCTTATTTTTGGACAGCAGCAATAGCTCCCACGTTGGATGGTAATCACTCCTGTATTTATAGACTCCTTGTAAATCAATCCCAGGCAGGCAATGGAATGATCTTCTCTGTATTTACTTTTAGGCTATTTAAGAAAAGTAGTTCTGAACAAACCGAACATATTTTAAACAGTCCTACCCCTCAGTAAATTTCATAGTTCAGTCTTACGAAATCATATTGCGGTCTATTTGTGTACTCTTAAGGACTTTCCACTGTCTGGAAAGTAGCATTGTATTCCAGCTGTGCAAGCACTGAAATTTGTATTCCAAAATGGTCGATGCTTAGGAAGAAAGTCGTGATTGAAACCAGGTGCAGATCATTATGCTTAATACTTAGTGCTTTTCCTTCTCTCTTTCTCACATCTTAGCATCCTAATGATTCTACAAGTTACTTTTCCAACTCACAAGTTCTCAGTGACCTAAATGTCGCAAAGAAGAAGTATTTGCTTAGTAATAAGAAAGCTTGTTTCTCAAATTAAATAAGAGTTAAACTTCAGATATTTTTCATGCGGGAACATTTTTTCACTCACACATATTTTGAAGTAATGACAATGAACCATTGAAAGCGTGTAGGGTAATGAATACTCAGTGGTTTTTGTGTATCAGCAAGTTAACATACTATAATACAGAAAAATATATTTTGCTTTAGAAAAGATCAAGAAGTATGTGCTAATTCCATGTACAATTATTAACAGGGCATCAGGAATTTCTAAAACTATGCTGCCACAAACTAGCCAATAATAAAATAAAACAACATAGTGAGGTTTCACAATTTGTGTTCATATGTAATGAGTGAATTATTCATTGACAGTAGTGAAACGTCAAGATTTGAAAAACATACTCTTGAATTACTCAAGTGTTTAAAGTAAAAATGTAGGAATCAAGTAGTAATGCTTCATTTTTATATTATTTCAATGTATGCCACTTAACACTCAGACCAAGTTGCAACGTAACATACAAATAATATTGGTAATATATATTAGAAACCAGATGTGTAAGTAATATGTACAGTGGGAGAGCATGTATAGATAATACTTTGCAATTTAAACAGAATAAAGTTTAGAATTACTTTGTTGGCATCAGAATGTGTATTCTTTTAGCTGTTACCTCCTGCCTTTTTAGATGTTACAAATAAACACATTTAAGGGAAAACCTACTTGAATTTCAGTGGTTTCCTACTTTCAGTTTTATGGAAAAACAGGTGGGAAATCCTAGCAGACTATGCAATAGAGTCAAATCACTGCAGCATGAATCCCAAATTATAGTTTAATGTCTCAGTGGCTTCAATATTTATGTCACTGAAAGGTGCCTGAGGCAGTAGCACTGCTTTGCATCGGGTTGTTTTCTACTGTGCTGATGCTCACAGATACTCTTAAAAAAGGTCCTTTACTGTTAAGTTTTTTGGGTACAAATTGTGACAGACATACAACATCTCACTTCAATTTTCTTTTCTTTTTATGGTAAGAGCAAAAGGTATCAGTATGATTGTGACTTGTTTTGTTGTGAATAATAAGGATTCCCGTAGATTAAAACGAATCTACCAATACTTAAAATAGCAATTATTTAGGTAGTTAACAATAAAGTTCGATGAATGGCCCTGTGGCACACAGCTAAGTGGCTCGCCTGGGATATAAACTTAGGCAGTCTAGCCACAGAATCTACTCTTTTAACCATAACATCATAAGGTCTTCATTAAAGTAACTGCCTTTTACCTGCTGGTTGGTATCAATTAATAACTTCTCCTGTGTTACAAATGACCTTGTGGCAGATAGACTTGAAGGTGTTTGCGACCTTGTATAATCGCCTCCCCCGAGTGTAGGCAGGATCTGTGACTTGTTTCTAAGCAACAGACTATGACAAGCATGATGTCATGTCACTTCCTGAGTATGTTACCTTATGTAAATAAAATTCTGTCACGCTAGCAGATTTGCTCTGGAGACTCTTCTTGCTGGCTTAGTGAAGTAAGCGGCCACAGTGACAAAGCCCATACTGCAAGGAGCTTTGGGCAACCCCTAGTAGTGAAGGTGGCCTCCAGCAGAAAGCTAGAAAAAAGCTGATCCCTCTCTCCTACAACCATGAGGAAATAAATTCTGCCAATGGCCTCGGTGTATTTTTTTGCTTTTTTTTTAACTTTATTTATTTTGAGAGAGAGAGACAGCACTAGTGGGGGAGGGGCAGAGAGAAAGAGACGGAGAGAGAAAGAATCCCAAGCAGGCTCTGTCTGCACTGTCAGCACAGAGCCATTGTGGGGCTTGAACTCACAAACTTTAAGATCATGACCCCAGCCGAAATCAAGTCAGAAGCTTAACCAACTAAGCCATGTGGTCTCCTAAACAACCTGAGTATATTTGAAAGTGCATTCTTCTCCAGTCAAGCTTCAAGGTGAAAACAGGTCTATTAATACTTAATTACAACCTTGAGAGACCCCCCAGCAGAGGACACAGCAAAGTGATGCCTTGACTCCTGAACCAAGAAACTATGAGGTAATAAATGTATGTTAAGTACTGAGTTTGTTGTGCTTTGTTACACAGCAAAAGGTAACTACTACAAACCTTAAATAATTGTGGCTTAACACAACAACTATTCATTTAGCTCTCAGCTCTGCAGGTTGGATAGATCTTCTGGTCTATACTGATTGGCTCTATACTGATTGGTTTACACATGATTGGCTTATGTGTCTGCCAGCTGGTAGGTCAGCACCTAAGGATGCTTCATAAAGGCTTTGGCTGGGATGGCAATTAACCTGGCCCTCTCTACACATGCAAGGGGTATTCTGGAATTGTTCTCCAAAATGGCAGGAGAGTTCTAAGTTCTATAAGAGAGCAAACTGAAATGTGCAAATACTTTTCAAGTGTCTCTGGTTACATTTGCTAATGTTCCATTGGCCAGCACAAGTCACATGGCCAACCCAGACTTAAGAACTGGGAAATTAGATTTCACTTCTTGAGGGAAGGAACTGCAAGGTGTGGCTACATTTCGCAATCTATCAGACTGGTGTTCTCTACCTCTAAGTGATACCCAATTATCAAGTCTGAAATTTAAATGACATCTTTGTTTCCCCTTATTCTCTCAACTCTCCATTCCTCTGTCTTTGCAACCTAAACATAATTGGTTCATTTCTTTCTAATGGGATGCATCCAATATAATGTACCAACACCCCCTACCTGGACCCCTTCAAAATCTCCATAACTATTCTTCATGCTTTCATTTTGCCCTTCCTCTATCCTCTATTCACTACATGGAGGCCGGATGATCTTTTAGAAATGGCCATACTATTACATAACTGGGTATACTTTGGGAATCTAGTATCACATGTAAAATAAACCTGGTCACATTGAAAGTTTTTTTATTAATGGGAAAGAGTAGTGGCAAACAGTTGAAAGTCAAAAATATAATGATCAGGTGGCTCTATAGATCCTCAAGAGTCTAATATTCTTACAAATCTGTTAAGTGCCCACACTGACTGGAGCCTTTTGAAAATAGCAAAGGAAGCTCTACAGTCCCAGCTGTTGGACTTTTGGGACTTATGCTCAAATAATGCATGTTTAAAGTGTGTTTGGAAGAAGTGAAAAGGTAGGTTTTGCTGTGTATATTCATTGTGAGCTATTGTAAGAAGTGCAGAGGAATAGGACTGTTCAAAACCTCCTTTAACAGAAGCAAGAGTATATACCAACAAGGTTTCCTTTTGGAGAAAAGACATATGATAGTAGAAAGACCTGGGGCCATCAGGGTGATTGCTGTTCCCAGTCACTCCAGGTTGACATTTTTTCTTAAACATTGATTGAGAATAAAAGAATAAACAGTACATATATTTTTCCAGATATGTTTGCATCCAGTGACGAAAATGCTAGGAGACTGCTATGACAATTATTCAACCAAGTAATAGCACATCTAAAGCTTCAGGCCTCATAAATTGAACCCTGCATACTTTACTATTTGGAATGCACCAAATAATAAGAAATACACAAAAAATAAAAATACTACAACAACAAAAATGATGACAAACCCATTCTAAGTTTCTAATGAGAAGGATGCACATTTAAATATAGAATATCTTGTAAGATTTTTTCCCCTAGGAATCTGAGAATTATTGTATCTTAGTAGAAATGCAAATCACTGGGTTGTACATCATAGTAAAAATGGGTACTATAAACAGGAATAAAACAAAATGCTTGCAACTTAAGAAATGTTATGGCTATTTGGACAATCATTATATATAAATAAAATATGGCATTAGTGTATGTTCCTAAAATAACTAAAAAGTCAGAGTTTCTTAGCGGCCACTTGAAAAATGTGATGTACTACTCAGATTCTCTGTCATCCAGAGATTCTCTGGATGGCAGGGAAGAGTTCTATAGAATAACCATTCAATTTTTATACATAAGCTAAATCCAATTGACTCTATCTTAAACAGGGGTCAAAAACTATGGTCTGCAGATCAAATCTGGACCACTGCCTGATTTTGTAAGGCTAATGATTTAAGAAATGGTTTTTCTATTTTTTTAATAGTGAAAAAATCAAAAGAATAATATTTCATGTTTTATTAGAATGGAGTCACACATTTTGCTCAAGAGTTGGCCAAAGCTGGTTTCAACAGCAAAGCTGAGTGTTTGCAACAGACAATGCATGGAATATTTATTATCTGGCCCCTTTTAGAGACAGTTAATATGAGGTACCTAAAATAGTCAAATTCATAAAGACAGAAGATAGAATAGTGGTTTCCAGCGGCTGAGGGGAGGGAAGAATGAAGAGTCAGTGTTGAAGGGGTACAGAGTTTCAGTTGGAGAAGATGAAAAGTTCTGCAACTGAATGGCAATAGTGGTGATCAGAATGTACCCCATGTCACAGAACTGTGCATTTAAAAATGGTGAAAATGATAAATTTTTTACTATGTATATTTACCACAGTGAAAATCATGTGAATTACATTTTTTATCTGAATGTGATCCTTACTATGCTTTATTCAGAGAGTAATCGCCAGTTAATATTATACTTTCTGTTCCAGTGTTGAAGAAAATAAGTAAAATTATGAATACAACCAAATTGCTGTCACTGAATATTTTTTTTGGTATGCTGCAGAAAAATAAAAGCTGACAAGGGACAAACAGCCACTTTTTTCCCCCACAGTATATTCAATAGTATATTTACCATTGAAGGACAGGTTGTCTATCAAAGCTTTGAATGATAAATGGAGAAATGTTTTCATAGTATGTTTTTCATTGAAGGATGAGTTGCCAATTAAGGTTTTAAGTGATAAATGAAAAAATCTATCATCACAACACTTATAAACTGGTAAAGTTTATCTATGGTTTACAGTGGCTTGCTTAACTGAGCCAACTGATTCTATGAACACATAGACACCACTCTCTTCCCCTGGGGTTATTGTAAGTGTTAACTGTATATGATTATGAAACTCATTGAAATTATGCTGGTTGTGCTAGAAACTGCTAGCTCCTAACCAAATATCCCTTCTTGCCTTTTTCCCTCAAATCTATGGAGCCCCAGTTTTTTGCTGTGTACATTTGCCTAGCTAAATACTAAATTTCCCAGCTTCCCTTGCAGCTAGTGATGGTCATTGACTGAGCCTTGGCCAGTGAGGTATAAGTGACAGAGCTAATGTGGGTCCTGGTAAGTGTCTTAAATGAAGAGGAAACACATATTTCTTCCTCTCTTTCTTTCTGCTGTATTTGTGAAGTAGACATCACTTCAGAGCGAGAGTAGGCATGATGGAATTGTGAACAATAACTATATGCCAAGATTGCTGGCGGAGAAAGCTAGAAGCAGCCTGCTTCCCCTCCTCTCAACATTTCGACTGCCAGCTGTCAAACTTTTCTCATGTGGAGAGAAATAAGATTCTATCTTTAAAAAAACTCACTATTATTTTGTTTCTGTTTTTCTTAGCTGGGTCAAATCCTAAGAATTCCCTTTTTAAGAAGGCCAGGGAAGCCACACTGCTGTCATTTTCTAGATCACCTCCAATTTCTGTCAAAAAGAGATAAAATTTCTTTTGACATCACTTAGGTGAACAGGAACACATTCTTAGACAACTTTTAAACCTATGCACTCTTAGGCACTAATTGTTGAGAGGCTGTGCAGGCCAGATCATGCACTATGAATTCAAATCTCTTTGTGCTAATATCTGCTTAGATACCACCACACCACCATGTAAATCTTCTAAGTCATAATATTTATACCAATCTATTTTCACAATTTTGACAGGAATTAATGTATAAATATTCATGTGTTGCTACATTTATTTGGCCCCAGGGGCCTAATCCTTGTTTAGAAATAGAATATTCTCCAGCTTGGAGAAATTAATTTTTCATACACATCACTGGGTAAAAGCAAAAACAAATACAAAAATGAATCCCCTTTTTTCCATATCTGCTTTTTAAAATTCTTTTTGAAAACCTAAGAATTCCCACAACAGTGTTATGTGAATAGAAAAAGCTATTGTATGGATCTTGCTGCAAGAGTTGACCCTTCTCTTTTGAATAATCTTATAGAAAAGAACCGTTGGTGTTAGAAAGGCCACCAAGACCCATGTGTTGTGGTTTGAAGACTACAGTTATGGTTTGTGGTTTGAAGACTAGTTAATTATTTACTTATGATTTCAACAATAGAAATAACAAAAGCAGATCTTTATTTGCAGAGAAGCATAGGTTATTTGCCAAGTGGATTATTTCTGAATTCCTGGGATTTGATGCCTAATAATGACCATATATATGTTGGAAGAACTTCACTAGTTTCTACAATCACATGCTTTCCAGAGTGTTCCAGGAAGAACCAGCTAGGTGATGAAATATCTTGTGACAGCACATCTGGAGTAGGAGGTTTCCAGGTATATTTCCAGTTTTAAAAAAATAAATTATTTTAGAACCAGTTGCATAAAAAGCATAATAATAACCTTTCCCTTTGTTGTGGTAATAAGCTTATATAACCTGGGGAGCTAGAGCAGTAACTTTATTTGTTACTATATGTCAAATAAGGTGTTTTTCAATTGTATTTAATTTTTTTTTTCAGAAAAGAAATATGGAGGCAATTCTTAAATTTTCTTAAATTCCTAATCACATTGATAAAGATATAGATTATTATTTATTCACTAGAAGAAGATACAAGTTCTTATGTGTTTATTTATTTGTATTTTTGAATAATGATAATCTTGCTATTTTTCTTTCATGTTTAGGACATGAATTTAAAGATTCTGTGGGTTTTTTTTTTAATTTTAATTTGACTTTATTTTTTTTATGGAACTATATCATAACACCCAGAATGGTTACTTTCCTTCTTCCTGAAGTGAAACAGTAAAGTTATTTTTGTTGGAAAATGTGGCTGTCCTTTCCGTTCTGCATAGTGTATGCTAGGAAAAAGTAAAGGGTTCACTTGTCATCATGTCCTCTTCAGCCTACATGAAATGATACCATGGGGAATGATGTTTTGTTCAGTATTAACCTGGATATTTGCAGTTATCCTTATTGTTTTTTCCAAGGGGATTTTGTGTCTGTATTTTATGTAATTTTGACTATTTTAAGATGAGAATTCTATGATTTTCTTTTTTTTTTTTTTAATTTTTTTTTTCAACGTTTATTTATTTTTGGGACAGAGAGAGACAGAGCATGAACGGGGGAGGGGCAGAGAGAGAGGGAAACACAGAATCGGAAACAGGCTCCAGGCTCCGAGCCATCAGCCCAGAGCCCGACGCGGGGCTCGAACTCACGGACCGCGAGATCGTGACCTGGCTGAAGTCAGACGCTTAACCGACTGCGCCACCCAGGCGCCCCTGATTTATTTTCTTAAAAAGACCTTTTTTATTTTAAGAAAAACATTTCTCTATAAACTTTATAGTCATGTCCTCTCTTTACGTCAAAAGATATTGAATTTCTTTTAAAAGCAGTTGGTTTAGCAGGAATCTTAGTCAACTTTCATGCTTTACTCACTTTAGGGTCTTGAGTACTAAAAACATATATGTTGATTCATGTGCTACAGTTTCCATTTCAAATCTCTGCTACCTATGCTTGTCAGATATATTCCTACCTATGAAATTTTAGAGACATGATGTTTTTCAAAATATTATTTGCATGATTTTTATAAGAAGTGTTGAGTATACCTATTTTATAGAAGCACAGACTAAATGTACCACATTAAGAACAAAATATTATTAAAAAAATTTTTTTAATGTTTGTTTTTAAGAGGGAGACAAAGGGTAAGAGACAGAGAGACAGAGCATGAGCAGGAGAGGAAGAGAGAGAGAGGGACACACAGAATCTGAAGCAGGTTCCAGGCTCCAAGCTGTCAGCACAGAGCCAGACATGGGGCTTGAACTCACGAACCGTGAGATCATGACCTGAGCCAGAGTCCATGCTTAACCACCTGAGCCACCTAGGTGCCCCAGAGCAAAATATTATTTTTAAAGTTGAGGAAAAAATATGAGGGTTTCCCTTGACTGATACCAATGGTTTGATTATATGGCCATTTTCATAGCTGTTGAAATTGCTTTTCCCTCATCATGTAAATTAATACAGAATTATGAAGTGTAAAACACACATATAATGATCCAACAGAACATAATGCATTCTTTTTCAGGATAGATAAAAATCACTTGCTGCAAATCTTAAGCTGATATCTGGATCTGGTGGGCATTGACATTCAAATGAAAGTAAACTTCAATAAGAAATCTCTCCAAATTTCTTAGTCTGGGATTAATTCACATATTCAAAATTATCTGTAATATTCACCATTTTGTTGATATGTAACTATTATTATTATTATGACATATATTTTGTTTTATCATAAAATGGTAGAGAATCATTTCTTATTTATCCTAACATTTGTGGTCTTCATGTGTTCTGCTTTAAAACTGCCCTAAAACTTTGTGGCATAAAGCAACAACTATTTTATTATATCTCATGATTTTGTGGGTCAGAAATTCAGACAAGGATCAGCTAGGCCATTCTTCTATTTTACCTAATATTGACATGGGTCACCCAACATTATTCAGCTGGCAGCTAGGTGGTCTGGAGTTTCCAATATGGGCATTTCTGACACCCTGAAAAGGATGTCTGCGGGGGAGGCTGGACTCTTACTCTCCAGGCAGTCTTGGGCCTCTCCATGTGGCCTGTTCAGCAGGACAGTCAATCTTTTACATAGCAACTCAGAGTTCCAAGAATGAGTCTTCTAAGTGGTCCTGGTGAAAGCTATCAGGTGTCTTATGACCTAGCCTTGCTAGTTCCATAATGTCACTTCTACTACATTCAATTGAGTCATACAGTCCATAAAACCAGTTGAGATTCAGTGGGAAGGGAATTCAAATCTACCACTCAATGGGAAGGGTACAAAAACTTTGTGGCCATCTTTATTTTTCCACAGAGATTTTCTTGAATATAATTTTTTAAAGTTTATTTATTTTGAGAGAGAACACAAGTGGGAGAGGAGCAAAGAGAGAAAGAGGGAGAGGGTAAGAGAGAGAATCCCAAGCAGGCTCTTCACTGTCAGCACAGAGCCCAATACAGGGCTCGAACTCACAAACCGTGAGATCATGACCTGAGCCGAAGTCAGACACTTAACCAACTGAACCACCCAGGTGCCTTTTGTTGAATATAATTTAATTGATTCATAAATTCTGAGAAGTTACATACCTTTGGCTTAGAAATTATGAATATGGTGTTTGGCAGTAAAAGTAGTCAGTGTAAAAATCCCAGCGCTCGGCATTTTTAGCTCTACAATAGAGGAAGACATTTTTCCATTCTTTATTCTCATCATGGGGCACATATGCCTACCTTAAATATTTTATTTTTATTAAATATGATACTGCTTATCCTTCACCTAATCTTTTGCCATGTTCAAGTGGCAGAGAGAATTCTACATTTAACCATATTATTATGCTATTTGATATTATTTTGAGTTATCAGGTTTTGGACAAGACAGAAAATTACAAAACCAGTTATACTTCAACATTTGGATTCTACAAATAGTTGCATATTTTATCTCATCACTGACATAATTTAGTGGAATTTAATTTTTGTCCAGTGATATTAAGAATTATATTTTAATAACATATTGTGCTTTGAAATTCACTAAGTGATTTTTATACACATAATATCATCAACCCTTACAAAGTTTAAAACAAAGAAAATGGTGACTATTTCTTTTTTTTTTTTTTTAACAGATAAAGGTATTACAAATTAAGAGAGATTGATTTACTATTTGAAGCTCATATATCCAGGGCAGATTCAGGCTTCAAACTTAAGTTGTAAGTTTGAGTCCCAAGGAAGAGCAGAATATTTTTGACATGTTGTTTACTAACAAACTTAAACATGTAAGTTGTTTGAGGGACAAGAAGGGATCCTAATGTGTTATTAAACATCTAACTAACATAAATACTGAAAACTGTTACACTTATAAAAAATTAATACATTCATCACATGAAGGAATACAAATTAGCCAATTATGACTAATCTTTAGGTTACATTCAATTCATTTACAGTTGTTTAAGCACGTTCCATGTGTCTATTTCTGCGCTTATAGAATCTAAAAAGGAATCTGGAAAACACTGTACCATAAGAAAAAAGTAATTTGGAAATTCAGGAGTGATTTGCTTCTCATTATTCTGCTGGTATAGAGTGCTAATAATAGCACTGAGAAACATTACTTTTACATTAGCATAATTTTCTTCTTGATGCCACCATTATGGTTTACTTAAGTTGACAAATGACTGCTGCCCAATGCCACACCTGCTACCTTTTCCATAATAGCAAACGATATTATGCTATTGAGTTCCTAGAAAGGTTAATTTCTATTTTCTGCAATTACGAATGACATGGTTAGAGGAGGTTATAGATATCTGAATTACTGTGATTACTGTTGCTGGAAATTATGCGAATGTGCATAAAAGTGAAGTTTGTGGAAAATGAAATTAAGCTAAACTTGATTTAGCCTACTATTATTAATGTTATAACTCAAAGTGTAAATAAAACACCAATGTAATAAAATCCAAATCTAAATGTAAATATTATTTTAGTACGAAGCACAAATAGGATATTTGTTAACATAACATTTTTGCTTTACTAGCGTTGTGCTTGGTATCATTGTTGAGGTTTCCTAAAACACACTAAGATCCAATCTTGTATAATGTATAATTTGAGTATGATGCTATTCTATTTTTTCCCCTAAGATCACTGCATACAAGTTTGTTAGACTCATCTTAGATGCCAAATATTTTATTTGTAGTTATAATTTAAAAAAGAATCCCTTGGTTCCATGAAGCATAGGTTTTTGTAATTTAATTTATATTTTAGTAATGTCAACAATATTTCAATTACTCACAGTATTTTAATATTTAAATCTTTCTTTGGAGCCCAGTTTTTCTAATTTACTAAATTTTATCACTAAGTTACAGTTCCCCTGATTCTTACCTTTGGTGCTTTCTTTAGTTCTTTCTTAGTATGACAATAAGGTAATGGACCCATAGTACTTTGAAGAAAAATTGGGAAGCATTGTCTGTGTTATCTAACCTTAAACAACTAAATTCACGCTGATGGTTAAAATTTTGTAAAACATGTGGCTAGATGTGAATATATTATCATTAGCTTATTGATTGATATCATATACAAATAAAATTAGAATTTCAAAATTATATTTTATGATAAATTAAACTAGTTTTTAAAATTTATTTCCAAAAATTACAAGACTGGCTAAAAATGATCAGGAATGCATATGAAATATTCATATTGAACACTGCTATATTCAAATATATGGTACATCCAAGAATATACCAAATGTATGTTTTGTATCCTCACATCTGAGAAAACAAATGTTTACATGTATGAAAGAGGCAATAATTCTATGTGAGTTTTTAAAACTATGCTACTATGAAGAAAAATTTAAGCATTGTTATATAATAAAAACAATTCATAAGTATATACAAGTATATAATTCATAAATATGTTGACATTACTTCAAATATTTTTTAAATGTTTGTTTATTTTGAGAAAGATAGAGGGGCACCTGGGTGGCTCAGTCAGTTAACGTCCGACTTTGGCTCAGGTCCTGGTCTCATTGTTGGTGAGTTAGAGCCTCACGTTGGGCTCCATGCTGACAGCTCAGAGCCTGTAGCCTGCTTCAGATTCTGTGTCTCCTTCCCTGTCTTCCCCTCCCCCACTCATGCTCTATCTCTTTCTCTCTCTCAAAAATACATAAACATTAAAAACATTTTTAAAAAAAGAGAGAGAGAGGTACAGAAAGAGAGGGATGGAGAGAATCCCAAGTAGGCTCCACACTGTCAGCACAGAGCCCAAAAAGGGGCTTGATCCCACAAACAGTGAGATCATGACTTGAGTCAAAATCACGAGTTGGGGGCGCCTGGGTGGCGCAGTCGGTTGAGCGTCCGACTTCAGCCAGGTCACGATCTCGCGGTCCGTGAGTTCGAGCCCCGCGTCAGGCTCTGGGCTGATGGCTCGGAGCCTGGAGCCTGTTTCCGATTCTGTGTCTCCCTCTCTCTCTGCCCCTCCCCCGTTCATGCTCTGTCTCTCTCTGTCCCAAAAATAAATAAACGTTGAAAAAAAAAATTAAAAAAAAAAATCACGAGTTGGACACTTACCCAACTGAGCCACCCAGGTGCCCCATATTGCTTCAAATATTATACAGAATTTTATGGAAGAATGGAAACATTATTTTAACACTATTAATTTCATGCTTATGGGATGCTGTTTTTAAAAAATAAAGAAAATGCAAACATTTTCCAGTCATGTATTTGTAAATTTAGTTGTTAGAATATTAACATTCAAACTCAACTACAAAATCATTGGTGGCTATGACAAAGGTTAGCAAGCTATGCAACTTCTGCTCTTCTTGGACATAACAATTAAAGCACATAGCCCAGCCTAATTTGCAATAAGACATAGCCACATGACTAAGTGCAATCCATTGATATGTAAAGGGAAGAATGTTTGCCACTCCAGCCTTGTTCCATAAAGACCTTCCACATGTGATCATCCATGCTATTTCCCTTTTGTCAGCATGTCACTGAAAGGCACAGTGACCCTAAAAGCCAAGTATTATGTATGTTGAAGACTGAGGTATTGCATGACCAACTAAGAGAGATATGACTACTAATAAGAAATAAGACTTCTAATTTTATAAGCAAATGAAGTAAATACTATCATATTTTGAAACATTATATATTTTAGGAATGTGTGTGTGTGTGTGTGTGTGTGTGTGTGTGTGCATGTGTGTATGCTGTGAGAGTAGGTGTCTATGAGAGTAGGTAGCATGATCTTATACATAGACTTAGAAGACATATGGACTAAAAAACCTAATTAAATTTAAGAAGGGATTAAAAAATGGGACTTTTGTTCTAGTTGTTCTTTCCATTTTTTTTTTTTTGGTTGTTCAAAAACATTTTTTTCCTTCTTTGGTTATACTGTCCATTACTACAAGTGTTCAATAGATCATCTCAATAGTTGCAGGAAATGTATTTGGCAAAATTCA
Source organism: Leopardus geoffroyi (assembly GCF_018350155.1). NCBI lineage: Eukaryota > Metazoa > Chordata > Mammalia > Carnivora > Felidae > Leopardus > Leopardus geoffroyi. Next base: position 23,953,631 of record NC_059338.1, on the reverse strand, counting down.
ATACCACTTCATAATAAATACTCACAACATACTAGAGATGGAAGGAAACTTCCTTAACTTGATAAAGTGAGTATTTTCAGTTGACACAATTATTTATATAAAAATACACAACAGTCAACAGGAAAACTTCTCGAATTAGTGAATTAGTAAATTTGCAAGTTATAAAATCCAAATATCTATTCATTTCTATACACTGGCAGTGAACATTTGTAATTTGACATTAAAGAAACAGTATCATTTATTATAGCAAAAGAAGTAAATGCATATAAACCGAGTTAAATATAAATAGGATTTTTACACTGAAAACCATAAAACATTAATGAAAATTTAAAAACTATTTAATGAATAAATGTGCTGTATTTATGCATTGAAAGATTATATTAATATGATGTCAATTTTTCCTTTCATTTTAAAAAATTTATTAGTGTATTTTGAGAGAGAGAGAGAGAGAGAAAGAAAGAGAGAGAGAGAGATGGCATGAACATGCACAGGGGAGAGGCAGAGAGTGAAGAGGGGAGTGGCAGAGAGAATCCCAGCAGGCTTGGTGCTGGCAGCATGGAGCCCAATGCCACGCACACACCATGAACTGTGAGATCATGACCTGAGATGAGATCAAGAGTTGGATGCTTAACCAAATGAGTCACCCAGGCACCCCAAGATGTCAATTTTTCTTAAACAAATGTACAGATTCAATGCAATTCTAATAAAATATAACAGATTTTTCTGTAACAAGCTAATTCTAAAATTTAGAGGGAAAGGCAAAGGAACAAGAATACTCAAGATAATTTTTTCAAAAAATATAAGTTGCAGGATTCACACTACCTGATTTAAGACCTACTATAAATATGCAGTAATCGAAACACTCAATACAGTGAGGGATTGTCAAAGGACACACATATATATCAAAACCACAGAGTAGAGAGTCCAGAAACAGACCCGCAGAAATATAGTCAGCTGATTTTTGATCAAGGTCTAAAGACAAATAAATAAATTTTTTAAAACAAAAATAGTGCTGTAAAAATGGGATGTCTACTAAAAATAAGCCTTAAATTTATTAAAAAAATTAACTAAAAATGGATCAGACACCTAAATATAAAACTTTTAATAGAAGTTTGTATAAACCTTTGTGACTTTTGGATAGGCAAAGAAGCCTTTGACACATTAATGAAAACTTTATGAAACACTTTATGAAAAGAAAACTTTAATAAATTTGGCTTTATAAAAATAAAAACTCTGGTTCTACTGAAATATGCTTTAAAGAAAATGAAAAAAAAGCAATAGACCAGTAGAAAATATTTATAAATTACATATCTGAGAAAGGACTTGTATCCAGAATACTTAAATAACTCTCAAAACTCAACAATAAGAAAACAAACAGCACAATAAAAAAGTGGGCAAAAGATTGGAATAGAAACTCCACTAAAGAAGGTATATGAATGGCAAATAAGGATATGAAAATATGCCCCATTGGTCCATAACGATATGCACATTATAACCGCAGTGACATACCACTATACATGTGTTCCAATGGCTAAAAATTGACAAAAATGACAATACCACATTTGTCAAAACAAACAGTTGTAAACCACAGAGTGACTTTTACTGTACATAAATTTAAAATTGAATTAAGCATATTTTCCAATCGGAAAGTGCCACTTTATAATAATGCACATTTCCTCTCTCTACAGCCTTGCATGTTGGATGATTTTCATTGATATGAAAACTATCTGCCTGAAATGTTGCCCATTGATTCATTTCTGCTTAAAACAGTTACAAAAATGACATTCAGTCTTAGGTAACATGACAGTGATCCCTCAAGTCTGAGGTAGTCTTTTGTATTGAGGGTGCATGTTTAAGTATTATTTCTTACCTCAATACGATGTAAAAAGGTTGACACTTCTTGCTGAATTATATATTTGTAAATTCATTTGAAAATGTCAAGAAACATTATTCAAATAAACATTTAGACTGAATATTAAAAACAATTAAACCAGAAAATTTGGCAGAGCTACTTTATTCCCATCATCTTTTTTGTCTCAATGCTCACAAACTCACAAACTATCAAGAAGACACATACATACCCAAATTGCCCTCAGTTGGGCCCATGTAATTCCATCATCATTCTGGATGTGGCCTCAGGCAACTAGGAACTTTCATACACTATCCCAAAAATCAACAGCAATTTTCTCATTAAAAAAAAACCTAATTAATCCCTAAGTAGTTTTGGAAAATTTAACTTCTCAGATAAAACCCAAATGAACTCACTAAACCATTTCAGAGAGGCGGGAGGTTGTTGACAGTGTATCAACCACACTAATTAAAAAACAAATAATCAAACAGAAAAGTTGGCTCAATTCAGTGATTGCATGGAGAGTAACACATCCTTAGCATATGATGCATTCAAGCTTTCATGAGAATTTATTCTCGGGACCAATTTTGTTCAAGTAATATAAGCAAGAAAGGAAAGATAAACTACTGGACTATTTCAAACATTGCAGGTATTCATTTTTAAAAACAAGGGATCTATTTTTTAATTAGAAAATAAAATATACATGCTAAATCTCTGTGGAAGAAAATACGTAGACCAATATGACATATAACTACCCTAATCCAAAGAGTCAGATGCAGGTTTTATTTTCAATCATTCAGGAAATACATGTTCCAAGAAATTACAAAAGGATTACAAAGATAAATAAGACAATGTCTGGTCTTATTTCTATAAAGGAAGGGAATTAAGGACATTCCAGGAACGATAATTGTGCTGCCTAAAGCATAGAAACTTTTTTATTTTATTTTAAAGTTTATTTATTTACTTTGAGAAAGAGAGAAAAAGAGAGAGAAAGCACACAAGCATGAGTTGGGGGAGGGGCAGAGAGAGAAGAGAGAGAATCCCAAGCAGGTTCCAAGCCCAGTGCAGAGCTCTTCACACAATGATCATGACCTGAGCTGAAATCAAGAGTTGGGCACTTAACTGACTGAGCCACCCCAAGCATAGAAACTTTAAATACCATTGTGTTATTACTAAAAAGCAATTTGGCACTGGGTCATGATTATATCCTTGTAATATTTTGTCAAAGCAAAATCAATGAATCAAGGAGATATAAACATTTTAAGCACTGTCAGTTTCCCAACAAATTCAATTTTTTTTTGTACTGGGGTGCATTTTGGGAGCATGAATTATCTGTACTGTCCAAGATAGTGCATGGGAGTTACTTCAGGTCAGAGTCTTTAAAATTTTTATACCCCATTTACCATGTACCTAGAGAACATACATGAGTAATTTTTATTACACTGCTCCTATGGCTTATAAATCCAGAAATGTCCAGTTTATAAGTAAACTAGAATATATTTTTATAAATAAACTGGAATAATATAAATAAATATTAGAAATCTAGATATGTGAAGCATATCCTGCTAAAACTCTTCTTAGATAAGAACTTTATACATGGCAACCCCTAAGGCCTCTGGGTTATCTTCTAGCTAGGTGAATTTCAGCAATATGTTTAAAAGGACATCTAGTCAACACTCAAACTGCCTCAGGCATGGAAGACAGAGGAATATCATTCATCTTTTCATTCACAACGCTCAAGGTTAGAGGGAAGAAAAACAACAGTTTCAGGCCTCAAATTTTAGTAAACATAGCTGTATCTTTGAAGACTCAGGTTATGCCTTAAAAATTCACATGAATTTTGAATCTCAATCCATCAGACAAATATGCTTCTTGAATAAACTTCAAAAGCAGTGATTCTTTTCTAAAATTGCAGTAACTATACAATTTCCATTAGGTTGTTCCATGTTTATCATCCTGTGACATTGAATATGTATTTGTACACCACAGGTATTTGTTTCCTATTGCTGCATAGCAATAAATTAATAATAAATTAAATTCAGTGGCTTGAAGCAATACCCATTTCTTACCTTACAGTCTCCATAGGTCAGAGATCCGGGCACAGCTCGACTGGATTCTCTGCACAAGTTGTAGTGTCATCTGTGTCTCAGGATCCTTTTCTAAGGTCATGTTGTTGTTGGCAGAATGTATTTCCTTGAAGTTATAGAATTCATGGTGGCTTAATTCTCTAGAAGGAAACAGGGGACTATTAAGAGGATTTCATTAGGAGATAGAAATAATCAAAAAACTTTTCCCTCCAAACAATCGTTATAACAATCTGAAGGGTGGGTTTAAAAAGTGAACTTAGAAGGGACACCCAGAGGGAGGCCTTCTTGGTGAAGTGTGAAGTATATGGAAGACCTAAATCAAGAGAGTGACAGTAGGACTGAAGAGGGGAAGAGAATTGGAGATATATTTAGGAGGTAGAATTAGCCGATCCTAAAGATTAGTTTAATGTGAGGATATAAGAAAATGAGAAGTCCTGTGCGTGTCCTTGATTACTAGTATTAGAAACTATGTAGATTATGGCATAAATAAAAGTCTAGAAGTGAAATAATGATTCTGCAAATCAAAGCACATTTTCTGGAAGAATCTTCTGAAATGATTAAGTAAATGAATAGTTACAATTCATTGTGAGCTATTTGGAGTCTGATAGAGGTGTGAGATTGTCAGGGGAACATATATGTTAAAATGTTGGATATATACAGTTTGCTTATCAAGGGAGATGTATGAAAAACTATATTGATTTGGAACTTATTCACAAACAAGTGATATTTGACACCATATTGTTAGGATAAAATTAAGAGGAAGTCAGTAGAGGTTGAGTGAGAGGAATAAAGACAAGACTGTGGGAAATAGCAAGACTTAAGTGGCTAAGAGGAAGATATTCCTGGGTATAAGGCAGAAATAATGGTAATAAATATTGGATAAGATTAAGGAAAGTGCCAAAAGGCTAAAGGAGAAAAATTTCAAGAAGAGTCAAAGTTTTGAAATGCAGGTAGGTCACACAGGAAGAGAACTAAATATTCAAGACATTGATTGCATTCCCCCAAAATGTTTTATCAAGCGCTGGGAACAGAAGCCAAACAATAAATTGAACAGTGAATGAGCAGGGGGAAATGGAGAGAATGATTATAAACACTTTTTAATGTAATTGGGGTGAGAGTACATATGCTTGGAAGTGATTTCAAAGTCAACTAACTGTGTGTATGTTTATTGTGTATAATGCTGAATTCAAGATACCATTGACCGAATCTATATCACCATTATCTTATGTACTAATAAGAAATTAAAAAAATCTTTTGCCAATTAAAGTACAATACAATGCAGTCTTATAACATAGACTTTTATTAAATACGTATATCACTTTGATGTATTGCAAAGAGGAAAATTCAAGTCCAGTACCAGGCAATGACAACTATGTTACTATTCCTGCCCACCGAACAGCAATTGACTCCCCTGATTATAAAAGCATTATGATATCAGAAAGGTGATAATGTGGAAAATTGTGCATTTTAGAGTCAATAAAAGTGATATAATACATATACAAATGAGAGAATGTGTGTGCATATAGGATACACATTCTCAAAGCCAGAAAAGGGATCTAAAAATTAACAGCTAATGTATTCCTCTATGTGTAAACAAAAGTATATCTTATTTATTAACTGATTGCCTTTATTGTAGACAACAATCAGTATTTTGTGCTAATACACAGTTGCTATACCTCTATTTTTAGTTAGGCTTTAGACACGGAACAATGGAGAAGCAGAAAAAAAAGCTGAGTTTTTAGTATGACTTTGGATGCATGAAGTACATTTTGAAAAAAAGGGGTAGCTTTATAAGTATACTTTTAAAGGCAATAGCATATTTCAAGGACTTTGGAATTTCTATCATCTTCGATGAGAGATTAATGAGAGCTCTAATGTTAGCTTTTTTGAAAACTCAGATTGCACCAGGTTTTCAAATTAGCTGGGAAGAATTGAGTTTTTTTAAATAAGAAATGCTTTAAGTTACCCTTTTTGCATCAAAAAAGAACATCCATTATTGTTAGAAACTTATTGTCCTGTATCATTTCTCAATTTTCAAAGCTGGCATTGTGAAGGAATACCAGAAAAATATTCAAATTTTAGTTACTTGGTATGAATCCCCCAAAATTTAGCAGTTTGACTCCTGTTAATGAGTTAAATAATTACACCTCTCAGGGAATGAAAAATGACTTCTTTAAACTTTTCTTCCTCAACCAGAGGTAATGTTCCAAAATATTGAATAACTCATGGAATTGATAATGAGTTCTTTTATTTTTTCCTCCATTGTTGAGTTCAAAGCTATGCTTTGATTTAGAAGGGAGGTTTCCATATTGAGCCTAGAGCATTTTTTAATCACATAATTATTGATTTTGATTGAAATTACTGAGCGTACACATACTGAGAAAAGTTTTCATGTGATATTAACCACTAAAGGTGATGTAAAGTGAACCAAACTGTATGGCATCTTAAACACAAGGGGGGAGGGTGCTCTCTATATATCATTTTTATTTAATATTGTTACAGAAGAGACACATGTTAATGTGCTTATAGATAAGTATAGTTGTGGAAAATGAGGGTAGAGGGAATGAAGTAATTTAAACAAGATATTTGCAGCAGAAAAACTGGAATCATGATTTAAATTCTAAATCTATGCTGTACCAAAATGAAATAGCTGTAATAGCAGCAAACATAGCTGTAGAGTTATTTTGTTACATATAGAGTATGTATGTATATGCATATATAGTAGAGTTATATGTATAGCATATATATGGATATGGATATATATATTAGGGGTATAATATATAGATATAACATATATGGATATTATATATGTATGTATATATATTAGAGTTCCTATAATTTTACTCAGTTTTGAAACTGGGGACCCAAAAGATTAATTAGAATTTATAAAAAATAAACCAAACTAAATAAAATTAGGATTTAATTTTAGTAAATAAATAAATAAAACCAAATCCCAGGTTATGAAAGAGAATAGAACTTATTTAGGACCAAAAAATTCCAGTTCACTAAAGAAATAATGACCCTGGTGACTAAATACAGTAAGCATCTTTTCCTGTGTTTATTGGCCAATCACATGTTTTTTTTAGAAATGTCTATACTGATCCTCCACCCATTTTTAAATCAGGTTGTCTTTTTATTATTGAGCTGTAAGTGTTCTCTTTATGTTCTAGATAGAAGTACCTTCTCAGAGATAGAACTTTCAAATATTTTTGTTCATTCTGTTGTCTGTCTTTTCATTTTGCTTAATATTTCCCTTGGAAAAATAAATGCTTACATTTTGATGAAGTCCAGTTTTTAATTTTTTTCTTTTGTTACTATTGCTTCTGATGTTATTTCTAAGAATCCATTGACAAATCTAAGTTCACAGAGATTTGTCCCTATGATTTCTTCTAAAAAGTTTATAGCTTTAGCTTTTACATTTAGATCTTGAATCCATTTTCAGATGAATTTTGTATCTACAAAATGGTGAAAGGTAAGAATCTAATTTCATTATTTTGCATATGGCTATCCAGTTGTCCCAGCATCATTTGTTGAAAAGACTATTCTTTCTCCATTGAATGGTGTTGGCTCATTAATTGAAAATCAATTGACCATAGATACATAGTTTTATTTTTGGATTCTTGATTCTTATAAATTGGTCTATGTGTCTATCCTTGTGCCAATACCATGCTGTCTTGATTATTATGCTTTGTAATAAGACTTGAAATTGGGAACTCTGAGTCTTGCAACTTTGTTTTTACTTTTAAAGACTGTGTAGGCTTTCTATGTCTCCTGCCATTCTACATGAGTTTGAGAATGTGCTTGTTAATTTCTGCAGAGGCGTCAACTGGGATTCTGGTTGGTATTGTGTTGAATCTTTAGACAAATTTGGTGAGTATTGCAGTCTTACCTATACTAATTCTTGAGGTCTGAGAACATGACATGAATTTTCTAATTTTTATAAATTTCTTTCAACACTGTTTTGTAGTTTTCAAAGTTTATGTTTTGCATATTTTTTGGTTAAATTTATTCTTAATTTCTGTGATGCTATTATAAATGGAATTCTTTTCTTAATTCCATTTTTGGATTTTTCATTGCAAATATATAGAAATACAATTGATTTGTACATTGGTCTTGCATCTGCAGCCTTGTTCAAATTTATTGACGTATTCCTTAAGATTATATCCAAGATCATGTCATGTATGAATGGAGATAATTTTAATTCCTCCTTTCAAATCTAGATGGTTTATTTATTTATTTATTTATTTATTTATTTACGGAGTTGCTCTGGACAGAATCTCTAATCCAATATTGAATAGGCATGACAATCGTGGACATCCTTACCTTTTTTCTGATCTTGAGAAAAAGTATCCAATCTTTCATCATCAAGTATGTTGTTAATCGAGGGGTTTTCATAGATTCGTTTATTAGGCGAAGGAAATACCTTTCTATTTGTAGTGTGTTGAGTGTTTTTATCATGAAAGCATGCTGGATTTTGTCAAATGATTTCTTTGCATCTATTGAGAAGGTAATATAGTTATATTTACTTAGTTGATTAATTTGTTATTAAATCAGTGACTCATATTAATAGATTTTTCAATTTTGAACCCAGCCTTGCTTTCCTTAGAATAGAACCCCTTCCTCCAGAATATCTTGGGATCTGTCTCTTTGCCTAAAGAGGAAGAGGAAGAAGGTGAGAATACAAACTCCTGAGATTCTCTTCTTCTTCAGCTGGGTACTATTTGGGCTCCTTCAGGTTTGACTTACCCTACCAATGAAAAACATTCTAGACTACTCTCACAGAGGATATGGTGGCTTTGAAAGTTACCCTAGTTGTCTCTTGGATCTACAATCAGAGAGTGGGAATCATAGCTGATGAAACTACTAATCAGACTCAAATTTCTATATTTATGTAGCTCTTGCTGGTTATCAAGCCTAATTAAAGCTCTTCATGAGGGCAGTTTAATCTGTCTATGACACAATCCAGACTTTAACTGACAAACCCAGGAATGGAAAAGTCAGCTATTGCCGAAACAGCAAATGTTGACCAACAAAAAGGAGGTAAAATAGTAATTAGGCACCCTACCCTGGACAATCCGCGCATGGAGCTTCACAAAGAGATCTATGGATCTGGTTACTCAAACACAAAGGCACAATGGAGGAGATTAAGAATACCATTAAGGAATTCAAGGCCAAGTACCAGACATACAGAGTGCTGCAGGTGACCCTGCAAGGACCGTTGTGATGATAGCCCCTATAACTGATATCAGCACTATCCCCAATGACCTTTCTGATAAATCTGAAGATGAATCAGAGGGCCCTGGCAACTTTTACCCAGATCTCTTGCCTTTCAAAAATAAACAGTACTAGAGGTTGGCAGAGTGAGGCAGTGAAGGTGGGGGTGCCCATCAATTTCTAGGAAAATATGAAGATTTACACCAAGGTTAGAGTTCAATGGGGAGGTAGGGAAGAATTGCAGGTTTTCAGTCTTTTAGGTACTAGTGCACTGGAGACTGTGGTCCCTAAAACCCCTGGAATCAAGATGAGTGGAAAATAATGTTCTCTGATTTGAGGGCTGAGGCCACCACCACCAGGAGCACTGACAAAGCCTGACTATACGTGGATCCCTTAGGGTCTACAACCCATTATTGTTATGCCTCCCCCCTCCTCCCACCCCCCCCCCCACTTCTGACTCTATAGATATCTATTATATATGTGTACTCTTGCTTATGTTTACCTCCAAGCCCTGTCAGGAAATGCTGCAGTTGAGGCCATCTTGGTGGGGCAAGTGGAATGCTACAAACCTTAGTATCTGCACCTAAAGCTGCTGTTTGTTTGTTTGTTTTATTAGTAGTTGCCAGTGGGAAAAAAAATAAATAACTGCCCTCACTGCTGAGCTAAAGGAAGTCAAAGCCTTTCATGAGACTATTTCTGTTTGGTAGTCTTATCTTGTCTGTGTGGAAAGCGTCAGGTGCCTGGAGCCTCACCATTGATAATGGATCGCTCAACACTGTAGTTCAGCCATTGGTGCCTGCAGTACTTACATGACATTGTGACAGTTACAGGTTATTGCTCAGGCTGAGGGAACTTGGTCACTGACATCACAAAGGTCCCTTTAAGCCATCCTTCTCCACCGGGATGATAAAAATCAGTTTGCTTTTATGTGGAATGGGTTACAATACACCTTTAATTCCTGCCACAAGGCTATCCTGCATGGGTCTTGCATCCTCTTTGACCCGTTTCTGAAGAGTCTGAGAGATGGAAGTTTAGAATGGCTGTTAAACAACAAGATATGGAAGATAGTAACCTCCTTCTTTTAACCCCCAGATGCACAGCATAGATTTTTGTCTACAAGGGCTTCTAAGATGATGACCATCAATTTGAAGTCTCTAGTTCAACATTTTCCTTTGAAAATGTTTTTCAGAATGCTTTCGAAAGTGCTTTGCTCCAAGTAGCCACATGGAATGGATATAGAATAAAAACTTTTGTTATGCCACAAGGAGATAGAAACCAAAAACTTTGGGTTCACCATTCTTTGGATTGGATAAAGAGGTGCTACTCTTGTTCATGGTAAGGGACAAACTGCCCACATTACAGTTGATTAAGAAAAGTTCCCATCACTATAGAACTTGAGTACCTTCCAACCTTTGAGCCCAGGCATGGGAAAGACGAAGAGAGGGAATCCAACCTCTTTTGTGTCAGTCCCAGAGAGTGGCCTGTGTGACTTCCACCTTACCAAATTCATTGGTATACCTACACCAGGTAGTTGCCATCACATGGAATTTGCTAGCTGCTGGGTATATTAACTGACAACTGACTCTGCAGATACACATCTGACTGTTAGGCTACAGCAATTTCTCTACACCTGGACATTTCCTGGTATCTTGGGTACTATCACCTTGTTACTTTGAATGCAATGGATTGCTGCAATTGAACTCCAGCACTCCAGCACCACAGATCTCTTTGTGTTTCATCCACCTGGAGTTAATCAAGATTCCCAAATGTGAAGATTCATAATTTTTGATGAATTTGGGAAGTTTGAAGCCATTGGTTCTTTGACTTCTATTTTCTGCTACTTTGTCTCCCTTCCTACTGGTACTCTCACTAAAATATTGGAGAGCACATATCTCTGAGTTTCTGTTCACGTTTTCTTCATTCTTTTCCTCTCTATTCTTTATCTATACGTCTTCAAATTTACCAAATCTTTCTTCTGCAAGAGTAGATCTACTGTCAGGCCCAACTAATGAGTTTCTTCTTTCAATTATTGTACTTTTCAATTCCAGAATTTACATTTTGTTCTTTAAAAAAATAATTTTTCTCTTTAGTGTTATTTTTATTTGATGTGACATTATCATCACAATTTCATTTATTTTTTTTTAAATCATGGTTTCCATTAGTTCCTTGAACATATTATAATGGCCAATTTAAAGTCCTTGTTTAACTTGCCATCTCTTTGCTTTCACAGGGAGTTTAGTTGCTGCCTTTTTCCTTATGTATGTGTCATAATTACCTTTTTTTTTACATGCCTCAAGTTTTATTGGGAATTGGGAATTTTAGATATATATTACAGTAAGTCTGAGTACTAATAACCACCAGGACTTGGATACCACAGGAGAAAAATGTCTACCATAGATTTCAAATGGTTTTTGAAAAGTATTTTTACCAATTTCCACGGTGAGTGGATCCATAGAGTTTCTCAGGCTGTCATGCTGGAATTATAACCCTCTTATCATTTCCTTCTGATCCAAATCCCAATCAGTCCTATTCTTCCATCACCCTCTAAAACATGTTCTGATGAAGATCAATAATGATATTGATTGCTAAATCAAATTGTCAATCAATTTTTGATTCTCATTTTATTTTACCTCTCAGTAGCATTTATAGAATTGAGTTACTCTCGGGGCGCCTGAGTGGCTTAGTCGGTTAAGCGTCCGACTTTGGCTCAGGTCATGATCTCAGGGTTTGTGAGTTTGAGCCCTGTGTCGGGCTCTGTGCTGACAGCTCGGAGCCTGGAGCCTGCTTGGATTCTGTGTTTCCTTCTCTCTCTGCACCCTGTCCCCCTCTGCCCCCACTGCTCTGTCTCTCTCTATCAAAAATAAATAAATGTAAAAAAAATTTTTTTTAATAAAGAATTGAGTTACTCTCTTCTGTGGAAATATAAAAACAAACAATAAATTAAAAAAACACTTTTTAATTGCCTTAGGGGATACCTTTTTACCTTTTCTAACTCACTTGTCTTTATCGTTGTTGTGGTTGATTTTCTTCTTCTTCTTTCTTCTTCTTCTTCTTCTTCTTCTTCTTCTTCTTCTTCTTCTTCTCCTTCTCCTTCTGCTTCTCCTCCTCCTTCTGCTTCTCCTCCTCCTCCTCCTCCTCCTCCTTCTCCTCCTCCTTCTCCTTCTCCTTCTCCTTCTCCTTCTCCTTCTTTCTCCTTCCTTCTGCCTCTTCCTCCTTCTTCTGTTTTTCCATTTTCAAACTTCTAAATGTTGGAAGGCCTAATTATTCCTTGGTTCTCTCATTTGTCTCTCTCTTTTTTTTTTATGTTTCAAGTTTCTCTTTTGTCTAAGTTCACTTCCTTGGCAAACCACAATATTGCTAAATCCAAAGGTATCATTCCAGGCAATAATTTTCCCCTGAACAGACTTTGTTATCAAATTGCCTAATAAGAAATCTCTACTTAGATGTCTATCACCAAAATTAGTATGTCTTATGCTGGACTCCTGATTTTCCCATACTCATGACCTCATCTAACACTTATTACCTTCCGAAAGTCCTGTCTCTAAATATCATCATATTGGGGATTAGGGCTTCAAGATATGGATGGGGGGGGGACATATTTCTACCATGATCTTCTATTCATCATCTTGATTGGTCTTGATTAGTCCTCTGCACCTTAATGATCTTGCCGTTCATTGAACACACTTCTGCCTCATAACATTCTTCTTTGCCTGGGAATCTATTCATCCATAGTTCATTCCTTCAAGTCCTTCAATATTTGGCTCATCCCAGGATATAATTCCTTAAGTCTACCATTGAATTAAAACACCATTATTTTCCTACTCAATTTATTTTCTTTCATAACACTAATCCCCTAGTAACATTCTACACATTTATAATTTTTTTTAATTTTATTTTTTATTTTGAAAATATACATCCAAATTAGTTAGCATATAGTGCAACAATGATTTCAGGAGTAGATTCCTTAGTGCCTCTTACCCATTTATCCCATCCACCCCCCCCCCAAGACCCCTCCAGTAACCCTCAGTTTGTTCTCCATATTTATAATTCTCTTCTGTTTTGTCCCACTCCTTGTTTTTATATGATTTTTGCTTCCATTCCTTATGTTCACCTGTTTTCTCTCTTAAAGTCATCATATGAGTGAAGTCATATGATTTTTATCTTTCTCTGACTAATTTCACTCAGCATAATATCTTCCAGTTCCATCTACGTAGTTGCAAATGGCAAGATTTCATTCTTTTTGATTGCTGAGTAATACTCCATTGTATGTATATACCACATCTTCTTTATCCATTCATCCATCGATGGACATTTGGGCTCTTTCCATACTTTGGCTATAGTTGATAACACTGCTATGAACATGGGGATACATGTGTCCTTTTAAACAGCACACCTGTATCCCTTGGATAAATGCCTAGTAGTGCAATTGCTGGGTTGTAGGATAGTTCTATTTTTAGTTTTTTGAGGAACCTCCATACTGTTTTCCAGAGTGGCTGCACAAGCTTACGTTGCCACCAACAATGCAAAAGAGATCCTCTTTCTCCATATCCTCGCCAACATCTGTTGTTGCCTGAGTTGTTAATGTTAGCCAGTCTGACAGGTGTGAGGTGGTATCTCATGGTGGTTTTGATTTGTATTTCCCTGATGATGAGTGATGTTGAGGATTTTTTCATATTTCAGTTGGCCGTCTGGATGTCTTCTTTGGAGAAGTGTCTATTCATGTCTTTTGCCCATTTCTTCACTGGATTATTTGTTTTTTGAGTGTTGAGTTTGATAAGTTCTTTATAGATTTTGGATACTAACCCTTTACCTGATAAGTCATTTGCAAATATCATCTCCCATTCTGTCGGTTGCCTTTTAGTTTTGCTGATTGTTTTCCTTCGCTGTGCAGAAGCTTTTTATTTTGATGAGGTTCCAGTAGTTCATTTTTGCTTTTGTTTCCCTTGCCTCCAGAGGCGTGTTGAGTAAGAAGTTGCTGCGGCCAAAATCCAAGAAGTTTTTGCCTGCTTTCTCCTCAAGGATTTTGATGGCCTCCTGTCTTACATTGAGGTCTTTCATCCATTTTGAGTTTATTTTTGTGTCTGGTGTAAGAAAATGGTCCAGGTTCATTGTTCTGCATGTCGCTGCCAGTTTTCCCAGCACCACTTGCTGAAGAGACTGTCTTTATTCCATTGGATATTCTTTCCTGCTTTGTCAAAGATTAGTTGGCCATAAGTTTGTGGGTCCGTTTCTGGGTTCTCTATTCTGTTCCATTGTTCTGAGTGTCTGTTCTTGTGCCAGTACCATACTGTCATGATGATTACAGCTTTATAGTGTAGCTTGAAGTCTAGGATTGTGATACCTCCTGCTTTGGTTTTCTTTTTCAAGATTGCTTTGGCTATTTGGAGTCTATTCTGCTTCCATACAAATTTTAGGATTGTTTGTTCTAGCTCTGTGAAGAATGCTGGTGTTACTTTGATAGGGATTGCGTTGAATATGTAGATTGCTTTTGGTAGTATCGACATTTTAACAATATTTGTTCTTCCTATCCAGGAGCATGGAATATTTTACCATTTTTTGTGTCTTCTTCAATTTCTTTCACAAGCGTTGTATAGTTTTCAGTGTACAGATTTTTCACCTCTTTGGTTAGATTTATTCCTAGGTATTTTATGGTTTTTTGTGCAACTGTAAATGGGATCAATTCCTTGATTTCTCTTTCTGTCATTTCATCGTTGATGTATAGGAACGCAACTGACTTCTGTGCATTGATTTTATATCCTGCAACTTTGCTGGATTCATGAATCAATTCTAGCAGTTTTTTGGTGGAATCTTTTGGGTTTTCCATATAGAGTATCATGTCATCTGCAAAGAGTGAAAGTTTGACCACCTCCTGGTTGATTTGGATGCCTTTTCTTTCTTTGTGTTGTCTGATTGCAGAAGCTAAGACTTCCAATACTATGTTGAATAACAATGGTGAGAGTGGACATCCTGTCTTGTTCCTGACCTTAGGGGGAAAGCTCTCAGTTTTTCTCCTTTGAGGATGATATTAGTGTTGGGTCGTTCATACATGGCTTTTATGATGTCGAGGTATGCTCCTTCTATCCCTACTTTCTGGAGGGTTTTTGTCAATAAAGGATACTGTCTTTTGTCAAATGCTTTCTCTGCATCTATTGAGAAGATCATATGGTTCTTGTCCTTTTTTTTATTGTTGTGATGAATCACGTTAATTGTCTTGCGGATATTGAACCAGCCCTGCAACCCAGGTATAAATCCCACTTGGTTGTGGTGAATACTTTTTTAAATGTATTGTTGGATCCTGTTGGCTAATATCTTGTTGAGGATTTTTTCCTCCATGTTCATCAGGGAAATTGGTCTATCGTTCTCCTTTTTAGTATGGTCTCTGTCTGGTTTTGGAATCAAGGTAATGCTGGCTTCATAGGAAGAGTTTGGAAGTTTTCCTTCCATGTCTATTTTTTTGGAATAGTTTCAAGAGAATAGGTGTTAATTCTTCTTTAAATGTTTGGTAGAATTCCTCTGGAAAGCCATCTGGCCCTGGACTCTTGTTTTTTGACATATTTTTGATTACTAATTCGATTTCCTTACTGGTTATGGTTCTGTTCAAATTTTCTATTTCTTCCTGTTTCAGTTTTGGTAGTGTATGTTTCTAGGAATTTGTCCATTTCTCCCAGATTGCCCATTTTATTGGCATATAATTGCTCATAATATTCTCTTATTATTGTTTTTATTTCTGCTGTGTTGGTTGTGATCTCTCCTCTTTCATTCTTGATTTTATTTGGGTCCTTTCCTTTTTCTTTTTGATCAAATTGGCTAGTGGTTTATCAATTTTGCTAATTCTTTCAGAGAACTAGCTTCTGGTTTCATTAATCTGTTCTGGGTTTTTTTTTTTTGTTTGTTTTTTGTTTTTTTTTTTGGTTTCGATAGCATTAATTTCTGCTGTAATCTTTATTATTTCTTGTCTTCTGCTGTTTTTGGGTTTTATTTGCTCTTCTTTTTCCAGTTCTTTAAGGCATAAGATTAGGTTGTGTATCTGAGATCTTTCTTCCTTCTTTTTTTTTTTTTTTTTTTTTTTTTTTTCTCAACGTTTTTATTTATTTTTGGGACAGAGAGAGACAGAGCATGAACGGGGGAGGGGCAGAGAGAGAGGGAGACACAGAATCGGAAACAGGCTCCAGGCTCTGAGCCATCAGCCCAGAGCCTGACGCGGGGCTCGAACTCACGGACCGCGAGATCGTGACCTGGCTGAAGTCGGACGCTTAACCGACTGCGCCACCCAGGCGCCCCTCTTTCTTCCTTCTTTAGGAAGGGCTGGATTGGTATATACTTCCCTCTTATGGCCACCTTTGCTGTGTCCCAGAGGTTTGGGGCTGTGGTATTACTATTTTTATTGGCCTCTATGTACTTTTTAGTTTCCTCTTTTTCTTGGTTATCCCATTCATTCTGTAGTAGGATGGTCTTTAGTCTCCATGTATTTGTTATCTTTCCAAATGTTTTCTTGTGGTTGATTTCGAATTTCATAGCATTGTGGTCTGAAAATATGCACGGTATGATCTCGATCTTTTTGTACTTACTTAGTGCTGATTTGTGTCCCAGTAGATGGTCTATTCTGGAGAACGTTGGATGTGCGCTGGAGAAGAATGTATATTCTGCTGCTTTAGGATGAAATATTCTGAATATATCAGTTAAGTCCATCTGGTACAGTGTGTCACTCAAAGCCATTGTTTCCTTATTGATTTTTTGATTGGATGTTCTGTCCACTCCTGTGAGTGGGGTGTTGAAGTCTCCTATTATGGTATTACTATTGATGAGTTTCTTTATGTTTGCGATTAATTGATTTATACATTTGGGTTCATTCCACATTTGGCGCATACATGTTTATAATTGTTAGGTCATCTTGGTGGATAAAAAAAAATTAAAATAAAAAAATATTAAAAATAAAGATTAAACACACACACACACACACACACATAATTCGAATAGATGATGCTGGATCCTAGGTGTATTTTGGTCTGGATGTTGAAAGTGGTTTGACAGATTAGAGAAAGAAAAGGGGGGGGCAGGAAATAAAGAGGAAATCGTTTGTGAATTTAAAAAAATGAATACACTGAAGTAGACTAAAATGAGATGATGGGGGTAAAATAGAATTTGAAAAAATATATACAAAAGTAAAGAATATAGTAGAAAAATTAAAGAAAAATATTTTTAATAAATATTAAAAATAAATATGAATTTTTTTCTTTTTCTGTAATTAAGAAAAAAGAAACAAAAAAGAAAAAAGAAAAAGAAAGAAAAGAAAATTGTTTGAAAATTTGAAAAGGTGAATACACTGAAATAGACTGAAATAGACTGAATACACTGAGATAGATTAAAATAAAATGATGGAAGTAAAATAGAATTTGAAAAAATTTACACAAAGTATAAAATATAGTAATAAAAATTAAAGAAAAATATTTTTAATAAAATTGAAGATAAAAGTGAATTTTTTTCTTTCTGTAGTCAAGAAAAAGAAAGGAAGCATAAAAGGGAAAAAAAAGAAAATTGGAAGGATGAACCTGCTAGCAGATTGAAGTAGGACTGAAATTACTTCGTTTTCCCCTAGAAGTCAGTGTAAGTAGCGCTTTATAGTCTATAAGCTGGCAGTGAGACTTGTGTTCTTGAAGAGAGAGGTTGGCCCAGTTGGGCGGGGCTCAGTGTAACAGCTCTGCTCTCCACTAGATGGCGCTGCTAGCCTACCGGGGTGGATTGTTGCGGTGCTCGTAGGTGCCTATGCGCATGCACGGTAGTGGTGGAACTGGTGTCACCCAGCTACCCAGCCTGTTCTCCTGGATCAGCAATTGCACACCTGTCCTGTCTTTAGCTCTCATCCACTCCCTGCTTTTTCACTCTCTGTGACCAGGCCCCAGGCAGTACTGCTCTCTCGAGTTTTGTCTCAGATGTGGCTGTTTTCCCCGGCCCCTTACTTCTGAAGGACTGCAGTGGCTTTGACCCATTCCGCCCCTCTGCAGGAGGGTCTCACCGAGCAATGGCCGAATAAGGGCTGCACCCAGGAACGCTTGCTGGACCCTGCTGCTGTCGATGTCCAGAGATTGCGGCCAGGTGCCAGCCAGAAAAAGTTCGAGAGATAGTGTAGCAGCAGCTTTTCAGGGATTATGGAAAATCACAACACACATCTGGCACCAGGCTTCACCCTTAATGACCTTGTTCCAGCACGAGCGAATGTGGCTGCCTTCTAGGGTCTGCTGGGACCAGGTGCTTCAACAGTCTCTACCAAATGCCTTTCCAGCAGTGAACCCGCTTTTCCCCCTGTGGCCTGAGAACCTCCTGGACCCCACTCTGTTCCTGGGGATTCGCCCTTCCCACCAGAGCACCACCAGGTATGGAGCTGCAGAGTTGCAGCTTTTGCGCTCCCCTTGTTATAGTCTTAATGGAATTTAAACCCTCTCCTTTCTCCTTTCTCCCTTTTTAGTTTAGTCCCTGCAGCTATTTCCGATTGTCTACTTTCTCTCCAGCTGCTTTTGGGGAGGGGTGCTTTTCCCATATTCTCCCCACCCCCCAGTCTCCGTCCTCTCTCTGCCTGCAAAAGTGGCTCCCTGTATGCCGCCGGCTTTTCCCTCCCCAAATTCACCTCTCTGCACCGCGTACCTGCTGAATTCTGTGGTTCAGGTTGTGCAGATTGTTGTGTTAATCCTCCAATCAGTTTTATAGGTGTGTAGGATGGTTTAGTGTTGGTCTGGCTGTATTTCATGGACGCGAGACACACAAAAAACTTCCATGCTGTTCCACCATCTTGGCTCCTCCCCCACATTTATAAATTTTTAATGTTGTTTGTCTCTCATGAGAATTTAAATTCTATTAAAGCACAGATTTAATTTTTTTAAACTTACTGCTATATCTCAAAACTTCTACAGTCATGTATGACACACAGTTAAAAATATGTATTTCTAAATAAAATCAAATTACAATGCACTAATTTGGGTCACCTTGGGAAATACATAATTGAAATTATTAAAATTATAATTAAATATCAGTAACATAATCTGTTATTTAATATCTGTTTTTCCATTATTAGATTGTGAACTCTATAGAGTAATGATTTTTCTGAATTATTTAGTACTGAATATTTTAGCAGTCTGAACAATGCTTAGAGCTAATCATTGGAACTCAGTGAATCCTGTTTAATGTTTGTCTATCTCTCTATCATTTATCTATCTCATCTATCTTACATAAGGATAGCTTGTTGCCAATAGGACTCCTATTTGTAGATTTTCCAGTTTGTACTGTAGGACTCTTATCTAAATTACTATGCATTATTTTGTATTATCTATGTGGTATCTCTATGTTAAAGCAATAGAAAATCTTAGAAACTAAATTATGGTAGGAAGAACTCTCTCTTTTAAACTGAAAGGATAGCATTTTAGAGCAATTCTAAATTCTTTTACAGAGGAAATCTCATTTTTAAAAATCTCAACCACCTTAATAAAACTAGTTTGTCAAAATAAATGCCACCTGCAGCATTATATGTTGCATTCATTGAAATGATTCATTTGTGGGCAAATCAGTTGCTGTGTAATGTTTTACATAAAGTCTAGCACAGCTGGTTTTTAATTTGTCTATAAAGCAAAAATTCCCTTTGGAGTAAGTGTTTTCATTTGGATACTTAGATTTGCCATGTTTACAAACAGTATTTTCCTTACTTTATGGGCAAAGAAAAGTATAATAAGAGAGTCAATGTGCACACATACAAATACACATTAAGTAACTTCTAATTAGCTTGCTTCTTATTCTAAGTAAATAGATAATGTTCAAAAATAAACTAATGGCCAGAGCACTCCTAATAAAAAGAAGCATGTACTTATTTGATTTAACCTATATTTATATTGTGAGCATGGCCACACCAAAAAACACATTTGCGTGGCACTTTAGAAGAAGACACTTCTACCTACTTAATATAAATGTGGTAAGATCATCATGACAAGAAATATTATTGTTATTTTATAAATGAATCGGAAGAAAACAAACAATATTAAACAATGTTTCCATTAATGCCAGTGTCATGAGTAAGGCCTTAGTTCTTTTTGTTGTAGTTCAACACTTTTTCTATTCCCTATATTGGTCTATCCTATTTTTATTTTATTTTATTTTTTTAATATGAAATTTATTGTCAAATTGGTTTCCATACAACACCCAGTGCTCATCCCAAAAGGTGCCCTCTTCAATACCCATAACCCACCCTCCCCTCCCTCCCACCCCTCATCAACCCTCAGTTTGTTCTCAGTTAAGAGTCTCTTATGTTTTGGCTCCCTCCCTCCCTAACCTTTTTTTTCTTCCCCTCCCCCATGGTCTTCTGTTAAGTTTCTCAGGATCCACATTTTTAGTAGGTCATATACTTGACTTTGTTTTCATTGAGATGAATAGGTGTTTATACTTGGTCTCTCAGACTTCCTTAGAGTCCAGACTGCTTTAAAACCCAATAAAGGCGAGCAAGAAATGAAGTGAATATAATTACATTCAAATATTAAGAAAGCCAAGATTCTGATTTCATTGTCATATCTCATGAAATTTACTTATACTAAGAAGCTCACAATTTTATACTTGAACAATTGAGGTAAAGAGAAGACATGTTATTTTGAGGGTAGAATGCATTTCGGTTACAGAGCACAGCCCTGTTTTATCAAAGACTAACTTAAATATAACATCTTTAGTGACACAACTGTATTTTAAGGCTTAGCTTTTTGACTTTTTTTATATGTCATTTCTTATGCATAAATACATTTTAATAATTAAGATAAAATAATGTCACAAGGCAATCTCTATATTCTACAATGCTATTTTTGTATCTGTTGTTTCATCATGGGTGTTGAAATCTGTTTAACAGCAATCTATGTTTTTAAGAAGCCCTATAAGTGATGCTACTACAAGCTAAGTTATGAGAAGTGCTGATTTATGGTGTAGGGTAAAAATTTAGAACAAAGCGCTCCCATAATTCAGTTGCTCAAAGATAACGGATATTTGCTTTTCCTTCAAATAGGAGTCCGGATGTAAGAGAATAGTACATATCAGTCCATGTATCATAGTCATAGGCGACTCTGCCCTAGGGCCCCAGTTGCTGTCTTTCTAAGGGTGTTGGAGGCTGGCTCACTAACAGGCGCATATATTTCAGCCCAAGGAAGTGGGAAAAGGAGGCCATGGAACTGTTAGTGAAAGTAATGCTTATAGCTCCAAAGATAAACCCCAAGATCTCAGTGAATTTGCCATTCTGAGTTTATTTCTTATTTACATGAAGTCCTAAACAGGTGTTCCTGCCCCATGGGTGGATCTCTTCTAGGAAGTTCTTCAAGGATCTGAGCCCCCTTTTTTTGTGATTTCCTTATTGTCAACAAGTGAATTCCAGGCTTATCATGCTGGTCTTCCAGCTGATTGAGGGGGAAAGACCATGAAGTAGCAATTTGGGAGCTATTGGAGCAATGAGAGTGGCACAGATCATTTACAGAACATTCTGTTCTCTAAAATGTAGCACATGGCAACACCTGACCTAAAGGGAGGGTTAGGAAATACAATCTAGCTGTATGCTATATGCTGGAAGGAAAGGAAATGTGTTCATTGAACAGCTACAAAGTTTATGCCAACTGGAACATAGTTGTCTTTTAAAGGTTGTAATGGGGAAGTTTCATTTTTAATTCCCTCTCCCTTTTTACTGAGCTAAAATAATGTTAACCACATACTAACTTGAGCTGCAGGATCCAGGAATAGAAATGTCTTCCATGTGCTAGTTGCTGAGATTAAATTTGGCAGGCATTATTTTAAAGGACGGAAGAAAATAATTAATACTGGTGAAAATGTAGTGGTTTCTGCCACAACATTTCACACATAAAGTCTTCAAATATATTTGTTTAATTAAACTTAAATATTGATTATGGGTACAGAATTAACATATTGTTAATTTTCATTTAGCAAAATTTTCTGAAAAAATTAAGTGGTAATGGAAGTGTGTTTGTTTTTCTCTTCCATCTAGAGTTTGGTGTTTTATCTCTCAATCTTAACACCACGCTAAAGGACCTGATGGAGTCTTACTCTGTATTCAACAATTATTATTAATTTAGTAAGAGGCTTATGATTCAATGGTTTAGAATTTTAAAGAAAGCATTTACTAAAACAGCACATAAGTTTAATTAAGTGCTTAGCTTTTATTGGGAATATGGCAGGTGTCCGTCTAAATAAATTTCTGTATAATTAATTAGCAGCTGTCTCTGTGTAATATTTAAGAATTAGCATAGCACTTGCTTAAGAATTCACTCTTCATTAGGTGAATAGTTTTTTCTCAAAGGACATTACATCTCTAAAAAAGAAAAAAAAACCCTAACACTTAACTGGAATTAAACTATTGTTTGTCAGGAACACTGTGAAATATTTTCACATACAGTAGCTAATTTAATGATGTAATTGGAAGTAATGCCATTTCTGCAAGAAATGATTGAATAAAGGAGAATATAAAGAGGAGGCAGGATAAGATGAGAAACTAAGGAAGACGCGGGGGGATAAAACACAGAGGATGCATGCCCAGAAAGACAGGCTTCTAAGTTGACTTCATTGAAAATGAGAATTGTTGGCATAAATCACAGAGCTAAGAATAATATTATATTGAATTCACACCAACCTCAAACTGACCCTCCACAACACCCAGTAGTTTTTTTTTTTTCTGATTAGCTCTTTGAAGCTTGTTTCCTCATTTTCAACAAAGGTTATTACACACATCTCCTAATGTGCCCGGATTTCTAATTCCACCTTGCTCTCTTTAATCCTCCTTCCAACTCATATCCTCAGCTCGTGCTTTATGTCTGTAAGATTATATAGAGAAGAACTATTTCATCTCCCCAACGTGTGCCTGAAACCATCTTCTGCCATGGATAAAGTAGGTCTTCCAGCAAATGCTAATTCCTCTTTGATCCCTTTTCTCACACATCATTGTTCGCCTTAATCTCTCGAGCATACAGTTAATCCAAAAAATTGTTTCAAAGGAAAATTCTCCCTTAATTTCACAAAAGCTTTCAGCATCTACATCACTGTCACATGCTAGCCTCACATGAGCCTGGGACTTGCTCCCTGCCCCCTTCACTCTTCACCTCATTCCAACATGGCTTTCTCCTGCTCCAATCCGCTGAGATTATCATTTCCATTGTTACAGATGAGTTCTTTGCTGTCCCATCCAAAGGTACATACCCTTTTATGTCTTCGCTTTATTCAATTTTCAGAGAGATTAAATCCGGTGACTGCTTCTCCCTGTGTCAAATGAACTACTGTTGTTTTGATTCCTTGATAAGATTTACCCTTGGGTTTTTTCTTGTTTCTTTTTCTCTAGACTATTTTTTTTTCCTAGACTTATTCTTTCTACATAATTCCTACATGTGGTAATTTGAATAACCTCCTTCTTCCTCATTGGATTCCAAATGAATTGAAAAATTAAAGAAGTGAGTTAAGTAATTGGGAGCAAAATATAGCATTTATGAAGGATGAAATGGTCATTTAAAACTCTGACTTATGTCTGTGGGCTAGTGGTCTTCCTAATAACAGACCTCTAATATAAACAGCCACTCAGTCAATAACAGTGCAGAACCATTCTTTATCTTCCCTCATGGGGATTGGTTCTTCACCACATTGCTGAGAATAATAGAGTACATGCTCATTTTAGAATTTGGCTCCCAAGGAAAAGGGGAGACAAATGGGTAGAGCTAGGCTTGAGTTGGATCATGATCCTAAACTGAATATATGCAAGAATGAGAGGATGAATGAGGAATGAAGAGATACCAGAAGTCTTGCTTCCTCTTAATGTAGAGAAACCATTGTAAATGGGTATGAATGGCTACAGCCATTCCCAGTAATATTTAGGAACTCTAGAGTTTATATAAAGAAATACAAGTCATACATACCATGTGACAAGTATGTGACAATTCCACAAAGCAGATGAGTTAGGCATCTGATCAGAAAGGCCTTCCTAGGCTACCCCATATAAAATAGCTTCCTTATTCTTTTACACATTACTTGTTTTCCTCTTATCCTCTTTACCAGCTGACACAGTTACTCTTTTATAGTTTGCCTAAAGTACAAAGAAAAGTCCTTGAGTATAGGGTCTTTGCTTAGTTCAAGCTGCATCCCGAGTATCTACAATAGTAACCAGAATGTGGTAGGCATTATTGAATGAATAAGTAAATGATACAAAAGCAAGATAAATACACAAAAGTGTCATATCAGTAGTATATGTAAAAATAAGTGAGGGTGATTAAGAGTCCTATAGTTGCTCATTGATGGAAGAGATTACTGCTCTCCAGGTTGATCAGAGAAGGCTTCAAGGAGATAAAATTGTGCTAAATAGGATGAGTGAAGAGAATAGCATGACCAAAAACAAAGTTTCAGAAAAAAAAATCACAGGACCTATTTTGGGTCTATGAAATTTATTAGGGTTGACATTAAGTAAACTTTCTCTATTCAGTACCATAATATAAAGAAACATCATGAACTATGTGGAAGATATAAAATGAGACATTTTATTTTTCAATTTATTTTTCTACTGAAATTCTGAAGGTACTGACTTCAATATTTAACTCTGTAACTTCCATGTTCTAGAGAAGAATATGTGGTGTGCGTGTCTACACATGCATGTGTGTGTATGCATGTTCATGTATAAAAATGCACCTCCAAATAAACAGTATTTTAAGACTGTACACACTTATTCAAAACACACAAACCATATTTTTAAGCATGTTTTTTTCCCTTAACTTACTTCCAAAAATTACAAATGACTTTCTGCCTAATTTATTTTTTTACTTTTATTTTTTTAACATTTATTCATTTTTTTTTGAGAGACAGAGAGAGACAGAGTGTGAGCAGGGGAAGGCCAGAGAGAGAAGGAGACACAGAATCTGAAGCAGGCTCCAGGCTCTAAGCTCTCAGCACAAAGCCCCACGTGGGGCTTGAACCCACAAACAGTGAGATCATGACGTGAGAGGAAGTCGGAGGCTCAACCCACTGAGCCATCCAGGCGCCCCTGTGCTTATCTTATATATTCTATTTTTCTTACTTTATTTATTTCTTAAAAGTTTGTTTATTTATCCTGAGAGAAACAGAGACAGCACAAGTGGGGGAAGGGCAGAGAGAGAGGGAGACAAAGGATCCAAAGCAGGCTGCATGCTGCCAGCTTGGACAGCGATGAGATCATGACTTGAGCCAAAACCAAGCGTCAAGACACTTAACTGATTGAGCCACTCAGGTGCCCCTATTTTTCTTACTTTAAGGTTCTTACCTTACTTTTAGCATAGTAAGTTCTTAACTTACTTTTAGCATAGTAAGTTTTGTTTTTTTGTTCTTTTTTTAATTTTTTTGTGAAGCATCCTATGAGTAAAAGTGAGAGTAATCACATGCTATTTTATTTTCCATGATTCTGTTAATGGCAGTATAAAATAATGTATCCTGAAAAATAATATATAAAAATGGTCCTATGCTTATTAGCTCTAAAATGGCTTGCAAAAAAATTAATGTGAGATTGGAAAAGTATTCTTTTCCTGCAAGAACAAAATTTCAAGAAAATAGAACAATCAAGAATAGCTTAGATAAGATTCCTGCTGTTTCTCTCTAGGAGATTCAATAATCTTCTGATTCTTTTCCTATAATATTGCACAAAATTGCTCATGTTAGGCAACTAGCAGGTATCAAAAGACTACAATTATGACAGAGATGGCTTTCTCTGATCTATAGACTATGTATGATTTTTAATTTTGCATTTTATCCATATTGATTGGAACATGCGAATATTACCTATTTCGATAGCGCAGCTCATGAATGAAAATTACAATTGTTTTGAGTTAACCTACACATTTTCAAGCTTTTAGCTATAAATTTAAGACCTGAACTGTATTTTTTTTTAAATACAGAACCTATCCAAAAGTCCCAGAAAGGTCAAATTCATTGGTCTTACCGATGACAGATATTTTAGTCAAACTAAAGAATGGAGTGCAGTTATAACCATTATATTTCAGCTGAGAATACTTTTGTAAAATCCACACCATTTGTGGCTCTCTGAAGATTTTGTCTGCACCAGAAAAGTAGCAAGGTCTAACCTAGAGGCCACTAGAGCAAGCATATTTTATCATTGCACACTGTGAAACCCTAGGCAAGCAGAAAGTTTTATAATTCTGATCTTTAAGAAATTGTGTCTGTATTTCTACTGGTCCTGAGGCAGGCATGATGATTTAGAGAATATTGTTTATGGGGATTTTCTATAATAAAGGGAGCATATACTTTTTTTTTTTACTACACTTAGAATTATTAAGCATACTTTTTTTTAGGTGAAGATGAAAATCTCTTCTGTAAATAATATTTTCAGTCAGCAATTGAGGAAAGAATAGCTGCAAAAGTCGATACACATTCAGAAGTGACAATAATATATCTGATCTGAAATTTATTTTTGCACATTTCATATGATTTCAATTTGATATTTTTTACTCTGTATTAAAAAATTCAGTATGGGGCACCTGGGTGGCTCAGTTGGTTAAGCATCCGACTTCGGCTCAGGTCATGATCTCACAGTTCGTGAGTTTGAGCCCCGCGTTGGGCTCTGTGCTGACAGCTCAGGGCCGGGAGCCTGCATCAGATTCTGTGTCTCTCTCCCCTCAGCTCCTCCCCTGCTCACACTCTGTCTCTCTCTCAAAATAAATAAAGATTAAAAAATTTTTTTAATTCAATATAATTTCATAATAATTATTATTAGTAGTTTATTTATTTATTGAGAGAGGGAGAGAGAGAGAGAGAGAGAGAGAGCGCAGGGAAGGGGCAGAGAAAGAGACAGAGAATCCCAAGCAGGCTCCACAGTCAGTGCAAAGTTCAATGTGGGGCTGGAACTCACAAACTGCAAGATCATGACCAAAGCCAAAATCAACAGTCAAACACTCAACTGAGCCACTTGGGCATCCCCATAATAATTATTTTGATATCATCATTTGACTCATTGACTTTGCTCTGCAAATATTTTTTGTTGTTTGCATTTTTTAAAAAAAATTATTTATTTTGAGAGAGACCACATGAACAGGGGAGGGGCAGAGAGAGGGAGAGAGAGAGAATCCCAAGCAGGCTCTGCACTGTCAGCACGGAGCCCAATGTGGGGCTTGAACTCATAAACTGTGAGACCACGAACTGAGCTGAAATGGAGAGTTGGTTGCCTAACCAACTAAGCCACCCAGATGCTTCTGTTGCTTGCATTTTCTAAAATTATGAATAATCATGCAATTAAAAATTTTATATTTAAATTTCCTTTGAGAATCTTTAGAATCTGTACTATCTCCTGGGTGTGAATACATGACAGAGAATAAAAAGAGCAAATTGAGCAAATAAGAGACCAAGAAAGAAAATGTTAAGCAAACATTAATATGAATCTTCCTTTTCCTATTCCTGTTTTTGTTCTGTACATTCTGTAGTTTTATTTTTTCTTCTGTAAAATATTTGTCTACATGCTTACCTTCTTAGAAGTATTAACTAATATTAACTAAGCATATAAATAAATAATTAATTATTTAAATCTCATAATAATTTTCTATTTCTTTAAATATTGTTTAGTTTTCTTCATTCATTGAAGAGATCTATTTATTAATACAACAAATATTTACTGAGGACTCAGTAGGAGCCAAATTTAGTTCCTATTTTCAAAGAGCTTAAATTATATTAGGGATCTTTATCCAGTAGATGATAGTATATTTCAATGTTCAAGAAAACAATGATATGACACTAATTTCTATCAGATTAACCCCTCTTGTGTTTTCTTTGTTGTCTTACAAATATTTATTGAGTATCTAGTATAAGAAGGGCATTCTCCCAAGCAGTAGAGATACATGAGGCCAACTCATATCACCCAACAGAAATACCCTGCTGATTCAGAGCCTAGAGAGTTGTTGGCTTAAGCCCCTAAGATTTTGAGTGGTTTGGCAGATAACAATAAATAACTGATATAGGTCAGGAGACAATGAGCATAATATACAAATGAATAAGAATACATCAGGAGAGTTATTCTCAAATATTTTGGAGTCAGAATTTCTGCACACTCATAAATAATTACAGATCACAAAAAAATTTGTCTGTTAATGATATCTATTGATATATACCATATTGGATATTTGAACAGACTTTTACACTATGTGTATTTGTTAAAAGTAGCAATAAATAACACAGTACAGGCTAACAATATATTTTCATGGAAAAAACTGTATTTTCCAAATTCAAAATATAAAAATAATGAAAAAAGTGGCATTTTCTACAATTTTTGCGAATCTGACTACTGTTTTGCATATCTGACTGATTAGACAATAACTGGATTTATCTATCTGGCCCTTCACTCAACCTATTGTGATATGTCATTTTCCTTAAAGAAAATGACTGTGGATATATTCCTCTGATAATGCCAACACTCCGTAACTATTAGTTTCTTAAAGCTTGCTTGCAGTGAGGTATCTGAAACCATATTAACAAATTCTCTATTT
This sequence comes from Leopardus geoffroyi, assembly GCF_018350155.1. Lineage (NCBI taxonomy): Eukaryota > Metazoa > Chordata > Mammalia > Carnivora > Felidae > Leopardus > Leopardus geoffroyi. The sequence goes on along the minus strand of NC_059338.1, from coordinate 23,924,967 downwards.
CTCTTACATTAAAATCCACTGGTGATTCTTGTACTTTGAACAGATCTTTGAAACAAGCATGATTTTGTAACTTCATGTCCTGCCCATTAAGAATATACAGATTATTTCCTATATCGATACATTTCATTATACAATATAAAAAATCAGTACCAATTTCAACAGAAAAGCCATTAAATACTAAGACACTGATATAAGTTTTCAAGAATTCTAATTTTTGTTTAAAATTTGAATTGCATTATTGGCAATCTACTGTTAATGTCTAGCATTAGGCTTTTTGATTATAAGTGTATGACTTATACAATGCATCTGTTTCAAAGACATTAATTTCAAATAAACATATTTCTAGCTGTATGACCAACCGGCTATTAACAAAACAACTGATAAGGAAACATGGTGCTCCATCATGAAGTTCCCCTTTTATAAAGTCTTGGGTAACTGAATAACTGAATGCCTGAATGACCCCACTTTTCCCTTCTCACACCCTCATTCTAATTCTTATGGTTTAAATTTGTCAATAAGGAGGGAACCTGTGAATTTCCAGGTATCTCACCCTTAATCCTTAATAAAGGCAGAGTCCAGGCCTGTTTTCCTTCCCACTCTCTACCTGAAACTTTGCTGTGTGGCTCTCAGGTGTGTCATGTATCCTCCAGCGCTTGTGAGTAATAAATCTTGCTCTTCAAAATTCACTCATGATTTTGCTAAGTTGTGTCCTGCAGTCACAAGAGTTGGTCCGACCACATGGGCCCTGGTGGTGGTGGTGGTGGGGAGTATTTGTGGAGCTCGCTATGCATGAATGCAGGCCCAGGTAAGTGCCTTGGGCATCCCTAGCTAAGAACATCACTGTCAATAGGCTGAGATTCCATACAGCAGGCAAGAAATTCAGTCAGGTGTTTTCCTTTAAGTAACAGACTCACACACATCATTTTAAAGAAATATCTGGAAATACCCAAGTCTGAATAACCATAGTTTTTCCGTCACTTGCTCTTTCCAGTAAAATAAATATTCATTAAAAAAGTAACTGGTTCAGGGGCGCCTGGGTGGCGCAGTCGGTTAAGCATCCGACTTCAGCCAGGTCACGATCTCGTGGTCCGGGAGTTCGAGCCCCGCGTCGGGCTCTGGGCTGATGGCTCAGAGCCTGGAGCCTGTTTCCGATTCTGTGTCTCCCTCTCTCTCTGCCCCTCCCCCGTTCATGCCCTGTCTCTCTCTGTCCCAAAAATAAATAAACGTTGAAAAAAAATTAAAAAAAAAAAAAAGTAACTGGTTCAGGGGCACTTGGGTAGCTCACTCAGTCGATTAAGTGTCCAACTCCTGATTTTGGCTCTGGCCAAGATCTCATGGTTTGTGAATTCAAACCCCACATTGGGCTCAGCACTGGCAGTTTGAAGCCTGCTTGGTTCTCTTTCTCTCCCCCTCTCTGCCTCTCCTCTGCTCACAGTCTCTCTCCCTCTCTCTAAATAAGTAAGTAAATAAATAAAAATACAGTAGCTAGTTCAATTGCATCACAAATAATTGCTGAATTGATTTTGGTTGAGATAAACTTTACACAGTAGAAACGCTTTAAATACATTTTCTATTTCATCCTATAGAATATTCAAATAATGTGTGCTTTAGGATTCAGATACAGTAAAATTAATAATTGCTATCAGTTTATGAAGAATATTCTTAATTGAAACTAGCTTTAAAAAATTATATGTGTGTGGTGGTGAACAATACAATGACTTCTTGTTCATGTTGCCTGCTAGTCTGCTAGTACTGGGTAGTGTCATCCCTTGATTTGTGCCAAGATGCCAGCGGTTTTACCCATTATTGCTCTGACATCATTAATGCAAATGATGACACAGTGGAAAAGGCAAATAATATCACCATATTACTATGAAAGCAGTTTGGTGTTACAGATGACCTGTGAAGTTCTCAAGGACTCCCTGAGTGTTGCAGACCCCATTTAAAATTTTTTTATAAAATAAATACATGAAAGTAAATAAGTGTGATGGGGACATTAGTATTGGAAATGGGGATGATTTGTGATTTTGAATAGAGTTCCTTGTTTTGAGAATACTGAGAAGGTAATCTTTGAGTCATAAGAATGTCTGGGGGAAGAATTCACAAGGCAAAAAGTGTAACTAATGCTAATGCCCTAGGCATGTTTCAAGGTCAGTCAAAAGGCAAGTGTGAGGAGATAGAGTTGAGTGAATAATGGTTAATTAGAGAGTAACAAGGGAGGAAGATTATATAAAGCTTTGCAGGCCATAATAAGGATTTTTTTATCTTTTTACAAAACAGGAACATACAAGGTTTTTAGGAGAGGAGTTACATAACTTGGTTTAGATTTTGAAGGAATCAGTCTAGCTGTAGAACAAAGACAGTAAGAGTGCATGGGTGAAAATGCATCAATGTTCTACAATGAGACTATTGTAGTAATCCGGATGACATATCATTATGGTTTGGACCATAATGGTAGCAGTTGGGGTAGGCAGAATAAAGTAGTTGAGTTATGGGTATGTTTGAAAGATAAGGCTATCAGGAATTTCTAATAGATTGCATGGATGGTGCAAGAAAAAGATTAGTCAAAAAAGATTCTAAAATTCTTGGCTGGAGCATTTGAAATGACAATATTGCCATTACTCATTATAGTTACAACTGCAAATGTGTAAGTGTGAGGAAGACTAGTTTAGTTTTTAGATGCTACATGTGAAGTATCTTTTAGAGATATAACGTAAGATACTAGGTATTATGATTGGGTATGTGAGGCTGGATTGAAGGGTGAGTTCATGCTAGAGATAAAAATAAAGGAGGTTCTTTGTCATCAGACTGGGCGAGATCACCAAGGCAGTCAGTGTAGATTGAAAGAGATGAGAAATCAATACCTAACTCAGGACTCTACCAACATTAAGAAGTTGAATAGAAGAGGTATAAGTGAGGAGACTAGAAGAAGCAGGCAGTGAAGTAGGGGTTAATTCAAGAGTAAAAAAATGTTCTTAAGGTCAAGTGAAAAATAGTAGAGCTGATTTCTTATGTCAAATTCTATTGACAGTAAGATGAGAACTGAGAAATGATGGTTGAATTTAATAATATGGAAACTAACGGTGACCTTGGTAAAGAGTTCTCTTGGGGTAGTGCAGATAAAATTCTGATTAAATTGGGTCCAAGAGAGAATAAGATCTTTAACATTAAGCTGAAAGGCTTAGTACAGAGAGAACAGAACACTTTGAAGCAAAACACAGTAGAGCCCTTTAAAAAAAATCTATACTTCAACATCATATTGAGTTTTGTTATATAAATCAAGGCATATAGTATTCAATCAGACCAGTAGTAACTTTAGAATTACATGTCTGTTTAAAGTTTTAAAAATAGGAAAATAGGAAGCTCAGTAAGAAAATTATTATAGTTTTTATATACTATAAAATTTATAGTATGTTTAAAAAGGCACTCAACTCTCACAATATTATGGAAGCTGTAGTTTATCAAGACATTTAAAGACATGAAAGAAATAAAACTATACTGTCATTGCCAAAAGGATATAATTTTTCATCATTTTTAACTTTTCTTTTGCCAGGGGAAAATCTTTTGTAATAGGTAAAAGAAGCACAGAGAACAAATTAAATCAATTTTCTTCAGATGGTTTTGTTTTTTCTTAGTCTCTATGATAAATATAGAGAAGACAGTAGAGTAACATTAAGGGTATTTCAATGTGCAATTATCACATTAAATATACTTCAAAGAAATTAAGCAGTCCAAACAGGGATATCATTATTGATATATAATTTTCTCCTTCATACTTAGAGATTGTCTAACTTGTCCCACCATTCTTTAGTATTTTTAAACCTCTTAATTTATTTATGAATCCGTTTTTTTTTTTTTTTAACTCTTACTCTCTGAGGCGCCAGGGTGCCTCAGTCAGTGAAGCAACAGGCTCTTGATTTCAGCTCAGGTCATGATCTCACAGTTCATGAGATTGAGCCCTGTGTGGGTATGCATACTGACAGCCAGAGCCTGCTTGGGATTCTCTATCTCTGTCTCTCTCTGCCCCTCCCCTGCTTGCTTGCTCTCTCTCTCTCTCAAAATAAATTAAAAAACATAGAAAAGAAAGAAAGAAAGAAGGAAAGCAAGCAAGCAAGCAAGCAAGCAAGCAAGCTCTTACCCTCTACCAGGCACTTTTCCAGGAACTGGAAGAAAAGCAGGAAACAAAATTGCTGAAAGTGTATGCTTGCTGTGTATGTTGGTTTGCGATTTTAAAAAAAAACAGGAGTAAAACCACATGGAAAAACACAATAACTTGACTGTGAAAACTTGAATGTGAAATAAAACACATTTTCCTCCAAGGTTTTAAAATAACCTACATTTTGGTAAATTCTTATCTATGCTGTATCCCAGGTACATGACTTATCACATATATTATTTCAAAATGACAAACTCTTCTTGAATAAAGCATGTCTAGGGGCGCCTGGGTGGCTCAGTTGGTTGAGTGTCCGACTTCGGCTCAGATCATGATCTTGCGGTTGGTGAGTTCGAACCCTGCGTTGGGCTCTGTGCTGACAGCTTGGAGCCTGGAGCCTGCTTCGGATTCTGTGTCTCACTCTCCCTCTGCCCCTCCCCCGCTCATACTCTGTCTCACTCTCAAAAATGAATAAATGTTAAAAAAATGTTTTTAAATAAAGCATGTCTAATCCTCTTTAATTACAGTTGTAACATTTGTGGTCCCCATGTCTACTCCTGATGTGCTGTGACCATTACAGAATTAGAAAACTAAACTTGTACTTTAACCATATTTTGGCAACACAGCCAAAGAAAGATGGAATGGGATCTTGGAACAGATAAGAAATGGAGAACCAGGCTTGCAAATGGCTGGACACCACACATCTCTAAAAGATTAAGAAAAAGGAAGTGCAGAAACTATTTTGAGCTACAAGAGAAATTTGAGAAAATTATATTGATACAGCAAGGACAGTATTTAAAGACAAAAATTGTGAAGATTGTAATAAATTATTATCATAAAAACATCTCAGTGGATAGGATGGGTATTAGGATGATCATAATATTCATGGATCTTCATGCAAGTACACAGATATGTAATATAGCAAAAAAAAACTACAACAAAAATGAAGGAATTGAACATGATTCTTTTAGAAAAAAAATAGATTGAGTAAACAACAGCAACAAAAGAATAGAATGAAGAGTATTTGAATGACGCAATCGAAAATCTTGACCTAATAGATGGTATGGAACCATATACCCACAAGCCCAGCATTTGCATTATTTTTAAACATTTACAGAAATATTAATGAACAGCTTCCATGTATTAAGTCCTAAAAGAAGTCTCAGATAATTTAAAAAGAAAAAGCCTACCTCTACTAGATACTTTCCAAAGTGTGAAATATTAGCCAAAAATTTATTTCACTATTAAAACAAAATACACTTTCTAAATAATTCTTAGACAAGAAGAAAATAATAATTCATGTTATTTAATTATGTAAATATTACATATGTGGTATGATTAATTCAAGAAAATGTGTAAATTAAAAACAAAGAAAATGTATGAGGTTAGCATTTGGCTAATGCTAACAAAAGATTTATTTTAGGAGAACCTTTTCTATAAAACAAACTCAAGGAAAAAGAAAATAATTCTAAATAGAAAGAAAATTGTAGTTATTGTTTAGTAAAACCCAATGCTAATCTTTTGGGCTACTGGCAAGTTTGATTGCTGATACATACACAACCTTAGAAAACAAAAATAGGTTGGGGCACCTGGGTGGCTGGAAGTCGAACCTGACTTTGGCTCAGGTCAAAATCTCCTGGTTCATGAGTTTGAGCCCCACATCAGGCTCTGTGCTGACAGCTCTGAGCCTGGAGCCTGCTTCAGATTCTCTGTCTCCTGCTCTCTCTGCCCCTCCCCCACTCGCACTCTGTCTCTGTCTCTCTCAAAAATAAATAAACATTAAAAAAAATTAAAAAAAAGAAAACAAAAACAGGAAAATAAATTCAGATAGGGAGTAAATAGATAAAATTGTGAGAGTCTTTTGTACATAAATTTAGGCTAATCAACTAAAATGTTTAGATGAAATGAATTGTTTTCTAAAGACAAAAATAATCTACAGAGCAAGCCTTATAAGTAATTGGCAAGGCAGACAAAAGTCCTTTTCCTAAATAGATACAAGTCTTCGAAGATCTTATTGGTGAGTGTAACATTTCTGGAAAAGAATATAGAGAATATTGAACTCTCTCTAAACTATATAGCTGGAATGGGACAACAATTAACACAAAAATAAAAATTGCAATAAAAAAAAATTTCTTTCTGAGGGTGTAATCAATTGAGTCACCTTAAACAAAAACATGTAGGCTCTAATAAGCAGTGGTTCTAACGTGGTAAGGGTCTGATCCCAGAGCTTTTAGCAGTAGGCACTTCAGATTCATGGAAGGAAGTCGGCATCTGTAATTTTTACATGCTTCTAAAGCAGTTCTGTATGTCTCCACAGTGCCCTAATTTGAATATTATGCTAATACAAGCAAATTGGAATTCCAGTGTTTTATTCACCACTAGCTACCCTAGCCAGTCATGACCTGGAATTAGGAATGTGATTGATTATAATCTGAGTCTAATTCTCAAACAAGGTGTTGTTTCCACTGTGTTGTTTGGAATAGTTTATAAAAGTATGGAAAATACTTACATTAATGTTTTCCTTTACCTTTTTAGGTAAATTATTTTTATAAACACTTAAAATTGTTTTAAATAGTAAATAATAATTAATTTATTAAACTGGTCTAACTTCATGAGTGGATAGTTCTCTTGAGGGCTGTCCTTCTTCAGGAAAAAGAAGAAGCACACTGGGGAGAACGTATAATCCTCTGAGATGGGACATCATAAAATCGTAGCCTGTACGTCACACATGGATTGTTAGAATAAGAGCTGGTTCTTTCTCATGAATGCTGAGACCACCCCTGGGGAAACCTAGGATATTTTTTTTTCTTAATGCCAGTGCTAGAGTGACCTGGATATGTACTGGAAACTGCAAAGCTACATAGGCTGCCAACATAAGGGAGAAGACTAATTTCGTGTAGGCAGTAACTATAACCCAAGGTTTAGGTTAGGGAGATAATGAAGATGAGGTAGGGTTTCTAAGCTAAAAAACTCCTTTGTTTTAATGTTTATTTATTTTTGAGAGAGAGAAAGCGAGAGCACATGGGCGGGGAGGGGCAGAGAGAGAGGGGACAGAGGATCTGAAGCAGACTCTGTGCTGACAGCAGAGAGCTCAGTGAGATGGGGCTCATACTCATGAGCCTGTAAGATCATGACCTGAGTGGAAGTCAGACGCTTAACCGGCTGAGCCACCCAGGCGCCTCAACTAAAACGCCCTTTGAAAAATGTTCCGTCCATCTCTTCATGTCAGGCCAAAATTGTCTTTCTACGAAAGCCTATACACAGCGGTATGAAAAGAACAATTCAGAGGTATTTACAGATATTATGTTGAATGGGTTTTTTTGTAGACCTGCTTTACACATAACAATCCAAGTAGCCTTTATGTCCTGCCGTAAAATTTTCCAGTATTCCTCTTTAGCTTAGCTTTGGTATTTTTTACATGATGATTCTTATTTTCTTGATGCAGCTATGTAATTACTTTTCAGAAGCAAGAACACCAGGCCTGTTTTCTTATTTCTGTTGGGTTAGTGTTCATTTTGGCAGTTACTATAATTGCATATTACTGAATTCAGGGACACTGGCCAGAAAAATAAAATGGGAACTGGTGCAGCACTATTTTGATTCACATACTAGTTTCCCTATAAATGATTTCATGAGCAAAACACTCTGTCCAAAGGCTTCCAAAACCCCACAAAAGCAATGTGATCAAAAACATTTTTTTAACTCAAGACAAAACAAGTGGAAGAAAACTAAAACATAAAAGGAATAAAGCACTCTCCATAATTATACTTTCAAAAATGTTTCATTTCCCGCTAAATAGCACATATGTTTTCAATAGTACTTATTTTGAATGTTTAATGTTATTCATAGTTACTGAAGTATACTATTGTTAAGAATTAAATCCTATTACAGTAAGAAGAGCTCTCTTCTGTTAAACTAGTGTGAATAAATCACAAATCAAACTTCTTGAATACATTAGTTATTATGATTGTGATTTTTACATATGCAAATTTCAAGAACAGTTTTTCTGAGACAGGATCTTCATCTCAAAAGTGACAGGGGAGTGATTTATAAAAGCAAAGATTCTAGAAATGTAAATAGTTAATCTGTATTAACAAAGGAAAAAGTAATATACCCAAATAGTTACAAAATTACCATTAGGATTTGAATAATAGCTCAGACCATTTGATTCTTCTTATTAAAGGAATAACAAGACTTAATTTGTTAAAAAGTATTTATTATGCTGTTGCTTTGTATTAAGTTAATGTGAAAAGCTCAAACATAACATGGAATATTATTAATAATGCAACCACAAAATTATAAGATATATGATATGAGTGAGCAGAGTCTGATTTTTCTGTATGATCTTGTTGACACTTATTAGTTCAGGTGTCCATTCATCCTCTGTGATAGTAATTTATTGTCAAAATGTAGACTACACCCTTAAGCACTCAGTTTGCTAATTTCCCTGCTATAGTTATTCTTATATGGCTATTTTGTCATTACAAAAAATGCAGACAATGCTTATCAAATAAAAATTATTTAGATACACTGAATTCATATTTAAAGTACATTAACATAAGTGGAGGAAAAGCAACATTTTCCCGTTGTTTCTTTTTTACCTCATTTACCTGAATTTAAATAGATTTATTTCTTCATTTATACTTCATAAATAAAGAACAATCAGCAACATGTAATTCCACAGAAAAATCTCTATTAAGTCAAAGGAATGTTGGTACTTAACATGTTTTCCAAACTTATATTTCATTGGTGGAAAATTTGTAATCCTGAATCATTTTAGAGTTGACGGTCAGCACTTAATATTGTTAGAACTATTCTCTAAATTGACTTGTTTAGATTAAGCATTAGCATTTATGATACAAATTAAAAAGAAAATAATAAAATACACAATTTTATTGAAAACTGATTTGGGAAAATGTTTGGTTTATTTATGACAGTGGCTTATGTTTTTAATCAACTTTTTCTCAGGCTAATACTAAAATTATTTCATAATTCATCAGAAAATTTCTTGACAAAAAATAATTAAAGGATTTTCAGCAGAGGTTCAAATTGCTGGAGTAGAGAGGAAATCTTCATAGAATTAAAACGTCGCCAAACTTATCCACGAAGTAGACCAACTAGGACTATTAGGTCATTGTCACTTAGACCCAGGGGAGGCCTATAATACAGGTATTGTTGCACTTTGTGACAGAAAGTACAATTATGAAGAAGAAAAAACCCTCAATGCTTATAATTTAGGAATCAACTTGAAACCTAGTACTCGATTGAATTTATTACATAGCTTGAATAATCTCTATAATTACACGGTCAGTATTTGTCTCTGAATTTGTTCTAAGGTAATAGAGGCGTAACTACAGTGAAAAGTAAGAAGTCAGTCATACAAAGAGACTGAGGGAAAACAGACTAAGGTGGCAAGTATTTTATCACACTAGCAGGGAAGAATTTCACTCTTTTGTAATATCTCATAGCCTTGCAAAACAAAAAGGAAAAAGGCAAAATTAGGTATTCATTGTAACAATTATTAATCACCCTTTATAGGTCAGATGTTGTTTTAGTTTGGAATATATAAATGATGGGTTTCAAAGCAGGTGACCCCAAAAGGTGCTACTCTGGCAGATTGATTATTTTGAGTTAAAGTTACGTAAGAAATAGTCCATGCAAGGACACTCTAACCCTCCTTTCTCCATGAATGTAGGAAATGAATCTCCCATGTGAAAGGGTGTCCTCCCAGCATAAAAAGGAAAGGAGACATCCTTACCACCAGAGAGAGAGAATTTGGAGCTAAGAAGGCTATATAAACAAGACTTGTTTGTTACTTGTTACTTTCTCTCCAATTTCCTACCCTAAGCTCAAACTTCTTTGTCTTATCAATTCTTCACAAATTTATTGTTTCCTTGTCAAAAGGGTATAAAAGCTGTCTACTTTGGTCATTTCTTTGGGTCTTATATCTTTTAGACTCCCTTATGTATGAAATAAGATTAAATTTGTTTTTCTCCTGTTAATCACCCTTTTATTACAGGGGATGTCTCTGCCAAGAACCTAGAAATGTAGAGGGAAATTTATTTTTCCTCCTCTGCATGAGTAAGCTTGTGATGTTTTCCCAGCTGAAGTGTGCGTTTTATCCAAGGGAACAGTCACTGAAGTGAATTACTGTAATAAAAGTCAACAGACTTCCAAGTAAAGATACAAACAAGCAACTATGGAGCACATGCTGGGGAGAATTAAATTTTGACATTCATTTCCTAAGGAAAATTGATATTGGGGTAAAAATTTGAGAGATAAGATGGCATGCTGGGGATTTATAAAAGTAGTATAGAGAAAGGCCTGAGAGACAATATGTACAAAGGCAAGGTGGGAAGGCACTTCTCAACGGAACAAAATCTTCAGTGTAGATTGGCTATAGAGTGTTCATGGTTAGAAGGAGAGAACCTGACACCCATTCAATCATGTGATACACACACAAGAAGGCAAATATTCATCCTTTTACTATGCACTGTTATGTGTTGTCAATTATACATAAGGGTGACACATTTATTTGTATATGTGCAACTTGGGCTAGTTTCTGGTAGAAGCTTTAAATATCAAGGATCAATAATTGATATGCATTGCTTTCACTTTTTTTTTTTTTGCATTTGCTATCTGTGAGCTCATATCTTTTTTTTCTTTTTCAAGTTTTTATTTAAATTCTAGTTAGTTAACATACAGTGTAATATTAATTTCAGGTGTAGAATTTAGTGATTCGTCACTTACAAACAATACCCAGTGCTCATCATGAGTGCCCTGCAAAGCTCATTTTAATTCTTTTAGTTCAACTAATACTTTAGTTTTGTTTGGTTTCATTTACATTTATCCCTATATACACAATGACAAAAATCTATAATCATTTATAAAATATCACTAAAGAGGTGATGTTTGATCATTTATTTAATCAATAGAATTGTTAACTTGGGGTTAGTGGGATTAAAGTGTGTTGTCTTCCTTTTATTTACTGTCCTTACAATATGGCAGAGAACGATAAAACAGTACCTTTCAGTATAGTAAAATATATTACTGCTTCTGGGTAACTATATGTTGATGCAGATGTTAAATCTAATCTAATCTAAATTGTATGTGGATATTAGTAATTAAGACATTAATACACTAGCTGTTACTTGGGATTGTGTTAATTATTTTTTATATTGGAAAAAATCATTTTTCATTAACTACAGAGTTAAATTTTATTTTTCTCAAAATAGGAACAATAGACATAATCTGAGAGTAAATTTTGTGTTTATAGGTTCTAAGGGGATACAGTTTAGAACAGAGTAACTCAACTAGAATCTTCAATTATCTCAACACACTGAGACACTTTCTGCAAAAATGTACTAAATTTTGGGGCACCTGGGTGGCTCAGTCGGTTAAGCGTCTGACTTTGGCTCAGGTTATATCACAGTTTGTGAGTTTGAGCCCCGCAATGGGCTCTGTGCTGACAGGTTGAAGCCTAGAGCCTGCTTAAGATTCTGTGTCTTCCTCTCTCTCTCTCTCTGCCCTTCTCCCGCCTAAACTCTGTCTCTCTCTCTCCCCAAAATAAATAGACATTTAAAAAATGTGCCAAAATTCATTGACTCTGCTGCATATGCTGCAGTGTCCTACTCATATATGTGGCACTTTTCTGTGTACTCCATTGATTTTAAAGTGCTAGGAGCAGCATCTCTGTGTCTTACTTCCCAATGCTACTTCTAGAACCTTCTATTCTTCCTCAAATCAAACAACTTTGAATCTGATGTCATCAGAATAAACCCATCCAGATGTTTTTAGACACCCAAGCTGGCCTTCTCATTCTATGAGGATAAAAACCTTGATTAGAGTTCCAATTCCCAAATTTTGTGCTTTGATAATTCTTGATGATTTCAATATCCATGCAGATGAAAATTTCAAAACTCAGATCTCTCAACTCCTTTTTCATTCTGCCCTAGCCACTCATTCCCATGACTATACCTTAACTATCATACTATCAGTAACAAATTGCACTTTCTCCGTAATTAAAATTTAAGAACCCCACTCTTCAATTAGCGCCTCCATTATTTCCAGTTTCCTTTTCTAATATCTTGATCTCAATAGTCCTTTGACTCTCCAAAAACCTAAACTCATTAACACTACTGAATTTACATTGTTTATCACTGGGTACTTCTTTAATACCATCAAACACAATCTGATATGCTGTGTTTTCACTTTCATTCAGTGCAAATAGTTATTCACTATTTGTTTTATTCTCTGATATATGTCCCTTTTTTAGGGTTGTGCCATTTAGTTTTACAACATTTGAAGGTTTTTCTATATATTTTTCTGCTATTGATTTCTACTTAAATTATGTACTCAGAGCTCATATGTCACATGACCTAAATATTTTTATATTTAGTAAGAGTTGTTTTATACTTTAGAAAATAGTATATCTTGGTAAATGTTTTGGGTACATTTGAAAATGATGTGTATTCTACTCTTGTTTGTTGGAGGCAATGTTTTACAAATATAAATTAGATAAAGCTGTTTGGTAGTGGATTTTAGATTTTTTTATATCCTTGCTGATTTTATGCCTACTTATTCTATTAATTATTGAGAGAAGGGTATTGACATATCTGATTATAGCTATGAATTGTTTACAGTTGTCAATTTGTTTCTCCTTGAAGAACTTTTGCTTCATGGATTTTGAAACTCTGTTATTAGGTTCATGCATGCTCAGGATTGTTAAGTCTCTTGAAGAGCCAATCCATTTGTCATTATGAAATGATCTATTATTTATCACTGGCAATATTCTTTGTTCTGAAATTGACTTTGACATTTTTTATATAAAGTCCAGCCTTCTTTGACCACTACTATCACAGTATATATTTTCCCATAACTTAAATCTTAACCTATGGATATCTTTATATGTGAAATGTTTTTTTCAACAAGCAGCATATAGTTGGATATTGCTTTTTTATCCAATGTGACATTCTCTGCCTTTTAGTTGCTGGGTCTCAGTCATCATATTTTATATGATTATTAATATTATGCTTAATGTATCATCTTACTATTTTTCCCAACTGATCTTTGTTTCCATATTCCACTTTTTTACCTATTAGTATTATGCTGACTACTAGCAGAGGCCATGTGTAGTTATCTAAAATATTCCCCAGTTCAGCTTTCTCCATACCCTCAAGGTAAGAAATATCCTGATTTCTGCCATGTTTCATCCTTTCTGTCCTGCAGCCTAGAAATTCTCTCAAGATAATAAGCTGGGATAATTGTAGGGCTCATCTCATTTGTTTTCCATTTTTCAGATTGTTTCCCAATTTTATAATTTAACATAACCCTTACTTGTTCCTCTCCACCCTTTCAACCCATGTCCAGGCACTGTTTTATTTTTCCCCTCCCAAATTAGTTTTGGAAATACTATATATATATATATATATATACATATATATATATATATATATAGTATTACATACTGTATATGTATATATGTATATATATATATATATATATATATATATATATATATATATATATATAGTATTACATACTGCTCAGCTAAAATTAAAATAAGACAATGGGAGTGCCTGAGTGGTTCCATTGTCTAAGCCTCCAAGTCTTGGTTTTGGCTCAGGTCATGATCTTAGGGTTTGTGAGTTTGAGACCCATATTGGGCTCCGTGCTGACAGCTGCTTGGGATCTTTCTCTCCCTCTCTCTCTGCCCCTCCCTGGCTCACTCTCTATGTCTCTCTCAAAATAAGTAAATAAACTTAAAACATTTTTAAAAATAAAATAATGATTTAGTTTATTAATTTGTTTTCAAACACTCATTTGATCTCCATTCTACACTTCCAGCCTTTTACCCTAATATCAACATGTGTCTGTAGCCTTACACCTGCCTTAGATCTGCTCAGTACTTTTAAGTTTGATTTTATTTTTGATAAGAATAAGCATATCTGTTGTCTAATGTTAAGATCCTGACTTTAGAATTTGAATACTGGCTTGAGACCTTGGGTAAGGCATTTAATCTTTCTACCCTCTCTTTCCTCCATAGTAAAACAGTGATCTAAATTGCACCTACTTGAGGTTGTTGTGAAATTAGATAAGTAAAAAACAACATGGAATATAGAAAAATTAGTGTTACTCTTATTAAATAACTAAAAATTATTTTGATGATACTTAGAGAAAATGTATTCTTAATGGTTCAGATATGTTTATTTTATTAAACTATATAAGAATAAACCACAGAACAAATTATCTATTCAGTCTAAAGTCCCATCTATCCTAGTGGTACCCAGAATTCATTTTTGAAAGAGCCATCCATAATTGCTCTGTATGAAGTAATGACCTTCGTGACAGCCGACCTCAGTTCACTACCTCAAAAGAGAGTTTTTGGCCAATTTTCCTCAGTTCCAGTGACTGTAGGGAGATGATCACAGCAGGTTTGCAAATAAAAAACAAGATTTCTCTCTTCTTGGTCCATTACTTATAAAATTGAGATGTTAAAATGCTTTTGGAATCACTTGGACTAGCCCAAATGATGATGGCTTGAAGTTTTCTTGGAGTTTTTCATACATCATCTGCTCCAAAATGAAATAATGATTCCTAATGTAGTCCTCACTCAAGGCACAAACAAATATGTTACTAATGAGCATTTTCTTTAATGGAGTGGGTCTTATTATAGAGAAAAAAGAAAAAAAAGCTCATTATTCCTTGGCAAATCTACCTTAATACATGCTTTTGTGGATTCATAAGAATAATAATGATTTGTGCTCTGCAGAAACATATGCAATTAGATTTCTCAACACAAAGAGAACAAAACAACAAAAACTCAGGGTATCAGTGGATCTTCAACTGTGAATTGATAGTCAATTGATGTGTATAATTACACAAATTTTTTAAATAAAAATAACGTGGAACACGACTTGAGGTTGATAGTGGTGACTAAAGTTTTATTTTTGCATTTTAGTGAAGATCAATTGGAAATCTTTGATTATCAAGTCAAAATAGTAAGCAATAAATATCATAAGGAGTTGAGAAATCTAAATCTGTTGCAAACACATTATCAACAATTTTTCTTCTGAGGGAAACTTTCAAAATGTACCTAAAACATGCAAAAAGACACAGAGGGAGAGGGAGAGAGAGATATGAAGTATGGATTCTATCTAATGTTTATGTTATGTGTGTGTGTAGATAGCTGATGAATAAATGATGATGAAGGAAGGAAGGAAAGAAGGAAAGAAGGAAGGAATCAAGGAAAGGAAGGAAGGCAGGGATGGAGGGAGGGAGGAAGGAAGGAAGACAGGTTGGTGTTTATGCAAGTGTGAGTGTGTGTGTGTGTGCATTTTAAATTAATAGTTTCATATTTTCAACATTTTCTAAACAGAAGCAAAGTTAAAGGTATATTTAATGATTCCCTTCCTTCTTATTATTTTGCACTAATTAAGAAAGAATGATGGTTTCAGGTGTTCTAGTCATATTGGAGTAATTTTACGATTGAAAAAAGACGCTGAAAAAGAACAAACACAGGAAAGAATTCCATGTGGAATATGCATCTGCTTATTTGTCTTAAATCCTGGATTTTAAGGTAGCTTAGAACGTGTTAAAATTTTAGAACTTATCAAAATGAAGATCATTTTGTAACGAGGAAAGGAAGGAAATCATTTGTTTAAATAGTTCTTTAGTTATTAATTGTTGCTATTTTATCAGTGCTTTATATCAGAAAAGGATCACCTTTGACAAAAAAATCCTTATATTTCAAGAGAAAGATTTAAATGGCATTTATATATCATATAATTTCAATCAGTTTTAAGAACTAGGGTTAACTATATTCGTGCCAGTTATGGCACGAATCAGTCTTAAATACCAATAACACACTATAACAGGTATGTGGGGCCCGTCCAGTGACCAGATTGTCCCCGGATTCATATTCCATCCCTTCAATGGAAGGCAAATTTGGTGGCATGAACATTCATGATATATGAATTTTGTAAAATCTTATTGAATGAGTAAAATTAATATGTCTAGGTCTCAGGATTTTACATTAGAATATAACATACCTGTCTTACTTTTGTACTGAAAATCAAATGAAAGCCAAATATCAAGAATGAAATATTCAAAATTCTCATTTTATCAGCCATATCTTGTTTCTCTTTTTGTCATGAAAACCTTATTCAACCCCAATCCAAGGAGATCTGCCTGACATGGGCAGCTGGAGACAGGGTCTCTTCATGGTATGGGAAATAACTGATACTTGATATAACTATTTTGAGTAAAATTAGGAAAAACAAAATTTGGCCTGTAAATTTTTTAATATGTAACCTGCTAATTCATCAATCCTGTTTTCATGGTCAAGATTCCATTTTTCAGGTTATCAGACTCAAGAGAGTAGGAGAGAGGGCTCTTTATAGCTGGGCCCACCAGTAAGAATAAAACCATATTGACCAAGTATTACACAGAATTAAATCTCTTAAATTTTAAGAGACTCTCTATTCTAGCATCTATAGAGCTTTGAATCTTTTGATCAACTACCACTAGATCCGAGAATACAGATATACTGTCTGGTGATCAGACTATACAGAGCAGGTGTTTGATGCCGCCCTCCCTTCAAATAAGTTAGGAAATAAGATTTCAGTGTTTCAACTTTTGCCTCTAATAAAAGGGTTAATATTTTCATCCTTATATGTTGTTCTACCAAGATAACATTTGATGTTTTTGGCATCTGAAAGTAAATATCTTAAGAGCATGGTATTTGCCATAGTATATCGAACATACGTTACTTCCAGCCTAAAATCCCGCATAAACCTATCTGTGGCTCCACTTGGACGTTCAGCAAGATGTTCTACATCCCTTGTTTGCACAACAAGCGTCTATAAAAATAGCCTGCCAGGAACATGGACAAAATAGGTACATAGTACTTATGAGCATTCTACAGGCATCAGGCAAATGATTTAAATCTCTGTACTTAACCTGTGTAACAACCTGCATGGAATGCTGAAGCCAAGATCTCATAACTACTGTTCCCAAATAAAAACAAGGCAAAACACTAAAAACTAAAAGTGTGGTTTTATTATAAATGTTTGTAAATTCATTTAGTAGGGAATCATGCTTTGAACTGCTACATTAGTCTTCTTTTATCCAACCAAATGAAAATATCCACGTGCTCCCTGCAGAAATATTAATAGGTTTGTTTATGAGGTGTAATATAGCCTGAAGTCTATGTTTTGTATTACTTATCAAATTAAAAAAATACATTAAAATACACATTTGGTCCCTTGGCTAGGGGTCATGGAATTGGGAGAATATGCCTGTATTGCTCCCATGTCATTATCATTACAGTACATTAGTGAGAGAGTATGATTATAGACCAACCTATTAGTGGCTTATTCTACTTAGAAGATGTTGTAGAAACAGTAATTAATTATCAGCAGCAGCAGCAGTAGCAACAGTAACAGAGGCAAATTCTCACTTTAATGGAAATAAATGAGTTGTCTCTTGATGAACCAGAGAGTAATTCACCTCTTCTTAATTGTATATTTATGACAATAAGTTTTTAAAGAAAACTAGTTATATGTTCCTCTTCTGCTTCATCTTCTTTTCTGCTGAATAGAAATAAATTTGCTCACACATGTTAAGGAGTCTGAGGCAGGACAGTAAAGTGTAGCAGGTATTCAAGTCAGTTTTAGTGGGCTTTTCCTGGAACACCTGGTTTACTTTCTCTAGCAGATACTCTAAATTATAGAACCAATCTTATTATTATTTTTTTTTAATTAGAGAAACTTGGTATTGAAGATACCTAGAGTAAAATTTCTGTCCAAATATAGCATCTTTTGGAAGATTTTTGGGAATAAAATCCAATTGGTTTTCATTTTGTTTTCCCTAAAAATATTCCCCTTTTATTTTATTTATTATTTATTTTTTTAAAACATAATTTATTGTCAGGTTAGCTAACATACAGTGTATGCATGTGCTTTTGGCTTCGGGAGTAGATTCCCATGATTCATCGCTTACATAGAGCACTCAGTGCTCATCCCAACAAGTGCCTTCTTCAATGCCAATCACCCATTTTCCCCTCCCCTCGGCCCCCCATCAATCCTCAGTTTGTTCTCTGTATTTAAGAGTCTCTTATGGTTTTCTGCCCTCCTAGTTTGAAACAATTTTTTCTCTTTTCCTTCCCCCATTGATTTCTGTCAAGTTTCTCAAATTCCATATTTACGTGAAAACATATGATATCTGTCTTTCTTACTGACTTGTTTCACTTAGCATAATACCCTCCAGATCTATCCACGTTGTTGCAAATGGCAAGATTTCATTCTTACTCATTGCCAGGTAGTATTCCATTGTATATGTAAACCACATCTTCTTTGTCCATTCATCAGGTGATGGAAATTTGGACTCTTTCCATAATTTGGCTATTGTTGATACCACTGCTATAAACATTGGGGTACATGTGCCCCTGTGAATCAGCACTCGTATATCCACTGGATAAATTCCTAGTAGTGCTATTGCTGGGTCATAGGGTAATTCTATTTTTAATTTTTTGAGGAACCTCCACACTGTTTTCCAGAGCAACTTCACCAGTTTGCATTCCCACCAACAGTGCAAGAGGGTTCCTGTCTCTCCACATCCTTTGCAACATCTATTGTTTCCTGAGTTGTTAATTTTAGTCACTCTGACTGGTATGAGGTGGTATCTCAGTATGGTTTTGATTTGTATTTCCCTGATGATGAGTGAGGTTGAGCATCTTTTCAGGTGTCTGTTGGCCATCTGTGTGTCTTCTTTCGAAAAGTGTCTATTCATGTCTTCTGCCCATTTCTTCATTGGATTATTTGTTTTTTGGGTGTTGAGTTTGGTATGTTCTTTATAGATTTTGGATACTAACCCTTTATCTGATATGTGATTTCAAAATATCACCTCCCATTCTGTTGGTTGTCTTTTCATTTTGTTGATTGCTTCCTTTGCTGTGCAGAAACTTTTTATCTTGATGAGGTCCAAATAGTTCATTTTTGCTTTTATTTCCCTTGCTATTGAGTAAGAAGTTGCTGTGGCTAAGGTCAAAGAGGTTGTTGCCTGTTTTCCCTTCTAGAGTTTTGATGGCTTCCCATCTGACATTTAAGTCTTTCATCCATTTTAAGTTTATTTTTGTGTATGTTGTAAGAAAGTTGTCCAGTTTCATTCTTCTGCATGTTGCTGTCTAGTTCTCCCCAGCACCATTTGCTAAAGAGACTCTTTTTTTCCATCGGATATTCTTTCCTGCTTTGTCAAAGATTAGTTATCCATACATTTGTGGGTACAATTCTGGGTTCTCTATTCCATTGGTCTATATGCCTGTTTTTATGTGAATACCATACTGTTTTGATAATTACAGATTTGTAGTACAAGCGAAAGTGTGAGGCCTCCCACTTTGGTTTTCTTTTTCAACATTACTTTGGCTATTCAGGGTATTTTGTGGATCCATACAAATTTTAGGATTATGTGTTCCAGCTGAGAAGAATGCTGGTGCAATTTTGGTTGGAATTGCATAGAATGTGTAGATTGCTTTGGGGAGTATTGACATTTTAACAATATTGTTCTTCCAATTCATGAGCATGGAGTGTTTTTCCATTTCTTTGTCTCTTCTTCAATTTCTTTCATAAGTTCTCTATAGTCTTCAACATCATTGTTTAGGTTTATTCCTAGGTATTTTATGATTCTTGTTGCAATTGTAAATGGGATCGATTTCTCTTTCTGTAGCTTCATTATTGGTGTTTAGAAATACAATGCTTTCTGGACATTGATTTTGTGTCCTGGGACTTTGCTGAGTTCATGTATCAGTTCCAACAGCTTTTCAATGGAGTGTTTTGGGTTTTCCATGTAGAATCATGTCCTCTGCGAAAAGTGAATGTTTGACTTCTTCTTTGCCAATTTAGATGCCTTTCATTATTTCATTTTGTTGTCTGATTGCTGAGGCTAGGACTTCCAACACTATGTTAAACAACAGTGATGAGAGTGGACATCACTGTCGTGTTCCTGATCTCAGGGGAAAACCCTCAGTTTTTCCCCATTGAGGATGAAGAAGGGCATTATATCATAATTAAGGGGTCTATTCATCAAGAAGAGCTAACAATTGTAAATGTTTCTGCCCCCAGCTTGAGAGCACCCAAATATATAAATTAATTAATCACAAACATGAGCAATCTTATTGATAATAATATGGTAATTTCAGGTGACTTTAATACTCCACTTACAACAATGGACAGATCTTCTAGGCAGAAAATCAATTAAAAAAGCAATGGCTTTGAATGATACACTGGACCAGATGGACTTGACAGATATAGAATTTTTCATCCAAAGGCAGCAGAATACACATTTTTCTTAAGTGCACATGGGGCATTCTCCAAAATATGTACATACTGGGTCACAAAATAGCCCTCAACAAATATAAAAGAATTGAGATCATACCATACATATTTTCAGATCACGATGCTATGAAACTTGAAATCAACCACAAGAAAAAATTTGGAAAGCCTCTAAATGCATGGAGGTTAAAGAACATCGTACTAAAGAATGAATGGATTAACCAGGCATTTAAAGAAGATATTTAAAAATATAAATGGGAGCAAATGAAAATGAAAACATGACAGTCCAAACCCTTTGTCATATAGCAAAGGCAGTCCTAATAGGAAAATACATTACAGTTCAGGCCTATCTCAAGAAGCCAGAAAGATCCCAAATGCACAACTTAACCTCACACCTAAAGGAACTAGAAACAGCCAAGAAACCCCAAAGCCAGCCAAAGAAGAGAAATAATAAAGATCAGAGTGGAAATAAACAATATAGAATCAAAAAAAAAGTAGAACAAATCAATGAATCTAAGAGTTGTTTTTTTTAAAATAAACAAAATTGATAATCTCCTAGCCAGACTTCTCAAAAAGAAAAGAGAACCCAAATAGATAAAATCATGAAAGAGGACAGATTACAACCAACACCACAGAAATCCAAACAATTATTAGAGAATACTATGAAAAGTTATATGCCATCAAACTGGACAACCTGGAAGAAATGGACAAATTTCTAGACACCCACACACCACCAAAACTCAAATGGGAAGAAATAGAAAATCTGAACAGACCCATAACCAGTGAAGAAATTGAAGCAGTTATCAAAAAACTCCCAACAAATAAGAGTCCTGGGCCAGATGGCTTCCTAGGGGAATTCTACCAGACACTTAAAGCAGACTTAATACCTATTCTTCTCAAGCTCTTCCAAAAATTAGAAATGGAAGGAAAGCTTCCAGACTCATTCTATGATGCCAGCATTACCTTGATTCCCAAACCAGACAGAGACCCAACTAAAAAGAATTACTGGCCAATATCTCTGATGAACATGGATGCAACAATTCTCAACAAGATACTAGCAGACCAAATTCAACAGGAAACAAAAAGAATTATTCACCATGATCAAGTGGGATTCCTTCCTGGGCTGCAGGGCTGGTTCAATATTCACAAATCAATCAGTGTGATTCATCACGTTAATAGAAGAGAGGATAAGAACCACATGATCCTGTCAATAGATGCAGAAGAAGTGTTTGACAAAATACAGCATCCTTTCGGGGCACCTGGGTGGCTCAGTCCGTTGAGAGTCCGACTTTGGCTCAGGTCATGATCTCGTGGTCTGTGAGTTCGAGCCCCGTGTTGGGCTCTGTGCTGACAGCTCAGAGCCTGGAGCCTGCTTCTGATTCTGTGTCCCCCTCTCTCTCTGCCCCTCCCCTGCTCATGCTCTGTCTCTCTCTCTGTCAAAAATAAACAAACATTAAAGAAAATACAGCATCCTTTCTTAATAAAAACCCTCAATAAAGTCGAGATAGAAGGAATATACCTTAACATCATAATTTTCCCCTTTTAAATCATTTCCCAAAGTTTATGTGTTTTTGTCATGTTGAATAGTATGGGAGTTTTCAAGCTATCCTAAAATTTTGGGGGGACAAAGTAAGATGTGCTAAAAAGTAGTTCATATATAATTTGTGTATGTTTTTCATTTAGTATCATAACAAAAATCTTGTGTGGTATTGAAAAGGTACATAAACATAGTCTTAGTTCAATGACTTTACAAGTTTACATTTCTCCATAATTCACTTTATCATTTACTATTTTAGTCCTTTGAGCTTATTTCCAATTCACTGTTATTAAAGATAATTATGTGATTAACATAATTGTGTGCAAAGTGTAGAATACGTTTTGTATTACGTGTATTGATTTAGGAAAATAGAGTAGAGGATGTTGAAAGAGGGAAAGAAGGGAGTTTAATAAAAGGCAGTGTGTAAATTTTTCAAAATGAATGTATGCTCAGAAGACATTAGACATTAGATTAAAATATATAAAATCTCTGGGGGCACATGCCTTTCTAGATATGGAGACAGATAAAGTAGGGAAAAAGGAGTGGTCCCGACATGCTCAGGCATGAAGCCTGACCAGCCAGAAACAAAATCATACTGTTCCTTTCACTGAGAGAAATGTTGAATTAAACCATGTTTGTAATTGTTTTTAATGACTTGTAAACATCTGACTTTAAACGTAGTTGTGTTAGACAAATTCAATCTATGTCTTTATATCTATGGTCACGAAGTAAATCCATTCCAAAATTTTAGATCAGTCATTATTTTATATGCTAAAGTATTTATTTGATTTCTAAGAATTCCATAAATCATTAATGTTTGTAAAATATTTCAAATGCTGGAGAAGTATAAAATAATCAAGTAAATAAATCATACTACTATCTGTTAATACTACATTTCTCCGAGAAATTTATGTTCCTACTTAATGAAATTATTTCCTATCTTCTTTCCTCCCTCTTAGACCTTAAATAATTCAATCTTCTGCTCCTACCCTGAGATTTGCCTCATAATTTGCTAAGAAAATTATACAAACCAGACTCCTAAAATGCTTCATATTTGCAATACCACATTCCCTGCACCTTTACTCGTATTTCCTGCCTTCGATTCTCTTATAAGGAAAACTGTACTTCCTGCTCGCATGAAAGCCTTGTCCAAACCCTCAACTTTTTCTCTAATTCCCCTATTCCCTAGGCTTCTTAAAGAATTAATTCCTGAAATAATCTTTACCCAGAATCTTAGATTTCTCCTACTGTACTAGATCATTTCTGTTAGCATTAAAACAAGTCTAGGAGCACCTGGGTGGCTCAGTGGGTTAAGCATCCCACCCTGGCTCAGGTCATGATCTCATGGTCCATGAGTTTGAGCCCGGCGACAGACTCTGGCCTGTCAGCACAGACCTTGCTTTGGATTCTGTGTCTCCTTCTCTCTCTACTCTTCCCCTGCTTGTGCTCTGTTTCTCCCTGTCACTCAAAAATAAATAAACATTTAAAAACAACAACAGCAAAAGGAATATCTGTTCTTAAACTAAAACAAACAAAAGTAGAAAAAAATATTTAATTGCGCATCTGTTCATATTTATCACCCCATTTTTCTTTCCCTTTCACAGTGAACATTTTAGAAATTATATTCTGTTATATTCTATATAAATGGACTCTAACTTTCTTACCTCCAGTCTGTAGTCAGTTCCTATTGGACTTCTGCTCCTATGTTCCACTAGAACTGCTCTGGCTTAGCCAAAGCAGAGGTCACATGAAATGTTTCCTGATCTCAGTATTTAACATAGCTCCCTTCCTGATACACAAACTTCTCTTTGTCCCAAGGACAAAATACTTTTTTTTTTTTTTAACATTTATTTATTTTTGAGAGACCGAGAGAGGCAGAGCGTGAGCAGGGGAAGGGGAGAGAGAGACACACACAGAATCTGAAGCAGGCTCCAGGCTCTGAGCTGTTTGTTAGCACAGAGCCTGATGCCAGGCTCAAACTCACGAACAAGACCATGACCTGAGCTGAAGTCGGATGCTCAACCGACTGAGCCACCCAGGAGCCCCAAAATACTTTTTTAAAAAATTTTCCATCAGTGTCACCCTATTGGCTCCTTCTTCTCTCCCTTACTTCTCATGTAGTAATTCACGGAGCTTAATTCTGCCCCCCACGACTTTGTTCTTAATATGTTATTGTTTGGTGATCTCCTCTAACTCCATAAACATTAAATAGCATCCATGTGATAAAAACTCCTAATATCATTTGTACAGGACACCCGGTATCCCAGGTTACAGGCACACGTATATGACATAAGTCTCTTAAATTTAATATGCCCTCTAGAAATATTATTATAAGCTTAATAAGTCTTGGGGTGCCTGGGTGGCTCAGTCAGTTAAGCGTCTGACTTTGGATCAGGTCATGATCTCCTGGTTCGTGAGTTCAAGCCCCACATCAGGCTCTGTACTGACAGCTCAGGGCCTGGAACCTGCTTTTGACTCTGTGTCTCTCTGTCTCTCTACCCTCCCCCCCCCATCTCTCTCTCTCACAAAAATAAATAAACATTAAAAAAATTTAAAAAAAGTCAAATTAATGAGTCGTGTATTCTTCTTGTAACCTGTTTCCCATCAAGGTGTTCCTTCAATCAACTCCATTTTACTGAATGTTACTATCCTCCACTATTACTAAATCCCCAAACCTCAGAAGCACCCTTAATTATTTTCATTTCCTTAACACCCACATCTATTACATTAGGAAGTCCTATCACTTTCTCTCCAAAATAAAACTGGATTTTGCCAAATTCTATCCATTTCCAGGGGCAGTATTCTAGTCCAAGTAATAATTGCTTCTACTTTCTTAGCTTGATTCCATGCTTTCCCATGTGTCCCTATGGTAGATTTTCCCTTTTAAATAGTCAATGTGATAATCCAAAATTATCCAAACTCAAATTAGATCATAAAATTTTCTTGCTTAAAAACCCTCATTGACTTCTCATTGCGCTTGAAAAATAGACACACTTTTACATAGTCATCAAGACACCGCCTATATTTAGCCTCCTACTCAAATATATGCTTAGATTATTTTGTTCTCTTTCCCCAGATCTTAACACCTCTGTATTGCTGTTCTCATTTAGGACTCAACTCAGAATTCACCTGGGCATGGCCAGGACTGTCAGAGAAATTTTTCGTAAAGCTAATGGTGAACAAGAAACATAACTATGGCTGGGTATTCACTTTTTTCTTGGTCTTCAGAGGAATCTTTGATTTGTTCTAAAACAACACTCAAAGACAGGAAAGTTCACAGGCATAAGCACTTCTGAGTTGGCAGAATTTTTCTTCACTTTGGCTCCTGCAGCACTGAATTTCCAATCTGTCTCTGTTAGCCATGTACACCCATATCATCATTTTTCTTGCAGCCGAATTGATTTGCATACATTCTTAATACTTGAATGTTAAATATAAGCAAAAGTAAACTCAACTGAATTAAAAATCATTGTTCTCTCTAACCCCTAAATCAGCATTAGTGTAAGAGACCTAGCCTACCCCACCCTATCTTACATGGAATAAGGTCTCTGAGACAGGAGGAAAGGGCCTAACTGTCCGAACGCCCCTGCTTAATTCTCTGCCCACCAATTTTCTCCATCTTTTACATCAGTTTCATTTTCTGGTGACACTTACCAGTATCTGAACATGGATTATGTATACACTTACTTACATATTTATCATCTCTCTCTCATGTACACAAAAGTTAAGTTCTGTTAAAGCAGAGATTCCTATCTTATTCCTTTTATATTCCTAGTTTGATAGACTATAGTAACTCATAATAAGTAGATGTTCACTAACTATGTTTTACTGAAGGAATAAATATAGCTAAATTCATAATACCTTCCAGAGGCTCTCACTTAATTGTTATTCTTGGTTAACATATAAAAAAGATAAAGTATTTAATGCTGTATAATGTGATAATTACTTATGCATCTTCCTTCCATTTTCTCTAGCATGTTTACAATTTTATTCACCTGCATTCATTATACTGATTAATGTACTTGTAGTAAAATAAGTCTCTATGGATGAATAAATTTCATGCCGGTTATCATAATTGAGAACTATAATTGGATCATAAAAATTATCATTTATGTGGAGAGATATATTTGGACAACATACCCTTAAACCAAAGTAATAATAATAAGATCAGAGAAGTAAATAAATGAAATAAATGTGTCATTTGCATATAACATTTATTATTGGCATAGAACAATGCCTTGTCATTGGTGTAATTAAAAATAAAAAAACATTTGATTATAACTCAGGAATTAGGCACATATCCAGATTTTAATCTATTAATCAATGAAAATGGGGAAACATTTTTAAAATATTTATTAGGGAACTTTAATCAAAGCCACAGACATTTTTAATCTGTTTGTGGCAGTGCACAGAGAAAGAGAGTAACAGTATAAAACATGCTAATTAAACACCTTGGAGGTAAATATTATTTCACTTTTATATATTTTTTAATTGGAAGGCTAACTGATCTCAAGACAACACATCTGGTAAATGACAGAGTCAGAATATGACCTCAGGCTCATCTTTTTTCTTTCCTGATGCTTCCCACACATGGCCTATGGCATTATAGTAAATGACCAGGGCATTTTCACCTACGTTTCAATATTGCATCCAGAGTTATAAGATAAAAACTGCTTTGAGTTAGAATTTAACTAGAACTCATAAATATTTTACTAATGTTAAATCTGATCTCTCTTTTGAAATATGTCCTCTTTAAAAGAATGACATTTAGAGTTTATTTCAGATCTTTAGATGTTTTATAAAATAGCTTGTGAAGACAGAGCATGCTGTATCAGCAGGCATGATAGCATAGAAAGTATTTTTAAAATTGTAAATAGATTTCTATTACATCCTGATCAGTTACTCACCAGTAGTTTTGGCATTCTAGTAACATACAGTTGTATAGGAATAATAACTTACCACTTAATGTGACATTCAATACCACATTCTGGAATCGATTAATGGTTACAGTCAGTCAGGTATTCACTGGGAATCATTTCTGTTATCTATCTGAGCCCTTCTGTATCCTTCCCAATATATACAATATGATTATATCGTATGAGATGCAGATAGGGCTGGCCACTTAGTGGTGTTTCACAAATTAAATGTTGTTGTACACTTCCTCTTCACTCAAACTGATTGTAGAAATTCCTAATGAACTATTGGGCAAATGTAAACATGTGATAATTCTTATTTTTGTGGATACAAAACAATTTAAAAAGCTAGAAGAAAAGTAAGTTTTTTCCCTTTTTAAAAAGATGTTTATTTTTTTAATGTTTATTTATTTTGAGGGAAAGAGAGAGGGAGTGCGAGTGGGAGAGGGGCAGAGAGAGAAAGGGGGAGAGAGAATCCCAAACAGGCTCCACACTGTTGGTGTCCCACTGTTGAACCACTAAACGTGAGATCATGACCTCAGCCCAAATCAAGATTTAGTAACTCAACTAGCTTAGCCACCCAGGTGTCCCAAGTTTTTTTCTTTAAATTTGAACTTCATACAATTTGTGGAAGTATTATTTCTTAAAACTGTCTGCTTAAGACTGCGTTCATTCAAAAACAAATGTTTCATTGAAATTTAATGTACAGGAAAGAACAAGAATCATGAATGTACAGATAAATAAATACTTACCCAATAAACATAGCCATGTAGCCACCACCAGGTCAAGAAATAGAATCTTCCCAGAGCCTCAGAGCTAGCTTTCAGTCCCTCTTCAAATCATGAGCTTCTCACTTATTCCCAAAAGTAAACATTGCTCTGAATTTTAACCCACTATAATGTCCCTGTTTTTGAAATTTACATAAATAAAATATTAAAATATGTATTCTTTTGTGCCTATTTTGCTCCAAACTATGTGTTTGAAATTTATCCTGTTCTTGTGCATAATTATAGTATTTTGTTTTATTCATTTATTTACACTAGTGTTGATAGATATTTGAGTTGTGTGCTACTTTGGGCTATTAAAAATAATGTGATATAATATTAAAAACAATATGAATATAATATACATTACATATAATACATGTAATCTGTTGCTCATATGTACATTTCTCTTTTGCATAAATCTATGAGTGGATTGCTGGATCATAGAAGATGTATATGTTTAAATTCATTAGATAATTTCATAGTTTCCTAAAGTGGTTGCATATATTTACACCCTGACTAGCAACAGTAAGGGTTCTGGTTCCACATTTCAGGAATATTTTGTAATGTTCTTTTAAATTTAGCCCTCCTGGTGAATTTATGGTAGCATCTCACTAGGTGCTAATTTGCATTTCCCTAATGACTGACTAATAAAGTTCAGCATTTTCATATGTTTAGCGAGCATTTGGATACTTTGATTTAGAAATCTGTATTTGATTTTCATATTCATTCTGTTTTGTCAAGGCATCTGTCTTTTTCTTATTATTTTAAAGAAAGTAGTTCTTTCTATTGTCCAAATGAAAGTCTTTTCTCAGCTAAATTTGCTGCTAGTATCTTCTTTCATTTTATGGCTTGCATTTTCACTCTTTAACATTTTGCTTGATAAATACAATTCTTAATTTTAAAACCATATCAATCAATAATTTAATAATTTTAGTAATCAAATTTAACTTATTGATAATTTGATTGTATCCTTTTATTTATTTATTTTTTATTTTTTTAATTTTTTATTATATGAAATTTATTGTCAAATTGGTTTCCATACAACACCCAGTGCTCATCCCAAAAGGTGCCCTCCTCAATACCCACCACCCACCCTCTCCTCCCTCCCACCCCCCATCAACCCTCAGTTTGTTCTCAGTTTTTAACAGTCTCTTATGCTTTGGCTCTCTCCCACTCTAACCTCTTTTTTTTTTTTCTTTTTTTTTTTTTTTTCTTTTTTCCTCCCCCTCCCCCATGGGTTCCTGTTAAGTTTCTCAGGATCCACATAAGAGTGAAACCATATGGTATCTGTCTTTCTCTGTATGGCTTATTTCACTTAGCATCACACTCTCCAGTTCCATCCATGTTGCCACAAAAGGCCATATTTCATTTTTTCTCATTGCCACGTAGTATTCCATTGTGTATATAAACCACAATTTCTTTATCCATTCATCAGTTGATGGACATTTAGGCTCTTTCCATAATTTGGCTATTGTTGAGAGTGCTGCTATGAACATTGGGGTACAAGTACCCCTATGCATCAGTACTCCTGTATCCCTTGGATAAATTCCTAGCAGTGCTATTGCTGGGTCATAGGGTAGGTCTATTTTTAATTTTCTGAGGAACCTCCACACTGCTTTCCAGAGCAGCTGCACCAATTTGCATTCCCACCAACAGTGCAAGAGGGTTCCTGTTTCTCCACATCCTCTCCAGCATCTATAGTCTCCTGATTTGTTCATTTTGGCCACTCTGACTGGCGTGAGGTGATACCTGAGTGTGGTTTTGATTTGTATTTCCCTGATAAGGAGCGACGCTGAACATCTTTTCATGTGCCTGTTGGCCATCTGGATGTCTTCTTTAGAGAAGTGTCTATTCATGTTTTCTGCCCATTTCTTCACTGGGTTATTTGTTGTTCGGGTGTGGAGTTTGGTGAGCTCTTTATAGATTTTGGATACTAGCCCTTTGTCCGATATGTCATTTGCAAATATCTTTTCCCATTCCGTTGGTTGCCTTTTAGTTTTGTTGGTTGTTTCCTTTGCTGTGCAGAAGCTTTTTATCTTCATAAGGTCCCAGTAATTCACTTTTGCTTTTAATTCCCTTGCCTTTGGGGATGTGTCGAGGAAGAGATTGCTACGGCTGAGGTCAGAGAGGTCTTTTCCTGCTTTCTCCTCTAAGGTTTTGATGGTTTCCTGTCTCACATTCAGGTCCTTTATCCATTTTGAGTTTATTTTTGTGAATGGTGTGAGAAAGTGGTCTAGTTTCAACCTTCTGCATGTTGCTGTCCAGTTCTCCCAGCACCATTTGTTAAAGAGGCTGTCTTTTTTCCATTGGATGTTCTTTCCTGCTTTGTCGAAGATGAGTTGGCCATACGTTTGTGAGTCTAGTTCTGGGGTTTCTATTCTATTCCATTGGTCTATGTGTCTGTTTTTGTGCCAATACCATGCTGTCTTGATGATGACAGCTTTGTAGTAGAGGCTAAAGTCTGGGATTGTGATGCCTCCTGCTTTGGTCTTCTTCTTCAAAATTCCTTTGCCTATTCGGGGCCTTTTGTGGTTCCATATGAATTTTAGGATTGCTTGTTCTAGTTTCGAGAAGAACGCTGGTGCAATTTTGATTGGGATTGCATTGAATGTGTAGATAGCTTTGGGTAGTATTGACATTTTGACAATATTTATTTTTCCAATCCATGAGCAGGGAATGTCTTTCCATGTCTTTATATCTTCTTCAATTACCTTCATAAGCTTTCCATAGTTTTCAGCATACAGATCCTTTACATCTTTGGTTAGATTTATTCCTAGGTATTTTATGCTTCTTGGTGCAGTTGTGAATGGGATCAGTTTCTTTATTTGTCTTTCTGTTGCTTCATTGTTAGTGTATAAGAATGCAACTGATTTCTGTACATTGATTTTGTATCCTGCAACTTTGCTGAATTCATGTATCAATTCTAGCAGACTTTTGGTGGAGTCTACCAGATTTTCCATGTATAATATCATGTCATCTGCAAAAAGCGAAAGCTTGATTTCATCTTTGCCAATTTAGATGCCTTTGATTTCCTTTTGTTGTCTGATTGCTGATGCTAGAACTTCCAGCACTATGTTAAACAACAGCGGTGAGAGTGGGCATCCCTGTCGGGTTCCTGATCTCAGGGAAAAAGCTCTCAGTTTTTCCCCATTGAGGATGATGTTAGCTGTGGGCTTTTCATAAATGGCTTTTATGATCCTTAAGTATGTTCCTTCTATCCCGACTTTCTCAAGGGTTTTTATTAAGAAAGGGTGCTGGATTTTGTCAAAGGCCTTTTCTGCATCGATTGACAGGATCATATGGTTCTTCTCTTTTTTTTTGTTAATGTGATGTATCACGTTGATTGATTTGCGAATGTTGAACCAGCCCTGCATCCCAGGAATGAATCCCACTTGATCATGGTGAATAATTCTTTTTATATGCCGTTGAATTCGATTTGCTAGTACCTTATTGAGAATTTTTGCATCCATATTCATCAGGGATATTGGCCTGTAGTTCTCTTTTGTTACTGGGTCTCTATCTGGTTTAGGAATCAAAGTAATACTGGCTTCATAGAATGAGTCTGGAAGTTTTCCTTCCCTTTCTATTTTTTGGAATAGCTTGAGAAGGATAGGTATTATCTCTGCTTTAAACGTCTGGTAGAACTCCCCAGGGAAGCCATCTGGTCCTGGACTCTTATTTGTTGGGAGATTTTTGATAACCAATTCAATTTCTTCGCTGGTTATGGGTCTGTTCAAGCTTTCTATTTCCTCCTGATTGAGTTTTGGAAGAGTGTGGGTGTTCAGGAATTTGTCCATTTCTTCCAGGTTGTCCAATTTGTTGGCATATAATTTTTCATAGTAT
Organism: Leopardus geoffroyi; assembly: GCF_018350155.1. Lineage (NCBI taxonomy): Eukaryota > Metazoa > Chordata > Mammalia > Carnivora > Felidae > Leopardus > Leopardus geoffroyi. Next base: position 23,893,426 of record NC_059338.1, on the reverse strand, counting down.
TCCCTGATAATTGTTTGTATCTCTGAGGGATTGGTTGTAATAGTTCCATTTTCATTCATGATTTTATCTATTTGGGTCATCTCCCTTTTCTTTTTGAGAAGCCTGGCTAGAGGTTTGTCAATTATGTTTATTTTTTCAAAAAACCAACTCTTGGTTTTGTTGATCTGCTCTACAGTTTTTTTAGACTCTATATTATTTATTTCTGCTCTGATCTTTATTATTTCTCTTCTTCTGCTGGGTTTGGGGAGTCTTTGCTGTTCTGCTTCTATTTCCTTTAGGTGTGCTGTTAGAATTTGTAGTTGGGATTTTTCTTGTTTCTTGAGATAGGCCTGGATTGCAATGTATTTTCCTCTCAGGACTGCCTTCGCTGCGTCCCAAAGCGTTTGGATTGTTGTATTTTCATTTTCGTTTGTTTCCATATATTTTTTAATTTTTTCTCTAATTGCCTGGTTGACCCACTCATTCTTTAGTAGGGTGTTCTTTAACCTCCATGCTTTTGGAGGTTTTCCAGACTGTTTTCTGTGGTTGATTTCAAGCTTCATAGCATTGTGGTCTGAAAGTATGCATGGTATAATTTCAATTCTGGTAAACTTATGAAGGGCTGTTTTGTGACCCAGTATATGATCTATCTTGGAGAATGTTCCATGTGCACTCGAGAAGAAAGTATCTTCTGTTGCTTTGGGATGCAGAGTTCTAAATATATCTGTCAAGTCCATCTGATCCAATGTCTCATTCAGGGCCCTTGTTTCTTTATTGATCGTGTGTCTAGATGATCTATCCATTTCTGTAAGTGGGGTGTTAAAGTCCCCTGCAATTACCACATTCTTATCAATAAGGTTGCTTATGTTTATGAGTAGTTGTTTTATATATTTGGGGGCTCCGGTATTCGGCACATAGACATTTATAATTGTTAGCTCTTCCTGATGAATAGACCCTGTAACTATTATATAATGTCCTTCTTCATCTCTTGTTACAGCCTTTAATTTAAAGTCTAGTTTGTCTGATATAAGTATGGCTACTCCAGCTTTCTTTTGGCTTCCAGTAGCATGATAAATAGTTCTCCATCCCCTCACTCTCAATCTAAAGGTGTCCTCAGGTCTAAAATGAGTCTCTTGTAGACAGCAAATAGATGGGTCTTGTTTTTTTATCCATTCTGATACCCTATGTCTTTTGGTTGGCGCATTTAATCCATTTACATTCAGTGTTATTATAGAAAGATACGGGTTTAGAGTCATCGTAATGTCTGTATGTTTTATGCTTGTCGCGATGTCTCTGGTACTTTGTCTCACAGGGTCCCCCTTAGGATCTCTTGTAGGGCTGGTTTAGTGGTGACAAATTCCTCCAGTTTTTGTTTGTTTGGGAAGACCTTTATCTCTCCTTCTATTCTAAATGACAGACCTGCTGGATAAAGGATTCTCGGCTGCATATTCTTTCTGTCTAGCACACTGAAAATCTCGTGCCAATTCTTTCTGGCCTGCCAAGTTTCAAAAGAGAGATCAGTCACGAGTCTTATAGGTCTACCTTTATATGTGAGGGCACGTTTACCCCTTGCTGCTTTCAGAATTTTCTCTTTATCCTTGTATTTTGCCAGTTTCACTATGATATGTCGTGCAGAAGATCGATTCAAGTTACGTCTGAAGGGAGTTCTCTGTGCCTCTTGGATTTCCATGCCTTTTTCCTTCCCCAGTTCAGGGAAGTTCTCAGCTATTATTTCTTCAAGTACCCCTTCAGCACCTTTCCCTCTCTCTTCCTCCTCTGGGACACCAATTATGCGTATATTTTTTCTTTTTAGTGTATCACTTAGTTCTCTAATTTTCCCCTCATACTCCTGGATTTTTTTATCTCTCTTTTTCTCAGCTTCCTCTTTTTCCATAACTTTATCTTCTAGTTCACCTATTCTCTCCTCTGCCTCTTCAATCCGAGCCGTCGTCGTTTCCATTTTGTTTTGCATTTCCTTTAAAGCGTTTTTCAGCTCCTCGTGACTGTTCCTTAGTCCCTTGATCTCTGTAGCAAGAGATTCTCTGCTGTCCTCTATACTGTTTTCAAGCCCAGCGATTAATTTTATGACTATTATTCTAAATTCACTTTCTGTTATATTATTTAAATCCTTTTTGATCAGCTCATTAGCTGTTGTTATTTCCTGGAGATTCTTCTGAGGGGAATTCTTCTGCTTGGTCATTTTGGATAGTCCCTGGCGTGGTGAGGACTTGCAGGGCACTTCCCCTGTGCTGTGGTGTATAACTGGAGTTGGTGGGCGGGGCCGCAGTCCGACCTGATGTCTGCCCCCGGCCCACCGCTGGGGCCACAGTCAGACTGGTGTGTGCCTTCTCTTCCCCTCTCCTAGGGGCGGGATTCTCTGTGGGGTGGCGTGGCCCGTCTGGGCTACTTGCACACTGACAGGTTTGTGATGCTGGGGATCTGGCGTATTAGCTGGGGTGGGTAGGCAAAGTGCACAGGGGCAGGAGGGGCAGGCTTAGCTCGCTTCTCCTTAGGTGATCCACTTCAGGAGGGGCCCTGTGGCAGCGGGAGGGAGTCAGATCCGCTGCGGGAGGTTTGGCTCCTCCGCAGAAGCACAGAGTTGGGTGTTTGCGCGGAGCGAGGAAGTTCCCTGGCAGGAACTGGTTCTCTTTGGGATTTTGGCTGGGGGGTGGGCGGGGGAGATGGCGCTGGCGAGCGCCTTTGTTCCCCACCAAACTGAGCTCTGTTGCCCCGGGGGCTCAGCAGCTCTCCCTCCCTTTGTCCTCCAGCCTTCCCGCTTTCTGAGCAGAGCTGTTAACTTATGACCTCCCAGACGCTAAGTCGCGCTTGCTGTGGGAACACAGTCCGTCAGGCCCCTCCGCTTTTGCCCGCCAGACTCGGGGGCTCTGCTTGGCCGGCAGGCCGCCCCTCCGCCCCGGCTCCCTCCCGCCAGTCCGTGGAGCGCGCACCGCCTTGCCGCCCTTCCTACCCTTTTCCGTGGCCTCTCGTCTGTGCTTGGCTCAGGCAACTCAGTTCTGCTAATCCTCTGGCGGTTTTCTGGGTTATTTAGGCAGGTGTAGGTGGAATCTAAGTGATCAGCAGGACGCGCGGTGAGCCCAGCGTCCTCCTACGCTGCCATCTTCCTTGCATCAGATTGTATCCTTTTAAAGAAGTCATTCCCTTCTCCAAGGTCATGAAAATATTACCTTACATTGTCTTATGGAAAGTTTCTTATCAAACCTCTACAGTTTGATCTATATTCCTCTGGAAATGGCGTTTGTATATGGTGTGAGATAGAGGTTATATGTGTACTTTTCCATATGTGTACCCAAAATGTTAAGCTCAGTGTTAATTCAGAATTGCAAATTAAATAATTCTTTGCCAGATTAGTAACATAAAATGTCATAAAGTACTGCTGATCATGTACAAATTGGTGTAAACCATATTTCTTGGCTGGGCTATAAATTTATGCATTATTTGAATGAGAAATTTTACCGAAAGTTTTTAAAAATGCTCTGACCCTTTGACTCAATTTTATATTAAGAAAATACTTTAAAATTTTGTTCTTGTTACAATTTAAGAGTTTGATATGTAGCAGCTCTTGTGGAGTGTGGAATTATAGATGATCATGAATTGTTGTATTTGCTGAACAGCCATACTTGCAAATATTTTTATTATTATGCGAATTAAATCTAAACTAGTAAAACAAAAATATGTTGAAACATCAAAGATTTAATTCAAGAATATTCTAAATCAGGACTGTCCTAGAAAATGACTCTTAGAAAAAATGAAAAGTAATTACAGTTTACAATGTTTATTACGACTAAAAAGGAATGATTAAGTATCATTCTTGTGACTCAAGGTTTTTTTTGAGCCCTATTTTGTTAGTTTACTATACTACTTTTATGTTCACTCTAGTGTTTATATGTATTTAGTGTACACAAAATATTTTGTTCTCATAGAATATGTTTCAACTATTTAATTTATAATATAGCTAAGTACTTTCCATGGGATTTCTTTCCGTAAATCAAATTTGATTTTCAGATTTTGTTTTTATGTTCCCACAAGTAAACTTTCTGTGTAACCCAAACCCAATTGTGAAAAATGTCTGTTGAGTGCAGAGAAGAACAAACTATATATATTTATCTCGCTTTAGAGGGATTCTAATGGTTTATTTATTAATACATAGAAATAAAAACTTCAATAAAAATTTTGCTTACTGAAGAATTTCTCAGAGTATTTTCACTTTGACAAATATTTCTCTTTAGGCCATAGAAATATCTAATTGTGGGTACACATATGAAAAACATTGCACTTGACCAATGGTAGAAATTGGACACATTCTAATTTTTGTTATGCTTTGTATTCAAAAGGTCTTGTTTAATATTCATTAATATTCACTGTAGGTGCTCTTGAAAATACTGATTTTGAATGCTTGCTACTCTGTTCCTGAGTATCTAGAGTAAATTATATGGTGATTATCACCTATTGTCTTGAAACAGATTTAAGTGTGATTTAAATGTATTTTGGTTAAGTGTTATTAAAGATAAAAAATATATAAGAAGAAAATACTACATCTGAATGCCCTTTTAAATAAATGTTTTATTTTAGAATAGTGTTAGATTTACATACAAATTGTGAAGATCTCAGAAATTTCCCATATAGTCCACACCCAGTTTCCCCATTGATATCCTACATTAGTATGGTACATTCATCACATTTAATGAGCCAATATTGATACAGTATTATTATTAAAGTCTGCACTTATTTCAGATTTCCTTAGTTTTTATCTAGTGTCACTTTTCTGTTCCAGGATCCCATCTAGGTACAAGAGTGTATTTAATAGTCTTTTATTCTTAGGCTTCTCTTATCTATGACAGTTCTCAGACTTCTCTTGTTTTTTTGAGATCTTGACAGTTTGAAGAGTACATCAAGCATTTTGCAGGATGTTTTCAATTAGAAATTGTTGTTTTTATCATGACTAGATGGGGGTTGCATATCTTGTTCTAAATCATGAGTTCAGAGCAAATCCACCAGTGCTATTTCCCACCTGTGCCTGACTGGGGAAATAGCGTGATGGATAGAGTGCTGCAAGGCCAGCTCAGCTTCAGGGTGCGTTAGCCTCTCCCTTGGGTTGTAAAACCTTGGATTGTGAGTAACTTGTTCTGTAAGTGTTCTGTAAGAGGAGCGAACATTTCTAGTAAATTTTAACTTGACAAACGAGTGATGTCTTGCAATACTAGTAATATGGTGAATGATCATCATACTACACGATCACAACTGAGCCAGTGGTTCTTCTCTCTCTCTCTCTCTCTCTCACACACACACACACACACACACACACACACACACACACTGCGGGATTGTGGGTGGTTGTCTCCCATGCTTGGATGCTTGGTCTCAGGCCATGATATTTAGCAGGTATCAGTGATTTTTCAGAACGTTGGAAGGGGCTCACAACTGGCACTGGTGTTACTTTTTGTCACTTTAGGGCACCTGTGGACAGTCCTTTGCTTTTTCATACAAGAGTAAGCTTAGGAATGCCTTGCTTCTTTCTAGGTCAAGCTGCCTACAGATATAGACCCTTTCCCCTGGTGCCTTATTTCCAGTGTACATTAAATACAGTATATGAGAAGACTTTATTAATACTGTACTGCAGTCAATATCCAACAGTGATAATGAAAGTCGTCCTACACAATAACCCTCCTCTCTCTTGTCTCCCTCACACCAATCACAAAGGTTTTCAAAAGTAAGTGCAGGTTAATTTGTTTATTTTTCTTTATATTTTGTACTTTCTTTATTATTTTGTATTACATTATAGTATTGTAATCATTTTATATGAATATTTTTGGGTTGTAGAACGAATCACCTGAGTTTCCATTTTTTCTTATGGGGAAATTCACTTTGACAAACAAATGCTTTGGATGACAAACATGTTTCCAAAACAAATTGTGCTCACAAACCAAGGTTTTATTATACTTCTTTGGGTCAAGCTAAGAACTTCCATGTGAAGGTTATTGAAAGGAAAAACAATGTCAGTGTTGGAAGAAGTTTTACACATTAGCTGAGGTACATTGTTTAAAAGACATTAACGTTTCAGGGCTTTAAAGGAGACTAAAACACTAGGTCCCTGACTGATATTTCAAGATACACCAAAACGCAAATATTGCAGAGTATGTTCCGCAGACTGTATGTAATATACCTGTGTAAGCAAAGGGTATAGTATAGTGAAAGAAAGTGAGTGCAAGTGTAAGCAGTACAAGGGACATTCTGTACTGTGACCTCCTCGGTGTTCTTTTTTGTGCCAGTCTCTGGCTTGAACTTTTGATATTCGTGCAAGGAATCTCGGCTCTGGGGGGATCTCCCTGGAAAAAACTTTCAGTAGCCCTTTCAATGATCAAGCCAAGCATTTCAAACTGTTAGCAAACCATTAGTAAAAAAACCAAAAAACAAAACACAAAAAGCCCTGGTGGTAACTATTGTATATTACATACCTAAAGCAGCATATACATTCCACTGCCCTTATTTTGTCCAAGATTTAAAAACCAGACATTCTGATGTCTCCAGAGACAAAGAGCATTTCCATTCCAACTGCAAATCAATTGTATCTCCAAATATCAAATTACAATATTGCTGAACTGTTTTTCACAATTTAAATGCACATTAATATTTATAAAAGGGACAGTTCATGTCAAATAGGCAGGTAGTGAAATTCCTCAGTACTTCACACAATTTGGAAAGCCCAGGAGTAAAAGTTCTTGAAAAAAGAACAGTGTTCCCTTGGGGCGCCTGGGCGCCTCAGTCAGTTGAGCGTCAGAATTCAGCTCAGGTCAGGATCTCATGGTTTGTGGGTTCAAGTCCTGCGTCAGGCTCTAAGCTGTCAGTTCAGAGCCTGCTTTGGATCTTCTGTACCCCTTTATTTCTGCCCCTCTTTGGCCCATGCTCTGTCTCTCAAGAATAAATAAACATTAAAGGAGAAAGAGAGAGAGAGAGAGCAAGAGAGAGAACAATATTCCCTTTACACAATGGCATGTGAGTTTAGAGTTACTCTCCTTGACCTCTTCCACTTTGCTCAATGCATGTTCCTCCACCAGAATCAATAACCTTCTTGTTAGCTGTCCTATATGCTCCATTCTCTTATTTACAAAATATAGACTAGGATTCCCCGGCAGAAAAGCTTACTATAGTTACATTGCAACTTTTAGACCATTCTTACAATATTTTATTTTAGATCTGCTTGAAGATAGAATGGGTTTCAAGAGAAAGGTAATATGAAAACTTGCCTAGAAAGCGTCAACCAACACAGGAGAAAATGTCGCCTGAAAATAATATTTTAAATATTAGAAATATTTTGGAACCATATATTTTATAATATATTCATGAGCATGTCCTTTCTTGTATTCCACTCCTGCTGACTTGTTGATTAAGCTTACTGTTCATAAACCAGTTGAATGAAAATGAAGAGTGAAGCTGGTTATCTGTCTCTCTGCTGCTAGAACTAACAGAATGGTATTTCTCCATGCTTTGTATTTGATGTTGGGTAATTTTGAAAAATTATTAAAGTTTTATGTGTGTTTGGATACATGAGTGTACACGTGTGTGTATATTGCTAAATATATGAATATATATATCTCTTCATTATGACCTTAAGACTTTCAAAAGACCCAGAGAGCTACCCAAGAATACTCATGAAAAATTACTTTGTTTTATATTTTTATTAAAATTGATATAAATAATATATTAGTTTCACAACATACATATGTATATATAATATTTATGTTCTGTATTGCAAATTATAACTGCTATCTTTTCAAAAGAACATTGCATACCTAAAAAAATACAGATACTATTTTGAAAAAACTAACTCTATCAATAAATACTCGTAGCTAAGCCAGCACATGCTGGAAATAGAGTCTCTATAAACATCTCAGGGCAGAAACCAATGGCAGCTATTATATAGAAATTTTTACTTAGGATATAGGAGTCGAAATATACTTTCCAGTAAAAAAATAAGTACTGTATGCTTTAGTTTTACATAATAACATTCACTGATATATCAGCAATAATTTCAGAAGAGTTAACAATAACATGCTCACAAAACATGGCCATAAAATATATTAACACAGTCATAAACATGCAAGGAGAAAAATTGTGAAAAAGTGGATAATCTCTACAAAATGCCAATGGAAAATATAGCCTAAGAAATATATTTCTTTAATAAAGCCCTTAGGTCCAAATCCTATTTTGTACTACTTCCATGAAGCCTTTAAATTTTTTTTATTTTACTTTTTTATTATGCTCATAACATCTAAATTTTTATGATATTGCATAGCATGCTATATCTGAGCAATGATTTGCCAGACATCATGGCTCTTTTCTGTAATGACCTAGTTCCCACACTAATGGTGTTCTCTTTTCCTTTGAGTTCCTGTAACTTACTCAAGAGCAATTCATACTGAGAAAAGATGAATGAAATATGAAGGAAATAGCAGGTGAAACATGGGAATTGAAAATGATCTTTGTTATGCCTTATCTATGCAAGTGTTCAGTCTGAATTAAGGTAGTGTGCTTGATGTTATACTAAGGCTTTCACTGAAATACAGCTGAACAGAATAAATCTCCTATGAAGAACCTTGCAGGAGTTCAAAAACCAAAAATCCCTTGGATTGGGTGTTATGAAAGAGTAATGTCATGGTAATTTTCAAAATTAGATTGCATTCAGGTTAGCCTTGATTAGGACTTTAAAGTTAAAAACTCTTAGATAAAATAACTCAAATACCAACTGAATTACCATATGGCAGGTTAAAAATTGATACCAAATAATGTCCAGATATTTTTAGATGGTGTCAGAGCCATGACCTTGCAAAACATACATGTGCGTATTGCAAAAAATCCCTAGTTTATTCTTAATCTCCTGAGATGAACAAGTTTCTAATAGAACCAATGTACACAATGTAATAAGTAAATGATAGTTGCAATGAGTTTGGCAATTTTTTTATTTATTGTTTCCCAATTTTAATTAGAACTGTACGGTTTTTGAATTCCTAATTATAAAACAAAACTAAATGTGATTTGACTTTCAGTTGTAAGCCTTTTGAGGCCCTTTAAATCATCTTTATCTAAGAAAAGAAAGTCCTGAGCAACAGTAATATAAAACAAGCCCTCAATGTTATCAGTGGTGCAAGAGTCACTGAGTTAATCAAAAGCAATTAGCTTTCCTCTCAGAAGTGTGGTGTTAAGACACACTTAAATTGAAGCATTATGTTCTGGTAATATGAAACTCTTTAGTCTCATTTAGTAATGATTTTCCTTGCATTTAAATCATGGTAACACTGTTTATACTGACCTTATCAGGCATAAAATGAGATGACCTCCTTGAGGTAATAAAGGGTCTGGTTTGGCTAAACTCTCATACTACCATTGTTTCTCCTTTGTGCTCACACTCTGGTCTTGTTCTACAAAGGGCATTTTACCTGTATGATCATAACATGTAATGGTTTTGGTTGAGATAGCCCTCTATTTTAAGTGACCCATGAGCTTACAGATTAGGAACTTGATTTTAAATACAACTATGTCTATTGATGACTTCTGATGGGGTCATTGGACTGACAGATTAAGGGAAGTTAAAAGTAGGGCTGGTATTTTAATTTTAGCAGGACTTTTGACCACAGTTTCCTATTAATTAAAATGGTGAACTGTGGATTAGATAATACTTTGAAAAACTTTTGGTTAGATAATACTTTGAAAACTTTATATATATATATATATATATATATATATATATATATATATTTATGTAAAGAATGCTCATTAAAGAATAAATATCATTGTATTGGTTAAGCTTTTTTTATTGTTGTTGTTGCCAACTGCAGGGACCGAATTCAGCTAACTGAAGGATACTTTGTATCCAATGTGGACATCAGTGGCTAGGAAGCAATGGATAAACTCTCTACCTCCATCTCTGATCATACATCATTAACAATTATTGAAAAGAAATTACAATGAAATAAGCTTCTCTCAGCATAAGAGAATTTCCAAAGAAATCAAATTACAATAGTTTAGTAGGAGTGAGATAAAATCGTATGCCCCATGCCATGTATGAAGAGTTGGATAGAAGTTCATTGTCAGAGATGCAGCTAAATCAACTTTTTTTACTTTATACTGGTTGGGTTTTCTCCATTGCTCAATGATATATTTTAGATATTCAATTAAAAATTCCAGATATTAGAGCACCCGAGTGGCTCAGTCGGTTAAGCCTCTGACTCTTGATTTTGGCTCAGGTCATGATCTCACGGTGGTGGGATCAAGTCCCATATTGGGCTCTGTGCTGACAGTGAGGAGCCTGCTTGGGATAATCTCTCTCCCTCTCTCTGCCCCTCCCCTGCTTATGTTCTCTCTCTTCCTCTAAAAATAAACTATATAAACATTAAAAATAATCTACAGATATTAATAAAATTGCTCTCATTGTATTTCAGTAACCCCAAATAATAAAGATGGCAAATACTTCTCTCTCTCTCTCTCTCCCTATATATATATATATATATATATATATATATATATATAGTTACATATTATTTATGTAATATAATACATATTATATATGTATATTTACATATTTACATATCATACATACATACATGTAATACATACATGTAATATAATACATATTATATATGTATATTTACGTATATAAATATGTCATCATTTAAAAAAACCTAAGAGATAGTAATTATGATGATCTTTATTTTACAGATAGGTAAATGGAAGCTCATGGAATATGAGTAAACTGACCAAGGTCACACCACTAATGAGAGGAAGAATCAAGATTCTTTTATAATTAGGCTGGCTCCAGATTCCTTTTCCTTTACCATTATGTTATACTGCCTCTCAGAATAAATTAAGAACTGATACTGCTTCGTAAGGAATAATTAGAATCTGGAGTTAAAAGCAAAATAAATATATTGTATAAATCTGATATTTCATATCAAAATTTTAGTATTTCCTGTAAAAAAAGAGTAGTTGTTTTGTTAGGAAGACAAAATTATAATCACTGCAAATCACTGTAATCCACAGATATGTGCATGACGATCTAGGTGAGCAAATCTGACTGAAGATCACTAGGGCTGTTACTGTTTAAGGGGTGTATTCAGGACACACAAAGCAGAATTTGAAAAGAAATGCAGTTATAGGTCCAATTTAAAGTACAACAGCGAATGATTTACAATTATTCTAGATGAAACACTATTCTATTCTATTTTATTTTTTTACATTTATTTATTTTTGAGAAACAGAGTAAGACAAAGTGTGAGCAGGGGAGGGGCAGAGAGAGAAGGAGACACAGAATCTGAAGCAGGCTCCAGGCGCTGAGCAAGCGGTCAGCACAGAGCCTGATGCCGGGCTTGAACCCACGAACTGTGAGATCATGACCTGAGCCGAAGCCGGGCGCTCAACCGACTGAGTTACCCAGGTGCCCCCACACTATTTTATTTTATACTGAGCAGTCGCATGAACTCATATGGGAAATATTTGGAGGACATTACGTTTTACTGGGTGCACAGGGATAAGATGGAAGCAAAATCTGGAATCGGCAAAGCAATTCGGTTGAGGTCACGGTAGTAGATTGTGACAAGCTAGCATCTAGTCTTAAACTAGCTGAAGTCATGAGTCATAAACAGCCTGGACAGTGCAATTCTCAGCAATAGGTTAGGGATATATAGGATAAAACGTCAGACAGGACTTGATAAGCAATATTCCAGAATGTCTAAAGACTGCAGCAGACTCTCTCCATATAATCCAGTTTTTAAGCTAATCGTGTGCCAGCTTTGCTGAAGGTAATGAAATGTCCTTGTCCATATAGAGTCTTAATCACCTGGGCCTAAAGGTAGAGCACAGTGTCTGGAAAAATGCTTGGTATAAAATAACAAGTTAAGACTAAATGACAAAGCAAGTACTTCCAACAGGCTTTGCTGAGTTGGTCTTTAGCAATCCTGTTCTATTAAAAAAATAATCACACCATAATATAAAGATGTAAACTATACAGTCCAATTCTTGGTAGTATATCAGTTTGTCAGTCACTCAACTGTATTTTACATATACTTTAAATCAAGCCCTGAAGACATAATAGTGACCGAGAAAGACAGACCCCAACATTCACAAGATTATCCATCAGTGGGTTGGTGTGAGAACAAAATTATTGCTGACTTATGGTGGTTAATGTCATAGTAACTAAAGACTGGCTCAACATTGTAAGATTTTATATGAGGAAATCCATCAGCAAATGTATGTGTGTATGTATGTATGTTATAGGTATGTATGTAAGCTACATATTATATAAACAAGTAATTGCAGATTTCTGGTTAAACATGGTGAATTGACTACATGTGTGTATCTCCATACTTTCCTGAATTCTCAGAAAAATGAGAGTAAAGATATGAAAATTTAATCTTAAGGAGGCAAAGGAATGGAGAGGAGGCAACAGAGGAAGAGAAATATCAAAAAAAAAAATTGGCAAGATGAACAGTTATTGTAACAGTGAAAGCTAAAACATAAGTCCTTGAAGATGGGTAAATCAACAAAAAGCCAGTTAATTCATATTGTAGAAAACTGGAAAGGTCAGGAATACCAAAAGTTAGGAGTGAGACTGAGAACTTGCTGAAACACGTTTGCCTAAAGACATTTAGATTCAGGGAAGCCTGGGTGGCTCAGTTGGTTAATAAGCATCCAACTTCTGCTCAGGTCAAGATTGCACAGTTTAGGTTTCGAGTCCCACGTGGGGCTCTGCGCTGACAGCTCGAAGGAGCCTGTTTGGGATTCTGTCTCTCTCTCTCTCTCTCTCTCTCTCTCTCTCTCTGCCTTTCCCTTATGTGTGTGTCTCTCTCAAAAATAAATAAATAAACATTAAAGAAAAAACCATTTAGATTCAGTTAGACCCTGCACTTCCAACACCCTGCTCCCCACCGCCCCAGATGTGCCACTCATCTCAGTAGGGAGACAGAAGAAAACTCCTGGGCAAAAATTGACAAAGGCACTCACTCCAGAATGTTGAACATACCTGAGAACAGGATTTAGGTGTTCTACTGAAAACAGGGAAGTGTTACAGCCTCTGTCCTCTGCACCAATTGCAGGACTGTGAAAGCTAGACTTCTCTGCCTTGTATACTACAATCTTTTGATGCCCACATAGGTGAGTGAGGCAGCATTTAGAACAGGTGTTAACACTACAGGTTTGACCCTTGCTGGATCACTTTATCCTCAAGGCCCACCACAGTCTGTATTTCCTATCCAAAAATACAGAGTATCTAACCATCTTTTCACTGATTTAAAATTTCTAATGAGAGCCAGAAATCACCATGTTTTTTAAGCAAAGTCTTAACATGAAAGAGAGTACTAAACTAAAGGGAAAGAACAGCAATTTAGAGGAAACAAATAAGGAAAGGAGCAGGAGAATCACCAATGAACTAAAATTAGTATCTTTCAGAGACAAGAGAAAACATTACCTCCATAAATAGGGACATGATGTTACAAAAGGAAACAATCCAAGAATATGAGATTTCAGAAGTTTTTCAGAGTGAAAAAGCTGGTCACAAACTAGTGATTAGAAATCAGAATGACATTGGACTTCTCAGCAGCTACATTAGATTACAGAAGACAAAGAGAACTAACTTTACAATATGGAAGAAAAAAAAAAAAACCTTGACAATTTTGAATTATATACTCAGTCTCTCAATGTGGATGTAAAATACAGACATTACTCTTAAGTTGCCAACACTCTTAAATTTTATCCATCATTTCATTTTTATTATTTTTTTTAAGTTTACTTATTTTTTAGAGATAGAGTGAGTACAAGCAGGGGAAGGGCAGAGAGAAAGAGAGAGAGGGAGACACAGAATCCAAAGCAGACTCCAGGCTCTGAGCTGTTAGGGCAGAGCCCAATGTGGGGCTCTAACTCACAAAGCATGAGATTATAACCTGAGGCTGAAGTTGGCCACTTAACTGACTGAGCCACTCAGATTCCCATTCTCCATCATTTTCTTTTCTTTTTTCTTTTCTTTTCTTTTCTTTTCTTTTCTTTTCTTTTCTTTTCTTTTCTTTTCTTTTCTTTTCTTTTCTTTCTTTCTTTCTTTCTTTCTTTCTTTCTTTCTTTCTTTCTTTCTTTCTTTCTTTCTTTCTTTTTTCTTTCTTTCAGGTTTATTCATTTCTGAGAGAGACAGAGCATGAGCAGCGTAGGGACAGAGAGAGGAGGAGGCACAGAATCTGAAGCAGGCTCCAGGCTCTGAGCTGTCAGCAAAGAGCCCGTCACAGGGATGGAACCCACAAACCCCAAAATCATGACTTGAGCCAAAGTCGGCCACTTAACTGACTGAGCCACCCAGGCGCCCCACTTCCCCATCCTTTTTAAGAAGCTTCTCTACAGTGAGATCTAAGGAAGAGAGTAAATCAAGAGCTGTTCAACCCAGGAGCTGGAGGAATGTCTAGGATGATGACAGAGCAGAAAGTACAAAAAGCAGAAGTCCTGGGGCATGGGTCTCTATAAGCCATATGTTCAAAATAAAAATGTACAAATGAAAAACTGATAGATTACCTGAAGTATGTGTTAACATTGAGGGAGGTTCTATATAATTTTTGGCTTGAGAAGAAATCATTATGGATATATTAACAAATATTCAAATATAAATAAGCAATTATTCTGGGTAACAAATAATAACACAATAATACAGTTTTAGTGTGGAATTTATTTCTGGCATTATAATATAAATAGTGACAAACTTATGATGTAATAACTACAGGAAGAAAAGAAAGAAAGAAAATGCTTTTGTGAACATGTAGGATTGTGTGTGAGTGCGTTCTGTCTATATTGTAAATCTCCTTGGTGAAGAGAATACTGTAAGAATGTTTAAATTTAATCTTCCATAGAGGAAAGGCAATAGTGCCTCAAACTGAAAAATCAAGACAGAGCAGAATATGAGTAATATTGAATATTTATTGGTAGGTAAAAGGTGGCTAAAATAATTAAGGCGATTGCTTCTGGGAGTGTTGTTTGGATATGGGACGGAGTTTTCATTATAAATTTGGCAATACTATATTCTTTTAAAAATCATGTGGGGGGTGACTGGGTGGCTCAACCGGTTGAGCATCCGACTTTGGCTCAGGTCTTATCTCACGGTTTGTGAGTTCTAGCCCCACATCAGGCTCTGTGCTGATAGCTCAGAGCCTGGAGCCTGCTTCTAATTCTGTGTCTCCCTCTCTCCCTGCTCCTCCCCTGTCTCTCAAAAAATAGATAAAGATTAAAAAAATTTTAAAAAATCATGAGAATATGTTATTTTGATAAAAGCACTTTTTAAAAATAGCATAAAATACGTTGAAATTTGTTGAAAGAAAAAACACTGAGTCAAGTGATCACCCAATGCTTATTAAGACTCTATATGACACAGATTCATTTTCACAAATGTGATCATACATCAGAAAGTTAAACAGCTACTGGCTCCTTCAGGGAAGAATTAAGGGTAAGAAGTAGGATTTTGGCATAAATATTATTTTCTCTAGGAAAACTCTCCTGAACCCATAAATGTTGGTTCAGTGGTCATCGTATATACTCTCATAACATACTTCCCATTCCTGTCATAGTCCATACACAGACTAGTATGACTAGTCTATTGTCTGCCTGCCACCAGACTGAATCTCAGCAGGGGTAGGAACTGTGTCATGTTAGTCCTGATATCCCCACCACTTGAGAAGCAGCTGTTAGAGCACTGGCCCTCTATATATTTGTTGAATTAATGTTGAATGAATAAGATGTCCCTCTTTAATAGAAATGTTTTGTCTGGTTGAAGAGATCGAAACTATAAATTCAGTCATTAGATCTGTTGCCCCAAATGGCACCACTTAAGGATTCAAGTCAGTAAACCAAGACTTGATAACTAACCTAACTGCAGTCATCCTCTCAGAAATGTAGCCTTTAACCAGTCAACAGGGGAATTTCCTGGTCAGCATTAGGGAATTTACTGATGGACCCCTTCTGTTCCCCCTGGGAGGGCAAACTTGCCTAAACCTTATAACGTGCTTATAACTTTCTTTTGTCTTCTCCCTCTCTAACTTTAGAAACCCTTCCTTCTCTGTAGCCCTTGAGATGCTCTATAGCCTGATGGGATGCTTCCCAATTTATGAATTGATTAATAGAGCCAATGAGATCTTTAAAATTTACTATACTCAATTTTTGTAATGGAACAGGTTTTGGAGTCATTGACTTTTGCTCATTTTTTAGTTTTCTGGATTGGAAGCTACTTTATAATCTAAAATTATTTTGAAAGGTATTCTCATCACTGTCTCATGGCACATTTTAGGCACATTTACAAATCGGTGGCCATTTTTGAATTTGCATCATAGTCCTAATTTCATTAATTTTTACTAGGAAGCATGGACTCAAGAACAAAATGTAATAATATTGGTTTAAAAAGGGCAAAAAAAAAACCATTCATTACTCTTTGATTAAATTTCTAATCAGTATTCATTTCCAGTTTCTTCCAAGTTACACTAGAACCTAGCAAATAAAAAACAAATCACTAAGCCTGGCAATATTTAAAGTATGAATGTCACTTTCCAAATTCATTATTTTCTTTTCCTCAAGGCAACAGACAGCTTAGCTTTCATGGCAAGAAAAATAGTTCCTCTGTGGTCATTTCTATGCATTAAAAGATTTTAAATTTTCTAAGACATTATTCCAGCTTGATCTAACAAATGCTGATGGCAAAGACAGACTATTTACAGTATACTTTTTCTCGAACTGGATGGCTTTTACTATATTATTCTAATACCTGTCAGTACATCTGATAATAGGAGAGTCTTTCTGCCTTTAAATGTTGTTTATTTCACTAATGTAATATATGACATGGACCTTCGTTTTTGAAAACTGCATCAATATCTTCCCTTAAAGGAAGGTGAACTGAAAAGAAAGAAGCAATGTTTATTCCCTTCCATTGCCTGAGATCCCTGTTAGAATCATACTGCTAGGTGCATCCCATAAATGAATCCAAAGACAGTTTAATGTTGCAATTTTCTGCAATACTATTAAATATTATGATAGTGTCCTATTCATTTAATCTAATAAAACTGATCTCTAACATTATATATTTTTTAAAGGAGTATGTCACATTTTATGACTAGAATAGAAAAAGAAGCATTTATCTGAATCCTTTATACTTATTTAACTGAATATGAATAGACAAATCCTCAAATTGCTAGTGATTTTTCCCTAGCAATTTTTTTAAGTTGATTTGTTTTGAAAAAGAGAGAGAGTGTGCCTGAGTGGGGGAAGAGCAGGGAGAGAGAGAATCCCAAGCAGGCTCCTCACTGTCAGAGAGGAGCCCTTCCTGGGACTCTAACTCACGAATCATGAGATCGTGACCTGAGCTGGAATCAAGAGTCAGATGCTTCACTGACTGAGCCACCCAGGACCCCCCAATCTAGCATTTTGAATACAGACATTTTTTTAAAGTTTTTAAAGTTTTATTATTCAGTCTTAATTCTGTAATGTTTACCTCAAACTTCTTATACAATTTTCTGGGTTATAAATATATAATTGTTCTCCCTAGTTTTGGACTTCAAAGAATGGTTGAAATATTTCCACAGAGTTGCAACAAGACTAATAAAATAGGTCTGACTTCCAACAAATGAATCTTCTAGCATTTAAATATGTAACTTCTCTCAGGGGTGCCTGGGTGGCTCAGTTGGTTAAGTATCTGACTTCAGCTCAGATCTTGATCTCAAGGTTTGTGAGTTAGAATCTCACATCAGGTTGTCTGCTGTCAGCACAGGGCTGGCTTGGGATCCTGTCTCTCTCTCTCTCTCTGCCCTACTCACTCTCTCTCTCTTTCTCAAAAATTACAATTGGACATTAAAAAAATAAATAAGTATGTAACATCTCTCAACTTTAAACAGATTCACTCAAACAATTCTCACAATTAGTGTATGCCATAGATGTATTTTATTATTTTCCCCATTTTGCTGAATTTTTTAAAGGTTCAGGAATTTCTCCAAGGCCTTGCAGCTAAGTATGAAGTTAAGATTCTAGTCGAATAAGTTTAACTCTAGCATGCAGGTACTTAACCTTTATGCTATTTGGTGTAAAATGTTACATCTGTATAATGTTCATCTGTAAAGTGTATAGTAATTATTTCTTATGAGCTTTAGAATGTCTTTGCTTCCAAAAAAGTACAAAAGAAAGTGGGCTGGTAAAATTTTATCTCTTTTTAATTTAGTGACTAATGTATTCCCCACACATGTATTTTCAGATTATCTGGAAGATTAGGTTACTATTAGGGAACACTTCTAACCCAGTGCCTGTGCTCAAGTTGGCATTTGATTTACAACGGAATAATTACGTGATCCTGCAAAACTACTTCAGCGCTGGGCTAATTTTAGCAATGTTCTTCCAAGGAGCACATGCTGACCCCTGAGGACATCTAGATACATTCCAGGGAATCACCAACCCCTGTGAAAAATCTAGCTGCAAGTGAATAAAACAACAGCCCCAAACTAAGTTCTTTATTTTGCTTTGAGACATTTCCAATCTGATTGAGAAAACAAGACATGCATTCATTAATCTAAGAGACAACCTAAGTTGTAACCTAACTAAAGTGGAAACTCTTTGGTGAGTTACAAATAAAGACTAGACCTGGTGGAGTGGTCACACAAAGGAAATGTTATTTGCAGCAAATCAGGAGATCACGGGGAATGACTTCCAAAGCCTTGACTCCCAGAGCATGGGTGTGGTCCTTTTATTTAGGGTTAGGATGATATTCTGAAAGGGGACCTTTGTCCTTGCTTGTAAAAGTGGCAAGAGATGGCACAGGTGTGCTTAGAACTTATACTGGCATCCTCTATTAATATGTCAATGATGCTTGTGCTCCTCTCAGGGTGGAGACTTTAACATTATAATGAAGCAGAGGTCACTGTACTTCCAGAGGAAGGGCTCTGTGCTGCTCCCAGAGCCAATATAAATCAAATGGGGTCTCGGGCTCCTCATCTCAGTGAGGAATGAAAGCCTTTGCTTACTTTGGAAACAGCACAAGGACTTTCTACCACTGATTTATTGTCTCTGATGCATTTGGGGTAGAGACTGTTTTGCATTACCTTTGTTCCCCTAAAATCCTTAACTACTGAGGTTTTTGCATTTCTTTGCAATTCTGACACCTCCTTCCAAGTACAGGAAGTGTACTTGGTCAAGTAGGGCAGAGATCATGAAAATAGCTAGGGGCCTAAAATAACTTCTCTTGAGTCAGGAAAGCTATTTATCTCATGTTTTTTTCTGGGGACCCCTAACTCTTCCTGCTTACAAATCAAGACACACTGGAGTCAGAAAAATTGAGAGAAGGAAAAAGATATTTCTGAGTTGAATAGTGTTTAGTAATATACATGATGCCATACATATATTTACATATGAAGGCACTGACAAAAAATAATTGTTGGATGACATTGTGAATGTACTAAATGCCCTTGAATTGTAAATTTTAAAGTGGTTAATTTTATGTATGTCAATTTTATCTCAATAAATATTTAATTTCCATATATTATTTATTACATGTTGAATGAATAGAAAGTCAGTCATTTTCAGATAGGGCTTAGGATATAGAAAAATTATTTCCATTGAATTCAACTACAATACATGTTCAACATAATAAAAAATGTTAATGCATTAAGAATAAAAAATAAAAATCACTCATTCTCATGGCTGATGAAGAATTAATTTAGCAACTGAGAGTATTTTCCTCTAAACTTTCTTTTCTATGCACTGAAAATTTTTAATGGTTAGAAATATGTTGTTTATGGGTTTCTGACCTCATTTATTCCTTTAGTATTATCCCTGTCAGTTTCCCAAACCCATACTACTATACTATAATAATAATTTTTTTAATGTTTATTTTTGGGAGAGAGAGAGGGAGGGGGGAGGGGCAGAGAGAGGGGGACAGAGAATCTGAAGCTGGTTCTGCGCTGACAGAAGAGAGCTCTATGCCGGGCTCTATGTCACAAGCCATGAGATCCTGACCTGAGCCAAAGTCTGACCATTCAGGCACCCCAATATATTATAATTATTTTAATCATGTTTATATTTATTTAGCCTCAAACCTATAGACTACAAAAGTTTATTATGCTAACATCATAGTTTGAATAAGATTCTTGAAAATATTAAACTTCTTATATACCTTTAATTACTTTTAACTTTTTTCCAGAAGGAAAATTATCAACTTAAACAATATGACTTTTTCTGGATACAACTAAGGTCTTTGAGAACTAATTTGTACTTCCATGAGCAGTGTTTTTTTTTTCCCCTCTCAACAAAGCTAACAAAATGTGAATATTATCAGATTTTAAAATTGTTAATTTGATTCTCATGGATTTTGTTTTTATTTTTATCTACTTATTTTCAAATAAAATTTACATTTTTAATGAATGTGGGCTTTTGTTTCCATTCTAATTTTTTGTTTTTATTCTTTGTCACTTTTCCTATTTGGTTTATGACATTTTTAAATGACCTATAAGTACGTTTCAATTAAGGGTGGTAATTTTATAATTTCTTTATTTTCATCTATACCTGGATAAAATAATGTGCATGCGAGTTATTCTATTCCATTAAATATCTTCCTAGGCTGTTTAAACTTTCAATATCACACACATTTTCTATTTTTTCTATATTGGTTCTCTTCTTCCATATATGCATGTATGTATTGTCTTTCTCAACTTTACCTTATTCTCTCAAGATGGAGACTCTGGTATACTTATCCTTTGAAACTTCTCTTTTGTTTGCTGTAATTTTATCCCATGATTGTACTTAATGCACACTTATTGTTGAAACAACAAATAATGGTTACGTGTTTCTATTCCTAACTTTTAATATTACTGGTAAGGATTTCATACGTGTGTGTGTGTGTGTGTGTGTGTGTGTGTGTGTGTTGTGTTGTGTAAGAATAAATGGAATTCTATGTATTTTAAACATATAGATGCTTTGTCCAAAAGGTGGAGAATATGTTAATATAAAATACAAACTATTGCCTTTCTAAACAATTGATTTCTATTGAGTCAATAGGATTTTGTTTTATGTCTCATAAAAAAGATATGTTGTTTTCCTTTATAAGAAGAATGACCATTTAGGTTATCATCAAAACTGGGACACTTTTAAAAGCAGAAAGAGGCACTGTTAATACTTTCACTTGAAAACAATAAACTGAGACTGTCCCAGGAAAACTAGATGACAAGACGTGACTTCACTGCCATATTCTGACACTTAATG
Organism: Leopardus geoffroyi; assembly: GCF_018350155.1. NCBI lineage: Eukaryota > Metazoa > Chordata > Mammalia > Carnivora > Felidae > Leopardus > Leopardus geoffroyi. The sequence goes on along the minus strand of NC_059338.1, from coordinate 23,872,186 downwards.
TCTGCCATGGTGCTATTTTTCTCAGCCTTGTGGAGAGTTAACCAATAGTGGTTAATTAGACAATTTGCAATCTCTGTAGCCATATATGATCAAAGCCAGTACCTCAGTGATAAATTGCTCAATACAGCAATCTAGACTGTTATTTTTTATGGACAAATACATTAAATAAATTGTACAAATGCATAAGTGGATGTTATACAGACAGAAAGTTAAATAAATAACAATATTTTAAGAATCATGTATTTAAACACCATTTACCTAATATACTCAGGGTCATCTGTAAATCAGCAAGCCAGATTTATTATCCTGTTTTTCATACATGTAAGTCATTTGCAAGACAAGCAGAACTAATCACATTTAAAAGGTATTCAGAGTTTGTATCAAAAAATTAGATTGTAGGGGCGCCTGGGTGGCGCAGTCGGTTAAGCGTCCGACTTCAGCCAGGTCACGATCTCGCGGTCCGTGAGTTTGAGCCCCGCATCAGGCTCTGGGCTGATGGCTCAGAGCCTGGAGCCTGTTTCCGATTCTGTGTCTCCCTCTCTCTCTGCCCCTCCCCCGTTCATGCTCTGTCTCTCTCTGTCCCAGAAATGAATAAACGTTGAAAAAAAAAAAAATTAAAAAAAAAATTAGATTGTAAACTAAACATTAAAAACTGATTTTACAAATAAAAGTCTAAATGAAAAAAAAATAGCTACCATCTCAGTAAGATGGGCTGATGCAAGCTTAGTCTCAAAAAAGTGAGTATCTATTTCAACATTGTTATCAAGTTCTTTGTTATTGTTAATCTGTTTACCTAACCTGTGGGAGCAGGCATTTATAATTTAACCAAAGTCAGTTTTTTTTTCAGCATATTTATATAAAGCTAATCTTTTCAACCGGTTCAACTGCACTTTGGAAACACAAAAATATAAAATATTTGTTAAATAATAATTTAACATCATTAAAATCTAGGAGATGGGCTGGGTAGTTTCAAATGCTGAATCATTTGAGGTGAATTGATTTTCCAACAGAGACAATGATTTCTTAGATATACAACATTCAGAGATATAAGACAGATATTTTGAAATATTGAGTTTCAAACTAGGAACTTTTAATGCTTTCCCTGAAATATAATTTAATGTGAAATAAAAGTTTTAAAATGAAAATGAAAAATCTTAAAAATCATTAAGAGTTATATTTTTCCCCATTCCCTCTGTTCTCAAAAAGACACTCCAATTATTTTTAGCTCTGTGATTGATGAAAAAAACACTGGAAAAGTAAGGTGAAAACTTTATATATTCTTCAAAGAGAGTCATTATTCAACTATGAGGAATATTAAATCTTGATAAAGAGATCAATTACAAATAGCTCTGTATGTTCACTCAAATTTGTATGTTCCCAGTAATGAGCTGCATATCACCATTAGAAAGGTTGGATATAAATCACTGAGATTTGCTACAGTGAAATCTGAGGAACAGATTATTATTATTATTATTTGCCTTAGGTGTGCAATATAATGATTTCGATTTGTTTCAAGATACATAGAGAACATAAATCATAAGTTTATAGGAAGTTACTTTTTTGCTCATTTTTATTTGTACTTTTAAACTTTGAGGCTTTTCTAGAAGAAGCAGACAACACAGTCCAATACAAATGGTATTCTTTTCTCTGACCAATGAATCTAAATGTCTATAAAAGTTTATTTTCATTAGAATGAAAACACCAACCCTCCTCAAAGCACTAATCTAATTGTCCCATTTCATTCAATTATATGAGGATAAAATACTGTGTGCCTAAAAATATATTCATGCTGACAACACTTCTGAAGTTGAATTTTTCCCACCAAAATAACTGAGTTGTCTCCCAGGGACTTTCAATAATCTATATATAGATAATGCCTTGCAGAAATCTTCTGAAGGCACATGCTTTGGGCTCATACAGTAATGTCAAATCTCGAGAACATCATGATTGGAGCCTTAGAGAAAACTGTTTTCCTTCAAAAATTCAGCAACCTAGCTTTTGATTTTTCTTTTACTTTGTTTTTGTTTTTGACTTCAAAGCAAAATTTAATATCTTTTTATAAGAACGTTAGAATATTTTTCAGAAGTGACAGGATTGTATGCTACAATAGCTTGGCATGAGAAAGTAACTTAGAAAATAAATTTAGGAGTGTGATTTTTTTTTTCCAATTACATAAATTGGGGAATCGATGTGGCAGGGTAGTGAGTAGATATCTATATGGATTGTTTATAATACTATCAGTTAGATGTACTATGTAAAGTCAAGCACTGCCCTGTTTAAATACATTTATAATGTGGTTACACATTTATTTTTAAGCCTACTGGGTTTGGATTTAACCACAGCATAAATATTGGACAATGTGAGCCATCGTTTATTCAGGTTGTTTATTAGAAAAGAAAATGATTAGGGGCGCCTGGGTGGCGCAGTCGGTTAAGCGTCGGACTTCAGCCAGGTCACGATCTCGCGGTCCGGGAGTTCGAGCCCCACGTCGGGCTCTGGGCTGATGGCTCAGAGCCTGGAGCCTGTTTCCGATTCTGTGTCTCCCTCTCTCTCTGCCCCTCCCCCGTTCATGCTCTGTCTCTCTCTGTCCCAAAAATAAATAAACGTTGAAAAAAAAAAAAAAAAAAAAGAAAAGAAAATGATTTGAAGAAAGGGGAAGGGATGAAAATAGTACATGTTCTAACAATGATCCACAAAGCTTCTTTAATCTTCTTAAATATTTAAAGTAGTCCATTGTAAGAATCTGTACTGATGATTTTTCTTAGATATATATGCTTAAATCTTATAAATCAAGATATATTACTTATGCTGATATATAAAATCCATCCCGCTTTCAAATTAGTGTATAATAATGAATCAAAGTATGCTTCTTATAGAACAGTGGTCTCCTTAGTGATTCGTTATACAGATTTTTGATATGACCTGTTTATTTTCTTAAATGAGGAAAAGAGAAGCAAAGCCAATAATTGATTCTCACCCATTACAAATTCATTTTTAGAAAGCACCATCATTCTCAATATTTTTGTTTTCCATTTGCAAATTATTGAAAGTAATAACAAAAGCTTTCTGTATACATGTTTACTATCTGGTAGGATATACATTTGGGGGGAAGGCTCACTGAATTACTCTATGTATGTATGTAACATCAATGTTAGTTCTGTTTCCCAAGAAAAGTCCCTAAACAATATCTGGAACTAATTTGGTCTCACCTAGAGAACTTATATTTCTTGTTTTCATACCCTCCTTTAGTCCAGCTATCTAGGTACCAAGCATTTTTCACCTCCCCGGAACTTGGAAGTCATTCCCAAATTCATAGCAGACCTATGATTTCACATTTATTTTCTTTCTAATTTGTTAAGGACTATTTTTAGTAGGTTCTTAAAAATATTCATTGGATGCAGTTTTGAATATTGAGTAACTTAAGAACTCTTTATGAGACATATATTTACTTATACCAACATTTCAAGATTTATACAAAGAGTGAAATTTATACAAAATGATGGAAATGAATTAGATGACTTAAAGTGACTTACATTAATGAAATTCTAGAAAACATTAAATATAATTCAATCTTCATTTCTGGGCTCACCCTATTAATGGATATGGGAACAAGGACAGAAGTAAAGCTATCATTTGGAGAAACTATGACTTACAATGTAAAGGCTTATTTAATATATTTTGCAAACATTTATAGACTTCTCTTGGTTTGAAATAATTTCTCTTATTCCTTTTGTTAGAATGCTAATTTTTATATCTACTTCTTACACATTTTATTAGTTGGGGTCAAAAATATGTATGGGGAAAATTGGCTTATTTAATTAATGGATGATTCATTTGACTAATTCTCATTTTGCTACTGCCAATCTCATTTCAGAGATAACATTACTTTTCTCATCATTTACTCCTGACTGGTTTCTATTATGTATAACAATCTCTCCCCTAACATTATCAATCTTTATTCTGCTCTATAGTGACATAATTTGAAAATTAACTATGATGCCTAAAATTATGTCAGAAAAAGATGAAAATATCATATATAGGGAAAATATTAAAAAAATATTTTAAAACTCCAATATACCGAGAAGCTGTATGTGTATCTAAAATGATATGTATAGTCAAGGTTATCCCTTAATTAAACTGAAGTATGACATTTGTTCTTGGTGCTTTTCTTTATTTTCTGTACTTTCTTCTACACTGCATTACAAAAGATTTTACTTTCTCAGTTATGAGGCCGTTCCTCTTTTTTCTCTTCCTCCCTCCTTTTCTGCCTCCTTTCCTTTCTTCTCTCTTTTTTTCTTTCTCTCTAGGGTTATATCTTTTCTTATAGCCCATCAGGCTCTAGAAAACTTTTGAGGTAACTAATGATAAGATCACATGACTAAACCCCTCTTTTTTGAAAACTACATTATATAAAAATTTATGATGGATACAAATTTATTTGGAGGATTAAGTATGAGAGCAGACTTATGTAAAACTAAAGGAATTTTTTTTATGCTCACCCAATATAACAACAAAATCACATACTAAATAGGGGGATAATTAATTAGTAGTGTTTTATGGCTCATTAATTAGAATTGTTGGAAGTATACCGTTAGTTTTATTTATCATAGTCACATTTGACTAGTTTTTAGAAACTTTATTTCATACAGCTTTAATGTGATCAACTAAACTACTTTTGTTTGCTTTCTAGAGGTTTGGTTTTGTTTTTTTTTTAACACTTTCAATGTTAGATTTTTTATTTTAACTTTTACTTCATAATCATTCAGAATGGTTTAGAATGGCTAGCAAACAATAGGATCTTGATCAAAAATCTTCTCATATAAGATTCCCACATCTTCTGTGGGAAGCTATACGTAGGCAAATCCATGTATATCACAATTTTTCCTAAGGGAAATTTGTGATTGAGGAAGGATTCTTCTGTTATACAGCTTCTCAGTGCTGTAAACTGAAGTGTTCTTAGTATATTCCCTTTAAGCAACACAACATGCTCAGAATCTTTCTCACAGATTTCTTTACAGATTTATGACTTAACTTGAAAAACTAATCCCATGTGAATTCCATCTCCATTACATAACACTCAGCCATAGGCCATCGTTTTTTCTTAGCACCCAGGATGAAACTTACATAGTTTTCAGGTTTGATTAGCAGAAGAAATTCTCTGATAGCCATATTTGGGCAAAATAATTTGAGTGTGATCTTTGTTGACTTTCAAATCACATTACCAAATTGTATTCTTTATTTTTTCATTAGGGCCGTCTATCCACTATTGTTCCCAAAGATACAATACCACTGACTTCAAATTGAAAGTGATTGATCTCAGCCTGATAATGTCCCAACTTAATTCCAATTTTCATAAAAGGCCTAAATATTGTTTAAATAAGTAAAACTTATCTCCTAAATAGCATTGTGAAAATTCATGTTTTTTAAAAAAGGATAATTTAAATTCCATTAGAGGGATATCATTCATTCAGAAAGCATTTATTCCCTATCAGGTGAATTGCAACTGCTGCCTCTTTAGACAGCAACTAATTTCTTATAGATTTCAATTTATTATAGTTTTTATGTGCCTGAGATATGGAAATGAAAATAATCAGGATGAAAACATTCTGTCTTCTCTAGGTAAACAAACAAACAAACAAACAAACAAAAACAACAACATCCAAATATAAATTAGGTATATATCCTTTTTTAAAAAAGTTTATTTATTTATTTTGAGAGAGAGAGTGATAGAGAATCTGAATTGCAGTGCAGAGCTTGATGCAGGGCTCAATCCCACCAACCGTGAGATCATGACCTGAACCAAAATCAAGGGTCAGACGCTTAAGTGACTGAGTCACCCAGGTGCCTCTAAATTAGATATACATCCTATATAAAGCATGTTTATATGAAAAAAATCATATGCCAGCAACAGGTATGTGACTAAATATTTTATTGCTAGTTCCAATATGTCCTATATAAACCTTACATAGACTCTCAAACACACATATACACACACAAGAAAGAAATTTGTTCTACATGGGCCAATCTAGATTTAAATTGTACTTGAATTTTACAATATAAGGGCAGTAGAATTTTGGATTGGCAGAAACATTTAACTATGTATTGTACTAATCCTTACTGATGAAATCCATTTGTATGCAGCCCTAAAGAACACTGAATGCAAATCTCATATTTAATCCTCTAAAAGAGCAAGGGTAATTGTACTGAAAAGAATACTTACTCTGAAGTATGACTCATTACTTGATTTTATTTTCTTCATTGTCTTGGGTACAAATTATATGTTGATTTCATATTCTTTCTCTTGTCATATATTTCACATGCTTTCTTTGCAGATGATGCTTTAAGAAAATTGAGCTTTAAAGTACTTGGATATGATTTGTATTTAAAAATATGACTGATATTAAAGCTGTGCCTCTTAAAGCCAAATTGTCATGTGCAAAATGAACTTTTAAAACATGAAATTGTCTTTGTGCCTTATGTGTATACCTAGATTTCTAATTGTGAACATAATTTTTCAATTGTATATTATTTTTTGAGCATAACTGTAGTAGAATATCATAATTAGTTATTCTATTTCTTAGAGTCACTTGAGGATTTTTTCAGAATTCTGAAATATTGGAAATGCAATTTGTCTACCAAATGACTTACTAAGAATATAGTATTATTTTATATCTTTCCCAAACATGAAATTCCATAGCAGTTAGGGCTACTTGACTTGGTGTATCAGCAAAGGTGATCTTGCAAAGAGTAGCACATGGTTACGAGTCATATGTCACATATCTGTGTGTTTGTCAAGTGGTTTCAAAGCATCTTAACAAAAGAAGCATCTATTCAAAAATAAAGCAGTGATTCAGTTTTATTCATTATTTCCCCTACCTACAAAGCAGAGATCCATTTTATTACCTAGTATTCGAATAACAACCATTTAGCTGCTGATACTGAAATATGGGGACTACATAGTTCATGCTTGAGATAACATCTTGGTTCAATGGGAGCAACAGTGAGTCCAAGGGGGAAATGGTGGGCTGGATGAACTTGTAAGCCACTCTATTTGGGTAACTGAGAAGAAAGCCTATCAACAAATGCTGGTCACCTTTTATTACATGTTTTCAAGTTGTGTATTCCTAGAATTTTCTAGTCCTGGGAATAAAGACAATATAATAGTTTCATTTCTTAACCCTTGTTTTGCCCAGTTTTTTCTCAAAATATGATCCACAGATAATATTTATCAGAATCACCTGGAATTTTTTGTCCATAATGATGTTTCCTGGAGCTTCACTGTACTGAATTATAGTACTCCAAATGTACTGAATTAGTAACTCTGAAGAAAGGAGCCAGGACTCTGAATTTTGAATTAACACCTCTGGTGATACCTATGCATAATGAAATTTTCAAGCAACTGCTCCAATATATCAGTCCAGACACCTCCTGACTATCAAAATATACAGACTAATTTTAGACCTAGTGTGTGGGGATGAATTCCAAGAATTCCATGACTAATATCCATTTTTCTTTATCATTAGGAAAAGTCTTTTGACAATCTTTGACCCAGGTCGGAAAATTCTACACTATTCCTATGACCAGGTCTACATCTTATATTTAAATTCTGTCAGGAGGTCCTTGATCTACCCCTCAATTACCAAGTCCCTGGCTTATTCTTTTTATTCCTTTTGGGGAGCAGTGACAATCCTTAATCTTATGAATGTAGATCAATATGATTGATTATTTTTTCTACCTAATGCCTTATTATAGCATTTTTTATTAGCTGACTCTGAACGTTTATATATTTAATATTTCAAGAGTATTCGTTATTGTATTTCCCATGTCTGATAGGATGCATAGTTGTAAATCCTTACTGAATCTCCGTTTTATTGACCACATATTGCATGGTGGACAACCTATTAACACTTACTCCTTTGCTCTGGGGATATTGTACTCCACATTTCTCACTGGTCTTTTACTGACTGCAGCTCTCTCCGTGGACATATTGTACCCTATAAGATGCAGGTTTTCTTTAATGTTCAACCCTTCTCCCCTATTCCAATCATACAAATCCTCTAACACACAGACACTACTTGCAGCCAAGAGACCTACCCAGACATACGCCATTATCTTGTAGGTTGGGTGATCATTTAACACTTCTATTAGATGTATTGCTTCCATGTATTAATACACACCTACTGTATAAGTTTGTGTTCTCATCAGCTCCTTCCTGGATTAGGGCAATATCTGCTTCTTGTGTGCACCCTGTCTCCACAGTGGCTTCTCTAGCTTACCTACCTTTGCATAGGTTGATTGTTATCCTGGAATGATCCCTTTTAACAGAACACTCATCCTTATGGGCTAGTACTTTTAAAAAGAAAGGAAGTTGAGAAAAAAAGAAAAACTTGAGATATAGAATTAACTATGACTATAAAAAAGGGTTGAGACAAAACCAGTGTGCCAACATACTTTTCTTAATTGGAATTTTATTCTGATGTTAGTTATTTATGTACCTTTGTCCTATGAAACTCTGAGAAGCTGAGGACAAGGATTGTTTCTTACCTGCGTTTACATTTGCAAGTCCTCACTCAATGACTAAATCCTGAATGAATGCATTTTAGCATATAATATTCAGTAAAACCATTATTATTTATTAGTTTATAAGAACAAATACATAAAATCAATCAGATTTATTAACATTTTCTCTGCATCATTAATTTTCTTTCATCCCCAAATCCAACACTGTATCAATGATCTGATACTTGTGCTTTACAAAATGAATATTCTGTTTAACCATACTTGGTTCAGATAGACATCCCCCCCATGATCATGGCATCTTGCCATTTTTCTAATCTTCACTGTTACATGATTATTTGGATATCACACTATTGTAGACTCTCCAAGTACTTTTTTTTTCTGGTTGGTTATTTCAATTTTTTAGATTTAGTTGTAACTAAAGACTTCTCATATTTTAAGTCTTATTTTTAAATACCAGTGTTCTCTGACTTCTTATAGAACCTGGGGTTCTATAATCCATAACTTTTTCTGAGAGAATCTTCTCTAACCATTAAATTCTAAATATGTAAATTAAAACACACCTTGTTGAATTAGAGTAAGGTGATACATTTATCACTTCTTCCTAAAATAATACTCAAAACCTGTTAACATGATGTTAATTTCCAATGTGAATAATTACATCATCCTTAAAAAAAAAAAAAGCCAAACACGAATTCCATTTAATTGGAACTGTTTATTATTGAAATGAGTTTCCAGAGAACAAAAGGGGGAAAAAATAAGCCACAGATAAGTAAACCAAAGCAGTTTATTAAATCTAAAAGTTAGTTTTCAACAACCTTGGAAAGTACGATCAAGGAAGTATGGATATTACCTAAAAGGGTATTGAAAGTTGCATGTATGTGTCTGTCCTCAGTATTCATGTGACTAGGACCTAATGTCAGTGGACCTTTTGTTTCTCTGGCATGTTCCCTGTGGCGCTTATGTACCACTTGACAGTCACTGAGGTTCTGCGTCTTCAGCATCCTGTGTTGATTCCAGTTCTCCTGAGGCTCATTTGTGCTACCACCGCCCTGCTTCATTTTAGAGCACCATCCTTCACGTGGCCCTTCCTGAACTTCTTTTGCAGAATACAGCTTTAGAATTTCATAACATAGTGCAAATCATATTCTAACTATCAAAAGTGATTCACTCTTTCAGTATTTCAGCCCCTTTCCATAAAGAAATGGGGAATTCCTCTTGATTTCTCTTGTTAATAGACCAGGAAAGATTTTAACTAAGTGGTCTGCTAATGAAATTTGCCTCTCTACATGTTATCCAGTCTGTCTGGAAAATGCTAATAATTTTTCCTTTATATCCATTCTATATGAGTTTCTCACTAGTTAGGGAAGTACTTGGCAAGTTTGGCATAGTCTTTAAGATCTGACCTTGTTGTAGAAACCAGTCCCTGGCATTTTTGGCTTTGCCCAGGGGACAGTGTTTTGTGGAGAGTCATTGAGAACTTATGTAAATATAAAGCTCTCAGCCTGCCTGATAATCAGGATATAGCAATAGCATATCTATAAGTTATTGCCCATTTTGTGGCCTTATTAATAAAGTCTGAGCCTTTACGGGGCACAGAACAGATACTTAAAATAAAAATAAAGGAAGACTTGACAACGTGTCACCTTGAACTAAAAGTTGAACTTTGCTTTGGTATGATTTAGGATATCAGCATCTCTCACTTTTTGCAGTAGACTTTTAAATGTTTTTCTTCAATTATTCATTCAAGAAAAGATTACTGAATGCCAATTATATGCTAGATATTGCTCTATGCATTGGGAATACATTAGTGAACAAAAGAGATAAAATCATTTACTCATGAAGCTTACATAACTAGAGGGAGTAGAACGATGATATAAAATAAACATAACAATTAAGTAAATTATACAACATTTTAGAGATCAAAATGAGATTAAAATAATAAAAGAGAACAGGGTACAATTCCTCCATTATGCTGGCTGGGAAAGAAGGCTGCAATGTTGAATAGAGTAGTTGGAATAGACCCTGAGAGAAGGTAAAATTGATCTAAGACTTGAAGAGGGAAAGAGTTTATACTTATGATGTCTGAGAAAAAAACAGTCCAATCAAAGGAAACAGCCGGTGAACAGGCCTGAAATACTGTATATTAAGGGATCCAGTATGGCTGGAGCACAGTAAGCAGGGAGGAGAGCAGTATGATTTGGGGAAAAAAGAGATAAAAGAATTAGAGACATTTTTGCAGAAGTTTACCATGGTGCTAATGATAACCAAAGGTGTTTAAATGATATCCATTATTAGAAAGAAACCCCTGGATGTTAGAGAGTATACCAGTTTTCTACGATGGTTGCTACAAATTACTACAGAATCAGTGGCTTTAAACAACAGATATTTATTTTATCAGTGTTCTGTTGGCCACAGTCTGAAATCAGTGTCACGGGGCCTAAATCAAGGTGTCATCCTCTTTCCGTTTCTGTAGCTGCTGCCACTCCTTGGTTTGTGGCCACATCACTCCAGTCTTCAGAGCCAGCCTCTGTCAAATTCCCTTATCTGTCTTCACATACATGGCTTCTCCTTTGTGTATGTCAATCCTTCCCTCTTGTAAGGACACTTATGATGGCCTTCAGAGCCTACCCAGATAATCCAGAACAATCTTCCCATCTCAAACTCGTTAATTTAATCACATGTGGGAGATCTTTTTTCCACCTAAGATAACATTTACAAGGTCCATAGATTAGCGGTTATTCTTTTTAGTGGCCATTATTTAGCCTACTGTAAGGAGTTATGAAATCAAGCTATGCCTGCAATATTAAAAAGAAGAAAATTACCCTAAATTTCACCTATAAATGTATTGAGACTGCTTTGTCGTAACTAACCTGAAATCCTACTTGCCTTAAGGTAAATATTATCAGCCTTAGAACCTCTAGTAATTTTATGTTTGATTGATCACATGGCATTGCTGCCTAATAAAGGGGATTAAACAACATTTAGCAGAAGACAAGCTTTGCTTTATAGAATCCCAAATTACCATTACTTCTAACCAGTTTGTCAGTGGTTCCTCCCCTGCTCATCAAAAAAAACAAAAAACAAAAAACAAAAAAAACAATGCATGTGAAGTATAAGTTTATATTGGGAACACTTTTCAATAGATACAGTGAGGGAATTATGTATTTAACCTTTCTTGTTCTTGTAAACTCCTACAATTTAATCTTCCTTATCCAAGCATATGCATTGAAGAATTTAAGATTTTGCTAATTTTGTAGGACTTGGGTTTAAAAAGCTTACATCCTAGGGCTTAGACCATATATACTACATATCCTTCCTCATGGACCCTATATCTGGAAGCATACGCTGTGATTTCATTTATTTTTAAGCAGAAATTATTCTAACTCAAATAAATACAGCATTATACAACTGAATGTGTTATGCAAACCATCCTGCTTTGAAGTACTTCTGAAATGAATGAACAAAGGAACAAACTTAGAAGGTACTGCTAATTCTATTTTTATATCGGACTTTCACAAGATTCCTCTCTTCTCAAGAAAGCCTAGCAATGTTCCAAGAAAAGCTTGATTATTCATGGAGACAGTCCAGAATTTAGAGCTACTACCAGAGAAATTAGTGTTTTCTACTTTGGTAGGAACTTCAGTCTTCTGTCTTGACGTGGCACCTCCATGGCACCTATGCCCATATACAGGATATATAAGGTGTAGGCTATTGTGTTCACCAAGCCCCACCTGGAACCCTGAGGTCATCAATGACTTTGAAAGGTGTCTCCTGGAGATTAAGCTCTCTGGCCCCATGTCCTTGACTCTGGAGCCATTAGTTCTCTATACTTTGCAAGCATGCACTCTGAGCACAGGCCTGTCCTTTCTGCTCGGCTTTCCAGAAACTTCACAGTGTAGCTAGTGGGCCACAGGAAGAAATTTTTCTCTGAACTTTAAAATTTTAAATGTAATATGTCATACTATTTAAATGTAGTATGTCGTATTCTTCAATAACTGTGTTATTTTGATTGTAAAACTCTTGAAGTGTTACTTCCTTCTGTAAGACTATATCTAAGTTAAAAGGTGGTGGGAGCTAACTCTGATCCTCCTTACTATACTTATTATGAAATATGTTTCATTTTCTCCTTTATTAGTAAGTTACATCAATGCTTGCCTTTCATTAACCATTTCAGCAGGTTTTTTAGGGGCAAGGGGGGTTTAATTCTACATTTCTGCAATCTTGACAATTCTTACTGAGTTGTGTGTGTGTGACAAGAATATAGATATATTTCTTTTACATCATGCAGTTTCTAGCACAAAGGGACACTTAAAAAAATTGCTTCCTGATAATAGTGATTTTGCAAAGAAGCAGCCATTTGATTGAAGTACATGTAAATTCCACTTCAGTTATCAGAACTAGAGATTTAAATGTAATCATTTTAAATGAATACAAATTCTTGGAAAATTCAAAATAGCAAATGAATGACTAGTACTATCACATTGGAAAATTATGTGGTATAAAATTGATGTTTATGGCAGCTTTCAGAATATAATTGCAAAGTCAGTAGATGGCACTATTTGTTTTATTAATAACCACTGACCACTCCCTTTACTTTTATAAAAGGTATCAATGATAGTTTAGGTTTAACTATTTTAACAGAATTCCAAAGTTGTTTTTATCTATCTTACCAAATGAATCATTTTGATTACCTATTATGATGGCTTTTTTTTTTTTGCTTTAATTTTAGCATAGAACAGTTTTGAATAAGGGTGTGAACATTTTTCCCCCAGTGTTACCACTTTTAACCTGAAATGAATTTTCAATCAGACAGAAACCAAGAAAAGGTTATTACAAACATATTTCTTTTATTAAAGAAACATATTTCTTCTATAAAAAATATTTTATTTATTTTTGCTATCTATAAGAGATGGTAAACTGAGAATCTGAGATAGATTATCTAACATGTTCTGATTTGACAGAATTCATTTCAACCTCAAAATCTGGACATTCACACAAAATCTGTATTGATTAAACAACAAAACAAAATACAACCCAAAATTTGGGCAAGTGCAATGATGGTACACTTCATAAAAGACAACTCTGTAGAGGAATCAGAACAAATTGCTTTTATAAAGAGTAGAAGAGTGTGAGAAACCAGAGGACCCATCATATAATAAGCAAAATGCTGTTATTTTATATGAATGTAACAGTAACTGATGTAAATCTAACATATGATGGTTAATTTTATGTGTCAACTTGGTGAGGCTTTGGTCCTAGTTGTTTGGTCAAAAACTAGTCTAAATGCTGCTGTGAACATATTTTGTAGATCGGGTTAACATTTACAATCTGTTGACTTTAAGAAAATTCCCATCACTAATAAGGACGGGCCTTATCCAACCACCTGAAGGCATTTAGAGCCAAAACTGAGGTTTCCCAGAGAAAAAGGAATTCTGACTTAAAATTGTAACATAGAAATCCTGCCTGAGTTCCCAGCTACCACACTTCCATATAGATTTCATACTTGCCTGTCCCCACAGCTGTGTGAACAATGCCATAAAATCAGTCTCTCTATGTCTTTCTTTAATTGTCTATTTTTACTGTTTCTGTTTCTCTCAAGAACCCTGATGGATACATAACATAAACAGAAATTTGTGTTAATTCAATTATAAAACTGAAGAAGACATTGTATCTACAAAATGAGAGCTGGTAATAGCAATGGGAAAAACTACCTGCTGGCCAAAAAAAAAAAAAAAAAACAAAACAAAACAAACAAACAAACAAAAAAACCCAAAAAAACCAAATTGCTAAATTTAAAACAATAACAAAGGAAGAAAGCCACTCAGTTATTAATAAGACAAAAAGTCAAATCAGGGGGAAGAACAGGCATTAAAGTTTTCCTTAAAACTCATTAGAAATGGAAATGGAGATTATAAAATTATTAGAAAAGGTGAGACACAGAGAGATCTAGGAGTTCCAGTGTGTGAGTGATAAGATTGTCAAAATGAAACAACTCATTGACTATCAAGAAAAAAATTATGTTAGTGAAACCAGATCAAAAGATGGCCTAGAGTCAATGAGGAACAGAACATTATTTACCTGCAGTGGAACCAACAGCAAACAATCTCAGACCTCTCAACAATACTGAGTGCCCAAGGATAAGAAGAAAAACTGCAGAATATTAATGTGTAAAAGATAGTGGGGCCAAGAATTCTATAACCGAACAAAGTATCATTCATGTTCAAGAGCAAAGTAAAGATAGTCTCACCTATGCAAGGCACAGAAGAAGACCCTCAATTGATTCTTTTGTCACACCTGTTCTTTTGGGTATCCTTGCACTCTTGCTTGGTTTCTCCAAATGAACCAGTGTTTCTCATCTGTTTCTTGAATTTGTGCTTATTGCTTCCTCTGTCTGGAAGACTCTTCTTTCTTCCTCCACTTTGTATAGCCTTGCTATTTTCAGATCCCACGTTCAAAAAGAAAAAAAAAAAAAAAAGAGTTTTGATTCCTGTTCACAGAAGCCTACTTCCTCTGAGCCTCTAAAACCAAATGAGCTATTCCTCTTCTGTGCTCCTCTCTATTTTTTCCCTTTTCATTTTTTTTTTTTACTGAGGTATAATTTATATACAGTAAAATGGGCCCATTTGTGTAAGTTTTGAGAAATCGATATATTCAAGTGAATGTCTTAACTATCAAAATACAGAACATTTCCATCACATCCCAAAATTTCCTTATGCCTGTATTCAGGTAATCCCTCACCCTCATTTCAGGCAATCACTGGTTTACTTTCCTTCACATAGATTAGCTTTATCTTTTGTAGACTTTCATGTAAATGGAAACACACAGCATGTATTCTTTTGTATCTGGCTTTTTTTGGCTCAGCTATGTTGTCTTATCAGTGGTACATTTCTTTTATTGCTGAGTAGTATTCCACTGAATGAATGTACCACGATATGTTTACACATTTACAAATGTTTATCCATTTACAAATCCATTTTGTTTGTTACGAATAAAGATCCGAAACATTTGCGTTTGTGTAGTCTTTTTTATGGACATGTATTCTCATTTCTTGTGAGTAGATAGTTAGGAGTGGAACTGTTGGTCTTATGGTTAAGTGTAGCTTTTCTTCTCTTTACTTACAGCTACCCTATGCCATTCTGTTTTAGATGTGTCTTGTAAATACTGTTGAGCAATATGGTTTTTAAAATATCAAATCTGAGGGGCGCCTAGGTGGCTCAGTCAGTCAAGTGGCCAACTCTTCGGTTTTAGCTCAGGTCATAATCTCACAGTTTGTGAGTTCGAGCCCTGCCTCAGACTCTGCTGGCAGTGCAGAGCCTGCTTGGGATTCTCTTTCTCTCTCTCTCTCTCTCTCTCATTCTCTCTCTGCCCCTCCCCAACTCACACTGTCTCTGCCTCTCTCAAAATAAATAAATAAACTTAAAAAATCTTTTAAAATATCACATCTGAGCACTTGTCATTTAACAAGAGAATTTAACTTAGTCATAGTCATTGAGACTACTGTGTTTAAGTTTATTCCTACGATCTTATGTTCCTGTTTACCATCATTTTCTCTTCCCTCCCCCTTTCTGCATTTCTTTTCCTTTAAATTGTTTTTAAATTTACATACAGTGAAATATACAGATCTCCAAGATCTCTGGTAGTGCAGTTTCATATGTTTTGACAAATTCTGCTTTAAAAAAAATTATATTTCTCTTTTCCACTTCTCCCTGTTGGTTAAGGAGACATACATCCTATATTAGTAAGGATTAGGTTTGACTGAACAATGAAAGCAAAATGCATGTAGACTTTTCCAACGTGGTGGCAAATGTGGTTACTCAATTTTAAAGCTCATTTTACCTTAGTTCTCTCACAGGAGAATACATCAACTGCCCAGTAAAATCTCTGGTTAAGACTAATTGTCTTGACTTCCAACCACCCAGGTGAAAACTAACGACCACGGCAAAGGGAATAAGAATGTCCTGATTGGTCCAGCCAGGAGCATGTGTCCATCCGTATTATGGATTGGGGAGGAGTGAGCGATAATCCAGTCCGATGACACTTATTTTCCCTAGAAGGAATTCTGTTACTAGAAAAAGAAAGGCATCGTTTTCCAACCTTCTCCTATCCATTAATATATGAACATTCTTAGATAAACAATTATATGCTTTTGTGGTTTAAAACAGACTTCGTACTATACCTGTTTTTACAACTTTTCTTTCTCCTGGCAATATCTTCTAGAGTTATTCTCATGGAAATAATCCGGCTCTATCTCATTCTTTTTAAATGCTTATGACATGCCACAGACATAGTTCAAACCTTTTTGATGAATATATAGGTTGTTTTGAATTTTTTTTTTTTTTTTTGTATCACAAATAGCAGCACAATGAACACTCTTCCATATGCTTCCTTGGGTATAGGTGTGACTGCTTCTTTACACATTTACATCACACTCTTCATGCTGAAGTATTTTAAAGTAAGTTACCTTAGGATGACTATACATAACCAAGAAATAGAAATGAGTTCACAGAACATCTGTCATTTTTATTTTAATGAATCTTGCCAAACTGTGGTCTAAAATAGTTCTATCTATTTGTACTCCTGTGAGTATCATATGGATACCTATTTCCCCAAATCCTTGCCACTTCTTGTTATATATACTGGATAATCTTCTGCTCAGTCATTTGTCTTAATTTGGGTGGGCACTTTGCACAGAAATCCATAATTGTAGTATTTTCAAGTTTACAAATCTTTTATGTTTTTGCATTCTGCTTCTTATTTAAGGAAGCTTTCTCTATCTAAAAGTCATAAATAGTTTTTCTATATTTTTTCCAAATACATCCATATTTTTTTTAAAAAGTTTAAGTTATTGATCCATTTGAAATATATTCTCATGAATGGTGAAAATTATGAATCTAAATGTTTTTTAGATAAATAGCCAGCTTGTCATTATAATAGTATAGTAATCACCAATATTTACTGAACACCACTTGTGCTGTTCACTTTTCAATTTAAACCCATCTTATTGGCCTTGTTTTTGCCCAATTCATATAGATATTAATTGGCAGATTCAGAATTCTATCCCTCATAGAATTACTATATACTATTTGACTTTCTCATCCAATTTCCTCTTCCCACATATTAGAGCACTATCTTTGTAATTTATCAATTCACCATAAATACATAGATTTGTTTATAGAATTTCTATTCTCTTTCAGCAATCTATTTGTCTACTCTCCTACGTGTTTAAAAATTCTAATCTGATCATGTTATACACTCTGCTTACAACTTTAACAACTCCCTATGGGTCTCAAGATCAAGTACATATCCTTTGCCATCCCTCCCTCCTCCTGCTTCTGGAATCTAAGATATGGGTATAGACTGCTTTTCTGTCTTCTAGTCATAAAAATCTTCTGGTGGCTATCTGAACAGAACAAGCACATTTATTCAATGAAACACTCATGTCTCCATGCCTTTGTTCAGGCAGCTTCTTATCCTTCATCTTTTATGCCTCATTTACTGTCCAAGCACCTATTCATTTTTAAACATTAATTCAAACATCATTACCTCTAGCCTTTCTTCCCTCTACATCCCAATCAAGTAGAAATATACCATTCTTTCCTCCTATGTATCCTCCACCTTCTCCTGAGTACTGTATTTATTCATTTACATACTTCTCTTCCCAACATAATGAGTGTCTTGAAGACAGGACGATATCTTACTGAGAACGTAGTAAGGACTGGATAAATATTGTTGAATAGGTTAATATAAAACAAAGATCATCAAATTCTGTGAGCAATCATCAGAGCATCTGATTTGTAAAATGACACAGCAAATTTTCAAATGAAGCAAAATATCCTTTCAAACAGCATCAAGAAGTGAGTGAACTTAACCATACTCAATTAGCTCATGACAAAGCGAATGGGTGACTGGAATGATAATTCACACTGCAGCTTGTTTAATGAACTAGTAAAAAGAAAGTCAGTCAAAGGAACCAGACAACTTTATCTTGGAAGAATTGGAACCAAGGGGCTCTATTATCATCTGGCATTCACTTGATGCTGTTCCTATGTTTAGAAATGTACATGAAGGGACTCCAGAGATATTCCAGATTCTTCACTTAAGGTCCTGGTCCTGAGGTGACAATGTGACCCTTGTTCTGAGTCACCCTCTGTGTCAAGTATTCAACCTCATTGGTTCCTTTGTCCATGCATGATAATGATTTAGACCTTGGATCCATGGCAGCCTATAAAGGCATTGATATTTCTTCCCTCTTCTCTTCAAGATCAGGCATTGTACAATCATATAAATGAGGTAAGTATACAAGTCATAAGAATACAAGTGATATGCTTAGCATATAGACAATCCATTATTGACTGCACTAGTCCTGTTCGGCTTTGATGGAACAGTTGTGAAAGTTGATGTGAACTAGGACTAATATGATGTGAACTAATATTGGAAGAAAAAGCAGGAAGGTTGTTAGGGGACTTTACTTTCACAGGGATCTTTATATCTCCCCATTTTAGGTTTTATTCTTAAGTATTTGCCTCATGGTCATATACTTTCTTGCTACCTTTTTTCCCACCTGTTTATGCCACACTCCTGTGTTTCTTCCAGACCTATAACATTTAAAATTATCCTACATTGTAGCAGTTAGCATGTTACATAGTAATTGACTTTTTTCCCTGTTTCTTCAAGCCAGGGTAACCTTCTATTGTTGTATGCCTGGAAACTATTGAAATAACTGTCACTCAACAGGTGTCTATCTGAATTAATTTACCTTATGAAAAACTGAATGTATGGAAGGTGATATAATCTTACTGGTTAATATTAGAATACAAAGAAAACCTTCACAAATGCAGATGCAATGTTACTAAAAACTTGGTAAGAAGAAGAGAATATAGGTATAGGCAAATTGCCATTAATATTATTAATAGGTTCATATCTATTTTTGTAGGGGTCAGAGTAAGAGACTGGATGTGAAGGTCTAGATGTGTTGTGTGCACGCTTAAGGCTGAACTCAGCCACTTTTGTGTTTTGTTCCCACATCTATAGTTTTCTGAAAAGATTTTAAAAATCTATGTGGTCTCAGTTAGCCTCCTAGAAGAGTCCAGATCTTGTTACCATTACATGGTTTGTGATTCACCTATTCACTTCTGGAAGCCAAGGACAAGGTTGGACACAAGCAGTTGTCGCGTATAGTGTATGACTTTGTTGTCTTTCAGATCACTCAACTATAGAAGCCTCAAAAGGAAACAAACAAACAGACAAACAAACAAAAAAATAAATTGGTCAAGTATAGAGAAAAAAGGGCCATGTTTTTTTCTTTGTAAAGGGTTAAAAGCTAGATCCTAAAACCCTGTCTCTAGAGCTAAGAGCAAAGACAACATAGCATACTTTAAGAAGAGTAATTACAACAATTTGATAACTTTGGTCTTCCCAAGTACTAGGTATGAGGAACTGTTTGATTTGTAATCACAGTAAGTCTATAAGTAGTGATAATATTCTCAGTTAACACATGAGAAAACACAGTCATCAAGTAAGTTAAACTCAGAGCATGTGACCATCACAAGTGGGGGCTAATGCTCATATTCAGGCACTTTCACCCCAAGACCACAAGATCAATAACCATGCATTATTGCTCTCCAAAAGTAAAAGTATATCATGGAAAATCCATGCTAACAAATAGAGAAGTGTACAGAATTACATTATTAATTCATGTGATGAATTACCAAAATTCATGATTTTCAGAATATGTCTAGACTATAGAAATAGAACTTAAATATAAAATCTAGAATAGAATTGTCTAATTGTCTTTAAAAAGGTAGAAAAACAGTATGACAAGACTAGAAGATAAAATAAAAAGGCTGTTTTATATTTTAAAACTCTCTAAGCAGTTATAGTTTTAATAGAAGTTTCTTCAAAATATTCAGGGTTTTAACATTCAAGGTACAGTTAATTTACTTGTTGTTGAAATTCTATCAGAGCAAATAAGACAAGTGAGAACTTCTAACTGAATTTCATAAAGTCAGCAAATGTGACAATGATAGAGCATTAAAAAAAAAAAAAACAACATTTCCTATGGGAGAGAAGTGGAAGAGGCTTTAAGAAACATTTTTAAAAAAGTAAAAACTTAATCTAGTTTGCTATTTCTTCTTTACTTCTTAAACACTTACCTTTTGCTCCTTGTACCTCGTTCCAACACTACTCCCCAATTAATTGGAGGGTTTCAATATCTGTGCTAAATTGTCTGTTGGGGTATAAGACAGCCCCCTTCTATCCTTTTATCACAAGGACTAAAAAGCCTGCTAACTGCATATCTGCCACTGACATGTAAGGTTGGAAAGGGAAAAGAAGCAGGAGCCAGTATGACTCCATTGGCAACAATGACTAGATTCCTGACCTTTCAAAAATGGTAGACATAAACTTTTGCTTTTAGGACTGGATTATCTGCTTCAGGGCTGCAGCCACTGAGGTTTTTGGTGAAAATTTCCTGTGATTCTAGCACTTCTGGGCTTCTGAAATGGTCAAGCTCTTCCAACAGGTTTGTATGCTCCTAATTCTGTTTTAAATCAGTTCTAGCCTAAAATATCTAGAGTGATTTTTTTTTATTGTTGTTGCTATACTCATGACTGTTATTTGCCCATGAAGTGGTCTTTGCTAAAAGATTTTAAAATACATTTTGAGAAGGTATATGATCTATTAATATTTGAAGGTAATAATAATCTCATCATTAGTCAGGAGTAAATATTGATAATCCATGACATGTTATGTAAAAATAGCTCATTCATTTATTGGCTATATTTACCTGGAATAAAGTGTCAATTAAAGGCAAGGATTTTGAAGATAAATGTAATATTATTGGGGAAAAGACTATAAGAACTTGTGCATTGGCTGAAATTTCTCATTATACAGGAGAACTTATAGGAAATAAATAACATTCCTGGATCGTACCCTGTATAATAAACTGTTAAGTGTAAGTAAAGAGTGTTTCTGGATTTTTTGATCCTTTCTAGCAAATTATCAGACTGGAGGAAGGCATCATGGGAATCTCAACTTATAGACAGTCAAAAATACAGGAGTTTCAAGAGTACTGAATGGTGTCTGAAGTGGGAGCCAGTCTTTGGAGACTGAGCCTTTTACCTGTAGGGTCTGCACGAACTCTGGGTAGTTAATGCCAGAATTAAATGGAATTTGTTGGACACCCAGTTGGTGTCTGGACAACTGGAGAATTGGTTGATGTGAGCAAAACAAAAAAGGCAACGACACAACCATTTGCTGTAAGGATTGTTGTGAGCAAAAACAGACTGAATTATATCTTATGAGATGTGTTCCATTCTCTGACCTGACTCTTAGAGGATGTTGCTTCTCCCATAGCTATGGACCTAGATAGAATAGCAGTAGCTCCCTCACAATTACACTAATATGTCACAAAATTTTGTGTTCCAATTTTGCAATTTTGCTTTCTACTAGTTTATCATCCTTGAGTGACAAGGGAAAGATAATTCCCTTTGGGGACATAATGGTTCCATTTGAGGGCAAGTTAAGCTTTTGTATGGATGTTTTATGCTTCTCATTCCTCTGAACAAATAGACCAAAAAGAAGATTAGGTTACTGAACAGGCTGAGATGACTATTCAGATAGTCCCTTATACCATATGGGTGTACAGGGTTTTCAACCAAGAGTATTACTTCATAGCAAGTGCTCATTATTAATCACAGTCTATAGCAACCCAACACATCCAGGAATGTGTCAGAAGTTTCATGAACGTGTGGTATGATTTAGAAACATAATGAACTGTGGTGTCCATGGCAAAAGAACTATTGAATGAATGGTGGAAGTTATCAAATTCAACAGTAGCCTAGTGGCCAGTTGCAGAAACAAATACTGTAGTAGTTATGTATATTTACCTGTGTTATTTCATTTGTAAATAACAAACTGACGTGTACACAATTGACTATTTTCCTCTTCTCCTACTATAACTGTTTCCTATCAAAGATGTTGCTTGTGAACAATCATACAATTAAGTCTTAAATTATACAATATTAAAAAATTGTGCCTAAAGAATGGTCATAACTCAGGTGGATATAATTACAAATGGAAGTGCTTTTCTTCCTTTTGTTCTATGTGAAGGGATTTGTTGTAACAAACATAGTTGTATCACACTATGTGGAAGTGTGATGCTGTAGTTTGGATTTAGTTTAGTATCATAGAGTGTAGTATTCTGGATATTTATTAGGAAAGATTTTTTGGATCAACATCTATGGAAGAGAAAGGGAAGAAACAAGATGGGTCACAGGGAAAAGTTGAGCTGCAATGGTCAGAGGTCAGCTCCCAATGGGAATTCTGGATCTGAATGGCCTATCAGGATCAGTACAGGTTGGCTCACGATTGCCTGGACTTTCTATCTCTGTGACAAATCCCTGGGTGTGCACCATCCCTGGATGGACAAGATATTGAGTGAGGCAACTCTCTGCCACAGAGGCAATCCCTTGAAGGCCTTGCAACACTCCCAGCATCCAGGGCAACAAAGTTTGACTTTGAGGTGAAGGAGATCTGAGTAACTAACATATCTCCACTCCACGTGCACCACGTAGGCTGTTGCTGGTGTGGTTGTTTAAATTTAAATATGGGTTCAAGGGTATCATGTAAACATTGCCAAAGGGGTAAACTGTACCTATTTTTCTATCGGCAACTTAGCACCATTTATTCTTCATGCTTTCTTATCTGTTGCTGGATCTGGAAGCTTAAGAACTACATTCTGCCAAGTTGGGAAAATTGTGTGAGAATTTGAATGTGGAAGAGAAGCAGAAGCAATCATAGCTTCTATGTCTGCAGCAGACAGATGGGTGGATTTTGTAGGATGTAAGGTTTTGCCAGTGGCTCCCAGCTATTTTCCTGAAAAATACCCACTTTTGTACAGCAGATAACTGAGAATTTTGGTGAGAATTGCCTGTGATTCCTGACTTTTTTTGATTTCTTGATGCTTCCTTCCCCAATCCATCCCATAATGCTGCAAGTTCCTATTTCTCTGTATCTTCAAGTTTGCTTAAACTAGACCAGGTTTGCTTCCACCTGAGTGACTCATGTTTTGTCATCAACTGCAAACTTTCCACAGTATTAATATAAAGCAGCTCATTTTCTGACAACAAATTCCTCAATTTCCAGCTGTGTTCTTCTACTTACAGTGCAGTGACTCCAACTAATCATTGAAGTAAACAGAATCTACAATCTCTGGTTTTACTACAACTCACTTATATCCTTACATTTTACTTAATTAGTTAAGAACGCAGTCCATTGTTAGAAGCCTTCACTTGCTTTTGCCTTCAGCTCTCTTACTCCTCTCTTACTTAAAAATCCCAAACCTGATTGAATCTACTTCTTCTGGAGGAAATCCACATTAAATCAGATCAAATCCATGACCAATAGCCTCAAATATATTCTTACCATTACTGGTAAATCCTACTGCATTTCCCAATTTACTCTCTCAATCTTCTGTGCTATTATTTTATAATTTCTGTTCTTCCTTAGAATCTGACATCATTTCTCATCTGTCCTCATTCTTCACAGAAAATGTAGGCAGTTTAAAGAGAATTTTTCCACCTGCTTCCAACATCCCCCAGACACTGTGATCTGGGCCCCTAAATACTTCCTATCCTCTGGTTACTATGGATGAACTGTTTACATTTTGATCAAAGGCAGGACATTTCATTTGTGCTCCAGATTCCATCTCTCCCACTTGCTCATGACCATTGCTTCATAAAATTCACTGTCTCTGTTCTGTG
The DNA here is from genome assembly GCF_018350155.1 of Leopardus geoffroyi. Taxonomy (NCBI): domain Eukaryota; kingdom Metazoa; phylum Chordata; class Mammalia; order Carnivora; family Felidae; genus Leopardus; species Leopardus geoffroyi. The sequence continues at coordinate 23,847,905 of NC_059338.1, read as the reverse complement.
TCATTGTTTTTCTCTTTGTGAGAATGATACAAGGATCATGCACAACAGCATGACAAATGGCTTTAATTTTTCCCATCATAAAAACACTAATACTCTTTACCTCTCTAGAGTCTTCCTGGTCCCACTCCATTGTTCTGCTTCTATTGACAAAAACCCTCTTGTGTCTAATTCCTTTCCTCCTTTCAGCGAGGGAAGGGGGGGTGGTGGTTGGGAGTTGAATGAGAGAGAAAGAGGTGGGGGTGAGAGAGAGAGAGAGAGAGAGAGAGAGAGAGAGAGACAGAGAGAATGGTCACAAACAACTTCCATGTTGTTAAATCCAATGATCATTTCTCAGTCCTATTTATATTTGTCTTATCTGCTACAATTGCAACAATCAATTTATCCCTGTTCAGTGAAACACTGTCTTAACTTGCCTTCTAGGAGACACTCTTCTCCCTACAGGAGGCTTTTTTTTTTTTTTTTTTAAATAAAGGCAGACTGCCACATGTAGCACCTCATTTGATTGTCTCCGGAGTCTTAGAAACTTGACTATCCTACCTTTTCCTACAAATGGACCTTCAGAGCTTGTTTGGGCTTTCGAGCAGGGCAACACAGCTTCTTGTATATCTTTGATCAAACCACAGTCCTCCTCTTCCATTGAGTGTGCAACTTTGGGAGAGAAGCATGTGGAGTGGTGAGGGTGGAAGGGGACACCCGCCTAGCCAAACAGATCATCCAAATCAAACCTGGCAATCCATTAGGTGACAGATGTCACAGCCAGATCGGCCTTACATACTATAAGATTCTTTAAACATTCATAACTCCTGTATACCTACACTGTTACTGTAATGATGTCTTCAGATTTGAACACTGTATATATGGAAATGACTCTCACATTTAAACCTGCTCAGACCTCTTCCTTGAGCTGTGCCTAGCTGACCACAATGCATCTCCATTTGGATGAGAAGCTTCTCAAACTTATTTGTCCACAACTGAACTGATCCCCACCTGTGACAAACTTGCTTTTTCACCCTCCTTTCTTCCATTAGAGTAACTGTCAACTGTATCCTATCTAGTTGCTCATGCCAAAAACTTAGTTTTCTTTGACTTCCTCTTTTTTTTTTCTTTCTTTCATGCAACACCAAGTACAATCTCTTGGCAAATTCTGTCAGTTTTATTTACAGAATGTATTTCTATCCTAACACTTCTCAACATCTCTACCTCTACCATCTCTGCCAAGACTTCGTCTCTTACTTGGATTATCGCGATGGCTTTGCCTTTGCTTCCCTTTCATCTCTTTCCAGCAATCTTTTAAAAATATAATGCAAATAAGGCCCTCGTTTAATCAAATTCCTGTCAATGATTTTGAATCTATACAGCTTCTTCTTTACTTTAATTTTTTTTAATGTTTATTTACTTTTTAAGAGAGAGAGAGAGAGACAGAATGCGAACAGGGGAGGTGCAGAAAGAGAAGGAGGCACAGAATCAGAAGCAGGCTCCAGGCTCTGAGCGGTCAGCACAGAGCCTGGTACAGGGCTCAACTCACAGAGGACGTGATTATGACCTGAGCTGAGGTCAGACGCTTAATCGACTGCGCCACCCAGGTGCCCCCGAATCTATACAGCTTCTTAATGGGCTGTACTTGATAATCTCCCCCCCCCCGCCCCATTTTAATTACTTCTTTTGACTTCATCTTTCACTCCCCTATTCTAACTCAGGGGCCTCTTTACTGTTCTCAGAATGAACCAGTACACATTGCTTCCTTTTGTGCTTTCTCTGCTTGAGAGACATCTTTCCCAGTTATTGTATGGCTCATTCTATCACCTCTACATGCAAATATTTCCTTCTCAGTCATATTTTCTCTGTACATTCTGTTTAAAACAAGGAAGCACATGCCACTTCTGGTAATTTCCATTTCTTTCCGCTCTTTTCTTTTTCTGCACAGCATTTAGTACCAGATGATCAACTATCATTTGACTTACTTATTGGTAGTATCACTCCCCTAGAATATAAGCAACATGAGGGCAGGGATTTTTCATCTTTTTTTCCCCACTGTTATATTCTTATCACACATATATTATTGCCTTTAACCATAATGAGTTCACATCAATATTTACTAAATGAATGACTTTGTAAAATAAACATATCAAAGGATAAAACTACTAGATTATATTAATTTATTAGCATTCAAAATATATTTTAATTTTGAAAAATAATCCCAAGCAAACTGAATAATAATAATCAATTCTAAGATACTGATAATACCTATCTCAAACTGATATGTAATGTAAAAAAGAAATAGACAATGTAAGTCAGTAGTTTATCACTTCTACTAACTTTGCTCCAAAAAATTCTCCCCAATTCAAAAGGAGAAAAATTAACTGAACTAAATACAAATAATGAAATAACAAAATAATCCCTGAATAATAAAGGAATAATCCTATTAACTTTGTAACAATTTACCTAGAAAAAGTGAGACTAGGAACCAAATTATTAATAAATAACACGCAAACAAAATATACAAATAGAATTTAAATCCAGGCATTTTTATTCTAAAGCCCAAACTTGTATTCACTACACAATATTCTCTTGCCCCTAGAACTTTTAAAAGGAACCTTAATACCCGATGATAAGACCTCATTAAATGAGATATTTAACTGTATTTATAAATAATATGATAAAAATCATCTTTTTAAAGAATAGGATATATAAGAAAATAAAAAGTGAAAATAGATTAGAAAAACATAATGTCAGTATGACCAAATTTGTTATAAAATAGTTATTTAAGACTCAAAGAAAGTATATGAGATATTAATAGCACTGTCCTCTGGTTGGTGAAGTTACTGTTAATTTTTGTATTTAATTTTTAAAATTAGGATTTTAAAATTTTCTAATATGAATAGTCATTAGTTTTAACTTCAGAAATATAAATAGTACATTGTATTAGCCAAAATTTAAAGTTACTTTCTAAGCTCCCAGAAAACTTAGAGAAAAATCAGTTCCCAGATAATTCAGTAATCTGTTCATCTCTCTGTAGATAGTTTTGTTTCTGTGTGGCAATAAATATAAAATTTTACAATATGCATTCAGATGTAAGTTGCTTTAGATTCTGTTAAGTGTGGTTAGGGGAAGATAAAATATAGACCATACTAATAGATATAACACTCTTGCTAGCCCTGCAATCATATCAACAGATTCATGTACCCCCAATTGTGTGTTAAGCACATAAAAACTGTCGGCTCTGTGTCTTATCTATTGAAAGGGCTATTGCTAACCATACCACATATTTCCTGGACATCTTTCTTATCATCTAGATAGTGTGTACACAGAGAATGCAAACTAATTTTAATGTGCACTGAAGCAAAATATTACCCAGGAAGGTGAAGCTACTAAAATATATAGCATATAAATTGTTTGCAGGCATTCATGACTTTATGATTATCAGGCATTCTGGATGTTCCACGCTACTGCACCTTCCCATTAGTATAGATAACTGAGAGATGAGCATTATGTTGGTACAAAATAAAAAAGAACTGACTTTTACTTCCATCTCATCGAGGCAATAGTTATGCTTACTTCAAGTTATTCAGAAGGAAGAAAGTCCACTTTTTTTTAACGGATTCTACCACACACCTAGTGTATTTGACCATGACTATGCCTAAAATTGCATAAGTGCTCCCAAAGCACCCAGGAATTTCCCTATAATTTTTTTTAATATATGTTTTCTCCCATGAGATTATAGGTTTATCTGCTTTGTATCTGAGGTCTCTGAGAAAATGCCACAGTGTTTGGCACAAAGAGTGCACAATAAATACATGTTGAAATATACCTCTCCACACTCATGTGCACATGTGCACACGCACTCTCCAAGGTCATCATGTGTTTTACAGAATTATTCAAGAAGTTTATGTGCTTTTATTTTTTGAAACAAAAACCAAATTTGAACCACTTGTTTTTTTCTCTTTCTTTCTTTCTTTCTTTCTTTCTTTCTTTCTTTCTTTCTTTCTTTCTTTTCTTTCTTTCTGACTTTCTTTCTTTCTTTCATTCTTTATTGTTTTTTTTTTCCTCAGAGGGAGAGAGAATCCCAAGTGGGGCCCAACAAGGGGCTTGATCCCATGACCTTTGGATCATGATTTGAGCCAAATTCAAAGTTGGATGCTCAACCGATTGAGTCACCAGGTGCCACACTGAGCTACTTCTTTAGATATTTTAAATATTTATTTATTTTTGAGAGAGAGAGAGACAGAGTGGGCACAGGGCGAGGGGCAGAGAGAGAGGGAAACACAGAACTCAAAGCAGGCTCCAGACTCTTGAGCTGTCAGCACAGTGGGGTTTAAACTCACAAACCTGAGATCATGACCTGAGTCAAAGTGGGTGGCTTAACCAACTGAGCCACCCAAGTACCCCTTCTTTAGTTTTTTTTTTAAATTAATTAATTTATTTTGAGAGAGAGAGGGAGCATGAGTGGGGAGGGGCAGAGACAGAGGGAGAGAGAGAATCCCAGTCAGGCTTTGCACTGTCAGTGAGGAGTCTGACGTGGGGCTGGCTTGAACTCACCAACTCACGTGAGACTATGACCTGAGCTGAAATCAAGGGTCAGTCGACTAAGGGACTGAGCCACCCAGACACCCTTAAACTACTTCTTAAAAATTGCTACCCTTGCTAAAACGTAGAACATAATAAAATGGTTTATATTGATATTATTGTTCTCTGTGGAGAGAATATTTTCCTTACTTCTTTAAAAACAATAATGTGGGATTCATGGAATGATTTTGTAATGCAAATAATCTGTATCTTAAACCAACCACTGATACCCTCAATAGCATTTCTAAAATAGAGCTAAATATCTTTTCCTTCAAAAGTAGTTCATGAATTGGGGCGCCTGGGTGGCGCAGTCGGTTAAGCGTCCGACTTCAGCCAGGTCACGATCTCGCGGTCCGTGAGTTCGAGCCCCGCGTCGGGCTCTGGGCTGATGGCTCAGAGCCTGGAGCCTGTTTCCGATTCTGTGTCTCCCTCTCTCTCTGCCCCTCCCCCGTTCATGCTCTGTCTCTCTCTGTCCAAAAAATAAATAAACGTTGAAAAAAAAAAATTAAAAAAAAAAAAAAAAAAAAAAGTAGTTCATGAATTAATATGTTTCATTTGCTTAGCACTGAGTCCTATATACAACCTTCCTTGGATTAAAGTAATTTTAAACCCTGGCCTGAGGATCATTGGATCAGGCAAAATGAAAACAATATTTGAGGTGGGAAGGATGTACACAGCAGTTGTAATGTGCATTCTCCCAAACCCTAACTTCCACTTTCCAATTTTAGAAGTTTACTAGCCAGTTTTCTGCCTTAGTTACTCTTGTATTCATTTATAGTGTACTTGTTTAGCCTTAAAACCTTTTAACACTTACTTTGAGTAACAATTTTCTTGCTTGCCTACTTCAATTTGAAATGAGACCATTGCTCTGAGGATGATAAGGACTATGGCATCAGTAGGTAATGCTTTTTTTCCTCGCTAATTTCTGTGTATTGTGGCAGTGAAATGAATATTTTGAGGTAGGCCTAAGGCTAGAGAATGCCAAAACTTTAAGTATAGATTATTTCTGTTACTGAGTAAGTGACCCTACAGTAGGATAAGACTCAAATCATGCTTATGGTCCCAAGACTATAGGAGGTCAAATTAATTCACCTACCAAGTCAACACCAGCATTTGTCCCTAGAGAATTTTTCCCCACCACCACTTTCATAGCATTTATTTCTTGTTGTCACTGGGTACAGTTCCTTGTCACATTTGTCATTTCATCAGTGCAAGAGGAATATGCTCCTTCATAGCTCTTTGATGCATGACCTGAACACTTATATGCCTGCTTATTTTATGAACTCAGGAAACTGATTATAGACAGAAATGTCTACCATAAGATGTCAGTCCCTATCTAAGCTGACACCTGGAGGCCGTGACTTCTCTCCTTCTTTCCTTCTCCTTCCTTCTCTTTCTCCTACTTGTTTTTCCCTTTTCATGGGCATCTACATAATAAACATTAATTCTTTCTCTAAATTCCCCCCAATATTTCCATAACTGAATGTTCCATACAGTGTTGGGTTTGTTTTTGGTTCTTGCTTTTTCACCATAACTGGGTGTTTTTACCATAACAGAGTGATCAATTCAATGGCATTTTTCTTTTTAATGTCCAAGCCTATAGAATCAATTTATTTGACTACATAACAAAGCTATGGGCTACAGATTAAGAATGTGAGTATTCAAATATCTCAGAGGGTGAGAGCTCCAATCCCACTGTTATATATACAGCTTTCATCTCCTGCCTTGCCTATTTCCATCAAGAATTAACTATATTAAGAGCATATTCTTGCTGGTTTCCAAATAACAATGCAACCTGCAATACAGGAAATCCCATCAATAGACCAGATTGCCTGCTTTAGTGTGGCTGGGAGAGATCAGTGATTTAGGCCACACGGCTATCAGTGCAGGGAGATCTTATAAGACCTCTCTATTCTTGACACTGTGGACAAATAATACAAATGCTTTGTGAACCTCTCTAAATAGTGTTCCTGAATATATGACTTCTGTTTCATGATTCAACCTTTTGATCCATTGTTATGAGGCCCTCTTCCTATTTGAAATTCTCTCTGATACCACTTAAGGCAGGATTAGATTCCTTAGCCTAAAAATCATCTGATGTCCATCAGGGATGGTTTGGATCAAAGTACAGTAGTAATAAGCAAGAAATTGTCTTTTAAGTAGACTATAATAAACATCCAGATTTCCAGTTCAAAACACAGAAACATTTTCACCTAGAAGACCTACTGATTTCTACCAAAGATCCCAGTTTGTATAAGTTCTGATATTTCTAATATCAATAAGAATTTAGATAATAAGGACCTCATATAGTAGACTTTTCCACTGTCCTCTCTATAAATGTTAATCAAATCTATAAAGCTATTCCAGGTCACTTTGGCTTGTGGCCCATCCTGTAAGTCTTTAGCATATAGGTACAACTGAAACAATTGGAGAAACCAACTTATTTAGTCCTGGGTAGTCAATGTTAAGTTCCAGGAATGGTCACCTTACACACTGGCCAAAGAGAGCTCATGATAATTAAATTGCTGGTCTCAACCATTTCTTTAATCAGAGCAAGGATCTCTTGTTTCTTATTGCCCTCCTGGAATTCTGAATTGCTTTAATATTTACTAACAAAGAGAGATTAAGCAGTTTTAACTTTCACATTTAGCATGGTAAATTGAAAGTGAGTGAAAAGAGTTTTGGTTAACATGCTTAATAAAAAGAGTAAAGGAAACATACTCCATTCATACATAATATCTGTATTATTTACTTAGTTAAAGGCAGTGGCATCATTGGAAATATTCCAATTCCTAACTTAATTCCCACCTTGGTTTCTTCCATCCCTGCATCTCCACACTGACCTGGTTTCATATTAAGACCTTTTAAGTTACCCCTCCTATCTCACGTAGGAGCTGAGCTCCCAGTTTTAAAAATCCTAAGAGATTTTTCCTTGTAGGTTCAGGCCAATCTATCCTTGTACATAACCTGAAAACTCCCTTCCCCCATGGTTGTTGAGCAATCTCATGTCAACCTCAAACTTGTTTTGTTGTTGCTTGCTTCTTTATTCAGTTTTCTTAAAAATGTGGTTTCTCTAGATCAGAATCCTTGTCATTGGATTTGAATTCCTCCAGACTAAAGTAAATAGAACAAATTTACCATGGCACTTTAAGAGCTAAGAGTGGGGCTAAGAAACTATGTACTTCGTAGTGAAAATCCCATCATTTCCATTTTTGTCCCTGTTATTCAGAAACCAACTAAATAATCATCTAAGCCAACTTCACCAGATGGGCTGGTTATAATTTTGTTCTCTGTCATTTTATTGCTCCCTTTCCTGACTTCTTTCTTTTGTATGGCATCAATCTTTCTTTCCATCATGCAGCCCTATGCACATAAATAAAGGAGCAGTAAAGTCACTTCCTCTTGCATGTATTCTTGGCTTCATAAGCACAGTCTTTCCATAAGGCATACACATTTAATGAGACCCCAGTCTTCCACCATCACTGCCCTGTTATCGTTTTTGACAATGGTATTGAAGTGGGTGGGTACTTTTGCTTCTCATGAAAGCCATCAAGGGTCTTTAGCACATGTAACAACTTTGCACTTTGTAAGAGAGTGCTATGTGTATGGTGTAGGGATGGGGATGAAACAATTACCCCTTCAGAGATGGTTTTCGAACCCCACTTAATTCATTGCAGTTGAGCCACTGTCATACTATCTCAATGAGTCTGCTTACAAAAGGTTGTTGCCACATCTTGATTGGTAATCTACCCAAATAGTCTCTTTCATTTAGTAGTATCCGGAATTAGTAATGTACCATCTTGATTGCCAATTCTAAACATCCGCACTAATAATGACTCACTAGGCTACTGTGGGTCTTTCTTTCTTATGTCCCAACTCTATAACAAAATACCATTATGATTCAGTAGTTCTTCTTTGTCTCTAACTACCTGTATAGCTTTTATTATAACCAGTGGCTTTAATAGGGTTATTTTGAAAGTGAACACAATATTTTTCCAGGTACAACAGAAGCACATAAAGCTCTTCCAGTGACAAGAAAAACCAGTGTTATGGTCACCATCTCCTCTTTAGTTAATGTGATGGTTTTCATCAGGACTGCTAGCACAGTAGAGAACAGAATTGTTCACTGTCTTCCCTTTTGCTTGCACTGCCTGGTCCAAGCAGTTTCTCCAGGTCAGTCTAAATATAATTCTTCCATATTCTATTGATTAAATTTATGCCCATAATCTACCTCAACATTTTTTATTTTCATATCAAGGATTATTGGCAATCATACTGGCATCTTGGCATCATGCTTTCATATTTTATTCTTTTTCTTGAGAGAAAGGACAAAATTTTTATGATTTGTGGGTTGAAAGCCAATCTAGGTCACAAAATTAATAAAGAACTAAATTATCAAATCAGACTTACATGAATTAGATGCTCCTTAGTATCAGGTTTTATTTATAATATCAAAGATATAACCAATCAAGAAACACAGACAAAGCTGGGATTTCCTTTTAGTAGACTTGAACAACATAGTTAACACATGTAACTAACTGACATATGCAATCCTTTCCTGACATCTAAGAGAACTCATTATTTTTGAATACACACAGAACTTTTACAAGACTTGACTGCATACTGGACCAAGAATCCAGTTTTGCCAGATTGTAGAGAATCTGTATCATGCACACTTCAATCTTTGACTACAGTACAGTTAAGTTTTAAAAAAGCAATAGAAGGGAAAATATAAGTCCAATATTTAGAAAATTTAAAACATAATTCTAAATAACTCATAACTAAACAAATAAAAATTTTTAAAAATTAAAACAGTAATTAACATAGAGAAAAATGTAGTTTAAATGTTTGTGCAAAAGGAAGGAGTTAATGATATAGATGAGAACTACGCAAGAAAGAGTATCAACAAAAGTGAGAGTGGCTTTTTGAAAATAGGTAAACCTGTGGTTTAATTGACTAAGAAAAATTAAGATACCAATGAATAATTAAAAGGATTAAAAAAGGGATATAGCTAAATCAATGCTAGAGATTAAAACAATAAAAATTCACACTAATAATTTTGTTGTTGATAAATTTCAACCTCCGTGTTTCCCTGAAGATGGCAAAGGAAAAAGAAAGACTCTTAAATATATATTACTAACACAATTAAGTATGTGTATTGAATAATTAAATTAAATTCCTCCATCAGATCACACACAAATACTGAGTTCCCATTGATTAAAATCTTAATTGTAGGAAGCAAATTAATAAACCATTTAGAATAAAATCTAGAAAATACAGTTAAGGCATATATTGGCATATAAAAATCATTCATCCCAAAACTTCTAGCTTAGAATTATAAGACATTAAACATGCAGAGAACCAAGCCTTTGTGCAGTTGAATATCCACTCTGGGACTTCTCACTGCCCTTCATTTTTTGAATGTTTCAGCTTCTATCTTGATGTCAACTTTCATGTTTCATGGGTTATTTTATTTTAGTTTAGTTTAGTTTGAAGTTTTTATTTATTTATTTTGAGTGGGGGGAGGACAAAAGAGGGGAAGAGAGAAATATCAAGCAGACTCCATGCCACCAGCACAGAGCCCAATTTGGGGCTCGAACTTATGATCCATGAGATCATGACCTAAGTGGAACCAGGAATTGGATGCTTAACCGACTGAGCCACCCAGGTGTTCCTAATGGATGATTATTAATAACCATTCAAATTATGTGTTTTTATTACCTAAGTCTTATTTTCTCATTTCCCTAACTTTTCTCCATCAACAATCTTGACCTGAATGCTCCTTAGCCTGTCACTTCCATCGTCATATCCTGGACTATTATTTTATGACTAGTAGCTACAATTTCAGACACACCACTCTGGCCTCTAACTCTGTATCCAGCAATTAACTCCACTTGGCAGGAACCTAAAATCCATTCATCCCCTCTACCTTTCCACATCCTTTTGTACCATCACGATTTCACTCCCTTTTTGAAACCAAGTTTTATAGACAACAATGATTGTCTTTCACATGCTTATATTTTCATCCATGGACACTCTCTCACACTCTTACTCTTTAGCAATGATACTTCCCTAATTAAATTCAAAAGTAGCTTCCTTTACTCTGGCAATTGTGCAGCAAGTGTAACTCAAAAAAAAAAATAATAAGTCATCTGATATTCATGATTATCCTCAAATGGGTCCTTTATTTTATTCATCCAACATGGCACATCACTCCAGTACATCACTCTTCTCTTCTAGATGACTTTCAATCCTTCTCTCCCTTCAAACATCCAATACCTTGGGGTGCCCGGGTGGCTCAGTCAGTTGAGCATCTGACTTCGGCTCAGGTCATGATCTCACAGCTCGTGAGTTCGAGCCCCGCATCGGGCTCTGTGCTAACAGCACAGAGCACAGAGCCTGGAGTCTGCTTCAGATTGTGTCTCCCTCTCTCTCTCTGCCCCATCCCTACTCATGCTGTGTCCCTCTCTGTCTTAAAAATAAAATAAAAACATTAAAAATTAAAAAAAAAAAACATCCAATACCTCTTCCACATTTTCAGTTGGTTTAGAACATTGGTTCCTATCCACTGAAGAAAACCCCCTGTAAAAAATGATAGTCTACAAGTTACCACCTGCATCCATAGCCTTATAACCTGCCTTCTGTCTTTTTAATATTAATCAGATAACAAAGCTCATGGCAAAAGCCCAATCTTCCACATTTTGATCAGGTCATATAATTTTAACCTATTCAAATATTTTGCTCTGCAATTTTCCCTTCTCTTCTTTGGGACATCATTTTCCCCTTTCTGGACTTTTCGTATCAGCTGTTTATCTTCTCATATGAAAAGAATCTTTTCTTGAGCGTACATTTTCTTCCATTTGCCACTTAATTTTCTATTCCTCTTTTTTAAATGTTTGTTTATTTCTGAGAGAGAGAGAGAGAGAGAGAGAGAGAGAGAGAGAGAGAGAGAGAGGAAGACACAGAATCTGAAGCAAACTCCAGCCTCTGAACTGTCAGCACAGAGTCAGATGAGGGTCTCGAACTCATGGATCATGAGATCATGACCTGAGCCTAACTGGGACCCTTAACTGACTGAGCCACCCAGACACCTCTTTCCACTCCTCTTTATAGCAAAACTGCCTGATAGAGTTTTCCCTAATTTCTATCATCAAATTCTGTTTCTCCTCATTTCTCAAAACCCACCATAACCAGGGCTTAGTCATCACCGATATATCACTGGCCTAACCTACAAGTAATATCTCCAAACTAGCCACTTCTCATCTGCCATATAATGATGAGTCTGGATTGTCTCTGGAGTGTTGCAACATTTTTCTAACTGGTCATTTACCTCTGCACTCCTTCCATGCATCCTCCAAATGACAACCAGAGTTAAAATGTAAGTCTGCTAAAAACCCATCAACGGCTTCCATGTCTCTTGGAGAAGAGTTAACACTCTTATAAAGGTCTATGAAACCCAGTATGCCTCATACACAGATATATAGGAATCATACACAAGAATGTTCTAAATCAGTATTATCTGCAATCTTAGATACTGGGGAAATGGGATGGTCTTTAGAAATCTACATTATTACTACCTGTTGCTTCAGAAAAAGAAATCATTGTGTTTAGTAAATTGGAAAGGTATTTGTCATATTTAATCCAACCCAATATTGGAGGTGAAATAATAAGAGAGTAGAATCTCTAAGCTGTTGCATCCAGTGTTAATAATTCAAGAAGAAACGTGGTGGAATGAAGGTCAAACCTTTTTTATCTCTGGTTGAGTCTGGCTTACTATTCCTATAGTAACAAAAAATGTATTATATAATCATGTTCACCATAATTAGAGTAGACATAACACTGGAGGAGAACAAATTATACTAAAAGAAACAGAATCAAGAGTATCCAGTTTTGTGTGCACTGTCATATTAAATTTGTATCTTCTTCCCTTCCTTTCAATCTATCCCAATATGATATTTTAAATATAGTAAGTATTCAAGGCATTTTTAAAAGAAAATAAATTCTCTGGGTCTCCTCATAAATAAGTTGCCAGAATTGAATATTTCTAAGCTCTACATCATGCAGCTTACTTTGTTAGAACTAGAAGTATAATGTTTAGAGTCAATAGACATAGACCTGAATCTTTGTTCTGAAATGTGCTAGTCATGTTATCAGCTCTCTTTGGACCTCTATGACTTCACTTGTAAACTCATCTACATTAGAGTAATTGAGGGGCGCCTGAGTGGCTCAGTTAGTTAGGCGACCAACTTTGGCTGGGGTCATGATCTCCCAGTTCCTGGGTTTTGGACCCACGTTGGGCTTTGTGTTGATAGCTTGGAGCCTGGAGCCTGCTTCGGATTCTGTGTCTCCCTCTCTCTGCTCATGCTCTGTCTCTCTCTCAAAAATAAACATTAAAATTAAAGAAAATAAATAAAAAGAGAGTATTTAAAAAAATACATTACATAGTTGGACATTGAAAGATTGATGGACAGTATATGACTGGCAAACAGTAAGTACCCTCAAATTGTAGCTTCTACAGCCATTTATAAATATGAAAAAAAAATGTCCCTTTCACACAGAGTAAGCCATGCTTTCCTTTCCCCACCTTTAGCTTATACTTTTTACAGACCCACCAGATACTATTTTAAATTTTTAATATGAAAAAACAAATTTAACATGACCTTCTGTGTTACTGCATTGCATTTTGAGCACTATATACAATATCATTTCTATTTCTATTTTCCTACCATTATATTGCCCTATGATGTTAGTGTTTTTTGGTTTTGTTTTAGTGGTCGTGGTATAATAAAGTAAAAAATGCATTAAATGTTGATATACGTAAGTACTAAATTACTGATAGCTACTATTATTATATCCATAGGATTCATTTGTAAGACATGATATTAAGATAGTCAACCAAACACTAAACTTGAAATTACAAAGTATACAAGGAATAGAATATTCTATTAGAGTATTAATAGAGTAAATAGAGTATTCATTTGTCTCTGTTACATAACAAAATCAAAGCACATTTTATTTCCCAGGGTTATATTTACATAAGTTATTGACATATTTTGCTTTTAAGATAAATCTTAGGTACATGACACTTCAAAAGCATGGAACAGCAATGTTACTGGAAAAAAAGTTCATAGTTACCATCAGGGATTTCACATAAGAATTTGTTCTAATCATTAAATAACAGTTATTTGATCTACTTTAGGTTTACTTACGATATCTTTAAAAATTTTATCCTTTATATGTCTCAAAAATAAACACAAACATGCAAGGTAATATTATAGATTGCATTACACATGTTTTTTTAAACCATATATAAGATAGCAATTGTATATACATTTATATGTATATATGTAATATAGTACATTTATATAGTATTTATGTAATATATGGAAAGCATACATATACAGTTATATATAAATTTTAAATGTCTAAGTATCAAATTATTCACATATATATGACTTTTATAAAGTATCTTGGCACATATTATATGGTCAAATATAGTTCTTATGTTAGATTTGGTGAAATAATAATTTGGGGAAATAAATTCCATGCTTATATACATAATACTTATATATGCATTCATGCTTATGTATTTAAAATTAATTAGAAAACAAGGTTACACATTCTTTTCTCAGTTATTCCAGTTAAACCACTGCTACTATTTGAGAGAAAAAGTTTTTTTTTTTTAATTTGTGGAAAAGTGTATCATAGCATAAAAATACATGTTGTTTATATGGCTTTAGAATAAACGATGGTGACTTTCATACACCATTTAGAAATGGTTCCAACCACTTGCATCCTGAGTTTATTCATGAAACACATACAGTTCCTGCACTATATTTTCTCCTTCTTTCTTCTCCATAGGGGCAAAAGGGCTATAAATTTACCATCTGCTCTAAGACTTTTTGGCCGTAAAGACTGCAGTTAAAACCATGTTAATAGCTCAGTTCAGACAAGAATGATTCCTTAATTTTCATTTCTTATAGAGTAAGTTAATTAAATCCATTAAAACCATTTTTATCACTCCATAAGGCTACTCAGGGTTTTGTTTGCTTCCATTTAAAATTCTAAACGAAATTCTATATATCCGTTATCTTCATAATTTCATCCCTACAAAGCCTATTTTTTGTGACACTCTGGCTTATTTAACAGTTAATATAAGTTTTAAATGGTTTATTTTAGAGAGGTAGGTTGTTACTAAGGTTAAAGTTTTATTGATATTGAATCCAAAAACATATCATTGAGGAAAATAACTCACCTAGGGGTCTGTTTCTTTCGTCCAGTACCAAGCTGAAGGCCTGTATATAATGGAGTATACAGACGACCCCAGAGATGAAAAACAAAATTCTGGAGCTGCTTAATCTTTATTGTGACGAAATCCATAAGATGCACAAAAATACACTATAACAAGTATACTATAGGGCACACTTATAAATCCCTTCAGGGAAAATACCATCAGGCTTGTGTCCTCAGTTTCCGGTTTAGTGTTAAGCACAGAAAAACATGCTTATGCTTTCAGTTTTGAGCAAAGTGCTTTGGGGAGATAGAGGAGGGACAAAATATGTTTGGGAGCATTGGGAAAGGTTTATTGGAGGAGTCCTTAGTGATTAATAAAATTTGTCAGGTTGAAAAATAAAGGAATGCAGATATGTCAAAAAACCCAGCAGGTTATTCATGTAGTGATTCCCTAAACCCATGAGTGACTCAAAAGTTAATGAATAATTCTGTAGAATATTCTAACATTTCAAACCAAAGCTTCCTTCATTTATTTAGCTGACAGGTATTTATTGATTGCTGAATATGTGCCTGGTGGTATTTAACTTGTATTGAGTCTATCATGTAGTGAGAAAGAATAAAAGGGAGGTAGAGTGTGCGATATAGGCAAGGATAAGGTGACATAAGAACACATAAAGGAGAATCTATTGAAGTCCTGACATTTAGGACAATCTCCCAGTAAAAACAGATATTTAAATTAAATACCTTTTAAAATTATTAAATGCAAAATAATACACAAGGTTTGATTCCACTTGTATAAAGTTCAAAAAAGATGAAGGAAACTTTTTTTTTTTAGGGAGGCATATTTGTGTAGTAAAACTGTAAAACAAAGCAAGGAAGGAAATGATTACCACGAAACTCAGGATACAAGTTTTCTGTAGCCTTGAGGGAGAGGTCTGTGATTGAACAGGAAACATGGAACCAGGGGGTGAGCCTGGGGGCTTTTAGAGTGTTGGCAATATTCTATTTCTTGACTTAGGTAATGTTGCACATGTTTTCATTAATAGTGATTGATTATACTTCATGTTTATGCTGTATGTATTTTATGTATTTTTTTAAATCTTTCCAAAAACAATTAAAGATAGAACATATAGAAGGCAGAAATAGAAACAAATCCAAGTCCAGTTATATTAGTAATCCCAAAGTAATGGTACTAAAATTTCTACATTAAAAAGATTCAGCCATATATTTCTTCTTCAAGAGATACTCCAATACATATAAACATGAAAAGTTGAAGTTATAATGTTGGGAACATACAAAGATTGCAAGTTATAATAAAAAAGGAGTGGGAATAGATATACCATATAAAATAGATTTCAAAAACAATGCATCCTTAATGACAAAGTTACTACTATACATTTTATAAAATATTTTACTCATCAGAAAGATATAACTACCCCAGGATGATGTGACCATAAAAGAAAAATCACAAATAAAAGAAATATAAATAGACCTACCATCAAAAAAGAAATGGAAAATTACAATAGGGTAAGAGGTTCCTATTAATTTCTGTCAATCATTGATGATGTAAGGGCAAATACAGGTAAAAACAAGAGACTTATTCCTTCTGTTGAAAATAAGGGAGGAGACTTCCCCTTCCTTTCTCTTAGAATATTTATTTTTTTAAAAAATTATAGTTGTGTAAATAAAGTCTTTTGAAAAGTTAAATAAACCTCTTTTCAGCATTTCTCAAGGACCCAGGAACTATCTGTTTGAGATGTTAATTATCAGGGAAGAAAGTGGATCTACCTCCCAGTGTCTGTGGGAAGGTAGGAGTCAAACTTAGACCTCATTCCAAACCACCTCCTGTCATAGAGATATGAGAGGTTTATTCTTCCTCTGGATAAAGTCAATTAGCGAA
Organism: Leopardus geoffroyi; assembly: GCF_018350155.1. NCBI lineage: Eukaryota > Metazoa > Chordata > Mammalia > Carnivora > Felidae > Leopardus > Leopardus geoffroyi. The sequence goes on along the minus strand of NC_059338.1, from coordinate 23,831,209 downwards.
CACAGGTGGTCTTCTTAGTTACCAGGTAAACCAGGATGAATCACACGGTGACAAACGGTGACACACGGTGACAAAAGAAAATCCTCCTACTTGAGGACTAGTAAGTTATTTATTTTGAGAACCCATATGTAATAAGTTGTGTCTGCTTGGCATAAAGAAGTCACCTTGCTTTCTGTCTTTGTAATCTCTCTCATTTTTTTTTTTTAATTTTTAGTGTTAATTTACTTTTGAGAGAGAGAGAGAGAGACAGAGTGCAAATAGGGGAGGGAAGGAGAGAGAGAGGAGGGAGACACAGAATCCAAAGCAGATTCCAGGCTCTGAGCTGTCAGCACAGAGCCCAACATAGGACTCAAACCCATGAACTGTGAGATCATGAACTGAGCCAAAGTCGGATGCTTAACTGACTGAGCCACCCAAGCACCCCTGTTTTTGCAGTCTGTTAATGAACTTCTATGATGAACATCATGATTGCTTTAATGATGATTCAATAATTACACTGACATTTTTTTCTCTTCCATCTTAGTAAAAAGATTTCCTGGGATGGGAGGAAATTTTGCTTTTAATTATATTTCTCCAGATACTTGTAAGAAGCCTTAAATAGCAATAGATATCAAAACCAAAGGGATTAAAAACACCCGTAAATTTGGGAATTTAAGATAAACACATATAAATAACTCCAGTATCAAAGAAGAAATCATAACACAAATAATAAAGTTAGAGCTGAATTTTAATGAAAACACTTCTTATCAAAATGTGAGGTTCAATGCAAGTGATTTTGAAAGGGAAATACGTAGTTTGTAGAAATAAATGGAGACCAACTAAATGAGAACAAGCAAAGGTTATTTATTCAGAGCTTGCTGTAGCAAGGAAGTCAGCTACCATCACTTACATCTTGGCAGGGACTCAAATGCAGAAGAAGAATGGGAAAGCTTTAGAGTGATCCTGTAATTTTTGCCTTCTGGAAAAGTAGAGCCAAGAAAAAAAAAAAGTAATATATCACAGCGACATTATGTTTATGACAGGAATGCAAGTCAGTTAACAATTAGCATATATATATATATATATATATATATATATATACATGTATATATATAACTAGAGGTAAAAACAATATGATCAACTCAAGTGATGTGGAGAGAGCAATTTAAGAAAAAGCACACCTTGTAATGATAGAAGCTATTTAACAACTAGGGAGAGTAGGGAATTTTCTTATCTACTATAATCCTCCAATCAATGTTCTGCTTGTAATATTGAATCATTAGTAGCTTTCCTTTACATACCCATATGTACCATATAATATTGTACGGGAAATATAACGATTGAAAATATAAAAACCAAAACATACATATAGGAGATACAAAAACCAACAGAAAACACATGAGGATGTTTAGAAAAAGTAAAAGGGTTTAGTTAGGTATATTTCTGTTAAGAGCAATATATAAAAATGAAATGTTTATACTGTGACCACAAATACTTAAAAACATGACTTTTTAAAGAGACATCACTTATTGCTGATACAATTACAATGCAAATACAGTAAAATAACTTGCCTAAGGATGAATGTAACAATAGATACGCGAGACTTTTACAGAGAAGTTTATAAAACTTCACTGAACAGCATTAAGAAAACAACAAATCAGAGACAAACTATAGTCAGGAAAACTCATTTATAAAAATGATACTAGTCTTCCTGAAATTGATCTGTAGATTCAGATCTTATTTTTTCTGTATCTTGAAACATTTAGCTCTTTCATTGACCTAGGAATTTCATTAATCATCATTATTCCCAACTTACACAATAAGCGACTTTATAAACAGCAAATGGAAGAAAGATGGAAACACAGAAACAGATAGTATAGAAGTGAAACTAATTATTGCTATTATATCAACTTTTAGTTTTCTTATTGTGTTGTTCACATTATTGCACCATCTTGACAGAAAAATTGAGAGTTTATGTTTGTAGTCTTTTTTATTTATTTTATTTTAGCTTTCATTGGACACTCTTGAGAATTTTTATTTATGTATTTTTTGTTTTCATCCCATATGGACAATAAGAAGAAAATTAATGGAGGAAGAATTTTTAAAAATTATGAAATGAATCAGAAAATGAATGGAAAGAGACGAATAGTAGCAAACTAGATGCTAATGATGATGGTGAACTTGACTTTGTAAACAAAATCTGAGTCTTCAGTTAATAATAACCTAAGTGGATTTTATTCAAATAAACAAGCATTAATCAGTAAACAACTATTTATAAAAACAAAGGGAAAGAAGGCATCTCACACAGTCAGTCATTGAACAGCAAGGACTATATCGGTTAACTTTTGGGACAAGAACTTAGATCATTCCATTTTGCTAAAGATGTAAAATACTTTCACTTTCTATGATGTCTATGTACCAAAATTGATTTGGTGCAGTTTGTAAGTAGACAAATGTTGCAGGCAGGAGTGTACAAAAAGGTTATTGAAAGGAGATAGATGATGTAGAAATTTAAAAAATATATATTGGACTAATCATTCATAGCAATTATTTGCAGCCATACGAAGTTGGCCTTCAAAACCAGTAAAACATGGATCAAAAATTTGGTTGTGCTTTGTTTAAATTTCTATTAAAAATTCTAATACAGTTGCTTGTTACTGTTGGAAAAATACTTGTAAAATCTTTAAAAATTTTTTTAAAGATAATTTAAAATGTTAACTGGATCCAATTAGTTAACGGTGTTGACTATTTTCCCAGTTAAACTGAGGATGAATAACCAAGGATCTGTAAATTAACACCAGTGTGTGGTAGCATTTTGCACTGATTTAGACCATACCAAGTTTCGGGAGGTTGTGGAGTTACATAAGTACACACAAGGCTTGTGGAATATAAATCAGATGACTGTCTTGCAAAAACAATTTGCAATTATATTTAAAGCTTCAGATACACCATGAGTTAGCAGTTCCTCACCTAAATGTGTTCTGAAAGAAACTCTTGCCTGTATTTAGCAGACAACATATGCAAGAGAGCTTATAGCAGCTATTTTCATAAAAGCCAGTGATTTTGTTAATTAATTAATTTTAGAAGAGTCACACAGCAGGATATTCTGCAAGAGTGAAACTGTATTGAACTGCATCATAAGTGACAACATGGGACAGAGCTGAGAAAGGTAATGCAAGAGAGAAAACATTCATATAAAGATGATTACATTTTAGGATATCCCTTCAGAGCTCAAAAACAATCAGGACTAAATTAATATTATTCAGATGTGTGTGCATGTGTATGGAACTAGCCCAACAAAACATAAAGCTGATAAACACATTACTGTTCAGGTATGTGACAGTTTTTTCTTTTTTTTTTTTAAGTTTTTTTTTTTCTTTAAGTTTTTTAATTTTGAAAGAGAGAGAGAGTGAGGTAGTGGGACAGAGAGAAGGAGAGAGAGAATCCTAAGTAGGCTCCTTGCTGCCAGTGCAGAGCCTGATGTGGGGCTCGAACTCATGAACCATGAGATCATGACCTAAGCCGAAATCAAGATCAGATGCTTAACTGACTGAGCTACCCAGTCACCCCAGGTATGTGGCAGTTTCGAGGTGTTTCAGGAAGATGGGTCGGGAAGAAGCACATAGGTAAATCAATCATGATCTACTACTTAAACTGTGGGTGAATTTATGTGTATTTGTTTTATTATTATCCTTTATAAATTACTTAAATTATAGACATGTGAAAAAGATTACATATAATTATTAAATACTAAGAATGTTTTTGCTTGCTTTAAATTCCTCTGTCCCAACCCATTTATCCAAATACTTATTTTATGCTTTGTAGAAAATTAGCTATAAATTCTTGTCACCCATCTTTCTGTAAGCAACTTCATTGCTTATAATGGGTTGTTGTTGTTCTTTTTCTTATTGACATTGACATCCTAAATTTTTAATGCATAAGCAATCTAAGAAACAGTAGGTATTTTTGCAGGGGGATATATGCCCCAATAATATTTTCAAAAACTTTAGCAATCTCTAATTTTTTGGTGACAATTTTCAAAATTTGAAAATGATAATATATTTCAAGTAACTATAGAAAACGTCTTTTAATATCAATTATTTTACTTCAGTTTCTATTCTGTCATGTTTACATTATAATTCATTTTTGAGGTATACTTGGTTTAGATACATAATATAGGCTTTTAATTTCCCATCTAAATATTATATGCTTTTTAGTTGGCCTAAACAATTGCTGTCTTTATTCCTTATCCAGAGTGGCAAAAATTTAGAATTTATAATAATTATAAAAGGAAGAAGATAACAGGGCAATTCTCTCTCCTGTAATTCCTGTGCAAATATAGATTCCCAAGAAATAATCACTTGAATATATTAGGATATTTAGAATTTAAAACAAAAAAGTCTTGTATTTAAATTGTCCTTTATGAAAACATGATTATGTGTTGACAAAAATTATGAAATAAAGCCAATGAAACAAAATGACAAACCTAACAGTGCTTATATAAAAATGCAGCACAATAAAACAATTTTATATTCTGCAAAATTATAGGCAAATTATATATTTGATTATTTGAAATCTAATTTTTCCTTTATAATCAGGTGTGATAAAAGAAAAATTAAATTGATAATGCAGAAGATATGTAAATCATAACTTTATTGAGTCACACTTTTTTTAAAGTTTATTTATTTATTTTGAGAGAGAGAGAGAGAACATTCCAAGAGAATCCCAAACCGTGAGATCATGATGAGTCAGATGCTTAACTGACTTGAGCCACCGAGGCGCCCTGAGCCTCACATTTTTAAATTAACACAAATCTATATGAGAGACTAGATAATTAATCTATTAAAATTTACACCTCCAGTACTTAAGATTTTTTCTATTTGGAATTTAGTACTTATTTGCTTATTTGTTAGAAGTTATGTTTCTTCTGTGTCCTGACCATTTAGACACATGAGCTATCATCCTACCAAAAAATCCTTATCATTCTGTAGTCAAATTAAAACTAGAATGTTAACAGGTCATATTTTACAGATTTTAAAAAATTTACCATTTTATTCTTCTGAGTTTGAACACTAATTTCAGAATATTTTGTCATGCTTTTTAAAGTAAACAACTTTTGAACACTTTGATTATTAAGTACAAAGCAGTCTCTATAGTTCCTTTAAGTACAATCACTCTCCACATTTCAGTAATATATAAGGATATATATATAGTAATAGTACAGTATATTTATATATGTTTATGTGTAGTATATATAGTAATAGTATATAGTAATAGTAATATACTAACAGTATATACTAATAGTATAGTATAGTTACATATGTTTATGTATAGTGTATATAGTAATAGTAATATACTAATAGTACAGTATAGTTGTATATGTCTATATGCACTAGAAGACCTCAGCTACAGGTGATCTTATTGTAGGATTCTTTAGTTCAACACTAGGGGTTCGTTGTCTCATTGCTTCAAAGAATGAAGAGATGGATATAGAATAAAATGAGCAGCAAGCAAAAGTTTATTAGAGTATAAGATTAGACAGTAAGATTAGTATGAAAGCTCTCTTTGCAGAGAGAAGGCATTTCAAGGCGAATACTCCTGACCAGAGGCAAGGGTCTTTGTTTTAGAAGGTTCTGGTCAGCCCCCTCCCCCCTTCTGCTTTGTTCTTTCTCGGGTCCTACCCTTATTAGCTTGATAACTCTAGGTGCTGGCTTGCATATTCCTGATTGACTTGACTTCATTGTGTGAGAAGTCAGACTATGGTCATATTGTCCCTCATATAACATAAGTTTTATGGTTTACTTATTTTAGTTAGGTATTTTGATTGTCAAATTCCTGAGGGGAACCTGAGGGGGATTGGTGGTGTCTGTTACATCTTTAAGGGAACCTTACTCCCAAGGGGGTTTGCTGTGGTCAGATGCTCCCAGCATTGTTCCAAAATATGTGTTTTTTCCTATGCAGGCATCTCAAGTTCTAACCTTTCCCTCTCTGCTTATTTTATCCTAACTTTTCCCTATCATAATCTGAATTACAGTTTACTTTTGATAAAATGGCAATCCAGATAAACCTGAAGATTTTGATTTATTATTTTCTCTTGGCATGAAAAAATCATTTCCCCAGTGATAGGTTGGATGTTTTGTGGGATGTGTACAGCATGTGTATTTGCGTGTGGGGGTAACATTTTGTCGGGGACAAAATATAGTTTTATGCTGTTGTGTGTGATTCTAAAACAAAATAACGACCTAAACACCATCAATTCGGACATGTAATTTTGTACCTGAAACAGTACTGAGCCTTTAATCAGCAATTGCGTCTTCTGGTTCTCTCTGCTAAAATCAAGAGACCAAGTAATGCACCATGCGCTCAAGATCACCTCAATACTTGTTAAAGTGTGAGATTTCAGACGTTCTGAGAACTGAACAACATTAGGGCAATTTAATTGCCAAAATAACAAGTTTAGTGGTTTTCGATAGAAAAATCTATAATAGAAGTAAATGATTGTGATTAAAATTAAAACCTCAGATGTTATTCAGCTTCAGTATTTGTCTCTATAATAATAAAGGCTACTATTTCTTTACTATTAACCAACACTTGGAACACTTCGTATATTCTTTGGAGTACTTTGTGTCTGCTTCAGAGTGTTTTATACTATAAATTTATCTTCCCAAGTAGATTACAAGTAACCATAGGAAAGGGACACAAAGAAACAGCACATAGAAGGATTATCTCAAGGGATTTATATTTGCATAGGTGGGTTGATTTATTTTGGGGACAATTTGGAATTCTGTTATTCTAAATAATTAATCTAGCTACTGGCTATTTCAATAATGTGCCCTTACTAAAATTTAGGCCTGGAATCAAAATCGAAACTGCTGAACATTTATTCTCATGTGCTTTTATGTTGTTAATCCATTGCATGCTTCGCTACATCTTGTGTCACCGAAGCCCACGAAATAACATCAAAATAATGAGAAACAGGCATGCTTTAAATAATAAATGGAACTAATAGATATTGTATTAATTTCTATTATACATTGGCAGTTTCTTAATATAGGTATTTTTTGACCAAAGGAACAGGTATCAAGGTATTGCAATCTATTGGTTTGGTAAAAAGATCACATTCCTTTAACATTAACAAATACTGTATAATTGGATTCAGTATATTCTGGTAGTTGATAAGGCCATCTGTGGAACTGAAATAGAACCTTAAAAACTGGATTAGTGGTCAAAATTTCCTTTTAAGTAGTTGTTAAAGTCGTTAAAAAAAAAAGAAAAAAACACAGAGAAAAAACAAACAAAAAACTGCCTAGACCTCAACTTTTGTTTAGAAACGCTTTTTTTTTAATTTTTTTTTTTCAACGTTTATTTATTTTTGGGACAGAGAGAGACAGAGCATGAACGGGGGAGGGGCAGAGAGAGAGGGAGACACAGAATCGGAAACAGGCTCCAGGCTCTGAGCCATCAGCCCAGAGCCCGACGCGGGGCTCGAACTCACAGACCGCGAGATCGTGACCTGGCTGAAGTTGGACGCTTAACCGACTGCGCCACACAGGCGCCCCTAGAAACGCTTTTGAGTGAAGTTTGGCTTCAAGATTTATAGATCTCTAATGCTATTTGAGGTTAAAAACACAAATGATAGTAATGATAACACTGTTCTTAAAATAATCATGACTTTATATGATTTTTTTCTACACAAGTTAGCTTGCAACCTGAAGTATAAAAAGTAAGAGCAATGTTACAAACCTAAAACTGTAACCACTCCTGTATGTTAAATTTCACATTCTTTTTCTTAAAGTATAATAGCCAAGAGTGTGTCTGTTTCACTGCCAGTAAATTGGTCTTACCTTGTTTTCCTTGTGCTATTTACAAAATCGGAAGATTTTAAACTTGTGATTTTATCTTGTCACCAAAGTTTCATTTGTTCAGATTTTTAAAATGCTTTTATTGAGGTATAATTGATATACAAACAAAACAAAACAAAACAAAACAAAACAAAACACTGCACATGGTTAATGAATATAGTTTGATGAATTTGGACATATGTGTATATCCATGAAATCATCATCATAATCAAGATAATATAGCTTTCACCTCTATTTATTTATCTCTATATGTTTCCTTATGTCCCTTATGTGTATGTGTTTGAGATACAGAGCATTTAACATGAGATCTAACCTCTTACATTTTTAGCACACAATACCATGTTGTTAGCTACAGGCACATGTATAGCAGATCTCTAGAACTTATTTAAACTGCATAACTGAAACTTTATACCCATGAACACAACTCTCCATTTCCCCTTGTCCCAATCACTGGCAACCACCGTTCTATTCTCTAATTCTATGAATGTGGCCATATTAGGTAGCTCATAAAAGTGAAATCATGCAGTATTTGTCCTAATACAGGCTTATTTCACTTAGCATAATGTCCTCCAAATTCATCCATGTTTCTGAAATGAAAGAATTTTCCTATTTTTAAGAATAAATAATATTGCACTGTATGTATATATCACATTTTTTTTAATCCGCTCGTCTGTGTTGTTTCCACATCTTGGTTGTTGTGAACAATGCTGCAGTGAATAAGGAAGTGCAGCTACCACATTGAGATCCTGATTTCAATTCTTTTGGATAAATACCTAGGAGTGGGATTGTTGGATCATATGGCAGTTCTATCTTTAATTTTCTGAGGAAACTCCACACTATTTTCCATAATGGCTGCCCCATGTTACTTTCTCACCAATGACGTACAAGTATTCAAATTTCTGAACAACTTAACTAATATTTATTATCTTTCATTTTTTGATAATAGCTATCTAATAGGTGTGTGATGCTATTTCATTGTAGCTTTGATTTGCATTTCCCTGAGTGAGGTTGAGTGTCTTTTCATACGCTTGTCAGCCATTTGTGTGTCTTTTTTTTTAGAAATATCTATCATGTCTGTGGCCCATTTTATAATTAGGATTTTGGATTTTCTTTTTTTGTTATTGCATTGTAGGTGCTTCTATATATTATAAGTATTAAGCCCTTATCAGATAAATGGTTTGCAAACATTTTCTCCCGTTGTGTGGGTTGCCTTTTCATTCTGTTGCTTGTTCCATTTATCGTGCAAAAGTTTTTAGTTTGAAGTAGTCTCACTTATCTATTTTTACTATTACTGCCTGTGCTTCTGATGTCATATCCAAGAAATCACTGCCAAGGCCAGTGTCAAGAAACTTTCCTGGTGATTTCTTCTAGAAGTTTTGGAGCTTCAAGTCTTACATTTAAATCTTTTTTGAGCAGATTTTTGTGTATAATGTAAGTCAAGGGTCCAACTTCATTCTTTTCCATCCTTGAATCCTTCACCATTTGTTGAAGAAATTGTCCTTTCCCCACTATGTGTTCTTGACATGCTTATCAAAGATGAATTGATCATATATTTTTAAATTATTGCAGTGTTGTGATATGTTCTGAAATCAGGAAATCGAACGCCTGTAGTTTTGTTCTTCTTTCTTAAGATTGCTTTGGCTATTCCGAGTCTTTTGGGATTCCATATAAATTTTAGGAGTTTTTTCTATATTATTCAAGAGTAAAAAATAAGCCATTGGGATTTTGATGGATAGAGCATTGAATCTGTAATTTCATTTGAACAGTATGGGCATTTTAACAATAGTAAGTATCCCAATCCATGAACATGGGGTATATTTGAATATATTTGTGTATTTGTTTTTTAATACTTATTTTGAAGTGTTTGGTGTACAAATATCTTTAGTTAAGTTTATTCCTAAGTATCTTATTCTTTTAAAACCTACCAAGACTGAATCATGAAGAAATACATCTCAATAATGAATGAGAAGATTAAATCAATAATCAAAAACCTCCATCTAAACTGCTGGTTAGTATTACAGAAAGTGGGGGGAAAATTCAATGTTTTTTTAAGGGGTAGGTATTTTACGTTAGTGTAAGTAACTGACATTGGTCTTTAAACAAGTGTGATTTATTATAGGTGTTATTTATAACATTGAAGTAAAACAGGATACCTAACTACTAAGGCCAGGTGCTTGTTTACCTATTTTGATATTAAAAAATGGACCCAACATTTGTTGACTACCGAAAAACATGTGTGTCCTTATAAATGTCTCATATTTTAAATTTGTTTTTTGTTTAACGATATTGTAAAGTGAGCATTTTTTCCCGTAAGTCAAAATGAGAAAGTTAGAGCTTAAAATGCTTATAATTGCTAAAATTTGCGATTTATAAAGTGGCACATTTGGGATTCATTCCAGAGCCTCCTGATTGCCAATCTAGTGCTCTTGTCCCTAACATACACACAGCCTTCTTACGTGGATTCTAACTACTCTCATCACCTTCCTGCTGCAACTGTCCCCAACAGATCGATGAAGTACATTGTGTAAAACTCTAAAACTGCTACTGCTCACAGTCCTCTTACCTGTCCGCTTTAAAAAACTTTCTCAGTTCTAAGCCATCTAGATAAGATTAGGAAAATAACAAGTTGTGAATCAACAGGAGAATCTGGAAACTAAAGGCCACTTAATGCTCCACACTTTTATCCCTATCATGGCAGCCATAAACATAAACACACACACACACACACACACACACACACACACACACACATATTTGTGTATGTTATTTTGTACTGTATTAATTTTTAAAACCCTATATTGTGATAATCAATGTGCTACATTTAAATTTGGAATATAGATACTATTAACCATACGCTATTTATTTTATCGCACTGTAGTGATTAGAGCATTAGTATTATTACTGATATTTAGAATGTACAATGTGCCAGGCACTATCCTAAATATTGCACATACATTATCCTCCCTCAATTCTCATACATATGCTATAAAGCCATTAAAACAAATATGATAAAGGGTTAGTACCCAAAATATATAAAGAACTTATACAACCCAACACCCCAAAACCAAATAATCCAATTAAAACATGGGCAGAAGGCATGAACAGACATTTCTCCAAAGAAGATAGATTGTCACCAGACATATGACAAGATGCTCAACATCACTCATCATCAGTAAAATGCAAATCAAAACCACAATGAAATATCGCCTCACATCTATCAAAAAGGCTAAAATCAGGGGCACGTTGGTGCCTCAATCAGTTCAGCATCTGACTTTGGCTCAGGTCATGATTTATGGTTTGTGAGTTCGAGCCCCGCATCGGGCTCTGTGCTGACAGCTCAGAGCCTGGAACCTGCTTTGGATTCTGTGTGTCCCTCTCTCTCTGCCCCTTCCCTGCTTGTGCTCTCTCTCTATTTCTCTCAAAAAATAAGTAAACATTGTTTTTTTTTAAGACAGAGAGGCTAAAATCAGAAACACAAGAAACAACAAATGTGAGTGAGTATGTGGAGAAAAAGAAACACTGGTGCACCGTTACTGGGAACACAAACTGGTGCAGCCACTGTGGAAAACAGTATGGAGGTTCCTCAAAAAATTAAGATTGGAATTACCATGTGATCCAGTAATTCCACTACTGAGTATTTACCCAAAGGTTATGAAAACATGTTTATTGCAGCATTATCTACAATAGCCAAATAATAGAAGCAATCCAAGTGTCCATTGATAGATGATGAATAAATGAAGAAGAGTGGTGTGTATGTGTATATATATGTATATGTATATATATATATATATGTATATATATATATATGTATATCTCTATCTATCTATCTATCTATCTATATAATGGATTATTACTCAGTCATCAAAAAGAGTGAAATCTTGCCATTTGTAACATTTGTAACATGGATCAATCTACAGGGTATAATGCCAAGTGAAATAAGTTAGAGAAAGACAAATACCATATTATTTCACTCATATGTGGAATTTAAGAAACAAAATAAAGAAAAAAATGATAAACCAAAAAACAGGGTCTTGACTATAGAAAACAAATTGATGGTTACCCGAGGGGAAGTGGCAGGTAGAGGAGGTTCAGTGAAACAGGTGAAGGGGATTAAGAGTACACTTACCATGTTGAGCACTGAGTACTGTAAGAAATTGTTGGATCACTCTATTGTACACCTGAAACTAATATAGCACTGTATGTTAACATTATAGGAATTTAAATTCAAAAAAAGAAAAAGATGCCAAGAATAGAGCTAACAGTAGGGGCAGAGGTACATGGTTTGCCTTCTGCTGCTGCAGATCCCAAGTAATCATAACTAATTACGCAAAGAGTACAAGAGCATCTGCAAATACAGAAACCAGGCAGGCTCTAGGGGCCAGGTTTACCCCCAATAGTGAGTCTCCCATACGCCATATAGGACATTCAGCAGTTAATATTAATGTCATGGCATACCTTTTGAGGGGGCTGATCAGAAGAAAACATTATATTGATATATGAACATAATTCTTGGAATTGACTAAACTGTTTATGTATGAATTGTCCCTTTAGGACAGCCTATAGGACATATTCTGTCCCCAGTTTCCTCAGTCTATTAATTTTCTGAATAAATCATTTGCATTGGCTAACTCTGGAATTAATTATATTTCAAAATATAATTACAATAGTAGTACACAAAACAGGATTTCCCCCGCCCCCCCTCAGATACTGTGCTTGAGTATAAATGAGTAACTAAAAAAAATCGTAAGAAGTATCTGTGGAAACAATAACTTTAAAGATTCTAAACAGCCCTAAGAAGAAAATACTTTGAAGGAAACTACCACAGGAAACATGACTTTGCATATACTTACTTTTTGCTCTCAAGAAATGATGGCGTTTATAGAATACGAGATAAAAGATTGTAAAGTAAAACTTTCAGGTGAAACACTCACTAAGATAGCTATAATCAAAAGAATGGAAAATAACAGGTGTCGGCAAGTATGCAGGAAAATAGGAACACTTGTGTACTGCTAGTGGAAACATAAAATGGTTCTGCTGCTATCAAAAATAGTTTGGTGATTCCTCAAAAAGCTAAATATAGAATTACCATATGATTCCAGCAAATCTACTTGTGGCAATACAGCCCAAAGCATTGAAATGCTTTGTACGTCTAAGAAATGCTTGTACGTTGATGCTCACGGCACCACTATTCACAAGCCAAAATGTCAGCATGGAAACAATGCACATGTTAATGAATGGATGGACATAGAATGGAATATTGTTCAGCCAGAGAAGAAATTAAGTACTGTTTAACATTGTGCTAAGTGAAAGAGACAAGACACAAAAAGTTACATATTGCATGATTCCATTCATTTGAAACATCCAGAATATTTAAATACATAGAGAGAGAAAGCAGTTCGGTGGGGTCAGGAAGTAGGGGGAGGGATAAATAAAAAACAACTATTTAATGGGTATGAGGATTTATTTTGGCATGATGATAATGTTTTGGAACTATTTAGAGGCTGTAGGTGCACAGCATTGTGGATGAACTATGTGTGTTTGTGTGTGTGTGTGTGTGTGAGCGTTTTGCTAATTGAGATATAAATGACATATAGGATTGTGTAAATTTAAGGTATAAACTTGTTGATTTAATACATGTATATATTGCTATGTGATTACCAGCATAGCATGATTGGCTAACACCTCTATCATGTCATGTAATGATCATGTCTTTTTTTGTGGTAAGAACATGTGCTAGTTTCTTAGCAACTTTGAAGATAATAGGTTAGTTTTAATTTGGCCTTATTCAACCTGTAAACCTAAACTTTGGTGCAGAAGGGTATGATGACCTAATAAAATGAATTCTAATGATATAGATAAAACTTAGTGTCCCTAAATTTAGATTTCTTAAAAGCTCATTTCCAATTCTTCCTTCAATAAAGAACAAGAAGGGATTCAAGTGTTTAATTCCATAATCAACTGACAAACAACAATCTACATGACACATTTAAGAAAGGGATGAATCTTAGCATAGTACAAAAATGCTAACATTAGCTTATTTGTGAGTAATTGTTTAGCATCTTGTAAATACAAATACAATTACTAATTTTGCTTGACCTTTCTGATTATGGGCTTTGAATAAGGATATCCAATCTTCTATTAGAGAAAAAACATTCTTCATATTGGATTACGAGTGACATTTTAAAATTATGTTAGAATCTTTATACTAATGATAAATGATTATTTTGAAGGTAAAAAGAAACCCATATGATAGACAAAAATGTGAAGAATAAAGTATCACTTTATTTTTTTAATTTTTTTAATGTTTACTTTGAGAGAGAGAGTGACATAGCGTGAGCAGGGGAGGGGAAGAGAGAAAGGGACACACGGAATCTGAGGCAGGCTCCAGGCTCTGAGCTGTCAGCAGAGAACCCAATGTGGGGCTCAAACTTGAGAACTGCAAGATCATAACCTGAGCTGAAGTGGGACACTTAACCAATTAGGCAACCCAGTCACCCCAAGAATAAAGTATCATTTTAAATGTTGCTATCAAGAATGTTAGCTTTTGGGAAACATGATTTCAGATACTATGGTATGAGAGTTACAAGAGTAAGTATCATGGATTAATAAGAATTACACAACTAACTAATTTTAGTCTCAGAATCATCCAAAACTGGTTTCTTGGAAGACCTTAGAGCATATACATACCCATTAGCATTTCTGATATGACAAAATTGGTATTTTCAATTCATTATGTTCATTATTTTCAATTCATATATATTAATAAATGAACTTGTACTTGATTTCTGAAGTCTAACAACTTTAGTGATACCCTGGCAAACAATCTAGTCTCCTCTCATATAGATTCAGAGTTTGGGAATTATTTCTCTATTATTTCATTCCAGGTATGAATTGGGTATTTTAGGGATACATGATGTCCTGAAATTAGTGCTTTTGTTGCTATTTGGGTCAAGATTACACAGAATACTTGGAGTAATATGCAATCTCAAAATCTCAGTGGTTTCATTTCTTCCTTGCACTACTTAAATATATTTGTAATATATACTTATACTATTTACACATCAAGGGTGACCCTAAAATTCTGCCTAACATTGTCATTATCCTTTCTCTGGTACCCAGGATAACAGAGAAGTCACTATCTGATGTGTTGCAGTTAGCCATGGCAGAGGGGGAAAAAATACTCTGGAGAGCCACACGCTGGCAATTAAGTGCTCATTCTACACATGGACCATATCATTTTCACTCACAACTTATTGGCCAGAAGTAGTTCCATAGCCCCATCTGGGCACAAGTAGTGAGGAAGTACGATCTTACTCTAAATCTAAAGGGAGAATTGGAATACTCAGGAGTCCAGCAATATTGATAACCACATGTGCCTCTCTCTACTCACTGGTCTCAGCTATGCTGTACTTCACCTTGCTTGATTCCCTAACATTTATTGCTTTTTCTGGTCACCTGAGGCTGCCCACAGATATACCTGCCTAGACATAGTTGTCATCCATCATGGCCTTACTCCCTACATGCCATATTGAACTCAAGTTTCTTTTGAGATGGATAGTTTCTATGCTACACTGTAGGAAGTCCAGAAACTATTCTTTCCACTCTGGAATTCTTTAGAACTCTATGTAATGTTTATTTTCCATTTTCCCCTTAGAATTCCAATCCACAATGAATGTATAGTGTTGAATAGTTTTCAGAGATCCTTTTAACTGTCACTTTATTACACTGGTTAAGACTTCAGTAAGAATACTGAATGAAGGTGAAGGGGTGAATATACTTGACTTCTTATTGGTATCAGGGGAAAACATTCAGTCTTCCACCATAAGGTGTGTTGTTCACTAAGGTTCTTTTAGTGTGTCTTCATTGGGCTGAGTGATCTTAGCTTTTGAGTGGGCTCTAGAAAAGTATGGCTTGTACAGATTGTGGGTTTTTTTTTTTCTTGGTGATTAGTAGGAGTGATGCCCTTTTTAGCTCTCTATGTACTTAACAGAAACTAGAACTCTAAGGGTATCATCTTGAGTCCAGCATGTTGTTGCCTTTCCTCTCAAATATTGAATATTTGTAGTCTATGCTGCCATTTATTTTAAAACATATCTTATAAAGTTTTAAACTGTGAAAGTTGTAGAAGTTACTATTAAATCTTCTTCAGATTTCAAACTAGAACTTATCTTGAATTTACAGGGCAAAAATAAATTTTAGAGACTTTATTTCTGAAGAAGTAGAATCAATTCCAAACTATTTTTCTTTAATAGGAAGCTATCATTTGGACACAATATAAAACGGAAGTCTTAAAAAATAACTTACCTTCAGTAGTGTATTTGCCACAAATTTTACGATAGTGCAAAACAAAAACAAAAACGCAAAATCACCCAAACCAAACACATCTTTGGAGTCCTGAATTAGGAGCAGATGAAACATTATTAGTTTCTTAAAACTCTTTCCACTTCCTTTTTTGCTACATGAAAATTACTTCTGTTCGGTAATGTCAGTTAACATTTTATGCTAACCTGCTATTTTTTTTTTTAGTTTAAGTTTGAAGCCTTCTCTTAATTTGCAGATTAGTTTTTTTCAAACTTTCCTCTAATAGTTACTTTACATTTTAGTAAACAACATTCTTGTATGTTCCTTATTTTGGTATATATGAACTTGAAAATGAGTTTTGTTTTTATTTCTCTGGATAAATCAGTGGCTAACTGAACAAAAAGGCTTGAATACCATATATCAGACTTATTTATATAAACCCAAGCAGTTCAGCTTCAGAGACTATTGTATTTATTTTTATTTTTTGAAAATATTTTAAATTTTATTCATTTTGAGAGAGAGAGAGAAAGAGAGAGAGCACAAGCAGGGGAGGGGCAGAGAGATAGAGGGAGAGAGAGAATCCCAAGCAGGCTGTGCAGAGACCAATGTTGGACTCCATCCCATGAACTATGAAATCATGATCTGAGCCAAAATCAAAAGGCAGACACTTAACAGATAGAACCACCCAGAGTCTATAGTCTTGATCATCATGCTATCAGACTTCCCTTAGGGTTTGTCACATCAGACAGGTTAATGGTATTCACTCACTTTTAAATTTTTTAAAAAATTTTGATTTGTTGTCTCTAGCCATGATGTATTTTTCAAATAAAAACCTAGAAATTTTAAATAAATGTATATAGATAAAAACACGTGTAGCTCTTGTATTTGAAGTAGGGCAAGGGCCCTGGTATCTGGGGACACGTGTTTCTCTTGCCCCCATCCTCCCTTGGCGTTGTACAGCTTGTAAAAAGGATAAGTGAAATGCCTCTTTGCGTCATATTTTTGAAAATCCTAATCCAGGTGAAAACTACTTTTTGAAAACATTGAAGTAATATCTAGAGATATAAACATTGCTTTAATCATATATATATTGCTACTTAAATATATAGGAAAATACGTAGTTCCATATTTGTTGGTGGTTGGTTCCCTCCCCTCCCCTCCCCCCAAATATTAGGTCTTACGAATATATGAACATTGGCACGTCCACCAGGTAGTCTCTATTTCCAGTAGTCAATTCTTAGTACAATGATGACTGGTTATAAAAGAGCAAAGTACGCCCTTTCCAACATCAGATGTTTAGACTCCATCTTTGAAACCTTGCCCAGATTTCTGCTGGGTGCAAGTTTCCAATCACCCCTAAGAAGCTCTTCTGGTTAACTTGTGCAGTAAACTCCTCAAGACTGGTGAGAGAATAAACATGATTAATATTTAAGGAAAACGCAATGAAACTAAATAGAACAATGACATCTTCAGGACACACAGCCATGTCTTCCTTCTCTTTTTTTTTTTTTTTTTTTTTAATTTTTTTTTTTCAACGTTTATTTATTTTTGGGACAGAGAGAGACAGAGCATGAACGGGGGAGGGGCAGAGAGAGAGGGAGACACAGAATCGGAAACAGGCTCCAGGCTCTGAGCCATCAGCCCAGAGCCTGACGCGGGGCTCGAACTCCCGGACCGCGAGATCGTGACCTGGCTGAAGTCGGACGCTTAACCGACTGCGCCACCCAGGCGCCCCGCCTTGTCTTCCTTCTAACACTGCTGGGCCTGTGTCCATTCTGCTCCCATCTTGTTGGACCATCGCTAAAAGATAAATAAAACTGTACTGCTTGGAAATGTTCTCAAATGACCACATACCCCTCCCTCTACACACAACATCGAGTTAAGAATAAACACAGTAAATGCCACATTTTGCCAAAACTGTTTTGGCAAATGTAGTTTCCTTGACCAACTAACTCTCAGATTTGTGATCAAGGTTAGTTTTAGGTAGTGTGTAATAATGAGTACTCTTCCCCGAGGCAATATTGGACTAGCCAGCCCACGTAAAATCAGCCTCGGTCTTGTGTCTGTGGCCAATACCACACAAGTAGAATTAAGCTATTGTACTTCTGGGTGTAAGTTCCTACAGCCTGCATGGCCGCCCACATGCTCTCCTTCCCTCTTCAACGTTTCTAGTGACGTCCAGAGAGCAGATGAGTCCTGAGGAAGGACACAAATAATGCAGGGAAATTGTGAAGAACATGAACAGGAGTGGGAAACAAGCTTTCTGCTGACGTATCACTGAGATCTGAGAGTTGTTTTTACTAAAGTGTAAACAAGCTCACCCAAATGGCATAGGAACATAATCAAATTTATTTTATAAACAAAGAAACACTGGCTTTAAACTCTAGCCAAGTAAGATTCTATCAGTGACCACTAGAGGATACTGCTTCTCTTCAATCCAGAAGTTTCCAATCTTGATTTGTACAAAAGTCCAGAGTTCTCTAGAGGCTAAATGAGGTGGAGATAGGGCAGGATAGCTTGTGACGTGGAGAAAAAGTGGACCTTAAGTCCATTGCAATCATTTTGGTGCTGCTTGGGTCAGCCACTTAATACATTGAGATTCTGTGTAAGATTTTTTAAAAATATTTTTTAATGTTTATTTATTTTGAGAGAAAAAGAGAGCACAAGTGGGGTAGTTGCAGAAAGAGAAAGAACCCCAAACAGGCTCCATGCTTTCAGCACAGGATGCAGGGCTCAAACCCACAAACCATGAGATCATAACCTGAGCCAAAATCCAGAGTCAGATACTTAACCTATTGAGCCACCCAGTGGCCCCAAGATTTTAAATAACCAAATTTGGCTTCTCTAAATTTATTATAATATGCCCTGTCTAAAAGAAGACTGTGTAAACAGAAAGGGAATAGTAAGCAGAGGATCTTTAGAAAGGTAAAACTCAAGGACTAAAAGTGTTTAATTGTGTCTGCAGTCTTGTCCATTAGGAGAGCTCCATTCAGCCGACACAGACACCTCTGGTCACAAGTGTTAATTGCTACCATTTACTCAACTGTAAGTTCTTTGTGCTTTCCAGGAAGATTTTTCTCATGGGAGCATCTGTCCTGATTAAGGGAAATGGATGTTATATTCTCCTTGAGCATTACATTTCTCTTTACACATTACTGATTTGTCATTTTACATTTCTCTTTACACATTAATGGTTTGTCATTTGGTCAGCATGTCAGTCTCCTGTGAATTTGGCTAATGTGAGCCATTTCCACCAGGGTCCCACTCTTTCAAGTACGTGCAAACACTACAAATAGATCCTGGAATGTAACTAACAATCTCTCAGTCGGCTACCCTGAGGCCCTGTTTGGGCAGGGAGCCAGATTACTGATATGACAGGCATCATCTCAGCCTCACTGATCTGTACCTTTAACATAAGGCTGTTTTGTTTATTCTTTCGTGGGCGTTTTCTCCACTCTTAGCACAGTGAAAAGAATTGAGAGGCTTACTAGTATTGCTCTCACCAGAATATAAATTTCATCAGGAGAGTAAGTGTTGGACTTTGAGAATATATGCTTTTTTTTCAGAGTACTAAGCCACACTTTAGGAGAGATTTATGGTATCTTTGTGCCCTGAACAACTACTGGCACTTTTAAATGTTCCTAACCTTTCAGGAAGGCAAATTTAGCATCAGGAACACTGGCTGCCTCCTTTGGAAATTTCAACTGTGCTGAGACTTTTTTATTAAAATTAATATTTTAAGTACAAAAAGTGATGTTATTATTTCCTACAGTGCTACACCTAAATAAACCATAATTGTAATACTTAATGATTCAGAAAACAAGCCATAAAAGAAGATACATAAATACCAGCACACATTATGAGATGGGACTTTTTCACGGCAGAAATCCAGCCATGGAGCTGTTATGTAAAAAATACAGTAATTATGTGACTACTGTTTCTGTCTCCTTCAGGTGGGTTTTCTAAAGACTACTTGAAATTGGAAACTCAAATATCACTCAGCTAAAAACTGCAACCAAATCCTAAATTCAGCTGCTTATGAATTAAAATTTAAGAAATCACTTGAAGACTTTGGAGGCCGTAAACACTTGAGGAAACAAATTAACACGAAAGCATAAATATCCTAACTTTTTTCAATAATCCTTTATCATAACTCATTTAAACTGAATTTAAACCAAAGAAATTTGTCACTGCAATGTCTGGGGAGGAAAAACACCCAGATAAATCTGTATTCATCGACTTTGGTTTTTGTGTCTTAATTCTCCAATTCAATTGCTTTCTCTTTTTCTCAAAAGTTCCCAATTTGGGACACCTTGGCGATGATATTGTTTTAAATATTTCTCCAGCAGGGCATATTTCATTAGTGACAGTCATGGTCTTAACTGACAGCTGAGCAGCACTGTATTTTATTTAAAAAATCATGACAGCAAGCAATAATAAAATCACTCGTCCTGGACATATAATGCTCTCTCATTTTGTCTCCTCTTTTTTTCCGATTCTCTGCTATGCAATGAAAAGGGTTTTAGTTGGTCCATGTCATCAATTGGAATGCTTTGGCCAAATTCTCCAAGTTTGTTTCTTTTTTAAAACATTTTGGTTGTTTCCTTTAATTTTGACCACAATCTTTTATTAATAGATCTATTTCATTTTTAAGATATGGCATGGTCAAAGAAGTTGAAATATATGCCACAAAATTAGGACACACAGGCTCAGATGCATTCCCAGCTTAACATATCCTGTCGAGGAGGTAGCCCCCTGAGGAATATATATAATCATAATATGTTTAAGTCTTTCTTTAAAACCTAGAAATAAATCTATTTTCTTTCTCCATTGTTTTAAATTCATGTGTATCTCTGTGCTAGGTCATTTGATTCTTCATACTTTGAATCTTGGATTCAGATTTTTTTCTTTTTCCGATATTGACTCTTCGATTGACTTTAATTCTATTACTTACACTTCAGCTAGAAAGACAGTTTATTTTTTTCTGGTTGAAAGATAGGCTTAACCTTGCATATGAAATACGGTATTTTTCAATAGGAGCCTTCAATAGTAGATATGAATTAGACACAGAACCAGCTCTTCACACCCTGCTTGATGAGAATTGCAGTCTGTAATACAATGCACTGTATTGCTCTACATCCAAAAAAGAGCATAAATGATTGCATTTGCAAGTCAATGAAGAGAGTGACATGTGAAATTCTTTGTTATTAATGTTCTGCTGGATGGTCATTTACCTTAAAGAAGCAAAGTTTTAGAAAATTGAAACAGTAAAAATGCAATTCAGAAGAATGACTATTTCATCCAAAAGTTGCTCAGGAATATATGTATTAGAAGAGCCTAGGGATGCATTAAAAAAGGTCCACTCCTCCTGATACAGAGAAAAATCAAACACTTTAAACCATGTGCAAAGAAACATTTTTCCTTGTACATAAAATGATCTTTTAGTTTCATCATGCTGTATTTAGCAGCTTTAATGTTTGGACTTTATTACCCACATGTAACAAGCATAAATTAAACAGGAACTGGCCACAGAAAGTCGCTCAGTTGTTTCACAAGCATTGATGCAACAACTGATTACAGAATCTCTTGTTCAGAAGGATTATAGAGGTGGATAAATGTCCTGTAGTTGGTGGCAGCAGAGAAAGGAGATAGAGGCTTATATGCCATCCTGAGCTAAGGAGAAGGGTGTAGGCTTACAGGTCTTCAAAGGAGAGGAAGGCAATTCACAGGAAGATGGGAAGAGTAAATATTTGGTAAACAAATGTTTGCCAGGTCATGCAGATAAGTCTTTCTGATGTAAAAAGTCATCTCTGGCAACAGCTCCTTCCTGGTACAGGCCCTTGTAGTGGGCAAGATGGAGTCACTCATGTTAAGCAGTGACATAAACAAGCTAAAGGCATTGCAGCTAGACTGGCTACTGCCAAAACCAGCACAAACTGACAACATCCAGAACTGGTAACCAGGAGATCCTTTAAAAAGGAAAGACTTTTGGGATGCCTGGATGCCTCAGTGGGTTAAGTGTCCAACTCTTGATTTAGACTCAGGACATGATCTCGCGGTTCGTGGGCTCAAGCTCTACGTCATGCTCTGTGCTGACAACATGGAACCTGCTTGGGATTCTCTCTCTTCCTCTCTCTCTGCCCCTCCCCAACTCAAGTGTGCTGTCTCTCTCTCTCTCTCTCTCTCTCAAGATAAGTAAACATTCTTTTTTAAAAGGGAGGACTTTTGCAACAAACTGTCAGACTCTCCAGATGCTGACCCTCTCCAGCTGCTGATCACATCAAAAAGGCAACTACTACTGAATTCTCTGCCCCACTACTCTCTGGTTGCTGCAGTGAGATTCTCCACTGCTTGAACATAATAAACAACACTCATCAAGAGCTGACCAGGACTGGACTGAGGCCTCATCTCATCTGTGCACTCATGGGCTAACTTCTTGTTTAGTTCGTTAATTTCTTACTCTGTATTGTATCTTGTTTGTTGTGTAATTTTGTGTTTTTCTTTGCTTTGTATGACATGAATGAAGCCAAGTTAGATGCATAATGAAATGGCATTCAGTTTGAAATCCTGAACCTGCCTTGTGATTATGGTAACCTTGCTTCATGGCTGAATAAAGCTGACATTTGTGGAAGGATACAACTCATGTGTGTGCCTTCGTAGCATGCTCGCAACAGCTCCCTATCTAAATTCTTTCAGGTTGTTAAGGGGGAGGTAAAAAGCTCTTCTTGAGTCTGTATGGCCTTGATTGTCTTCAACTCAAAATGCCTTGTCCAAGTGGCATATTCTGGGTGGCCTGCCCTGAACCCTGTCATAAAGATAAATTGATAAAACTGAAGTAAAAAAAAAATATATATATATGTAATAAAAGAAACAAGCAAATATTAAAATCTTCAATATAGAAATTTAGGATATGTGTTCATTCCTATGCCTTCCTTTTGTCTGCATAACAATATAATTTTATACATATAACCCTGCAATGTTGAGTTTTTTCATAGATATTGTATATTTTTATTGCTATTATGAATAGGATTTATGTCCATTATACTTCTAACTTGTCAAATATGCTATATATAGAAAATAACTTATTCTATCTTTAAGTATTTTTTAATCAAATGTACAATGAATTATTTTATTAATTCTAAGGGTTCTCATGTAATTCTTCTGGATTTTATAGGTAAGCAAGCATCTCTTCTGTAGAAAAGTTAATTTGTGTTGTTATTTTCAATATTTATAAGATTATTATTTTATAACTGGATTGTTTTTGAAATATCAAAGCAATTTTGAAAAAGCCATTACCATTTTGTCACGGTTTCATTTTCAACATTTACATGGTATTTGATTTTCTTTACAACTGAATTGTTGGGACATAAAAGCTAATTTAAACAAAAATGGTGACTCTCGCCATCAATGTCTTGTTTTTAACTGTCAGTTTTGTGTATGATTTCGGCTTTAGTTGTGAGACAAATAGTCTTTGTCATATTCTAAAATTTTCCTTTATTCGTAGTTTATATGCTTTTTCTTTGCCATTTGTATGGTTTCCCTGACAGCAGCCTGATGTGATTAACCAAAAACAACTCTAAGATAGAAATTATACATTTTTAATAGAAAAGATTATAAAAATTATGGAGATTATTTCATAAAGTGGACGATTATACAACATGCTCCCAACCATGTGTAGGATTTATGAGTTTCCCTAAGTTGACTAAGGGAATATAGAGTATATTAGTTTCTTACTTCTGTCTACAAATTACTAAAAGCTTATCTTACAGCAAGACACATTTATTATCTTACCTTTTCTGTAGGTCATGGGTCCAAGCATGGAATTGGATCTGCTCAGGGTGTTAGTTATATGAAGACCATGAGACTCATGGTCTTCTAAGCTCAATACTTGTTGGAAGAATTTATTTCCATGTAGTGATAGAATTGAGGCTCCCATTTCTCTTTTGTTCAGACACCATTCTCAGTAATAAGAGGCTGCCTGTGGATGGCTTGTGGCTCCCATAGACAGTTCAAATAGGAATGTTTACTTTCTTCTCGACTAGACAAAATATGCTTCTCTGATTTACTCTTCTGTGACTGGTTGTAGAAAACTTTCCACTTTTAAAGGAATCATGTGATTAGGTCTGGCCTATCTGGATAATCTCCCTATTTTAATGTCAACTAATTGTGAACCTTAATTAAGGTTATAAAGGGAACCAAAATCCCTTTATAGCAATACTTAGATAAATGTTTGATTGAATACCTAGAAGAAGGTGTGTGAACACAAAAAGCTGGAGATTTTAGGGTATCACCTTAGAACTCTGCCTATCTCAAAATGCACTGTAGGATGTCATATCCACTGAATGAGGATCCTGTCATAGATGAGATGCTCCCTTTACCATTCTTATGAGAGTTTTATGTGTTCTTTGCCTTGTAAGAAGTCGCTCAATAGAGTACTTTTCAAAATTAACGTATCTAGCATTTTCTCACATTTGGTCTGTAAGATATACTCACCTATGTTTCCTACTATTTATTGTTAGTGATATTAATATGTGTCACTTGTTTAGGATTTTTTTTTTTGCCAGATTTCTCTTTAAATGTACTTCCCCCCCCCCTTTTTTTTTTAAATCATATTGTCTTGTTTTTTTTTTTTTAAATTGAGTCACTAAATTCAACCCACACTCAAGAGGAGGTGAATTAAACTCTGCCTGAGGATGGGTTGGAAAAATGTATCTACATATATTATTTGTAATTTTTCTGTGTAGATGATTCGTCCTCTGTTCCTATTTATTTATTTATTTATTTATTTATTTATTTATTTATTAAAAAAAATTTTTTTTTTCAACATTTATTTATTTTTTTTTTGGGACAGAGAGAGACAGAGCATGAACGGGGGAGGGGCAGAGAGAGAGGGAGACACAGAATCGGAAACAGGCTCCAGGCTCTGAGCCGTCAGCCCAGAGCCGACGCGGGGCTCGAACTCACGGACCGCGAGATCGTGACCTGGCTGAAGTCGGACGCTTAATCGACTGCGCCACCCAGGCGCCCCTATTTAGTTATTTAAATCAACATGGACTCATAAGTGTTTATTTCATTCTTTGTGTTATAATCCATTATTTTAATATTTATTTTGTTTGCTCACGTTGTTCTAATTTTGGCAGTTGGGAACTCATTCAGGTTGGCTTCTGGGCAGAACTGGCCTCTTGGGCATAAGAACACTGTAGTTGCACCTGACCACACATTTGGAAGGCATTCTTTAAGTTAAATTATTCAGTTCTTCTTAAGTCTTCTTAAGTTAAATTATTAAGAATTTTATGTTTTGCAGTTGAAGGCCGATTGGAGAATGAGGCATGTGCTAGGGGTTTTGAGACTCAACTCAAGTACATTCCCTCTTTCTTCCTTCTCTTTCTTGGGATATACTCTCCATGCCCTATTTTCACATTCTTTGAACTGTGGACATGATCTGTCTTCCTCCATCATCTGGGGGTTATCACTCCCAGGGTGCTAACCTGGGTCCTACTTGGCATGAGAAAGCTCTCTGCCCAGCCGGGGCCTACATCCTAAGAAAGGGGGAGTTGAAATTGTGTGCCTGTGCCCTGGAGTGTGTCAGTGGGACATAGCAATAGCTAACCCCATCTGAGCTGGTAGCACCGCATGTCTGACAGGCAGACAGCCTAAGACTGTGTCCTGGGTACAAATGTACCCTTAGAAATATCAGTGTCTCTAACAAAAGGGTAACTTCTACTTAGTTTTCAGAGCTTCCCTTGTGTCTGCAGTTTCTTCAAAGCAATCAGCATAAAATAATCAGTACACTAAAGAGGTACACACATCTTGGTGTGGCAAAATATGCTCCCCTTCGCTTCTCATAACTGGCCTCCTTCTCCCACTCCTGATATCTTTTTTTAGCTAGAGAGGATTTTTTTTTTAATTTTAATGTTTATTTATTTGGGAGAGAGAGAGAGAAAGAGAGAGAGAGAGAGAGAGAGAGAGAGATCATGAGAGGGAGAGGGAGACACAGAATCCAAAGCAGGCTCAAGGCTTTGAGCTGTCAGCATAGAGCCGGACGTGGGGCTCAAACCCAGGAGCCATGAGATCATGACCGAAGCTGGACGCCTAACCAACTGAGCCACCCGGGTGCCCCAATTTAGCTGGAGAGGATTTTAAGACGGCGGCTCGAGCCACTTCAGGGAGTTCATCTCCAATGAATACAGGAGGTCTACATGTTATTAAACTTTTGTTTTTCTCCTATTCATCCGTCATATATTAATATAATTATTGGACCAGCTGAAGAACTAAAGAGGTTGTTTTTACAATATGATAACTTCT
The DNA here is from genome assembly GCF_018350155.1 of Leopardus geoffroyi. Classification (NCBI taxonomy): domain Eukaryota; kingdom Metazoa; phylum Chordata; class Mammalia; order Carnivora; family Felidae; genus Leopardus; species Leopardus geoffroyi. Next base: position 23,804,762 of record NC_059338.1, on the reverse strand, counting down.
ACTTGTTTTTCAGAACTTCTGTCATGCTGCTGTTTTTTAAAAGATAATTGGCTTAAAATAATCCTTATGCCAAAAAGGTGTATTTTAGGGTGACAAATTCTGCTCCCCTTCAACAGGATTCTGCTTTTAGTTTAAAATTAATGAACCGGCATATCATTTGGTAGTCAATTGGCTGTATGTAATAGAACGTCTATTTAGAAGTGCTTAAATAATAGAAGCTTCATTTCTTATCCCACACACAATTTCCAGATTAGTAGGTCTAGGAGGTATTCAGGAGTTTCAAGATGTCCAGGCTGAGTCGGCTTTTCTAGGATTCCTTTGATCTCTTCATCTCTGTCTCCAGCATCCAGTCATTCTTAATATGCAAACCATGTTAAGACGGGGAAGAACTTGTGAGAATTCTCTCATTTTATTAGGAGATTTCTCCTTGTGCCACATGCCAGGATTCTGCCTGTATTTTAGCTGAATGGAGGCAGAGAAAATACTTAGCATTTTCAGCCTCTGTTGTGAGAGGTAAACACTGAGAAGCAAATAAGGAAATCTGCTGGGGAGTATGGGAAAGATGAGTATGCAATGGACAGCACATACTGGCTTGTGTAACAGACCCAGTGGTAGCTCAGCGTATCTGAGCATCCAGGGATTCCGGAGCTGGAACCAAGAGGTACTACCTAGTAAAGTGTCTTTTACATTCTCTCTTTCAATCCATCTTTTATATCTTATCGTGCATTTTTGATTTTTATTCTCAGAGAAGAGGATCCTTTGTATGATTGTTAATGCAACAATAAGATTTTTGCTTGCCAAATGCCGTTGAGGTTTTTTTTTTTTTTTTCCCTAGGCTTCCAAATGAGAATTCCATAAAAGACATTTAATAGTCCCTGATGGGATGATGTTTGCATAACTCCTAGCATTCATTTGTGCCAGAACAGAGTATTGTGATTGACTAGGCCTGTTACATGCTCACCACTGTGGGTTAACAGGGAGGGGAAGCCTGGATAGAGAAGTAAGGGAATAAAATTCACAACTTTATCAGATATATTGACAAGGTTGAGGATGTTTTCTCAAAAGGATTTTTCCTAACACAGTTATTGATTCTATTTTGTGGATTTCAGTTGTTAGATTTTTTTGATGTTAGATCTTTAGGTTCATTACATTCCTTTTGTCTCAATCAGCATGCTCTTTTTTGTTTAATTTCTCTTCTGGTTCATTTCATCTGTTTCAGTTATCTTTCATATCAGCTTATTTCACAGAGCACATAGAAAAGAGAATTTTACGGGAACACAGTAAAGAAGTGTAATAAAATTGTATTCAGCTATCTCTCTAGTTTATAATCCACATCCTTCTCATTATGTCTTGAGTAAAAAGTTCTCTGTTACTTCATGTTTCAAGGTCCTGTCATGGTGTTTTTGATTTGCATTTCCTCTTTTAAATGAGGAGAGTTCTGACCCTAACAGATTTGGTGATTATTCTCATCTCTGAGTAATAGCATTTAAAATCTACTTCAGATTGAAATCATTAGCGAGAAGGCAAGCAGAATAGTATCCATGTGGGGAAAGTCGGTGAGTAAAGTTGGTGGGAAGACAAGAGCAGGTGTTGGAGAGCCAACAAGCCCAGGAAGCCTTGATGAAAGGGCTAATGGATGCAGGTGATGAAAGGGCTAATGGATGCAGCGCAGTTGGCGCTGAGTGCGGTGAAGAGGGTAACTGTGTGCGCGTAGGGGATTGGTTATACACGGAGGGATTGATTTTAGGAAAAGTAACTATATTAACAGCAATGGGAGTTAAGTTTGTCACTTTCAGAAAAGGGAGCTCAAATATGGAAATGAAGCTAGCTAGATGAACCCTGTGATGTTTTCAATGTAAAGGTAAAAGGTATGTATTTATAGACCTGATATCACTCAAATGTATCTCTTTAAAAATTCAACTAACCAGTTAATTTTTTCTTGACCACTCTTTCTAAAATAACAGTACCTCCTTCTTTTCTTTCTTATAAAATTTCATTTTTCTTTATGATGAGGTTTTAAGGAAGAGAGAACACCAGTTACAAAAATCTTGAGTAGGAAACATGCTTGCCCTGTTTGGGTAAAGCCAAGAGGCAAAAGGTCTAGAACAAACTGAGAGGGGAAAGAGGAAGGGGAAGGGGAGAGGGAGAGGAGAGAGAGGATAAGGTCAGAAATCTGATGACAGGCTCATCATGGAGGTCCTCATAGACCATGGACAAGTCTTTTGAGTTTTATGGGAAATAAACCATAGCTTTGACCATAATTGTGGTCATTATGGTCTATATCTATATCTAAGATACTTATATTTTAAAGTATCATTCCTATTGCTATGTACAAAGTAACTGTCTATGGCAAGAAAGGAAACAAAGCCAATTTAAGGTAAGTGATAATAGTGGTTTGGTCTGGAGTTTATAGTGGTGAAATTCTTGAGAGGGCAGCCAGTATTTCTTGGCTGCCTTTTTGTGGAGACCGTGAGAAAGAAACCAATTAGGGATAATACCAAGTTTTAGGAATTGTCGTGTCACTCACAGGAGCTCTGATAGAAAAGCAGATTTGGAGGCCAAAATCTAGGTCTTTTTGGTATACTTGTTTCTAAATGCCTATTAGAAATCCAAATGAAGAGGACAAATAAGGATTCTGGAATTTATGGGAAAGTAGGGGTATAAAAGTAGGAGTGACCTGTTTCAAGAAGGTATTAAAGCTTGTGTCAGATTACCTATGGGATAACAATAAATATAGAAGAAGAGTGGTTCTCAGACTGAGTCTTGAGTTACCCCAACATTTAGAGGTCTAAGAAATGGGAAGGAACCAAGGACGTTTAGAAGGCGTTGATGTGAAGGAGCAGGGTTTTTTTTTTGTTTTTTGTTTTTTGTTTTAAAGGGAGGGGGTGAATAGTGCTGGGGAAATGAGAGGTCCCATTTTATGAATGTGCCCCTCATGTCTGTCTATGTTTTGTATGAGTTTAAAATGAAAAAAAAATCTGTATATATTTTTTTCTTGACCTTTACTGATGCTTAAAAGGCTGTTATTTGCTGAGAGAAATTATCAAGGGAGGGGAGGTTGAGGCAGTCACCAAAGGTCAACGATTTAATCAATCATGCCTACATCATGAAGTCTCCATTAGAAACCCAAAAGGACTGGGTTTGGAGAGCTTCTGGGTTGGTGGACATCTGGAGATTTGCTGGGAGTGGTACACCAGGTGAGAGTGTGGGAACTCTGTGCCCTTTCCCCCATATCTTGTCCTCTGCCTCTCTTCCTTCTGGCTGTTCCTGAATTATGTCATTTCATAATCTGGTAATCTGCAAATAAAATGTTACTGTGAGCCCCTTTAGCAAATTAATCATACCCAAGGAGGGGTCAATGGAATGTCTAATTTTGTAGCCAGTCATCAGAAGCATGGGTCACAAGCTGCACTTGTACCCAACATCTAAAGTGTATGTAGCAGGGAATCAACCTTGTGAGACTGAATCCTTAACCTGTGAGATTTGATGCTGTATCTAGTTAGATAGTGTCAGATGGGGTCGAATTGTAGGCTACCCAGCTGGTGTCTGAGAACTGTTTGGAAATTGGGTACCAGAGTCATTTTCAAACTTCAAATTTTATTCAAAATAATCACCCCCTAGTTTTACTGATAGCTTCTCACTGAAGATTGTTTTAATTTTCTTCAACATGTTTACCCCAATGATTCAACCTATAGTATCCTCTCTTTTCTTAATCTAAATTACAATAGCTTAACTATTCATAACTATGCTTGAATCTTTTAATCCCATTTGTTTTCAGGAAATGTAAATGTTATTAATGGATGGATTATGACATTAAGAATTTACAAAATTTAACTCAGTGATTTAAACTGGCCTACCAGTGTTATTAATGTTTGCAAAACACAAGGCTTTATTTTTCTTGTATGAACATATTTTTTTTTAATCTCTGAAAACTATTTTGTTTTTTTGTTTGTTTGTTTTATTTTTTTTTAATTTTTTTTTTCAACGTTTATTTATTTTTTTGGGGACAGAGAGAGACAGAGCATGAACGGGGGAGGGGCAGAGAGAGAGGGAGACACAGAATCGGAAACAGGCTCCAGGCTCTGAGCCATCAGCCCAGAGCCTGACGCGGGGCTCGAACTCCCGGACCGCGAGATCGTGACCTGGCTGAAGTCGGACGCTTAACCGACTGCGCCACCCAGGCGCCCCTCTGAAAACTATTTTGAAGTAAATGTATGCTAAAATAGTTTGAGTAAAATTGCTATTTTTACTAATCTGGGGAAAACCCAAATTTATAAAAAATGTTCTAACTCTAAAAAGAGTCTAGGTATGTTATGTTTGGAAGTGTTATTTGATAATACCATACCTAATAAGCACCTACTATCAGCACTTTCAAAAGCATTTAAGTGCACAATATTATTTAATAGTCATAAAAGCTCAAAAGAGTTTCATTAGAGGATTTCATTTTGTTAAAAAGACATGTACTGAGACCCTAATATGGGCTGGACTCTAGGTGCTTGGGATATACTAGTGAGCAAAGCAAACATTCCTGCCCATCTACAGCTTGCATTTTAGAAGGATGGTGAGTAAATCAAGGTTTCTGGTAATCAGAACTTTTCCTGGCATCACACAAGACATAGAGGCAGAATTGAAGAAATTCTAATCCAATGAAACTAGTCAGATAGGGTTCAAAGAATGTGTTCCCCTTGTATTATCTGTTTCTAGGACAAACATAATGAATCACAGACTTGAAGAATTTGTTTTCATGGTTGTAATAACTAAGAGTCCTGGGTCTGTCACAATGTAACATTTTCTGATCTGTCACAAATATAAAATGTTAAATTATGCATTCTATTAACTACTCCATATTAATTTTTCCTTTTGTAAAATGATAAAACAGTGTAAGCATTGAGGCAAATATATATGGTTTCTACCAAAGGTAGCAATCACTGTGACTGCCTTTTGAAGATGAATAATATTCAAAGTAGTGTCATTGTAAGTCCCATTCAGTTGATAATTCTAGAAAGATTTCATTATGCTATATTAATATGAATATAAAAGCATCTTTCAAATCCTAATAATTAACATGCATAATTTTACTGAAATCACAAGACGGCAAATATTTTCTATTCGTAAATTTTGCTTTTTGTCATGAGTTTGACACTTCTCCAGCTAACAGGAAAAAATAGGTATATATATTTTAAAATAGTATTATGTTAGGTATAAAATATATTGCATCAGAAACCAAAAATTTAATAAATTAACTTTAAAACTAAAGAACTTTAATTTAAATTTAAACACAAAGAACTTTATGATTTCTGATCATTGAAATGTAACATTTTCTTTAATTACTTGCTCTGTAAACATAAAAGTTCATTCCTCCTTAAGATTCATTGCAGAGAGTGGTCTCTTACAGGGATGCTATCCCCATTCTTTACATAGTGAATAGTGTTAAAGAAAAAATATATATTCCATAGCATTATTAAGGCACAATAGCACAGCCTTTATTCAAAGGGAGAACTATCATGATAGACATAAAGACTGCAGCAATGGAATTTTGCAGTGGGAAGGAGAGATTGTGTTTAACCCTGAATACAGGATGGCAAGTAGGAATGAATGGCCAAGGAGCAGGGCTGGGTTCAGTGGATGGAGAATTACTCAGTGGAATTACAAAGGAAAAAAGGCGTAAGGAAGGATTCTAGCTAAACTGGCCTAGGTGTTCTCCTGGAAGGCATGCCAGGTGATGAGACATTATACAGAGGATGGTGAAAAATGGAGAAACTGATCAGATATTGAAAGTGAGAGCTTCTAGTCAAAGTGGCTTATCAAGAGTCTGGCTAAAATTGGACAATGCAAAGAAGAACATGAAAGTAGACCTGGTTGACAAGTTCAGAAAAGCCTGACTATAGTGTTTGGTCAAGGGGAGAATGTATGTCAATCCCTACTCATCTTTTAGGACTCAAATGCCATTTTCTTAATGAGACCCCCTCAGAGCCTTCAGATCGTACAATCAAATTTATCTCCTCCCCTCAAATATTATTCTTTCTTATCGTATCTGGTCATTTTCCTTCATTTACCTTAACTTTAATTATATCTTTATGTGTATATTTATTTAATGCTTGGCTTATTGCTTTAAACTTATTAGCATCATATGTCTACTGTATGTGTTTTATTCATCAGGGTATAGTTAACACCTAGTTAACTGAGGGATGACATTTAGTAAATTACAAACTTTTGGATCAAGTTAAAGAAAGATGGAGAATGAATTTTAAAAAATTATGCATTTATCTCAAATTTAACTAATTCTCTTATATTAATTTGATTATATTATAAGTTGCTTTAGCAAGGTCTAGCATTATTCATCTGTATACATGCAGTTTGATTATGTACAATGTAGTTCACGATTTTTGAAGAAAAAGATGTAGAGATGATTATTCAAGCAGGCATTATTGCCTAACCAATGTTCATTTCCTTTTTCTTTTTAGTAATATAATCCTCTTGTTAATAATTCATTCATCCTTTCATCATGTGTCTGGGGAAAGATGACTCCTACTTTTTGTTCAGATGTAAAGCTTGGTTGATTCTAAGGCAAGGATGTTCCGATTCCCTTTGTCAGTGATTGCTTTCAGGGTTAGCATATGATCCACTTCTGGCAAATGAGCTATACATAGAAGTCTGCCAGTATTTCTGGTAAGATTTTCCTCTCTTGTTTAAAGAGAGACCTAGGAAGGGGCGCCTGGGTGGCTCAGTCGGTTGAGCATCTGACTTCAGCTCAGGTCTTGATCTCACGGTGGGTGGGATCAAGCCCTGCATCAGGCTCTGCACTGAGATCTCAGAGCCTGGAGCCTGCTTCGGATTCTGTGTCTCCCTCTATCTCTGCCCCTCCCCCACTCGCACTCTGTCTCTGTCTCTTGGAAATAAATAAATATTACAAAATAATTTTTTTTAATTTTTTTTTTTTTAAAGAAGAGACCTAGGAAAAATAGTTCCTATTCTGCCTCAGGTATTTATTATGTCTTGATGTAATCTCAGTAATTTTTGTGACTGTGAAAGAAGCCAGACTGAGGGCAAAGCTGTCACCTGATAATAAAACAGAAGGAGAAATAATCTGGGTCCTTGAGGTCATTATGGTACTTCTGAATTAACCAGCTCTAAACATACCTTAGCTGTGAATTTGTTTAGTAAAAGCCAGTTTGTAAAGGATTTTTGTTATATCTTCAGTCCAAAGTTTTGGAACACATTTTCAAAATAAGTATGTATAACATTCAGGATGTATGACTGAATACTATTTCAATAAAATATTTAATCTGCATAATTATCAATGTCACTTTGGTCAGCAAAGTGATTATCTGATTGGGCATTAGTGCGGAATGAAAGAGATGAGTTTAGTTGGATTGGGTAAAAAAAACATGCAATTATCCACTGTTTTCACATTAAAAATCTTCTTTTATTACTTTATGCCAAACAACTTAATAGCTATGCCACAGCTGGAGCTGAAAACCATCATCTGACACTGTGGGAGTCAAAATGTGTTATGGGATCAAACTTATGAATTTCTTTCCTTTCACAGTAACTTAGCTAAAATATTGAAGCTTTAATGAGTAATGTTGATAATAATTAGCATGCACATGCCATAGGATGTCTGTTTGATTTTCATGGCACATGACATTAAGGAAATTGTGTGCAGGGCACCTGGGTGGTCGCCCAGACAGGTAAGCATCCAACTTTTGATTTTGGCTTGGGTCATGACCTCACTCCTCTTGAGGTTGAGCCCTGCGTTGGGCTCTTTGTGCTGACAGTGTGGAGCCTGTTTGGGATTCTCTGTCTCTCAAAATAAATAAACATTTAAAGTAAATTATTTTCATGTGCTCTTTCCTAGCTTGTTTGCTAGATTGGTGAGACTCTTAGTGACATCATTAACTATATTATATAAACCATTGTAATAACCCTAGTTTATTAATATAAAGTTGTATATAAATGTGATACTATTCTAAGGGCTCTACGTATATGAATTTATTTTATCTAACAATTTTATGAAATTTAAGCACCTTTATTATCTTCCTAGAAATTAACAAATTGAAGCACAGATATTCTTAGTTGTGCTGGGTCTCTCAGCTACTAGGCAGTGGAGGTGGACAGTTTTCCACTCTTAACCACTGTGTTGGCTCCTTATTAGACAGAAAGCATACAAATGATAATTAGAGAATGAATATTTTAAATCTCTCAATTAACTATACATGGGGTTTGTTTGGTATTTGAAAGAATAGTTTACTTATAAAGAATAAACTACTCTTTTATATCGCTAGTGCACAAATTTGTTTTATTAAATTGAATGCATACTGTGTTTAAAGAGGTGTCCTATAATTTAGACTTAAGAAATTTCTAAACTTGGAAGTTAATCTTAGGCTACATATGGAAAATTTGTTTTAAGAAACAGTCATAGATATTGGTAACTAACTGCTATTTCTAAAATTAGGACAACTGCCTGTCTGGTCCATCTGCAAAAATGAATTTTAGATTAAATTGTCAATGCAATTCATTGAGTTTCCTTTGCATGTGTTTCAGTACTTTATTTAAAACCTATTTAAAGGATATACTTTTAAACAAGTTACCTATTCAAATGATAGAACATTACAAATAACACTCCCAAAATTTCAATTAACACTACCAAAATTTCAAATTAAAAGTTTTGTTTTCCTTCCTAAAGGAAGTTTTCATCCAAGCTTGAAAGATTAAGAATTACATCAAGAATCCATAGGAGATGATAGTGAAGCAATTAATTATGTAAGAGAATCAAAATAATAAGTCATAAGGGAAATTTGATTAATGGCTAAGTATTAGAATTAAATAACTATGACCTTTAGTGTATTGTGATATCTGGGAGTTACATATATTAAGGAATTAATGTTTTCCATTTACATATCTTCCCATTTACCTTAGACCTGTATACATCCTACATTTATGTATCAAAAAATTCCTAAAAATCTACCTTCCTCACATTATATATAATATACATTATTATAAATACTATATTATTTTTGTTAAATACATATACATATATATTATATTTTTAAATTACTTTTACTAATTATACACACAGGTATGTATTCTAGATGGTGCTTTCTTATGAAAAGCCATTAAATATAAAGAAATATATTTTATAAATTTCAGAAGCTCATGGCAATTGAGCCTATTGTAAACAGTATTATTTATACATTGATAAATATTACACACATCATCATAATTGACTGAAGAAGCATTTAAGTGCTTAGTATGAAGTGAGATGAAGACACATATATAAAACAAAAGATGTTTTATACCCTTAGGGAACTACCCTTAGGGAGCTCACACTTTGATGGAAGAAGCTTATATTATGCAGCTGGCACAATGTCAGATGGTCATGAAAACAATGCAATTGAAACCTCACAGTATGATTATGTGTCAATTATTTTTATTTTCTAAGTAAGCTAAATTTCAAGAAGTTAGGTAACTTGTTCAAGGTCACACACTGTCATTGCAATTATAAAAATTTCCCTCAGGTCCTCCAACTATTTAGACATCTCCTAACCTCACTTGCCATTTCTATTTTCCACACTGCAGTCATAGTGATATTCCTAAAATTAAAAAGAAAATCATGCTACCCTTCCTGTTTAAAAAAACAGCAAATGTTGCCAGTTGCTTTTAGAATTACATCATTTCCTCAACTTGTATAACAAGAATATGGTTTATCCCTGTGCCACTTTAGGGAATGATCTCCATCTATTGCCAATCAATTTGACTGAAATACTGGTTTGGGAAGTAGGGATGCTAGTAGAGATTTTCTTCCCATATCCCAGATTTTGGAAGACTTAAATATTGTTTGAGAATTAGAGGCACTATTCTAAGTGTAATAGTAGATGTCTAGGAGTCCATTCCCTTTCTTGAGGGACTTATGAATGTCCTTGGTAGTGGAAAAACTGTTTGGTACATGGAAGAGGTGAAAGGGACTCAGATCATGGGGCATGATTGAGTGTTTTAAACTTTCAGCAGTTGATGGATGATCAGCTGTGGACCTGAAGCCAGCTATCTGGTAAGACCAACCAGGGGGCTTCTCAGAATCAGGCTCTGTAAGTGTTACCATGAAGAAGTCTCTGTGGGAACTGTCAAGGCTTGTGGGTAAAGTGATGGACTCCCAGAGGAAACAACTGGGGTATCTCATGACAGTCCATTTCTGTCCACAGAGGCCCTGAGGGTCTTATCCCACTCTCCTAAGCCTACAGCCTTCTTCCTTTATTACTTCCACTCCGTATGGCTCTCTTTCTGGCCTGGAGTAAACATAGTGTGTGTGTGGGGGGGGGGGGGGGAAGGGGGACGGGCATTGGTGGGGGAAAGGCTTCTTGTTGCAAATATTATGTTTTGTTGTTTTTCAAATCAGATATCTGGGCTAATAAGAGTGTTCAATCTCTAAATTATGGGTTTCAAGAATCCCATTTCTCTCTCCCTTTCTCCTTCTTCCCTTTTTACTCCCTTCCTCATCCCTTTCTTTCTGTGGCTATCTTTAGACATATATTCTACCAAGAGAAATAAATACAGGGTACAGAATGCCTAGAAGGAAAATATGTGGGTAAATTGGTAAGATATATACTGTCAATACTTAGGTTAAAGTGACGTTAGTTTGACATATTGATCCCTGACATTTTCTTCTTTAAATTCCCATTAAAATATTATTGAAAACATAACAAAAGGGGAAATACGTGACTACATGGGAAAATAAGTCTAACATCCATTCTTCAGAATTTAGAACTTGAGTCTGCTGTTTTAGTATTATTATCATGGGACTACAAATTGCATTAATGTTAATGTACCCTTCAGCCTTACAAATCTCAGTCTGACTACCCACAGAGTTCACAGGAGATTATAGCTATTTCTAACTCCTAGCGTTGAGCTACAAGGGCCTTATTAAAGAACATTGTAGGTGATTTTTTCCTTCCTCCAGATTCCCACACATTGGTATTTGGTTTCTGGAAATGAGAAGAGAATACTTCGGTTGCCTTCCTGCCTCACGAATAGGCACCTTTCTTTTTGTAAGTCAGTTTCTGATGTACTTTATGGATGAACATTAAGATTTTAAAGGGTAGAAGAGTATATATAGTGGTATGTAACAGAGATTGGAGTAGTCCACATAGTGCTGTAGTTTTCTTGTAATGAATCTAGCCAAAGAAAATTAAGTAGCTTAAGTTGCCCTGGGATTGGAATTTTCAAAAATATTGTTACTATGAGACTTTTAGAATCACCAAAAGAATACTTCCAATTTTTCAAAACAAAACAGAAGTCCGTATTTGTATTTGGACACCTCTTATTTCTCTCAGGCATAAACAACGTCTCTGTGAGCCAAGATTAGCCTATGGGCCGTTAATTATGATATCTATAAAAACAGGCTGCTGCTTATGTATAAATTATAGAACAAAAAGAAAAAATGTATTTGTTTCTACAAACATTTTGAAATAACCTATAACTTATCTCTTTCTTTCCTGGATCAAAATCCATACCCCACTCTTCATTTCTATTACAGCAGTTTTCTTCATCCTTGCTAGCTGGAAAGAAGTATTCTTTCTCCTTTCAAAGACCTACCTCTGTACTCATGAGCTAAGTTCCATCTGTTTCGCTATCTGCATATATAGAGAAATATCTTAATATGCTCCCTCCATAAAATTTTAAATACTGTCAATGTGACTTGACATCTTCCCATGTCAATGTATATTCTCAAATAGCTACATGGTGGTTATTAAGTCAGAAAAGAAAACAAGCTACATGATAGTGAAGTAGAAGCCAGAAAGATATCTGGAAGGATGACAAGATAATTGCAACTAAGAAAAAATCAATAAATTAGAAACAGAGAAAATAGTAAATTCAGATAAAAAAGCATTTTTAAAAGCTTTTTAGGGAAACTTTCAAAAATAATGGATTTAAAAAGACAAAAATGCAGATATTAGGTAATTATAAGGGAGAAAATAAGGCATTCTTGACCATAAATTAAGACTGAAACAAACAAAATCTAAAGGAAAATCATAGCGAATATTTAAGAATATATTTGCTTTCCTGTAATTGCCATTAAAGTATGAAAACAAAACAAATGCTTTATTAAAAAGTAACCCTAAGGGGTGCCTGGATGGCTCCGTTAGTTGAGTGTGCGACTTTTGATTTCAGCTCAAGTCATGATCTGCACAGAGCCTGCTTGGGATTCTCTCTCTCCCTGTCTCTCTACCTCTTCCCCATTTGTGCACATGCTTTCTCTCTCTCTCCCCCTCAAAATAAATATTACAAAAATAACCCTGATATTCATGTAATAGATATTTAAATAACTTTTACTTTCCACATGCTGTTCTAGATCCCCAAATTTTTTTCATATATTAGAGGAATATGCACTTGATATCAACTTGTCACTCAACCTTTTCTCTGTTTATCCTCAATAGGCTGCATGATGTTTGGGACGATGGATTAAGGGGTATACCTCGTGTGACTGTGCTCTAATCTGCTGTTAGTATCATTCATTCTCGTTGCCATAAGCCTACTCTCTACAAAGCAACATCATGGCATTTTAATTCTTTAATAAGTGTTCATGAATTCTCTCGTGTCATAATCAAGCCCTCACATTGAACATTAAATTACATAATACTTATAATCAGAGTACAGAAAGAAGTGGACAATAGAATTTCAGAGCATGGACTCTGGACAAATGGTTTGGATTCATATCCTAGCTCTTCTTACGCTGAGCAAGTTTTCTAATCAGTCAGGCAGGAATGATAATAATAGAATTTATCACATATGGTTCTTGTGAAGATTGCATGAATTGATATATGTAAAACATTTAGAAAAGTGACTGGAACACAGAAATACTTTAAGTACTAGCTGTTGCTATCACTAGAACTTAAATGATATAAGAGCAGCAATTTTTTTCTTGCCCACTATATTTTCATCTCTTAGAAAAGATATTAACACACATGGTAGATGCTCAATAAATTTTGTTGAATAATGAACATTTATTAAATATTTCCAGTTGCCAGGCATGGAGATAAGTATTTTATCTGCATTACTTCATTAATCTTGCTAATAAATTATTGAATTTAATATACTTACTATCTTTTTTTTTCTTGGAATAGACATTAAAACATAGGTTAAATTAGCTGTCAGATGTCAGCTGATTAGGAAGCTTATCAATTTCCTATTGCTACTGTAAAAATTACCACAAACTTAGCAGTTTCAGTAATATATACTTATCATTTTACATCTCTGGATGTCAAAAATCTGAAATGGATCTTACTGGGGTAAAATCAAGGTATTAAAGCTCTTTGTTCTTCTTAGAGGCTGTAGGGAGAATCTTTTCTTGCCTTTTCTAGTTTTTTGAGGCCTTCTGATTTCCTTAGCTCTTGGCTTTTTCCCTCCATCTTCAAAACTGCCATGTATAAAAAAGAACAGAACACCAAGAACACTCTGAGATGACCCAATGTTTTTGTTAAAATAAGACGTTAAAGCAGCTCTTTTAAATAGAGACTCATTAGTGAAGATAGGTAATTCAATAAGTAGCAAAATAAAAAAAGTTTAAATGGAATCAAGTGTATATTATACAACTAAAACACCATATATATGAAATCTGAAATTAAAAAATATAAATCTGTAATTAAAAATCACTGGGTTGCCACGACATCAAATTGGACCATGTGGAAAAAATGATGCAGTGAACTTGAAGTTGGATACTTAGAAATCATAGAATTGAAAGAACAGTGAAAAAAATTAAAAACAAAACCTAGCTCTATATGGAAAAACTATTATGCACTGTAACATGTGTCCCAGGAAGACAATAGAAAAGAAGTCAGTATCTCATTTTATTTTTTAATGACATTTTCCTAATGATGAATGATGATCATCTTTTTATGTACTTGTTAAAATCCTATATATCTTCTTTAGACAAATGTCTACTAAGTACTTTGCCATTTTTTGTGTTGTCTTTATGTTTTTGTGTTGTAAGAGTTACATGTAAGAATATCATATATTCTGGACACTAGACTCATATCAGATATAGACTTTGGAATATTTTTATGCATTCTGTAAGTTGCCTTTTCCTAATAATACCTTTGCATAAAACTTTAAAATTATGATGAAGTCCAAAGTCTATTTTTTCTTTTATTCATATGTTTTGTGTCGTATCTGAAAATCCATTGCAATATCCAAGGTCATCAAAATTTACCTCTGTTTTGTCCTAAAAGTTTTGTTGTTTTAGTTCTTATATTTATATTGCTGTTTACATTTTTAGATAATTTTGTATATAGTATAAATTAGGGGTCCAACTTTATTCTTCTGCATGCAGATAAGTGTTATCCCAGTGCCAATTGTTGAAGAAAATATTCTTGCCCCATTGAATGGTGATGGCACCCTTATTGAAAGTGAAGTGGCCATAAATACGACTTTATTTTTGAAGTCTTAATTCTATTCCATTGATCCATATGTCTATCCTTCTGCCAGTACCACAGAGTCTTGATAAATGTACATTTGTCATAAGTTTAGAAATAGAAGTGTGAGTGCTCCAATTTTGTTCTTTTCAAGATTGTTTTGTAGGATTGGCTTTTCCATTTCTGCCGAAAAAAAGCCCATTGAAATAGGGATTCAGTAAATCTTATAGAGATCACATTGATACTATAGATCATCATAGATCACCCTGAGTAGTAGTTACAACTTGACAATAGTCTTCCAATCTATAGACATGGATGTCTTCCATTTATGTAGATTTTTTTAAATGTCTTTCAGCAATATTTTATAGTTTTCACTGTATGTCTTTAACCTTCTTTGTTAAATTTGTTCTTAGGTATTTTATTTTTTTGAATATTATTGTAGACTGAATTGCTTTTTTTAACTTCCTTTTCAGTTTTTCATTGTGGTATGTAGAACACAATTGATTTGTTTGTATAGGTCTTGTACCCACAACTTTGCTGAATTTGTTTATTGGCAATAATAGTGTGCATGTGTGGGTTCCTTATGATTTTCTGTATACAAGATTATGCCATTTGCAATTAGAGATAGTTTTAACTCTACTTTATAATTTAGATGGGTTTTATTTCTTTTATTGGCTAATTGCTCTGGCTAGAACTTTCAGTACAATGCAAACTGCAGTGGCAAAAGCAGGCATCTTTATCTTGTTCCTGATCTTAAGAACAAAGCTTTCTTTTACCATTGAGCATGATATTAGATATGGGTTTTTCATTAAAAAAAAAATTCCTTTCTATTCTTAGTTTTCTGAGTGTCTTTATTACAAAAGAAAGTTTGATTTTGTCCAATGCCTTCTCTGCTTCAACTGAGATGATCATGTGCTTCCATTGTCTTCATTCTATTAATGTTGTATATTATATTGATTAGCTTTATTATGTTGAACCACCCTTGATTCCTGAGATAAATCCCATTTGGTCATGATATATAATTATTTGAATATGTTGTTGGATTTAGTTTGCTAATATTTTGCTGGCAATTTTCCATTTATATTCATAAGTTTATAGTTGGTCTGTAGTTTATAATGTCTCTGTCTGGCTTTTGTGTCAAGGTAATGCTGGTCTTACAGAATCAGTTGAGGAATGTTATCTCCTCTGTTTTGGAAAGGAACTTGAAAAGAATGATGTCACTTATCTCTTGCTGCTTTTGAGATTCTATGTATCTTTGGCTTTCCACAGTTTTATTATGATATGTCTTAGTGTGGATATCTTTGTTTATCCTACTCAGAGTTTATTGAGATTCTTAGATATCTAGATTGTTATGTTTCAAGAAATTTGAGAAATGTTTAGCCATTATTTCTTCAAATATTCCCTCTGCTTCTTTTTTTCTCTTTCTTCTCCTTCTGGAACTCCCATAATTCACGTCAATGTAATTGATAATATCTCTAACATCCTTAGGCTCTATTCATTTTTCTTTATTTTTTATTTCTTCTCCTGAGACTAGTTAAATTATCTTTAAGTTTACCCAGTCAGTCTTCTGTCTTCTCAAAAATGCTATTGAACTCTAGTGAAATTTCCTTTCAGTTATTGTACTTTTCAGCTCCAGAATCTCTATGGTCCTTTATACACTTTATCTCTTTATTGATATTCTCTTCTTCATTGCTTTACTACATTGCTCCCGTTTTCTCTAGCTCTTTGTCAGAAGTTTCCTTAAGCTATCTGAACACATTTAAGAGAGTTGATTTAAACGCCAACATCTGCACTTCTCCATTGACAATATTAATTTCTTTTCCTGTAAATGGATAATGTCTTTGTTTCTTTGCATTTTTTGTAAATTTTAGTTAAAAAATGGATATTTTGAATATTACATGCAAAAAAAAAAGATTGAGAAGGAAAAAGGAAGAAAGAAACTCATGTAGGAAGAGCGAGAGAAAGGAAAAAAGGATGGAAGAAAGAAGAAAGGGAAAGAAGGCAGAGAGTAAGGGAAATAAAATTAAAGGGAAAAAGGAGAAGAAAAAGCAAAGCAAAGTAAAATACTATTTTTCAAGACTTTGCAAATTGACTCTTGGGGCATTCCTTCAGTGTCTAGCCAGGCCAATTATCACTCTACTAGCTTATATTTCCTACTTGTTCTGAGACTAAAGACAAGCCACAGTTGGAAACTTATTGTCTTCTCAGGTTTTTTTTTTTTTGTGAGCAGGTTAACTGGCCTGAACATTCATCTGCCCTACTTTCCTCCACAGGATGTAAAAGTCCCTATTCCCTGAAAATACTCACTGTTTGACTTTTCTCTCAGAATTTTGGTATGTTCATTATTTACTCCCCCCCCCCACTTTTTTTTAATAACCACCCACCCTCCCCAAACAGAAGCATCTTTTTCCTTTGTCTTAACCAACTGAGCCAACCAGGTGCCCCTAAAGTATTTATATTTTTAAAGCACCTTTTGAATATATTTCGCCATTACTTTTTCAAATATTTTACTACTCTTTTGTTCTTCTTCTGGAACCCAATTATGAATATTCTAAACCAGTTGACATTTTTCCTGTAACTCACTGATACCCTGTTCAGTTTTCAGCATCGCTCTATGTTTAATAGTTTTATTGCTACATCTCCCTTTAATTCACTTCATTTTTCTTTTCTATGCCTAACCTGTTAATCAAGACTGGTGAATATTTTATTTCAGATTTTATATTTTTATCTCTTGCTGCTTTTATGTAGCTTCTATTTCTTTTCAGATGCTCATTATTTTTTTGTAATTCTTGGGCATGTTGTAGTAATTGTTTTAAAGACATTGTCTACTAGTTCCATTAACTTCGTAATTTCTGGGTCTATTTGCTTTTGACTTATTTTTCTCTTGACTGTGGGTAACACTGTTCTCTGCATACTTAGTATGTTTGAATCATTGCATGACAGTATGAATATTGTGTGCCTGGGTTTTATTATTTATTTATTTTATTTTAAGGAAAAAGAAGGATAAACAAGTCAGTGCAATGGGGAAAATATGACAGAGTATGTGCATATGCATATGCAGTTTGCAGTAGTAATATAGTTGTCAGTAAAGAATGCCCATCTTTATAATTATTTAATTATAAATGCTGTTGTTTCAAGTTGAAACAATGATCTAGTCCTTAAAGCAAGAACTAAGCATTGTGTAGCTTATGAGAAATTACAATGAACCTATTTATTTATTTTAAAAAATGTTGTTAATGTTCATTATTTTTGAGAGAGAGAGAGAGAGAGAGAGAGAGCAAGCAGGGAAGGGGCAGAGAGACAGGGAGACACAGAATCGGAAGCAGGCTCCAGGCTCTGAGCTCTCAGCACAGAGTCTGACCACAGACCGTGAGATCATGACCTGAGCTGAAGTCGGCCGCCCAACCGACAGAGCCATTCAGGTGCCCTGAACCTAATTTTTTAAAGTGGAAGAATTTTTTTAAAAATTATGGTGCCAGGATATCTATGAAAATTTTAAAAAACTGTCAAGTACATAAATATAGTGATACGAGCAAAGGTCCAAGACAACTTAAGTGAAAAATGGCAGTTGCAGAAAAGTATGTATTAAGAGATGCAAATTGACTCAAGCACACACACGCACACACACACATACACTACAACTACATATTTCTATAGGTAAAAATAATTGTATAAATATATTCATTCTTGAAAATCTCCTATCTGATAATGGTGATTAAAAGTAAGAAACAGAAAAGAATCAGATGGCTGTGAGCATGCATTAGATAGCACTCAAAGCAGGGATTTTTAGATTTAATTTATGTATATAATTTGCCTATTTTGTATGGAATCTCATATGCTTAATATAAAAATACATTTTGGCTAGTAAGAGTTAAATGATCTAAGTGAATAACCACCAAGGAATTAAGGACCCACTCTGGAGGAGAGTAATATTGAGAATAGATGAGAATCATTCATGCTTTAGCTTTTATGCTTCAGTATCATTTGTATATTTAACAAAGATAATGTAAAGATAAATTACTTCTGTGTTTTGCAAATAATATACATATAATTCTGTTATGCAGGACCAACAAACATTTTTTGGCAAACATCAGCAAATAAATGATTTAGGCTTTGAGGGACATATGGTCTCTGTCACAATGACTTCATTCTGCCATTGTAATAAGAAAGCATATATTGAGGCATCTGGGTGGCTCAATTGGTTAAGTGTCTGACTCTTGATTTCAGCTTAGGTCATAATCTCAGGTTCTTGAACTTGTGCCCCACATCGGGCTCTGCACTGACAGTGGGGACCCAGCTTGGGATTCTCTCTCTTCTATCTCTCTTTCTCGCACCTCCCCAACTTGTGCGCTCATGCACGCTCACACACACACGCACACTCTCTCTCTCTCTCTTCCTCACAAAAAAAAAGAAATAAACATTTTTAAAAAGCATGAAAACATATATTGACAATTCATAAAGGAATCAAGTTGGCTGTGTTTCAGTAAAACTTTATTCACAAAAACAGGTAGGGAGCAGGTTTGACTTTCAAGCTGTTGTTGGTATAGTCCTGATAAAAAGAGTATTTCTAATAAATATTTGTGTAGGGGGAAAAAATGAAACTATATATATTTGATTATCTGCTTTATTATAATGACATCAAATACATTTTTAGGTGAACTATATAATAATACATTATGGTAATTTAAGAATGCTGTTAAAGTTCTACTTCAGTGATAAAATTAAAATGTATTCACCTTAAAAATTGTTTTAATGTATTTACCTTTACCAATTCAAAAGATAATAGTAATATTTGTATCAAAAGACACTTGCTACTGATTTAAACAAATAAATGTGAGGGAAGTAAACCATTAGAGACTCTTAGCTATAGACAGTAAACAGGGTTGATGGAGGGGTGGTGGGTGTGGTGACAGACTCAGTGGATGATGGGCATTAAGGAGGGCGCTCATGGGGCGCCTGGGTGGCGCAGTCGGTTAGGCGTCCGACTTCAGCCAGGTCACGATCTCGCGGTCCGTGAGTTCGAGCCCCGCGTCGGGCTCTGGGCTGATGGCTCAGAGCCTGGAGCCTGTTTCCGATTCTGTGTCTCCCTCTCTCTCTGCCCCTCCCCCGTTCATGCTCTGTCTCTCTCTGTCCCAAAAATAAATAAACGTTGAAAAAAAAAAAAAAAATTTAAGGAGGGCGCTCGTGATGAGCACTGGGTGTTGTATATAAGCGATGTATCACTAATTTCACTCCTGAAATCAATATTACCCTGTATGTTAACAAATTTGAATTTAAATAAAAATTTGAAACAAACATAAAAAAGAAACCACTCAAAATATATAAAATCTCTGTAAAAGCATAAAATGTGAAACAAAAATTAGGAAGAAAATACACGCATATTGGAAAACTAGTTTCATACAGAAAATAGAATGGGAACAATTTGAAGACATAGTTAGAATTGTGTTTCTAGAGAACGTCCTACCATCTTCAGTTTTACAATCAGTTGTAAGCTCACCGTCATAGAATTTGATACAGATGAGTTAGCATGTCTCACAAAATACCCAAACAACCAACATGTCGTAATATTTTGCTGAACTAAAATCATGTGTTTGAACTAAAACACAAACCAACATGCTAATAACTAAAAAGGTCTCTTGAGTTATGTATTTTTAAAAAGTGATTTATGATGCTGTAAAAAAATTAATGAAGCAGTTCTATCTGGAAAAAAATCTATCTGGTAATTTTCTAAGACAACTCAGACTCCTTCTGTCTAATAGCTTTAAAACAGAAGGGGGAAAATGGAGCTGGAAAATGGAGCTGAAAAACTAATTTACTCAGAATATGAAAATTATCATTCCAATTTAATGAATACCTAGTATGTGCTATTAAATTTACATATACTATCTAACTTAATTTGTAGAATAAAGCTCTCTGCAACTAATAATATTCCTATTTTACTGACATGGAAAGGAGGCTCAGAAAAATTAAGTCCTTATTATGATTATAGTATTAATAAATGGCGGAAATGAAATTCTTTTGGCATGGTTCCATCTTCTAAGGAGTTATTCTTCCCACTGTACTTTGGGAGTTATTCTCAAAGGAGACTATATTCTTCAACCAACTCTAATCTGAATTGAAAAATTCAGAAAAAAGTGCAAATATATGGGGAAAAATATCAATATCACTTACTCCTAAAATCTTCACACCTATAGTAGAGTGAGGAACTGTCATCTTTTGGTAATTATTTTTTAAAATTTATTTATTTAGTTTGAGAGAGAGAGAAAGAGAGAAATGGTGGGGAGAGAGGGAGAATCCCAAACAGGGTCCACCCTGTCAGCACAGAGCCTGAGGCTGGGTTCAAACTCATGAACCATGAGATCATGACTTGAGCCCAAATCAAGAGTCACATGCTTAACAGCCTGAGCCACCCAGGTGCCCCTGGTAATTATTTTCATAAAATAGTAATATACATTTTAACAAGGCTTTTAGCTTTGTCACCTTGGGCAAATTTACTTAACCACTATGAATCTCTTATAAGTAACACAACAACAATAAGAAAAGTAATTCATAGCTCTCAGAAGTTTTAAAAATTAAGCAAGAAGGAAGGGGAAACATGTATTAAAATTCAGTGTAAAAGAATGCATGATCAAAATTATCTAAAATTTATTAAATAATCCCTTATGTTTGATGCTGTGCTTTATGACACACCCTGTGTGGGATGAGTTCACTATGATATCTAGTCTATAAACAATAACTTTTTCATAAAGAAAACTTTATTTTTTCCAAAGTATTTAGATGTGAGCATATTGTCAGGAGACAATTCTCTACAAGTCTCACATTTCTTCACATCTTGTGTCAGATTCTGTTTTATACCATCTTTTCAAGGATATTAAAAACCAGCCTAGGAAGTTAGAAATAGTGTCTCCTCCTTGAGAGTGGAGTTCAGAATTTTTTCTTCAGCAGAATGATTAAGATAATATAATCTTTTGGGGGCATAGTTGGTCAGGTTTGTTATACGATTGAAAATTTCTAACATTGGGCTGTGTCAGCTGTGACACAAACCTACTGAGCGTGCAACATCTCTATGGCACTGGAAGAGGGGAGACAAAAGGAAATAGTACAAACCTAAGTTCCTGCTGCCTGCTTATCCATGAATGTAAAATCCTTTGTCTCTTACCCAGGAGTTTTGTGTCTTGCATGCAACTGTAGTGGGATAGCTTGTCGGGTTTGAAGTAGGAAATTACCTCAAATTCTATACAATTCCTCACCAAGGTGAGGCTCATATTTTGTGCAGAGATGAGTTTAGATTTTATGCCTCATCCTATGATTTCCAAATATTTACAATGCATCTGATTTCCAGACAATTGTCTCTGGCTAAAAAATATTAAAAAAAAAATATTTTTTTAGGACAGTCGACACACAATGTTATGTTAGTGTCAGGTGTATAACATAGTGATTTGACTGTTCTATATGTTCTGCTGTGCTCACCACAAGTGTGGACCATCTGTCACTGTACAACATTTATTTCAATGTCACTGGACATATTCCCTATGCTATGCTCTTTATTCTTGTGACTTATTCATTCCATAACTGGAATTCTGTACTCCGTCTCCCCTACATGCATTTTGCTCATCCTCATCCCCTTTGGCAAACATCAGTTTGTTCTCTGTATTTATAGGTCTGATTCTGCTTTTTGTTTGTTCATTCATTTTGTTTTTTAAAATTCCATGTATGAGTGAAGTCATATGGTATTTGTTATTTCACTTAGTGTAGTACCCTCATAAAAAAGGATGAGGTATTACCATTTGTGAAAACATGGATGGATCTAGAGAGCCTAATCTAGATGTTTTTTGCTACTTATCTTGGTGTAGTTTGTGGCTTATAAATTGCACTTGGGCAAGTCATTGTTTCCCCAGGGAGAACAAAGATGTATTTGATAATCAACTTCTACAGAGTATAATAAGCAAGGAAGGGTAATCTTGATATTTTTCCAAAAGCAATTTGGAAAAGAGAAATTAGTTGGAGATGCTATTTGGATGAAACCTTCCGGAAAAATTGTCAGTCCTTTTAAATTTAATTTCATCTTTTTTTCTCGCATGTATGTGACCATATTTAGATACCACATTGTAATCTGACATATGGTTTCTCAAAAAAATTGATCAAACTTTTTCTCTCCTATTTTGAAACAAAGTCTTTTTCACTTTTTTTCACTTAAGCTCCAGATAAAGTGAAACTATCTTGCATAACACATATACTCAGTAACTTTGAAAGTGAATTTCATACTCCACGAGGCTAGATTCTCTTACTATGAGAAGTGCTCAAGAACTGAGGCTGCTGACGGACATGGCTGCCCTTCTTTGTGGTACACACCTTGTGGGTTGATCAGTAGGTACAATGACCACATTATGATTTTTAATCATTGTCTTAGACTCTGGGTCTAGAGTTCTTTCTTGTCCAGCAAGAAAGCGGGGTGCAGGATTAAAATGGGAGAGATGGCTAATGTCCAGAAGACAAGAGCCCCAAATAAGTGTTCTTGCTACGTATTTATTAAGATCAGAAGGCTTACAAGCGTGATGGACATGCACAAACAGTCTGTGTACATTAACTCATGGGCCTGAGGAAAAGGGGATTTTGAAGATACATGGTGTTAGGGGTTAGGTCAATATAAAACAAAATCCTGGCCCCAGACAGATGGTTGTTAATGGCAGACTGGAGGCACCTTGCCTGTTTATCTTAGCTAGCCTAGGGGATAAGACAGATAGAGCTTGCTACCTCACTGTCAATAAGACACCTTTCTTTTGGTAATTAGCTCCGCTCTAGGCAACTTCTCCTGCAGAGGTCTATAGCCCTGTTTACCTGTTTACCTGATTTGGTCCTTCCCTCCTGTGAAAGCAGCTTTCTGCTATTGTACCAATTTGGGGGGGGGGGGTGCATTTCAGCCCTGAATACTTAATCCTGTTTACCTCATATACCTATACTGTGGCTTTTGCCCACCCTCTCTATACTGGGGCCTTTGCTTTGCTCTCAGTATACCTATTTACATAATCTTGTTTACCCAAACTTGGGTGTGAGCACCCTGTGGCTTTCTAATTCTTTCTGCCTTGTTAACCCCTGGGTGTAAACCCAGGGAAATTCCTAAGCTTATTCCCCACAAATCCTCTCTCAGGTTCTTTTTTTTTTTTTTTTTCCTTTGTCTTTCTTCTTCTCTTTCTTTCTCCTCTACTTTCTTTCTCTGCTTAGCAACTGTTGTTTAATTATGTTTATGTAGATGATAAAACTACATTGCTATTAGTTTTAAGAAATTTATTATTCATTTTCTTGTCGTTGAAGTGGTAAGATATAGGAAAATCACATTTCTGGGAATCCCTTAAGTCAGTGTCCACCACTGCCAACATTTCTATTTATTTCCACAAGAGTGGCAATGATACAGCCCCTGAAAATATTTCAAACTAAATGTCCAGGAAGTTACCTGTTTGAGTTTCTTGGTATGATGCAACATGCAAATATTGAAAGGTGGCTACACCTAGAATATTATTAAGTGCATCTTTCTCAAGCTCAACGTTGTGATAATATGATAAATTCATGTAAAACAGAATCTCAGACATATTAATAGATACCCAATTATTTGGTTCAACGAATCAAAGACCCTGGACTTGAAAGGTGACTGCATCATTTTTCTCAGTATATAACATGGAAAAAGGTAGTTAACCTTTAGTTTTCTCATCTCTAGAATGGAGATAATTATAGCACGTTTTTACAGTGCTCTCAAGTATTAAATGAGATAACATATATGCAACCTATAGAATAATACTTGGCATATATATTGATCTCAATATTGTTAAGTACTATTATTACAAATAAACCTGCAGGCTTACCAAAGGTCACAGATTTGGAATAAAATCACAGATACTTTTACTGTAAGTGACCAACGTCTAGCCCCATAAATTTTTAAAATATTCTCTGCATCCTTGCTAGTTGATTTATTGTAAGTGCTATTTTTGTTATTGTTAAATATATCTTATGGTATTAGAATTAGTTTTAAACAAGGGTGCCTGGGTGGCTCAGTCAATTAGGAGTCAGACTTCAGCTCAGGCCGTGATCTCCTGGTTTGTGAGTTTGAGCCCTGACAGTTCAGAGCCTGAAGCCTGCTTTGGATTCTGTGTCTCCTCTCTCTCTGCCCCTCCTCTGCTCATGCTCTGTGTTTCTCTCTCAAAAATAAATAACCTTTAAAAAAAAAGAATTATTTTTAAACTTAACAGTTGTTTAAAAATAACAATTGTTGGGGTGCCAGGATGGCTCAGATGGTTAAATGTCTGACTCTTGATTTCAGCTCAGGTCATGATCTCACCAGCGGTGATATAAAACCTCTCTTAGGGCATAGACCCTGCTTGAAATTCTCTTTCTCCCGATGCCCCTTCCCCACTCCTGCACATATGCACTCTTTCTTTCTCTCTCTCTCTGTCTCAAAAACCAAAAACAAACAATTGTTATATGGAACATATATTAATTAACAGACCATAAATTTTTAAATTTGCAAATTGCTAATGAAAAGTTGCCATCTTTCATTCTGGGTTATTTTAAAGCTTATTAAAGTAATTAAAGTTTATATTTTAAAGTAATAACCAAGTTATTAGTTTAATGAAAGTACCAATTTTATTTTAGCCTAATTATTAAAACTCATTATTTTAAAGGTTGTAGGATTTGTATAATATTTATTATCTATTAGCCTTATTTTAAGAATAGTCAGAAGGTAACTGTATCTGGAAGTATAAGATAGTAATAACATAAAACCCAACAAGAGCAAGTAGTCTAAAATTAAAATCCACTGTGCAGTGAAATGTAATACAGGTACATAAAGGAAACTATGGAAACCTGGGGAATCTGAACAAGGTAAGCATGAATAAATATGGCAACCCAGGGCTGGTGATGTTATGATACCACATTTAAATTCAAATGGCAGGGAAGCAATATTTTAGCAGGATTTGGGGTCGGACCTGCTGCTTCATTTCTAACACTTCTATATTAGTCTAGTGTCAAAAGATTTCAATATTTGTTTTCAGAGTCTGTCTGCGTTCCATCAACACTTCTAGACTGTTCTCCTTATGCTGGCTTTCTGGCTATTATTCACATATCTTTCTTTTACCAATATTATGTCTACCATTTATGAAATGCATTTCTTTCCCCACTATGTCAAAGGTGAATAGTTAATACTATTTCACTTCACCAGGAAAACTTTCCTGTTATTTATTTGTTTAGAAATGTTTCCAACTTTATGGAGATACTGACATATAACATGTATAAGTTTTAAGGTGTACATGTGATAATTTGTTACATGTATATATCACAAAATGATTACCACAATAAAGTTAGTTAACATCCTCGTCTCCTTACATTATTACTGTACTTTTTGGTGGTAAATAACTTTTAAGATGTACTCTTTTAACAACTTTCAAGTATATAGTACAGTGTTGCCAGTTATACTCATTAGATCCCCAGAACTTGGTCATCTAAGAGCTGGATATTTATACTCTCTGACTAATATCTCCCTATTTTCCCCACCTCCAGCCCTTGGTAATCACCATTATACTCTCTATTTTTTTTTTAGTTCACCTTTCCTAGATTCAACATATGAGTGAGAACCTAGAATATTTGTCTTTCTCTGATTTATTTGACTTAGCATGATGCCCTCAAAGTCCATTTATATTTATGTTGTGGCAAAGGGCATTTCCAACATAATTTAACACTCTCTAGATTTACATGCATACAATAATAGAAGTGATGTGTCATAAAGGAGTTAATAAATGAGTATTTTATGAGTTTTTTTTCTTTAGCTCTCTCTTTATTTAACACGACGAGATTATTTGTGTCATACCTCTAAACTCTAAACTATTACTCTGTGTTAAATGTTAATTCTTCCCACCTTGAGTAACATGATTAATGAAACAATTCTATTAATATTCTAAAATAGAAGGCAAATCCTAAACTCTTGACATGAGAATAAGATGAGGATTATGTTGGATTCCAAGTGAGGGATATTTGGATACATCATCAGTATGCATTCAATAAATAATTATTACAACTTAAAGTTCTGTGATAGAGGTGGCTTTTTTTTTCTTTCAGATTAATTTGGTTTTTATCATATCAACTTTTGCTTTGAGATCAAATCTTTTGGTACCTCGCAGAGCTCTTCAATATCCTTTTTTAAAATAATAATAGCAACAATTTGTGATATATCAAAAGTCATTCACAGACTCTTTATCTTCAGAATGAAGATAAAAAGTAAAAAATTAATTTGAACTATACTCAAAAACAGAAAGTAAAGACTAATGAAAAATGAGCAATCAAGTTTATTTGATTCACAAGTTTAATTTTTCAAATCTTGAAGTTTTGGAATAGTTTTTCTTTCAACACATAAAGGTTATTTTTTATGTTTGTATTTTGTTAATCAGGATAGCCAGATAAATATAGGCAGCATAATTTAATTTAAATTTCGGATAAAAAGAAGATATTGCATGGGGCATACTTCTACTAAAACCTTTTTATTTGTTTATCTGAAATTAAAATTTTACTGGGTGTCTTATATTTTTATTAATCTGTCAACCCTAGTAATTGTGATAAACTGAAAGTTACTCAGGTAAACAATATTGATATGGTGAAAATGTCATTTGATAAATTCATCAGGCTTTTATCTCAATTTATCACATATTAGAATTGTAATGAATTTTAGAAATATGTAATTCAACAGTGCTGAGTATAGTAATTCCCTCTAAAATATTATTGTCCAGATAAGTATTTTATAGGAATTAATTCTTCATAGTTTATGCCTATGAGTTTCATTTAGGTATATTTCTATATTATTTCAAAAATTTTTTAAACTTTTACGCAGATTCAAAAGTAGAATTAGATTGCAACAATCAGAGGAGAAAGTTGAAGTGGCAAGAGAAAAGCCTCTTATTAAATACTACTTTCTTTTATAGGATTGCTAGTGTGTAATGATAATCCCTATATTTTTACCATTCCTAGTTTATCACTTCTAGTTGTTTTAACTGTTCCTCAACCAGCATAAATGCATTCTACTTCTTATTCTAGTCATTCTCTTCTTGACACATTCTGTTTTACCAATGCCTTCTGCTCTCATCTGGCCAGCTCAGAAATTTGCTAAATGAGCACACTCCGTGTTCTGAAAACTGTACTTGTATAAAGACTGTTTAATGTCTTAAACATTAAGCATCTTGGCTTTTTAAACAGGTATGTTATGTGATTGAATCAATTCACATCGTTTTTAAATTTAGCTAAAAGCCCTAACTCCTCTCTCTATATTTCTTTTATGTCTCTGTTTTCTTCTCCCTTTAGTGGTTGGTTTGGGTTTTTAAAAACTTCAGGAACCTGGGGAGCCTGGGTGGTTCAGCCAGTTAAGTGTCTGACTTCAGCTCAGGTCATGATCTCATGGTTTGTGGGTTTGAGCCCCTAGGCAGGCTCTTTGCTAACAGCACAGAGCCTGGAGTCTGCTTCCTTTTCTGTGTCTCCCTCTCTCTCTGCCCCTCCCCCTCTCATGTTCTGTGTGTGTGTGTGTGTGTGTGTGTGTGTGTGTCTGTCTCAAAACTAAATAATAAAACATTTAAACAATTAAAAAAATAAAAAATAAAAACTGCAAGAATTGATTATCTCTGAGAATAGCTAATATTCTGCCAATCGAAGTCATTCACTTTGTCAGTGGTCAAATTTGTTTCTTTTACCTCTCATCTTTCTCAAATTTCTAACGTCACTAGTAAAAAAAAAAAAAAAAAAATACCGAGGAAGATAACTGCAGTAGGCAGAACAGTGACTCCCACAACTATTCACACTCTAATCCCTAGCATCTGTGAATCTGTTACTTTATTGAGCAGGAGGGACTTTGTAGATATGATTGAATTAAGGCCTTGAGATGGGGGATTATCCTGGTTGATCAAATAGGGCCAAATCTAATTATATGGGTCTGGAAAATTAAAATTTTCCTAGCTTGAGTCACCAGGAGATATGAATATTAAAGACCAGTTGGAGATGCAGTGTTACTCACTTTGTAGATGGAGGGAGTAAGGAATGTAAACAACCCCTATACATTGGAAAAGACAATGAAACACATTTTCCCCTAGAAGTAGAAAAGAGATCTTGATGTTAGCCCAGGGAAACCCAGGTCAGACTTCTAACCTATAGAACCATAAAATAAATATTTGCATGAAAAAGAGTGTGGTTTAGCAATTTCATTCATTTCTGAATTTATTATCCCATTCAGTGTCACTAGGAAATTTCTTTGAAATTTCTTAGTTTCTATTTTATATATAGACTGCTGTCTATAGGGTACTTTAGTTTCCTATTGCTGCTTTAATATATTGCCACAATCTTGTAGCTGAAAATAACATAAATTTATCATCATCATCGTCAACGTTGTCATCAATCGTTCTCGTCCTAGTCCTCATCGTCATTGTCAACTTCTTACAGTTCTGGAGGTCAGAAGACTGAAATGGGTCCCATTGGGCTAAAATCAAGGTGCCCACAGGATTGCATTCCTTTCTGGTGGCTTTAAAGGAGAATCAATTTTTTGCTAGCATCCAGAGGTCCCCTGCATTCCTTGGCTGGAGCCGTATACTCCCATCTTCAATGCACATCGTTTCAATCTCTGATTCCATTGTCATGTCTCTTTGACTCTGGCCCTCTGACTCCTCCTTATAAAGACTCTTGTGATTACACTGGGCCAACTGAGACAATCCAGGATAATGTTCCTTTCCAAGGTTCTTCTTCATATCTGCAAAGTTCCCATTACCACTTGTGGCAGCATATTCACAGGTTCAGAGATTAGGAGGTGAGCGTCTTTGGGAGACCATTGTTCTGCCTGCCAAATAAGGTAACCCCTACTTTTAGTTTAATGAACCTCAACGATTGTATATTAGAGTTAGCAACTGAAGGAATAATACATAGTTTTTCATAGACATTAAGAGTTTGGCAAAGGTTTATTTCTACATAGTGTGAGAGCCACCACCAACTGAAAGGAACACTGTGTGTCAGCTAAATACATTTCAAAAGCACTGGAGAAGAAAATCCTAAGATGAGAACTAGAAGTCATACCAAAAAAAAAAAAAAAAAAGATATAATTGAAGAATGGGTTATTTTTGAATTGACTCTAGCTACCTGCAATTCACTCACAAGGCATCATCAATCTCCCAGGAAGGCACCAACGAGCAGTCC
This sequence comes from Leopardus geoffroyi, assembly GCF_018350155.1. Lineage (NCBI taxonomy): Eukaryota > Metazoa > Chordata > Mammalia > Carnivora > Felidae > Leopardus > Leopardus geoffroyi. The sequence goes on along the minus strand of NC_059338.1, from coordinate 23,775,153 downwards.
TAGGTTTTAGTGGTAGCGTGTGTAAATCAAGACAGATCCACACATGCCTCATGTTTGTCTGGCAGGAAGGTATTATACTTTTGACTGGATGTCAGAGATGGCAAAAATAAACATTTAGTCATTTCCTTATTTGACCATGGAGAAGGGCAATCTTAGTTTGGTCAGTTGTTAGATTCTCCAGTACCCCAATTGGGAATTTGTTTTTCTCTGTTCATCCAAAAATTCTACACTCTCACTCAACCTAATACAATACCTTCTTGGCCTCAACTTCAAGAGATTATCTTTTGAATTCTAAACACTTATTAAACCCAGGTCTCAAATGCTACAAATCATCGAGCACATTGGATGTTACATAAATTTTAGATGGTAATAAATCAATTGTAGCCTAGTATAATTATCATATGTGGCAGTAGGTTTGCATGCCCAAGAAAAGTGTTAGCATTCATTAACATTTTCCATAAGCAATTAGCTAATAGGTGTGTTTACACATCCATATGTACAAAGGCAGAATATGTGATAAGAATACAAACATTATCATCTTTTTGACTTAATTATATTCAGTGTTACAATGTCAGTGCATTATTGCATAAATTGAAAGTACAAATTAATATTTAAAATACAAGTGCTAAAACTACTAAACCAAAGGAAATTTTCTATTCAGAAGTTTCCTTTCTCTGTAGAGACAATATAGACTTGCTTTGCTACTCTTTAGAAAAGTACTAAAATGACAATGAAGATTTGTTAATGTTTTTACCTTAAAAAAGGATTTCCCTTTTCTACAAGTGTTTTTTAATAATGTCTTTGCTGTCAAATATCAGCCCTTTGATAGTACTGAGAACATAGTAAAAATAATAGAAAAACAATGTGTTGAGGTTACCTTCCTTGCCCTGGTATCTTCAAGTAAAGAAAGTTAACTGCTGAGCACAGCAGTGCTCAAAGAATCCATGCAGTGAACAGCTGCCTACTTTGGGAAAACATGTGTTTAAAAATACCTTCTGCTCCAGGTAATTTTGCTTTTACAGTCCAATAAGTTTCAGCTGTTCTCAAGGACAAAACTCAGGAAATCAAGATGTTTCAATAGAAACTGCTCTAAATGTTTAATGGACGAAACTAGTGTTTGGCTGTGTCCACATAAAGCTAGTAGATCAATAACTTTGATTATATATTCAATTCTGTCAAGTAATGATTTAGACTTAACTTCCATGTTCAGGATTAAAGTTTTATTTGATTGCCCAATCCTAGTGACGCATGTACAGAGAGATGTCAAAATTTTTAATTGTCCTAAGTTCTGAATTCTGAATTAAAAATCAAATGAAGATTTCAGTTTTGGAATTTATCATTTTAAATTCATGAGATTAAAGAGGACTCCTGTAAGTAGAATACAGAGAACACTCTATATGATTACTCTTAGCTACTTTCATTTTTGAGAAAATAATGTATTTTTAACTTAAGATTTCTATCATCTATCAAAATTAAGTTTGTATTTAAATTTTATGCCAAAGAAAAATTATAGTGCATTATACTATCATGACCAAAGATTTTTTTATTTATTCAAAAAGAGAAAAATTAATATTTTGCTCAAAAGGTATCAAATAGTTTAATGTTTGCAAACATTCATATAATCGGTCCATATGTTCACATTCAATTAATCTATTTGCCATTTAGGATACGGAGGTTTTGCTTGCTCCTTCTTTTAGGACCAAATTTTTCAGAGTTAATAGAGTACTTAATTTGGGCAATACTAATTTATAACTATAGTGTTATAATCGGAGTGAAATAAAAAATAGTCCATTCAGTAGAAATAAACAGTATAAATAATTGAGCACATATTTTACTTTTTGTCGCTAATTTTTGACACTGCATAGTCAAATCTTGAGATGTGCATTATTTATGCCTTTGAATTTTGAAAACATAATTTCAGAATGCAAAGCAATCTGATTAAAACTGTCTTGATTCCCTCCTCCATTTTTATCAATCATATCTCAATTGATTTCAAGAGATTGATAGGTACCAATATGTGCATTTCCAAAGGAATATCTCAATCTGTCTAGTTGACCTGATAAGCAGAGTATCTAACAAATTATGAGTCAGTTTCACCACATTTTATTGCACGTCAGTCTGGCAAATTTCAATTATATAAACAATTCAATTTAGTGAATATTTGAGCACCTACAGTTCCATGCTGTTAACATAAACATATTTAATCCAAACCAACCTTCAAATTAATCTAATTGGTCTCCAGTCATTCACTTACTTATTCTGCAATGCATGTGCTGAATGCTTACTACATAAACAGATCTGTGAACAGAGTGGCATAAAGTTGATCAAGTCAAGGTTATGATAAGCTTGACAAAGCTTAGGGGGACGTTTTGATAGACTGCAGTGAAGAACTGGAGGGGCAAAAGTATTAAAAAAACAAAAGCACTGTGGATGAAAAGCACAATGCTTTTCAGTGAATGCAAAGTTATTTCAGATGAAAGGATATGAGCACTATGTATTTATGTATTAGTGACCTTATTGATTATAAAACTAGAAAATAGACTGGGACAATTTTGAAGACTTGAAAAAAATTTATAATTTTAAACTAGTAATTGCATGGGAGAAGAGAAAATTTTTGATTGAGAAACAAATTGTGATAAGTATACATATAAGAAGAAAAGGGCAATTAATTTTTGTTTTTATAAGGTATAGATACTGATATATGTATAAAAATAAATAATAGTGAGGGTAGGAGAAAGAAAGAAAAATGATGAAAATCAAAGATAGTGTAATGTTATAAAAGGCACTGGATAGCAAGGAAGAGGCTAACCCCATTCTCTGGGAAGTATTGTTAAAGAAGTGATATTCCTTTGGGAAACTTAGACTTTGATTCTGGTGAGTACATAAAGAGAAATATTGTTGAAAATATTTAAATATATATGTACTTCAATCAAAGTAAAGCAAAGAAAAGCATAGAATGGGATGGAAAGAGACTTGTGAAAGACTGGAATAAAAATAATGGTTGAAAAGTGGGTTGCATTGGGTGATGCTTTGTCTTACACTTGCACTAATTTCATAAAGTACAGGTAGCAAGAAAGAATATAAGCTGTAGGAGGTGACACATGACAGAATCAAGATTAGACTGGCATTTTAGTTTTGGTAGGACTTTTAACCAATGTTAATTATAAAATTGATCTATTCTCTTTAACAGGGAGTGTTCAATAGTTTCAATTCTCTCGTGATTTTCCCTAGTGTGACTATAGGTTGAGCTTAGTACACCCTCTGACTTGTCACCATTAGCTATCCCTACACACATTTCGGCTCCCATGACTATGCAAGCTCAGATGAAGATGTTAAAGCCCCTATGTGTTTGGCTCCCATGAAAGGATTATAAGAATAAGTAGTAGGAGTAAATACTCTTGGTCAAGCCCTAATCCACATTTAAATATTTTTTTATGGGAATGTCATTCATATTGTTTATTATTTTGTGTCCTATCAAACAAAAAAGGCTAGTTATATTGAGTGATCAACACTCCTCAAATCTTAGTAGTTTATAACAACAAAGGTTTATTCTTTCTCACTCTGCATGTCAAATTGCTGGAATGTGGGGCTATACTTCATCACTCTATCCTTCCAGGACACATACTGACATAGTAACTGTCATTTTGGACCTCAAAGGTCATTGTGGCAAAGGAGGATCTCAAAAGGATCTCTTAAAGAAATAAAATATTCCAGCCTGGAAGAAACACACCTCAATTTGATCAGATAGGTTAAAACTATTTCTGTGGTCAGACCCAACAACAAGAGATTTAGAAAATATAATCCTATGTTCTTGGAGGACAGACAGCTAGAAATGTTTGGCAAATAATGGTGATGATTATCAAATATGTCAAAGAACACACACTATGTAGTCAGATAAACGTATGTCAAAATCACCTATTTAGAGTTTCAAATTCAATATTGGCAAAATGAGGATAATATCACTATTCAGTGTCATTACTATAATGACACTTGATGCATTAAAGTGACGCTTATATAATAAATTACATTTCAATGAAGTTATTAAAATCTTTGTGTAAATGTATAAAATATTAACAATATTTCTGAATACCCTATTATAAGGAATTGATACTACAGCACTTTCTATTTGGCAACATACATCACCAAAAATATGTCTAGGAGAACTTAGCTTCTTTAAAAAGGATATGATGGAACTGTCTAATATGTAATTAATGGATTCTCTAATTATATTCAATGGGAAATTTATTTTCCTATATTGAACTTTAAACATTTTTTTTAATGTTTGTTTATTCTCAAGAAAGAGAGAAAGAGTGAGAGCAGGGGAGGAGCAGAGAGACAGACACAGAATCCGAAGCAGGCTCCAAGCTCGTAGTTGTCAGCACAGAGCCCCATGCAGGGCTCGAACCCATGAACCGGGAGATCATGACCTGAGCCAAAGTCGGACACTTAACCAACTGAATCACTCAGGAGCCCCCTGTATTGGACTTTCTGGGTGGAACTGGGTGGAGTTCACATGTTTTAAACTGTTGTGAGCTACTTTGCACCAATGGTTGATATTTTTATTTTGTTTATTTATTCTTTTGGTAGCAGGAATACTTTAGTGCTGCTCACCTTGACCTGAAATGCCACAGTAAAATACTCTCCCTGAAGAGCGTGTCATAGAGCATCTAGTCTTAAACAGTCTAACACAAGTTCATTTAACTCTGCTCTTTTAAAACCAGGCTTAAGCTCATACATTTATCTGTACATTTTCTACTGAATTACTCTGCATATTCCTAAGTTTTAATGATATAAAACCGACTTCACTGTACCACTGAATTATAAAAACCTAATGCTGAAAATTAATCCTTCATTTATCAAGTCAGAAGTAGTTCAACTTGACATTAATTTTTCATTGTCATTATGAAATTAATTTATTCCTCAAATTAATTTCTTTCCATATTATATTAATAAAGATATTAAGCTCTTAACATTAGAATCCCTTCAAAAATTAACCTTACACCTTCCACAAGTGAAACAAGTCTCCTATTCATGTTGCAAAGCCCTGCTCTATCAGATGATATAAACCTACCTCATTCTTTTGATTCCCCTGGATCGGAGGAGAGTTGCAGGTGAGAGGAGAAAGTTTGAGAAGAGATGCTGCCTCCTTTGATGGACAGCTTGGCCTAAAGAAATCAGAGTTAGCAGTTCTACTCAATGATCTGGAAATGAGAGCCATTTAAGTAGCATGAAGGCCAATGAACTAGAACTGCTGTAGTTACACTATTTATATAATTAAATTATTTAAAGGGATATTGGAAATATCCATTTCAGCAAAATAGCATGTACTATTATTGAAATATCTGACAAACACAATTTGTGCATGGGAGAGAGGTGTAAATAATATTCCCTTTGATGTGATATTGTATTTATTTTCAAAATGTAGCAGAAAACAGGTTTGAATTCAAAATTCAGGGGAAGACGGACTGGGAATATGCTTCCTAGTTTAGTAAGTGGCAGTGATCTAACCTGTAGATGATAATTAAAATTTCAGGGAGGGAATTAAGATCCATTTCTTTAGGAGGTTCATAAGATTCTTCATTGGTCATTTGATTTATATTTTTGGATTTCTCATTTTGAACATATTTTATTCTTTTATAGCTTAATCCATAAAAACATCATCTAATTGTGATGTTTTGTAGTTGTATACTTTCTAACATTAGTTTTACCAACTGTCTTCACTAGTAGAATTCTTTTGATAGAACTCTAATATAAAATATGAAATTCTTTTTCTGTTTTTTTTCATTGTTTTTTTAACATCACCCATTCTCATTTAAATTTATTTTTTTATTTATTTATTTATTTATTTATTTATTTATTTATCCAAATATGAAATTCTTAAACTCATTATTGAATCCATGAGTAAGGGAAGAGTGTTTCCAGGAAGACTGTGGCTAACCTAATGCTCTTCGTGTAGTTATACGTGTAGTTGATGCAGAGGTTCCCTGGCCTTAGAAGCTGATGGGACTTATTATATCTTACCTCATGTATATAGAATTCCTGCCTTTAATTTATTGGTGAAACAGTACTTTCAATACATGATTGTTTAATCTAGAATCTGTCTAAATCTGTCTAGAATTTGAGTGCATGGGTTTAAATCTAAGGTCTTCAAATTACCGTTTCAAATTGGCAAAGTGTCTAAACTTTTTTGTCTCAGTTTTCTCATTTTTAAATGAGGATGATAATATTACATTGTTATATGGATTAAATAATATTACTTGTCCATAGTTGTTAAAATATAGTTATTATCCTTCATGCTATTACTTGCCACAATTAGTTACCTCAAAATCGTGTGCCTCTGTTTTATTCTGTATTGTAACCTACAGCCTGTGTTTGATTTTGTTCAGATTTGCACCCCTTAAAGTTATTTCACAAAAGTCTCAGTAATTGTATTTTTATTTTCTATAAATACTTAAAAATTGTTGCTGGAGAACAGCCTTTAATATTTTTAAGGCTGTGTAACTTATGGTGATACACCACTTAATAATATTTTCTGGTAGTCTAACCAGATAAGAAAGATGTACCTTCAAAAGAAAATAGATAAAGAGCTTGAATTCATACAAGTAATATTATTTTGCCATTATAATTAATGTCCTAGAGCTATATCTATCAATGGGTAGATCTCAGAAACAGAATCGTGGGTGAGTAGTTCACAACAAATTGAAAAGTTTCAGAAGGTGCCAATATTTCAAGTCAAGTCTAGGGCTAGACCTTTATGAAAACCACTCAGAGAGCTTGGGAACAAAAAAACATGGATATAATTCACTGCTTGCTAACATAGTGACAGGGCATAATAAGCCTGTAGTTTGGAGGGTAATGCATTCCTAGATTCTGTTGAGGCAGAGAATCACATGTGAAAGAGAGCTGCTACTTGCATTTTTCATTCTTTTTATGTGAGCTACTTGACCTTGTAAAAGACTTCAGTAGAAAGAAGAGTTGGAGGTACTTCCAAATGTATGAGGACTGAGAGAGAAACTATGGATGAGACTGAGTCAAGTTTGGAGACCACCTAGATCTAGGGCGCCATGGGAAGATCGTAGGGGAGGATTCTAAGAAGAGAATCTGGGAATCTCTGGCTATTGTGGCTAAAAGTCCTTGGTGAATCTTCTCTCCATGCTCCTACATGTATCTGTACACCTTCTACGAAATTACTCTGTAATGTTCCTAAATTTTGGTGATATAAAACTGACTTAGCTGTAACACTGAATTTAAAAATTTAATGTTGAAAAGCTATTTAGAAAGTCAGAAGTAGTTCAACTGGACATTAATTTTTCATTACCTTTATGATCTTAATTTATTCCTCAAATCAGTTTGGTCTTTTCATATTATTATAAAGATACCAGGCTCTTAACATTAGAATCCCTTTAAAATTTAAAGCTGGACAAAACTGGACAAAAGTGTCAAAATAGTTTTGTAGTCTCTGGAAAATGACCAAAGGAAATAAAAAAAGAAAAATTTTATATTGGTTTTCCTACAAACTTTCTGCCAATAGCATCATAGACCTCCTTATTAAATCTTCTTCTTCATCAAACCATTAAATAATACTATTTTGACCATTTCATGTTTCCCTTTCCCCTTTTCAGATTCATCAAACATTCTTCAGAGCTCACTGGTTATATAGTTTTTGACCATGTTTATCAAAGATTCCTGCATAAATATTTTAAACTGTATCTTTTTAGCTCCGGATTCTGATCTCCAATTGCCATATATCTACCTGAATATATTAAAGGGGCTTTCAAAAAACACTAAAATAATGTGGTCATTATCATCAGCTACATACACTTTCTCTGTCATCCATGTCCTACTCAACTTAGTCATGTTATGTGTCACATAGTGATACAGTTTGTGTCTCTCTTGGTTTCTACCTTCCATCTCTCTTCATGCAGCATAGTAGATAACTCATCCCAGCTCTCAATAACCACTGCTTCTAAAGTCCAGGCACTTATTTTATCTTGCTTGAATAACTGGGATTACTTCTATTTTTCTCCTCCCTCCAATATTGCTTTCATTAATTCATCAAAACCATTCATAAGTTTTAGATGTTTGGTGAAGCCTTTCGTTATGTTATTCTGTACTCTGTACATTAAACCCAAGTCTACTGATTACATATCATACTTATTTCATTTTTATCTGCTCATTTTGGCACCTTGAGGACACATGACACGTATTAATCATTTCTAGTTTTATAAAATTTAACACAGTATCTATCTTAGATGAAGACATGTTGTATAGCCATTTCTGGCTATATAAATATATATTTTTAAAATTGTTTGTTTAAAATCCAACCTACAAAATACAATGACTTTATCCACAATTTACTTCAAGTTATTAAATGATTGTTTTTATTGAAATAGAGCAAATCAGGCAAAATCAGAGTAGAAAAGAATAAATCTTATTAAAAATATACTGAATAAATTAGGCTGCTTTTAGCTGTTAAAAAGAGAAAACACAGGATTGAGCAAAAGGAAATGTATCATTCAGGAAAAAAAAAAGACATTCAGAGGTGGGAATGAGGGAGAGTCTAGCTTTTCTGTTCATGTTAGCTTAATCCACAGTCTGGGAATAAGTAGCTGGGGCAGTTTCACACGTCATATGCCTGATCTTACCCCTTACAGGACAAAAATTGAAAATATGAGTTTTTATTACTCTTTTTGATTTTCTTTTCTTTTTTTAAAGTAGGCTTTGGGGCCAACACAGGGCCCAATGCAGAGCCCTGAGATTAAGACCTGAGGTGAGATCAAGAGTCAGAAGCTTGGGGTGCCTGGGTGGCTCAGTTGGTTAAGTGACAGACTTCGGCTCAAGTCAGGATCTCCTGGTTCACGAGTTCCAGGCCTGCGTTGAGTTCACAGCCTGGAGCCTGTTTCAGATTCTGTGTCTCCTCTCTGCCCCTTCCCTGCTCATGCTCTGTCTCTCTTTCTGTCTCAAAAATAAACATTAAAAATTTAAGAGAGTTGGAAGCTTAACCGACTGAACCACCCAGGTGTCCCTCTCTGACTATTTTTAGGGGTGAGGGAAGATTTTTGATAACATCCTTAGCTAATTTCCTGTTATTTCTCACTGGCCCTTATTTGGGTATCTACCCATTCCTAACACCTATAATTGTTAAAGGAAACAGATTGTTTAGATTAGAATATTCATAATCTAACTCCTGGAATTTATCTCAATGGATAAAGTGGGAGAGGGTGTGATGGAATGGGGAGGGTCACATTCCCCAGGATCATGTAAGAATGTCTGAACAAAATTAGATTTCTTTTAGTAAGGAATAAGTGGGAAATAAATGCAAGGAAAATGACCAATAGTGTTCACTATACCTAAGAATTAGTTATGCACCGAGCCTAACACAGCCAAGACTATAAGTTTTTTATTCGTCCACCTTTGTCTTTATCTGGTAGAAGGTACATTATTAACAGGCTCTAGAGGAGGAGTAGGAGGAGTTGTATATATACTATATTAGATTTTTTCCCTTTACATATTTTTCTCTAAATTCAATCTTCTATTACCCTCTCATTTTCCCTTCATGGAATACTAATCTTTAAGAATTGATTTCCTTTGAAGTTACAGAATCATTTGATTTTGAAAGCTACATGGTATATGAAAAAAAATTTGAGTAACATGCTTTGGGTTTTCCTGTACATGGTAATATTTTATTGCATAATTCACTCTTCCTAGATCCTGAACTCTATTCTTTTGGTTTTGTCTTTCTAGTTAAGTAACTATTTAGAATTGCCTCACATTAGTGTATATAGGGATGGAGTTTAGAAAACAAAAGCTTAAAAAACACTGTGAATTTTTTTAATGAAGACAATTCTGAAATGATTGTTTTGGTACTGGTTTTCATGCTTGACCATGGGATAGAGTTTTTCTTTCTCTGAGAATTAGTATACATGGATAAAATGGTGTAGTTATAAATTGAGACAGGCCACTATTTAATTTTTTATACACACACTAACATTTACAACCAAAAGACACAGCTCTATGGATATAGTATCCATTTCATTTTTATATTATTTTATTCTAGAAAGTAGAGTTATCTCTTCTGTTGCCAAATTAGTGGAAAATTCCATTATAAATAAAATTATGTTTATTACTATAAAGTATGTGATAGCCATAGTTGCTATTTTATAATTATTGAAAAATTAATTATAACACTATTTTAATGGGGAAGAAATTTAGTGGATGATATGAATCATTTGGCTTTCCTAGAAAATTTTATATTTAAATTAACTGTATTTCTATATAATGCAAATTCAGCTTTATATTATGTGCCCTATAAAGTAAATGAAACCTAAATTACTGCATTTTGCAGAGTCGGTACTTATAAAGTGATATCTAGGGAATTTCATTTCTACATACCAAGCAAAATATAATATTAGTAATACTATAACTTACAAATAGTTGATTTTCTTGGACTGCAGATGAGCAAGTTTTCATAAAAATGTTAAGTTACTTCGAATAAAAAATAAAAAGATATGTGACCTTCATTGTCCCCTGCTCTACTGCATTCCATTCTTATTTAACTAATTAATTTGTTTCAACAAGTAAGTGAAACCCTGGAGTGATGGTAGCTGAACTTAAGATACACCTTTCGGATGCTGTGTCCATAACCAGCTCTCCAGAAAGGTGGATGTTTAAAGTTTATAATTTATTTTGTGAAAAAGAGGCAGGGGAAGGCATGAGTGGGGGAGGGGCAGAGAGAGAATCCCAAGCAGGCTTCTTGCCTGTCAGCATGGAGTCTGACGTGAGGCTCCATCTCACCAACCCTGAGACCATGACCTGAGCTGAAATCAAGAGTTGGATGCTTACCCGACTGACCCACGAAAGGCGGATATTTAGTCTAACAATTCCAATTTCAGAACAATTTCCATACCACTTTGGAAAAGTTGTTCTCTCTGAAGAAAAAAAAAAAAAGAAATATTGGAATGAAAAAGACTTTTGTATAATGCTAATAGTAAAGAAGTAGCTTTTTCTAATAATAGATTAGGTATTCCTGAGAAGAATGGATAGGTAGAATGAACCATCAGTTGGGCATTGAGGAGGGCACCTGTTGGGATGAGCACTGGGTGTTGTATGGAAACCAATTTGACAATAAATTTCATATTAAAAAAATGACCCATCAGAGGTATCATTGGCAATAAAAATTATTATCCAGAAGTCACAAATTCATTTGATTGTAAATATGGAAATATATATCAGTATTCAAGCCTGAGTTTCAAGGATCAGAGGACCCCAGTTTAGTGACTGCTAGAGTGTGGAAAGCAGTTCCATTAAATCCAACAACAACTTTTAGTTTTCAGTAACATGCTACCAGGGATAAGAGCTACTCAGGTCCAGATTCAGATTTGCAAAGTGGCTCCAAGATGGAATGCAACTTGGCTTTGAAAAATTCACTAAATGCAAAAGGCATTCAAATAATCAAAGGATTGCCAAGAAGATGGTACTTGTGTCAGTTAAGGTACAATCAAAAGTTTGTACATGGAACATTTAATATGAAGAATTATTAACCAGTAAAAGACTAAATGGGGCAAAGGAGTATGCTAAGGAATACAGTAAATGAAGAAAGTGACTACTACCTCTGGGACTGAGGGAGAGTGAATGAGGAAATAAGTGCTTAGAAGATGCTTTCTCCAGGCCCTTAATGCTAAGATTCTGACCCAACTGGCAAACAGAAATCACAGGAACATACAGACTGCCATTGGCAAAGAAACTTGCCAGAGTTCTGGGCCAAAGCAGTCTGCTTGGTGGTGGTGAAACTTTGTGGAAAGTGTAGCAGTCTAGGCTGAGTCATAGGAATAGCTCACAGATGGTTGAAGAATTCACTGGTTAGTGCAGTAGTATGGGAGCTGATTCACAAGGAGAGTGTCCTAGGTAGCCAAGAAATTCGCTGCAGGATGGACTGGAGTTGATCCATGGATATGATTCACTAAGTGCTGGACAAATTTTCTGGAGAGTGCAAGTGGGCTAGAGCTAGTCCAAAGGATGTCCCCCCCTCACCCACCTACCTGGAAGCTCAGAAATTCACTAGTGCATGTAGGTAGGGTGGAAATTCTTTTAGGACTCCTGAGGTGAGTGCCACTAGCCTCCAGCACAGTGGCTGGCAGCCATGCCGAAGAAGAAACCAAGCCCAAGACCAAGGGGAGAAGTCCTGCCTCTTGCTATAGTCTTGTATCATCTCCCCAGCATCTGTTATTGGCATAGCTTCTATTGTACTGTCTGGCAAAGGAAAAATATTTACAGGTCACAGCACCAGTGTCGCAAGAAGGGCAAAGAAGAATGGATTGGAGCTGAGAGGCAAAAAATTGATAACATTTACAGTGCCTATTAAAGGGGCTATCATGTTTAGTAATTTCTCTTCTACTTGGACTTAGGTTATAGAAACCCTGTTACATTTTAAAGACTACATTTTGAGTGTTTCTAACTGTTTGGTATGCAGCTTATGTGATGCTTCAAATTCTTTTAGGCTCACCTTCTTCCTGGCCTGTCAGCCTGTGTCCCACCTGAACCACCCTGGTGGTGACTGACACTGAATGTGCCTGTTTTTTTCTCCAGAAACTCCCATATAGACCAAATTAACTTCTACAGAAGTATAATGGTGGAGTGGGGTTACCTATCCTTGGGATAAATTTTAAATAATAAAGGACAACAGAGCAGAGGGAACTAGAAAATTGATTACTTCATGTTTCCCTCCAATAGATTTTTCCAAGAATACTAGCTAGATCTTTTTAAGAAAGGAATAGAACTTGATAATAAATTAACTTATTTTCTTTCCATTATTCTTTGTAACATTTTATTTTAGCATCTCTCTCATTGCCTGGGCCTCATAAGCGCCAATGCATTAATACCAAATCTTTCCATCTTTTGTTTTCTTTAAAACTGGCTTGGTCTAATATTAACATTATTAGGAATAATTCAAGAGAACAGGTATTCAAGATAGTATATTGGATGTTTAATCAAAAACCTGTTTGAAAGCAATAGGGAACTCATTCGTCTTGGTAAGTGAGGTTATCATCCTTGGCAAGAAGTAGCAATATACTTTTTAAAGATTCTTCCTGTGATTAATTGGTATAAGAATATATAGATATTAATATATTGAGATATCAAGCAGCCATAACCTTAATATGGGGAAGAGCAATGATAATTATGAAGATTGAGGACTTGATTGACTTATTTTGAGGTTATTTTAGACCTTACAATAACAATGAGATAAATTTAGGCCAGTGAATTTTGGGACCAGAGTACCTGAAAGGTCATTTGGTCCTCCAGTTCATTTGGAGGCTTAAGAAGGTTGGATGATAGACTGAATTTGGAACCAAGTTCATCTCATAGATAGTTCTAACAAAATGGAATCCTTCTCACCAAGCCATTTAGCTGTTGACATCTATAAATGCCCAATTTCCAGGAAAGAAAGACACTAAGTCCTTTATATTGCATAGGGAACCCTGCCTGACAACTGAAGGCTGGCCAGTTACATTAGACTCCTTGCACTTTGAAGGGTACATCTATTCATTTTTACCAGAATTAGTACATAATCCAGGAAAAAGGGAAGCCATCCCAAAATATGCTGTCTCTATAGCATCATTATCTGAGGGCTTAAGGAATACCTAATCCATGAGTGGTATCAAAAACAATGTTGCTGGGGCGCCTGGGTGGCTCAGTCAGTTAAGCGGCCGACTTCGGCTCAGGTCATGATCTCGCGGTCCGTGAGTTCAAGCCCCACGTCAGGCTCTGTGCTGACAGCTCAGAGCCTGGAGCCTGTTTCAGATTCTGTGTCTCCCTCTCTCTGACCCTCCACCGTTCATGCTCTGTCTCTCTCTGTCTCAAAAATAAATAAACGTTAAAAAACAAAAAACAAAAAACAAAACAATGTTGCTTCAGACCAAAAGGTACATTTTATACAAAAAAGTTGGAGGAATGGACTCAGGATCATGGGTATCATGGATATTAGTGTACGTCCTATCAGCGAGAAATAACTAGACTAATTACAGTTACAGGCATATGTAAGTTTTAGGGAAAATGTCTTATCGTGTTATGGTGCTGCCTTCTACAAAACACAATGTGCATTGAACCATTTGCCAACATATGGTAGTTTGTTCCAATAGCTAGTTTAGATGGACCACAGAGTCAAGAGATTTAAGTAGGATAAGATATCTGACCATCACACCCACTGAGTCACTTGAAATTTTATTTCTCTTCACTGCAGGTTTAAGTTTTGCCAGAAAAGATACCCCAGTTTTCAAGGGGAAAATGTTTCTGTCAGGGGCATGCTAATGGTGTTACTGAACTAGAAACTGCAACTAATATCTGTCCATTTGCAGTTCCCTGTACCAGTTGGTGTTGGCCAAGGGTGAAGCAAATCTAGAATGTGTAGTGATGTGATGAAGGGAGTTTCAGCAGCTTTATTTTTTTAAGTAATGTTCTTTCTTAAATGTTGCAGGATATTGTGATGAGATCTCCATATAGATTCTGCCTAATTTGCTTGCACTTTCAAAGTTGGTAAAGAAGTTTTTTGTCCAATAGGAGTGTCCCATTTTGCAGTATGGAAACCAGATATAGTAGGAGGGCACAACTGGATCTGAATACCACAAAGAGTGAACTGTATCAGATACATCTTCTGCATTGCATCATATTTTCTAAATGTTACCTGTTTCCTGGGCTCTTGGCCCATGTTCAACCCCAGTAGCTCAACTGTAGACCAGCTCTATAGGCCTTAAAGGTTCTGTCTCCTAAGTCCAATATCTAGAGCCTTTGGCTCTTTCAATTAATTCTGGACTCCTATATAGCACCATTTTTAGAGTAGGGGACCATGATACCGTAGGAGTTGCCTAAGGGACCAGGCATCATATCTCAGAAGGGTAAAGTTAACTCCTTGTAGGGCAACTTTTGACTAATGGGGGAGAGGTAGCAATAGAGTGTCAACAGTGAATTTTTTTCTCCATGCTCCCTTCTAATAGACTATTCCAAAGTGTTGCATTTCTACAGTTACAATAGAGACTGCCCAGAGCCATCTCATGTGGCTCAGTGACCAGTCATTGCTCTTCATGCAGTGGCCATCACCATAATAACTTAATAACTATTCTATATTTTCTTCTCATTCTTCCCTCCTCCTAACACTTTCCCCTTACTCTCTCTGCCCTGGGATTGCACCCAATTAGGTATTACTACTCCAGGTTTTTCTCAGGTTCTGTTTTCTAGAGAACTTCAGTTAAGACACAAGAAAATATACTTGAATGTAAGAGCATTTGGATTTTTATCATCCCAATCTCTAACTCATCTTAAGTAATAGTGGAGTCCTTCACTGTCTTAAAATACATAGTAAGTATAAATTTTCTTTTTACATTATAAAATAAGTTAGCCATATTCTTTCTTCTAAAGAGCTATATTTTATTTTTTTATGTTTTATTTTTATTTTTGAGAGAGAGAGAGAGAGAGAGAGAGACACACACACAAAAAGAGAGGGATACACAGAATCTGAAACAAGCTCCAGGTTCTGAGCTTGAACTCGTGAACTGTGAGATCATGACCTGAGCCAAAGTCTGACGCTCAACAGACTGAGCCACCCAGGCTCCTTCTAAAGAGCTGTATTTTTAAAATAGTAGTTAAGTTAAATTTATCAGTGAGGTCAGCAGATGATCATAAAAATGTTTGATAAAGCCAAGTTCTTCTGACAAAATGGTTTATACTTGCAATTGAATAAACACTGCTTCTTTGTAACAGATATAAAAAACACAAATTCTTATAATGCATTCATACTCTCAGCTAAGATTAAAAATTGAGTCCTTGGAGGGGCGCCTGGGTGGCGCAGTCGGTTAAGCGTCCGACTTCAGCCAGGTCACGATCTCCCTGTCCGGGAGTTCGAGCCCCGCGTCAGGCTCTGGGCTGATGGCTCAGAGCCTGGAGCCTGTTTCCGATTCTGTGTCTCCCTCTCTCTCTCTGCCCCTCCCCCGTTCATGCTCTGTCTCTCTCTGTCCCAAAAAATAAATAAACGTTGAAAAAAAAAATTTAAAAATTGAGTCCTTGGAATATTACATTTATCTTTAAATATTACAAGGAAGCTCTTCTCACTTATTAAATTATCAGTGAAGAACCCATTTTTGTGATAAACTTATATACAATAAGTGTGAATTTAACTTGAATGCAACTAGACTGTAAATACTCAGTGATATCTTATCCATCTAAAAATAAGCATGAAGCCTCTGGTTCTACCTGGAATCAGTCTGTGCTGACTAAAACATTATCACTTACTACTGGGGAAAATATATCTCTTTAAAATACAATAAGTTGACCTGGTTGAATAAATTGTATCATCCTCGTCTTATTTATTTAGAAAGTCTATTTTATTGGTTTATGCCACACACACACACACACACACACACACACACACACACACAGATGCGTGCAAATGGAATCCAGAGAACTTTTTGTGCTCTTCAGATAAGTAGTCATTCTAACAATGGCGCGTAGCTCTTAAAAGCTATTGTCGATCATTGAAAAAAGTGATCTTTCATGTAGATATATTTTCCACATTCTAGCACCCTAGTCTTGCATTAGATAAAATGAGTAAGAGTGTAATTCTCTGTTCTTGACCTTCCTATGCACTGTGAACTTTTAGAGAGAAAAGTGCTCTAAAATATATTTATTATCACCACCATTATTATTATTCACAAATGGTGTGACTGACAGGGCCATTTCCCAAGTTATTTTTTCTTTCAATCACAAGTTCTCATTCTTGACCCAGAGGCAAAAATGTTATGCAAAGTGAGATAGTTAAAAAGGGAAGAGTACATCGTTCTGAATATAATAACTCTCCCACTGTAACATCGCAGGAAGCTACAAAGCTTTCTTTGTTATTGGAGGTGCCTCTGAGGGGATTATAAGTTATTGCATTTACTTAAGGAGGCAATAAGCAGAGTGAAGGCATTCCTGAATTTGTTATGAGACATTTTGGACACCTGTGACATGGGTATATTATTTATATTCAGGAGAGTGATATATCTCACTACAGCAAAATAATTGATGTAAAAACTTAACTTTCAAGCAATATTGTTGAATTCAATAATTCTGCGACCTGAATTTTATTTAGTAATAAAATCCAAAATAAGAGTATCTTAGTGTCTGAGGGTTATCCTTCATAGTCTTTTACTTCCTAACTTGTTATGTCATTTTGCACTTGCTTTCACTTTTTCAATGACAGTGAGGTCACTGCTTCCCAATGAAAACCACTCCTTTTTGAATATGTTTAGAAAGGGATTTGCCTACATAAAGAAGAGAAATACTTGGAAATCTCTAATATAAACATGATGACAGGTCATGAATTCCACCCAACTAGAGGAAGCATTTTAATAATCTGAAATGTAGATTATTTTAAAGAGTTTCAATCATTCCCAGGGCATCCAACAATTAAAGCTAATGTACAAATACTGCCAAGTAGAAATCCTGCAAAACCCTATTTAATGCACAAATAAGACTCATTTTTAATCACAATTGGTATGCAAAAGGTTGCTTCTAATTCAATTGAAGAGAGATTGTTTCCTTAAGTAGAACATTTCCTCCCTCATATCTTATTTACATTATTAATTTTCTTGCCAATTAAAAAAAAACAGAGATAAACTTCAGTCCAGTACTTGCCTAAATCAGCATAAAATCAGTTTGAAGTTATCCATAGTAAACAACTTAAAACATTAACTTTTTTTTTAATGGATTATGAACCCATTTTCAGGTGCTATTATTGATTGAATTTGTATGCATGGTTTAAACATAAGTTGTAGACATTTGAATGGTTTATTTCATGAACCATGCAAAACAATGTAACAAAAACTTTATAAAAATTTTGTTGTATCAAACCATGAAATTCAGGGATAAGATGTTTGTTCAAGCAAGTTTTTCCCTTTAATGTAATGTATACAACCTCAGAAAGATGGTAGCTTCACTGTGCAAAAAGTTCCTAAGAAATTTATGTGAAATCATTTGCTTTTTCTTTATATTGTATAATATTTTTTCATGGGCATTATCTAAACAGCTGTGTATTGTATTTCTCATTAGAAAATATTTTTAAAAGGGGAGCTTGCGTGGCTCAGTCAGTTAAGCGTCCAACTTGGGCTCAGATCGTGATCTCGCCTTACAGTCTGTGACTTCAAGCCCTGCATTGGGCTCTGTGCTGACAGCTCAGAGACTGGAGCCTGGTTTGGATTCTGTGTCTCCTTCTCTCTCTTCCCCTCCCCCATTCATACTCTGTCTCTCTCTGTCTGTCAAAAATAAATAAATGTTAAAAAAATTTTTTAAAAAGTAAATATTTTTAAAAAATCAATGCATTCTTTTTATTGAAGCCTAATCTTGCATGCTATGTTTATTAATTTTTTTTATTTTTTGTTTTAAGACAATATAAATTGTTTTGAGATCTAAAGAAAAAATACTCTGCATCCTTTTACTCTCAGAATTTTTTTTCTAAACATTTGCATGAACCCGTATTGTACCTTTTGTTATGTGATCAGTTTTATTCACTTAAGATAATGTGAATAGTTTTGTTACATCAAATGAAAGGCCTCATAGTAATGAATTACGTGTAATTAAACTGTCACCTACTCAAATTTTTTAGTTTTAATTATGACTACAAGTGGCATTGTAAAAATCTTCCAGGAACACACACACACACACACACACACACACACACACACATTAATATTTATTTATTTTTGAGAAAGAAAGACAGAGTGTGAGCTGGGGAAGGGGCAGAGAGAGGGAGACACAGAATCTGAAGCAGGCTCCAGGCTCTGAGCTGTCCGTGCAGAGCCCAACATGAGGCTCAAACCCATGAACCATCGGGTCCTGACCTGAGCCAAAGTCGGTTGCTCTGCCGACTGAGTCATCCAGGCGCCCCGAACATACACTCTTTAATGAACACATTTTCTTAAACAAAAATTCCAAATTATATACAAATTATAATGCAAAATTATTGTATTATAGTGGGATTTATTTTTTGTGTGATATTTCTCTTCAGAAACAGTAGTAACTTAAATGGAGACCTATAGAAAATGCCACTTTTTGCACAATCTTTTTTAATTTGCTTTTTGACAAATTCATGTTATAGAAATGTATCTAATATAATTTTCATTTACTCGATTACAAATGGTTTCAGAAATTTTACCTCCTTTCCATATCTATTGATCATGTGCATTGAATATTTGTGACTCCTTTCATTTCCTTTGTCCATCACCCATTATACCTATAAAAAATTGTACTTTATATATTAATGTATCCTTATATATTACAGTGTACTTTTCCCCATACTTTTTAATTTAAAAGTTTTAATTTTAAGTTTAATTTATGAAGCTATATAGATCTGCCTTTAAGTTCTATCCTCTTGATAGTGTTTGTGAAAGCCTTACCACATCCCCAAATTAAATAAGTAACATCAATTTTCTTTTAGTATGTGTATGGATTGTTTTATATGTAAGCATTTATTTTACCTGAACTCATTTAGAGCATTTTATAAGAAAATAATTGAATTTCACCATTGTTTCCAAGTGTCCGTTTGTTCACACATCAAGTATAAGATGGTATGTTTACCAGTCACTACCATGAAAACTAAATTAAATTTGTTTCAGAAATCTTTGACAGCTTGTCAAAACTTTGACTTGTCAGTGTATGTTTGCTACTGGTTCATAGTATTCTAATTATAGTCACTCTATCATATACTTTAAATTTTTGTGCAGATAAGGTCATCTCATTACTTTTTATGTTGATATTTTTTTTTCTGGTATATTGTGAAATATTGTTTTTTTGTGTGTGGTATTTAAGGATATTTTAAGTGCTAATTGATGTTTCACTGAGATTATTGCTGTGAATGAATTGATTATAGAACTTGGAAAGAATTGGCCTCACTCTATCCACAAGCAATTTTAATTCAAACAACCCAAAAGCAAGAACCAAAATAGAATAAATTTCCATCTCTAGCAATGTGAAATTGATCTAAAATTTTTATTTTTTTTTAGAAATTTTCAGAATCATGTCTGGCCTTACCAAATGAGTGACAAAGATTACCGTCTGCTTATTTTTCAGACAGATGAAACTAATTATTTGACCTTATCAAGTTGATTCTAATTTTATATTTTAGACCTACATATGTATATAATCTTTATTTCAATATGTTTGTGATTATTAAATGCACAGATTTGTAAGGAAAAATGAAATGAGATTTGACAAATACATAGAACCGTGTAATTGCCATCCTTTTTAAAAAGTAAATATTTCCATGTCCTCAGAAAGTTCCTAATACTTTTGCAGTCAACACCCCTCCCAACCCTGAGGCCTGTTCTTGAATTTCATGGAGTGAAAGAATCCAACCTGTGCTCTGTGTGTCTACCTCAACTCAATATAACATCAGATTATACCATGGTGCTTTGCACATCAGTTATTTTCATTTTTATATCCGAACAGTACTCCATTCTATATATTTTCCAAATATGTGTATTTGTTCTTCTGTTGACAAACATTTCAGATATTTACAGTTTGAGTTATTGTGAATGAAACTGCTACAAACTTTAATGTACAATTTTTTGGAGATATAAGTTTTATTTCTCTTGGGAAAATTATCTAAGAGTGGAATTTCCATTATTTTTTTTAACTGCCAAAGACTTTTTCCTTAGTGACTCTACCATTTTATATTCCCACAGCTTCATACAAAAATTCCAATGACTCTATACATTTGTCAACACTTGATGCTGAGCTTTTTAACATGTTGCGCTCTGCTGGGTATGTAGTTATTGCACAGGATAGCTTTAACTTCTATTTCTCTGATGCCTAATTATTTTGAACACTTTTAATGTATACATTCTAGCCATTCCTATATTTTGTTAAGGGCCCATTGAGAACTATTGCGCTTACTTTCATTTAGGTTCAGTTTTCTTGATATTGTTTTTAGTTGTATAATCCACACACTACATACACGTATACACACATATAGTTTATACATATAAAATTTTCTTCTAGTCTGTGTGGTCTTTTAATTTTCTTAGTGCTACATTTTAAGAGCAAACTATTTTGAGAAATAGATTTTAATTTTTATTCTCACTGTTAGCAACTTTTGCATCTAAGAAACTTGCTTACCCAAATTCATAAAAATGTTCTCAGTATACTTTGTTCCAAAATTTCATATTTGTATCTTTTACATGTTAGTTCAGATCCATTTTAAATTAGGTTTATCTAAGCTTTAAGGCTGTAGCAGAGGTTTATTTTGTTTTTCTCCTGTGTCTATCCTGCGGCTCAGAATGCAAATACACCAAAAAGAGCATGACTGGCCAAAGGGGTCTTCGTCCTTGACTGCGACTCCCTGAGAGACTGTGATGGATTAGCTGTGCACTAAGTCTAGTGTGGGGGAGGGCAGCCTGCTAGTCTGTGCTTTTGTAATCACCTCTTATTGGACCTGACATATCACACATAGGTTTTCAACCAGGAGGTGAACTCCCCAATGGCTTGTCTAATTCTTAAAATAAATGACTTTGAAATTTAGAAGATCACTTCATTCCACATGTCCATATCTTTAATGTCCTTTAGCTCTGCACAATCCCTGTTTTTTTTAAATGTTTTTAGTTATATTTGAGAGGGAGAGAGAGAGAGAGACAGAGAGAGAGAGAGAGAGAGAGAGAGAATAGTGGGGGAGGGGCAGAGAGAGAGGGAGACACAATCCAAGAAGCAGGCTCCAGGCTCTGAGCTGTCAGCACAGAGCCCAATGTGGGGCTTGAACCCATGAACCGTGAGATCATGACCTGATCTGAAGTCGAATGCTTAACTGACTGAGCCACCCAGGCACCCCTGCACAATCCCTTTTTAAGTGTGTTCTCTCAACACTGTGGTATGCACTTTCTGCTGGGACCCGTGGTGTCTTGCGCTTCCCACTTTCAGTGCCGCCCTCAGCGAGGAGGGGAAGAGTCACACATAGTCACTGGACCCTACCTTTCCATTTCCTATTCTGATAGTAAATGCCCTGCTCTATGATCTTGTTGCTTCAGCAGTTATGTACGCTAATACCCACCTCACTAGTTCAATGGGACATTTATGAGCTTGGGTTCTATCTCCTTTGTTCTCTGAGCAGTGTCTGAAAATTTTTCTAAGGTAGAGAACCAGCATGAAGATAAGGCTACTTTGTGTGTCCTTCTTTTCTTAAGGATGAGTGCTCTACGGTCTATTGTTTAATACCTGACAACTGTTGCACTTTGCGTGATGTTAGGATCAGCAATTCATCAGTGACTAGTAATAAAGGTCTCCCTATGCTGGGATTATATTTTTGTACTGAAATTTGCATTATATTTTGTCAAAATCATGTAATTTGAAGAACAAAGTAAACAATGTTATACAGTAATAGACAAATCCTTGAATTTTATTATTTCTTAAGAAATACAATAAAAATTATTTATTCCAATTCAGGGATAAATAATTAACATAAAATTAAAAGTATAACCCTAAAGTTGCAAATGGTAAAATAGAATAATGATAAAATTTTTCTAGAAATATCAAACAGGTAATTGCCCTGACCAAGAAATAAAATGAATGAATAAAAATAACATGGTGGCTAACTAAGTATTGTTGACATTTTAAAATAAAAAAAAGGAAATACTAAAAAAACTAATTAATAAATTTAGTTGGTAAATGGAATTTTTAGAGAAAACAGTCTCAAATTTTTCCAGTAATTATGTAACAAAAAACCAAAATATTTATATTCACAAACAAAAGGGACATTTTGAAGAGTTCGTGGTATTATATTTTCAGTAAACATGATTAATTCAAAAATGGCAGACATAAATTGAGAAAAATTCATTTAGCTAGCAAAAATAACCAATTTTGTGAAATTTTCAGTCTTTACCTGAAAATATCTTAGTAAAATGGATTTTGATAACACTTATTTTGAAATTATATAATTTTCTTTATTTATATGTGGATTCATATTTTCTCCTTTTCTCAGAGTTGGTTTTGAAAGTGTATAATTTTCTAGTAAATACTGCATCTATTTTTGTTACTTATTGGCACACAAATTGGGTGTTAATCTATCTTATGATTTCAGTCTTTAGATCTGTGGTTGTGCCAAACTCATATTTTATGTTATGTAAATATTTATATTTGTTCTCTTTTTTTTGCTTGGTTAGCCTCTCTACAGTTTAGTTGTGTTATTGATTTTTACATTTATTGACTGATTACAAAATTTTTCAGATTATTAATGTGCTAATCTATGTTTTAGAATTATTTATTTACTTTTGCTTTGTTTTGT
Source organism: Leopardus geoffroyi (assembly GCF_018350155.1). Classification (NCBI taxonomy): domain Eukaryota; kingdom Metazoa; phylum Chordata; class Mammalia; order Carnivora; family Felidae; genus Leopardus; species Leopardus geoffroyi. The sequence continues at coordinate 23,751,860 of NC_059338.1, read as the reverse complement.
ATAATGCTTTTTATCTTGATTTATGTTTAGTTAACCAGTGAAATGAAATTATTTAAGTTTAGTTAAATTACTTTTGTATTCTTTGTTTTGTTAAAAAATTTAAACAGTTAATTTATATTTATTCTCTTTCAATAATGGAATGATTTCTACATTTGTATCTCTTTCCAAGCAGGCTCTGTGCTGTCAGCTCGGAGCCCTACATGGGGCTTGATCCAATGAAGGATGAGTTCATGACCTGAGTCAAAATCAAGAGTTGGGTGTTTTACTGACTGAGCCACCCAGGTGCCCTTGATTTTCATTATGTTTCTTTCTTTTTTTTTTTAATCCAAGTTAGTTAATATATACTGTAGCAATAATTTCAGGAAAAGAATTTAGTAATTCTAGTAACTACACCCAGTGCTCTTCCCAACAAGTGCCCTCCTTAATGCCCCTCACACCTTTAGCTTTTCCCCACTCAGTAACCCTCAGTTTGTTCTTTGTATTTAAAAGATTCTTATGGTTGGTCTTTGTCTCTGTTTTTATATTATTTTTTGTTTCCCTTTACTTATGTCCATCTGTTTTGTCCCTTAAATTATGCATCTGAGTGAATTCGTATGATATTTGTCTTTCTGTGACTGAATTATTTTCTTTAGCAAAATACACTCTAGTTCCATCTATGTTGTTGCAAATAGCAAGATTTCATTCTTTTTGATTGCCAAGTAATATATATATATATATATATATATATATATATATATATATATATATACCACATCTTCTTTATCCATTCATCTGTAGATGGACATTTGGGTTCTTTCCATACTTTGGCTATTGTTGATAGTGCTGCTATAAACATTGGGGTGCATGTGTCACTTCAAATCAGCACTCTTGTATCTTTTGGATAAATACCTAGTAGTGCAATTGCTAAGTGGTAGGGTAGTTCTATTTTTAATTTTTTGAGGAACCTGCATACTGTTTTCCAGAATAGCTGTACCACTTTGCATTTCCACCAACAGTGCAAAAGGGATTCTCTTTCTCTGCAACCATGCGAACATTTGTTGTTGTCTGAGTTGTTAATTTTAGCCATTCTGACAGGTGTGAGGTGGTATCTCATTGTGGTTTTGGTTTGTGTTTACCTGATGATGAGTGATGTTGAGCATTTTTTCATGTGTCTGTTAGCCTTCTGGATGTCTTCTTTGGAAAAGTGTCTATTCAGGTCTTCTCATTTCTTCACTGGATTATTTGTTTTTTGGGTGTGGACTTTGATAAATTCTTTATAGATTTTGGATACTAGCCAAAGGACTATCTGATATGTCATTTGCAAATATATTCTCTCATTCTGTAGGTTGCCTTTAAGTTTTACTGATTGTTTCCTTTGCTGTGGAGAAACTTTTTATCCTGATGAGGTCCCAATAATTCATTTTTGCTTTTGTTTCCCTTGCCTCCATATACATGTCAAGTAAGAAGTTGCTGCAGCCAAGGTCGAAGAGGTTGTTGCTTGTTTTCTCCTCTAAGATTTTCATAACCTCCTGTCTTATGTTTAGGTCTTTCATCCATTTTGAGTTTATTTATGTGTATGGTGTAAGCAAGGGGTCCAGGTTCATTCTTCTGCATGTCACTGTCTAGTTTTCCCAACAACATTTGCTGAAGACATTGTCTTTTTCCCATTGGATATTCTTTCCTGCTATGTCAAATATTAGTTACCATACATTTGTGGGTCCATTTCTGGGTTCTCTATTCTTGCATTGATCTATGGGTTTATTCTTGTGCTAGTACCATACTGTCTTGATTGTGATAGCTTTGTAATACAGCTTGGGGTCCAGGATTGTGATGCCTCCAGCTTTGGTTTTCTCTTTCAGGATTGCTTTGGCTATTTGGGATCATTTCTGGTTCTAGACAAATTTTAGGATTGTTTGTTCTAACTCTTTGAATAATGCTAGTGCTATTTTGATAGGGATTGCATTGAATATGTAGATTGCTTTGGGTAGTACCAACATTTTAACAATATTTGTTCCTCCAGTACATGAGCATGGAATGTTTTTCCATTTTTTGTGTGTGTTTCTTCGTCAATTTTTTTCATAAGCTTTCTATAGTTTCAGTGTATAGATTTTTTCACCTCCTTGGTTTGGCTTATTCCTAGGTATTTTATGAGTTTTGGTGAAATTGTGAATGGAAAAAATTCCTTGAATTCTCTTTCTACTGCTTCATTATTGGTGTATAGAAGTGCAATCAATCTCTGTACATTGATTTTATACCCCAAGACTGCTGAATTCATGTATCATTTGGGCAGTTTTTTGGTGGAGTCTTTTGGGTTTTCCATATAGAGTATCATGTCATCTGCAAAGAGTGAAAGTTTGACTTCCTCCTTGCCAATTTGGATGCCTTTTATTTCTTTGTGTTGTCTGATTGCTAAGGCTAGGACTTCCAACACTTGTTGAATACCAGTGGCAACAATGGACATTCTTGTCGTGTTTCTGACCTTCGAGTGAAAGCTCACTGTTTTTCCCCATTGAGGATGATATTAGTGGTGGGTCTTTTGTATATAGTATTTATGATCTTGAAGCCTACTTTCCTGAAGGTTTTTTCAAGAAAGGATGCTATGTTTTGTCAAATTCTTTTTCTGCCTCTATTGAGAGGATCATGTGGTTCTTATCCTTTTTTTTTATTTTATTAATGTGATGTATCATATTCGTTGATTTGTGGATATTGAACCAGCCCTGCATCCGAGGTATAGATCCCACTTGATAGTGGTGAATAATTCTTTTAATGTGTTGTTGGATCTGGTTTGCTAGTATATTGTTGAGAATTTTTGCATCCGTGTTCATCAGAGAAAATGGTCTGGATTTCTCCTTTTTAGTGGGGTCTTTGTCTGATTATGGAGTCAAGGTAATGCTGGCCTTGTAGAATGAATTTGGAAGTTTTCCTTCCATTTCTATTTTTTGGAACAGCTTCAACACAATAGGTGTTAACTCTTCTTTAAATGTTTGGTAGAATTCCTCTGGAAAGTTGTCCAGCCCTGGACTCTTGTTTGTTGGGAGATTTTTGATTACTGATTTAATTTCTTCACTGGGTTTGTTCCAACTTTCTATTTGTTCCTCTTTCTGTTTTCGTAGTTGATACGTTTCTAGGAATTTGTCCATTTCTTCCAGATTGCCTAGTTTGCTGGCATATACTTGCTCATAATATTCTCTTATTATTGTTTGTATTTCTGCAGTGCTGGTTTGATCTCTCCTCTTTCATTCTTGATTTTATTTATTTGAGTCTATGCCTTTTTCTTTTTGATCAGTCTGGTTAGGGGTTTATCAATTTTGTACATTCTTTCAAAGAATCAGCTCTTGGTTTCATTGATCTGTTCTACTGTTTTTTTGATTTCCATATCATTAATTTTTACTCTAATCTTTATTATTTAACTTCTTCTGCTGATTCTGGGCTTTATTTGATGTTCTTTTTCCAGCTCTTTTAGGTGTAAGGTTAGGTTGTGTATTTGAGACCTTTCTTCCTTCTTTAGGAAGGCCTGAACATCTATATACTTCCTTCTTATGATGGCCTTTGCTGCATCCCAGAGATCTTGGGCTGCTGTGTTATCATTTTCATTTGCTTCTATGTACTTTCTAATTTCCTCTTTAATTTCTTGGTTAATCCATTCATTCTTTAGTAGGGTGTTTTTAATCTCCAAATATTCGTGGTCTTTCCAAATTTTTTCTTGTGGTTGATTTTCAGTTTCATAGCACTGTGATCTAAAAATATGCAAGATATGATCTTGATCTTTTTGTACTTGTTGAGGACTGATTTGTGACCCAGTATGTGATCTATTCTGGAGAATGTTCCATGTGTACTGGAGAAGAATGTGGATTCTGCTATTCTAGGATAAAAAGTCCATTCAGTCCAGCTTGTCACTCAAAGCCATTGCTGTAAGTGAAGTGTTGAAGTTCCCTAGTATTATGGTACTATTGTCAATGAGTTTTTTTATGTTTGTGATTAATTGATTTATATATTTGGGTGCTATTGTGTTGGGAGCATAAATGTTTATAATTGTTATATCTTGGTGGATAGACTTCTTAATTATGATATAATGCCCTTCTTCATCTTTTGTTACAGTCTTTATTTTAAAATCTAGTTTGTCTGATGTAAGTATGGCCACTCTGGCTTTCTATTGATGTCTGTTAGCATGATAGATGGTTCTTCATCTCTTTACTTTCAATCTGCAGGTGTCTTTAGGTCTAAAATGAGTCTCTTGTAAGCAGCATATACATGGGTCTTGTTTTCTTATTCATTCTGATACCCTATGTCTTTTGATTGGAGCATTTAGTCCATTGACATTTAGAGTGAATACTGAAAGATATGAATTTAGCACCATTGTGTTGCCTGTTGAGTTGGTGTTTCTGGTGATGGTGTTTGGTCCTTGTTGCTTTTGGTCTTTTTTGTTTTGTTTTGTCTTTTCTCCACTCAAAGTGTCCCCCTTAAAATTTCTTTCAGGGCTAGTTTAGTAGTCACAAACTCCTTTAGTTTTTGTTTGGGAAACTCTTCATCTCTCCTATTCTGAATGACAGTTGATGGGTAAAGAATTCTTGGCTGCACATTTTTCTGATTCAGCACATTGAATATATCCCATCCCTGACAAGTTTCTGTGGATGGGTCTGCTGCAAACCTCATCTGTCTTCCCTTATAGGTTAAGGACTTTTTTTCCCTTGCTGCTTTCATAATTCTTTCCTTGTCTGTGTATTTTGTGAACTTAGTTATGATATGCCTTTGTGATGGTGGGTTTTTGTTGAATCTCATAGGAGTTCTCTGTGCTTTTAGGATTTTGATGTCTGTCCTTACCCAGATTATGAAAGTTTTCTACTATAATTTGCTCACATAACCCTTCTGCTTCTTTTTCTCTCTTTTGACCATCTGGGATTCCTATGATTTGAATGTTATTCCTTTTTAAATAAGTCACTGAGTTCTCTAAGTCTTGTATCATGTTCTTTGGCCTTTGTTTCCCTCTTTTTTTTCTGTTTCATTATTCTCCATAATTTTGTCTTCTATTTTGCTGATTCACTGTTCTGCTTTCCCCATCCTTGCCATCGTGGTATTCATTCGAAATTGCATCTGAATTATAGCATTTTTAATTTCATCATGACTATATTTTGTTTCTTTATCCCCACAGAAAGGGATTCTATGCTTTTTTTTTTTAACAGCTGGTATTCTTATTATCATGGTTCTATATTCTAGTCCAGACATATTGCTTATATCTGTGTTGGTTAAGCCTATGGCTGTCAGTTTTTCCTCTTTCTTTTGGGTGAATGCCTTCATTTTGTCATTTTGGAAGAAAAAAATAAAATAAAAAGAAAAATTAAAAAAAATAAAGGAAGCTAGATCCTAGGTATTTTATGGTCTTCTTGTTGAAATAATCTTGATGGATTATAGAAAAAAGGGAAAGAAAAGGGGAAAAAAGATAAAATTTTTAAAAATTAAAAAATTATATAATAAAATAGAATAAAAGGAAATAAAGAAAATAGAATAAGAAATTTAAAAAATAAAAAATACAGTAAAAATATAAAAATAATTTTTCTCTTTCATATCCATGAATGAGGAAGAAAAGAAAGGAAAAAAAGAAAAACAAAAAAGAAAAACTATTAAGCAAAAACAGAAGAAAAGAAAACTAACAAATAAATGAACCAGCAAAGAGTGAAACCTGAATGAAATCCCATCCAGTTTCCCATAGAACTGAAACTGTGAAGCCTTCCATAGTCAGTACACTAAACAGGTGGAGTGACTTGTGCTGGTCTTCTAGCGATGTGCTTGTAGGGTGTAGTTGGGTGGGGTCTGGTGTAACAGCTAGGTTGTCCACTAGGTGGCATTGCTTTGTTTACTGGGGTGGATCAGTGTGGCACTCAAGCGTGTGCACAGAAGAGATGGAAATGGCTTCACCCAGCTCCCCAGTATCTGGCACAGGAACTCTGAGCTCTAACCAACCCATGATCAAGAACCCCTCCTTTGTTTCAGGTCACTGTCCACTCCCTGCTTCTACCCTGTCCATGCCCAAGCTGTCCGCCTGCCAGGCAGCACCTCCCTCCAGACTTTTATCTCAGGTGGGGTTGTGTTTCAAAACCAGCTTCAGAGACCCCTGTGGCTTGGACCCACGCTAACTCTCTGGGGGAGGTTCTTGCTGAGCAATGTCCACATGCTGGCTTGTCCCCTAAAATGTTCCTGCGATCACACTGTAGCAGAGGTTCAGAGATTATGGCAGACCACGACACACAGCTGGCTCCATGTTTCACCGCACTCTGGTGTCTTTGTCCTAATACCAGCAAACACAGCTGCTATCTGGGGTCTGCTGGGACCATTGTCTGTGGAGAGGTCATATGGCCTCTACCAAATGCACTTCAAGTAGGGAAACTGCTTCTTCATCCTGTGGCATATGGAGCCCTCAGACTCCACTGCCTGCTCGTGGGGATTTACCCTACTTCCTCACCAGAGCATCACAAGGCACTGAGCTCTGAAACTTCAGACTCTGCCCTCCACTGTTTATAGAATCCTGGTGGTATTGAAACACTCTCCTTTCTTTCCATCAGTGGTTTGGGGAAACAGATTTCTTGTTCAGTCCCCTGTGAGTGTTTTCACTCTTTGTCTCTCTTTCTCTCCATCTACTTTTGGGGGAGTGCTTTTCTTGCACAAGCTTGATGCACCACACTCTCCCCCTTTCTCTTTCTTTGTTGCCTCTCTGCAAAAACAGCTCCCTACCCTCGGTGGCTTTTCTCTCCCCTGGTTCACCTCTCCACACCATGTACTTGCCAAGTTCATGTACTTCTCAAGTTATGCAGATAGTTGTGTTAATCCTCAGATCAGTTTCCTAGGTGTTCAAAATGGTTTGGTGCTGATCTAGCTGTGTTTCAGGGATGTGACAAGCTCAGGGTCTCCATGCTGCTCTGCCATCTTAACTCCCCCTCCTGATTTTCATTGTTTTTAAGTAACTTGCAATTTCTCTTGATTTTTCCTTGGATGAAAAGCTTACTTTAAATATTTATTTTTATTCTTAGTGTTTTCTTTAAATTTTTTTTTTATTTCTGAGATAGAGAGAGAGAGAGTGTGAGCAAGTGGGCGAGGGGCAGAGAGAGGGAGACACAATCCGAAGCAGCTTCCAGGCTCCAAGCTGTCAGCACAGAGCCCGACGTAGGGCTGGAACCCACGAACCATGAGATCATAACCTGAGCCAAAGTCGGACGCTTAACCGACTAAGACACCCAGGTGCCCCCATTTAATTTTATTCTTAAATTTAGGGTATTGAATAGTTTTTCTTTGCAAATATTCGCTACTGTTTTAGTCCAATGCCATTGTATTCTGAAATTTTGGCCTATAAAAGTGTTTTTATTTATTAAGATTTTATTTATTTAATTATGTGTGAAAAAAATTTGAATATTCCAGGAACATAAAAAGAGACTTCCTTCTCTTGCAGAGAAATACAGATATTGAAAAATTTATTAAGGAAGAGAGACAACAAGATCTATGTATATACACACATATTATTAAACTGTTGATAACCTCATTTTTATTTAGGTTCCCAGAACAAAGATTGAAAGAAGAATAAAGCATTCTGAGTACAGTTAGATATTTCTCTCTCTCTCTTTTTTACATATGTGATTATTATAAATTTATCTCAATTGCAGATTAAAAATTTTCATCTTCACAAAACATCACAAATATTGTGCTTGGTGCATTTTTCACTTGTGTTATAAATATGTGGCTGATATATATATATGTATATATATATATATATATATACACACACACGTATGTATACATGTATATGTATATATATATATATGTATGTATATATATGTATGTGTATATGTATATGTATATGTATATATGTATATATGTATATATGTATATGTATGTATATGTATGTATATATATATGTATATGAATATATATGTATATATACACGTATCTACGTATATCACCCTGATCACTTTTGGTTTTATTTGGTTTATTTTGATTCTATTTTAAATTTAGCAATTTCCTATATATATATATATTTTTTTTCTTAATTTGACCACAAATAACATATATTTGAATTTTTTTAAGTTTATTTATTTTGAGACAGAGTGTATGAGTGGGGGAGGGGCAGAGAGAGAGGAGGAGAGAGAAAAAATTTCAAGCAGGCTCTCTGCTGCCAGCACAGAGCCCAATATGGGGCTTGAATTCACAAAACCATGAGATCATGACCTGACCTGAAACCAAGTGTCAGATGCCTAACTGATTGAGCCCCCAGGAACCCCAGAATTTGTTTTTAATGGTATTTATAGAGCAGATACATCGTCTCTTTGCTTTCCATTTGTATATCTTTTCTTTTTTTTTAATTTTTTAAATTTTTTTATTTTTTTAAATATATGAAATTTATTGTCAAATTGGTTTCAATACAACACCTAGTGCTCATCCCAAAAGGTGCCCTCCTCAATGCCCATCACCCCCCCTCCCCTCCCTCCCAACCCCATCAATCCTCAGTTTGTTCTCAGTTTTTAAGAGTCTCTTATGCTTTGGCTCTCTCCCAGTCTAACCTCTTTTTTTTTTTTTTCCTTCCCCTCCCCCATGGGTTTCTGTTAAGTTCCTCAGGATCCACATAAGAGTGAAAACATATGGTATCTGTCTTTCTCTGTATGGCTTCTTTCACTTAGCATCACACTCTCCAGTTCCATCCACGTTGCTACAAAGGGCCATATTTCGTTCTTTCTCATTGCCATGTAGTACTCCATTGTGTATATAAACCACAATTTCTTTATCCATTCATCAGTTGATGGACATTTAGGCTCTTTCCATAATTTGGCTATTGTTGAGAGTGCTGCTATAAACATTGGGGTACAAGTGCCCCTATGCATCAGTACTCCTGTATCCCTTGGGTAAATTCCTAGCAGTGCTATTGCTGGGTCATAGGGTAGGTCTATTTTTAATTTTCTGAGGAACCTCCACACTGCTTTCCAGAGCGGGTGCACCAATTTGCATTCCCACCAACAGTGCAAGAGGGTTCCCGTTTCTCCACATCCTCGCCAGCATCTATAGTCTCCTGATTTGTTCATTTTGGCCACTCTGACTGGCGTGAGGTGATACCTGAGTGTGGTTTTGATTTGTATTTCCCTGATAAGGAGCGACGTTGAGAATCTTTTCATGTGCCTGTTGGCCATCCGGATGTCTTCTTGAGAGAAGTGTCTATTCATGTTTTCTGCCCATTTCTTCACTGGGTTATTTGTTTTTCGGGTGTGGAGTTTGGTGAGCTCTTTATAGATTTTGGATACTAGCCCTTTGTCCGATATGTCATTTGCAAATATCTTTTCCCATTCCGTTGGTTGCCTTTTAGTTTTGTTGGTTGTTTCCTTTGCTGTGCAGAAGCTTTTTATCTTCATAAGGTCCCAGTAATTCACTTTTGCTTTTAATTCCCTTGCCTTTGGGGATGTGTCAATTAAGAGATTGCTACGGCTGAGGTCAGAGAGGTCTTTTCCTGCTTTCTCCTCTAGGGTTTTGATGGTTTCCTGTGTCACATTCAGGTCCTTTATCCATTTTGAGTTTATTTTTGTGAATGGTGTCAGAAAGTGGTCTAGTTTCAACCTTCTGCATGTTGCTGTCCAGTTCTCCCAGCACCATTTGTTAAAGAGACTGTCTTTTTTCCATTGGATGTTCTTTCCTGCTTTGTCAAAGATGAGTTGGCCATACGTTTGTGGGTCTAGTTCTGGGGTTTCTATTCTGTTCCATTGGTCTATGTATCTGTTTTTTGCCAATACCATGCTGTCTTGAGGATTACAGCTTTGTAGTAGAGGCTAAAGTCTGGGATTGTGATGCCTCCTGCTTTGGTCTTCTTCTTCAAAATTACTTTGGCTATTCGGGGCCTGTTGTGGTTCCATATGAACTTTAGGATTGCTTGTTCTAGTTTTGAGAAAAATGCTGGTGCAATTTTGATTGGGATTGCATTGAATGTGTAGATAGCTTTGGGGAGTATTGACATTTTGACAATATTTATTCTTCCAATCCATGAGCAGGATATGTCTTTCCATGTCTTTATATCTTCTTCAATTTCCTTCATAAGTTTTCTATAGTTTTCAGCATACAGATCTTTTACATCTTTGGTTAGATTTATTCCCAGGTATTTTATGCTTCTTGGTACAATTGTGAATGGGATCAGTTTCTTTATTTGTCTTTCTGTTGCTTCATTGTTAGTGTCTAAAAATGCAACTGATTTCTGTACATTGATTTTGTATCCTGCAACTTTGCTGAATTCATGTATCAGTTCTAGCAGACTTTTGGTGGAGTCTATCCGATTTTCCATGTATAGTATCATGTCATCTGCAAAAAGTGAAAGCTTGACTTCATCTTTGCCAATTTGGATGCCTTTGATTTCCTTTTGTTGTCTGATTGCTGATGCTAGAACTTCCAGCACTATGTTAAACAACAGCGGTGAGAGTGGGCATCCCTGTCGTGTTCCTGATCTCAGGGAAAAAGCTCTCAGTTTTTCCCCATTGAGGATGATGTTAGCTGTGGGCTTTCCATAAATGGCTTGTATGATGTTTAAGTATGTTTCTTCTATCCCAACTTTCTCAAGGTTTTTATTAAGAAAGGGTGCTGGATTTTGTCAAAGGCCTTTTCTGCATCGATTGACAGGATCATATGGTTCTTATCTTTTCTTTTATTAATGTGATGTATCACGTTGATTGATTTGTGAATGTTGAACCAGCCCTGCATCCCAGGAATGAATCCCACTTGATCATGGTGAATAATTCTTTTTATATGCTGTTGAATTCGATTTGCTAGTATCTGATTGAGAATTTTTGCATCCATGTTCATCAGGGATATTGGCCTGTAGTTCTCTTTTTTTACTGGGTCTCTGTCTGGTTTAGGAATCAAAGTAATACTGGCTTCCTAGAATGAGTCTGGAAGTTTTCCTTCCCTTTCTATTTTTTGGAATAGCTTGAGAAGGATAGGTATTATCTCTGCTTTAAATGTCTGGTAGAACTCCCCTGGGAAGCCATCTGGTCCTGGACTCTTATTTGTTGGGAGATTTTTGATAACCAATTCAATTTCTTCGCTGGTTATGGGTCTGTTCAAGCTTTCTATTTCCTCCTGATTGAGTTTTGGAAGAGTGTCGGTGTTTAGGAATTTGTCCATTTCTTCCAGGTTGTCCAATTTGTTGGCATATAATTTTTCATAGTATTCCCTGATAATTGTTTGTATCTCTGAGGGATTGGTTGTAATAGTTCCATTTTCATTCATGATTTTATCTATTTGGGTCATCTCCCTTTTCTTTTTGAGAAGCCTGGCTAGAGGTTTGTCAATTTTCTTTATTTTTTCAAAAAACCAACTCTTGGTTTCATTGATCTGCTCTACAGATTTTTTAGATTCTATATTGTTTATTTCTGCTCTGATCTTTATTATTTCTCTTCTTCTGCTGGGTTTGGGGAGTCTTTGCTGTTCTGCTTCTATTTCCTTTAGGTGTGCTGTTAGATTTTGTATTTGGGATTTTTCTTGTTTCTGGAGATAGGCCTGGATTGCAATGTATTTTCCTCTCAGGACTGCCTTCGCTGTGTCCCAAAGCGTTTGGATTGTTGTATTTTCATTTTCGTTTGTTTCCATATATTTTTAAATTTCTTCTCTAATTGCCTGGTTGACCCACTCATTCTTTAGTAGGGTGTTCTTTAACCTCCATGCTTTTGGAGGTTTTCCAGACTTTTTCCTGTGGTTGATTTCAAGCTTCATAGCATTGTGGTCTGAAAGTATGCATGGTATAATTTCAATTCTTGTATACTTATGAAGGGCTGTTTTGTGACCCAGTATATGATCTATCTTGGAGAATGTTCCATGTGCACTCGAGAAGAAAGTATATTCTGTTGCTTTGGGATGCAGAGTTCTAAATATATCTGTCAAGTCCATCTGATCCAATGTGTCATTCAGGGCCCTTGTTTCTTTATTGACCATGTGTCTAGATGATCTATCCATTTCTGTAAGTGGAGTGTTAAAGTCCCCTGCAATTACCACATTCTTATCAATAAGGTTGCTTATGTTTATGAGTAATCGTTTTATATATTTGGGGGCTCCGGTATTCGGCGCATAGACATTATTCGGTGGATAGACCCTGTAATTATTATATAATGCCCTTCTTCATCTCTTGTTACAGCCTTTAATTTAAAGTCTAGTTTGTCTGATATAAGTATGGCTACTCCAGCTTTCTTTTGGCTTCCAGTAGCATGATAAAGAGTTCTCCATCCCCTCACTCTCAATCTAAAGGTGTCCTCAGGTCTAAAATGAGTCTCTTGTAGACAGCAAATAGATGGGTCTTGTTTTTTTATCCATTCTGATACCCTATGTCTTTTGGTTGGCGCATTTAATCCATTTACATTCAGTGTTATTATAGAAAGATATGGGTTTAGAGTCATTGTGATGTCTGTATGTTTTATGCTTGTCGCGATGTCTCTGGTACTTTGTCTCACAGGATCCCCCTTAGGATCTCTTGTAGGGCTGGTTTAGTGGTGACAAATTCCTTCAGTTTTTGTTTGTTTGGGAAGACCTTTATCTCTCCTTCTATTCTAAAGGACAGACTTGCTGAATAAAGGATTCTCGGCTGCATGTTTTTTCTGTTCAGCACGTTGAAGATCTCGTGCCAATCCTTTCTGGCCTGCCAAGTAAAAGAGAGATCAGTCAGGAGTCTTATAGATCTTCCTTTATATGTTAGGGCACATTTATCCCTTGCTGCTTTCAGAATTTTCTCTTTATCCTTGTATTTTGCCAGTTTCACTATGATATGTCGTGCAGAGGATGGATTCAAGTTACGTCTGAAGGGCGTTCTCTGTGCCTCTTAGATTTCAATGCCTTTTTCCTTCCCCAGTTCAGGGAAGTTCTCAGCTATAATTTTTCAAGTACCCCTTCAGCACCTTTTCCCTCTCTCTTCCTCCTCTGGGATACCAATTATGCGTATATTATTTCTTTTTAGTGCATCACTTAGTTCTCTAATCTTCTCCTCATACTCCTGGATTTTTTTATCTCTCTTTTTCTCAGCTTCCTCTTTTTCCATTACTTTATCTTCTAGTTCACCTATTCTCTCCTCTGCCTCTTCAATCCGAGCCGTCGTCGTTTCCATTTTGTTTTGCATTTCCTTTATAGCGTTTTTCAGCTCCTTCTGACTGTTCCTTAGTCCCTTGATCTCTGTAGCAAGAGATTCTCTGCTGTCCTCTATACTGTTTTCAAGCCCAGCGATTAATTTTATGACTATTATTCTAAATTCACTTTCTGTTATATTATTTAAATCCTTTTTGATCAGTTCATTAGCTGTGGTTATTTCCTGGAGATTCTTCTGAGGGGAATTCTTCCGCTTGGTCATTTTGGATAGTCCCTGGAGTGGTGAGGACCTGCAGGGCACTTCCCCTGTGCTGTGGTGTATAACTGGAGTTGGTGGGCGGAGTCGCAGTCAGACCTGATGTCTGCCCCCGGCCCACCGCTGGGGCCACAGTCAGACTGGTGTGTGCCATCTCTTCCCGTCTCCTAGGGGCGGGATTCACTGTGGGGTGGCGTGGCCTGTCTGGGCTACTTACACACTGCCAGGCTTATGGTGCTGGGGATCTTGCGTATTAGCTGGGGTAGGTAGGCAAGGTGCACGGGGGCAGGAGGGGCAGGCTTAACTCGCTTCTCCTTAGGTGATCCACTTCAGGAGGGGCCCTGTGGCAGCGGAGGGAGTCAGACCCACTGCCGGAGGCTTGGCTCTGCCGAAGCATAGGGTTGGATGTTTGCGCGGAGCGAGCAAGTTCCCTGGCAGGAACTGGTTCCCTTTGGGATTTTGGCTGGGCGATGGGCGAGGGAGATGCGCTGGCGAGCGCCTTTGTTCCCCACCAAACTGAGCTCTGTCGTCCTGGGTCTCAGCAACTCTCCCTCCCGTTGTCCTTCAGGCTTCCCGCTTTCAGAGCAGAGCTGTTAACTTATGACCTCCCAGATGCTAAGTCTTGCTTGCTGTTGGAACACAGTCCGTCAGGCCCCTCCGCTTTTGCCAGCCAGACTAGGGGGCTCTGCTTGGCCGGCAGGCCGCCCCTCCGCCCCGGCTCCCTCCTGCCAGTCCGTGGAGCGTGCACCGCCTCTCCGCCCTTCCTACCCTCTTCAGTGGGCCTCTCGTCTGTGCTTGGCCCCAGAGACTCCATTCTGCTAGTCTCCTGGCAGTTTTCTGGGTTATTTAGGCAGGTGTAGGTGGAATCTAAGTGATCAGCAGGACGCACGGTGAGCCCAGCATCCTCCTAAGCTGCCATCTTTTCTGATCTTGTATATCTTTTCAAAAATTTGTTTTATCTTTTAGGTATTTCCTGTGCATCTCCATTCTTTTAATATTTTTTCTCCATTATTATGATACAATGATAATGCCTAGTATTTTATTTAAAGTAGTGCTTATTTTTAATTTTTACAGATATATCATTAAGCCTGTATGTTATCATTTTATCAGTTTTAAGGGTGAATTAGCAACTGTAGGATTTCAGATTATTTAAGATGTGCAATTAAATAGTTTTACTTCAAATCTTCCTTTTCTTTCCCCAAACACTTCCTAATCACTGTAAACATAACCGGGAGTTCCAGATTGAGACTGTCCCTATTGTGTTAGATAGTTTCTTCATATATTATCTTTGTTTTTGTTCTTTATGTTTTGTTTGTTTGTTTTTTGCTTGTTACAAACAAGCAACTGAAGGCTTCAAAACTGATTTCACAGAATTTATTTAGAACAAGTCTTCTCCACTGTGGCACTATTGGCATTCAGGGCCAGATAATTCTTTGTCATAGGGAGCTGTCCTGGGCATTGTACAATATTTTTCAACCTCCCTCTACTTGTAACAAAAATGTCTGCAGACTTTGCCAATGGTCCTCTGGACGTAATAGCACCACAGATTAAGACTTTATCTTTATTTTAGTTAATTTTAGCAGTCTAGTACTTTTGCATTTATCATTTCTGTTTTCTATAATCCATGTTTCAAGTCAGTTCAGTATTATTTTCCAGAAGGAGCTTATTAGATATATGCCCTGCACTTTGTTTATATAACAATATTTTTCTGTTACATTTATTCATGAACACTAATTTGTCTGGGTGTACAATTTAAGGGGTAAACTTGTGTAACTGTTTACAGTTATACAATCACAGCAGAGCTTTTATTCTCATCATAAAATTTTCCACTTCCTCGTTGCACCCACCCATAGCCCCAGACATTCTTTGGTCTCTTTGATCTGCCTTCAGTCACTATAATATTGGTTTTATAGAACTGTATTTGGAATCATGAAGTATACCATCTTTGTGCTTGGCTCTTCACTTGCAATACTATTATGGAATCCATCCATCTTGTTACATGTATTAATGTTGTATTTCCTTTTATTTCCGAGTATTATTCCATTGTATGGCTATGCTATAATTTGTTTATGCATTTACCACTTATGGGCATGTATGCTTGCTTCCTTATTTTGGCTATGACATGTCCACATCTTTGGATGGGCAAATGAGTTCATTTGTCTTGGGTAAATACCTAGGAAGGGAATTGCTGGAAATATGGCAAGCAAATGTTTACCTTTATAATATATCACCATACCGCTTTCCAAAGTGGCTGTGTCACCTGCATTCACATTTAATCTACAAATTTCCGGTCAGTTCATATGCTCACCCATGGTTGGTATGTATAACAGTATCTCATTGCTTTTCTAATTTATAATTTTGTTATGAATATTGATGTTAAGCATTTTTCCAATGCCTATTAGCCATTTATATAGAGATCTATATTTTTAAAATTTGAAGTATATGTTCAAGTAGTTGCTTTTTAAAAAAAAAATGTTTGAGAGAGAGAGAGTATGAATAGGGGAGGAGCAGAAAGAGAGGGAGACACAGAATCCAAAGCAGGCTCCAGGCTCTGAGCTGTCAGTACAGAGACCAACGCAGGGCTTGAACCCAAGAACCACAAGATCATGACCTGAACAGAAGTTGGGCACTTAACCAACTGAGCCACCCAGGCACCCCTATTTTTAAAATTAGATTATCTTCTTATCATTGAGTTGTAAAACTTCTGCGTATATTCTGGATTTAAGCTCTTTGTTGGATATATGTTTTCCAAAATTTTCTCCAAGTGTACTTGCCCTCTTAATAATGTCTTCCACTGTGTAAAATGCTTTAATTTCTTGAATTCTCTTTCACTATTTTTTTTCTATTGTGATGTGCTTATTTTGCTGTCTTTGAAAAATTTTTGTTTAACTCAATATTACAAAAATTTTCTTCTATAGTCTTCAAAATACAAACTCGTTGGGGCACCTGGGTGGTTCAGTCAGTTGAGCGTCCGACTTCGGCTCAGGTCATGACTTCACGGTTTGTGAGTTCGAACCCCATGTTGGGCTCTGTGTTGACAGCTTGGAGCTTAGAGCCTGCTTCATATTCTGTCTCCCTCCCCCTCTGTTCCTCCCCTGCTCATGCTCTGTCTCTGTCTCTCAAAAACAAATAAACATTAAGAAAAAAAAGATCTCTTTTATTGTTTATTAGCCTGGATTGATGATCAAGCTAGCACCTGTTGGTGTGGGGACTTCATTCTATTTCTCTGTAAATCCAATTCTTTTTAACAAAATATATTTTTAGTGTATCTACTTCATTTGCTCACCCAATGCCATAGGGTTTATTTCTTGGATACAGAAGAATATAAATCAAGGATAGAGCCATGGACTACAGACCTAAGTGTAGAATCCAGGATTTAGGCTGCGTCGACCCTCATGTGGACATAATATAAAAGCAAGATTTAAGAAATGACTCCTTCAATTGCAGGCAGGCAAATACAAGAAAGAGACTCAAGAATCAGAAGGTCAGAGCTATGCTGAAGTAGCAACTTCCTGTCTGGTTTCAAATATCAGATGTTGGTTCTCTATTATGGGTGAAGAAAGGATGGAGAAAAAGAGGAAGTCTTCTCCCTCAGTTGTTTCTCCAAGAAGGAAGCCTGTGTGTCTTTCCAGTCCATATTCTACTGCATTGCAGGAGTAATAGGAAGGAGTTGCTTATGGATTTGGTACATAGTGTTCAAATTTACTGTGTGCTTAATTAATTTTTATTTCTTTTTTAAAAATGTATTCATTTGGATTGCTTGGCTTAGCTAGAGTATTGACTCACCACTTTCTGGGGGGCCTGACCAATTTATTTCAGATGTTAATGCAACAGAGTCTTCTTTCCAATTTGGTGTCTAAACTAAGTGAAGCCTAGGCCAGTTATACCATGTACAGAGCATGTGTACCTGGCAATTTCTACTGATATTAGCATTAGCAGCATGTATGTTTCTGTGTTTTACAAGTATCTACAACTCAAGCCACTATATTTTTAGTTATTCTGGACCTAAGAATAATAGCTTACACTTTAGTAAAGTGGGAAACTCAGAAAGAAAAGCTAAGGTACTTTTTAATTGTTGTTTTTCAAGTTAGTGCTTTAGTTACTTACGTGGAAAATCTTTTGGAGAGGACTGTTGGGTGTGTTTTTGTAGTGTCTGTGTTTTCAGGTTATGCTGATATATCCAACCAACTGCTGACAATTGGATTATGAACTTTGAGAGAGAATTCTTAGTGTTTCAGTGCATAACCATAGTAGTTGAAATCATGAAGAGGTGCATGGCATTGCCAACTGACAAGAATGTAATAAAGAATAGAATATTTGTGCAAATGTATATATTTTGGGACATGCAAATAAGTACTGCAAGCAAATGGAATATGAAAAGGTAGATTTAGAAGTGGAAGAAAAACTGGGTATGTACACTGTATTGAAATATAAATGTGAGCATTAAGAGAGAGAAAGAGAGAGATGCTGTCGATTGGACAAACCAGGCAAATGAGAAAAAGTTGTGTATGAAACTTGATCTGTATTGGTTATTGGAACTAGATTATTATTATATTGTGGAATGTCCTGAAAAGAATTAAAAGTATGATATAGTGAATAATATTATTGCATGCAGGCTTCCTCTATAATAAAAATTGAAATAACTATTAGCTTTGTTTATGTCAGAAAATTTCAGACAGTTTTCAAATTTTATGGTGTAAAACATTTTAGTGCTCATGGTTGACAAAGAGTCAGCATCTGGGAAGCTCTAAACAACAAGGAACATATATATCTGTGGTTATGTTTACTTTCACAGAGGAAGACCTTATACAATGTTTTCACCCCGCTTTTGCTTTCAATATAAAGTAGCTCTTGACTACATCAAAGCTGATCACCTTGTCTTGCTCATGGTTAGGCTAGCTTCAAATCCTTTCCACAAATAAGTTTTAAGCTCTGTTCTTTCTGCTGACATTTTCGTACATTGCCATAGTACAGCAGATGGCTGAGGATTCTAATCAAGAGATTTTGTACAAATCAACAAAAATCTCTGGCCAGAATCTGTAGTTATTGAGGGAAAAAAAAACATCCAGAACCATATGTTCCAGTATCCTGCATACTACTCGGATAGGAAGTTTGCACATCATTTAATCATACTGTTCCATATTACATTATAATCCTTCACTGTGTCAGCAGCTCAGTGCTTAATGCGGCTAAAGTCAGCCTCCTTTGCATTAAGAACTGCATAGGTTTTTAAATACAACATCCTATCTCTTCCTGCCGACTATGGTTCAATATGCCCATAGTGACATAACATAACATATAGCTATGGTTTTCAAGTTTTATCTCTTACTTGGATTTAAGATAAATGAAACTCAGCATGCGTTATTTTCAAAGCATAAAATACGTTATGATATTTTTAATGAGCAAATGCATGATTCAGGTCAAACTCTAATGTGAGCTGATTTGAAGACAATTACAGTTTTTCTTATAGTCAAGATTAGGGCCTGAGCATGTATATTATAAGAATCCAACAGCAGCTTTAAATGAATTTGACTTTGTGAGAAATAGACTTAAATGCAGCTGAAACATAAATCTATGATTATAGCTTAATTTGCATGTAATGTTATGTAATTGCTGTAGTGCAATGAGACAGTGTTATTATATAGCAACTTGTATGTGATAGTTTGTCTGCTCAAATAGCTCCAACACTTTTTTTTAAGTGACCTTTAATAGAAGTCAATTTCAAAGCATTTATACATTGAAACTTGCATTTGAACCTGTTTTCCTCCTACATATCTTAAATTAACAACATACTATCAAAGGTACACATAAATTTCAATCTATCCATAATCTAAATTTATAACCCAGTGCCTTCCTAGAAGTTGCATCATGATTTAGTTCTTGTAAGCAGATGATGCTTTCCCATAAAGACAATTATAAAATTGCAAGAGTTTGCATTCCTCACACATTTCTCTATATAAAATTATAAAGAAGATCAATCGTATGCTCTTAAAGATGCAGCAACTATAGCTTTTGCAGGTATCTGGAATAGTGAAATTTGGTATAAGTTCCATGAAATGGACATACATATATTAGAAAGGTTATACAAACCTTATACAAGGTTTCCCATATACTTTAATAGTATGCATAAAGGAAAACTGCTACACTTCTATCATAAATTTGACCAGAGTATACATGTTATGATAAATATAAGCATCAATTAATAATGCCCTAGTTCTCCTACAGATGCCCTTTATAAAATTATTTGTTTACCCATGTAAAAATAAATGCTGTTCAAGGAAGTTTGAACTGATTCCCATTTTCCTCTAAGTAAATGTTCTCCTACTGGAAGAAGCTTTCAGCTTCTTTCAGCTGACCTTATATTAATCTAAAGGTATTCAATAAATATTTTATGATTGGTCATAATGGCTTCACTCTTATCCCCCTCCCCAATATTTACAGGTAAAGAAAAGCCTAACATATATTTATTCCAAATCCGCCTTCATTATTTAGTTAAAACTTTTAAGGATACTATTTGAACACATATAGGTCTTATGAGTACAATCGCTGTTAAAAAGAACTCTGAGGGGCGCCTGGGTGGCGCAGTCGGTTAAGCGTCCGACTTCAGCCAGGTCACGATCTCGCGGTCCGTGAGTTCGAGCCCCGCGTCGGGCTCTGGGCTGATGGCTCGAGCCTGGAGCCTGTTTCCGATTCTGTGTCTCCCTCTCTCTCTGCCCCTCCCCTGTTCATGCTCTGTCTCTCTCTGTCCCAAAAATAAATAAACGTTGAAAAAAAAAAAAAGAACTCTGATATATTTCTTTATATATATTTTATATATTTCCTTACACAAATCTCTTTATATATACTTATAAACAGTAAAAACATCACAAAGTTATTCAGAAACTTTCAAGATATAATCACTTTCTCCATACACACACACACACACACACACACACACAATTAAAAAGATTATATTGCATTCTCCATCAGACACAATTGAGAAAAATGATAAAAATAAAGGTAAACTGAGATATGTGTTAATTAGGCATCAGTAAAGAATGGAGAGACATGAAGAGCAATAATCACACGTTACAAGCATTATTCTCCTATGAGCTGGAAACCACTATTGTCTCCTTCTTTTCTTACAGTCACATGATTGGAGCAGTGTGGCATTGACTAACAGCTTCTAAAACACCTAGTAATGCCTCATTGTTTAAGTAGACACAAGAATCAGTAGATATTAAGGAAAAATCTGTCACTTGAAAGACCAAGAGCAAATCAACAGATAGAAAAATAACTTGAAAGAAGCAGAGAAGGACTAACAGGGAGGTGAACACTGGGTGTAAAGCAATGGGATTATTAATCTTGTCAGATCTTAGGTCAAGTACAAAAAATATAGGGGACAAGAAAATGATAGTGAGAAGAGGACCAATCAGAGAATGAGAGATACCTTTGAATTTAACATATTATAAAAATTGTAATTTAACCAGATGGTTTGGAAAACAAACTTGTGCCCCATCTCTCAGAAAATAAAGCAAAAAAAAAAAGGGGGGGGGGAAGGGAAAAAATTGGAGAAATTATATTTTAAAAATTAGGTGATCAGTCAGTAAGCCCAATATCTGAATATAATTGCCAGATGGACAGAATAGAGAATACAGAGGGGATAAACTTATGAAAATATTTTAGAAATGGATGGAATTTAAAGACTCGAATTACTGGATTAAAATATTCTATTAAATGAAAAGCACAATGGAAGAAAATAAATTTTCACCAAGTTACAGAGTTGTAATATTTTGATAATATTACAATATGTAATATTGTAATATTTTCAACATTAAGGAAGAAAAGGTGAGTAACTAAATAAAATGTCTATATATCTCTCAAACATTTTGCTATATTTGAAAGAAATTAATATTATTAATGATTATTCTGTGACCATTGATGTAAACCACAGTTGTCCAGGCAAACCAAGTGAAGGTGATTGATCACCCTGTATATTAAACACCCATAATTAGAAAAGTTTTTTTTGTTTACAGAAATGCTAGCAGACAAAAAAAAAGTGAGGAAATGTCATCAAAATGTTAAGAAAAAATATCTTATAAGTTTATTTCTCTTAACATGAAAATAAGTGTGAGAGTAAAATTTGCAGAAGGGGTCTTGATAACATAAAGACCATAGGTCAATTTATTAAGGGTCACTTTTGTCAAAGTAAAGGCTACACTTCAGTAAGTAAGTAGCAAATGAATTAAAATAGAGAAAAAGAGAACGGTATCTTTTTACCCTAGAAGTTCAGTTATGTGACCAAGTGAATGTTATAAGAACAGGAGTGGACATAGAATTGAGGACTAATTTTGGGTTTTGTTTTTGTTAAATAAAAAGTTGAGTGTACTTTTTATCCAGTAGGAAGAGAATCTGAATGGTAAATAATAATAATAGAGGAGAAATAAGAGATAAAGAAATGATAGAGGAAAATCCATGAAGGGAAACAGGAATATACTATCTAAAGTACAAGGGGGGAAATAAACATTGGACAGGATTTGTAGCATTTCATTTCTTTCACTGAAACAGCAAAAAAATGAAGCAAGAGTTGTAAAAACTGGTAAAAGATTTGAAGGTTAAAATAAAAATTGGTAATTCTTGCCTCATGGGTTCACTTGTGGAATAAGACATGAATTCCACTGCTTGTAAAGATGGGCATGGAGAGAAATGATAGGAGTTATCAGCCTCAAGAATTTTATTTTAAGGCAGGTCTACAATCAGCAAATGCTCACAGGTTTTCCTTTTACATGTACAAATGTCTTTATTTTGACTAAATGTTTGAAAAAAACAGTTCTGCTGGTTACAAGATTCTGCACTGTGAATATGTCAGCCCACTACCTTGTTGGGTTCCATTTTTTCTGATGAGAGGTCACTTGTTAATCTTACTGTGGCTCCCTTCTATATAATGAGTAGTTTCCTCTTACTGGTTTCAAGATTTTCTCTTTATCTTTGGCTTTCAACTATTTGACTATGTGTCTGGGTGTGGCTCTCTTTGTTTTTATCCAGTTTGCAGTTTATTGAAATTCTTGAATGTAGGTTAAAAGAATGCTTTTCATTTACATTTACAATGTTTTCCGCCGTTTTTTCTTTGAACAGTTTTTTCTGTCTCTTTCTCTTTCTTCTCTCATTCTACCACTGCCACTATGTATCTGTTGGTATACTTAATGGTATTTGATATTTCTCTGAGGCTCTGTTTATTTTTCTCTCTGTTCTTCAGGTTGTATAATCTCTATTGATCTATCTTAAGTCCATTTATTTCTTCTGCCAGCTCAGATATACTGGTGAGCACTTTTTGCAAATTTTCATTTTAGTTATTGCAATTTTCAACTCTATAATTTCCATCTCATTCTTTTTAAAGATAATTTATATCTCTTTATTGATATTCTCTATTTTGTGAGTCATTTTCATTATACTTCCCTTTAGTCATTAAAACATGATTTGCTTTATTTCTTTGAACATATCTATAATAGTTGCTTCATATTCTTTGCTAATTCCAACATCTAGACCACTCAAAAACATTCTCTCTTTCCCTTCTCCCCCCCCTCTCTCTCATATGTATATGTGTGTGCCAAAATTTCCTATTTTTTGTTGAAAATTCAACACTTTTTATAATATATTGAAGCAATTCTGAATCTGATCCACTCTACTTCTGAGACTTGTTTTTTGCTGTTTCTTTGTTGAGTGACTTAATTGGACTGATTCTATAAAGTTTACTTCTCTGGCTCTGTGCTTCTTTTGATGTCTGTATTCTGATTTTTCCCCCTTGTTTGTATTTTTCATTCTGGCTTCCTCGGTCACTTCTGGGTTAGCATAGCTGAGTGATCAGCATTAATTGGCCAGTAGTTGAGCTTAAGTCTTCTGTTCCCATAAAATCTTCAACACTTACTATTGGATCTGTGTGTGGCCTGAACTGATTTCAAAGTTGAGGAAACTTACTAATTGCAACAGTTTTAGTCCCATAGTTTAGTTCTAATAATAGCACAGAAACAGACTTGAACAGGTAAATAGTTTTTCAGATACTTGGATAAGTATGATTTTAGCAGGGTCTTCTTTGACTATCTCTTTCCCCAAATTGCCTTTTAAACTTCTGGCTATCTATTTTTAGTGGTAACACAGCGCTGTTAGCCTCCTTTGGTTGTTAGCCACCTGAATGGGGAATAGTAAGAGTGGGGAGAATGAGCAACACAAATTTGCTGCTACTACCCACCCAAAATTAATTATTCACAGCAGGGACTTAAGGGAGATGGGGACCAGTGTAGATAATTCTCTACTGAGTCTGTCCTCAATAGCTCTTTCACAACACAGACATGGAAAGAATGGGCTTCATCAGCTCTTGGTTTTGCCCATACCACCCAGAATTAATCCTCTATTATAGGAAACTGTGGGGACTAGATGTTGCCTTGGCTCAAATGCCACAGCCTCCCACCTGAGTCTTACTCAGTTTCTGTTTGTTGTATGCTTTTTGGCCAATTTCCAGTTTGTCTTGCAAAATTGTGACCTGGCTGACTGATGTTTCTGTGGGAGATAGGATTCATTCCCCCAACTCATTAAATGGTCATTCCAGATATCCTACCCTTCATGATAGGGGATTTGAGGAAGGAAGAAAAGTGGACAAGGTGGAATTAATAGATAGAAATTCCAGAAACAAAAAAAAAAGTGGATAACAATTGAGCCATAAAGAAGACCTTGAATTTAGAGACTGAAATTTTAGTGAAACAATTTCAGAGGTAATATATTTCATTTTCTAGGAGTAATCAGTATTCTGGGTTAAAGAATGTATCTATAAGATACACAGATTAATTTTTGATTTGAAAGGGCATAGATCTATCAGAAAATTTTCAGGAAAAGGACATGTATGATATATATAAGCATAAATTAATGAACTAAGGTACTAACGTTAAGAAAATAACATAAATAAGAAGGATGTGGGAAGATTGACCAGGAATAAAATTGTGAAGACATATGTGACCTCAGGAATCCCAGTGTAATTATTTTGGAGGAATTCCAGTTTGTCTTCAGAGATATTCCAGAAGTAAAGTGACTTTCAGTTAATGAGAAATCTCATGATATGTCCTTTAGGGTAACAACTGCTGCTGTCATTCCAAGATGCATGCCACTGCACATGAAGTCATCAAGGAATTATGCAGCTAAGTTTTTTTGGTATTAAATTATCCAAAGGCCTTAATGACCATTTCCTTCTTTCCAAATCTCCATAATTTCTTTAGCTCATATAATTTCTTGCGTCTTTCAGATCATACTGCTGTAACACCAAATCACTTTACACTGCAGTTAGGCAATTTACAAGGCAAGAGTATAGTATTCTGTCATTTATCATCTTTGCATGTCAGTCACTCACTTTGAAAGTCTGCTTTGCGTTGCATTGGAGAAGAGAGCCCAGAAGCTATCTTTACCAGGTCCTCTATTCTATAGTTCCAGAGTAACTCTAAAAATATTTTAAAGATAGGAAGAAGAAAAGCTATTTTTCTTGAGAATTCACAGTGCTAGCACAGCGGCTTCTCAGTCTTTGTAAGCACAAATTTTCCGACACCTATTAAAGGGGTAGTGGGGTTTTCCCAGCAACTTATGAAAAGCTGCTTGAATGTTTCACAACAAAGTCATCAAATGATTATTTCCCTTCTTGACCTTCACTCTCCCAGCTCTCTACATATGTGTGAGTCCAGCATTAGATCTATGTTAAACTCCTTTATTTTTGTAAGACTTTTAATAGATTTGTGTTTCTAGCAACTTCCAGAGTGACATAAAGGATACTTACAGACAGGGTCATTGTGTCAAAATATGTATCACATATTAGTTCAGTTATTACAAATTGATAGACTTGTTTCTTTCACAGAGCTTAAGACATCGCTGCCAGAAATGGTTAGGGCTACATATTCAGCATCTACATCAAGTTTCTCATTAAAGTAAACAACAAAAACACCCTAAGAGAAGTACCTATTTTTCCAGCTTGATCATGTGGAGTACCTGGAAATTCCCAGTAAAGTTATATTATGCTAGTGGGCATAGAATCAACTTCCTAAAAGAAGGAAATCCTTTCCAATGGAAGGTAGATAGACAACGCAACACATGGTCATTAAAACAACATATTTTCTTAAGTAACACAATTGAGAGACACATATAGAGTTAAGAGAACACACTCTGTAACCAGATAGGCTGTTTGATTTTTGTCTTTGTACTATATTAGCAGTTTCTTAACCACTGAATATTTCTTCATCAGTAAGCCACAGCAAATAATAGTACTTCATAGGGTTGTTGTAAAAGATGAAAAGTATTTATATATATAATATATTGAGGATAGTTCTTGGGGTACAAAAAAAGCACAATCAATGTTAGGCAAAAACTAAAATTCTAGTTGTTATTTTAATCTGAAATCTAAAGTTTTCTGTAACTTATGACCAATGCAATTATGAAACTATAACAGTAACGTGACTTTTGCTTGTTTGTTTGTTTGGATGTCCAATCCTTAGGCTAGATCTTGTTCTAGACTTTCGAACAGATAACACAATTTCAATACATATGAAGAATATGAGTTTCCTATGATGCTTTTGCTTGGTTAACTACACTCCCACCCCATCTCCACTGGACTCATGTATCACTGGGAATTAAACAGATTCTCAGAAACCTAGAATTTCTTTTTGCAAGTAGATAGCTGAGGACCTGCTAAAAATCCTCCACAAGATGAACCTCAGTCACATAAACCTCTGACATTTTGAATATGTCATTATCTATTCTAAGATTTAGCTATTTTCTCTTTCTCTCCTTGCATTGTCTGATGTGGGATAGTTCAAACAGAAGAGAAAACACCAACGCAATAAATTTAACTGAGGTGACATTCACATTCCTTCTAGTCTTGGCTAAATTTAAGTTTGCATGGACAATGCTAAAAGCATCACATTTTATTCCTCTGGTAGCTGGCACATGTTTTTCACTTTGATTTTAAAATATGCCACAATTTCAAAAATGTTAAAATAGGAAATATATATTTTGGAATAAAAAAGACAATACTTTCACAGTAATCTTATTTGGTTTCATATCTGCAGTCTACACTAAGCAAAAATTGCTTGATGAAAGGACAGAGCAACTAATTGTGAGGTTGAATTTAAGATAAATAACTCTAGAAAGAAATAATGGATTATCTGATGAAATGTAAAAGCTGAAATTAAGAGCCACATCACAGAGATATAAATTAGTTTAGGGAAACCAAATGTAACTACAATACAACAGATATAATAGAGTATATAAATTCATATTTTATCGTAATACCTCCCAGAGTCCAGACCTCCAAATATTATCACATTAGTAATTAGGGTTTCAACATGTGAGTTTTGAGGGCATACAGATATTCAGTCCAGTGTGTGTGTGTGTGTGCGTGTGTGTTTATGAATTAGCATCAAAACTGTATAAAAGCTTATAAGAAGGAATCTATCATGACAAAAATACAGAATCAAAGTTCATGTATTTGTAATCTGGACCTAAATGACACACCTCAAGTTCTATGGACTTGATGTCTATGTCCTTTCAAAATTCATTTGTTGAAACCAGAATTCTCAGGTAGGCTTATATTAGATCATTAGATCCTCACCATAGGATTAATACATTTATTAAAAAAGAGGAGGAGAAAAGGGATTTGTGGCAACACAGAAAGAACAAACTAGGCAGAGATATCTCATCAGAACCTAACTGTGCAGGCACCTTGATATCGCACTTCCCAGCCTCCTGAGAGAAATAAATCTCTGTTGTTTAGGCCACCTAGTTGTGATATACTATAATAACAGCCTGAAGTAAGACATCAAGTAATAATGAAAACATAAGAATCTTAAAACAGACCTAAAATATCACCCATATAACCTAAGAGTGACTTTCTTCATAAGGCTCATCCTGGGCATGTTTCATAACATATTGTCCAAGTAACTTTCTGGAATTGTCTTCAAATTAGTTCCAAAGGTTGTATTTTTACATTTTATATTTTCTTAAAATACTATCACTCAGTAGATTTTCTTCTTTTTCCATGAATCCTAAAAAGGGACTTACACAGTAGCTTTTTTTTATTACTAATTCTTACTGAGTTCATTATCCACCATATTTTATTATTTTAAAGAATTTATGTTACCTAATCCAATGATAGAGTCGATGTTTAAGATATACTTTTTTATTTAGTACACCCATCTTCTTTAAATAACACATTTTGCAAGAACACACGATAGAGCTTCTCAACTTTCAGTTAGAGAAATCAAAGAAGCATTAAAAAAGAGGCTTATCATGAAAAAACACAGAATAAACATTGGTCTATTAGGGACTTGACACAATGAATGATAATCAGCAGCACACTGCTCATTGATTTTAATATTCTTGGCCGTATCAGCGCTTATAGAAACTAAATTATTTTGTTCTCAAAAAAAATTTTAGTCTAATGTTGAAGAGAATGTGTCATTCATTGAGAATTGTGATTCTCCTCTTCAGCTCTGGGTAGAATGCTTCTGGAATGCAAAATGAGAGTTCACAAAAACTGATATTTTTGTTCTATTAATGTTTAATTATTGGGTATAACTTTGCAAAAGGAGTAAAACACTATTCCGAGAATGATGATGGTGTTTAGGGGAAAAAAGATCATTTATCTTTTCAATGAACTTTTTCTAAAAGCAATTCTATTTGTAGAAGCTGCACTTTGTGCCAGTTCATCCCATGGCTTAGTTAGAAGTGTTATCATGGTCAGTGCTCCTTAGTCTTCACAGGAACATAATCATTAGTTACTAAAGTCATATCTTATGCATTTAGGTTACCACAGAAATGGATTTTTTCAAGGTGAGTTCATGTTTTCCTCACTACCAATACCTTTAACTATTTTCGTGGAAACTGTAGCCATTCTGGTATTGATGGTACTACTATTAAGTTTTGTGATTCATAATGAATGCACTAAATAAAGCTTTCCAGAAAAACAACACATTTCCTGAATTTGAAAAGAAAAGCAATTTCAAAAACGTCATGAATTTTGTAATAAAACTCTCAATGGAACCCAAATCTGAAAATGAAACCCCATGAGCTTGTTACAATGATTTGCATCCCTTCTTAATAAGCATAGATATTAAAATAGTATGGTCAGTTAATCATTTCAAGAGAGTATTCACTTTAAGTAACACAAAATATAATAAAGTACTATGCGTTTCAATGCCATAATTCTTTAGATATGTATATTTACACACATACACACACACATATATGTATACACACATGTATATATAATACAGAGTTTTAATTAAGAAGATATTGAAGAGGGACTATGACTACTAACTTCTACTTCTAAGCCCTTTACCATACTTACTTATGTCTTCCTATTACTTATGTCTTCCTATTACCATTTCTTCAGTGTTCATTAATTTCTACTATGAAAGAATAATAAACAGATACACATCATACACTGAATTTGCCCTTTTTGCATGCACAAAGCACAGTGAATGATTAACTGGGGAAAAAAACTGTTTTTTTTTTTCAGTTTTCACACACATATATTAGTATACCTGTGTTTAACTTGTAAATACCCACTTTGCATCAAAATGAGTGATTCACATGATTGAAAATAAGCTCTTTTTATAGTGTATGGGTAAATAATAAAGAAGATATACTGACTAACTTTCAGTGTTTAATAAAGGCGAAGTGTCTCTATATGATGATCATGTTAGAAAATTAACAGTCTTGGGGCCCCTGGGTGGCTCAGTCAGTTAAGTGTTCAACTTTGGCTCAGGTCATGATCTCCTGGTTCATGAGTTTGAGCCCCACATCGGGCTCAGTGCTGACAGCTCAGAGCCTGGAGCTTGCTTTGGATTCTGTCTCTCTTTGCCCCTCCCCGCTTATGCTCTATATCTCCCTCTCTCTCACAGATAAACATTAAAAAAAAAATAAAGAACATTAACACTCTTTCAGTCAACTACCACTGTGATATCTGCTCTACCTTCTTGCAGCAATGAGCTAATATAATGCATAGTCTAATTACCTTTGGAGCATTCATAGGATTTTACCTAATGTTGAGCTTCAATGGCTGACATAAGCACAGATACAGTATTGGTAAATAGTACTGTAGAGGTGCTTTTATTAAAATTCCTTTAAATAACTGAGTGGTTAAATAAAGACCTCTATTTCAGTTGTAAAATACACCTTTAGATGCTCATTGGATGCTAATTATTAATGGCCAATAGGTCGCTCCTATTTACTATTTTGGCCCACTGCCCTAAAACTGATGATGTGGTCATTTAGATTTGTTCTCGTTTATTAATGTTAGTTGTATGTTATTGTTGTGATATAATTAACATTTTTTAACCAGATATGAGTCTAAGATGAAGAAAATGCATTTTAAGGATATTTACCTGAAAGCTGAAAAATATTAAAAAAAAATGAGTTGCTAAAAATATTATTTTTCTTATGCTAGATCAGTATAAGTCTAATCTAATGTAGCAATCTGAACGATAAATTTCTAAATGACTATCCTTTTATTTTTATTTTTTTAAAATCACATTACTGAGGTATGATTGACACACAAAAAGCTGTACATGTTTAATGTATACAGCTTGATGAGTTTGGAGGTAAC
Source organism: Leopardus geoffroyi (assembly GCF_018350155.1). Lineage (NCBI taxonomy): Eukaryota > Metazoa > Chordata > Mammalia > Carnivora > Felidae > Leopardus > Leopardus geoffroyi. The sequence goes on along the minus strand of NC_059338.1, from coordinate 23,721,930 downwards.
TACATTTGTGAAACCATTAACACCATCTGTATGAGAAACAGCCATCACTTCCAAAAGTTTCTTCCAGTTTTCTTTATTTATTGTTATTATTATTACTAATAATTTTTGTGGTAAGAACACTCTCGTGATCTACCTTTTTAGCAACTTTTAAAGTCACAATACAATATTACTAACTATAGGCACTATGCTATACAGTAGATCTCTAGAATTTAGTCATAGGAACAAATCTTTGAAACATGCAAATCAGGTCATGTCGCTCCCGTCTTAAAACCTTTCCAGGGGGTATGCATTGCACTTAGAATAAGATGCAAATTGTGTGTCATGACCCCTAAGAATCTACAAGATCTGGCCTTTGCCTATTTGCCCTACTTCATATTCTCATTGTTCCTCTTACAGTCACTGGAACGTCCATTTTTTTCTGTGTCAGAGTCTTTTGCACAAGAGCTCTGTTGTCTGAACCATCTCCGTGCTTCCCATTCCCCAAAGCCTAGCTGCTTTTTGTCCTTCAGATTCGAGCTGAAATGTCACTGCCTCAGAGAGGTCTGTCTTTCTTTCTTTATTTCTTTTCCTTTTTCTTTTCCTTTTCTTTTCTTTTCCTTTTCCTTTTCCTTTTCTTTTCCTTTTCTTTTTCTTTTCTTTTTCTTTTCTTCTTCTTTTCTTTCTTTCTTTCTTTCTTTCTTTCTTTCTTTCTTTCTTTTATTATTTTTTTAATATGAAAATTATTGTCACATTGGTTTCCAACAATACCCAATGCTCATCCCAACAGGTGCTCTCCTCAATGCCCATCACCCACTTTCCCCTCCTTCCCACCCCCATCAACCCTCAGTTTATTGTTAGTTTTTAAGAGTCTTTTATGGGGTGCCTGGGTGGCTCAGTCGGTTAAGCGTCCGACTTCAGCTCAATTCATGATCTCATGGTCCGTGAGTTACTTAGTGTAACACTCTCCAGTTCGCGTCCGACTTCAGCTCAGGTCATGATCTCATGGTCCGTGAGTTACTTAGTGTAACACTCTCCAGTTCCATCCACGTTGCTACAAAAGGCCACATTTCATTCTTTCTCATTGGCAAGTAGTATTCCATTGTGTATATAAACCACGATTTCTTTATCCATTCATCAGTTGATGGACATTTAGGCTCTTTCCATAATTTGGCTATTTTTGAGAGTACTGCTATAAACGTTGGGATACAAGTGCCCCCATGCATCAGCACCCCTGTATCCTTTGGGTAAATTCCTAGCAGTGTTATTGCTGGGTCATAGGGTAGATCTATTTTTAATTATTTGAGGAAACTCTACACTGTTTTCCAGAGTAGTTGCACCAGTTTGCATTCCCACCAATAGTGCAAGAGGTTTCCCATTTCTCCATATCCTCTCCAGCTCTATAGTCTCCTGATTTGTTCATTTTAGCCACTCTGACTGGCGTGAGGTTATATATCTCGTTGTGGTTTTGATTTGTATTTCGCTGATGAGGAGTGACATTGAGCATCTTTTCATGTGCCTGTTGGCCATCTGGATGCCTTCTTTAGAGAAGTGTCTATTCATGTTTTCTGTCCATTTCTTCACTGGATTATTTGTTTTTTGGGTGTGGCATTTGGTGACTTCTTTATAGATTTTGGATATACTAGCCCTTTGTCTGATATGTCATTTGCAAATATCTTTTCCCATTCTGTAAGTTGCCTTTTAGTTTTGTTGATTGTTTCCTTTGCAGTGCAGAAGCTTTTTATTTTCATGAGGTCCCAAGAGTTCATTTTTGCTTTTAATTCCCTTGTCTTTGGGGATGTGTCAAGTAACAAATTGCTGCGGCTGAGGTCAGACAGGTTTTTTCCTGCTTTTTCCTCTAGAGTTCTGATGGTTTCCTGTCTCACATTCAGGTCCTTTATCCATTTTGAATTTATTTTTGTGAATAGTGTAAGAAAGTGGTCTAGTTTCATTCTGCATGTTGCTGTCCAGTTCTCCCAGCACCATTTGTTAAAGAGACTATCTTTTTTTCCATCGGATATTCTTTCCTGCTTTGTCAAAGATTAGTTGGCCATACTTTTGTGGGTCCAGTTCTGGAGTCTCTATTCTAGTCCATTGGTCTATGTGTCTGTTTTTGTGCCAATACCATGCTGTCTTGATGATTACAACTTTGTAGTAGAGGCTAAAATCTGGGATTGTGACTCTTCCCGCTTTGGTCTTCTTCTTCAATATCATTTTGGCTATTCGGGGTCTTTTGTGGTTCCATTCAAATTTTAGGATTACTTGTTCTAGCTTCAAGAAGAATGCTGGTGCAATTTTGATTGGGATTGCATTGAATGTGTAGATAGCTTTGGGTAGTATTGACATTTTGACAATATTTATTCTTCCAATCCATGAGCAGGGAATGTCTTTCCATTTCTTTATATCTTCTTCAACTACCTTCATAAGCTTTCTATAGTTTTCAGCATACAGATCTTTTACATCTTTGGTTAGATTTATTCCCAGGTATTTCATGCTTCTTGGTGCAATTGTGAATGGGATCAGTTCCTTTATTTGTCTTTCTGTTGCTTCATTATTAGTGTATAAGAATGCAACTGATTTCTGTACATTGATTTTGTATCCTGCGACTTTGCTGAATTCATGTATCAGTTCTGGCAGACTTTTGGCAGAGTGTATCTATTATTTACACATAATATCATGTCATCTGCAAAAAGTGAAAGCTTGACTTCATCTTTGCCAATTTTGATGGCTTTGATTTCCTTTCGTTGTCTGATTGCTGATGCCAGAACTTCCAACACTATGTTAAACAACAGCAGTGAGAGTGAACATCCCTGTCGTGTTCCTGATCTCAGGGGAAAAGCTCTCAGTTTTTCCCTGTTGAGCATGATATTAGCTGTGGGCTTTCCATAAATGGCTTTTATGATGTGTAAGTTTGTTCCTTCTATCCCGACTTTCTCAAGGGTTTTTATTAAGAAAGGATGTTGAATTTTGTCAAATGCTTTTTCTGTATCGATTGTCAGGATCATATGGTTCTTATCTTTTTAATAAGTAATGTGTTATATCACATTGATTGATTTGTGAATGTTGAACCAGCCCTGAAGCCCAGGAATGAATCCCACTTGATCATGGTGAATGATCCTTTTTATATGCTGTAGAAGTTGATTTGCTAGTATCTTATTGAGAATTTTTGCATCCATGTTCATCAGGGATATTGGCCTGTAGTTCTCTTTTTTTACTGGGTCTCTGTCTGGTTTAGGAATCAAAGTAATGCTGGCTTCATAGAATGAGTCTGGAAGTTTTCCTTCCCTTTCTATTTTTTGGAACAGCTTGAGAAGGATAGGTATTATCTCTGCTTTAAATGTCCAGTAGAATTCCCCAGGGAAGCCATCTGGTCCTGGACTCTTATCTGTTGGGAGATTTTTGATAACCGATTCAATTTCTTCGCTGGTTATGGGTCTGTTCAAATTTTCTATTTCTTCCTGATTGAGTTTTGGAAGCGTGTGGGTGTTTAGGAATTTGTCCATTGCTTCCAGGTTGTCCCGTTTGTTGGCATATAATTTTTCATAGTGTTCCCTGATAATTGCTTGTATTTCTGAGGGATTGGTTATAATAATTCCATTTTCATTCATGATTTTATCTATTTGGGTCATCTCCCTTTTCTTTTTGAGAAGTCTGGCTAGAGGTTTGTCAATTTTCTTTATTTTTTCAAAAAACCAACTCTTGGTTTCATTGATCTGCTCTACAGTTTTTTTAGATTCTATATTGTTTATTTCTGCTCTGATTTTTATTATTTGTCTTCTTCTGCTGGGTTTGGGGTGTCTTTGCTGTTCTGCTTCTATTTCCTTTAGGTGTGCTATTAGATTTTATATTTGGGATTTTTCTTGTTTCTTGAGATAGGCCTGGATTGCAATGTATTTTCCTCTCAGAACTGCCTTTGCTGCATCCCAAAGTGTTTGGATTGTTGTATTTTCATTTTCATTTGTTTCCATATATTTCTAAATTTCTTCTCTAATTGCCTGGTTGACCCTTTCATTCTTTCGTAGGGTGTTCTTTAACCTCCATGCTTTTGGAGGTTTTCCAGACTTTTTCCTGTGGTTGATTTCAAGTTTCATAACATTGTGGTCTGAAAGTATGCATGGTAAAATTTCAATTCTTGTATACTTATGAAGGGCTGTTTTGGGACCCAGTATATGATCTATCTTGGAGAATGTTCCATGTGCACTCGAGAAGAAAGTATATTCTGTTGCTTTGGTAAGCAGAGTTCTAAATATATCTGTCAAGTCTATCTGATCCAATGTATCATTCAGGGCCCTTGTTTCTTTATTTATTCTCTGTCTAGATGATCTATCCATTGTTGTAAGTGGGGTATTAAAGTCCCCTGCAATTACCACATTCTTTTCAATATGGTTGCTTATGTTTGTGATTAATTGTTTTATATATTTGGGGGCTCCTGTATTCAGTGCATAGACATTTCTAATTTTTAGCTCTTCCTGATGGATAGACCATGTAATTATTATATAATGCCCTTCTTCATCTCTTATTAAAGCCTTTAATTTAAAGTCTAGTTTGTCTGATACAAGTATGGCTACTCCAGCTTTCTTTTGACTTCCAGTAGCATGATAGATAGTTCTCCATCCCCTCACTTTCAATCTGAAGGTGTCCTCGGGTCTAAAATGAGTCTCTTGTAGACAGCAGATAGATGGGTCTCATTTTTCTTTTATCCATTCTGATACCCTATGTCTTTTGGTTGGAGCATTTTGTTTATTGACATTCAGTGTTATTATTGAAACATATGGGTTTAGAGTCACTGTGATGTCTGTAGGTTTCATGCTTGTAGTGATGTCTCTGGTACATTGTGGTCCTTGTAACATTTCACTCACAGAATCCCCCTTAGGATCTCTTGTAGGTCTGGTTTAGTGGTGATGAATTCCTTCAGTTTTTGTTTGTTTGGGAAAACCTTTGTCACTCCTTCTATTCTGAATGACAGACTTGCTGGATAAAGGATTCTCAGCTGCATATTTTTCTGTTCATCACATTGAAGATTTACTGCCATTCCTTTCTGGCCTGCCAAGTTTCAGTAGATAGGTCTGCTGCTATTCTTATGTGTCTACTTTTGTAAGTTAGAGCCTGTTTATCCTAGCTGCTTTCAGAATTCTCTCTTTATCCTTGTATTTTGCCAGTTTCACTATGATATGTTGTGCAGAAGATCGATTCAAGTTACGTCTGAAGGGAGTTCTCTGTGCCTCTTGGATTTCGATGACTGTTTGCTTCCACAGATCAGGGAAGTTCTCAGCTATGATTTGTTCAAGTACACCTTCAGCCCTTTTCTCTCTCTCTTCTTCTTCTGGAATTCCTATGATATGGATATTGTTCTGTTTGATTGCATCACATAGTTTTCTAATTCTCCCCTCATACTTCTGGTTTTTTTTATCTCTCTTTTTCTCAGCTTCCTCTTTTTCCATAATTTTACCTTCTAATTTACCTATTCTCTCCTCTGCCTCTTCGATCCATGCTATGGCTCCCTCCATATTATTTTGCACCTAATTTATAGCATTTTTTAGCTCCTTCTGACTATTTCTCATCCCTTGATCTCTGTAGCAATAGATTCTCTGCTGTCCTCTATCCTTTTTTCAAGCCCAGCAATTAATTTTATGACTATTAGTCTAGATTCTTGTTCTGTTATATTGCTTAAATCATTTTTGATCAATTCGTTAGCTGTCGCTGCTTCCTGGAGTTTCTTTTGAGGAGAATTCTTCCACTTCATCATTTTGGGTAGTCCCTGTGGTGGCTCCAAACTGTAGGGCACTTCCCCTGTGCTGTCTGGAGTAACTTGTGTTGGTGGGCAGGGCCGCAGTCAGACGCGATGTCTGCCCCCAGCCCACTGCTGGGGCCACAGTCAGACTGGTGTGTACCTTATCTTCCTCTCTCCCAGGGGCAGGACTCACTGTGGAGTGGTGTGGCCCCTGTCTGGGCTGCTTGCACACTGCCAGGCTTGTGGTACTGCTTAGATGGGATCTGGCCAAGGGTGTATTAGCCAGGGTGGATCCGCAAGGTGCACAGGGGTGGGAGGGGCAGACTTAGCTCGCTTTGCCAGGGATGGTCCCCTGAAGGAGGGGCCCTGTAGCACCAGGAGGGAGGCAGACTTGTCGGAGGGATGGATCCACAGAAGCAGTGTTGGGCATTTGCACAGCGCAAGCAAGTTTGGTGACGGGAGCTGGTTCCTTTTCAAATTTCGGCTGAGGGATGGGAGAGGGAAATGGTGCTTCTCAGCACCTTTGTCTCCCCACCAAGCTGAGCTCTGTCTTCTGGGCCTCAACAACTCTCCCTCCAGGTGTCCTCTCACCTTCCCCGCTGTCTGAGAGCAGAGCTGTTGACTTTTAACATTCCAGATGTTAAGTCCCGCTGGCTGTCAGAACTCCCAGAGTCTGGCACCTCTGCTTTTGCAAGCCAGACTTTGGGGGCTCTGTCTTGCCTAGCGGACTGCCCTGGACCCCTCCTCCCAGTCCATGTAGCACACACTGCCTCTCTGCCCTTCCTATCCTCTCGTGGGCCTCTTGTCTACACTTGGCTCAGGAGAGTCCGTTCTGCTAGTGGTCTGGTGGTTTTCTGGGATATTTAGGCAAATGTGGGTGGAATCTAAGTGATAAGCGGGATGAGGTGAGCCCAGCGTCCTCCTACGCCACCATCTTCAATGACTATTCTTTTAAATTACTTCATGAGAATTTTGAAGTCCTCACGTGAATTTTTAAAAATCCAAATTGGAAATTTCTCATTTATGGGAGAAGAAATTCACTATCCTTGGACAGATCCACATTCAAAGGCTTTAGCTCCGTGTCAGTGTTCAGCAAGGAAAATGCTACTCATTGGTTTCAAAACAAAATCATATATTTAAAATATATACATTGAATTTTCAATGATTTATTGTTTAATCACCTTTTTAGATTAGAACTAAGGGGATTTTGTTTATTTTTATTTTATGATTGCTTCAAAAGGCTTTATGAGAGCTACATGAATATGATATAACTAGCACCAGAATAGGAGTAAAGAGAAATCTGTCCATTGATTGTCTTTTTACTAACTATATATTCTTACCAAAATTCCCATTCCTTTTTTAAAAAATAGACTGGAGGGGCACCTGGGTGGCGCAGTCGGTTAAGCGTCCGACTTCAGCCAGGTCACGATCTCGCAGTCTGTGAGTTCGAGCCCCGCGTCATGCTCTGGGCTGATGGCTCAGAGCCTGGAGCCTGTTTCCGATTCTGTGTCTCCCTCTCTCTCTGCCCCTCCCCCGTTCATGCTCTGTCTCTCTCTGTCCCCCAAAAAATAAATAAACGTTGAAAAAAAATTAAAAAAAAATAGACTGGATTAAGTGATCTTCCAGGAATATCTATATACAGGTATCATGGTACTTGGAAAATGTCCAAGTCTTAGTTCGTTTGCACCTGTACAAAAAGAGTTGTGAAAGTTGAAAAAGTTCTAAAAAACTAAGAAAATTATGTTTTGAAAAATCTTTGACACATATATAAGTCTTTCTAGACAGTAGAAGTTTCGAAAAGTAAAAGGATTATTTTACTCGGGCTCAGGAGTTTTGTTAGATTCATTGATTTCTATTTATTTTTTCTCCTGACAAATCCTGGAGTACACAGCCAGTGTTATCTACCTACTGTGATCTCCTGATAGCAAAATTCAACCCATTAGCAAAAAAATTTAAAGGACACAGCTAATTTAATTTAAAATGAGAAATTGCATCACTCATGAAAACTAGTCTGAGTTACCATTTCCTAAAGGGTTCCTTTGAATTTTAACTGTCTCTTTTAGTATAATGTGCATTAGTTCAAATAATTTAGAACCAGTATATTCCTTGGCAATTTGGGAAATTATATAATGTTATCAATGAGCTTTGGCTTTATTAAGTACTCTTTTCATTATATATATATCCTGTTAAAATGTATTTTCTACTGACGATCTCCTAACTAGCATAATATCATTGGCACTTTAAAGATCTGCATACTATTCAAATGTCATTCATTCATTCCTTCATCTATTCAGTGAAAATGTAAGCACTTACTTTTTGTTAGGCACTTTCCTAGCCAGTGTGGGAAGAGCAATGAGCAAACACACACATTTCTACCTTGTTTACATTCTGACTGGAAAGAAAGACAATAAACAACATAACCAGGCAGAAACTTGCTATGGCAGTAATGGAAGTGAAAGGAGGAACAAAAGCAGGGGACAGGAAATGTTTGGAGTGGTGACATTTTAGGTAGGGAATCAGAAAAAGCCACCAATGAGAAATTGACATTTGAATGAAGCAAGTGAGGATCCATACAGATTTCAGGAAGAACTCTGAAGCAGAGACATTAACAAAGGCAAAATTCTAGCAGAAATGTGCCTACCTTTCTGGAGGAGATACCACAGCACAGCTAGCAGGTTGAGCAAGGGGAAAGAGTTGTAGATGAGGTCAAACAAGAGTATGGACAGATTACTTGCTACAGGGCTGTTCAAAAAGCCATCCATGAATTAGTGCCAAGATAAATACAGATATTAAAAGCATTTAAAGACTCTTATAGATATTCGACATTACCATGACATTTGAACATATTATCAATTTGAATTCTTTTTAACATTTGTATTAATCCATTTTTATTGGTTTATTAATTTGACAACAGCATTGGTTCATGAAAACTTGGGTGGGGGCGGGGGGAAGAGTTCTTTGCTCCACAGATAGTTTGAGAAACACTGAGTTGGGAGACTGGGACTCTTTCTCTGAGTAACATGAGGAGTAATTAGTGTTTAAGAAGAGGTGAGACAGGGTATGGTGTACTTATTAGGAAGATCAGTCTGGCTTCAGTGCTGGCGAATGATCAAAGGAGGACCGGGGCCTGACAGTAGTTGTGAGTTAGGCAGCTGTTGAAGAAACAGATGAGGGAGGATAGTCACTCAGGCCAGAGTAGAAGCAGTGGAGGTAGTAAGATGTGCTCGGGTTGTGGATATATTGTTGAAGATAGAGAAAGTAAACAACAACAACAACAACAACAACAACAAAACTTATGAAGATGACACATGAAATGTGAGATGGAGAGAAAGAGAACAACCATGGATGACCCAAATATCTGTTTGAGCAAGCAGAATACATTGCTTTTTGCTAAGCTAATGTAGTTTGGAAGAGGGGCAGGTAGCCTTGTCTGGTGGAAGGTGAATCAGAATGCCAGTCAGGAGCTCAGTTTGGGGCATATTCATTTTCAGAGACCCCTTATACAGCTAAATAAAGAATCTCTTATGGGAAGTGACTTGAGGCAGGAGAGAAAGTGAAGAAAGTACTGTAGTTAATGTGTAGCAATGAAAGCATTCAAAAGGCAAAAGGAAGAGATTCTAATTTCAAACAAATAGAAAGTCACCCTGAATTGTTTATGTATCAAATTCTGGACCACAGTAATTTGTTGTGGTTGTTGTTGCTGTTGCTGTTGTTTCAAGTTTTTATTTAAATTCTAGTTAGTTAACATACAGTGTAATATTGGTTTCAGGAGTAGAATTTATTGATTCATCACTTAGGTATAACACCCAGTTCTCATCACAACCAGTGTACTCCTTAATACCCATCACCCATGGAGCTCATCCCTACCCGTCCCTCCTCCAGCAACCCTCTGGCTGATTTGCCTCCTATCTTTGTTTTCCCTTCCTTTCTCTATATTCACCTGTTTTGTTTCTTAAATTCCACATATGAATAAAACCATATGGCACTTGTCTTTCTCTGCAAGATTTATCTTGCTTAGCATAATACAATCCAGCTCCTTACATGTGTTGCAAATGGCAAGATTTCATTCCTTTGGATGGCTGAGTAATATTCCATCTTCGTTATCTATTTGCTGGTCAATAACCATGTGGGCACTTTTCATACTTTGGCTATAGTTGATAGTGCAGCTATAAACATCAGGGTGCATGTGCCCCTTCACAACACTAGTTTTGTATCCTTTGGATAAATACCTGGTCGTACAATTGCTGGATGATAGGGTAGTCATTATTTAACTTTTTGAGGAAACTCCACACTGTTTTCCATATTGACTGCACCAATTTGTATTTCCACCAACAGGTAAGAAGGTTTCCCTTTCTCCGCATCCCTGCCAACATCTGTTATTTCCTGTGTTGTTAATTTTAGCCATTCTGACAACTGTAAGGTAGTATCTCATCGTGGTTTCTATTTCCCTGGTGATGAGTGATATTGAACATCTTTTCATGTGTCTGTTAGCCACCTATATGTCTTCTTTGGAAAAAATGTCCGTTTATGTCTTCTGCTCATTTCTTCACTGGATTATTTGTTTTTGGGTGTTGAGTTTGATAAGTTCTTTATAGATTTTTGATACTAACCCTTTATCTGATATGTCGTTTGCAAATATCTTCTCCCATTCCGTAGACTGCCTTTTAGTTTTGTAGGTTGTTTCCTTCGCTGTGCAGTAGTTTTTATCTTGATAAAGTCTCAATAGTTCACTTTTGCTTTTGTTTCCCTTGTCTAGTGACAAGTCTAGTAAGAAGTTGCTGAGATCAATGAGGTTGCTGCTTGTTTTCTCCAGTAGGATTTTTGATTGTTTCCTGTGTGACATTTTAGGTCTTTCATCCATTTTGAATTTATTTTTGTGTATGGTATAAGAAAGTGTGGACTACAGTCTTAAATGCTACAACATGCAGTTTCAGATTTGATTTATATAGTAGTTCTTACAAAGCAGGCACTATTTTCCAAGGTTTTGTTTTTGTTTTGGTTTGTTTTTAATTTTTATTTGTTTGTTTGTTTTGTACAACAGACTGGTACTCAGAAGGCTAAGCATTTGACCTAAGAGAACATATAATATCGATAATATGAAAAACAAAACACAATTACTAGAATATACTAAGCCCTTATTAAACAGCCATTAAAGACCACCATTATTTCATCTCAAAGTATAAAAATGAAAACCAATATATTAAGTATCTTGCTGGAGCTCTCACAGTCCTTAATTGATGGAGACACAATTTAACACAGTTTATAGATTCACAGAGGCCAAGACATTAAACAATTACAATCAACACCCTCCTTTAGGAGAGCAAGAATTCACAATTAGATACTTCCCATTCTAGACCTCATTTATTTCCCATTCTTCCAGGCTATCTCTTTTCAACTTATTTCTCAAAACTTGAGCATAAATCAGACACCTGGAGAATTTGTTACATAAAGGATCGCTGGGTCTCATCCCCAGAAATTCTGATTCAGTTAATCTGGGGTGTGGCTCAATAATTTATATTTCTCACAAGCTCCCTGGTGATGCCAATGCTGAAGCTTCTGGTTTGGGAAATGGCATTTTGAGAACCTGTATGTATTAGAATATTTACATACGATATTGCAAAATCCCCAAATTGTACGAATATATGCAGTCTTTCTTAAGGAAATATGGTTTAATAGAATAATTCTAGCCCTCATACACTCAAAGAAGGACCATAATTTTGAACGCATTAGGTTTTCTGGCTTGCTCTCCCCCCCCCCCCCCCCCACCACCCGCTTAAGACAGGGCATCTCTTCTGAAAGAGACAAGCAAAGCCACAACGGCAATTTTATGAGGAATGAAATCATGTTGACAGCAGGCAGTGTCTTGCAAGCAGAAAAGGGGTGTCACACTCAATTAGCTCTCTGGATCTATGGTGAAAGGAGCCAGGTGAATAGCTGTATTATGAACTCAGGTTTTTTTTTTTTTTTCTTGTAGGTCAAAAGATATATGATTGGAGAGACTGCATTAAAGATGTCAATAAGAAAGAAGCATGCAGGGAATGTGAGGGCCCATAGGAATCATGAAAAAGATGAGGAAAATGAACTCCTCCACACAATTATTTCTCAATGTAATTTACCATTACATGCCATTAGTGGATGATCTGATGTACTAATTTCATAGTTATATTTTTCTCTGTAAACCGTACTTATTATTCACCTTTTATCATTTTCTTTTTTCAATTTTACTGACAAAAATGTATAGTTGAATTTATAATTCACTTTTCTACAGTTGTATTTAATAACATCATGGAAAGCTCTTAATACACATTCAGGCTTCCATCACTGGGCAATCTGCTCAATTTCTCACATAATAATTTCAGTGGAATGTTTATTAGTGTTGCATAGAAAAGCATTCCTTAAGATGCCTTTTTAAAGGAAAATCTCCAGATTTATTTCAATAACTATAATCCCTATAATTTTCATTCTTTTCCCCCACTTTTTCTGGCTTCTTGGAAACAAATGTACAGAATCAATTGTCCAAATAACTTAGTTTATTATACTGCTCTAATGTCAAATAAAAGACTAAAATGTGTGAGTGAATATCTGAAGTTGAAGACACTAGAATGTGTTTTTGAAATCCTCAGTTTAAAAGGCTGAGTTTAAAAAGCATAAAATGTTCAAATTAACTAACAGCCCACAGATGACAGTATCCTATGATGGCATTAAATGATCTAGGCTGCCAGCCACGTTTAAAGGGTAAATTCTCATTTCCACCCCTTGTTTCTCTCATTTCACTTCTTTTTGACACTTTTTCTCACTGAAGTATTAGGTGATAATAACGCATAACTTCTCAAAGTTTCATTAGGAGCAAAGACTTTTTCCTTTCATTAATAAGTAATCTAAATTGTTATTAATTATTCTTTTTCCTTTTAAAATGAAATGAATTTTGATAATTTAATTTTTTATGTGAAAGATTACTTTTTATGGGCCACACCCTTTATCTCTCTTGCACTGAAGAGAAGTATTTATGACATGGAGTTGTACTTTAATGGATATATAAATACATGTATTTTATGTTACAAATCTTAAGAGGGGTTGTTTTAAAAATATGAAACCCCTTCCTTATTTAGAAGTTGAGCATTATGTGCCTTGGATATATTTCATTCAAACCCTACATATTCTATTTTTTTGTTGTTTTTTAGTTTAAAACCTTTATGCGATTTTTAGTAGATAATATTTATATTACAAAATTTACAAGCACTAAGGTATATTTCTCCTGAATTTTGTCCCCAAATTCTCACTTTTCATTCCCAGAGACAGCTACTGACACTTTCTATCTCTATTCTATTCATTACACAATATATTTATACATATATATATTTTTGTTGTTGATTGTTTTATTTGGAACAAATTACTTTAAAGTGTACATATTATACATTTGCTATTTATACTTCATACTCTCTCCTATAATCTTTCTACACTAGGATATATATAGTTTTCTCATTCTCTTTAAAGGTTGTGGAGATATTTCATGTGTGTGGTGATTCATGGAGCTCTACACATTATATTGTTTCCAATATTTTTAGAAGAAAATATTTCCTATCAATAGTATATATATATATATATATATATATATATATATATATGCTATTTTTCAAACATTCAATTTTATAATTGAATTCAATTATATACAATTATATCAATTATATACTAAATGAACTTAGTAAGGAATTTCTAGATAAAAGGCTCTACTTTAGTTTGATAAGAATTCTTAATGACTGCCCATAAATTTTCAATTCAGTCCTACCAACTTGTGAAAATAACTCCGCAAAAGAATGAGTTATCAATATTTGTCAATACAATAGGTAAACATTGTATCTTTAATTTAGCATTTCTTTCCCTCATTGTGATGGAAATTGAGCATTTTTTTTGAAATGAAGAATGATTTATGTTTGATTTCCCACTGAAGAATTGTTAGGAATCCTTTCCATTTAATTCCCCAATTGCATTGTTGAAGTTGATCATAGTGATTTGCAGAAACAAATACACACACACGCACATATATATACACATGTATATGAAATATACATAATGAAAATTACTGATATTTTATTTCTTGGTTTGTAAGAAGATAAATTTCATATGGATCAACCTAATATTAAAATTGTCACTTTGCTTGTGGAATGAGTTGAAATTTTCTTTCAATCTAGTTTGCTGTTTTGTCTTTTGAAAACCTTGATTTCAATTTATTTGTGATTGGGCTTTGCCAGATAGACAAATCTAAGTTTTGTAATCAATTTTTTTAATTTTTAAACTCTTTTGGCTTTTTAGTTTTGACTCATTTTTCAAGACTTTTTGTCATAAAAATTATTAAATCATTAAGTTAATTATCAAATCATTCAAACTACCACAAGAAAACAGCAGACCCTCTCCCTGTGTTTTTAATTATTACAATTTAATTTTCTGCAGTGAATCTTTAATACATTCATAGCTGAATTTAATAAGATACTTGATAAGGATTAAATTTTGTTTCCCACGTTTCTAACAGATCAATAATATCTGTTAAAAATTCATATTTCCTCCACATATTTGAAATGCCAAATTTACTGTATTTCTGAACTTACCTTTCTTCTGTCCACTTCTTTATCTTTCTATTCATGCCCTAGAATCACTCTGTTTTAAACATTGTGATTTTAAAATATATTTAAATATTTAGAAAGACTAGTGGCTTTTCATTATACTTCCTTTCTGAACTATCCTTCTACTTTTATGCATGATTAATTTTATATAACTTTGGATTGAAAGTGATTAGTTAAAATTTTGTGTTAACATGTATACATGTATGCATGTGCATATAAATATACATGTAAGTATATATTTCTATATAATATGTAAATTTCATATAAAATATGAATGTATATGCATAATTTTTAGTTATATATTACCATATAACAAAATTACATGAATTTTGGCAGCTTAAAACAACAAGTGTTTATTATCCCACCTGTCATTTTCTGAGTGGCTGGAATCCGGGAGTGGCTGCACTAGGCTCTCATGAGGTTGCAGTTAAGCTGTGGGCCAGCTCCACAGACATCTGAAGGCTCAACTGGGGCTGGACAATTTCCTTCTGACCTCACTCACCTGGTTGTTGGCATGCCTTAGCTCCTCGCTGGCTGTTAGCCCAAGGATTCAGCCTTAGCAGCTGGGCCTCCCCATGGGTTGCTCAAAACATAGCAACTTGTTTCCTCACAGTGAGTCACCTAAGGAAGAAAGAGAGAGAAAAGAGAAAAACAAGACAGGAGCCATAGTTTTTAATAACTTATTCTTTGAAGTGATATAACATCAATTCTGCCATATGTTGTTGTTCATCTACAGCAACTCTGGCATGACATAGAAAGAGCTATATAAGGGTGTGAAAGTCAAGAAGAGAAGACTGTGGGGGTCATCGTGGAGGTTGGCTACCATGGTGTAGCCTCTGGGCCACAATGTTCCATGTCCTTCCCTTGGAAAAATACACTCATCCACTAATGTCTTATTCAATGACAGCATCAGCTTGAAGTCCAGAATCTTTTATCTAAATCAAGTCCAGGTTGGTTGAATCTTTCATTCCCTCAGTTAGTCAATCAACTAGCTGTAGGACTAATCTGTGCAGGTGCTGAGGTATATCATTGGACAACAAAAGAGAAATATCACGGTGCTTTTCTTTTAGGGAACCACCACCATTTTTTTGTTTCTGAAATAGAAAATTTGTGTTTGGATTTAATAACTAGAGGAGTATTAGTTTAAAATCTCTAGGCCATAGGGGTCCCTGGGTGGCTCAGTTGGTTAAGTGTCCAACTTTGGCTCAGGCCATGATCTCACGGTTCATGGGTTGGAGTCCCATGTCGGGCTCTGTGCTGACAGCTCAGAGGCTGGAGCCTGCTTCAGATTCTGTGTCTCCCACTCTCTCTGCCCCTCCCCCACCCATACTCTGTCTCTCTCTGTCTCTCAAAAATGAATAAACTTAAAAAAATTTTTTAAGTCTCTAGGCCATAGATTCCTCTTTTGAGAATTCCATATCTTAAGGCGTAACCACCTCTATTATTCTGATACAGTAAAAATTTGATTAAAATAATAAATTTCAAACTTAAAAGAATTGGTCTCCGTATTCTTAACCTACCTCCTATCAGTAACATTTCTTACTCATATAGCAATTGATATTCATATAGTAATTGTTCAAATTAGAAAGAAGGTTAGACAATGAGTAGTATTGATAATCTCTGGATTAGGCAAATCAATAGAATTGTATCTGTAAAACTTAAAGGATAGTAAAGATAAAATACTATCACTAATGTTTTTCTTTTTAGTTACACATCTCTTATTTATAAACACATTTTCTTTTTTTATGTTTATTTATTTACTTTGAGAGAGAGAGATAGAAAGCGAGCACAGAAGCGGCAGAGAGAGAAGGAGACAGAGAATCTCAAGCAGGCTCCGTATGTACTGTCAGCGCACAGCCTGATGCAGAACTGGATCTCACAACCCATGAGATCATGACCTGAGCTGAAATCAAGATTTGGAGGCTTAACTCACTGAGCTACCCAGGCACCCCTTATACACATCTTCAAAACCATATTTCAGGCATAGCTAATATTAAACTCTTCAGTTTAGAAGCTTATAGCAAATATATTTAAAAAATGCCAACAGGTCACTGCTCACATCATTGCTTGTACCATATACTACCTCCAAAATATTGCGTGTCAAGCATTATTGCATGAAAAGCATATAAGATATCGTCTATTTAGTTAAAAATTCTGGAGCAGGTAAATGCATTCACACATTCATAACCGAGAAACAGAATCCAGTCAATTTCCTATATTAAATGAGGGAAGCAACACTTGAACTTGAGAATTAAAAAGGAATGAGAGTGTACAGAGTATTGAATCTTTTCTCATGTTCTCCTTAGATTAAAATGAATTCTATTGCCATTGTAACCTATAAATTATCTTCATTAAAATTACGATTTTAACCTTATTAAAACCACCAGCACTGACCACAGGAAACTGTGACTATATTTTAGCCTACCTTATGAAAATTAGATGTAGGAAAATATCCTTGCCAACAACACCCTAATTTTTATGGTATTATTTTTCTTATGTCTTCAATAATTAGTTTCCTTATTGTGCTTCAGACCTTCCCCAAATCACCTGAGAGTTGTAAAAGCATATTTCCCCCATTTTATTCTGTTCCCACAAAGTCTCCAAAATTTTGCAAAGCATTGCAATTAAATATGCAAACACAAAAAGGACATACTAAATTATAATAGTACTTGGAGATTTTTCTTTGAATAGTGTTTATGCATAATCCTCAGTAAATAATATAACTCATTTTTCTACAGAGTTTTGTTTTCTCATTAAAATTAAAAGAAAGATGACTTTATACTTGAGATGGTACAAAATTAAACAAAAGCATCATTGGTTCACTCATTGATTCAGGAAGCACTTACTATGGCATAACACTTTGATACATTTCAATTTACTGTACTATGCTATTTATACAAAAGCAAACACAAATTCTTTAATTTGTATAATTTCCAAGCCTAACTGAATGCCTCTGACTTCATAAAAGATTGCAAATTTTTTCCTTGCTTGTTCTTCATTCTTAATGCCTTTTGCATGGGAACTAAGTGTCTGTCTTTTCTTTATGTTGAGAAGGATTTAAACTTTAAAGTTTCCTTAGTGTTTTGCTTAAATTTTTCAAAAGTTTATTCATTAATATCTTAAGACTGACTTATCATTTATGTTTTGTTTTGCTATAATAGTTCTACCTTCTGTTAACCTGCTTATATAGTATAATTGACAAAATTATTGCCGTAATAACACTGCTGCATCGCTGAATCAAATGTTAGTGTAATTTCAAAATTATTTTATAGATAACACAAAATTAAAGCATTGTTATTAGCAAATATAATTTAGAAAAGTCTGAATTTGTGATAAAATTTCTTTATAAAATCAAACTTTCTTGAAATTGAGTGACTTCCCCCCCCCCCCCCCCATACTTCAGGTGAATTATGTTGGTTTATACTTCATTAGAAAGAAAATATAAATCAGGGCATAAAGTACATTCTGTGCTTTCTCTACTCAGGATCTATTCCCCTTCTCCTTTTCTAATAGTACCTAGGGTCTCTTTTACAAAAGTTTTTCCCTTTGTTTTACAGTGTCACTGTATTTTTTTTTTTTTTCTGGAGATACCCATTCAGAACAAATCTTTCCCTTCTGACATGCATGATTGCTCCAGATAACTAAACCCTAAACTGATATTGTACATTCCCTCATAAGACCTAAGAATTGGTCAGCAGTGTTCCAGGTCAGGGCTAGACGTCCAGGACATATTCCCTCTGAGTTTCATATGGTACATGAACATTGGAAGCCAGTTTGCTATCATGAAGACAAAAATGGATGTATGGCAAAGAGTGATACCATCTAAGTGATAGATGGTAAAAATCACAGAAAACTTTGAAACATATTTGAAGTTTGATCCATTTATTATTTATGTCAGTTAAATTGTGTTTTTTCTGTTACTTTCAAACCAAATCATACTGTTTTATATAAAATTGTTAACAGGAAATTAAGTCAGTACAATAAGCAATAGATCTTGAAGTGTAAAATTAGCTGACTGAGCCAAGCAGGTGGGCCAGAAGGCAATGATGACACATTCCTCTTTTTTTTTTTTTTAAGTTTATTTATTTATTTATTTTGAGAGAGAGAAAAAGTGTGAGTTGGGGAGAGGCAGAGAGAGAGGGAAATGGAGAGAATCCTAAGCAGTCTCCACACTGTGAGTGTGGAGCCTTATACGGGGCTCGAACTCATGAACCATGAGATCATGACCAGAGCAGAAGCCAGACACTTAACTGAGCCACCCAGGTGCCCCTCTATAATCGTTTTCATTGAAATTATTTCAAATAAATAAACTAGCATTTTACTGGAATATAAAAAATAATTATATTAGAGTACAATGGAAAGAATAAACATGATTTCTCTTGTTAGTAGTGTTTTAGGTATTAATCTCATTCCTCTCATGAAAGAAAATATCATTCTACCTTTTACAGCTGAGCTGCTGCCTGTTTCAAAGAACTTGTTATCAGAGTGGCTGAACATAAATTTTGTTCTATTTGTAATTCTTTCAATTCCCTCAGATTTTCCTGAGTTTCAGGGTACTTATATATGATAATTTTTCTTGTTAGTCTTGGAATGGTTGGAACATACTGTAAGTAATGGCATTTGTCTACAGAGGAATTTGCAAGGCCTAGAATGTTTTGGATACATTGGTTTAAAAACAATACACAGTTAAAATTAATTTCACATGTTTCTTTATACTGTGTGTTCATGTGTGTGAGTGCATGTACATCACTTTTTTTAGTCTGGTTGTATTATATTTATGTTCAATAATGCTTGGCCAGAGTATAATCACCAGCATGGAAAACTAAAAAATAAGTTGGATAAAAAGATTATTCAAATCGTGGAGTTTAGGAAATGCTGGGGAAATTACTGTGTTGAAAATGTGTTTGTGCAATAAAATCACAATATATGTGATGGATAAAAAGACAGCAAATCAGATACTCATGCAAGTGGTCACTAGGCAACAGTGAAAAGGTGAGCAAATGGAGTGGGAAAAATGAGAAAATGTTCTTCAAAGTATTTGCAGTTCCATAAATGTGGAGTAGAAATGGCATGGAGGAGAAATAAGGATGGTTAACAATGTATACTCATATTATTAATGTAATATTGTTATTTTTGTGTCTTTCACACTGAAGGGATGGGTTTTCTAAACAATAGCTATCAATAAAAGGATAGTTTAAAAGTAGCTTTGAATAAGGAAAGACTCCACACGTTTCAGTGGACAAAAGGTTGAAACAATGCCACCTGCTGTGCCTACCTACCTAGCATCTTAAATTAAATTTTACTGCTACCAGTATGGAAACCAGTTTACAATTTGCCTCATGTATAAGTGTCTATCAATATCAATATTAAAGTTTATTCATAATGAAAAGTAAGTAGTACAACAAATACTAAGGCTGTGAAATGTGGCCATGCAAATTAAATTCTATATGAATGGTGCCTGCTGGGTTTGGATGGTATACAAACCAGTGTGGGTCATTTTGCAAAGCTGAGAGAGGAGTTATGTTAAATGAGTTGTAAGTATTATGCAGCAGATGGTATGAATGCAAAAATGCTTTCCATTTGTTTTCATTTTGAGAGGAGTTTAAACTGTGTGTGTGTGTGCGTGCGCGTGCGCGCGTGCGCGCACGCGCATGTGTGACAGAATCATTTAGAATCAGCCAAATACAGTATTTCATGTGGGGTTCATTGGGATTGAGCCCATCACTTAAAACTATTCATATGATGAGTTTATAGAAAGAGAAAACTTAATATTTTTATGACTAGTATGCACGATATTGCCACCATTCACTTACAAAAGAATTTGTAGGAGTTTTAAGGTAATTGGTGGCTTTTTAAAGCAATCTAATAATAGAAAATAGGACTTGGAAATCTGTTAATCTTTTTGTTACACAGTGACTGTTATAGAAGGGATGTTTTTCATTTTATATAACTTTTCACTGATTTCCAACCATACTTGCCTACATCTAGTATAACATCAAGCTGTTCAGATGGGGGTTACTACTCTTTTCTATCTTTCCTGCTTTATGAAGCTAAGGTTCTGAATGAAAAGGCTATGTGTTCTAATGGAATTCTCCCCTGGGGCACATCAAGTCATTTTATACAATGACACACTAAGAAAGGCAATTTATGATGTGTGACTGACTCTAATGCGACTTTTTCATCATTTCATTTGTTTTCCATTAGTTAGGAAAAAAACACATATGAACTATATAGAAATTTTTTTATTGTACTCCACGGGGGTTTTCTGGTATATTAGAATTCTGGTGGAATACAATATTTTATAAAGCTATGAAAAAATGGATTTTAAGAACACTCTTTATCTTCAAATCTCTATCAAGAATTTCTAAAACATCCGTAAAGCACATTTAAATTGTAAAATATTGCAAATGCCTTTCAAAATGTATTTTAAAAGATTCATGTTTGCTTAAAACTTTAATCAGTACTTTAAGAAATGTTCAATTATTATAATTCAAGTTTCTAAAATGTTTCTGGTTCAAATATGAATCAAATAAAATCAGAACTAATGGCTCTGATTATATAGTTTAAATTAACAAAGCTCTAATTGTCTGCTTCCATCATGATTTTTTGGTTCCTCTACTTGGGTTTCCAATAAATAATCACCTAAAGATATACAAATATATCTGGGGAGAAAATACTATTTATCATCATATGTAACATATTTAGATCATTTACATATCATCTTCAGTCCAGTTATTTTTTTTTTTCTGCTTACATCATTTTCTCTTTTCACCCTCTGATTTTACACCAATTCCAGTTTCCTTGACGTTATTTTCATTAGGGCTTTACTATCAGTTCCACTAGTTTTTCCACCTCCTCTTGTCTTCCATTTATCCTTTTCATGTGTTTACGTTTCTTTGCGTTATTTCACACAAGTTGTAAATTTTAGCTCATGTGTTCAAGGCAGTAAGGTAGTGGTTTGTTCAGATTCTCAGAATTCAGCCTGCTAGTGCAGGAAGGAATGAATTACCCTAAAGAAGGCAAAATATGACTAAAAGTAAAATATAAAATAACGATACATTAATAAAAATAACAATTGGGGCACCTGCGTGGCTCAGTCATTTGAGTACCAGACTTCGACTCAGGTCATGATCTCATGGTTTATGAGTTCAAGCCCAGCATCGGGCTCTCTGCTGTCAGCATAGAACCTACTTCAGATCCTCTGTCTCCCTCTCTCTGCCCCTCCCCCACTTGTTTTCTGTCTCTCTTTCTCTCTCTCTCCCCCTCTCTAAAAAATAAAAACATTTAAAAAATAATTAAAAAAAACGAAAGTACTTTCAAGTTTATACTATATTTGGCTTTACAAGTCAGATAGTAGTTAAACAATATAAGAGAAACCATAAGTGGTTTACAAATAAGTAAATTTCCTGCTGTATTTTGAAGTGGTAAAGCACATTGTGTGGTATATTTTAAGAGTCAGTTCTGCATCTTGTAATCTCTATTACAACTGTTAAAAGATGATACCATAAATAAGGTAAAAAGATGTGTATTACTTTGGTGTTGGTTGTGATCTCTCTTCTTTCATTTGTGATTTTATGTATTTGGGTTCTCTTTTCTTTTGGAGAAGTCTGGCCAAGGGTTTATCAATTTTGTTTATTTTTTCAAAAAAACCAGCTCTTAGATTCATTGATTTGTTCTGTTTTTGTTGTTGTTGTTGTTGGTTTTGTTTGTTTGTTTTTCAGTGTTTTTTTTTTTTTGGATTCTATATTGTTTATTTCTGTTCTAATCTTTATTATTTATCTTCTTTGGCTGGCTTTGGGGTTTCTTTGCTGTTCTTCTTCTAGTTCCTTTAGGTGTGCCGTTAGATTTTGTATTTGGGGTTTTTCTTGTTTCTTGAGATAGGCCTGGATTGCAATGCATTTTTCTCTTAGGATTACCTTTGATGCATGCCAAAGGGTTTGGACTATTGTGTTTAGGCCATTCTCACAGTGCTGCATGGGTACAAGCGAGCCATTTTGTCCTGCTCCACCGACTCCTGAGCCTCCCTGGTGCTTGGCTGGGATTCAAACCCTGATGTCTTAAAGAATCCTGCTCTGCTCACCTCAGTTCCAGAGTAGTGCCACTCTGCCCAGCCAACCAACAAAAGGCCTCTAGCTGGAGGCTGCCTGCAGGGTCTTTTATCCTTGGAGCAGATATATACCTTCTTTCCACAGCACTCAGGAGAGAGGACTGCTCTCTCTGACTGCACCTCTCTGAGCTAACTTCTGAGCGGGGGGCTGGGTCTCCCACCCACCAGGTGCAGGTACAGGGCAGCAGGACCCAGTCTGGAGGAAGTCTGGTACCCCTGGATCGTGTTAGAAATTGGTTCTTTCTCCATTTTCTTCGTTCCCCAGTCAATGGTCCAGAGAGTTTTTCTTTTGTTCAAATACAATCCTACACTTCCACAGACTCTCTTTCACTTCCCTTTGTCTCTGCCCAGAAGGGGATCCCTCCCCTCCAAGCCTATGCTTCCTGTTTTATCTCCCCCAATTCCCAACCATGCACCTATGGCCGCCAGGTTGTCCCCATGGGCCCCTGGAGATGTTTCTGTCACTCTGTAGCTCAGATTCCTGGAATTTCAAGTCTTCTGGCCTCAATACTGCTGTGTTTGAGGTACAAGAGAACTTTGGGTCTCCCTGCTTGTCCGCCATGTTGACTTCCCTCCTCTCTTCATTTAGTTTTTTTTTTTTTTTTGTTTCATTGATCAGAGTTTTGTAGTTTTCCTCATAGATCTAATATATATTTTGCTAGACTTTTCCTGAAGTATTTCTTTATTTTTGGAGGCTAATGTAAATTGTATTGTCTTTTTTTTTTTTTTTTACACTTATTTGAGAGAGCGAGAGAGTGGGGAGAGGCAGAGAGAGAAGGAGAGACGGAAAGAATCCGAAGCAGGCTCTGCACTGCTAGCATGGAGCCCACCATGGGGCTCAAACCCATGAACTGTGAGATTATGATCTAAGCTAAAACTAATAGTCAGATGCTCAACTTACTGAGCCACCCAGGTGCCCCAGTGTTATGTTTTTTACTTTCAAGTTCCATTTGTTTGTCCCTGATATATGGGAAAGTGATAGAATTTTGTATATTAAGCCTAGAATTTTGTAACCTTGCTATAATCATTTATTTCTTTCAGAAGTCAATTCTTTTGGATTTTCTACATAGACAATCATGTTATCTGTGAAAAAATATTACTTCCTTCTTGATATGTATACATTTAATACCTTTTCTTATCTTACTGTATTAGCTAGAACTTCTGATAGACTGTTGAAAAAGGATAGTGAGGGGCACATCCTTGCTTTGTATCTGATCTCAATGGAAAAGCTTTGAGTTTTTCAGTGTTAAGTATGATGTTAGCTATAAGTTTTGTAGATATTCTTTATCAAGTTGCAGATGTTTCCCTCTATTCCTAGTTTACTGTGAGTTTTTATCATGAATTGTGTTAGATTTTGCCAAATGTTTTCTGGTATGAAATGTTGCAATCTGGGAGTTAATGGTCAAGAAGGAATTCTTGAGATATATTTAGTACAAAAAAATGTGATTTTATTAAAACACAAGGACAAGACCTGTGGGCAGAAAGAGCTGCACTTGGGATTGTGAGCAGTGACGTTTTAGCTAGTAGGGGGTAGGGATAGCCTAAGTTTTTGAGGAACTTGGAAGCAAGTCTTCCAGGACTTCCAGGACCTTGAGAGGCTAGTTACTATTAGGAAAAGGTCATTTATTACTGTCTAGTAAAACCTTAGTCATGAGACCCTTCAGATGTATATCAATGGACCATATGCTTAGAGGATGGTTGCTAACATATATCTTGAGGTGGGATAGAGCTAAAGAAAGTTTCAAAAAAGATTTTTATATGTTAAAGAAGACTTAAAAGGAGACTGGAGATCAGCTAATGTTAAGCTAAGGTTGCTTTGCCTCTAGCAAAGTGTTAACTTTGAAGCAGGTGAGCTCCTGGAAGAAGGTCACTCTGCCTGTCTCTAGGAATTGTCAATGGACTGCAAATTGTAAGGAAATTTAATTTTTTCCTACATTTATTTTGCATTTGTACTCCACATCATTTTCTCTGCATTTGTATTATCATGTGATTTTTTTTTTCCTGTTGTTATAATGCATAACATTAATTGATTTTCAAATGTTGAACCAGTCTTGCATACCTGGGATACATCCCACTCACTCACAGTGCATAATTCTTTTTTATACGCTCTTGCAATCCATATCCTGATATTTTGTTAAAGATTTTTACATCTATGTTCAGGAAAGATATTGGTGTGTAGTTTTTTGTTTTGTTTTGTTTTGTTTTTTTGTAATGTCATTGTCTGCTTTTAGTGTTAGGGGAATGCTGGCCTCATAGAATGAGTTAAAAAGTATTAGTTCTGCTTCTACCCTCTGAAAAGATTGTAGAGTTTGGTATTATTTTTTCCTTTAAATGTTTAATAAAATTCCCCACTGAACCCAATTGGTCCCAGTGCTTTCTGTTTTGAAAGGTTGTTAATTATTGATTCAATTTCTTTAACAAATTTAGGAGCATTCAGATTAACTATTTCTTCTTATGTAACTTTTGGAAAATTGTGTCTTCAAGGAATTGATCCATTTCTTCTACTTGATCAAATTGGTGAGCGTAGTGTTATACATAGTATTCCTTTATTATCCTTTTAATATTCATATGGTCTGTAGTGATGTCCCAAAACATCGATTTTTACCATTAAGTATGATGTTATCATTGCTTTTTTTAAAGGTCTTCTTTATCAAGTAAGGAAATTCTCCTGTATTATCTTCTCTTCTATTTTCTGGAGAGATTGTATTCAACTGGTATCAATTCTTTAAACTTTGATGGAATTCTTAAGTGAAAGAGTCTGTGCCTAGAAAAATTTTTTTTGGGGGGGTACTTTTACATTACAGATTGAATTTTGTCAATGGTTATAGGACTGTACAAATGATATCTTGCATATTGGTGAGTGTAATTGTGGGATTTTTTTTTGTAAAATTGATTCATTTGATCTAGGTTGTTAAATTTATATGTGTGGAGATTGTATTTGTATTTCCTTATTATCCTTTTGATTTCTGCAGAGTCTATAATGACATCCTGTTTCCTTCCTGACATTGGTAATTAGTGTCTCATTTTTGTTTGTTTGTCAGTTTTCCTAGAGGTTTGTCAATTTTATTGATCTTTTCAAAGATCCGGGTCATTGTTTTTTTCTATTGCTTTTCTGCTTTCACTAATTTATTCTTTCTCTTATCTTGCTACTTATTTCTTATTCTCCTTTGGGTTTATTTTGCTCATCTATGTTGCTTTTCTTTTTCAAGGCTTTTGAGGAAGGGAGCTAAGAATATTGATTTTAGATATTTATTCTTTTTTAATGTAAGTACATAATGCAATACATTTCCCTCTCTGACCTACGTTAAATCTATCTCACCTATATTGATATGTTGTAATTTCATTCTCATTCAGCTCAATGTATTATTTGGTTCCCCTACCCTCTTGCCTTTGTCTTATAAAGACCCTTGTGATTACATTTGTCCTACCCAAATAATTCAAAATTATCTCTCCATCTAAATATCTTTAACATAATCATACCTACAAAGTTTATTTTGCTACATAAAGTGACATAGTGACAGTTTCCAGGGATTATGATGTGGAAATCTTTCGGTGTAGGGCATTATACTACAGTGGATTATAAGATCCCAAGAGCAGGGATCACCCAATAGAATCTAGCACGTGGTCGGCTGAGCAAGAACGGGAGGCATGGTGGAGATAGAGCCACTGTCAAAAACACCATCTAAATAGAGAAAAGGAGGGGCACCTACCTGGGTGGCTCAGTCGGTTGACCGTCCACCTTTGGCTCAGTTCATGATCTCACAGTTGGTGAGTTCGAGCCTTGTGTTGGGCTGTGTGTGGACAGCCCGGAGCCCGGAGCCCGGAGCCTGGAGCCTGCTTCGGATTCTGCGTTTCCTTCTCTCTCTGCCCCTCCCCCACTTGTGCTCTGTCTCTATCAAAAATAAATAAATGTAATGAAAAAAACTTTTAAATGAGAAGAGGGAAAATGCTATTTCACTCCATGCTCCAATCTTTTGTCAACACCTTCCAGTAGTGGATCTAGCTGGAAGCTAGATGACATTGGAGCCCACAGAATTTATCCTGCAATGTTACTCCCCATCGATATAGAACCAAAAATAAGGGAGAAATTACAGTATCTTAGTGGGATTCCTTTGACCGCAGGGAAATGAAAAATTTAAAAATCACAATAAACTACTTCATTTTGCCAGAATAGCTAATGCTATTCTAGAAAATGAAAATGCACAAAACAAGGAGAGGTATTTTGTTTCTAGTTCTTAATGGTTTTTACAACAAAAGAATTCTGATGCAAAAGCACTTTGTAAAGGTGATATTTTCAGTCCTTTAAAAAGCAGTGGACCTTTTTATATAATATGCTTTCATTAATAAAAATGTTATGCACTGGTTAATCTTTTAAAGGAGATGGTTTTACAAATTTTTGCCATTTTATGACAACCAGGGTGTGCTGTAGCCTCACCTCTGTAATCAACGTCCAGAGGTTTCGATGGCCTAAGAGCTTGAAAGCCTCTCTTTTGCTTTCTGGAAATACTAATCCGGTTTAAATCAGAATAGACCTTTATTTAATGTGATGTATCATTGCATGGTGTGTTTTGAGGTGGCTCATTTCACAATATATGCAAGGCACAAATGATAGCTCGTTAGAGAATTAAACAGTGCTCAGGCAGAGTTTCATCTGTACGCAGCGGAGCACAGCTGCAACAGAATCTGGCACCTGCAGCACATGTAAAGTCAATTGAACTAAATACACTCAAACAGCTCTGCTCGAAGGGCGAAGCAGAAAATGGATGACCACTGTTTCAGAATGGAAATGAACCTGCAATCACAACAGAAAGTGGTTCACTTTAGACAGGCAAATCTGAAGCCTGGAATTAAAATAATTAGCCTCTTTAAAGAATGGCTCTAACTCTGTGTAGCAGTTATAGCTCTAATCTGTTAGTTTATTGACAGCTAAATACCATTGCAGAGCTGAAAATATGGAAAACGATGGTCACTGTATATATGTAGAATAACTGAGCCTTAACATATAGCTCTTGATTATATCGTCTGGCTTATATGTGGAACAGTAAATTAGAAAACCAGTATACCTAATTTGAGGGGCGCCTGGGTGGCGCAGTCGGTTAAGCGTCCGACTTCAGCCAGGTCACGATCTCGCGGTCCGGGAGTTCGAGCCCCGCGTCGGGCTCTGGGCTGATGGCTCAGAGCCTGGAGCCTGTTTCCGATTCTGTGTCTCCCTCTCTCTCTGCCCCTCCCCCGTTCATGCTGTGTCTCTCTCTGTCCCAAAAATAAATAAACGTTGAAAAAAAAAAAAATTAAAAAAAAAAAAAAGAAAACCAGTATACCTAATTTGAAAGAGTGCATTTTGAAATGGATGCTTCTTCCTTGGGCATGTGTCCAATTATTTACTTGGTTTAAATATTTTTTACTCCAAAATGTGTGCATTAAAATGGTGACTCTGTGTGTGTGTGTGTGTGTGTGTGTGTACACATTTGAATTTTGGGGAACACAGCATTATTTCATTCTATTATTGAGTACCCTTCTCTTAGGAACTATATATACCTTATCAGTAATTCTACTATCACTCTATGGCATAGGTATTATATATTACAAATATGGAAAACAAGCCTCTGAATTTATATTACAACAAAGAATATACCAAGTCTGAGAACCCATATCTGTTTTCATGGAAGTCTTTTTTTTTTTTTTTTTTTTTAATGGAACTTTCTTAGTTAAGGATTTCGTTAGAACAAAGTTTTGTGAGTTTAAACAAGAGTGGGTTTTGGAAGATCAAAAGTTAAATTTCATTCTGCAAAATAAATTGCTATTTGAAATGCTCACTTTGATTTTATTTTAAATAAGAAACTACTGTCAGTTTATTATGCAAGGTTTAATCATACTAAACCCTAATGCATAAATTTTTAGAGTACAGGAGGAGGGTATGCTTTCTGCAATGAGTTTGTGTAGTATATATGTTCTAATCAGGACAGTATACAATAGATTGGATTAGGAAGTATTCTCTGAACAAGTGCCTCAAATACTTTGTTTAAGTAGAGACCCACATTTGAGAACAAATATTTTGATAAATCTTCTAGTTTTCAAGATTTTAGATTCTGGGAGGACTTGCACCAAGTTTCAAGGGAAACTAATTTGTATAACAGAAGAAAACAAATCCAGAGAGGGAGAAAGAGAGGAAAGGAATAGCAAAGTGACAAAATTCTTTTTAATACGTGAAATGTTGCCATCCTATTTTTCTTAATATTTCAGTAAAATCTATAATAGGTAAGAAATATGTCTTGCATATATGGATTTCTTATAAAAACCAGTGAAAGAATCATTGATGTGGGTGAAATAGGCACAAAATAGACAAAACATGCATAAATATAAGGGGAAAACCACCTCCAGATAACAGGATGGTTGGAAATGATTCACTGTACACTTTATGAGAAGTTGTCAATTTTATGGTCCACGAGGACATTAAAAATCTACGCCACACTTAACTACTTCTTTTCTTTTAGTTACTTTACCTTTTACAATAAATACTAAACATTTTAGAAACCTGTCTGTCTTTATGAGAATATGCCTTATTCTTTTATGCATCTCTGGCTTTTGTACAAGAAGCCCCCTCTCCTGTAATCCATTCCCCCCCCTTCCCCCATCTTTTCCCCAGAATAACTTCTACTTACCCTTCTAATTTCAACTTTCCCTGAATGCCAAGTTACCTATTCAATTTCATTTTGAAGAGTCTTGTCATGCCCTATAGTTAATATCTATCATGCAGTTTTTAACTTCTATTTTTTATCCTATGTCTACTAATCTATCTCCTTAGCTTGAAAGTAAAAACTCAAAGTCAGGGCCTTGTATTATTACTTATACAACCATCAACAGACACTGTAGGCACTTTTTAAAAAGTTTGAATTAAAGAAAGAGTAACTTAATTAAACAGTAATTTTTTAATTGAGAACATCTTAACAATGTCATTTTTTATACATCAAAAAGCATATATGGTATGCTGGTGATTAAACCTGTCAAAAAATAAAATGTAATATGTTCAGCGTATAATTCCTCGTTTCTGTTAAAATGTTACACTGTATCATTTTCTTATAAATTCAATATTATAGTATACTCTTTTATGCGATTGTGAAAATATCTTGTAGGACTGTTGAAATATCAAGCTAGGGACATTCACAAGGGCAATAAAACCAAATCAGTATGATTTCTTTTGGCAATAATTCACAAATAAATATATAGAGAAACTCCAGAGTGAAGAGATCTTTATTGGTTGCTAAGTGCCTTGAGGGGCGCATACAAAATATGGTTTCACTGGCTTGTACTGACTTTGATATGACCTACAGTTTTTTTGTAACTGTTCTATATAAATGTGTTTATCATGCCTAAATTATTTCTTCCTGTATTATAAGAAGCATTTTAGAAAGAGAGAAGAATTGTTCAATTACATATTTACAGTGCAATAGCCAGTTTTTAAACAAGTCCCAAGGACATATGGATCATAGTGTTTATTTTATACATTCCTTTTTAAAAAAATTTTTTTTTAAATATCCATTTATTTTTGAAAGACGGAGACAGAATGTGAATGGGTTAGGGGCAGAGAGAGAGGGACACACAGAATCCAAAGCAGGCTCCAGGCTCTGAGCTGTCAGCACAGAGCCCGATGCAGGACTTGAACTCACAGAGCTGTGAGATCATGACCTGAGCCGAAGTCAGACGCTCAACTGACTGACCACCCAGGCACCCCCATTTTATATATTCCTATTTCTATTCCATGTTCTATTCCTTTATTTCTTCCAAGGTTCCAATCATTTCCAGTTTTTCCTCTTTTTTTTAGTTGATCAGACAGGAAATGTGGATTGTTTAGTGATAGGGATCTCTGAGGCCTCTTTAGGAGTAACACTCAGACACAGAGACAAGGACAAGGAGACGCTCACATCACAGGTCATCTTCCAATATGTTTACAAATGTAAAAAGGACTCACTTTATTCTGTCATATGTTGGTGTCTAACTCTTTGAGAAAATGTTTATCTTTCAAGGGAGATGATGATTTACTTTGGAGCATGACACATACTATCTTTGTGTTTGGGGGCAGGGAATTTTTTCAAATCCAGCCCTCTGAACGTTTGCAACAGAATTGGCTAGAGAGATTGGTATATATGCAAATTTGAGATCTTATCCCAAAACAGTTAAATGCAATCTCTGGTTTGGATTCCAGAATATATCTTTTTAACAAGCTTCTCAGTAATGTTAATGTGTTTGTAAGCTACTGGCTTACCAGAATCCTGGTATGAGTTTAATAAATACCTCTTATTTACATGCTCATTGCTCATGACCAAGATATTGTCACTTGTTTGCCAATTAATACCACTACATGACTATAAAATTCTCCTAAAATAATGAAATGTGTGAATAGTTGTAAATTTTGTGGGGGGAGGCAAGAGGGAGAGGGGCAGAGGGAGAGAGAAAGAATCTTAAGCAGGCTCCACACTCAGCATGGAGCCTGATGTGGGGTTTGATCCCATGGCCCTGGGATCATGACCTGAGCAGAAATCAAGAGTCAGATGCTCAACCAACTGAGCCACCCAGGTGCCCTAATAGTTGTAAATATTTTTAAAGTAAATAGAAAAGAA
Source organism: Leopardus geoffroyi (assembly GCF_018350155.1). Lineage (NCBI taxonomy): Eukaryota > Metazoa > Chordata > Mammalia > Carnivora > Felidae > Leopardus > Leopardus geoffroyi. Next base: position 23,690,883 of record NC_059338.1, on the reverse strand, counting down.
AAGGAAAGAAGTAAAATTGCAAAAATTTAAGTTCTGAGATTTTTGTGTTAAATTTTCCATAAATTTTAAATATCCAACAACAAAAATGCCCCCAGTATGCCAATTATATAGGGCTTAGTCCCATAATACAACAGGATTTCCATGGACACCAAGTTCTCCCTATGACAGTATGGCCATTTTATTTATCAACAAATACAGGCTGCCTGAGACCTCTGTCCTCAAAATTAATAATTGGAAGTTGATTTCCAACTCTAAGAGACCATCAGGATCAATCTGTTCATTCCCACCAGAGTATACAATCCTTCTCATCTCCTAGACACTTATGCCTGCGTACCTAGGGGCACACTGAGAGCTGGTCACAGTATCAACCACCAGTCTGGGTGGTGAAAATTCATTCACTCTCCCCAATGAAATTGAAGGTCTGTAAGAAGAAAAATCCTCTAATAACAATCACTTTGCCAAATCTTTCCTTTGACTTTTTCACTTTGTCTGAAATGAGATTTCCTCCCTGATTCCCACCCCTTTTGGCAATCAAGAATCCCTGTGGTTCACTCAGTAAACCAATTTTATTTTATTTTTCCCATAGTCTTTACCCTTCCAGTCCTGGGTAAGAGTGGACATTTTTCCTGCTCTGAATTATCACTTCCAGACACTTCCTGTGATGTACCCCCTTTAAAAAAAGGTTCTGGAAGTACGTTCCATACTAGTCCATCATAGTGCAGTCCTGTACGTTCATTCTGGCCAGTGCCTCTAATTTACAGCCCCTGGCTTACTATCACTCTCTCCAGCATTAATATTTCATTATTTCTGTGACTTACAAATCCACAAAAGAGGATTTTTCCGTACATCTGGCTTACCAGCCTCTTAGATTTTTCACTTCCAGTGACCATACCCTCTAGTTTACATCACTCAAACACTTTTAGAAAGTCCGTGTTAAATCACTTATATCACACATATACAATCTTTTAAAATTATAACCATCATTTCCCTGTTCTCCAATCATTGTCTTCATCAGAAAACATGCAAAACTGTTTGTATAAAATGTCTATGCGTTTAGTAAAATGCCAACAGCAAGATTTCCAACAAGCATAGTTAGTGACATTTATATATTAATATTTCCATTTTTATTTTTTTAGCATTAGTTATGAGTGTTTTTTTAATGTTTAATGATTTATTGTTTGAGAGGGAAGAGGGGCAGAAAGAGAGGGAGACAGAGAATCCTAAGCAGGCTCCATGCTATCAGCTCAGAGCCTGATGCATGGCTCAACCCCACAAACCATGAGATCATGACCTGAGCCAAAATCAGGAGTCAGATGTTTAACCAACTGAACCCCCCGAGTGTCCTAGTTCCAAATGTTTTTAAGTGTAATTTTTGCCTAGAAAGAAATTTATATATGCATGTATTTTTATATATACTTTTTTCATAGCATATAAATGTCATAGAGTTATTGCTTAATGGTTTTATTGTAGCATGTTCCAATTAATTCAAAATACAGATATTGTGTGTAAAATTTTTTCCTAATTCTGTTTCTTCTCTTTGATATTTATCAGCAGAGAGGTAAAGACAAGAACCAAATCAATACTGCTGAGACTGTTCTTTGTGGCCAAGATGAACAGGGATGAAATTTACCTTCCTGCTTGAACCAAACAAATAAATAAAAAACACTGAAACATATGAAATGATGGTACTTTAGATGCTGAGCATCAGGTGACATAGCAAGTAAAGCAAGACCTAAAAAAAGGGAAACAAGAGGTTAGACCTACATGTGCCCTGATTATTGTTTTAAGAGAGTTTCTAGGACTTGACTTAGGAAGGGTGAAATCCAAGAGAAGCCCAAATTTGGTTTCTCTGAGTTGAGGGGACAGAGGAGACAGAGCTGAGACTCTAGGGAGACTAAGGTGGCCCCAGTTAGGAAAAAAAGAGTATCAGAGAGGAGGAGGCAGCTGTGGAGAGACAACACCCTAGAAATCTGAAGGGACTGCCCTTTAAACATGCAGTATGTGATGCAAATGGTCAACACATGTGCATAAAGAGTCGTAAAGAGCCTGGAAAGAATGATCCGGAAGGATAGAAAAAAGTGCCAAGTTCCCACACAGGGTCAGGAATAGTGCCTGTTCCCACCACCTAGACTAAAATAAAACTAAATTCAGAGAGTGTTACGTAGGCTTTTCAAGAAGATCTTGCTTCAGTAGTGGGTAATAATTAGCCCTAGGATGAGCATTTCTATGGAACTGCCTAACAAGTCACAAAATCAAGATACATAATGAACAATTTCCCTGTAGCTTAACTGTAAAGAAGAAGAAGAAAAAAAATCAAGAATATTTAAAGAAATCGATGCCTCAACTGCCCAATTGGCCTCAGAGGTCACATAGCCTCTCTTCCATTGTATTCTTCTAGTTGAAGCAATCATAAACCCAAAGAAGGGCATGTCAAGGAATTTGGAGCCCATATTTTAAAGTTATCACAGTCATACCTTGAACTTATTTTGTTGTTACTGCCTGGATATTGGTACTGAATTTACTGAGAAAATTATAGAAACCACATGATCAATTCATGACTGAGAAAAAAAGGAACTATTCCAGTAGGTAGAAGCACAAAAAAGCTTTGAGGATTTAGATATTCATATAAATGTATAATAGAAATTTAAACATACATATAAAACTCATGAAAATAAGATAAGTCACACTGATATATTTGAGATGTGAGTCTGATTGCTCCCATCCCTTCCCAATTTAATTCCCTAGTTTGGCATATGGCAAAATCAAAAGAAATTTGATAAAGTACTGTAAGCTAATTAGTATTATAAGTATAGCTTCTGTTTCTGTCATAGTATTCCTTTGGGATCAAATTCATGTGGCATGGCAATAGTATGTAGCAATGAGTCAAACTAAAATATTTTTTTAATATGATTTTCCACACAGATGACAAAATTTATATCAGTGACATAGTTGACTATTGGTTCATCCTAAGTGTTCCAAGTAAATCAATGTAAAATAGATGAGTCTACCAAAACCATCCCATAGCAAGAAATATTTAAAAATTGAAAGGGCAATTCATATGCTTTGATCATTCTGGAGTTATTTTTGTATATACTTTAATTTTAAGTGTTTTAATGTTTATTTATTTTTGGGAGACAGAGAGAGACAGAGCATAAGCGGGGGAGGGGCAGAGAGAGAGGGAGACACAGAATCTGAGGCAGGCTCCAGCCTCTGAGATGTCAGCACAGAGCCCTACATGGGGATCAAACTCACAGACTGGGAGATCACGACCCGAGCCGAAGTCAGATGCTCAACCGACTGAGCCACGCAGGCGCCCCAATTAGTTCTAAATGTTTTATATTTCTTACCCTATACAGACAAACTACACCGAGTTGTTCTTTTAGAGCCAGAGATGCTAAATTGATAACCACGTGCTTGATCTTAAAAGCTTTTAAATGATTTTGTAAATTTAAGTTAATAAAGTAGCAGAAATGCCCTGAAATGATAGCATGTTCATCATTTATTTCCATTTAGAATGGACAGCCTTCTGTTAAAATCCTAGCTAGTTTTCTTCATGAAACATCAGATAATTTATAACCTTAAGGAAACATGGTCTTAGCAATATGGAATATAGTTTCAAACATTCATTAATAACAATCGAATTATTTATTGAATTTTAAAACTTAAAATGATGCTCATTTGAGGTGATTTACATTAATCTTTAAATAAATTTTGCTTTTTAAAATGGTGACTTAAACTCCATGAGCAACTGTTGTTCTTTGTATACAAGTGTAGTCAGTATTTCCGTGAACCAGACTGAGTCAGGCTTCTCTATACAGCAAATCTTTAAATGTGCCAGGACTGGGGGCCTCGGTGGCTCAGTTGGTTAAGCATCTAACTTTGGCTCAGGTCACGATCTCACGGTTTCTGAGTTCACGTCCCACATTGGCTGAGCTTGAGCCCCGCTTCGGGTGAGCCTTGCTTCTCTCTCACTTTCTCTCTCTCTCTCTCTCTGCCCCTCACTCAGTTGTGTCCTCTCTCTCTAAAAAAAAAAAGTAAAATAAAATGTGTCAGGACTAATAGAGGACAAAAGAAAAAAGAAAAAAAAAGACACACTGAGTGCAAAGTTGAAACTCGTGGTGTATTTGTATAAGCAGGTTATATGTTTACCTAAGTCTTTCTGGAAGAACTGATAATCAACTCATCACTAATTATCATACTCTACAAGGAGAAATGTATTCAAGTAGTGCTTCTGAGTTGAATATATTATATCTCATTAACTCTAAAACATTGCCAATTATAAGATGTGTCATTATTTCATGTACATTATAAAAGGAAACCAGCCACAAATTAAACTACATAACAATGTTCTGTTACTATACATTTTCTTTATTTGATAGACATCGAATGTAGTCTTTTGAGTTATTCAGAGTTTTCTGTAGAAACGGAAAGAAAATATACATGACGTAAATGAAGCATTTCTGAAATGCATGCACGACGTCCATCTCTTCGGAATCACCTTCTGATGGCTGATTCTGACGCTTTGCTACAGATACCACCTGTTGTGCCATCAGGAGTGTTGATGATGCTGCGTTTCTTACATGAGAAGGGATTCTCTCTTAAGGTTTTACTTCCAGGCAATGAGGGAGTAGCTAGATCACTGGAGTGGGTTTCAGTTTCCTGTTGTTCATCAAGCTTACACTAGTTCTACCCAGTAAAATTTTCAGAAATTTAGCACAACAGGGAGCAGAGCAGCATCTCAGGAGCAGCACCAAAAAGCATCAAGGAGGCCTCCTGCACATAAATATGATCCCCAATGTCACTGTCACCAAATAAGGTGTGTTTGATCTTGAGACAAGGCTAATGAAAGTGAGTATTGCATTAACACAGGAAAGCTAAGGAGTCTAGAGGCTCCCAACATAAATCTCATGCCAGTGGAGTTGCACTTTAAGGGCTATGGATGTGCTGCCATTTTAGTGCTGCTGAGGTCATAAATTACATGTTACACTTTGTAAAAAAAAATCATAATAACCACTATAAAATTTAGAAACATTCTTGAGTCAACAATCAACACATAAGCAATCTCAGGAGGATGCGCATTTGCCTTCAACTGAGTACATGGTTTCAATGAGTATTTCAAGGAACTTAATTAAGGACAAACATTCCCTCATTTTTCCTTAATATTGGAGTCAAGTTCAACTTTTCCTTTAGTATCTTTGGCATTATTTGGCTTGGTTTTAGCCGTCTGATTAGATCTGCAATGTATGCCTTTCATTCATATTACTTATTTTAGTTTAGATTTACCCACATCTGTTTTGAATTGTTCATTTATCCCAATTTCTTGAGGTATTAATCTTCATTGTTTGTTCATACTGTCATTCACAGTATGTCATTCACATTTGAACAAATTTGATAATAACCCATCAAAAATTTCTTGGGCTTTTTACTTGGGTGGTAGAGGGAGGAAGCATATAAATCAAGCACTGTGTGACCCGAAGTATAAAAGAGACATTGCTTTCGAACTCAATATCAAACCCTCATGAAATATAGTTAGTTCTGTCCCTCGTCGTTCTCTAATAAATTGTTAAGACAAATAGCACCAACTTTCCGGTTGTACTCTATCATTTAAAGGGGTTCTCTCTGGCCCTCCTCCAGTATTTCAATTCTTCGTAGATGAGGAAGCTAGGGTTAAAGAGATAATGTCTACCTTGGGCAGTTTTCTTTATGCCTCCAATTCTGCTACAGAACTCTGAGGGCCCAAGAATTCTAAACCCTAATTTAGCCTTCCAGATTGTTACAGAAGTATCATTTTCAAGGTGGGAGGATAGAATATATTATATGTAATGTTTTAATGACTTGACTTGTATATTTTAAATGTTTAGACACATGGTATGTAGGCCTTCATTTTATGCTTTAGCCACCCCTGTAGATGTGAAGGGCTGGTCTTATTTCAGGATTAAATAAATGCAAATGACCAACATACTTACAATTTTCCTTTATGCTGGTTTAATGCATATAAAATGGAATACATGTTTCCATATTTATGGTTTGTTTGAATCATACTTTTCCAAAGTTATCTTCTTTCTAATCCTGTAATCACACATCCCTTCTTTTGTTGAGAAATAGTTCATAATTTGGGGCACCTGGGTGGCTCAGTTGGTTGAGCATCTGGCTTTGGCTCAGATCATGATCTCACAGTTTGTGGGTTCGAGACCCACATCAGGCTCTGTGCTGACAGCTGAGAGCCTGAAGCCTGCTTCAGATTTTGTCTCCCTCTCTCTCTGTAGCTCCCCCGCTCATGGTCTGTCTCTCTCTCCTTCAAAAATAAATAAAAACATTAAAAAAAATTTAGAAATAGTTCATAATAAAAATGGATAAATCATGCATGAGAAGTAAAATTTTCCCCTTTCAATAAGCTCCTTTCTTTTGGAAGTAAAATGTAGCCTGGCAACTTTTAAAATGCAATTAACACTATTTATTTATTCAGATTGTCACAATTTTCACCTCCTAAAACCAGTGAGAATTTTGCACCATTTCCTTCCAGGTTTCTCCCAAGAGTAAATGTGTTAATGATATGTGTAATACCTCATGCTATAGCAAGAAAATAATGAAGTCTCAAGCTCAGACACCCTATTGCTTTTTATACTATGTTTTCCAAACAAAACAACCGGAATTTTCTTTAGTAAATTTGAATTGTGGATGGTTATGAAAGAAAATTATTCATTGATTATTTCTTATATTCTCTTGTATCTAACAAACTGATAATGTAATCTGTGAATATAACAATACGCCACTTAATGATTTTATTCATTTCTAAATAAGTGTCTCCACTCAAATTGAGTTACAAATATAATAGAATATGATGAAGTTTATTATTGAATATTATATTCGATTGAATATTTTGGGGGAATTTCACAGTGTAAAGCTATACCTCAAAACTTTGATGATCATTTTAATAATCATCATAAATTTAATAGTTTATTAATTCTCCATATGTAATTGAAATTTTTAGTTGATTTGATCAGCATTGAAGAGGAATGATCAAATTAGAAATGGCCATTTTAATCTAGAAGTTCTTAAATTTGAGTTATCACTGCTCTCCACAAATTGCCTAATCTTTTTTCTTAAGCCATAGGGAATAAATCACCCTCAAGTTGTAGCATAAAAATTAAAAACTATAAGGAAGAAAGTCATATATAATAAATCATTCCAAAGTGACAGCACTAAGCTTAGATGTATAGTGGTCTTACAATTTTTTTTTCCTCAAAAGAGCCTATAAGGAAACAATAATCCTCTATGTTGTATACCTGCTACTCAGTTTGGTAGATTGCTCCTGAATATTGTCTCAAGATTTCTTGTGTTCTAAGGTAGATACATTTGATACTTTTAAAAATATCATATTTGAAAATATATTTAATGTAAAATAATACAAGATAGAACATTATATTTGGACTTCCTGATTTAACAGCACATATAGTGTATAAAATTAAAACTCTGACAGTTTCTGTTGCAAATTTGTTAATGTGAAATTGATGAATGATGTAACAATTTTGTCCTAAGGTTTCAATTAAATTACTACAAAAATACAACTGTGAGAATAGCTGAATTTCTTATTAAAGTGATAGAATTTTATTTCCCAAGAGAAAACTCTAAACACTGAGCAACACTTAATTGAAATTATGTTTGTTATCATGCTTAAAGCTTTAAGTGATTCAGGATCTTTCTTTCCCAGAATAGGTACTCATGTGTTCAAATTGGAAAAACAAAACAAAACAAAAACCTCAATAGCACAAATACTCATTTACTTTACCATATTTTGTATATTTAGACTTGATAGCTTCAGGGTATTTTATATCTTTTGTATATATACAACAGTGAGTTGAAACTCCTGACATATACAAGATAATTTTTTCCCTCAATCTTTAGACTTTCTTCCTTTAGACTGATCTCTTACTGTACCACCATGAAAATTTAATTCTATTTCATTTTAATTGCCAATGGAAGCAGTCCATCCAATAATTGCTGAAAGTTTTGTAATTAAGTTTCTTTTCTATCATGACTTTTCCAGTGCCCAGAAAAAAAAATTGCATCAAATCTGGGAGTTCTTATAATTTTCATATGAAAAGAACTTCATTTTTCTTTTTTTGTAACACATTATTACAATGTACAAAGCATTCCCTTTCTTTTAACAATACTTTGGGCTAATTAGTCTTTTTTATAGGAGCAGAACGCAAGATTCAGATAGAATAGGTGCTAGAACTATCCTTCAAATTTTTGATATTTGCCTGTAAACTGTAAAAATATTTCTTCTGTGCAATGTTATTTCTGGGGTCTTGAGTAATAATAATAATAAAAATTATTATTATGTTATATATTATATTAATTATATTATATTATATTATATTATATTATATTATATTATATTATTACTCAAGTCCCCAGAAAAAATATTATATAATTATAATATTATATTATGTATTTATATATTTTAATATAAAATTGTATATATTATATATTATATATATTATATAATAATAATAATAATTATTATTATTATAAAATTGGGTATAGAAACTTTAAAAAGGTCTGAGTAGGAGTGGTTAAAAATGACGTCCTTCCCTAGATATGTATTGTAGGAGAAAGACACTGCCTTTCAAAATTAAGTATGATGTTAGCTATAGATATTTGTAGGTTTTCTTTGTTAAAGAAGTTTCCTTTTATTCCAACTTTGTTAAGAACTTTTAAAACTCAAGCCTGAATGTTGAATTTTGCCCAATACCTTTTTTTTCCCATATATTGTCATGATCATATGTTTTTCTTATTTACTGTTTCATTGTGATGGGTCACATTGCTTTTCAAATGTTGAAAATATTCAACTGTTGGCAAGTTCAAATGTTGAACTAGGCTTTGCATTCTTAGTATAAACCCTCTTGATTTTGACGTGTTATTGTTTGTATATATTATTTCAATGTGCTTGTATTTTCTTGAGAATTTTTATATTTGTTTTTATTAATAATATTGGGTTTTTAAAATCATCTCTGATGTGTCAGGATATGTTGGCCTCATACAGTGAGATGAGAAGTGTGGTTTTCGGTCACATTTCCTGGAAGCCATTTTTAAGAACTGGCACGAATTCTTTTTTAAATGCTTAGTATAATTGACCAGTGGGACCATCCAGGCCTAATTTTTTTTTTTTCCCAGGAAGATTTTAGGTACAAATTTAATACAACTGAGGTCATCTATTTCTTCTTGGATGAGGATTTGCAGTTTGCATTTTTCTAATAAACATTTTTTTTTCAACGTTTATTTATTTTTTTTGGGACAGAGATTGACAGAGCATGAACGGGGGAAGGGCAGAGAGAGAGGGAGACACAGAATCGGAAACAGGCTCCAGGCTCTGAGCCATCAGCCCGGAGCCTGACGCGGGGCTCGAACTCACGGACGCGAGATCGTGACCTGGCTGAAGTCCGACGCTTAACCGACTGCGCCACCCAGGTGCCCCGCAGTTTGCATTTTTCAAGGAGTTCATCCATTTCATCTAAGTTGTCAAATTTTGTCACTGGGTTTCTCTGCAGTATTACCTCATTATCCTTTAAGTATCTGTGGAATCTACAGATTCCTATTCTATTTCATTCTTGATGTAAGTGATTTGTGTCTTCTCTCTTTTTTTTCTTACTCAAGCTAACTAGACATTGTCAAACAAGATGTTTTTGGTTTCTTGGATTTTCTGTACTGTTTCTCATTCTCAACTTTATTGATTTCTGATCCCATATTTATTAATCCATTCCTTTTGTTAACTTTGGTTTAATTTTCTGTTATTTTTTTTTTATAGTTTCTTGAGGTGGAGTTTTACATTATTGACTTGAGATCTTCATTTTTTCCCAAAGAGCATTTATATATTTTTCTCTAACCTTGGTTTAAGTGTATTCCTATTCCTAAGTGTATAACATATCTTATTTTCCCTTGAGATTTCCATTTTGATCCATGGATTATTTAGTAGGGTGTTGTTTGCTTTTAAATATTTTTAGATCTATCAGATACCCTTCTGCTATTTACATTATGTTTAATTCTCTTTTGTCAGAGAACATAGTTTGAGTAACTTTGATTCTTTAAATTTAATAAGGTTTTTTTTTTTTTTTTTTTTTTTTTTTTTTTTGTGACCTAGAATGTGATCCTTCTTGGTAGATGAGGGCATTGCTAAATGATGTGGATCTATTCTTCATTGTGTAAAATGGTTTTATGCACTGGAGAATGTCTAGCATCTGGGTCTTCTGCCCACTAAATGCCCATAGTTAACAACAATCATTTTGCAATGATTTTCAGATTTCCCTCAGAGATGTTTAAATGCCTGTTGGGGACAAAAATGCCTCCTATTGAAAATAACTGATTTTAACAAACAAATATAGTTATTTTTTAAAATAGTTATTTGTATTTTAGATATTTTAGATTTGCTCATTCGCAACCCTACTTTAACACATTGCAAATGTGATAATTATTAATTTATTTTACCTTTGTCTCTTTGAATTAGTTACTTTATGTAAAAAAGGACATTCAGGAAAAAATACTTATCAGTAAATTACTATTTAAGTTTAGCTTTCTTTCTGTGTGTGTTTGTGTGTGTGTGTGTGTGTGTGTGTGTATGAATGTATATAATAGTACAGGTTAGCCATTATTAATATTGGAGATTTGGGGTTTTCTTGCATCATATTTATCTGTATTTGCAGACTAATAACAACTGCACATTTGGGGAAAAAAAGTCCCCCTCCTCCATATTTGTAACTTTTATTGTGGTGAAATTGATGTAGTTTTTTTTTTTTTTTTTTTAAAGAAAATAATTACTTTTTAGTGTCTAAGGGAATGGGGCTTGAGCAAGTGTCTCCTGATTGGTGGTGGTGGGCAAATTGTGAACAATTTGATAATCACTTAATAATGATAGTTTTTGAGGTAGCAATTTAGACCAGCTGCACTGGACCGTCTGGTCTCATCATTATTTCTTCTCAGCGAAATAAGCTGTCATTATGATTCACACAAACACATTTCTGTTTTCCAATAACTAGAACACCTCACCTGGGACAATCAACAAGGGAGAAATCTACTATATAAAAATTCTCCTTCGCAGGGAGGACAGCTTAATATAAATATTATTATTAATGGATTTAGAAAAGACATTTCTCTTATTTTTCTGTCCAGTAAGTGGTGTTTTTATTTCCTTCATTTAGTCTCATGACGATGATTTCAAAAGTCACAAACAGTTCATTCCTGAGTTAAGTGTACTCTTAGCTTATTGCACCAACTTTGCCCTCATAGAGTTGGTAATAACTGATTATAACTGACTGATAACAAGTGATAGTTTTTTTTTTTTTAACTTTCTCATGTTTTAAGCTATAGAGAGTAGTGTGAAAACACATCACTTAGTGAGTTTACAAATTATTTTTTATAGAAACGCTTAGTTTCTATCACATACATTTCCTCAACTTCCCTAATAAATCAAACAACCCGATAAACATGAAATACACTATTAAGGTCAAACTCTGCTTTGCAGTCCAATAAGTATCAACACTTTTCACAAAAGCAATTCTTCCTACTACTACTGCTACCACATTCCTGAGGGCTTGCTTTGTGCCAGATGCGATGCTTCATTATCAAATTCAATCTATTTTAATCTTCAAAAGGAAACATGAGTTGGTGCCGTATCTAGCAAATGAAAAACCTAGAAATTGAGACCAGATGAGGCTGTTCCAAAAGCTTTCATTTTCTAATACTTGTGTGTTATCCTCAAAGAGTAGACATTCATATAGCTTAGGATGTTGAGAGCATAAAGAGAGTGGCCAAGGAAATAAAGAGATGATGTGCAAAGGCATAAAGGCAGCTCAAGAACTTGGTTTTGTTACCAATCTATAAGGAGATCTGTATACAGGTTAGAGGATAAAATTCAAAGTGCAGAGTTACTAAAAATGAGGCTGTGTAGATGCTCAGGGGCAAACTCAGGGAGGACTTTGCAGATAATGTCAAGCAGTCTGGACTTAACCCTGAGAGCATCAGGGAATCATTTAATTTTGAGCAGACAAATAATATCCCCATGCTTAAAGAAACTTTGTTTTTTATGGTTAATATAAGACTGGAAAAAGAATTTATGGAATTGAGCCTGTATTAAAGTTGCTGGATGGCTGAGTCTTGGATTTGGGTCATGGAACTCACTTCTGGGGTTTATAAGAAAGTAAAACTTAAGTATAACACTGCAGTTTCTGAACAAGAGATTTGTTCATTTTTGTTTGTTTGTCTGGCAAGGGTTTAAGTACCCTGGGAAAAAAATTGAGGGTACAGCAGTTTGAAGACTTTGGATACATTTATCTTCATTACACTTTTTTTTCCTTCTGTCTTCTGCAGAATTCTGTGCTGAAGCCAGTTTCTACATACAGCTTTCTCTTCCTTCCTTCCTACCTTCCCACCTTCCTTCCTTTCTTTCACATATAGCTTCCTTTTAAACTTTTTTCCCTACCAAGTCTTAATTATTTAAAAATCCAGTTTTCCTGTGGGTTTATTCCCCTATTGTTTTAAAAAAGAACACCTTTGGGGCACCTGGGTGGTTCAGTCCATTAAGCATCTGACACCTGGTTTAGGCTCAGGTTATGATCTCTCATGGTTTGTGAGTTCAAGCTCCCTGTCAGGATCTGTGCTGACAGCATGGAACCCTCTCTCTCTCTTTCTACGTCTACTCTGGTTGCTTGCTCTCTCTCAAAATAATTAAATAAAGTTAAAAGAATAAAAACATTTTCCCTACTCTCCTCTGCTTCCTATTTTGGGACATCACTAGGCAAACTCTACTTCATCCAGAACCATTCATGGTGGATGTCTGTTTTACAGCATTAAAGAATTCAAATCTTGTTCCCACATTTTCTTGTATTTTGGCTGTTCTCACTATCTAACCATACCCATCAAACTGCGTATTAGTGGATTCTTACAAAGGGTTTCCAATTATTTTCTGAGATATTGCTCTTTGTTAGAAGAGCACATTGTCAGTCTTGGCATTATATTTTTAATCTTGTTTGTGTATACTATGGAAAATGTATCAAAGTTCAAGAATCAATACAGATTTGTCCACCTTTCACACATGGTATGACTGATTTCAATGGACATAAGAACTTGTTGGTATAATTAGCACTAAAGGTCATTACTCAGAACTATTCTTTCATGTACTTTCACTGTTTTCTTTTCCACTGTGTTCTGTTTAGCTCACTTATTCCTTCCACAAATACCAGAGATCTACCTAATAATTCCACTGACCACTATTCCCAAGGAAACCATGGCATTATTTTCTTGTTTTTGTTCAATCTGATTCATCTGAAATTGACTTCTCAGCCCTGGGACTTCTACAACACTTACTTATCTAACATATCATGCCATTTAATCATATTCTATTGTTCTTACTTTTATATAAGCAACTGATAATCCCATTACTTAATGAGATGATGTTAGGCATCTGAGATGGTGGAGTCTCTTCTATTTTTATTGTATTTTAGTAAAGATCAAAGGGATCCACTTAATCTCAGAGGATTTAGCAAATCAATGAAATGTTAGTGGATTCTAGCCTGAATAAAAGGAGATTTCAAGTATTCTCTGCACACAGAATTTCACTTCAGATGTCTTAATCATACGTATTATCACTGCCTATGGTTTGGTCAGTAGATGCCTTGTGAGATTTTATATTTGTACTCCTACAGTGATGCCCTTGTTTGGCCTCCAGTACAGCACATTCTGCCTTATCTCCTACTTTCTCTCTTATTGTTAATTTTCAGTCTCACTCACTGGATGTTCTTTCTTTGCTTGCTTCTTTTATATATTGTTGTACCTCCTGTTCTCCCCCAGGACCTTTCCTCATTCTGTTTTAATGCACCCCTCACTTTTGCACTTGTTTTCTTCCATATTTCAAATACCATCTCTTTGAGGAGATTTTAAAGATTGTTTATTTTGCCCATTGCATCTTCAAAAAGTTTTATCCTCTGTATCCTGATGTTTCCTTGACAACTCCAGTAAAAATGCCATATATAGCTTCCTAGTATTCTCTTTTCTTTCACCAATTATAGATATTTACTCCATCTCAATCATTTAGGCAATAATTGGGAACCAGCTTTCCACTTTATTATGCTTTTATCCCTGTTCCTACAAGCGTCACCTTTTGTTCATGTGTTCACTTGCACCTCCACAGCTGATGCCTTAGTTCAGACTCCCATTTTGCTCTTCTCTCAACTTTTGTCATATTCTCCAGGATTGTCCCTCTGCCTCCTAACTTGCTTTTCTCCATTCATCTTTTCCATAGCTGCCAGAGTGCTTTTTCTAAAATGCAAGATTACCATATTACCCCATTGCTTAAAAATCTTCAGAGGATTATATTTTCCTAGAGGATGAAGCCCAAATTTCTTAGCACATTATACCAGGGCTTCCATGATGGGGATACTCCCAGTGCCCAGCTGGGCTTTATTTACTTTACCCCAGAGTTCTCCAATCCAGCCTTATCAAACTATCTACAGTTCTGCAGGGCACCTTATTTGATGGTTCAGGTGCCTTTTGGAGGTTATTCTTAATTTCCAAAAAGACTTTATTTACTGGTCAGCAACTATTCATCCATCAACATTCAACTCATTTTTTTACCTTTCCTAAACTCTTTACGTGATATATTTAATTTTTCCTTTGTGACCTCACTACTCATTTTGCCCCTAAAACATCCTGTTAAATTTGTTTCTGTACCTGTCTCACTTAGCCATGTGAGTTCAGGCATTTAATCAGCAAATAATTAGTAAGAATGTCCTTTGATAGAGTTAGGGTATTTGAAGATGAATAAGACAACCTCTTGGGAATCACAGTCTTATAGATTACTTCTGCCCCTGCCCCTGCCCCCCATTCACAGGATCAACATTAGCAAACTTTAGAAACATTATATGCATTATATATATATATATATATATATATATATATATATATACACACACACACATATATATATATACACACACACACATATATATATGTGTGTGTGTGTGTGTGTATATATATATAAATAAATGTATATATATATAAATAAGTGAAACCTCTATGTTTTTGTCTTATCTTCCCTTCCCCTATGTTCATCTGTTGTATTTCTTAAATTCTGCATATGAGTGAAACCATATATTTCTCTTTCTCTGACAGACTTATTTTATTTAACATAATACACTCTAGTTCCATCCATATTGTTGCAAATGGCAAGATTTCATTCTTTTTGATCACTGAGTAATATTCCATTGTATATATGTACTACATCTTCTTTATCTATTCATCAATCAATAGACATTTGGGTTCTTCCAATAATTTGGTTATTATTGATAGTGATGCTATAAACCTTGGGGTGCATGTGCCCCCTACAAATCAGCATTTTTTATCCTTTGGATAAATATCTAGCAGTGCAATTGCTTGGTCATAGGGTAGGAAACCATCAAAATCCTACAGGAGAAAAGAGGCAGCAACCTCTTTGACCTAGGCTACAGCAACTTCTTACTTGACACGTCTCTGGAAGCAAGGGAAACAAAAGCAAAAATGAACTACGGGGACCTCATCAAGAAAAAAAACACTGCACAGTGAAGGAAAGAAAAAATCAACAAAACTAAAAGGCAACCAACCAAATGGGGAAGATATTGCAAAAGACATATCAGATAAAGAATTAGTATTCAAGATGTATAAAGAACTTATCAAACTCAACACCTCCCCACCCCCAAATAATCCAGTGAAGAAATGGGCAGAAGACATGAATAGACACTTTTCTAAAGAAGACATCCAGATGGCCAACAGACACAAGAAAGGATTCACAACATTGCTCATCATCAGGGAAATACAAATCAAAACGACAATGAAATACCATTTCACACCTGTCAGAATGGCTAAAATTAACAACTCAGGCAACAACAGATGTTTGTTAGGATGCAGAGAAAGGGGAACCTTCTTGAACTGTTGGTGGGAATGCAAACTGGTGAAGCTGCTCTGGAAAATAGTATGGAGGTTCCTCAAAACATTAAAAGTAGAACTATCTCATGACCCAACATTGTTCCTTTCTTAATTTTCTTTACTAAAAAGAATAATTACAGAATATGCTGTGATATAAGGTAGTGTATTATGTACGTTGTCACATGGTAGCTGACTAAGAATCTCTTGGGGACGTAGGAGAAGAGACGCTAGCACTGGGGATGAATTCGACTACATGATCCTCAGTACTTCCTTCAAAAAAAGATAATGTCATGACTTTACCAGGATTCAAGGAGTGTTCTGTGGTTAGATCACCATTGTGATCTAACCTAAAATTCTTTTCCTAAAAGTATATGCTATTGAAAACTAAGTTTAAATTTCTGAAAGGCAGCTCTCTCCCAGGTATCTCACCGCTGCGTCAGTGCAGCTTGTGTAAAAACTGCATTCCATGCTAGGCCTGAAATGTTCCAAAGCTCAGTTCGCTATCAGCATCCCAGGTGGTGCGATTAACAAAGAGCTAGCGTGGGGCCACTGGCACAAACAAGGCGGCTCCTTAGAACCTGAACTTCCTATTTGTTCCATTCCTTGGGTAGATAATGCCTGTTAATTACTCTGGAGTATTTTCTTTTAGAAATTATTTTGGCGAGGAGAGAGGGAAGATGGCAGCGTAGGAGGACGCTGGGCTCACCGCGCGTCCTGGTGATCACTTAGATTCCACCTACACCTGCCTAAATAACCCAGAAAACTGCCAGAGGATTAGCAGAACGGAGTCGCCGGAGCCAAGCGCAGACGAGAGGCCCACGGAAGAGGGTAGGAAGGACGGCGAGGCGGTGCGCGCTCCACGGACCGGCGGGAGGGAGTCGGGGCGGAGGGGCGGCTCGCCAGCCAAGCAGAGCCCCCGAGTCTGGCTGGCAAAAGCGGAGGGGCCTGACGGACTGTGTTCCGACAGCAAGCGCGACTTAGCATCTGGGAGGTCATAAGTTAACAGCTCTGCTAGGAAAGCGGGAAGGCTGGAGGACAAAGGGAGGGACAGCTGCTGAGCCCCCGGATGACAGAGCTCAGTTTGGTGGGGAACAAAGGCGCTCGCCAGCTTCATCTCCCCCGCCCATCCCCCAGCCAAAATCCCAAAGGGAACCAGTTCCTGCCAGGGAACTTGCTCGCTCCGCGCAAACACCCAACTCTGTGCTTCTGCGGAGCCAAACCTCCGGCAGTGGGTCTGACTCCCTCCCGCTGCCACAGGGCCCCTCCTGAAGTGGATCACCTAAGGAGAAGCAAGCTAAGCCTGCCCCTCCTGCCCCCGTGCACCTTGCCTACCCACCCCAGCTAATATGCCAGATCCCCAGCATCACAAGCCTGGCAGTGTGCAAGTAGCCCAGACAGGCCACGCCACCCCACAGTGAATCCCGCCCCTAGGAGAGGGGAAGAGAAGGCACACACCAGTCTGACTGTGGCCCCAGCGGTGGGCTGGGAGCAGACATCAGGGTGGACTGTGGCCCCACCCACCAACTCCAGTTATACACCACAGCACAGGGGAAGTGCCCTGCAGGTCCTCACCACGCCAGGGACTATCCAAAATGACCAAGCGGAAGAATTCCCCTCAGAAGAATCTCCAGGAAATAACAATAGCCAATGACCTGATCAAAAAGGATTTAAATAATATAACAGAAAGTGAATTTAGAATAATAGTCATAAAATTAATCGCTGGGCTTGAAAACAGTATAGAGGACAGCAGAGAATCTCTTGCTACAGAGATCAAAGGACTAAGGAACAGTCAGGAGGAGCTGAAAAACGCTTTAAAGGAAATGCAAAACAAAATGGAAACCACCACGGCTCGGATTGAAGAGGCAGAGGAGAGAATAGGTGAACTAGAAGATAAAGTTATGGAAAAAGAGGAAGCTGAGAGAAAGAGAGATAAAAAAAATCCAGGAGTATGAGGGGAAAATTAGAGAACTAAGTGATGCACTAAAAAGAAATAATATACGCATAATTGGTATCCCAGAGGAGGAAGAGAGAGGGAAAAGGTGCTGAAGGGGTACTTGAAGAAATAATAGCTGAGAACTTCCCTGAACTGGGGAGGAAAAAGGCATTGAAATCCAAGAGGCACAGAGAACTCCCTTCAGACGTAACTTGAATCCATCCTCTGCACGACATATCATAGTGAAACTGGCAAAATACAAGGATAAAGAGAAAATTCTGAAAGCAGCAAGGGATAAACATGCCCTCACATATAAAGGGAGACCTATAAGACTCGTGACTGATCTCTCTTTTGAAACTTGGCAGGCCAGAAAGAATTGGCACGAGATCTTCAGTGTGCTAAACAGAAAAAATATGCAGCCGAGAATCCTTTATCCAGCAAGTCTGTCATTTAGAATAGAAGGAGAGATAAAGGTCTTCCCAAACAAACAAAAACTGGAGGAATTTGTCACCACTAAACCAGCCCTACAAGAGATCCTAAGGGGGACCCTGTGAGACAAAGTACCAGGGACAACACTACAAGCATAAAACATACAGACATCACAATGACTCTAAACCCGTATCTTTCTATAATAACACTGAATGTAAATGGATTAAATGCGCCAACCAAAAGACATAGGGTATCAGAATGGATAAAAAAACAAGACCCATCTATTTGCTGTCTACAAGAGACTCATTTTAGACCTGAGGACACCTTTAGATTGAGAGTGAGGGGATGGAGAACTCTTTATCATGCTACTGGAAGCCAAAAGAAAGCTGGAGTAGCCATACTTATATCAGACAAACTAGACTTTAAATTAAAGGCTGTAACAAGAGATGAAGAAGGGCATTATATAATAATTACAGGGTCTATCCACCAGGAAGAGCTAACAATTATAAATGTCTATGCGCCGAATACCAGAGTCCCCAAATATATAAAACAATTACTCATAAACATAAGCAACCTTATTGATAAGAATGTGGTAATTGCAGGGGACTTTAACACCCCACTTACAGAAATGGATAGATCATCTGATAGACACACGGTCAATAAAGAAACAAGGGCCCTGAATGACACATTGGATCAGATGGACTTGACAGATATATTTAGAACTCTGCATCCCAAAACAACAGAATATACTTTCTTCTCGAGTGCACATGGAACATTCTCCAAGATAGATCATATACTGGGTCCCAAAACAGCCCTTAATAAGTATACAAGAATTGAAATTATACCATGCATACTTTCAGACCACAATGCTATGAAACTTGAAATCAACCACAGGAAAAAGTCTGGAAAACCTCCAAAAGCATGGAGGTTAAAGAACACCCTACTAAAGAATGAGTGGGTCAACCAGGCAATTAGAGAAGAAATTAAAAAACATATGGAAACAAACGAAAATGAAAATACAACAATCCAAACGCTTTGGGATGCAGCGAAGGCAGTCCTGAGAGGAAAATACATTGCAATCCAGGCCTATCTCCAGAAACAAGAAAAATCCCAAATACAAAATCTAACAGCACACCTAAAGGAAATAGAAGCAGAACAGCAAAGGCAGCCTAAACCCAGCAGAAGAAGAGAAATAATAAAGATCAGAGCAGAAATAAACAATATAGAGTCTAAAAAAACTGTAGAGCAGATCAACGAAACCAAGAGTTGGTTTTTTGAAAAAATAAACAAAATTGACAAACCTCTAGCCAGGCTTCTCAAAAAGAAAAGGGAGATGACCCAAATAGATAAAATCATGAATGAAAATGGAATGATTACAACCAATCCCTCAGAGATACAAACACTTATCAGGGAATACTATGAAAAATTATATGCCAACAAATTGGACAACCTGGAAGAAATGGACAAATTCCTGAACACCCACACTCTTCCAAAACTCAACCAGGAGGAAATAGAAAGCTTGAACAGACCCATAACCAGCGAAGAAATTGAATCGGTTATTAAAAATCTCCCAACAAATAAGAGTCCAGGACCAGATGGCTTCCCAGGGGAGTTCTACCAGACGTTTAAAGCAGAGATAATACCTATCCTTCTCAAGCTATTCCAAGAAATAGAAAGGGAAGGAAAACTTCCAGACTCATTCTATGAAGCCAGTATTACTTTGATTCCTAAACCAGATAGAGACCCAGTAAAAAAAGAGAACTACCGGCCAATATCCCTGATGAATACGGATGCAAAAATTCTCAATAAGATACTAGCAAATCGAATTCAACGGCATATAAAAAGAATTATTCACCATGATCAAGTGGGATTCATTCCTGGGATGCAGGGCTGGTTCAACATTCGCAAATCAATCAACGTGATACATCACATTAACAAAAAAAAAGAGAAGAACCATATGATCCTGTCAATCGATGCAGAAAAGGCCTTTGACAAAATCCAGCACCCTTTCTTAATAAAAACCCTTGAGAAAGTCGGAATAGAAGGAACATACTTAAAGATCATAAAAGCCATTTATGAAAAGCCCACAGCTAACATCATCCTCAACGGGGAAAAACTGAGAGCTTTTTCCCTGAGATCAGGAACACGACAGGGATGCCCACTCTCACCGCTGTTGTTTAACATAGTGCTGGAAGTTCTAGCATCAGCAATCAGACAACAAAAGGAAATCAAAGGCATCCAAATTGGCAAAGATGAAGTCAAGCTTTCGCTCTTTGCAGATGACATGATATTATACGTGGAAAATCGGATAGACTCCACCAAAAGTCTGCTAGAACTGATACATGAATTCAGCAAAGTTGCAGGATACAAAATCAATGTACAGAAATCAGTTACATTCTTATACACTAACAATGAAGCAACAGAAAGACAAATAAAGAAACTGATCCCATTCACAATTGCACCAAGAAGCATAAAAAACCTGGGAATAAATCTAACCAAAGATGTAAAAGATCTGTATGCTTCAGCATACAACTATACAACTATATACAGAAATATACTATTTCTATACAACTATAGAAAACTTATGAAGGTAATTGAAGAAGATATAAAGAAATGGAAAGACATTCCCTGCTCATGGATTGGAAGAATAAATATTGTCAAAATGTCAATACTACCCAAAGCTATCTACACATTCAATGCAATCCCAATCAAAATTGCACCAGCATTTTTCTCAAAACTAGAACAAGCAATCCTAAAATTCATATGGAACCACAAAAGGCCCCGAATAGCCAAAGGAATTTTGAAGAAGAAGACCAAAGCAGGAGGCATCACAATCCCAGACTTTAGCCTCTACTACAAAGCTGTCATCATCAAGACAGCATGGTATTGGCACAAAAACAGACACATAGACCAATGGAATAGAATAGAAACCCCAGAACTAGACCCACAAATGTATGGCCAACTCATCTTTGTCAAAGCAGGAAAGAACATCCAATGGAAAAAAGACAGCCTCTTTAACAAATGGTGCTGGGAGAACTGGACAGCAACATGCAGAAGGTTGAAACTAGACCACTTTCTCACACCATTCACAAAAATAAACTCAAAATGGATAAAGGACCTGAATGTGAGACAGGAAACCATCAAAACCCTAGAGGAGAAAGCAGGAAAAGACCTCTCTGACCTCAGCCGTAGCAATCTCTTACTCGACACATCCCCAAAGGCAAGGGAATTAAAAGCAAAAGTGAATTACTGGGACCTTATGAAGATAAAAAGCTTCTGCACAGCAAAGGAAACAACCAACAAAACGAAAAGGCAACCAACGGAATGGGAAAAGATATTTGCAAATGACATATCGGACAAAGGGCTAGTATCCAAAATCTATAAAGAGCTCACCAAACTCCACACCCGAAAAACAAATAACCCAGTGAAGAAATGGGCAGAAAACATGAATAGACACTTCTCTCAAGAAGACATCCGGATGGCCAACAGGCACATGAAAAGATGTTCAACGTCGCTCCTTATCAGGGAAATACAAATCAAAACCACACTCAGATATCACCTCACGCCAGTCAGAGTGGCCAAAATGAACAAATCAGGAGACCCTAGATGCTGGCGAGGATGTGGAGAAACGGGAACCCTCTTGCACTGTTGGTGGGAATGCAAATTGGTGCAGCCGCTCTGGAAAGCAGTGTGGAGGTTCCTCAGAAAATTAAAAATAGACCTACCCTATGACCCAGCAATAGCACTGCTAGGAATTTACCCAAGGGATACAGGAGTACTGATGCATAGGGGCACTTGTACCCCAATGTTCATAGCAGCACTCTCAACAATAGCCAAATTATGGAAAGAGCCTAAATGTCCATCAACTGATGAATGGATAAAGAAATTGTGGTTTATACACACAATGGAATACTACGTGGCAATGAGAAAAAATGAAATATGGCCTTTTGTAGCAATGTGGATGGAACTGGAGAGTGTGATGCTAAGTGAAATACGCCATACAGAGAAAGACAGATACCATATGGTTTCACTCTTATGTGGATCCTTGAGAAACTTAACAGAAACCCATGGGGGAGGGGAAAGAAAAAAAAAAAAAGGTTAGAGTGGAAGAGAGCCAAAGCATAAGAGACTGTTAAAAACTGAGAACAAACTGAGGGTTGATGGGGGGTGGGAGGGAGGGGAGGGTGGGTGATGGGTATTGAGGAGGGCACCTTTTGGGATGAGCACTGGGTGTTGTATGGAAGCCAATTTGACAATAAATTTCATATATTAAAAAAAATAAAATCAAATAAATAATTTCTGAAAGGCAAATAGGAAGAAAAGTAAGTACATTTGTTTTGGCAAGAAATGTCCTGCACACCTTTCACTTTTTAACTGAGCTAATAACAGTGTGGTCTCCAGGAGCAAGTCAAGTATAATATTGTATAACAATTTGGTCTAATACTATATATTGGCTAGCCACAACACCTTTAGTTTCTAAACTTTTATATTTATAGGCTAAAAATTACTTAATCTTTCTTCAATCTCTCACTTTAAACTTTTGATCTATTGAATCTCACTTAAGAAGAGACAGACTAAAACATATTTGCCACATACTACAAGTGTGGAATGTCTAGGATATTGTTCGGAGAATAGTTTCGTGTCCAGCTTACAATTTACAAAACTTGTAACAATATGATCAAAAATAAAATAAAATCAGTAGCTTCTTAGGATGGGGTAGTTTCCTTTTTTTTTTTTTTTTTTAACCTCATAAGCAGACTATTCAGTCTGAGCAGTTTTGGTTCACTTCATGAGAAAGTTGAGTGGTCCCTCTGCACCCGCGCTTCGAGCCAAGTAAGCACCACAGTCCCTGGGTTCTAATGTAGCAGAACATTAACAGCATCTTGAAAGCCTAATGAACCTCAAGCATATTCATAACAGCTCCAAAAAAGCCCCATGAATCCTCTTACACTATTTACACAACACACATTTTTCAAAGGAAGACTTAATTTTAGTGCACGGAACTCCCTCTCTTACCAAAGATCCCTACCCTGTATGGGATAAAACTGGGTGGGAAAGGGCTCCCTTCCTCCCAAACCTCACACTCCATTCTGATGCAACACCACAAAGATTGTTTGTAACTATTTTTAAGTGCCCTTCCCTGAGCACTGAATATAAAGTGCTTTTTATTCCCTTACTGCTGAATAACCACCACTACTGCCCACTGCTGCTTCTATTTCAGCTACTATTCCCATCGCTGCTACTACTGAAGCACTTAGTATGTTTCTGACAACACTCAATAAATTATTATTATGATTTTAACAGACTAGTAAGCTGAGACAAAGAGGTAAGTATGACAACTGGAAAAATTACATGAAATTAGTACACAGTTGCTTTTAATCATGAGAAAATCAGAAAATATGGTAGACATCTACCTTTTACTTTAGTTTTTCATTCAAGTTGTTCATGATTTTTATAAATATTAATGGAAATCCAGCTTGCTTCCTGGTTTAAAAATGCATTCAGCCTCTCTGATGTGTAATTGCTGTATTGCCATTCTACTGTTGGCAGCAGGGCATCTGCACTATGCAAAATGTTCTGTCTCCCATTTAGGTCAAGATGAATTTTTTTTTAATGAGAAATGAAAAGTTCTCTAAAATAATCTGCATCAGTAAAAAGAAACTCCTATTAAATTGTGCTTCAAAATAATTATGTACTTTAATACTTACAAATAATATGTTCTGGTTTAAAAAGTAAAAAAGAAAGACATGCATCATCTTGCATTTAGAATTCACTAAATACTGCTATGCATTCCACTTTGGTACAAAATATATTTTTTCTTTGATTAAAAACAGTGTCGCAAAAACTAAGACCAACAAAAACTGAAAGTACGGTGACATTTACCTTTATATTAAAAATAGTAATGCATTAAAAAAAATAATCAGTTTTAGCAAAAAATATCTTATTTTCTAGCTATTGATGAGTGTATACAGATTCAAAATATATTGGGTCAGAAATGAATTCATTCTTAGAGTTATTTAAAGAGATCTGGTAGTAAAGTGCCTAAGGTTTTGAGCAATTTTAAGTCATAGAAAATTAAATTTAAATCACAGTTGTAACTGTATAAACTTTCATACACAACTATACATGGTTATAAAATGGGCATAACATAAGCTGGATCACAATGTCATTTTAAGTGTTATGTGAGCTAATTAAGTAAAACAAGACAGTTTACTGCACATAATAAATAAGTTAATGTCAACTTCAAATTATTAACAATATTTCATTGTATGATAATTTTAAAAAACTAAAATATTTATTCAAATTGATTAGGCAACTTACACTGACAAGTTTATCTATAATATCTATATCTGTAAAAGTTTCTATAATATATTCAAAGAAGCCAAAAAAAGAATAACTTTGGAAATCCAGAAACATTTTCTTTACAGATTCTCTCAAAAATAGTAGTCTAGATATGCTAGTTTCATCTATATGTTTAACAGATATTTTACAGTTACTATGTTCCAAGCACTGTGCTAGGCTACTGATAAATATTGGGGAATAGAAGAAAATAAAAATAGCCTCTGCTCTATGATACCTGTAGCCTATTGTTTTGTTTGTTCAATTGCACAAAAAAATTAAAGACCAATTGCAAGTTATGCTGTCACTAGGTGTCTAATTACAAAAACAGCAGCAAAATGGATAATAACAATGACATAAAGTAAAACAATAAAGGCATGATTATTATCAATAACTGCCTACAGACTTTAGTTAGGAAGAAAGGGAAGGACCCCAGAATTTAACAATTAGTGTATTCAGAATTGAGTATACATGCAGAGAAACCATTCTATTAAGAATGGTGAAAAATTGGGGCACCTGGGTGGCTCAGTCGGTTGAGCGTCTGACTTCGGCTCAGGTCACGATCTCACGGTTCATGAGTTCAAGCCCCGCATGGGGCTCTGTGCTGTCAGCTCGGAGCCTAGAGCCTGCTTCAGATTCTGTGTCTCCCTCTCTCTCTGTCCCTCCCCTACTCATGCTCTGTCTGTCTGTCTGTCTCTCTCTCTCTCTCTCTCAAAAGTACATAAAAACATAAAAAAAATTAAAAACAAAAAACAAAAAAGAATGGTGAAAAATTGGAATGCCTGGATGGCTTGGTTGGTTAAGTGACCAACTCTTTTTATTTTTATTTTATTTTATTTACACAGCTCTTAGAATGAAGTTTTTTCCTGTCATTTTTATTTAACTGAAAAATATCCTGAAATTACAAAGTAGATGACTTTAAAAAGCAATTGCTATTTACAACAATGTGCACCTGAGTTTTCTAAATGCATTATATTGCCAAAAAATACAAAAATAAATTGGATGTCGAGGCTAATATTTAATGTGATTTTTAACTTCTGTTTCAATTTTATGTCTTCCCCCACATATTTTTTTTTTCATTTACTAAAATTTTGGAAGCAAATGTTATACATTCAGTCTTCTATTAACAATGGTAAAATGAAGAAACTTTTACTTTATTATTTTATATCTCTTGATGGGATTTTTCTTTAATTCAAAGGGTTCTCCTGGGGGTTTGGGGTGACAAGGGGATGCCTTGTAAAATAAATAGAGTTCAACGAAAATGGCCTTGGTTTTGAGTATTATCTACCTTAGCCAAGTTCTTAATATGTATATTCCATTAAACAATATTTTTAAAAAATTTACCCTCAATCTCCATATCTATAAATTAGTAATCACAAGATGAAATATCATAGAAATCTGGCTTTAAGTTCTGATATGGTGGTTCAGGTGAATTGATTCTGACTAAAAGTCCAGACCCTAAGCCAACAATTGGTGAAATAACTTTTGAAATGACAAACACTTCATGAATATTGTGCTCTAGGAGATAGCTACAGTTTTGAGCTGCTGATGCTGTATTATGCCCCACGTGCAAACAATCAGGGATTTGAGAGTAGAGAATTGAGTTCTAATTCTAGAAGGCCTTCACATGTCATTTTTTCCCTCCTCTGAAACAGATTGTCCTCATTTGTAAATAAGAAAATTGGAGTGATTTTTCAGTGCCTACAGGTCTGTCATGTGTTCCCATGCTTTGATTTCTGTTTCCTTCAGCATTTTTTTATTACATATATACATAAATAAATTCCTGGCTGTTTGTTATATTTTCCTTTATTTTAAATTATTTATTTATTTATCTTTAATTTACCTCCAAGTTAGTTAGCATATAGTGCAAAAATGATTTTAGGAGTAGATTCCTTAATGCACCTTCCCCATTTAGCCCATCCCCTCTCCCACAACCCCTCCAGCAACCCTCTGTTTGTTCTATATATAAAGAGTCTCTTATGTTTTGTCCCTCTCCCTGTTTTTATATCATTTTTGCTTCCCTTCCCTTATGTTTATCTGTTCTGTGTGTTAAAGTCCTCATATGAGTGAAGTCATATGATATTTGTCTTTCTCTGACTAAGTTTGCTTAGTATAATACCCTCCAGGTCCATCCACGTAGTTGCAAATGGCAAGATTTCATTCTTTTTGATTGCCGAGTAATATACCACATCTTCTTTATCCATTCATCCATTGATGGACATTTGGGCTCTTTCCATACTTTGGCTATTATTGATAGTGCTGCTATAAACGTGGGGGTGCCTGTGTCCCTTCAAAACAGCACACCTGTATCCCATGGGTAAATACCTAGCGGTGCAATCGCTGGGTCATAGGGTAGTTCTATTTTTAGTTTTTTGAGGAACCTCTATACTGTTTTCCAGAGTGGCTGCACCAGCTTGCATTGCCACCAACAATGCAAAAGAGATCCTGTTTGTCAGCATCCTCGCCAGCATCTGTTGTTGCCTGAGTTAATGTTAGTCCTTCTAACAGGTGTAAGGTGGTATCTCATTGTGGTTTTGATTTGTATTTCCCTGATGTTGAGTGATGTTGAGCATTTTTTCATGTGTTGATTGGCCATCTGGATGTCTTCTTTGGAGAAGTGTCGATTCATGTCTTTTGCCCATTTATTCACTGGATTATTTGTTTTTTGGGTGTTGAGTTTGGTAAATTCTTTATAGATTTTGGATACTAATGCTTTATCTGATATGTCATTTGCAAATATTGTCTCCCATTCTGTCGGTTGCCTTTTAGTTTTGCTGAATGTTTCCTTAGCTGTGCAGAAGCTTTTGATTTTGATGAGGTCCCAATAGTTCATTTTTGCTTTTGTTTCCCTTGCCTCCAGAGACGTGTTGAGTAAGAAGTTGCTGCGGCCAAGATCAAACAGGTTTTTGCCTGCTTTCTCCTAGAGGATTTTGATGGCTTCCTGTCTTCCATTGAGGTATTTCATCCATTTTGAGCTTATTTTTGTGTCTGGTGTAAGAAAGTGGTCCAGGTTCACTGTTCTGCATGTCACTCTCCAGTTTTCCCAGCACCACTTGCTGAAGAGACTGACTTTATTCCATTGGATGTTCTTTCCTGCTTTGTCAAAGATTAGTTGGCCATATTTCTGTGGGTCCATTTCTCAGTTCTCTATTCTTCCATTGATCTATGGGTCTATTCTTGTACCACTACTATCCTGTCTTGATTGTTATAGCTTTGTAAACGGCTTGAGGTTTGGGATTCTGATGCCTCCTGCTTTGTTTTTCTTTTTCAAGATTACTTTGGATATTTTCTGGTTCCATACAAACTTTAGGATTGTTTGTTGTAGCTCTGTGAAGAATTCTGGTGTTATTTTGATAGAGATTGCACCGAATATGTAGATTGCTTTGGGTAATATCGACATTTTAACAATATTTGTTCTTGCTATCCAGGAGCATGGAATCTTTTTCCATTTTTTTGTGTCTTCTTCAATTTCTTTCATAAGCTTTCTATAGTTTTCAGCATATAGATTTTTCACCTCTTTGGTTAGATTTATTCCTAGGTATTTTATGGTTTTGGGTGCAATTGTAAATGGGATTGATTTCTCTTTCTGTTGGGTTCATTTTTGGTGTATAGGAATGCAACCGATTTCTATGCATTGATTTTATATCCTGCAACTTTGCTGAATTCATGAATCAGTTCTAGCAGTTTTTTAGTGAAATCTTTTGGGTTTTCCATATAGAGTATCATGTTATCTGCAAAGAGTGAAAGTTTGGCAGCCTCCTGGCTTATTTGGATGCCTTTTATATCTTTGTATTGTCTGATTGTTGTAGCTAAGACTTCCAATACTATGTTGAATAATAGTGGTGAGAATGGGCATCCCTGTCTTGTTCCTGACCTTAAGGGGAAAGCTGTCAGTTTTTCCCCATGGAGGATGATATTAGCGTTGGGTCTTTCATATATGGCTTTTTATGATCTCGAGGTATGATCCTTCTATCTCTACTTTCTTGATGGTTTTTATGAAGAAAGGATGCTGTATTTTGTCAAATGCTTTCTTTGCATCTATTGAGAGGATCATCTGGTTCTTGTCCTTTCTTTTACTATGTGATGAATCACATTGGTTGTTTTGTGGACATTAAACCAGCCCTGCATCCCAGGTATAAATCCCACTTGGTCGTGGTGAATAATATTTTTTAGTGTATTGTTGGATCTGGTTGGCTACTCTCTTGTGGAGGATTTTCGCCTCCATGTTCATCAGGGAAAGTGGTATAGTTCTCCTTTTTAGTGGGGTCTTTGTCTGGTTTTGGAATCAGGGTAATTCTGGCTTCACAGAAAGAGTTTGGAAGTTTTCCTTCCATTTCTATTTTTTGGAATAGCTTCAGGAGAATAGGATACCTGGGTGGCTGAGTCTGTTAAACGTTGACTCTTGATTTTGGCTCAGGTCATGAGCCCAGGATTGTGGGACTGAGTTCCCAGTTGGGCTTCACACTGAGGATGGAGCCTGCTTGAGATTCTCTCTCTCTCCACTCCTCTCCCTTGCTCGTGCTGCCTCTAGAAAACAAACAAACAAACAAACAAACAAACAAACAAAAAAACTAAAAACCAAAAAACAAAAAGCCATTTCTACTAGAAAATTATCAACAGAGATTATAATTGACTGTTTATCATTTAACTATTGTTTATATTATGAATATGTTTGTTGATATCAATCAATGTTTAAAATGAAAGTAAAATATATAGGATTAAAATACCTTTAACATTTGTTTTAATAGAACATAGACAGCATAGACAGCATGAGAAAAATGAAAAAAACATATAAAATGGCATATTTAATAATTTCCTCTGATTAGAACTCCGTTATCAAGTATAACCTAATTCTCAATTTCATACCAACCTTATTTGGAATCGTCTTGTTCAACAAATAATTATTCACCAAATACACAAAATATAACAACATACCATGCTATCTATAATAATTACACCTTTTTGGGTTATTGGAAGGATTTAGAGAATGGGTATTTTGTATGCATCTGGTTTTACAGTCCAAGCTTGGCTACATGATCTGGCTCAATAACGCAAAAGCTAAAACTAAAAGTTAGCTCAAACAACTAAAAGGTAACAGACACTATAAGACTGAAATTTATATTGCATATATATGTAATATATGTATATGTGTTATATTAGTATGTAATATATGTAATACATATATGTATATAAGTTAGATACAGGCTGGCTCATGATATGTTTCAAACTTGGCTACAGAACTATTTTAATCACAAAGCAGTACACGTCATCTTTTATTGGCCATGAATCAGCATTATGGTTCAAGCATGTCTAGAGATAAATTCAGATTTGCAACAAAGCAACTGAGAATAACCCTATGTATGTATGTGTATATATATGTATATATATATATGTATATATATATATATACATATATATACACACATATATATAAATATTATTTAAAGATCTCAACACAGTGGATTTTAATAGAATACAACACAAAACCAATTAAATTATCTAAAAAACCATTTTATCCTCTTTACACACACATATTAATTGATTTGGAATTTAGGTTTAAATTTAAACTATTTTAAATAATTTCTATAAAGAAAGGAGAAACTGTAATAGCATTAAAAGAATTCCAAGAAGGGGGTGCTGAGAATGCATGTTTGTGCATCTGTCAGTCCGTGTGTCCTTGGTTTTGCCCATGTGGCTTTCAGGGCTGCCCTCTGGCAACACATAGGAAAGCCTGCCCTGAATTTCCAGCCTGCTGCCATGGTGGATGGCTCCTTCAAGGAGATGAAGGTTTCTGACTACAGATGGAAATACTTGGTCCTCTTTGTCTACCTGCTGGACTTCACCCTGGGTGACCCACAGTGATCATCGCTTTCAGTGAACATGCTGAGGATTTACGCAGGCTGGACTGTGAGGTGCTGGGGGCCTCTGTCGACTCTCAGTTCATCCCCTGGTGGGGATCAACAAGCCCAGGAAAGAAGGCAGCTTGCCTCACCCCCCAACATCCCTCTGCTGGCAGGTGTAACCAGAAGCTTGTCCCAAGATTACGGTGTGCTGAAGGAAGATTGAAGGCATTGCATACAGGGGCCTCTTTATCACTGATGGCAGCAGTGTCCTTCGCCAGATCACTGTCAATGATTTGCCTGTGGGGAGCTCAGTGGAGGAAGCTCCTGCACCTGGTCCAGGTCTTCCAGTACAGGAATGAGAGTGGGGAAGTCTGTCCACCACAGGAACGAACACGGGGAAGTCCGTCCAGTACAGGAATTAACACGGGGAAATTTGTCCTGCCGGCTGGAAGTCAGGCAGTGACACAATCAAGCCCAACGTATACAACAGCAAAGGATACTTATCCAAACACAGCAAGGGTGGCACACAAATGGAAAGCTTGGGATGTTGGCCCGCACCTGTGCCTCTGCCTGGATACCCCATGCCAACTCAGGAAAGGTCAGACCTGCCTCTTTAAAGTCCACAGTCAGTGACCCTGGAGGGTTAGACCAAGGCTGTCTCATTTTCCCAGCTGAGAGCTGGTCAATGGTGAGCCCCTCCCTGAAGCCCACCTAGCTAGGCACAGGCCTAGAGGTGATTCATAAAGTATTAGGACAGAAAAAAACAAACAAACCAAACCAACAACAACAATAAAAAATCCCAGAAGGGAAGGCCTTATGATAGTACACTTTTGCAATGAGAAGAAAATACCTACACACTTAGGTTTGATAAAAGACCTGTGTCTAGAATATATAAGGAATGCCTATATTTCTTACATGTTACAAAGAAAATACACAGTTGGCCAAGAGACACATGAAAATGCTCAAAATCATTAGTCATGGGAGAAGTGAAAATGAAAACCATGATATCATACCATTCCACACCATTCCACAGGCTGACATTCAAACAACTGATACTAGTGAAGATGTGGAGTTCATAAGAACGTCAAAATGTAGAGCCACTTTGGAACATAGGTTGGTGGTTTTCTATAAAGGTAAACAATATACTTTCCTACCCAATAATCTCACCTTTCAGGTGACATGAAAATGCTAATCCATGCAAATTCTTAGACCCCAAATAATTTAGGATTACTCTTGTAGACTTACTCTTTGGAAGCATTCAAAAGATGCTTTGTTAAAATCCTGAGAGAAAGACTCAGGATGGTTTTACTGCATAACTAGAGCACACAAAGTGAGGTATTGGTCACACTGCAAACCTGTTTTTAGTCTCTTGTGTCGCACAGGCTACAATCTCCACTCACTCAACTTGCCTTTAATTCTCCTGGTTTAAGAGTTGCCTTGGTCATGTTAATGTTATTCTTGACTAAGAATTCCAGGAGAAAGGAAGGGCATGAATCTCTAGTTGCTTCTGAAAATCTTTAACAGACATCGTTAAGTTTTAAGTTAGAATTTCAAGATTTGCTCAGAAGAAAAGTATTTGATTTTGTGTGGATACTGGTGGAAAACAATAAGATTAGTTTAAGTGATTATAAGTCTTATATAAAAAGAGTCTGTGTACTTAAATGTACTCAGATGAATAGAAAAAAGATTGTTATTTTGTCAATATTAATAAATGAGCAATATTAATAAGTATGCCTTCAGATTATATTTCAAATATGATAGTCTATAAAAACAGTGAGTTTAATAAAGGGATTACTGAATAAGTAAAATAAAAATTTTATTTGATTACAAATATCTTTTAATTTCTGGGGCACCTGGGTGGCTCAGTTGGTTGGGTAAGTATCCAATTCTTGATTTCTGCTCAAGTCATGATCTCATGATTGGTGGGATCAAGCCCCACACTGAGCTCTGTGCTGACAGTGTGGAGCCTGCCTGGGATTCTCTCTCCCTCTCTTTCCGCCCCTTCACCATGGGCATGCATGCTCATGTACTCTCTCTCTCTCTAAAAATAAATAAACATTTATAAATAAATAAATAAAATCTCTTTTAGAAAAACAAATATCTTCTTATATCTTTCATCTTGTATTAAAAAGTAAAATTTTGGTTATAATAAATTCTTTGAATTATTGCATATAAAATGCAAGATACTTTACACTTGTGTGTGCATATATGTTTTTGTGTGTATCCTTTCTTTTCTATAAAAGTAGAAACTCTTGTTAAAAAATGATTCAATATCATGACCTTTGCAAAATTAAATCTTAAAATGAAAATAACTCTTTTACTTTGGAATTTAGTAAGATAATTACAATAGATATCGGCTCTTGCTTTGACTACCCAATAATCTTTGAATATCCTTTTAATGTTTCTTATAAAGTTCGACTTTCAGATTCATGACTTTCTGAGA
Source organism: Leopardus geoffroyi (assembly GCF_018350155.1). Classification (NCBI taxonomy): domain Eukaryota; kingdom Metazoa; phylum Chordata; class Mammalia; order Carnivora; family Felidae; genus Leopardus; species Leopardus geoffroyi. The sequence continues at coordinate 23,657,942 of NC_059338.1, read as the reverse complement.
TGAAACTAAAATCAAAGCAAACAAAACAAAAACTCTACCTTTCACAGTGTGATCCATATTTTGTAGTATTAATGCCTGCTGAAAGTAGGCATATTCTGTGACAGTAGGCAGCAATGAAAATAAAAAGTCTTCAGACACATTCAACAAACTGAATGAAACTTACAAACATGATGCTGAGTGAAAAGAAATCCATAAAAAAAGAGAATGTATTACATGCTTCCATTAATATAAAGTTAAAAAAAATCAAAACTAAAGGATGGAGTTTGCCATCAAGGCAACAGTTAAATTGGGGCAGGATAAATGGAACACTAATAGGAGAGGGTAAATGAGGATTCTGGGGTGATGTTGCAGTTACATCTTTTGTGGTAGCATTTACCAGGTCATATTCACTCTGTAATATTTCTTTAAATAGTAAAATTATAAATTAAGTACTTTAATTTTTTTTTAAGAGAGATACAGAGACAAAGCGAGGGGCAGAGAGAGGGGGACGAAGCATCTGAAGCAGGCTCCAGGCTCTGGGCTGTCAGCACAGAGCCTGACTTGGGTCTTGAACCCACAAACTGCGAGATCATGACCTGAGCCGACATCACTGCTTAACTGACTGAACTTTTTTCTGTGTGCTTTTTTCTAAATTATGTATTTTTTTTCTATGCATAATATGCTTCATTATAACTGTTTACAAAATTTTAAGAAACACCTCTAACTGCTGGGGGTGGAGGGGAAGCCAGGTTCTTTCACACATGGCAAAGCTAGGTTCTGGGAAGCAGATTCACATACATATGATAAGGATGAGGAAGAACATATTACATTAAATTGTTATGATGGTAGTAAATTTTGTGTTCCTTATTAATATTTTAAAGACTTATTTATTTTTGAGAGAGAGAACGCGAGTGGAGAAGGAGTAGAGAGAGGGGGACAGAAGATCCCAAGCAGCCTCTGCGCTGTCAGCCACCGGCCCAATACTGGGCTCAAACTCAGGAGCTGTGATATCCTGACTTGAGCCCAAGTCCGATGCTCAACTGACTGAGCCACCCAGGTGTCCCTTGTTCCTTATTAATTTTAAAGTCTATCTCCTTATAAAAAGTTCTGATTTAACCTGATAGAGTAGGAAATTAACATACATTTGTATCCTAAGACCTAAATAAATATATAATGGTTTGCAAAACAGATCAGAGGATGGGGGTTTAGGTTGTCACTGTTGAAACACATATTTTAACAAATTTTGTGAAGAGAAGAAAATCAGAAGAGAAAAGGAATAAAGGCAGAGGATTGACAATGTAGAATCAGGGTATTGCTAAGGAGGTGGTTGATTCTAACAATAGCAAATATTAGTTTCTTCAACTCAGATACAAAATGTCCTATGCTGTGCAGGATATTTCTATATAATAAAACATTTTCTTACCCAAAATGCTTTTACTACATTCACTGAGAAAGCGGCCAGAGAGATAAGCATATTTATTGTGTGTAACTTTGCTGACATTTGTCCACTGAGATAAGCACATGAGTAAATTGTTTCTCTGTTGACATTTGTTCTCAATGAAAGTTTCCTTTTTCTTTTCTAGTGGGTAATGCCCTCACAGTGTCCACGGGGTATTAAAACTGTGTCTTTTGAAATTGGCAAAGTGGTTTTTTACACTTACAAAGTTAAATTTCTCGTTGTTTGAGGGCTTAAAAAAACACCCTTTTAGTATTCTAGCAGTATTTACAGGTTTCTCGTCAGTTGGATATTAGGAAACTTATGACTATTATGGCATTATTTAAATTAAATGAGTAATTTATTGAAATAGTTCAGAAGCCTCCCGGAAACATTAATTAATTTCACTATATTGTGATCCTTTTTCTGAGCAGCTTGTGCTTTCAAAATTTTTCTTCAGAAACAGAAAATATGTAAGAAGTGCTCAACTAAATGAGAATATTGCATTATTGGGGAGCCCAGCTGGCTCAGTTGGTAAATCATGTGACTCTTGATGTCAAGGTTGTGAGTTAGAGCCCCACATTGAGTGTGGAGATTGCTTAAAAAATAAAATTAAAAAAAATCTTTAATAAAGAATATTACATTATTATTTTTAACCAAATAAGTTACCTTAATTTGGATAGATGGATGATAGATAGATGATAGATAGATAGATAGATAGATAGATAGATAGATAGATAGACAAAGGGAGAGTGGGGCAGGGATTAACCTTTCTCAATGGAAAATGAGATTAGGGTTTGTAAGATTGCCTTAAAATCTAAATTGAAGTGATGGAAATAAAAGAACATTCAAGTTTCTAAGGCTTTCAGCAAATTCAGCAGTATTGAAAAAAAGAGAAAGGTAATCATGGCAGAAATTCTTCCCAGGAACAGATTGTGTGACTGTTCGGATCTTACTTTGCATAAAATCTTACTAATATCACCAAATGTGGAAAGACATCACACAAAGACGTGGCCCAAATAAACTCTACAGTTGGACCCTGTCTAAAATGCACTATAGGCAGGAAAACTGCAAGAAAGTGCAGAAACATTGTAATTGCCCATAGTTAGTTTTCTCCAATAAACAGAGGTTTTAGAAAACAGAAGTCAAAAGAGAAAATGAATAAAAAGATTTGTCAAGACAGTGGTGGCAATGGGAGAGACATGTGCAGAGGGTTCTTTTTGGAAGTAACCTGGCTCTAACACTTAACCCAACCCTCTTGCAATTAGCATGCCCATTATTATCAATATTCTGGACATTGTTATAAAAGAAGTAGTAAGTAGACGTGTGTTGCCTTTAGCTTTGTTTTCTCAAGATTCTTCAGCTATTCAGGAGCTTTTGTAGTTCCATACAAATTTCAGAATTGGCTTTTCTATCTGTGAAAAATGCCATTGGAATTTTGATAGGAATTAAATTGAATTTATCACTTTGGGTAGTATGGACACTTTAACAATACTTTTCAAATCGTGAACACGGGCTATCTTTCCATTTATTTGAATCTTCTTCAATTTCTTTTATCAGTATCTTACAGTTTTTGGTGTACATCTTTCACCTTCTTGGATAAGTTTATTCCTATTTTATTTTTTTCTTCATATGTTCATAAATGGGGTTGCTTTTATTTTTCTAAGGCTAGTCAAATGAAGCAGTGAGAGTCAAGAAGAAATAAATCTGTAACTGGTTGTGATCAATTAATCGTAAACACCACTGCACTTGGGTCAGCTAGAATTGTTTTCTTGACTTCCTTTTGTTGGTATAAAAAGTGCAACTGGTTTTTATGTGTTGATTCTGTTTTCTGAAACTTTACTGAATTTATTAGTTCTAACAGGTTTCTTTGGTTTTTTTTTTTTTTTTTTTGAGACTTTAGAGTTTTCTGCATTTTGGATTATGTCATTTGCAAGCAGATATTTTTACTTGTCACTTTCCAATTTGAATGCCTTCTATTTCTTTTTCTTTTTTTTCTCTTCTGGTTGCTCATCTTAGTGCTTTCAGTACTATGTTACATAGAAGTGGGGAGGGTAAGCATTCTTGCCTTATAGAAAATTTTAGAGGAAACACTTTCACTTTTTCGCCATTAATTATGATGTTAGTTGTGGATTTTTTAAAATAAATGGTCTCATTGTGTTGAGGAGGTTTCCTTTTATAGCTATTTTGTTGAGAGTTTTTATCATATATATTTATACTGAACTTTTGAAATGCTTTTTCTGCTTTTATTAAGATGACATTTTTGTCTTTTATTCTGTTACTGTGGTATATCATGTCGATTGGTTTGCATATGTTAAAACAATCTTTCATCCCAGGGATAAACCCTACTTGGTCTTGGTGCAAATTCTTTTCGATATACTGTCAAATTTAATTTGCTAGCATTTTATTGAGAACTTTTGTATCTATGTTATTTATTTTGAGTCCATTTGACAGGTATGATATAAGTTACTTCTTTATCCAAAGAAGGTATTTTATAATACAAAAGAGAATACTTTTGCTTAATAAACAAATAAAATTAAACAAATAGCAGCATTCAAAAGTGACGGGGCAAGTGTCAGAGTACTGATGAAATGCTAAATTTATTTTCTACACGAAGGATTAAATGTTATGTATATTTAGGAAAAAGTGAAATAACCATAAGCACATAGATAATTTTATAATAACTTAAATATATTATGAGAGTGACACATATTAATTATTTATCTTAATATAAAAGGTGAAATTAATACCCAAAACAAAAAGGCAAGTACTAAATCAGAGATGTTTTTTCTTTCATCTTTTTATTTATTATTAGTAGTAAATATTATTTTCAGATTTCTTTTTTTCATTTTTTTAAGTTTAGTCATTTCAAGAGAGACAGGGAGAGTGAGTGGCAGTGGGGAAGAGAGAGAGGGAGAGAGAGAGAATCTGAAGCAGGCTCTGCACTGTCAGGTTGGAGCTGCATGTGGGGCTCGAACTCAAGAAATGCAAGACCATGACCTGAGCCGAACCCAAGAGTCGGTTGCTTAAGCAACTGAGCCACCCAGGATCCCCAACCTTTATCAGAATTCTTATTTGAGATATTTGTGTAATTCATCAAAAAACAAAAACAATTAAATTATTTCTTTAGAAAATAAAAATTCAGTAAAATAACTGTTGTCATCATCAAGAGATTAAACAAATGATATCAAGTTTAGCTCAGTGTTGTGTATTTTCAACATTTTTTGTTAATAGCAGCTCTTTTTTAAATCTAACTTATGATTTCTTATGTAAAAATATAATTATAACTTTTCAAATTAATTAAGTTCTAGTGTATTAAATTTTTTTTTCAGTCAAAAAAATGAGAGAATATTAACAGCACCAGAATACTACCTATGTGCAGAAAGCAGAGGCACTTTCTGAACTCATAGGCTGTTATTTGATTCATCACATCTTTAATTAGATGGAAAAAATAATAGAGTCTCAAAGACTATATTACAGTATTTCTTAAGAGAGTAAATTTTAGTCAGATAAAAAACAGAAAATTATTAATCCTTAAGGCTTTAGTTGTGAGGACAACTCACTGTGATATATGAAGCTTTTATTATTAATATACCAGGGCACATTTGTAGCAATTTTACATGACATTCAGATGTGACCAAAAAAAAAAAAAAAAAAAGGTATAAAAGGTTTAGCTGTTTCTAAGGTTTTTGAGGTATTTATCTTATCAGTTAAAATGCACAGTGATTTAAAAATAATAAAATAAAATAAAATACATAAAATACAAAGTGATTATTTTTATATGTAAGGATGATTTAAGTCATAGAAGGTATGTCTTTTATTTATTCATTTATCGAATATTTATGAAATGGCTGCTATGTAGCGTACTGTTCAATAACTGTGTGTGTGTGTGCATGTGTGTGTGTGTGTGTGTGTGTGTGTGTGTTTAACAGCAGTGCCTAACTTAGGCACTGAGTATATACCCAATTAAAAAAAAAAAAAAATATATATATATATATATATATATACACACACACTTGAAGGAGCTCATGATCTAGTAATACACGTATTGAGTAAGTTAAACTCCAACAGAAAATTTATAGACTAGGGAGTAAATTGAACTGACAAGGGAGAACTGGATTGAGAGCAAGTTCAATGATGGTAAGTCCAATATGTCTGGGTGTCAATTAGCAACTTCAAGTGCAAGATGGTTCAATTTAACAGCTAATTGTGAATGAAGAGTGTCTTTTCCCTATCACTTCCTGAAATGTCAAAAAATGTTGCAGATTCTACTGTAAAGCCTTAAAAGGATTCCAAAAGCACCACAAAATAAGCAAAAATGCTATTAACTTAAATTGAATTAAGAAGGAACTCTGTCTCTTCTCCAGAGAAAGAGAGAGAGTGGGAGGGTTGGAGGAGAAGGGGAAGGGAAGAGGAAGAAGGGGACAAGAAGGGTGAATTCAGCAAGAAGTAGGAAAAATCAGGAGTAGGAAAAGAGGAGGGAGAGGGGAGGAAAGAAGAGAGATGAATTCGTATTTCGTAATAAAAGTAATAAGCATTAATAGTGAAATGTTTGGAGAATATCAAAATGCATAAACAAAATGTGAAGCACCTTTAAGTCCAACATGCAATGAAAATGGTCATTAATATTGCGGCAAGTGAACTTGGAGATATTATTTTTATATGTATGCCTGAGGTAGCTCTTCTGTCAATATCTGTCTTCTCTTCATCCTTTAGCTTACCTTTGACATATTTTTGCACAATTACTTGAAGCCTGAATTTTGGAAAAACTTCTTGTTTTGAATTAAGGTTGAATGAGGCTGTTTTGAATTGAGGTTGAATTGAGTTCAATGAGGCTGTTCTATTCTATACCCTGATCAGCTAGGACCTATAGGAGTTTAGGAATTCAAAGTGGAAGGAGAGCCTCTCCTAGAGCCGCTTGACTACAAATTCTTACACTGAACTGCTGCATAATGAGAAATAAACTTTTATTGTATAAGTTCTCTGACTTTTTTTAAAACAACAGTTTCTATACTTTTAGTGATATATCAATAATTATTTTATCATATCCTCATTTTATTATACGTGGGGTGATTTGTTGAGCAAGCTCAACAAATAACTAAAAACTTCACAAAGCAATGATTTTGGAGAAAAGTGTACCAAATTCAATAGCATCTTCCTCTAAACAGTTATATATGCTTTTGAGGCACATTACCCATGTGTTATGTGAAAGAACGCAAAGTGTGCAAATTATGTACACAAAGTGTACTGAAATTGTGACTTAGATTTAATTTTCAATGTTACTTTGTTTAGATATTACATGTTTAGTAGTAAATACTTAATATAATGTTGGCTAACCTGTAACGATTTACTATGCTAATAAAAACGTTACTGTAAATTTTTACTATTAATTATATCAAATGATAATAATTAGAATATTTTAATTTAAAACATTTATATTGCTTTTTCTTTCCTCAAATATGATTCCTCCTAATACTTTTAACACTGGAAGGACAATGTAGTTTTTTGCAAACATCTATAGTACCTGGCATCAACTAGACTTTAAAGGCAACTTGAACTCTAAGAAACAGACTTAGTTGTAAAGTTGAATCAAGCTATAAATGGATAAACATTGTTAACAGGACTAACAAGTGATAAATTGGAATTTCATAAAAGCGAAGTGATTTGCTCTAATTCAGGATCCAATCTGTAATGACGCAGTTTTCTTTCCAAAGATCAATACCTTCAATGTCACTAGATTACACACTAAATAAGTCTTCAGGAAGAGATGATCAAAGTTCTGAAAGCAATGTGTAGAGAGGAGAAGGATTTGTCTTTCTTGAGTATTTACAAGAGACATTTCGTAAGGTACAGAAACTGAAGTTAGCAAAGGCAAACATTTCATAGAATAGTTATTCAATGTTTAAGGTGAAAACAGAAGCACCGTTTGTTTATCATCTACTATGTAATGATTTCTAATGAATAATATCTCATTTGTGTCTGTACTTTAGTTATTATCACCTCACTTTATAGAAGAGAGTTGGAGAAATCTAAGCTAATCATGTTAATAAATGGTGGACTTGAAACTAGAAGGCAATTTCTCTGATCTTGTGCCCATATTATTTATGGGATAACCACAGTTACAGAATGTGGAAGACATAGACTAAAAAAAACAGTGGTCTGGGCTTGCCTGGCTGGTTGAGTCGATAGAGCATGTGACTCTTGATCTCAGGGTTGTGAGTTCAAGCCCCACATTGGGCAGAGAGCTTACTTAATAAGCAAGTAAGCAAGTGAATAAATAAATGAATGAATAAGTAAATAGCTCATCTTAAAAAAAAAGTGTTAGGCTGATTACAATGTTTGTGTAAAGTTGATTTCAGATTATATATTTATATACCGTGGAAATTTTTAAATATTATGAAATTATGGAAGAACGCTCTGAGAATGTGCTGAGCATTTCTGTTTTCATAATATGTCCGTCAACGAGGAGAGATTTAATATCGTCTTTTAAATAGATGCCACAGGACATAATACTGTATAGTATTCTTGCCAAAATTAAGGAATGCCCAAGTACTAAATGGTGAACAAATAACAGAAGGGTGACTGATAATTTATAGCTAACGTATATCGGCTTTAAGCTTTAATTTCAATAAAAATAGCACCAAATAACCCAAAACAGAAAGGACAAACCCCCAAATATTAATCTAGATTAAAAAACAAACTATAAAATTTCATCAAAAGTTTAGCTAGAACTATATGGTGACTTTCTGCTTAATAAAGTTTTTGCAGTCCTGCTGAAATCCTTTAATCACAGGGAATTAAGTTCGGATTCTTATTCATTAAAGAGGCAATTACTTCAGGACAGGTTGTGCTGGACTGACATGAATATGACAAATAAAGCCATGAGAGAAAATAGTCCACATTTTCATGAGCTATTTTCATTTATATTCTGAAATTAAAGGTATTAAAATCAATCTAATGGTTAAATAGAATATAAGGTTGCCTAATCAAGAGAGTGGGTGCTTGTACATTTACTTTGATAGCATAAAACTGAATTAAAATATGTATAAATATGATAGTTAAAAATTTTTGAGTAGTTAGTGTACTCAGCTTTAGTTATCAACTTGCTTTACTCATCATTTTTGATGACCAAGCAGGTAATTTTTCTTCGCTTGGCCATGCTATCAGGCCCTGATCCTGTAACATTTTCCATGTCTGCACATTTTCATTGTACCACTCCTATGAATGAGCTCCTATGAATGTAACAGTTTCACAATACCAGTCCTTTCCAAGAATGACACCAGATACTAAATAACAACATCTGGTTATTTTACACTCAAGTTGCTAAGGTTTACCCTTTCATCTAGAATACTGTAGCATATTTTCACTTTTTGTTACTTCATTTGGAATACTCTTCTCCCCAATAAATTCCTTAATATACCTTCCTTTTCTTCTTTTAACCCTACGATCAGTCACTTATGAAAAACTTGTTCTCACCACCTGATATAAATAGTAATTTCCTTCTCTGGCATTCATTATCATCTTACCCTCTTTCATTTTACTTCATTGCACTTGGAACTTGATATTTATATGCTTATTTGTATATTTTATTTCTACTCCATTAAATTGGAAACTCCAGGAGCTCAAAGATTAAAGGATATTATTATAGTACACCCACTGTCTGTAACAGTGCTTGCCATGAAGCAGTATGTATTCAACAAATATTTGTCAGATAAAGCAACAGTATTTATTTGTCAGATAAAGGAAAGAATGGATACATTCTTGGAGGCAACAGAAAATATCTCTCTTGAGTTTCTGTGAAAGATGGCTTTTTGTTAGCATGGTGAGTTCAGAAATGTTTACCATCAGCAAAATATTTAAATGTAACTAGAAATATTCTATGCGTTAACCTAATTAATTCTACTTTCTACTTTGTTGGTTTTAGAAAAAAATCTAAACCTTGCCTTGATATTTTTTGCAGCAAGTTTCATCCATTTATTGAAAGATATAACTGATAATTTTTGCATGAGTTTATATTTCTAATAAGAAAATACTTGCCCAATTGGAAAGATTTGTTTTTGTCACCACTTGACAACAAATTTATAAAAAGTATTTCTTATGAGTCAAAAAAATAATAGTTTTAAGTTCTGTTGTAACAAAGTAAAAGAGTCAACTATTAATATGGTATTTTAAAGAGTCTATATAAGTGAATTGAATTTACGATTGTAAAGCAAACACAGTTTAAGTAACTAAAAAGCTGTTTCTCCACGTGAAGATGACTTTCTCAAAAATATGGATTGGAATATGAATTTTTATAAATCATTTTTGTGATAACATTTTTTACATGGTAGATCAAAAAACAGTGAAAAATAATGTTCTTAGAAAAATAACAATCTTTTACCAATTCCAAGGTATAGATTGTGTTTTGGTTTATAAGTTTTACATGATACTATGGATAAAGTAAGTTTAAGTCCTGTTTTTCATTTCTTTCTTTTACTACTAGTATGTCTAATTATGGGTGTGTATAGACCACATACAAAATTGTGTCCTACCATTTATAATGACAGAATACACCGCTTAGGAAAGATATACCTACATAATTTGAAATAACTCCCTACCTATTTCTAAATCAATATGGCCCATTTTTTCTAATAATACCATTTATTAAAATATTACATCAATTTTAAAGAGCTATTCTATTAATTATATCATAATACAGAGGTTTAGAATGTTTAAGTTATTGAGACATACTAGTCAAAGCTTAGAGACATCTTTGTAATATTCACTTAACCATTAAATATTTAATAAAGTTAAATACTTGTCAGCTAGGAAGGCAGCATGATGTTGTACAATTATTTCTACTGTAGATCTCTAGGCTTCCTAAAAATTTTCCTATAATATCCACACACACATACACACACACAGACACACATACACAAAACACTTAAAAAATTAAATGGTTAAGTAGTTAAGTTTTAAACTGACTGAAAAGCTCTGCCCTCCACCCCCCACCCACCTCTCTCTCTCAAAACAATAAACATAAAAAATAAAGATGCAATGATCCAGTGGAAATAGGGTGAACTTTAGAGTGACAAGACCAGAGTCTGAATTGAATATTCCTTTTGCTATCTCTATGGCCTTGTTACATGTAACTCAGGTTCAATTACTGAACCTAATCAAACTAATAATATCTGAAGAGATGTTTGCTTTTGCTCAGCCGTGGGAAGAGAGAGATCTATTTCTCACTGAAAGACCATCCTTCCATGGAGGCTGATAAGGCTGTCTAAATAACAAAAAATAATAGCTACTAATATTAAGGGCCAACCATGTTTTGGACATATTTATGATCATAGAATACAAGTTACCTCATTAAACCTCACAACAGCCCCAGAATTAAAATTCCAGTATGATTCTCACCCTACAGATGAGAAAACTGAATTTCAGGATTGTTATCTTGCACCATATCATCCAATTAATAACATGATGGACCTGAGACTTCAATACAAGGAGTCCTGGCAGAGAACTCCAGAAACAGCCTTTTTACCTTTTACTAAGAATTGCCTTTTCTGTCAGGGGTTTCACTTCAGCACTGTAAAAAAGCAACACTTATTCATGGTCATTTTGGGCCACATAGAAGCGTCTGTTGAAATATAGCTGAAAACAATCAGCAGAAAATGTGTGTGTTTAGATAATAGTTTACTATCCCAATTTCCTCCCTTTGTATCTCGGGAAAATACCCTCAAAATGAATGTCCTCTCAAAATGATCCTACCCCACAACGTAATGGTATTAGGAAGTGGGACTTTTAGTGGGTGATAAGGTCATAGGGATTGAGCCCTTGTGAATGCCTTATAAAAGGACCCCTCATTTTTTTTCCACCGTATGACGACACAATGAGAGGTTGGCAGTGTGCAATTAGGACTCAGACCTCATCAGTAGTGGAATCTGCTGGCATCTTGATCTCAGGCTTCCAGCCTCCAGAATTTGAGAAATACATTTCTCTTATTTATAAGCCACCCAGACTATGGTCTTCTGTTATTTCGACCTAAATTGAATAGGGCACGCACGAAACTTAAAACAAACAACACCCTCTATTGCAATAATACTAGAAACAAAAATTCTCTATTGTGCAACTTATACTTAAGTTAAAATGGGCAGATATTAAATCAATATACACTGAAATATTAAGTTGGGAATGGTTAAGGAAGAGGTGTTGTAGGAATAGTGCACAGCAGGGGTGGTTACTTGTACATCTGCTTTTCCAGGAAGATCTAAACACTGCTTCACTTACAGGATATATCTTCTAACACACTTTAGCTGTACTCTTCAATTTATGCAGAGCAATTCTAGTTAGTAATTGTGACATTCTATATATGTATGCATATACACATATATGTATATATATATATATTTTTTTTTTGCTGAAACCATCACTAATATTTAGTTCAGAAGGAAAGGATTTTGTTAGCATGGCAGTTAAAGGAAAAAATACAATGTTTGATATCAAAACTGACCTTAAATAAAGATGTCCTATTCCAAATACTGAGCCAAAAATTAAAGTAGAATAACATTTGCTGAAACTAACAATGGATTACAAAATAGAAGAGAAAGAAAGCTGTGCATTGAAGATGATGAGTACTTTTCTAGTTTTGAGATAAGATTTACTATCAGAATTAATAGGAAAAAATGAGATTACTCTGCCCTCATTAAAATTCATCAGTATATTTATTTAACAGGAGAAGAATTAAAAAAAAAAAACATGTAAAGATGATACATTGAGATATATGCCCAGAGGATATTTTCAGCTATTTATACATCAAACATTTTTCTATCTCATTTAACTGTCTTCTCTTTCTGGGGCTCCTTTTGGATGTATGTGGAGATCTTTTTTATGTCTAGGTAATGAGGTATGTGTTTGATCATAAAAAAACAAACGGGAAAAATAATAGCAGAATTTAAATTCATATCAGAATTATAGTTGACATTTCAGAAAAGTGGATAAAAGATCTTGGCTTCTTGTGAAAAAGAAGCACAAAGGCATTTTTTCCCAAATTTGATGAAAACATTAGCTTACACATCCAAGTATTTAATTAAATTCCTAGTAAGGTTAAAAACAACAACAGCAACAAAGAAAACCAATCTTAAACATATAATGTCTAATTCAGTGACTAGTTTATAGTCAAGCACAAAGAAAATAGACTCAATAGATAAGAACAAAAAACAAAAAAGACAACAGGGATAGACATACATGCAAGATATCAACTGTTGGAAAGATAATAGATTATTTTTACTTCATTTCATTTTTTAAATAGTTAAGAGATTTAATTCTCAGAGCTACAGTTACAGTGCTTGCTTGTCAAAATGAGAACTGAAAACAAGTATACAAAACAGTTGATTGGTAATTGTGTACAGAAAGCAGTAACAGGTTCCATGACACCAAATACACCAGTTCTTAGGATTTCCCCAAGATAAAGTTTAACAGCTCCAGCTTCTTCAGTGTTTATCAAAATACAAAAGAAAAATATCAATGACAAATCTGATCCTTACAGGCTGAAGGAGTGAGTGAAAGCACAGGTCGGTGTGGGCAGGGGGAGTGGCTCTGGAGCTCGGGGCACTGAGACTTCAGGATGACCACCATGTTCCATTCTGCATGGTCACGAAATGGTGCCTGTGATTCACTCTGTCTCTGGTCATCTTGCATCCTCTTGTGTTTGTGCTTGTACTTGTGCATTCACAGCTGCACAGGAGAAGGGCTGAGGGCTGTGGCCACTGCCCAAGGACCCCTCAGAGGGACCCTAGCTCTCCCTGGGGTCAGCGTGAGTGTTCTGGCTTTTCAGGGATGCCTAGGATCTCACAAGCAGGAAAGCAGAATTTTTACCATTCATCCTAGACAATTTTTACAAAGCTAGCTGATGAGTCTATAACACATAATGTCTGCATATACTTGTTTTTGCTTGTAATGTCTGCATTTTGTAGAAAATTGCCAGTTGGTACAACAGAAGAATGCTGGAGTACAGGAAAAGTGGTTGAATAACAAAAATGTAGTCATATTAGTAGTTATATCTTCTCTTAACTCTAACATTTTTATCCATGAAGATATTTTTAGCTGACTAACAAAAGACACAAACAGAAATGGCTTAACCAATGTGCCAAGTTATTATCTGATAGATTTAGAGTCATTCCACTGTTAGATCATTTAACATATCCAATATCAGCAAATCCTAAATTATTTTTTTTCACTCTGCCTTTCTTATTAAGCTTTGTCTTAGCTCAGGCTACCATCATAAAATACCAGAGACTAAGTGGCTTAAAAAAACATTTATTTCTGGGTTGCCTGGGGGTTCAGTCGGTTAGGCCACCTACTTTGGCTCAGGTTATGATCTCACCATACGTGGGCTCGAGCCCCACATCAGGTTCTGTGCTGACAGCTTGGAACCTGAAGCCTGCTTTGAATTCTGTGTCTCCCCTGGGGCACCTGGGTGGCGCAGTCGGTTAAGCGTCCGACTTCAGCCAGGTCACGATCTCGCGGTCCGTGAGTTCGAGCCCCGCGTTGGGCTCTGGGCTGACGGCTCAGAGCCTGGAGCCTGCTTCCGATTCTGTGTCTCCCTCTCTCTCTGCCCCTCCCCCATTCATGCTCTGTCTCTCTCTGTCCCCAAAATAAATAAACATTAAAAAAAATTTTTTTTTGAATTCTGTGTCTCCCTCTCTCTGTGCCCTTCCCCCACTTGCTCTCTCTCTCTCTCTCAAAAAAATAAATAAATAAAAAATAAACATTAAAAACAAATTAAAAATAACCTTTATATTTCACAGTTCTGGAAACTGGAAGTCCAAAATGCCTGCTGATTCAGTTCCCAATGAGAGCTCTCTTCCTGGCCTGCAAATGTCTACCTCCTCACTATGTCTGTCTCCTCACACAACTTTTCCTCAGTGTAAGTCAGTGGAGAGAGAGAGAGAGAATGAGCTCTGGTTTCTTCCTTTTCTTACAAGGATACAAAGCTATCATGGGAGCCCCACCTATCACATCTAAACTGAATTATTCTCCCAAACTGCCCACATCCAAATACCATCACACTCACAGGTAGGGCTTCAACAAGTGAATTTGGAGGATAACGTTCAGTCCATAACAAATCTACTACTCAATGTCTCCAGATGTCCGCCAGTAATATATGGCTGTCAAATGCATGTATAATATTGTCAAGTAGGAGTAAAAGAAGCTTTTCTACATTAGCATCTCTCTTTTTGTCAATGTTTATTTATTTTGAAAGAGAGAGAGAGCACATGAGCAGGAGGAGGGGCAGAGAGAAAGGGAGAGGAAGAGAATCCCAAGCAGGGGTTTGAGGCAGGGCTCGAACCCATGAAAAGTGAGATTATGACCTGAGCAGAAATCAAGTGTTGAACGCTTAACCAACTCAGCCACCCAGGCTCCCCTTAGCATCTCTTTTTATCAGAGAAAACCTTACTCAGATGTCTTTCATCTAATTTCTTGTTGGCCAATATTTTGCCACATCTTTTTCTGTAAAATTTCATCCAGTATAGCTGGCGGAATTACCATGATTGATTTAGATAAATTAAGAATCACTGCCTAGGTTTGCTCATTTTTCTCTGAAGCACAACTTAATTGGGTTTATATCACTAAGAGATATGGTAGGGGAAATGGATATTTTTAGGTAAGTAATATTACCTAACATAGTCACTGAATGCCTGAATAATTTTGGGAAGTCACTTAATTCTTCTCTGCCTCAATTTGCAAATTAATTATGAGTTGTATTAATTATCTGTTGATACATAAAGGGTACCCCAAAATTCAGTAGCTTAAAACAATAAACACCTGGAGTCTCACAGTTTCTGAAGGTCAGATGGGGATGGTGGTTCAGAGTCTCATGAGGTGGAAATCAATCCATTAGCTAACTGCTGTCAACTGGAGACTCAGCTGAGCTGATTGATGTAGTTTTTAGTAGGGCTTACATTTTTTCTGGAGCCAACTGGAGATGTCAAGGTCTCCCCATGAAGATCCACCAAGAATGATACATATTTTATTCATGAAAGCTTTACCAACTTCCCTCAAATAATGCCATAAAAACACAAATTTTATCTGGAGCTGAAGAGAACATTTTCCTAAAGGGAAAGTATTCGTAGAAGAATCTCTCACAAATTATGTGTCTGCAAAGAATTGACAAATCTGATCCTTGAAAGAATATTCTGGCTTGAAAACATTACGTGTCATTTGGACTCCTTTCTCCTCACTCCCCTAAACCTTCTCCCTCAGGATTACCAAAATACTTTTACTAATTTCATTTCAAATAGCCTGAAGAGACAAAATTTGTATTCAGCAAATGTATTCAGACTTCACTAGAAAATATAGATTTTCATGAAAAAAGAAAGAGAACATAAAGGAGAAGAAAAAGCATACTCATCATTAGGATCTATGGTGAGAATAAATTATTTCCTCTTCCTGTTCAGATAAGTGTTTAGATTTATAGCACTAATAAATATTTTACAAAGGTTTAGACATTGCTAAAACAGTAGAAGCCTTCCCAGAGAGAGGAAAGTATTTAAGTTATGTGGCTATTACCATTAGATATCATGACTCTGTGTTCCCTTAATAGCAAAAGAGTCAATCAGTTAGCTATAGTGTAGGTCCAATGACTAGAAAGTAGTGTGCCTTTTAAAACCAGTGAGTTAATTTGATTATCTCGGTATTTTGGTTTGTATATAGTCATACTGGAATTGTAGGTACACAAAGATTCAAATTAAGGATGTTTTAATTTACTTATTAATATTCACACCAGGATGTCTCATAGACAATTGCATTTTCTGTCTGCACTGCTAATTTCTGAGTTTAGGAATTTTTTTATAAAGCTTTTAATTATTCAAGTCAGATAAAAATAGAAGTTATCTTTACAAAACTAGTATGTTATTTTTATAACATTATCTCAGTGAAATTATTACCTATGTCATTGTTGTGTAATAATTGAATCCAACACAATTTAGGAAAACTAAAACTTAATTTTTGTCTTAATAATCATTAACTTTATCAATAATATCATCTAAGTAGTTATTTTGCCCCATTTTCTTGTAAGAGAAATAGCCTTATAAATGAGAGTATTTTTGAACACAGTGTTTTTATGATCAGTGTTTATTTTACTCACTGTAGCTATTATTATAATGTAATAATAGCTATTATGATATAATAGCTGTATCTCACACACTATGCCTATTAACACTATATAATACTTCTGTTGATAGATCTCACTAGATTTAGATAATATTTTAGATGATAATCAATGTTAATAAGATTTCTTAATTTACGTATACATGGTTCAAACTGTTAGGAAAATTAGTGAACTTTTTGGCATTCATCATTCAATAAGTTTCTTATAGTGTCACTGTGCATCATTTCTTCTCTTCTAGGGAGAGACACACTCTTGCGGCTTATTAATATAATATATTCTTTGAAATAAGTTAGCATATATGTGTTACACTAGAATAGCACATCTCTCCAGTTTCCAATCGAGACTTTTACAAAAATAAATGGAATCATTATGTGCTTTTGAAGCATATTAAGATATTTGGTAACATTTAGAGATTTGTTGTCTTAATTTCATTCTATTTAGGCTATTTCAACTTTTTTTTTTTTTTTTTTTTTTTTTTTTTTGGGACAGAGAGAGACAGAGCATGAACGGGGGAGGGGCAGAGAGAGAGGGAGACACAGAATCAGAAACAGGCTCCAGGCTCTGAGCCATCAGCGGGGCTCGAACTCACGGACCACAAGATCGTGACCTGGCTGAAGTCAGACGCTTAACCGACTGCGCCACCCAGGCGCCCCCTATTTAGGCTATTTAAAACTACTTTATATTCCCTAGATAAACAGAGGAAAATAGTTTCTTTTTTTCTTTTTTTTCTCTAAAGAAAGAAAATAAAACTATTTCGCATTTGAGGGCTTGTGTTTCTAACCACCATGTGGTAACTGAGACTGGCACATACTTTCTCCTTTAAATAGTCAATAAAATACATAGTAAACATTTTTAAATACTAGAAAACAGGAAGCACAGGAAACTGATTCATGAAAGAAGAGAAATGAAGTAGGTGAGCTCTTCACTGGTCTGGCTTGTTGCCTGGAGAGAGTTTCCGTGTTATAAAAAACAATGGGGGACCTCAAACAGAGTTTGGCGGACTTGCCGAGTTGAGGAGATGGAGGTCATTAAAGCTTAGATGGGAACTACCTTTTTGATGAGAAGCTTCGGAACTCAGGAGTGAGAGGGCACAGTAGTGGAGAGGAAGAGGCTACAGCAAGAGAGGAAACTCAGATCTGTGTAATTTTCCACTTGAGTGTTGAGCAGACTTCTGAACTATGCATGGCTGGGAAGAATTTAACCTCAGCCACGGAAGGAACCACAGAAGATGAATAAACAGGATAATCCTGAAAGCTCACACAAACTGGTGACTAGTTCATGCTCCAGTCAGCTGGATGGAAAAACCTCCTAAAATATGCGATGCCTCATAGAATGTCCAAAGTGGTTTTGTTTTACTACTGCTGTAAAATCAGCCTCCAACTAAAGGCTGCTTTGGACCTGCCCTAACAAAGCTTAAAAACAGATCTCTAAAGAATCAAGTGGATGAAAAGTAAACTAACTATACTTTAATAAAGTCCAATGATGTTTTCAGAAATCTAACAAAATTTAGCACCAACCAGAGTAAAATCCACAATGTATGGCATCCACTCATCCAAAGGAACAATAAAATAGACCCATAACCAAGATAAACATCAATCAGCAGAAATGGACATAGAAAAAGCCCAGATTGTAGAAAAGACAGACACAGATATAATAAACCTATTGTAAGTATGGCCCATATGTTTAAGAAAGTAAAAGAAAACATGAATGTGATGAGCAGAAAAAAAGTACTACAGTGGTGAAAAATACAATATCTGAAATGAAAAATACACTGAACGGGGATAGCAGCAGATTAAACACCACAGAAGAAAAGATTACTTAAAGGGTACTACAAAAGAACCTGGCCAAATACATCACAGGTATGTCAGGCAGAGAAAGGCAGATACCACATGTTTTCATTCATATGTGGATTCTGAGAAACTCAACAGAAGACCAGGGGGGAGGTGGAGGGGGAAAATTACAGAGAGGGAAGGAGGCAAACCATAAGAGACTCTTAAATACTGAAAACAAACTGAGGGTTGATGGGGGGTGCGAGGGAGGGGAAAGTGGGTGATGGGCATTGAGGAGGGCACCTATTGGGATGAGCACTGGGTGTTGTATGGAAAGCAATTTGACAATAAATTTCATAAAAATAAATAAATAAATAAATAAATAAATAAATACATAAATAAATGTAACTTTGAAAAATAAATAAATCACAGGTATGTAATAAACTACAAAAAACAAAAAAGGGAAAAGTGGGCAGAACAGCAATGAATTATGTGTTAACATCAGTTGCTCTGGCATCACATAATCAGAATCCCAGAAGATGAGAGAGAGGGGATAGGAGAGAGGAAAATCTATTTGAATTAATAATGTATATATTGTTTGAAGAAAAATTGATATATTTCTGATAAAAACATTAGCCCACTCAATTTCACATTGCTACTCTAACAGTCACAAACCTTAAGATGATACAAATTTGTTATCTAAAATTTATCTAGAGATCTGAATTCTGATGTGGGGCTGTGCTAATATCACGGTGTCAAAAGTATCACACTGCTTTCTGGAGGCTCTAGGGGAAAATCACTTTTCTTGTCTTTTCCATTGTCTGGAAGCTGCCTGCATTCCTTGCCTGGTGAGCCCTTTCAGCTTCAAAGCCAATGATGCTCAATCCAATCTTTTTCACACTGCATCACCCTAACACTGACTCTTCTGTTTCCAGCTTCCACTTTTAAGAACCCTTATAAGTTCTGTCAAAAATCCAGAAATAGCAAATTTTAAACCACCAAATTAATAAATAGTATTTAATAAGAATTTATTGTGCATATAAGAACAGTCCTCAAAATGGGAGCTTTCAAAAGATAAAAACTGTTATGAAGCTTAGAGACATGAATTTATAGGATGGCTTCAAAAAGTGAAAATGAGGAAGTTGTTTGATCTCTACATGATTGATTATTCCAATGGAGATTCCCAGATGGCAGGGGATTGGTCAAAAGTGATTATTCTACACCATTTTTAGGAAAATGACAAGTTTCTCTTATGATTATCAGAGGCATTTATAAGAAATAACCTAAGTAAAGTTTCACAAAGTAAGCTTATGTTTATAAAATAAGCTAGATTTCCTTTTGCTTAAATTGTTTTGTCTGCTCAGAGAATTCTCAAGTCCAATCTCCATTTCATACTTAATTTAACATTACATTGGGCCCTCCTGGATTATCTCTAATAATCTCCCTCTCTTAAAGTTCGATTATTAGCAAACTTAATTCCATCTTCAACCTTAATTTCCCTTTTGCATGTAACATACATCTTAGCATTTTCTGTGGATTTGGACTTGGACATCTTGGGAGCCCATTATTCGACCTATCACACCTATTGATGGATTCAATAAGTTTAACATACCTCAGGCAGAAGGAGCATGAACAAAACCACATGAAGATACATCATAATCAAATTAATAAAATCAGAGAAAAAAAACTAAAAGGCAACTATAAATTTAGGGCATGGAACACTGTAAATAATGTTGCCTCTAACTCAACCATACGAAAAATATTATATATATTATAATTATATATATTATATATATTTATAAATATTATATATATAATTATATATATTATATATATTTATAAATATTATATATATATAATTATATATATAAAGTTAGCTGACAGTGGACTTCAGAAGACAACAAAACACCCTGACTTCCAAAGAAGGAGAAGTTTCTGAAATAGTGACAAGTACATTTCAATTGTACCAAGGTAAGGGAGAAAGTGGAAGGCAGCCATCTTGAAAGCAAATTGGAAAAAAATCAGCAAACATATTAAAGACTATGTTAATGCCAAGGTTGAGTTGCCATGAGAATTAGGAAAATCGTTGAGTATCAAATACAAGTTGAGAATCCCAAACAGTCACACAGTTCTTTTCTTTGTGATTCTACTGAGTCCTCATGAAAAAGACAGTGGATAGTGCAGGAGTTCATGGAGAGCCTCCCTCAGTGACACAAATGTTCAGTAGGTGATTGGCTGTTGCTAGGGAATGAGCACAAAGCCCCACACATATAACTGTGACCTTTTCTCCTAAGAAGTAAAATTTAAACTGTGGTGGGAGAAGCTTCAAATTGTCTTTCAGAACCCAGAAGAGGGAAAAAAAAATCAATTGATCCTATAAGATGAGTAAAAACAAAGCTCTTCAGTTTTTATAGAAGGGCAACTCTCTGGCACCCAGGATAAAATCAAACTTCTTTTGAAGCTCGGGGGAAGAAAGAAAATCAAATGTTTATTCTGGAGAAGAGACAACAAAGGATCTTAGGCAAAATATCCTATACCTAAACCAAACAGGGGTCCTCTATTCCTATAAGAGAAGCAGGAATCTCTTGCCCAGAATCAAATAGAAACAGAATAAAGAGTTTGACTACCATGGACTGGAGGAGGGGGAAGGGTAAAAATAATGTCAAGAAGGAATTTGGACTCCACCTAAGATTGTAACTGTACCATGACAACAGAGAATTCCCCTGCCCTTACCACAAGCTTTGCACCAAGTAATCACACAACAGTTACCTACCCCTGGAGGAGGGCCAACTGCATGAAGAGAAACCCCACGTGTGGTACAGGTGAACAGTAACAGCTGAAAGCAAAAGCAGCAAAATGTAGAGAAAAACCTCAGGACCCCAACCCCCACTCTAAAGACAAGACAAGAAATAGCTAATAGAGGACATTGGAATATGTGCTGTACTGAAGGTAATGATAGTAACAACACAATATAAACTCAGCTCAGGGGCACCTGGGTGGTTCAGTTGGTTAAGCATCCAACTCTTGATTTTGGCTCAGGTCATGATCTCAGTTTGTGGGATTGAGCCTCATATCAGGCCCTGCACTGACAGCACAAGTCTGCTTGGGATTCTCTCTCTCTCCTTCTCTCTGCCCTTCCCCCAACTCGCTTGTTTCTCAAAGTAAATAAACATTAAAAACAAAGACAGCTCAACTTCTGATTATATTGACTCAATCATCACCCAAACAACCTGACAGAAATACTCATATCCAAGCATAAAGATTATGTACCTCAACTGAGGTCCCAAATGTAATATGGTAAATATGACAAGTTAAAGAAGTATATTGTAAGCATCAGGACAACCAATATAGATGATATACTTGTTAATCATTTAAAAATAAATGTTTATAATATACACCTACAAATATAAAAGTGTTATAAGATTAAATGTATTTGTAATAAATAAATGGTTAAGAAATCATACATTTTATGAAGTTACCCTCTATGAAAATTACCCTCCAGATCTAGAATTTTTAAGTTTTTCTCTAAATTAGATTTTATTATTATGGAATACAACTCAACTCACTTGTTCCTACTGGCAAATGTAAAATATGTATATTTACATAACATTAACTATAAAAATAACTATACTTATAAAGCTACTCATGTTATCATTATATTATATTTTGATTATTTAAATTGATTAGAGCCCAGATTTTGAAATCACTACTTATACATCTTTTTAATTTCAATACTTAAAAACAATGAAAAATAATATAAAAACACATTTGTTGAGTGATCAATCATTTTGAGTTAGAAATCTAGCTACTTGAAAAACATAGTTCACAGTTATATTCATTTTTTGCCCTTAAGATAATCTAGTTAAACTTTAAAAACACGTTCTTTTTATTAATGGAAATGAGACAGACAACCTTTTGACTAGAGAGCTTGACAAAGGGCAAAATGGCTAGGCTTTATGGAAATCAAGTCTTAAAATTAAATTCAAACAACACAGAAAAAGAGGAGCCATTCAGCACCTATATTGGGATATATGAATAGTGAGGTGGGGCACTGAAAACATTTAAAATGGTGTCATTTAGTCTGTCATGGCCTTAATACTATCGCTGCTCTTTTCAAATGGGCCATGTTATAAACATTTCAAGATCTGACAGTCCATGGATTTCTGTTTAGTATTAGATGAAAGTTGCACAAATTATACAGTCTGTCTACTTTGATCTAATTGGGCAGATCAGGTGTAAACAGTTCTACTTCTACCCTGTAGACAGAGCATCTCCGAAGATAAAACTGGATTAATTTTCTCATTGTTAAATAAAAATGTTTACAAAGATGTTTCATAGACATATAGAAATAAGAATACTAGACCAATTATTTTTACCCTCTGTGAAAAGTGAAAGCAGAAAAGGGATATATTGAGTCTTACTTGTAAACTATTCTTATAGATCACATAATCATAAATATTTCAATGAAAAATAAATTATCCATGATAATTAGGAAGGCTCATTTCTTCTTCAGATGGCAAATTCCAATGATTCTTTAAGTACATAACTTACATTACTTTAGTTTCTTAACTAACCGAGCTCTAAAAGTCAGTGGCTAATATAATTAAAGTTCTTTTTCCCTCGTGCAAAGTCTAATGTATTGTTCTTGATTTGCTTGTGGCATTTTACACAGTCATTCAGTGACCCATATTCCCTCCAACTGGGGCATTGCTATCACCTAGAATTTCAGAGCCTTCTGCTAAGGCTAGACACTCTGCATTAGCCAAAAGATAGGGCAATGAAACATGGCAGAAATTACAGAAGGTTTGTATGCGCCAGGCTCCAACATTCCTTATATTCACATTTTATAGCCCCAAACTTAGCAAAGTAGGCTTGCAAATGTAATGTGGCTATGCATATAGGAAAAAAAAAAAAAGAGGAAAGAGATCTTGTGAGCACTCAGTAATCTGGGTGACATATTACAGTAATTTCTGATCTTAAATAGAGTTTATTGAATCTTCTTCCTATCTTGTTACTTCAGGTTCCAGGAATGATTAGTTCATTAATTTAACAATAAGTCACTCAACAAATATTTATTAAGTGACTTCTAGTACTTGGAATGCTTATCAACTGTCCTACGTATATAGAGTAATGAGCCACCGGTTTGCTTGGCACTGATGAGATTTCTTGGGCCTTTCAGTGCTAAAATTGGAATGATTATAGGCAAACCAGGGAGATGAATGTTCTAAAAAACAAATATTAGTTAAATTATCATTAAAGACAATTTCTGCAGTATTCCACACTTTTACTGTAAAATGTTAGACAATGCAGATAAAATGGAAATCTGCATATAGCCCAGTGTTAATGTTTTGGCACATAACTGTGTAGTCACTCTGTATATATGGACTCATGAAACACATACAAGTTTCCATCTAATAGTTTTATCTATAGAATTTGGTTATACTTAAAATTAGCATGTGTCACTAACATTATTTCAGTGGGTTCATAGCATCTTAATGAATGAATGCATAGTTATTTATTGTATTAGCTTTTTATTGTCAGACATTGATTTCAGTTTTTGACAGCTACAAACTCTGAACCATGCTGGTATATACATTTTAGACATCTTGTCAAACAAACTATGGTGAGTTATCTTGTGGCATATATTCCACATGTAACTATTATTGGGAGAATCGTACAGGGTCAGGAGCAGCAGCGGTAGCAGGATTTGCCATTCCATTCTAACACGTAGCATTCTACCTCAGGTTGTCAGGTTTTCAATCCACTTGATTGAGGCAGCTCCAGTTACTTCTTTAATATATCAGGGGCTAGGGTCCTTGCCTAGGACCTGCCACTCTATGGTATATTAGACCCTCAGTCTCCAATCCTGCTAAACCACCCAATATTCTATAAAAATGATTGACAATCAATGGAGCCTAAGTCTTGTGGGTTTCAGGTCCTGACTGATCTCATTGGGAGGGTAACAGCCTGTGCTCTGAGAGGCTAGCTTAGCAGATCAGTCTCAGAAAAGTTCATCTTTTTATTTCCTTTTTACATATGGGTCAGAGCTTCCATATACCACTAGCACTACACAATATATATATATATATATATATATATATATATATATATATATATATATATATATAAAATGGGTTTATTTGCAGAAAATGTTACTAGTAATAAATCAGTAAAGCACACAAACTCTCACATTTTCATAATGCTGCAAGTGATCTGTAGGGGCCAGGATTAGTAAGTATCCCAACAGAGAGAGACTCTGCTCCATAATAATCTACATGAATGTACTGAGGGGAGTAGAAAAGATTTGGAATCATAGCATTGGAAGTCCTTGTTCCAAGGAGTAACCTCGTGAGTAATGGGCATTCTCCTAAACTCAGCAACTGGAATAAGCCTGCTCTCCTCTTGATTCACCTCAAACCTGCTGAACCATTTCTCTGCTAAGCTACTAAAAAGGGACTAAAAATGAACAACCAAAATTATCTTGATTGTGTCTCCTCCCTCTCAAGATGTCTAATAATTTAGGTAACATCAGCAACATCATTGATTAAATGACAGAATATGTCTTTAAAATAGTTTGCATGTAAGACCTTTTTGGAGACATTTTGTCACCTTTTATAATTTTCATTGCACTTGTTGAAGAGAATGGAATTTGACTCTGATGCTGTATTTGCAATGCTTAGACAGGCTGAACTAGCTGGTAAAAGTCACTTTATTAACAGTTTGCCCAATTCCAAGAAGAATACACTTGAGGGGTGGGGATGAACGGTGAGTCTCTAGAACCATAGTGATATTTAAAAAAAACCTGTTATTTTCTTGCAAAACTATTAAGAAAAAAGCAAAGGAGCTATGTGTTGAGAGAACCTGAGGGAATAAAGACTTTCTAATTCATGATGTCGGCCACTTCCTTTGCCACTACCATTCTGGTCTTGTGTCTTGTCATCTTTTGTTAAAAACAAAAACCAAAATACAAAACAAGGCCAAAAAAAAAAAAAATCAGTGTGTACAAATAAAAGGAAAAATAAGAGAAGGGAAATTATTTTTTATATTATAAATAAAGACTTAGAAGTTGACAAAATTATAGAAAAAAATAGAAAAAAATCTTTCAAAATTAAAGTGGCATTTATTATGAAAGCATTAGTCTTCTGATAAGGACTAAAGTTTAATTTAAAAAAATAGGAATATCAGCATGAAATGTAAGATTAATTTAAAGACCTAAAGTTAAAGAGCTTAACAATCAGATAAAATGTGAAATCTCAGTATTGAAAAATTCATGTTAAAAGACATAAGTTTAGGGACACTTGGGTGGCTCAGTCGGTTAAGCATACAACTCTTGGTTTCAGCTCAGGTCATGATCCCACAGTTCGTGAGTTTGATCCCCAGATGGGGCTCTGTGCTGACAGTGAGGACCCCGTTTAGGATATTCTCTCTTTCTGTCTCCTGCTTGTGCTCTCTCTCTCTCTCAAAATAAGTAAACTTTATAAAAGACATAAGTTTAAGAGTTTTATGCCAACTTGTGATTATTTTATAAAAATAAATTTGATTAGTATATGTACAGGTAATGAAATAGGAATAGGTAAGATATGAAATACTATATATACTTATGGAGCTTTCCCTTCCAAATAAACCTTTCCTTTGAGAGTCTACTCATGTCCCTAAAATTAAAAGAGATTTCCACCAGCCACAGTCAAGTTAGATCCCATTTTGGGTGTGTTGTTAATAAATGCATAATTAGATAAGGGGAGGGAATAAAGAATAGGAAAAACAAACATGGGGGACTTACACATGGCATATGAGTAGCAAATTGCATGGGGTAATCTGTCTTCTCCTAGAGGAAATTACAGTGCTTAAGTGTAAGTGTAAGAGTAAAATTACAAGAAAAAGAAGAAGGAAGAAGAAGAAGAAGAAGAAGAAGAAGAAGAAGAAGAAGGGGAAGAAGAAAGAGAAGAAGAAGAAGGGGAAGAAGGAGGAGGGAGAGAAGGAAGAGGTGGAGGAGGAGGAAGAGGAGAAGGAGGAGGAGAAGAAGAAGAAGAAAAACAACAAAAGATGTTTGCATTTTAATGATTATTCCTCAAATTCAGTGGACCTGATGATGAAACTGAGAGTTTGTACAAATGCAGATTTCAGGCCCACGGAGTAAAGATTTCAATCAGTTAATATGGTTGCTGCCCGAGAATCTTCATTTGGTTATTCTCCCAAAGTTAATCTAAAGTTTAAAAGATAGTACTCTGTACCATTGAGCCTGCAATTCCAGAAAATTCCATTCCTCTATTTATCAAGCAAAAATGGAAGGTCCTATAGTATTTTTTAAATGTATCTTCAATAACCATAATTAAAAAAAATGTTCACTGCAATTGATACTAGATGGAAGAACAGTGGGAATTTCTCCCAACATCAGGATAATAGGAACAATATTTTATTGGTTAATTTAATTATTAACAGATATGGGAATTACTAAGGGTTAAAAATTACAAGGTTAATGAGTAAATTCAAATTAAATTTCCAGGGGCACCTGGTTGGCTCAGTCAGTTAAGTGTTCATCTCTCGATTTTGGTTCAGGTCGTGATCCCAGGGTCATGGGATGAAGCCCTGTGTTGGGTTCTGTGCTGAGCGCTGAGTCTGCTTGGGGTTCTCTTTCTCCCCCTCTCTATGCTCCTCGCCTGCTCTCTCTTTCTCTTAAAATAAATAAATAAACATTAAAAAATAAATTTCCTATTTAAAACAATTAATAAATGTAAGATCCTACAAGGATACACACACATAAGCATCATGGTCTCAAGAACAAGTGTTGCATAACAACAACAAAAACAACAAAATCAACATAGAGACTTGCAGAAGTCTAGAATTATTACTAACAAGAGTAGCCAGGACTGAATATTGTGGTATAAAGATACAAAATAAATACAATTAATCTAACAAGGAAGTATTTTTGTCCCTCCTTGGCTAATACCCATATCTGAGTGTCTCTAAGGTAAATTACACTACAGCTTTTACCCTTATGTATATGTATCAAATCACTTGTATTAAAAACATTAAAATCCCCATAGTGCCTGGGTGGCTCAGTCGGTTGAGTGTCCAACTCTTGATTTCAGCTCAGGTCATGATACCAAGGTTATTGGACTAAGCCTCACTTCAGGCTCTACATTGAGCTTAGAGCCTGCTTTAGATTCTCTCTCTCTCTCTCTCTCTCTCTCTCTCTGTCTGTCTGTCTCTCACCCTATGTCTCTCTCTCTCCCTCTTCCCCCTCCCCCACTTGTGTTCTCTTTGTCTAAAAAGTGTAATAATAATGATAAGTACAATTACATTAAAACAGGCATCAAGACCCCCATTCTTTCAAGGTATTTGCTACTGAAAATTGTGTGACTATTGGCTTCAATTTTATTTATTTATTTATTTATTTATTTATTTTTTTTTTTTTTTCAACGTTTATTTATTTTTGGGACAGAGAGAGACAGAGCATGAACGGGGGAGGGGCAGAGAGAGAGGGAGACACAGAATCGGAAACAGGCTCCAGGCTCCGAGCCATCAGCCCAGAGCCTGAGGCGGGGCTCGAACTCCCGGACCGCGAGATCGTGACCTGGCTGAAGTCGGACGCTTAACCGACTGCGCCACCCAGGCGCCCCAACTTCAATTTTAATATTAAGTGTATCTGAATTAAAAACCGTGCCTTCAGGGATGCCTGGGTGGCTCAGTTGGTTAAGTATCTGACTTCAACTCAGGTCATGATCTCCTGGCTGGTGGGTTTTGGCCCCTGCATTAGGCTTTGTGCTAACAGCATGGAGCCGGGAGCCTGCTTTGGATTCAGTCTCTCTCTCTCTCTCTCTCTCTCTCCCTCCCTCCCTCCCTCCCTCACAAATAAACATTCCAAAGTTGAAAAACTGATTTCATAATTTCTTCCCTATCCCATGACCTCACCCCTTACAAGTGATATCAAGGAAAATCTCAAAAATCATAAATCACACCCATTTTGGGCTACCAAAGATTTCCAGGGAAGGACCTTTTTTATAAACTAGATGTATGTACTCAATCAGTATTTGCAGATTTAAATGAAATAAGACCAGATACCTATATTTTTCTTGTCCCACACTTCATTCTCTCATTATTATTGTAAACCCTCTGAGTTGTGAAAAGACTTACTTGAACTTTCAAAAATAATTTAATTTGGAAACCAGAAGAACTTTTAATACCAGCACTACAAATTTTCTGGGTGAGCAAAAGAGTGAATTATATAGTATATTTGTTCCAAAGGCTGCTCATTAAACTGCTCTGCCCTCTCCTATTTAAAGTTGAGCTATCTAAATAAAAAGTTGAGAAGCATTTGAGTTTTTTATGAAACTTTATATTTTACTGCATCTAGTGGTTTTAAATATAATAACGGCTATTGGCAGTTCCTTTTGAACTATTCATAGAGCCATAGATTCATTATCATCCTGAAGCTAGAGTAAGAATCTGCAATTGGAAAAATAAAAAAAATAAACATGCTAAAAGAAGAAATGTGGTACAGTTGAAAAGCACAGTAGAGAGGGAATATAAAGACTATTCTAGGCTTTATTTATTTACCCCATGAAAGTGGATAAACATTTTAATGAAAATACCATTGCTTAGTATATATTTCTATTCTGACTGTTTTGGAAATTTATCATATAAAATTAATAGACAAATCACCACACTTTTTTAAAAAAAAATGAGAATAATATAAATATACACTCAAATCCTCTTAAGCTCAATACTATGCTTCCATTTTGGATGACACATTACCTTAGTGATAGTCACTGTTTTGGTAATTTAGCACAACAAGATAAAAATATGAGCTTTCAAACTGTTTATCAATAATAGCCATAGGGTTTCTGTCACACCTCATTTATATATCATGAATAAATGCTCTAAGCAAATGGCACTTAAATTTATAAATACGGACCAATGTCAAATTGCTTAAGTAGCTGTTTCCTGTTGATATTTCTAAAAGAGGTGTTTTTGTTTGTTTGTTTGTTGTTTTTTGTTGTTGTTGTTGTTGTTGTTTTCCCCAGAGCCTATTTGCCTATTTGAAGCATGAGACATGGAAAGAAATAAAATCTACTGTTTGGAAATTGCAGAAAACCATCTTTCCTCCTCCTCCTCCCCCTCCTCCTCTTCCTCCTCCTCTTATTCTTTTTCTTTCTTTCTTTCTTTCTTTCTTTCTTTCTTTCTTTCTTTCTTTCTTTCTTTTTTCTTTTTAAAATTTATCTCTCATGTCCATCCAGAGATGACTTTTCTGTGGCTGGCTGTGGCAGTTACACAAGGGTGTCAAAGAACCAAGAACTGTCTACCTTTCTGCTTTGTGATAATTAAGCTCTGACAGTTATTCTCCTGCTTCAAATGACCATGGCACCTCCAGGCTTCATGTCCATAGTCCAGTCCTTAGGAAGGTAGGGCATATCCCTTCCTTTAAAAAATGCTTCCTGGAAGTTACTCACATCAATTCTGCTTACCAATAATTGGCCAGAACATTGTCACATGACTACATCCAGCTTCTAAGAACGCAAAGGCATGGATTTTATTTGGGGCAGTCATGTGCTCAGATAGAATTCTGGGATTTTAGAAGAGAACAGAGATTACAAACAGTTAGCTATCTCTGCCACAGCCTGTCTATTTAGATACCCATCAATCCCTGCTCTTACTTTCACAAGGAAGATACTCATCCAGTTACCACGTCCAGTTTAAAGTTCATGACCTCCGGATTATATTTGGCTTCCTCTGTCATAAGGTATAACTCCTTATGGTCTTGTGATCTATATAATAAAGGATATGTCATTTGTCCCTAATACAGAGAAAGAGAATAACTGTACTTGCAAAGATCTATTTGGAAGAGAGGAATATAAGAAACACAGAGCAGTTAGTTGTCCAATGACCTTATCAAATCTCATTGAGCTGAAATAGTAAAGGTCCCTTTCTATGTCAGTGGAAGAAGTTCTTTGTTTAGCCCACATGGCACAGCCTGCTCCTTTTCTGGGAAGAAATCCCTTCACAAACATCTTCCAGGGACCATGACTCTTATTTATGAGAAGGTCTCCATTGCTCAGTAACCCCATGGCTGAATTTGAGGTAGACATTGAGTGGTCTGCCTGTCTCTGTAGCCACAAAACCTTTATGACTTATATCCTCCTGGTATATTTTTGAGATCTGAAGAGTTTCTTCAGGGATTGAACAGTTACAGAATATTTCAGGTTAGATTGACTATCTCAGTGGCAATAAATTCCCGCAAAAATTTTTTTTTTTAATTTTTTTTTTCAACGTTTATTTATTTTTGGGACAGAGAGAGACAGAGCATGAACGGGGGAGGGGCAGAGAGAGAGGGAGACACAGAATCAGAAACAGGCTCCAGGCTCTGAGCCATCAGCCCAGAGCCCGACGCGGGGCTCGAACTCACAGACCGTGAGATCGTGACCTGGCTGAAGTCTGACGCTTAACCGACTGCGCTACCCAGGCGCCCCAAATTCCCGCAAAATTAATAGGCTTCAATTTATTTGCTTGTAGTCAGTTTTATAAATAAGCAACCAACAAAAATGGCTGTACAGATGTAAAGATGGAAAACGTGGTCTTTTACTTACTGCACTCTGTGCTATCCCCACTACCACCAACACCTGATTGGTAGCTCTTTTGAGGCCATCTGAAGTAAAAAAGTAAAATGTAAAATGGTCTTTGCTGCTATGCTGGCTCCTGCTGTCTGCTTTAGAACTCTTATGAAGGTGCTTAAAAAATTTCTAAGGCACCATTATGTTAATTTTGCCACTATGAGCTACTGATTATTATTGTTTCTAATTGGAATATGGATAATTTTAAAACACCAACATGCAGATCATAGACCAGTGACCATTCTATCCTGTGTAAATATGTTCTTTTCGTCTCTGCGTACAAACTGACTAGTGCTAGATTTTTACAAAAATGGAGTAGAAGCAGCCAACATTCAGACCATAGTACTGTGGTACTGATTGATCAAATATTTTTCGACAGGACAAAAACATATATCATGTTTCAGTTTACAATATTTAAGTCCTTGATACCTACTTAGTGAATGCCATTAATTTTTATTTAAGTGCAGCATTTTGTATGTAGAATATAATCATTCCTAATAACCTATGTCCAGGTATGGAATTCTATATGAATTAAGTTTAGATGTGGCTATGAATGAAAAAAATAAATAAGAAGTCAAATAACAGAAACTTAAACTGGTGAGGTGTAAGTGTCCCAGTTAAAAAATCAGAAGTTACCTTTCCAGGGCTGGTAGAACATACATCACCAGAGACTTAGGTTCTTGCCAGAATGGCAAGCTGGCATCCTAGGGTGTAACAGTTTTTTTTTTTTTTTTCATGTTTCAGTTTTCAGTTTTATAATTTTCATGCCTATATTTTCTTTTCAATTTTTAACATCATTAAGTAAAGTACATATAATTTCCCAGAAATCATTAGGTCAGTGTTTCTGGATCCCATGGAACACCCAGGTGTTTCCAGAAGTAGCAATAATCCTGTCATTAGCCCTGGCAATTTAAGGGCTCAGGATAGTATAGGGTAGACAGACATGATTTGGCTCAAACAGTCTTAGAATGTATTATTGCCGAAATTCCACCTGCCAAGCTAGAGATATCAACCAATGCCCAGTATAAATTAGTCTCAGAGAAGCAAACTTACACATATTTTTTGTAAACTTTAAAATATCTTCTTCAGTCTTATTTCCATGGCAACCCCAAAATAAAAATTCCCTGAGGAAAGATCTCTAATGTTTAGAATGTCCGTAGGTCTTTTCTCATCTATTGATATTTCTCTCTAGCTGCATCACTAGTTGCCATATTCTGTTCATTAAAAATCCCAAATCACTTAGATTTTATTTGGTAACTAGTGCAGAGGCTCTCCATGAGGATGTTAACACCACTTGAGATCATGTTAGAAGATTTAGGTGACCTTTTGTGGCTACCAGTATTGTGATGCCATTATCATTATCCATAATGTGCTTGCAAGGGCCAGGGATTCACTTCTCCTGAAGTTCTCAGGAGAATCATATAAATACATAGTCTATGTAAGTAAAAAAAAAAAATTGTTTATAATTATCTGATCCTAAATCCTAACTTCATTTAACTCATGAAAACACATGAGTTTGCACAATTTGCATATGAGTTTTGCACAGTTTTAATATCCACTGAGTTTTCTAGGAAGGCACATTGAAATAAGCTAGTTCATTGTTTGATTTGGATCTTTAACAAAAGTTGTTTGCAATTTAGTAAAAAGGATCACATCATGGATAATACTTCGCTTATAATAAAATGACAAATGAATCAAGCTATATCCCAAGCTATAATAATTTATATAAATATCATACTGTTTATATGTTTTCTCTGATTTGTTTCTTTTGTATACTATTACAATATGTAAGTATATAATAAGTTAGTTTTTGTTCTTTTCTAGATAATCCTTTTGCTTGTTTCCAATATTTTTGTTAAAGAAAAAAAAACTCGGCTATATTTTTGGACATGTCTACTTGCTATAGTCTGAATATTTGTGTCACCCCAAACTTTATGTGTTGAAATCCTAACCCCTCAGGAAATTATATGAGGAAGTAGAATCTTTAGGATGTGATTGGGTCATGATGGGGGAGTCCTCATGAATGGGATTAGTGCCCTTATAAAAGAGTCCTGAGAGAATTCCCTCCTTACTTCCACTATGTGAAGTTACAACCAGAAGGTGTTGTGTATGACCCAAAAAAACATATAAACTCGCCAGAACCTGACCATACTGGCACCCTGATACTGAACTTCCAGCGCCCAGAACTGAAAGAAAAAAGTTCTGTTGTTTATAAGCTGTCCAGTCTATGGCATTTTTGTTATAACAGTTCATAGTCTTAGCCAAGTGCAAGACTCTATCAGATATTCACCTGGGTATGGACTTTCATTATGGTAAGTACAGTTTGAGCAGGAATAGAACTAAAAATATTTGACCGCTCTAATGTCATTGGCAGTGCTTTATCAAATGGAAGCCAGAAAACAACTTACTAGGCTGTAAAAATGTAGACCAACAGACTAATATTCATGGGTATGAATGTTTTAAAAACATTTTTTAAAGCTTACTTATTTATTTGTTTTATTTTGAGAGAGAGAGAGAGAGAGAGAGAACGCACAAGCAAGGGAGGGGCAGAGACAGAGGGAGAGACAGAATCCCAGGGAAGCTTTGCACTGTCGGTGTACTTTGTAGAATCAAATATTTCCTTTATGATATACATGTCTTATGTGTCACTTAAGAATTATTCTCCTATCATGAGATCATATTTTTCTATATTCTTTCCTCAAATTATTTTTTATGAATTATGTATGATCAAGGTTCACTTTTTCTTTATATGGAAAATTGGTGGTTCATGAGAATCTATTGTAACGTTCATCTTTTCCATATTTTTAAAGCTTATTTATTTATTTTCAGAAAGAGAAAGAGAAAGAGAAAGAGAAAGAGAAAGAGAAAGTGGGAAAGAGGCAGAGAGAGAGGGAGTGAGAGAATTCCAAGCAGGCATTGTGCCCAACGTGGGGCTCAATCTCACAAACTGAGATAATGACCTGAGCTAAATCCAAGAGTTAGACACTGAATCGACTGAGCCACTCAGGCACCCCCATCTTTTCCACACTTATTGGCAATGGAATCTTTATCATAAATCAACTTTGCATGTAAGTGTAGATCCAGTTGTTTGTTCTATAGTCTGTCTTGTTAATTTTTTAATATTCACACAAATATGATTTTCATTATATTTTCAAATATGATAAGGCACATCCCTATGTCTACCTTTATTATTTTCAATTATCATTTTGGCTGGTTTTAGTCTTTGGTTTTATTATAAGTATATTAAAATCAGTTTATTATAAAACATCCCAATATGACTTACTTAATTGAAAATCTTTGGTATATATATATATATATATATATATATATATATATATATATATTTATGGGAAAATTTTATATTTCAATTATACCAAGAATTCTAGTTTATAAACATTTACCTTGGATTTCTCTAATTTCTTTAAATAAAGTTTTGAAATTCTCTCCAAAATGAAGTGAGATATACTTTCACTGAGAATTAATTATTTAAAATATAAATCCACTGAATTCAACACAGGCAGACTCAGGAAATGTGTGAGAAAGGTTAACAGATGAAGAGAGACTTAAGTTTCCAATCCTCTGGATACCGTGGAATACCTAGTCTCCTCTGCAATACTGTATTTGTGCAAGATGACTTGAAATGTTTCTATAAAATCATATATTACTTATAAGTAATATTTGTTTTACTTTTAAATAAAAATAAATATAAGTTTCTCCCCCATCAATAATGGATTTTCTGAAGCACTGTCTTGTGGACATGCAACCCATTTTGGACATCTCAGAATACAAAATGTAGACAACTGTTTTAGTTCCATTACTAAATTAATGGAACATATTTTCTGGCCACATGAGGAACTTAAATTATTTCTTACACATGTAGTGCTCTTTCATACTAAAATCTCTGCTTAAATATTTTCTTGGCCTTAACTGTCTCCTCTTGGTTTTTGTCTGAATTTCTACTCATTCTTGGTAAACATCTTAAAATGTCTTTTCCTATGACTCACAGAAGTAGAATCAGAAGTGTTTTTTTAATTATATTATACACATATGATTTTATAATAGTTGTTTTTGATATGCCTATTTCCTTCATTAATTGTCTGTTTAATGATATCAGAAAATAGATAATATTAATATTATATTCCAAATACTTAACACAGTGCTTATAACCTATTAGAAATGATATTTTGTCTTAAATGGATACATTATATTCTTTTCAAATTTAAGTTTTTTCTTAAGTAAATATTAACACTGCCAGAAAAATAAATTTATGTAATATATAAGACATCATAATTTTGCAGATAGTAATCATTAAATTTATCATATTTACATGTAATATAAATTTAGATGGATATTCAGTAGGGGAAAATTAAATACCAAATTTTATATGGGTATATAATAGCTTTAAGAATTATAAGTAATTAACATCATAGCATCCCAAAAGGTTTTCATTGTTTATACCACTTAATTCTTAAAACATAAACTCTAATTATTTTCTTATACGTATTCCAGGCTTATGCGTAGAATCACAAAACATTCACAATTGAAGGGAACATGGTGAGAACCTCTTTTTCCCCTCACATTGAGCAGATAACTGTCTTTAGACAGAAAAATAGAAGATTGTTTCTTTTATGTAATTCATTTTTTTGGATCACTTTTAGATACACAGAAAAATTGATACAAAAGTACAGAGATTTCTCATTTTTTTCTTAGGATTTCCATCTCTCTGCTTACATTGCCATCTGTTCTTGCATGCTGTCTACTCTATCCATTAGAATCCTTGAAATATTAATAACAGTTGTGTAAAATTTTTGGTCTGATAATTCCAACATCCCTGCCATGTCTGGTTCTGATGCTTTCTCTGTCTCTTCAAATTATGTTTTTTGCCTTTTGGTGTGCCTTGTAATTTTCTCTTGATAGCTGGCCATCATGTAAAAGGAAGTGCTGTAGACAGACCTCCAGTAATGTAACGGTAAGGTGTGGGGAGAGGCGAAGCTTTCAATAGTCCTATGATTAGATCTCAGGCTTTTCCTGAGTCTATATCTCCAGATTGTGAATTTCACAAGTGTTTTCTCAGTTTTATTTTTCCTCTCTTTTAGGTGGGAGAGGATGTCTAGAGCTAACTAGAATTGGGTATTTTCCTTCTCCCATGTGAAAGGCTAGGGTGGGCTGCAGTTGGATACCTTCCTTTTCCCAAGTCAATTAGGCTCTGCTAATCCCCCAGCCCGTTAGGCTCTGGTTAACAAGTTACCCCTGAAGACAGTCCTTTTTAAGAACAGAGTGGTCTGACATATTTCAAAATGGTCCCCTTTCCCACTTCCTGCTGGTAATTTTGAGGGGACTTCTCCTAGATATTTACCATGGGAGCCCGGTGGATCTCCTTTACATAAATCTCACAGATTTGTGGGGCTTCTTATGACTGGGTCCTTGGAGATTTTAACTCTCAGAAAGAGTTGTTCACACTGAGCCTCCAACATTTCCTCAGTTACAGCGCAGGGTTTCCTGCCTTGGTTCCTGAAGTGATTTCTACTATTGAATCTCCGCTCTGGTAAGCCAACTCATGCATTCTTCTGTCTGTCTCTTCAATCCTGGAGGCTACAGTTTGTCCTGTGTCTTCGCCACTCTTATGTATGGATCCTAGAAAAATTGATTTTTTTCATCTGTTCATTGACATTTTCCTTGTCAGTATGGAGTGGTGACTTACAACCTCCTTACACGTAGAACAGGAAATTTTTGTTTTGAATATGAGATTGCATTTTCTGTATGCTAAAAAGGAAATTTTACTTGGTTTTTAAGTTGAGGGTTAAAGAGTTAAGTAGATAGATTATATATTCTTCTGGGCCTAGTTTTAAAGCAAAATTATCCTCTAAACACTTAAAAACATATAAAAAATAGGGCACTATGAGAAAATATAGAATCATTTCCCCATCTGAAACAACCACTTTTGAAAGAAGGTCCATAGATTGGTATAAGTCTCAAATTAATATTGTGTATTTCATTTTTTTAAGATATGACATGGATGGTTTGCAGATGTACATATTTGACATTTTTAATAGTAATTCATGCACTTAACTATAAATCGAGTCGTCAAAGTTATTTTCCAAAGATACATATATCCAATTGTGTGCATTTATAGATCACAAATTAGTGTTTAAAATTATGAATGTTGTGTCATCCTGTTATCTGCAGTTTGTTAAAACATCATTTTAAATCATTTTAGCTCTCATTTGGAGACGCTTTTCCTTTATTTGCATTAGATACTGTGCTTCATAATACCTTTGTTAAATTTAGAGAAAGTCTGACACCTGAGATTTTATTCTTAATTCTACCATTGATGTGGCCATCTTGTTCCTTTGTTTTCCATCAGTAAAAGAGGTAGATATATATTTGTAAAAGAAGGTAATGAGTTATACCATATAGATGCTCACTCATGTTCTGTGTTATATTATTTTCAAGCCCTTTGTCCCATCGTTTCCAAAGTGATAGCATATATTTAGAAAGGAAGGTAGAGAAAATTTTCATTGATGCAAAGTCAGTGTTCATATTAATGAGAACAACCCAATATTACTTCATGCGGGTATATAATTGTGGTATGGTATAGAGATATGTAGGGACTCATAACTGATAGGAACTGTTATGCTTTACATAAAGCTAAAATAAGAATTCAATCTTGTTCATTTTGATTTGCTCATATATTTTTGATTAATTATTCTTTAATTTTGAGATAATTGTAGATTCACAGGCAATTGTAAGAAATAATACAGAGATCCTATGTACTCTTTATTCAGTTTTCCCCAGTGATAACCTCTTGGAAAACTATAGGACAATATCACAACCAAGATATCATCATTGATCTGATTAAAATACAGACCATTTGCATTACCACAATAATTTTTCATATTGTCTTTTTATATTTTCTAACTTCTTACCTGATCTCCATCCCCTCCTTAAACCCTGCCAACAACAAACATGTTTATTTCTATAATTTTGTCATTTGAAAATGCTATATAATAGAATAATAAAGGATGTGACTTTGGGGATTGAATTTCTTACTCAGCAAAATTCTCTGGAGTTTCATCCAGATTGTTGCATATACCCATGGTTTGTACCTATTAGTACTTAGTGCATCTTAGCACTCCCTTACTGTAAGACAGGTGTTTTTTTTTTTCTTTGTTTAAATAATTCTCTCTCTTTTTTTCAATTTATATAAATAATCTCTTTCAAGACTTGGTTCCAAATTCCTTCCTGTAGATAATTAAGTCTTATTAACTTCCTGTCACTATAAACACTTCAATATCATATTCCCTAGGCATTTATATGGGATTTGTACAACATATTTTATTTTCATCAATAAATAAATGTGTTTGCTATTATTCCCTTGTCATTTTATATACTTTAGTAACTATATTTAAAATTATGAAAGTAAATCATAACAATTAATAGTCACTGGGTACATATTATGATCAGTTTTTATGCTAAGCATTTCATATGCATATAACAATGCTCACAGGAACTCCTACGAAGTAGGTGCCATTATTAACCTATTTTACAGGTAATAAAACCAATGATTATCAAACACTCAACCCTTTAGACTCCAGACCTTCTATACTAGATTGTTTTGTGCTTTAGATGTACTTTTTTATTTAAGATATAATTGACATGAGACATGTTCAACATTGTTGATTTGATACATTTGTATAATGTAATATGACTACCACTGTAGCATTAGCTAACACCTCTGTCACATCACAAATCATAATGTTGTTTTTGTGGTGAAAGTATTTAAGATCTAGCCTCTAAAGGATCTGGATTGCTGGATCATATGCTAGTTCTAATTTTTATTTGAACACTAAAAGTTTTATTAAAACAGTAAAAGTTTTCTATAGTGGCTATACCATTTTAAATTCTCACTAGGAGTGCACAAGAATTTGCTTTTCTCCACATCTGTGTCAATATTAGTTACCTCTTGTCTTCTTGATGACATTCTAACAGACATGAAGTGATATCTCACTGTGGTTTCGATTTGCACTTCCCAGATTATTAGTGATATCAAGTATCTTTTCATATACCTTTTGGCCACTTGGAGGTTTTCTTTGAAAAAACAAAACAAAACAAAAAACTCAGCACTCTCTCAATGTTCCCTGACTTCAGCCAACAGAGGCTGGGGCTGGTTCGCAGGTTCCTTCTGGTTTCACAGCTTATACCAATAGGTCTGTCTGCCTATTACCCAATTCACAGGTAGGCTAGAAACCTCCTGGGTCCTTTGGTGGATGGTGCTGGATCCCACAACTGCCACACAGGCACTTTTGTTTGTGGCTGTGAGCCAAATTTCAGTTGTTAAAGGAAGGAGGAGCACAAAGGAGTGTTGCCTTATCTGCCATGATGCTGATGTCACGTCTTAATAGGACAGTGTGTTTAACTATTCATCTATTGAAGGACATCTGGGTTGTTTCCAGTTTTTGACTATTGTGAATAAAACTGCTATTAACATTTCTGTTCGATTTTTCTCTAGACATGTATTTTTATTTCTCTAGGATAAATGGCTAAGAGTGCAATTCCTGGATTACATGGTAGTTCTATGATGAATTATTTTTAAGAAGCTGCTAAACTGTTTTCCAAAGGGCTCTGTTTTACATTGCTAGTTGTAGTGTATGAGTAATCTAGTTTCTGTCCATTCTTATCAATGTTTGGTGTTGTCACTACTTTCTTAAGCCATTGTGATGGGTGTGTTAGTGATATCCCATTGTGTTTTTAATTTGCATTCTCTTACTGGCTAATGAAGTTGAGCATCTTTTCACATACTTATTTGCCATTGGAATACCTTCTTTGGAGAAACACTCTTTATTCTTTACCCATTTGCTGATTGGATTGTTTTTATTCTTGATTTTTGACAACTTCTTACATATTTTTGATAATAGTTTTTGTTGGACCTATTGTTTGTACATATTTTCTCCCCAGTATGCTGTTTTCCTTTTTGTTGTCTTCCACTGTCTTTTACAGAGCAAATGTTTGGAAGTACAATATATCAGTTATTCCTTTAATAGAGTATACTTTTGGCGTCACGTTTAACAACTCTATGTCTATCCCTAGATCCCAAAGATACTACTATGTACTTTTCTTTCTAAAATGACATCAAACAAAATAAACTGGTGTCACATTTGGAAGTGGTACATAAGAAAAGAAACACAGGTATGAAAATTTAAAAAAAAATATAGGCACCCTGCACCAAAAAGGGCCATATAAAGAACACACATAATTCATTTTCAATTGCTGAATTAAGGTTATAATCATGGGTTTGAGCTTACTCTCAGACAAAGCAAGGAGAAAAACAATCAGTTAATAGGGGTTTTCTGTCTATAATATCAAATTTATTTATTAATATTTACTATATTATCAGCAATTCAAAACTCTTTTTTCTAAATGTGAAAATTTGAGATTATTTT
Organism: Leopardus geoffroyi; assembly: GCF_018350155.1. Classification (NCBI taxonomy): domain Eukaryota; kingdom Metazoa; phylum Chordata; class Mammalia; order Carnivora; family Felidae; genus Leopardus; species Leopardus geoffroyi. The sequence goes on along the minus strand of NC_059338.1, from coordinate 23,617,560 downwards.
TACTATGGGTACAATAGAATTTACAAGTATATGTGTGTGTATGTGTGTATATATCCATCCAAACTCCCAGTTTAATGATGCATATTAAAATATTGCATCCTGTTAATAATTGCTTTAATATGACAATAATATGAATCTTATAGTCAGACTTATTAAAGTTTAAATCTTGACTTTCTTGACTTTGGCAGTTACTAGCTCATCAACTATGCTTCTGCTCTGATTTTCTCAAACTAGAAAAGGAGGTTTAAAATGAGAAAAATAACATATTTAAAATTCCTAGCAGGTGCTTAGAAAAATATATATGTATATAAATTGTATGTATTGTATGTATGTATATAAATATATATGTATATAAATGTATATATGTGTGTATATACATATACACATCTACATACACACACACACACACATATATATATACATATATATATATATGTATATATATATACACAAATATATATTTATTACCTAGGAGTGAAAAACATATATATAATATATGATATATGCATATACACATATAATACGTACATATATGTTTACCATTTTCTGATTAATTATCCTGGAATAAAAGTAAAGATTATAATATTCAATATTGCCTAATGGGTATGCAGAAATCATGAGTAAACTTTTTTGTAGCTTTCCATATAGAATAATTGAGTTATATAATGAAGATCATAATAGCTTGAGCACAAAAAATTGCTAAGTTTATTTACCCATAATGATATAGTGTATAGGGGAAAAATGCACTAGAAGATGATTACTTTAAGTTGTTTTCAGGTTTTTTGTTTTTTGTTTTGCCTGTAATAAATAGTCTCTGATTATTCCAGTCTTCTCAGATTTTCCACAGGGTATCACACTTTGTAGAGTCCTTGTATTCTGTTCCAATTATAAAATTCCTAGGAGTGTCTCTCTGAGCTGCCATGAACTGTTCCTAAAGGCAGTCAACCAATGATCAGAGGAGGCCCACCTACTGTTAAGCAGTACATCAAAACATAGCACAGCAAAGGCAATTTATTTTCTTACTATTGTATTTGCCACCCCACAGAGGGAAGTGCAATGCTGTTGCTTCTTGCTTTCTCTTCATTTGTAGCGATAATACAGTGCAAGTAAAATGATCTCAGATACCGTCCCTCAAAGACTGAGACTCTCTGAAAAATGCCCCAAGTACTCACAGTTTAGAGAATTTGACATTACATCTGTGGAACTGCATACAAATAGATCATAAGATTTCTTTCCTCTATTAGTATGGAAAATAACCATGGAGAATCAGATGAGATAGGCTTTTTTATTATACAAATGCCCCAAATATATACATTTTATATTTTACATGATCTATAGTAACCACTTTTCTCAATGATTCAAATTTTGTTGTAATTTAAATTGTGCAGATCAATTAATGTTTAATTTAACAATTATAGGATTACGCTGAACAGTATATATAATTTTTTGTTGTGAACTTGTCAGTGACAGAGCCATGATTAGAAATTATTTGCCCTGAATTTTGTCTGAGGATCTGTTCTGTGTACCGTCCAGTTTTTTGTTTCCATCCTTAAATAATGCAATTGTTTGTGTCTCCAATTCCAGTATCATGAACAAAGAACTACAACAACAAAAGAGTAGAACTAATGCTGCTTGAGTAATGATTAGCTTGAAATATTCTAAGCCAAACATTTCACTTTAGATGTCATTTTCCCCGGATTCTTACTTCTAATTTACTATTTGTTGTATTCCACTAAGAAACACCTTGAATATAAGTTATTGTTGCTAAGAGCAGGGGACTGATAATTATCATAGTTTTATTAGATTTATTATATGAATACCCAATGGAAGTATATAAATATGCTATATCATTAATTGCCATAGAAATGGGATAAATATCTAGATAGTACTATTATGCTTTTTCTCAAAATTATATAAGAGGGTAATAAGCCAGTAATAAGATACAAATCTTTATTAATTTTACCTCCAGGATAGTGATGATGTATTTGCATTCAAACATACCACTATTCCAAATTCTTACTTGTACATTTAATTTAATAATATTCTTTTTATTTAATGTTTTTATTTATTTTTGAAGGAGAGAGAGACAGAGCATGAGCGGGGGAGGAGCAGAGAGAGAGGGAGACATAGAATTTGAAGCAGGCTCCAGGCTCTAATCTGTCAGCACAGAGCCCGACGTGGGGCTCGAACTCATGAACTGTGAGATCATGACCTGAGCCGAAGTCGGACGCTTAACTGACTGAGCCACCCAGGTGCCCCTAATTTAATAATATTCTTATTAAGTATGTTTTAAGGTAGGAAGCATTATATACTCCATTTTAAATATTCAAAGAGCTACAGGAGATTGATATTTTAGTCTTTTTTTTTTTTTCTTTTTTGCTTTGGTCACAAATCACCAATAACTAGTTCAGCAGATTACAACTGCAAATTGTTTCTTTTCTCATATTACAAAAGGGGCATGGGTCAACTCAACGCTTTTGGTCTCTCTTGGTTTCTCTGGGCTTGGCTGGACTCACCTATACATACCTTCTCATTCTGGAACTCAGTTTCAAGGGGTAGTGACAATCTGGGTCATGTTTTTATGGTGAAAGGCAGGAGTATGAAGTTTAAGAAAAAATTACATTATGGCCTTTGCTCAGATAAAACAAATATCACATCCTTTCATACTTCATCAGTCAAAGCATGTCAAATGTCCAGAAGTGCCAATTCAATGGCATGAGAAAGTACATTACGCCTGCGAAGAAGCCTGACAAAGAATATGAGGAAATAAATAATAGTGAACAAATAATACGTGTTACTATGATTATCCTCTAATCTTGATTTTGCCTACATATTTTTATGCTCTCTAACTACGGTCTTGATAATTGCAGGCTGTATGACTATTAACATTTTATTCCTGATAAGGATAGGAATATTCCCTCTCAGATGAAAAAATTTTAATCAACTAATATTTGGCTATTTTACTTCATGTTAAAGCATATCAATGGTTCAGAATCTTATTTCCTGGGCTGATAAGGATAAGCAGGAAGTTAAAAGGGATTGTGTATTCAGAAGTAAGAAATTATATGAGGTAGTACATAAAAAATCATAATCACTATGTATTTCTTTAATAGCCTAAAGCTTGAGTTTTCCAACATTAATTAAGTCATATATTTCATCCTTAAAAACAAATGAAAAATATTTAAGCTACAATTATGTTTTCTTATAATATTACTAAATTTGTCAAAATGCATGTCTGGCATTAATACAGGAAAAGAACGAAAAAAAGGAAAGAAAGAAAGAAAGAAAGAAAGAAAGAAAGAAAGAAAGAAAGAAAGAAGAAAGAGAGAAAGGAAAGAAGGGAGGAAGGAAGGAAGGAACTCAGACAATAACTCCAGTAAAGATGGCATGAATTTCCATAATGGTAGGTGATTCCTGTAAGTAGCACCTAAGTATAAAACTGGACAAATTTTCAAAAACAACTATTACATGACAATAGAAAATGACCAAGATAGACAACATCTTGAGAAGTGTTTCCTCATGAAGAATAACTACTGCTTCAAATAACAATTGTGTTTGAGGACATTTTGTCTTAGACTATTCCTACACTTCTAGGACTGGGTGTCTTTATCCAGAATAGGTGACACAGAAGAGAGACTATGGATGGAGAGGTTTTAGAAGTGAGAGATCCATAGAAAGACTGAGATTTGAAAGAACAACAGCAGTAGCAGCAGCAATAGTGACAACTCTTCCCCCACCCCTAAGTCCCTGCTGAACTAGAAACGTGGGCAAAGGACCTCAGAGGATGCTAATGAAAACTGAGAAAGTGGGGAGTTTGCAAATTTGGTGTACTTTTAAATGCATTCCTCAAACAACACTTTCTGTGACATAAAGTGGACATTTTTGAGACATTCAATATGATTCCTTTATGGATATTGGGTGACTTCTAAACTATGCAAGTGTAGAAGAGTAGGGAGCCACGGAAACAAAACCTGAAAAGAGGTGTCCATGGCTGAGCATTGCAACAAAGACATAAATGATCGCCTACTGAAATAAATACTAACAGTCCTCCAAAGAACAATTTACAATCCAAGCCAAACAACAATTTGTGTGTAATTCCAGTTTTCAATAAAAAAATCATAGGCATGCACAGAAACAGGAATTGAAACTCATTTTCAGGAATAAAAGCCATGATCAGAGACTCATTCTGACGGGAATCAGACAATTAGTTTAGCAGAGAAGAATCTTCAAATATTTATAAATGTGTTGAAAGAAGGAGAGGAAATTATTCTATTATCAAGTCAACAAATAGAGAAAGTTAACATAAAACGGAAACTATCAGGAACAACAAAATGGAAATTTCTAGAGATAAAAAGCATGATAATTGAAATGAAAATTTCACCAGGTAAAATCAACAGGAAATCTGAGATTGCAAAAGAAAGAAGCAGTGAACTTTTCTATAGATTAATTATCCAATCTAGAACCCAAAGATATATAGATTCAAAAAAAAAAATGAACTAAATCTGACAAATCTGTTAAAACAGATAAATTGTTCCAACATTTGTGAAATTATAGTTGCAAAAGAGAGGAAAAAAGATGTAGAAACATTGCTCAAAATAGTAATGGATAAAAATTCCCAAACTTGTTTAAAACACTGATTTACCCATCCATGTAGTAGATTTGGTGGGTTGACTAATACCCCCTAAAGATTTTCATGTCCTAATCTCCAGACTCTATGACTATGTCACCTTATTTGACAAAAGGGACTTTGCAGAAGTACTTGAATTAATAATTTTGAGATATGAAAATTATCTTACATTATCCAGAAGGGCCCAATGTAATCCTAAGAGTCTTTATAAGAGGAGGTGGGAAGGTAAAAATAAGAAAAAAGGAGAGATGGCAGTGGAAGTAGATCTAGAATGAGTCCCTTTCAAGATGGAAGACAGAACCAGAAGCCCAAGGAATGCAGATGGGCTCTATAAATTGGAAAAGCAAGGAAACAGACTGTCCCCTAGGTCCTCCAGAAGGAACACAACACAGCCCTATCAACACCTTGATTTCAGCCCCGTAAGACTCATTTCAGACTTATGACCTCAAGACCTATAAGATAATAAATTTGTGTTGTTTTCAGCCACTAGGTTTGTGGTAATATGTTACAGTCACTGTAAATCATTATACATATATACTCATATCACAGCAAAACTGATAAAAGTCAAAAACAAAGAAAAAATAGTTAAAATACTAAAAAAGAAAAAAACAAACCCAACATGGAACAAAGATGCTATTAACAGCTGTCTTCAAATATGAAAAAATAGAGGTCATACTCAGTGTGACATACTTCGTGTACTAGATAAAGAGCTATTGGCAACAAACTGATTCAGGTGATCTATATGAATAGACAGCAGGATGTTTGATTTTAAAGTTCTAATCACCCTCAACCTCTTTAAGGCTGTTTCCACCATCCTTGACATTCAGACCTTGGCCCCTAGTTTATAGGCCGATGCCTTTGGTGTTCTTCCTTGTTTCAGTGATTGCTTGATTTATTTCTTGGTACTTAAATGTTCTCATACACACCGCAAAACAGATAAATAAATATGTGATGTAATAGATGTGTTAATTAACTAGATGGGGGAATCTTTTCAAAGTGTATACCACAATGTATATCATATTATCACAATGTACACTTTAAATATCTTACAATTGTATATATCAGTTTTATACTTCAGTAAAGCTGAAATACAAAAAAAGAGAAGAAAAGAAAAGGGAAAAAAGGACAAGAAAAGAAAAGGGAAAGAAAAGAAAAGAAAAGAAAAGAAAAGAAAAGAAAAGAAAAGAAAAGAAAAGAGAAAGAAAAGAAAAGAAAAGAAAAGAAAAGAAAACAGAAAGTGTCCCCTATCTTTTCTGAGGTTCACCTGTAGGCAACAATCACGTGGACAGGTCATAAATTATGTTGCTTCCAATCCCTTCTAGAGAAGTAAACATGTAATACAAGCAAAGATCACCCAAATCTTCATTGGAATTAATTTATAGACAATGTGAAAGATAATTTGTATTTTAGATTAGAAGTTCTATATATGGGGCACATGGGTGGCTCAGTCGATTAAGGCCCGACTCGATTTTAGATCAAGTCATGATCTCACACTTGTGAGATCAAGCCCCACATCTGACTCCATACTGACCATGGAGCCTGCTTAAGATTCTCTACTGCTGCCCCTCCCTTGCTTGCACTTGATATCTCTCTCCCTCTCTCTTTCTCAAAAAAATCAATATTTAAAACCAATGTAAAGCTGATGGCATCTATCTTTTTGGTACAATTGTAGAGAATCTATAGGTGCATTCAGTGCAAGAAATGACAAGGACATCCACAAGATGGGGAAGTAGAGCTCTAATAAAATCACTTGAGCTCTTAGATCTAGTCATACCTGAGTAGACATTCTCATCACATTCTGTTACATAGATACACATTCCATTATTGACAAAGCTACATTTAAATGTTTTTATAACATGTATGATGCCAAAATCCTTAATAATATAGAAACTGGATTTCAGAGTGGGTCACTATAAATGGCAAACCATAGAGTCAGGAATGGACTGCATCAAAGTGGGCAGAGGACAGTGAGAATTCCCTTATTCTTGTATGTTAAATTGATACTCTGCCCATTCTACTATAACATAGTCCTCCTTTTAAAATTTTATAGGTTTTGTTCTCAGACTGGATCAGGGAAACAACACTTATTTACTTTTTAACCACTGCAGAAAAGGCATGTTTGTTGATAATGAAGAGGGGGGAAAAAGGTACATATTCAAAATATATTGAGGGCTCAGTGTATATTATATTAGATAATTATTGTCATTGAAGTTACTAGTTATGAATTATTTGAAATGAATTCTATGTAGCTGATAAGATCTTTAGAAATTATTGACAGAGAATACTGGCAAACAGAAATCTATGATTTGTCTATCTCTGAATACAACCCAGTTCTTGTTACTGGGAAAAAAATAAAAGACTCACTGTTAATAACATAGAGCTGAAATGAAGTACTCCTTTATACTCTTTTTAGAAAACATGGAACTGTGTTCATGACAAAAAATACTCAGAGAATTATAGAGTGGATAGATTTCTGGTGAAGGTACTCACTTTACTTCATAGCTGGAAGACCTTGGTATTTCACTCTAGCACAATGTGGTATATATTATGAAGTTTTGATCATTTTGTTCTTTTCTTTTTATTCTTTTTTTATGATGAAAAGTTTATATTTGGAATTATCCTCAGTTTAGATGGTCCCAATTTTGTTGGTAACATCCAAAACATCATACTTGGGAGCTAGTGGAACATATGCTTCTTCAATCCATCAGGCTGATCAGGGTGTTGCCCTTGGCCACAGCAATGTCATAGAGTTTCTTCACAGCCTGATGGAACTAGTGCTTGTTGGTGTTGACATCCACAGGGTATTGACAACACAGTGTGTTGTTGTCTTCTATCTTCTTCAGAGTGACTCAGTGGTCAGGAAGAATTTGACAATGAGATAGTGGTAAAACTTTGCTTTTCCTAGGGGGTGCTCTTCTGAGGATATTTGGGTTGTGTTCAGAATAGGAGTGTCTTTAGCTTCTAGAAGGTGGGCAATGTGTGATCTTCTTTTCTCTTCCTCCCCTTTTTCTCCCCTTCCTCCTCTTCCTCCTCCTCTTCTTTCTTCTTCCTCTTCTTCTTCCTCTTCTTCTTCTTCTTCTTGTAGATGCCTTCAAGAACTGCATTCTTGGCTTTCAAAGTTTTTGCTTTGGTTTCAGCTTCAGAAAGGTCAAGAGCTTCCTTCTCCATGTTTGGTGCCATCTTTCTGGGGAAAAAAAAGTCCCTTTTCCCTTAAATGGAGATGTTTGTTATGACTGTCCTGTAATTCCTCTTTTTGTATTGTGCGGAAAGTCTAAATTGGCATTATGATGACACTAAAGGAGAAATAACTGTCCTCTGGAAATTATGAATTATGAGAAAAATAAATAATTATCTATAGATGTAATAACTAGACTTCACTTTAGAACGTCTTGGGAAAAAGATGAACACATTTTAGATTTAATATGGCATTTTCACTTACATAAAACAGCAAACTATTTTAAATAAGGTTTGTTTGAGATATAAAAGTAAGATCCATGGCCACAATTATAATTTGTAAACTACTCCTCTGGCTAAGGTTTACATTTGGTTGTAAGTTAAAGAGAATCAAATTAAGAGTGACTTAAATATACTGGCATTTATGTTACTCATGCCATTAGAGTTTTCCAAGTGGGTGAGTAGCAGATCAGAACTGGTGCTTCAGTTAAGGTTTTTCATGAATGGTCTATGTGTTCTCTAGAATTCTGCAAAATCCTCATTCTCAAAGGATGAAGAGGCCCCCAGCTTCTCCAGGTTTTGGATGTATATTCCAGAAACAAAAAATGAAATTGTCAAAATACTAAGGAGTTTGTGCCAAAAATATGCTATTTAAGATGTTTTCTTCAGAGTCCTTCCTAATTACTTACACTTACATAGTTTGACCAGAACTGTGTTACAAGATCACCTCTAGTTGCCAGTGGGATCTGGAAAATTAATAAGGAGAAAATTACAAGCCAGAAATGCAATGCTATTTTCAGGAAGAGGGAAGTGGAGAATTACAATTTACTAGAAGACTAGTCAAACTGTCATGGTTTCCTATCCAGAAAATAAAATCATAGTGTTCCAATTAATGACAGATACTCTTATAAATGATCGTTCTTTACTATAACGAGAAAAACCTCTAACTTACTGATAATCATTGCAAAAATCCTCTTTGATGAATTTATACATTAGCAGATTACTTGCTTACCGATCCTTCTTCTCCTCACTCAGGAACTGGAACTTTATCACTATTTATATGACTACTGTGAGGGCTGCAGTATTTTTATGTGGACTCACCTGACTGATCACTGTGGATTCTTCTGTGTGTGTGTTGGAGGAGCAGAAGACTTTTATTAAAATGGGCTGCCTAGATTATCCCATTCTCAGTAGCACAGTTGAGTGGTCCAGCGTTATGCATCTGAATCAAGCAGGAACATTTTTGAGGAATCTTTCATATTAAAACTGATAAAGCAAGTCAGTCTCTCTCTGATGATAAAAGCCTAATGTATACAAGTAATATATGTCCAGATAGGAGAGAACCAGGTTGATATATAATGAGGGGCAAGAATAAGCTATTTATTTCTGAGACTCAACTACAAAATCTGATCTGATTGCTTTGGATTATTTAAACATTCTTTATTTTATTATGTACCATGAAATTCTCTCTCTCTTTTTTTTTTTTTTTTTTGGCATAGCTTATTTATTTGACTTTCTCTAATTTTGATCAGTAGATCAAGCAGAAGGACATTTACCTAGTTAATATTGGCTAACAATTTATACTATTTTCTTAGATATAGAAAATAAGCAAGCATCATCTGGTATCATCATTTACCTGGTATACATATCAACTAATAAAATATCAATTGTGATATGGCACTAGGTATTTGCATTCTATGTGTTGGAAATCCAGATAACATAGTGGTTATGAGCCATATCGGTTGAGACAAGTAGGTTATACTGTAGCAATCAGCAGTACAAATTCTTAGTGACTTATAGCTATGAATAATTTTATCCTGTGGGTTAATCTCAGATTGGCACTAATTCTGTTCCACACTATCTTCAAGTTGGGATCAGGCTGACTAATGTCCTTTATCTGTCATTACACTAGTTTCATGGAAAAGGGAAGGCACATGACTATCCATGGACTAGCTCTGAAAGCTCTTCGTTGGAAGTAGCAAATGCCATTTTCACCAAATTCATTAACTAAGGCAAATTATAGGACCACTCCTGAGTTCAAAAGGTTGGGGAATCAATGAATATTTTATTTTATTTTATTTTATTTTTTTTTAAATTTTTTTTTTCAACGTTTTTATTTATTTTTGGGACAGACAGAGACAGAGCATGAACGGGGGAGGGGCAGAGAGAGAGGGAAACACAGAATCGGAAACAGGCTCCAGGCTCTGAGCCATCAGCCCAGAGCCCGACGCGGGGCTCGAACTCACGCACCGCGAGATCGTGACCTGGCTGAAGTCGGATGCTTAACTGACTGCGCCACCCAGGCGCCCCTCAATGAATATTTTAAGTGCTTACAGAATACTTGACAAAAAGAGAGATTCTGGAAGCTGCCTACATTCATAATCCAACCCTATAATTTAACAGCAATGTTATTTTGGGCAAGGTAAGTAACCTCTCTGTGCCATCACAATCTTTATCAAAAAGGTATACATAATTAACTTTTTTTAATGCTTATTTATTCTTGAGAAACAGAGACAGACAGCATGAGCGGGAGAAGGGCAGAGAGAGAGAGAGAGAGGGAGACCCAGCAGGCTCCAGGCTCTGAGCTGTCAGCACAGAGCCTGATGCGGGGCTCAAACTCATGAGCCGTGAGATCATGACCTGAGCCGAAGTCAGACGCTCAACCGGACTGAGCCACCCAGGTGCCCCAAGGTATACGTAATTATAGTAACAACCTCATAGAGCTGATGTGAGGATCCAATAACATAACATGCTCTAGTCAGAGCATCCATGGCATATTACCTGGCTCAAAAATATTAGCTTTTTAAAAATAAGATATCAAGCGGTATTGGCTTTAAGTTTTGATTCAAAACATTAAATCTTGACTTAGATAAAAGTAACAAATGTGCTGTAGTATTAATATTCGCTTAATGAAATTACTACCCAAAGATCATATGCTAAATGCCTCTGTCAATAGCAAATTGTTTGCCTGGGGCTTTCATTGTCCATTATTTGTTCCCTCGATGGTCTCCAATCTTTTTATTTATTTTCATAAGAGACACTGATTAAAATTAAGACTCATCAGCTGCTCTTGAGATGTAACATAAAAGTGAACCTCTTGTCCTTCTTTACAGACTGTAAATAATAAAAGCACAGGCTGTTACCATGGAGGCTATCTTGCCAAATAGTAAACAATTGCAGTGATTCATTTTAGTAATTGTACACTGTGCTATATAGAAGTCCGTAGAAGTGGTGTTACCACTTAGGAGTTCCTCTTCATTTTACCCTCTAAAAAATACTAACATTTTTTCATAATTTCAGCTGCTTAAAGTTAATCTGTCTTATTTTCATATGAATAGATAGAGAATACTTCAAATTACTTTTGTATTTATCATTCCAAGAATCAAACGTTCTCCTATTTACTGTCTAAAAGGAACTTCACAGCGTGGTATCTCTGAAGCCAAAGACAAACTACCTTTTGCTGTTGCTACTTACTGCCTTTTAGGATCCTATTGATTGGATTAATGTCTCTGCTTTGGCCTCTTCACTCACCATTGCTACTCTTATTGCCTCTGGGACAAGAGGAACAATATTTTCTCCTGTTTCGTCAAAACAGATGGCTTCTTACCTTTCCATTGATTCTTGTTCAGAGTGACTTGGCCAAAGATAGTTGCTTTTCCCTGACTCCAATGCAATATACAAAAATTCTTGTGAGAGGGCAATTGTTTTCATTGCATTCCCAAAAACCTTCCAGATATCAATATCATTATTCTTACAAAATAAAAAATGAAAAAGAAATGTTGTAGCTATCACATTTTATTTGAATATAAAGCAGAAATTCATGCTGACAATATGTTACAATTCTATATTGTAAATTTATAAATATTTATTTATGAATTTATGTATGTATTTATAAGTTAATCTGAAATAACATTGAAAGTTTATAATTTGTTTTTAAAAATTTATCAGAAATTACTGCCTATGGTCATAGTTAAGACAATAAGAGATTTTATTTAAGATCAAATAATAATAAGTCAGGGGGGTCTGGGTGGCTCAGTTGGTTGAGCATCTGACTCTTGATTTCTGCTCAGGTCATGATCCCAGGGTTGTGGGATGGAGCTCTGTGTTGGGCTCTGGGCTGAGTGTGGAGCCTGCTTATGATTCTCTCTCCCTGTGCCCCTCAAGCACTCTCTCTTTCTCCAAAATAATTAATAATAATAATAAAGTTCATGTTTTAGCATTTGTAAGAGATACAAAATTTGTGTTTTTATTTTATATCATGGTTAGTTCATATTTCCCAGTGTAGCTCTGAAAAGTATATGTGTTGTAAACACATACAGAAAAATGTGCTAGCTAGAAAAATCAAATAAAATAAACTGTAATTCAACAGAAACACAAACTAGTAATTCATTTATATTAAGACAAATATCACAAAGTTTTCCTTGCATACTTCATGAGAATTAGAATTGAGTTGTGCAATTTAAATATTTAATTTTATTTTTCTGTTATTGCTGTATCTTACAACTTTTGTGGTAAGGTATATGTGCATAAAGTGGAGTAGAATTATACTGAGAATGCCATTTTTTTTCACAATGGATGAGAAGAAACGCAGCTTTCTTGCTTATTAATTTTGTTTATGGGTGTCTTGGAGAACGTGATTTAACTGTTGTGGGGCCTGAAGCTAGGACATTCAGCAAGATGGCATTGGAATTGAAGAAAAGACTGACTAGGAGAATTGATTGAAAGATAAAGTAGAAAAAATAGAAAAGGAAGGTAAATAGCAGCTAGCTAAATCAAAAAAAAAATTAAGATAACATTTCACTTGTCAGTCAAGTCTATGTGAATAATAAATTTTTAAAGGTGTGGAAATGACAATCAAACACTATTTAGATGGTGTCCTTAAGAGTTTAATGAAAGAAAATAGAAAGCTTTAGTTGCTTCTGGTTTAAAGGGATTTAATGCAGGGACTATATAACCTTTAAAAAATTGTTAGAACATATGAAGAATAAAAAGAGGAAGCTTACAATAGCCTTCTACCTTTGAATCTCTGCAGTTAGTTGCTATTCCAGATGTAACAAGAGACTGGTATTGCTATAACTAGAGGGATGTTGACAAGATCCCCACTCGGCATCTAAAGTAAAAAGGACAAAGCTGAGTGCATTGCTTACCCTAGGAAGAAGAGCTGTGCCGTTCCAAGCAGAGCAGTTAGCGGATCTTATGTAGGAATTTGGCCATGTGTGGAGTTCATAGGTTGGGTGCATTTTAGAGGTGTGAGTTTGTATCATTTGGAGTTACACTGTTCCTCTTGTGAAACTGTTCTTAGTTCCATAGTTGTACTTAGAGACTTGTTCATTGGTGTGACTCTTTTCCTGACTGAGATTCAAAGTGAGGGACTGATACTGCGCTGAGGCAAGTTATTATTATTTGACTGAACTATATGGAAGCTACAATGCTACCTTGAATAAAGAATGATCAGTCTTTTCCTAAGTCTGTAAGAACTTAAATCTCACTAGTGATGGGACAATGGAACCCATCAGTTGGAGCCTGCGTGTCTGCATGTGAACCAAAATTAGGTTCCTAAATTCTATATCTGCCTGTAGACACATGAGCAAAAGGTTAGCCAAACTAAGCCCAGATTAGATCACACATTTGTGAACACAGTAAATGTGTATTACTGTATGCCATTAAGATTTTGTGATTATTTGCTACACAACAAATATTGTGTAGCTAATATTGTGTATAATATTGCTATACAACAAATATTATTTAGGCAATAAAATGATACAGGGGGACTGTAGCTAGGGACTGTAGAAGATACAGTGAAGAATACTGAGGGGCACCTGGGTGGCTCACTCAGTTAAGTATCTGACTCTTGATTTTGGCTTAGGTCATGATCTTTCAGTTGGCGAGTCTGAGCCCCACCTCTGGCTCTGCACTGACAGCATGGAGCCTGCTTGGGATTCTCTTTCTTCCTCTCTCCCTGCCCCTCCCCAGCTTTCTATTCTCTCTCTCTCTCTAAAAATAAATAAATAAACATTTTTTTAAAAATCAGTACTGAGCACCATTATCATGATTTGCCTCAAATCCTCAAATGTGAGCTTAAATACTGGGTTACTCCAATCTGGTTGAACTATCAAGAATGGCTTCACAATAGGAATAAAATTCCAAATACAGTCCAAATAATAGGTAGAAATTTGATGGGTGTTTGGATTTAAATATGAAATGGAATGAGCAGTGGCATATATTAATATAAATAAAATATCTAAACAACAGTGACTAATGGCATTTAAGTTGAGTTAGAGTAAGTACATTACCTTTTTTTTCTTTCTTTCTTTTTTGTGGTTTCATTTCTTTCCTTTATTTAAAAAAATCATTTGGGTGTCCGGTGTGAGCAGACCACACTGGCTTCGGGAGGACAGTTTCCGGAAGGGGTCACTGGGGCGGAAACACAGTGGGGGAGGTACTGGGGACTGAGGGGAGGGGCCCCGCCCTCCAGCACCTCTGAGCCCACTCAGAGGCTGGAATTGATACTCACATTGATGAACTTTTGCCTTGGGTTCCACATACAGGAAACAAATAAAATATTCTGAAGATAGAAACTATGGATCTTGGCAATTCACTGAATGTGAGTGACACTTATAAAATATGGGAGAGACAAAAATTACCTTAAAAGCCTATGTGACTTAGAAAGTAATATCAACAAAAATAAGTGAGTGCAACAAAACAGACTGAGTTAAAGAAAATGCCATTTACAGCATTTGAATATGACACATATTTATCAAATTAAATTACATTATAAAATTTACCTTTACAATCTTGAATCCACTTTGACATGAAAATTTTTTGAGGGGAAATATGTGTATAGAAGAAACTAACGCCTTCACCAGTCAGTGGTCAGAGATCCTAAGGGTCTGCAGGCAGAAACTTTTGAAAGTGATGGGTATGTTTATTGCATAAATTGTAGTGATGGTTTTAAACCCATCAAGTTGTATGCATTAATGACTTACAGCTTTTTTTTTATGATAGTCCTATCTCTATAAAGCAGTTTAAAGAAAAAAGAAGTGATATTCAGTGAAAAATATAAAAATGCTTAATTTTCTTTGGATAATTAATAAATTATTCAACTAGTTATTTGTTGTTAAATACTAAAGAAATTATATTTTGTCATAGTGAAAATAAAATAAATAGAACACAGGTCTATTTGTTCAATCTGATAGAGTAGCTAAGACTTTAATTAGCCACTTAATAATGCAAGATATTATATAATTAAAGCCCCAAAGTCTTGTTATGTATGAAAAATGTAACCTGAGGTTGAATAAAGGGAGATTAGTATAGTTGAATATTATAAAAATTGGGGATAATTAAATAATGTTTAAATAAGAACTTGAAGTCGTATTTGGTTAAGCAAATGTCCACAGTTAGGTATGTAAGATAGACATTCAAGACTTTCAAGAAAGGCCTAGATTTAGGTATGTCATTTTTTATTTAGGGAGTGGATTCAATTTTGGAGAGTGTTAACTGATGAGCTGAGTAGTTTGACCTGGGTCATTTTTGCAGCAGAGACATTGGTATTATTTAAGCAGGTGAATGACAGAATGCAATGGATGTGTTAGAATGGATTTGCTGGAGAGGAGGCTAAAGAAGAAAATTAATAGGAAAACCATTGCTTTCATATCCGTATCTATTAAGGTGTTGCGATGAGCATGGTAAGGAAATAGCAAGTTGGTATTCTATGTAGTTCAGAATATTGAACATGAAGAAAAGGTGAAGTCAAGATATATTACAAAATGTGGCTCATAAGAATATGGGGTTTATGGGGGTGCTTGCTTTATACTGAAAACTAAGAAATTCCTAGCTTAAGATAGGGAAACTCAGAAGATAATGGACTTAGGAGGAAGATGATATTGTAGATTGATTGTGTAAACCGAGCAGTGATGAAAATTATCAAGATGAAAAAGTCTTGTAAGAGGAATACAGTATGGGGATGGCATTTTCTGAAAGTCTGAGGCTTAAAATTAAACTTGTCATTATTATTTTTTACCGTCTCTTAAAAAAACAAAACAATAAAAACCTTAAGTCCTCATAAGCGATGAGATTATATGCATGAATCTAGTTACCTTCTTTGTGTCTAGAAAATAGTTATCAATAAGTGTTATTTCTGAATGAGGAATTATTGGTAATTAGGTAGTAATACATACAGAAATTAGAAAATATTTTAAATATCAACTAATCTGTGGTACATTTTGCATAAACCTAAACCCTTGTTTATGTATGTATGTATGTATGTATGTATGTATTTAATTTGATTTTTATAATTTGATTTTTCTGGAATTAGCAGATTGTACTTTTTTCTTTAAGAGAGAAAGAGAGATTGCATGAGAGAGCAGGAGAGGAAGAAAGAGAATCTCCACTAGGTGATGAGCCTGACAAGAGGCTCCATCCCAAGACCTTGAGATCATGACCTGAGCTGACATCAAGAGTTGGATGCTTAACCAAGTGAGCCACCAGGACCCCTCATTTTTAGATAATAAGGCTAGCATAATTTAGTATTATAAAAATGTAGCTAGTTTATAACTTTTTCAGTAAACAACATATATTTATTTTTATAAATTTTTAATTACCTTTGCTTCAACTGGAAAGACTAATTCTCTTACTAATATTTTTAAGCTGTTTAGTTTTGTTTAATTTTTAAAAGTAGTTCATACAGTAATCTTGCATTTATATTATGTGAATAATAATATCTATCTCTAATAAATAACCTACTTTCAAAAGCATAAAATACAATGACCGCATCCAATATTTGCCAAACTATTGATTAAATATTACAATCCTTAGTTATTTGCCTGACTCCTTTTCACAAGTAAAAATGGGAGATATGACAAAAAAACAGAAAATTATGTGAAATCTCCAAATTTATTTGGTAAAGTTTAAATGAAAAGTAAATGAATTTTAAAAAATTAATGTTTATTTATTTTTGAAGGAGAGAGAGAAACAGAGCATGAGTGGGGGAAGGGCAGAGAGAGAGGGAGACAGAGTTTCCAAAGCAGGCTCCAGACTCTGAGGGGTCAGCACACAGCCAGACATGGGGCTTGAACTCACCAACCATGAGATCATGACCTGAACTGAAATCAGACGCCCAACTGACTGAGCCACTCAGGTGTCCCAAAAGTAAATGAATTTTAAATTCAAAACTAGGAATAGGAAAGAAATTTACCTATTTTGAAGGAGCAGTAACACATAACCTACCTGATTTCATCTAATTGATCAGAATATGCCCACATTGTGAAATGAGAGGCTGGAAAATACAGTGCTTTAGTAAGGGACATCTTAAATAATTGGAATCTATTATTGAGAACAGGAACATTAAAATTATATACTACTACCAGACTCTCCCTCCCATTAAACAATTTAAAAATTATTATTATTTTTTTTTTCCTGGGGCACCTGGGTGGCTCAGTCCCTTAAGCCTCTGACTCTTGGTTTCAGTTCAGGTCGTGATCTCACAGCTTCTTGGATTCAAGCCTACTACACTGACAGTGTGGGGCCTTCTTGGGATTCACTCTCTCTTCCTGTCTTTCTGCCAGATCCCTGCTCATGCTCCCTCTCTCTCAAAATAATTAAGTAAAACTTTAAAAAAATATTTTAATTATTTTTCTAGATAACATCAAAAACAAATTGAAAGGGGTGCCTGAGTGGCTCAGTCGGTTGAGCATCTCTCTTGATTTCAGCTCAGGTCATGATCCCAGGGTCCTGGGATTGAGCTCTGCAATGGGATCCGTGCTGACAGCATGGAGCCTGCTTAAGATTCTCTCTCTGTCTCTCTGTCTCTGTCTCTGTCTCTATCTCTGTCTCTGTCTCTCCCTCTGTCCACTTGTGCTCTCTCTCTAATATAAAAAGTAAAAAAAAAAAGCAATTAAATGTAATTTTCTAGAGCTGAGGTAAAAGTAATTAATTTGAATTTTAAAATTTTTATTTAATTGTGGTAAGAGTACCTAACATGAGATCTACCCTCTTAACAAATGTTTAAGTATACAATATGTTATTGTTGACTATGGATACAATGTTGTATAGCAGATCGCTAGAGCTGATTTAAAATTTTATTATTTTTTATTTTTTTAAGTTTATTTATTTATTTGAGAGACAGAGACAGTGCAGGTGGGGGAGGGGCAGAGAGAGAGCAAGAGAGAAAGAATCCCAAGCAGGATCCACACTACCAGCGCAGAGCCTGATGTGAGGCTCAAACCCATGAAGCCATGAGATCATGACCAGAGCCAAAACCAAGAGTCGGAGACTCAAATGACTGAGCCATCCAGGCGCCCCTTATTTAAAGTTTTTAATAGCAATAATAGAGTAGATGAAAGATAAGTAAGTTTTAAATTAGAAGACAAAAGTCATAGCCCAAACTTAAAGTTTCAGATAATTTCTTCCATAACATTTCTCTAACTTAATGATTTTAATGTTATTTCTCGTGGCATTAAGCATGTCCTTAGGTTACATTATGTTAATTGGTTTACTGCTCTATGATTATTTTCTTTCTAAAGAAATTTTTAAAACAATCAATGAAAACTTAATTTTTCTATTGACTGAAGAGGTCTCAAAGCCTTAGTATAGGATAGGCAGCTTGTATGCTTGTACGAGATGGAAATAATTTCTCATTCGTCCTGACATGCCTAGGTTCCATGAGTGCATTGGAGTGTGCACACATAAATTTTATGCCCATTAAATTCAAACTGAAGAGAAGATATTGGGAAAAGTGGTCTTATCAACCTCAAACACACATGCACATGCACACACACGTACACTCTTTCATTGTTTTTAAGAAATGTGGAGAATATAAAAACGAAAAGTGTAGAAAGTGTAGAAAGAACAGTCATAGCCGTGTTACTATCTTTTTGTGTACATATAAAAATTGTATATATCTAAGCTATCCAACTTTGATGTTTTGATATACGTATACATTGTGAAAAGATCACCACAATCCACATAATTACTTTTTTCATGTAAGATGTGTATGCGTGTGTGTGTAACCGTGTTGATGAACATGATTGGATTATGTCTGTCGCTATAACAAACATGCTTCTAAGTACATTTTTGCATGTCTTTTGGCGAATATATGCATTCATTCTACTGCACTTGAAAAACTGTTTTCTAAAATGTTTTTGCCAATTTATAATTCCACCATAATGTTTGCAAGTTCTGGCTTTCAAACACTTTAGTGGCACTTAATCTTGTCTTTTTAAATTTGGATATTCTGGTTTGTGTACAATGAGATTTTATTGCATTTAGTTTGCATTTACTGATAACTGATGAGATAGAGCACCTTTTCATGTTTATTGACCATTTCCATGCCTACTTCTCTGAAGTGCTTATGTTTAAATATTTACTTTTTTATCTCCCTCCCCACTCTCTTTTTTTGGATTGTTAGTGTATCAGTCAAGATTTTCCAGAGGAGCAGTGTGCATGCACGCACACACACACACACACATACACACACAATTAGGAGATTTACATTAGGGAGTTGACTCATATGATTGTGGGGACTGGCAAGTCTGAAATCTGTAGGGCGGTCTGCCAGCCTGAAATTTAGGCAGAGTTTCTGTGTTACAGTCTTGAAGCAGAATTCCTTCTCTAGGAAATCTTTATTTATGCTTAAGACCTTCAACTGATTTGATGAGATCCACCTATATTATCAAGAGGAATTCCTTGAACTTAACTTAAAATCAACTGGTTTACACGTTCACCATTGTTATTCTGATATGTCCCTTAACATCGCCATCCACTTTTCGCTGGTATCTCAATGTCACATGGAACCATCTATAAACCAATTAACTGTAAAGAATTTCTCATGTGGCCATAGGTGCAGACTGGGAAACAGAAGGCAGTATAGTAAGAGTTGGGGCTAGGGCTATTTTGACCACTTTCCACAGTAATTTGCTTGTGCCTTGAGGGTCTGTTTGAACTTGATATTGTGTATACCACTTCCATTGGTTGATGGAGTGCTATTATGCATGCTGAACTTTATGCCTTCACAGATCAAACAATAGTTAGTTCCTGTTGGGTAGCTCAGGAAGTATGGTAACTTGGTGGGCCATGATTAAGCATTCTGAATCACTACTACAAAATCGGTACTAGAGTTCTCCAGAGAAATAGGTTTCTCCAGAGAAACTGGAACACACGATTGTGGAGGCGGACAATCTGAAACTTGTAGGGCATATTGGCAGACTGCAAACTCAGGCAGATGTTGATGCTATGTGTCAAAGCAGAATTTCTTCTCAGAGAAATAACCCTTCCTGATTAGATGAGGCCCATCCAAATTATTGAAGGTAATCTTTATTTAAAATAAACTGATTGCAGATGTTAACCATTTATACAAAATACCTTCACAGCAACAGCTAGATTGTGTTTGATTAAATAACTGGGTACAGACTGATACACAAAACTTACCATCACAGTCAGGCATTATATTTTGACCTGTAGGCATTCTTTATAAATTTATATACCAGTCTTTTTTTTCCTGATTTATGCTTTGCAACTATATCCTAGCAATGTCAAACCCATTATTCTTTTATTTTACATATAGTGCTTTTAATATGACCTATTTAAAAATAGTTTCCTATGCAAAGCTCATTATGATATTTCCCAATGCTTCCAATAATCATTCAAATTTGAGTCTCTGACTCATGTCAAACATTTATTGTAAACACGATTCCTTCCTCCTGAATTTAGTGGCTCCTTGTCATAAATCAGATTACTGTGTATATGTCAATCAGTCTCATGGTTCTCTTTTCTATGGGCCTCTTTTTCTATAGGTGGGCCAACACTGCACCATTTATTATAGCTTTAAAATATTTCATAAGGAATATATCTCTGTGAACTTAAAACAGGTATGTAAGCCAAATAGATAGTCTAATTTTGGGATTTTTTTTCCCTGAAACCACTCCTCATACTAAATTTCTATATCAGTTGACCTGCCAAGGTACAGAAGACAAGGTACAGATTCAAACTAGGGAATTCATAGAGAATTTCACTTTTTTATATATTGTTGGCAGAGTATAGGAAAACCATAAGAACACATGTAGTATTTGGGGCTACTAACAGTAGGACTTTTTTTTTTTTTTAACCATCTTTAGGCCTGAAGGGGCAAGAGTAGGAAATAATTATTGGAACATGGAGCAAAAAGAAAGTTCTGTGAGAAGGTTGCTTAACAGAAGCTATGATATGGTATAGTCTGCGCGTGGTAACAGGGCACATAGGAAGCAGGGAAATAATTCAAACTCACTCTCCTTCCTCATTGCCTGTAAGCACCTTTCACAGAACAAACACAACAAGGAACCCAGAAGGCACTTAAACACTCCCTGAAGGGCTGCTTTGTGGAGCCAGAACGGGTTTGTAGAAGGGTACAGAAGGAACCTGATGGGGAAAGTGGGAGTTATCCAGTACAAAAAGGATATAAGAGGTCTGTAATAATTTATCTTCAACAAATACAAATAATGTTATCCCAGGGAAGCATCATACATTTGACCTAACTTTAAACTTTCCTTAAGTTTTAGTTTAAAAACTGGGTAATTCCAGTGAATAAGTGATCACAAAAAGACATGATTTTAGCATGACTTATGCTAATCAGTCATTTCAAAAGAAGCAGGATTGTTTCATTTATGGTGTCCCACCACTGACCACTGATGCCTTAGCCCACGTTCTCCCCGTTTCCTGTTACTAATATGCACACAAGAATTAAAATAAAACAGAACTGAGGATCAAATAAAAGAGGAATGGAAGAATGTAGTATATCTGTTTGATCAAGGCATGCATATAATAATGAAGAATTTATAACCATTAATGGAATAAGAATTCTTTATTCTCAGACTGCTTCTGTCCCAACTTCCAGGGAAGAAAAACGCAGCCCAGTCTAAGGATGTCTTTATTTAAGAAATTGACCTACTTTCCAGGTGTGTTTACTTCTCTTCCTGGTCAAGAACCTGAGTGGCACTAAGATACATTAAAGAAAACCTACTCTTTGTGCTGTAATTTGTAATTTTTAAACTTTACTAGTTTTGTATCTATGTGCAAGAAATGCCACTTTCTACAGAGCCACTTAAGGATTTGAGGTTGGGGAGTGGAATGGAAACTCTAACTACAGTTTTATAATCACTCGAAGTAGTATGATGAAGAAAGCATAAACCAAAAGCTGAGGTTGTATTCTAGGTCAGTGCTATTCAAAGCATGATTCATAAATTATTACTGGTACGCAAACAGTTTGTTATTGCAAGGGCATAAGCACATAAATTGAGAGTAATCATTTGGAAACCTCTATAGCAATCTGACAGTTGCATGTGGCAAAATATTCTTACTAGAAACCAGTTGTAGGATCATGCTTTAATTTCTAACAGTTAAAGGTCAGTTTGATAACTGTAACTCAAAGTGTATAAAATCTGGTATTCATTTCTTTCATGGAAAGATACTTTACACTTAATTATAGTTGTATAAGAAACATTACTGAAATTGGAAGAAAATGTTAGGTAGAAGCTAGACAGGAACAGTGGAAGGAATGCCCCTGGCAGGGTCCCAAGTCCTTGAACGGGAATGGGGAATGACAGAGCTGTGAGCTAGAGGCAAGAACAATGATAAATAAGCTACAAATTAAAAGCCGGTGGCACCAAATCCTGACCTTGTGTTTTCTAAGACCGTTGGGGGCTGACAGATCAAGAGCCACCGGTGTGCAACAAGCGCTCTCTTCTTCCACCTATGCTTCAGGTTAACCCCTAGACTCATTATAATATATTTGCATTGTAGGGACAGCTCCGCCCAATGGAGAAAAGCTGCCTTGACAGTTTAGGTGCAAACCTTGTAGGGTCAAAATCTCTTCCCACCAACCTGTGGGAGGAGATTCCCAAATGATTGGAAACAGCCTCCATTAAGGACCACCCCACTGTACCTCCCAGCTCCTCCCAGCTCAGAGAGACCCAATAATATCCAATCCCACCAGAGGGACCTATCTTGAAAGTGTATTTCCGTTTCAATAAACTGCTTTGTGCACGCTACTTTTTTCTGGCGGTGTTTATTGGAGCGCAGATCCCCACATAAATCTTCCGGTGGGGAGTCCAAGGACAAAACCTCCATTCCCACATTCACACATCAAAGACTCTCCCACCTTGAACAGAAACATTACTGAAACTGGATGGAAGTTTAAAGATGAATTTTGAAAATACAGCAACACTTGCCTCATTTTGCACTAAGTTAAAAATGAATAGCACAAGTTTGAAGTTGTTTTAAAATCTCTTTCATTACCCATCAATATGTTTATGTGAGACTGATTGTTTTAATATAAGTGTTATTAAAACAAAACATAGCATATTGATTCACTTCTTTTTTTTTTTTTTTTTAGGAGTGATGTTGTCTTCAACCTAACATAAGTCAACAGGCAAGATTTTATACACTTTTGAGTTATAGTTGTCAAATTATGTGTACACATTGGACAAACACAATGTATATCAATACGTTGAGTGATATCAGTATTTTGAGTTTTAATGTGATAGATGTGCTTGTTCAATGTGTGCATGTAGGCATTTAATAATTCATTTATAACAGAAGGAGGCAAGATGTATCAATTGTAGAGCAATTATCTATATTAATAACCTGCATGCATAGTTTACAGGAATAATTTATAAAATATTTATACTTCTTTCTTCTTATATTTGTCCTGAATATATTTACTATAATGTGATTTTCTCTCTTGCATTTAATAAAAATAGAATTTTCATTTTATGTTTTTGTAATTTGTATTTTATTTTTTTAGTATTTGTATTTATTGCATTTTACAAAATTATTTTTCCACATTGAATTGGGGAAAGGGGTAACTGTTCCTTCACTAAAGAGAGTTGGGGAAGTACTGAGGTTGGTGAAAATTCCACAAGTGAAATCGAATATTTAAAAGTAGTATGGTTGGGACGCCTGGGTGGCTCACTCTGTTAAGCATCTGACTCTTGGTTTCGGCTCAGGTCATGATCTCATGGTTTCATGGGTTCAAGCCTGCATCAGGCTCTGTGCTGGCAGCATGGAGCCTGCTTGGGGTTCTCTCTCCCTCTGTCTATCCCTACCCCACTGGTGCTGTTTCTGTCTCTCTCAAATAAATAAATAAAATTAAAAAAATAAATAAAAATAGTATGGTCTTTAAAGGAACGTAAGGAAGTAGAATCCTACTTAGTCTATATTTGACTAACAAAAAGAAGGAGAAGTAAAATATGAAGTCCAAGTTTTAAATTGCGGGACTACTCAGTTTGCTGGGAAATTCAGGAGGAGATGCAAGTTTGGAGAAGGGATGAGGAGCTATCAAGGTGGTTTATAAACAACTTAAATTAAAATTGTAATATATCTGCTACATATTTACATCACATATATTTGTATATATATATGTGGTATATAAATGTATAAATATATTAAAAAATTCACTAATAACTAAAAAAAATATGGTGTCATCTCCTCCCCTGGAAAAGGGTCATAAAATGTCACTTGGTCTCGGGTGCTTTCTAGTTATTAGTGGAATACTGCTTTCTGTTTGTCATCCTTCTCTGCTTTCCAGGTACCATATGTAACTTTAAAGATTTAGCCTGAAGGCAAATTTGAATGGCATCACATTTAGAATCATTATCCTGAGATAACAAAAGCTTTGTTTGGGAATCCAAGTTTCTTTCTGAAGATAGATTTCTACCAACATGACAATCAGTTTGCAAGTACAATATGTCCACATATCTGAACTCCAGCAGTGGAGAAGCTTTGTCTACATTGTGAAACTTGAGACATTATGTGTGTTTTGAATATTTCCCAAATGTCTTGGTGAAATACAAACAAATTAAAGGCAAGTGAGCATAGCTATTACCATATTTAAAGAATGAAATATATTATGTTATCAGGTTTTGCAGAGATTTTTCTGACACTCTACTAAGATGACTATGATGACTAAGTACATCATATAATATTTCTGTGCTCACTTATTAAAATTTAATAATACCTTATTACTGTCATCTGCAGCATAGTTCAGATATCTATTTTACCTTTATTTGTGTGATTATTTTATATGTATCTGTTTCCCACCATACTGTGTTACCCCTATTTTTTTATTATTTGTCGTTTAATGCCTAACATATTGCCTGACTGACATTAGGGCTAAATATTTATTATACGAATAAATGAAGGATGGGCTTTATTAAATATACAGTCTGATGTTCAGAAAAATATGTTTATTAATTAGCTAGCTCCATTTGCTTGTCTGTTGTTATCCATCTGCTTAAGATTACTAAAATGGAGGAAATGAAGTACTGGCTGTTCTTTAGACACTGCTGTTCAATGAGCTTTCTATTGATAGACAATTTATTTTCTTCTTCTGCAAAGATAAGATAGAAGTCTTAGAAGAAATTGTACTTTGAATTTTTTTTTCATTCCAAAGTGATTTAAAATACATTATAGAATCTTTCTCATACCAAGAAACAGTCTCTAATGAGCTATCCTATTCCAATAATTCCAGTAGGCAACATTGGTGGAGCACAATTTTAAATTGTATAATGCAGGGCGCCCGGGTGGCCGAATTGGTTGAGTGTCTGACTTCGGCTCAGGCATGTCTCATGGTTCCTGGGTCTGAGCTGGCATCAGCTCGCTGCTGTTAGCACGGAGCCCTCTTCAGATCCTCTGACCCTTCTTTCTCTACCCCTCCTCCGCAAATGATCTCTCTCTCTCTCTCTCTCTCTCAAAAATAACTTAAGAATTTTTAAATAATAAATAAAACATTAAGAAATGAAAAAATGTGTAATGCAATATTGATCTTAACATGATTCATAATAAATATTCCATTCACATTAATACTGTACATAAAGTATATATGAATTTAACATTTACATTGAGAACACATGATTATATGATCAATTCAATTTACCATTCGATGTTTTATATTAGGGAAATAAAAAAACTGATATATTGATTTACAAAAATGTCATCTTGATAATGATCGTGAAGAGCAAATGATTTTCTAATAAAACAGATAAAAAAAAACCACATAGCATATAAGGAGTGATATTTTAGAGTCAACACCGTTTAGAAATGGTATTACTGAAATGTAGATATAGGTGTTGAAAGAACATCTCTCTCCATTTAATTTAAACTTGCAGAAAGTAAACATTGTCACTAAGTTCATTAAAATAGGTTCTCAAGTGGGTTTTATATTCCACTGTATAGTAATTACGATAACAGAAAACACATTTTCTAAGTGTGTTTTTAAAGCCGTAGGATTCTTTACAACAAATGTGATAGAAAGTCAAAAATCTCACTAAATGTTCCAATACACTGCTCCTTAGGTTTGGATTTCCACAAACCCTGGAAAGACGTCACCCTTGTTACCCATTTCCAGGGATGCCACCTCCCTTGCTTCCCATCCCCATCACAAAGCAGTCGTACGAATCTGAGGAAAGCTTAATATTGATGTCAATAGTGAAATAATAAATTAACGTATTCTATTTATTTGCTTTCCCACCCCAAATTATGTTTTATTTAGCACCTGGCCTCATATATACTTACCTGCATGACCAAAGACATTGCAGAACTAAAATTTGATGGTTAGAATAAGTTTGGAAAACGTAGATCATAGTTTTTCCTTTATTTTGAGGCAAGTCCTCTGTTAAGTATGAAGCCGTAGGTATGAAGTTGGATTAAAACAAAAGATAATACATAGAAGAAATTCTGCCCCATTCGAATCCAGAAGAGGATGGGGAAAAGGGAGTAAAGAAGAAGCAGCATTCGATTTCTTAACCTTAGATATTAATTAATAAAGATATAACGTCTAAAGTAGATGGGGCAAGATCCAGAGAAAGTATTAGTTAAACTTGTATGATTCACCAATAGAAAACAGGAATATGATGAAACATATGGCATGTGTGTCTGGGGATGGCAATAAGTAGGTAGGTTTAAATCTAAATCTGCCATAGTGGATTCTTAGTAAGTACAACTTGAAGACCACAGATATTATTTGAAACAGAAGTGATCTCAAAGACAAATAGCAAAATGCATTGTGGAAGAACATCATTAAGAAAGCTGTTTGCCTTCTTAGCCTTCTGTAGAATTTAAAAATAATTTCAGAATGTAAATGCTTAAATTATATAAATTAACTTTTTATTCATTCTGCTAAGGTAATAATGATGATAGTGACTCAAATAATAAAATGGACAGTACATGTGTATTTTATATGTATATAACGTATTATAGTAGCATATATGTATATATTAATATATATGCACATACATATATATGTTTATTTGCATACATAAGCATATATATCCATGTCATTCAAAAACTGAACTAGTTGAACCTACCATTCAGAATTTTTATGGACTTGGATTTGTCTTTAGGAATTTTATACTTAATACAGACAATAACCTCTTTTTTCCTATAGGTAAGTCAGAAGAGACTTTGTTAAATAACTCAGTCGATGATAGCAATGGCATAAAAATTAGAGGGAAAAATTACACTTGAACTGTGGTGGTTACTGCAGTACCTCTGAAAAGTCCAGAGACATGTAAACAATACATTTAGGACTAGAACTGGTTTTTTTTCTTCCTTTTTGTTAGGTTGTTTTAACTTCTCAAGTCCCATTGACACCTAGTACTTTAAACAATCACAGTCATTTTTGAAAGTGAGTGAGGGTCAGTGTTTCATTGTCTCAGATGACCTCATGGCTTCTATTTGAGTCTCTTGATCATGACTAGGTAATGGGTTGGAGTGGGAAGAAGGATCAATGAATTACTTTAAGATTCAGAGAAATTCTCAGAAAATACTATGTGCAGGCACATAGAAAATGTGCATATGCTAAAAGGGTTAACATCATTTGTAGCAGAGAAATAATACCATTCATGTAGATTTCTACATTAAGGCTAGTTAGGATTTAACATCTTAAATAGTGAATTCTTTATAAAACTGACTCACAGAAGGAGTTGATGTGAAGAATTGATACATAACATTCAATAAACGTCACTAGTGGTCTGGGGATATGTGTTTTAATAGAGGAATTATTAGCATGCCTAACAAGAGACAATAGATAAAGTGAACATTTCAGGTGTAATAGTGTTTGCATTGGAGTGATTAACAGCTATGAATAAATATTGGACTATGTTGCAACTGTGAAAAATCATTTGAAATCTGACTGTTGAATAATGTATTAAAAAGGAAAGAAAGTGGATCTAGAAACCATCAGCATACAGTTGTCTTCAAATTCAAGATGCAGGTATATGCTTGAGAAGTTCAAGGTGAGTCAGGTATGGTCCCACCCGTTAAAGGAGGGCAGCCCTTCTCCACCCTTCCTTACCTATTAAACAAGTCAAATCATCGGAACAAAAAGTCAGACATACTTCCAAGATCTAGTTAATGTTTTAGATTCGATACCATGTCCTCAAATTTGCTTCCCTTATGGCAACCAGACACAATGCTATCACACTGCTAACTTATGAACTTTTCATCTGCAGAACTTTTCATCTGCTTTCAAACATCAGGGATCCAAGAAATTCCTGCATTAAGAAGATCAAAATAAGGAAAGAGGAGAAAGGGATAAATTGCTAACGATTCTGTGTTTGCTCTCCAGACACTACCTTTCCCCAGTTTCTCCTTAAAAACAGCTTCAGAGGGGCGCCTGGGTGGCGCAGTCGGTTAAGCGTCCGACTTCAGCCAGGTCACGATCTTGCGGTCCGTGAGTTCGAGCCCCGCGTCGGGCTCTGGGCTGATGGCTCAGAGCCTGGAGCCTGTTTCCGATTCTGTGTCTCCCTCTCTCTCTGCCCCTCCCCCGTTCATGCTCTGTCTCTCTCTGTCCCAAAAATAAATAAACGTTGAAAAAAAATTAAAAAAAAAAAAAAAAAAAAAAAAACAGCTTCAGAGGATCAAAAACAAAAACAAAAACAAAAGCAAAACAAAACAAAACAATAACAACAAACCAAATATACACAGTAGAATAAACCTGTTGATGGAAGGAAAAGGCTATATGCATAAAATTATTTTTTAAGAGTCAGTTAAATATGGATGCCATTGTATAAATCCCCTGCCTTGTTCTACTCCCCCTGCCCCTGCCCCCCCCCCCAAAAAAAAAGACAACAATGGATAAAGCTGATAGGACAAAAATGATTAACCCAAAATTTTACCAGGTTTCACTGGTAGGCTAATTCGCGTTTCTAACATCCCAGGGCGATATGTAAAATAACTAAAACAATGACAATGTATTTTGATTTACTCTTTTTTTTTCCTTTAGTGAAATATAAAATACATTTTTATTACTGAAAAAACAAAGTACTGAAATACAATATATACTTTTATGATGTAAATAATCCTTAATTATATATAATGAGTAATTTATTTATTTAATAATTAGGTCAGGAAATATCAGTAAAACTTGTGACTTTGTTAATTAAATAATAATAATAATACCTTAAATCTGAGATATGATTCTTTTTAGTGGTTTAAATTACTGTCCTCCCTTCTTCTTTTTTCCTCTTGCTCTTTCTTTCCACAGAAATTAGTACTCAATAAATCTGACCCAGACTTACAATGAAATAAAAAGGTCTTCTTGGTTTGAAATGGACAAGGTTAGGAGGGTAGTAAATTACTATCATTTCTGTTCTCTTTCTTCTCTACCAATAGGCACCGTTGGTTGTAAAGGTAAGGGTATAACTTTGGGAGGAAAAAAAAAAAGAAAGTTTTGAATTAGTGATCTAATTAAAATTGTTATCTTTTTACATAAGGTAACTGAGGCAAAGAAAAACTAAAGACCTTTCCTTCAGCTATGGATATTAGATTTTAGAACTGCACTCAAGTTATTAAAAGATTGAGTGCAATCATTTTCTTAGAACTTTTTGAAGTGAAAGTCTGAAGGGAAAATGATGTAGTCGTAGTAATAACAGTGTGCTGAACAATAGACTATAGATTTGTGCTTTTTAATTCATTGAATATGCTTTTAGCCCTCACGTTAAAGTCAAATCAATTTAAATTTTGTAATGGGTGGAGTACAATTATCAACGTTTTCCTCTTATTCCCTGCTTTTTACTATGACTACACATAATGGTTTAAAATTGTATTCACTCAATCTATATTCATGCAACCTCTAGAGTTTTATTGGAAGCAAGGCAGTAATAAAACAACTGACTTGAATTACTAACATGCATCAATATGAGAAAAATTAATCTGAAGAAGTACTAGAGAAATGGTATCGAATACGTGTTCTCTCTAATGCAAGTCAGCTAATTACACTATTACTTGAACCTCATTTCAGCCAGTTATCTTGGTCATTTAAAAAATCTGTAATAAAAATATTTCTCAAAGTGATAAATGAATCTTATTAACATTAATTGAACAAGTGTAGTTTTTGCTTTTTTAAGTTATACTTTATCAATAGATATGCCTCATAATTCACTTTTTGTTAAAAGATTAAATATAAATATGTTATTAAGAAGTGAGTTTAAGTGGTTAGCAATTGATTCTTCAACAAACACTTATTTAGGGGTATTATGCTCAACAAGATGTAAAGATGAATCAGACCTTCAGTAATTTACTTAAGAGGAGCACTGAAGTTCCCCTAGAAGAAAAAGGACATGTACAAAAATAATTATAATACCAGGGAGAATTTGAGAATTCTCTTATAGGAAGTGTGAAATAAACCTATACAGACTCACGAATGCGGTCATTATATTTGCCTTTGGGGTGAGGGAAGTTACCATGGAGAGAAAGCTTTTTGTTTAGAACTGAAGAGGTTAATGCAGAACTGGCTAAGGACAGTCAGAAGAGAAAACTTTCATTATGAATGCTTCAGGTTATCTAAGGCCAATATAAAGGCTAAAATTAATTTCAGGAGTCCTAATGTCTGTTTTTTTTTCTTGTTTATAGAAAACTGAACAACTAAAGGAGTGAAGGGAGTGAAGAAATAACTTAATCTGACCACTTTTTAAAAGATAGATATATTCAGTTTCAAAATGTTCAATTGACTTTCCCACTCTCATGTAACTAATTAATATCAGAACCGGATCTAGAAGGTACGATTGAATGAGCATAATGTACTCATGTTATTTAGGATCTGTAGAAATTATGCATCTATTTAACTCCAGTTTTTTGCATGTTCTCTGCTTGAAACCCTATTTGCCTTAAATATTGATTTTGATAATGATTACCCGAGGGAATCTTCCATAACCTTCCCCCCTTGAAAGTCTTCTAGTTATAGGGCCTCCTGTCCTATATTCCTTTTGCAGCCAGCACTTATCTCCTCCAATTGACTATAATTCAGC
This sequence comes from Leopardus geoffroyi, assembly GCF_018350155.1. Taxonomy (NCBI): domain Eukaryota; kingdom Metazoa; phylum Chordata; class Mammalia; order Carnivora; family Felidae; genus Leopardus; species Leopardus geoffroyi. Next base: position 23,586,486 of record NC_059338.1, on the reverse strand, counting down.
ATTCCGAATCCAAATAACTGCTATCTTCCTTTTTTTAGTTTCTAAGCTTATTGATGACTAACTCTGAACTTCATTTGATGTTACCTCAAAACCCAGACAGATATTTAATACTAATAGACAGGCAATCAACAGTCTACTGCATACAAAATTACAAAATTATAAACTGACTTATATTGCTTTTTCATTATTTATAGTGCATGTTTTTATCTCATAAACCAGATTATTTGCTAAGAAGGGCTATGTTTCATATCACAGAACCATAGCAGTATTTACTGCCATAATACATTCAAAAGAGACCTATTGATTGACTAATGTAATTAATATGTTTTTTATTTTTAAAGCTAAAATGGAAGAATATGTTTTATGAAATATATGATTTCATATATACCCCATTCACATTATATTCAATTAATAATATACATTGAACTATAGTGGCTATGTTATTCAAATAAGTAGCTGGATAATAAAAATGAACTATATAGCATTGAATATATTTATTCAATTAAGTATCTTTCTCCTGTAGAACTTAAAATCTAATTTAAAAAGCTTAATCTTACTATTTCATATTAAACTGAGTAATCACATTCAGCTATCTACATTTTAATCAATCTACAACTACTCGTCTTCATGAATAAACTAATGATGTTTCACTAACTTTTAAACTTCAGCACAAAAATCAATCTATGGGGAATTTTATTCATTGTGAGTTGGCTAATTGTTGAATGAACTATCAAAACTTGGTTATTGAATCCATTAGTTCATAATATTATGCTATTATAAAACCCTAGAAAATTCAAATAATAGATTTAAATAAGTAGTTTTATAACACATTGATATTATGCTTGGATTTCATATAGTGTAAAGATTAGTCAGAGAAATTCAAATCAAAGCCACAATGAGACATCATCTCACACCTATTAGAATGGTCATTATCAAAACGACAAAATGTAAGTGTTGGCAAGGATGGAAAGTAAGGGGAACTCTTGTGTGCTGTTGCTGAAAATGCAAATTGATGGAGCCATTATGGAAAGACTATGAAGTTTCCTCAAAAAATTAAAACTGGACCTAACATATGATCTAACTATTCCACTACTTGGTATATATCCAAAGGAAATGAAAAAACTGACTCAAAATGATATATACACTCCCATATTTATAGTGGCATTACTTATAATAGCCAAGACATGGAAACAACCTAAGTGTTCATTGATGGATAAATGAATAAAAAAATATGATATGATTCTGAAATTTGAAAGTACATGGGTGACCCTTAAGTAAAATAAGTGAGACATGGAAAGATAAATATCACATGATCTCACTTATATATGGAATTTAGATAAACAAATGAAATCAAATAAACAAACAAAAATGGAATTCACAAGGAACAGATTGGTGGTTGCCAGAGGTAGGTGGTAGGGAGGTGGACAATATGGATGCAAGGGGTCAAAAGATACAAACTTCCAGTTATAAAATAAATAAGTCCTGGGGATTTAATGTACAGCATGGTGACTATAGTTAATAATACTGTATTGTATATTTGAAAGTTGCTAAGAGAATAGTTTTCATCATAAAAAATTTGTAACTGTGTGGCGATGAACGTTAACTAGAATTATTTTGATGATCATTTCACAATATATACAAATATGAAATCATTATGTTGTACACCAAAAAACAATATGTCTAGTACATCTCAATAAAATTATTGCTAGACATGAATCATAACTGACAAAAATGATAAATTTGCAAATGAGTTAAATTTCTAGCTTGTACTGTCTAGCCTTGAGAAAATGGGTTAGTATTAAAATTTTTTAAGTTTCATGCTGAATCACAACTGTGGTGCTTCTCTCACTAAAGTTCCTATTCAGACCAAGTGGAACACTAGTTTGCACAGTACAGCTCCATATTTACTATATAAAATCTTGATGACATGAAGCTCTATCATAGTCATAAGATGAATATTGATAAATTTTGCTACAAACAACCAATATAATAATGAGTATTTACCACATGTCTATTTTTTCCATACATTTTTGCCATTTATCATTATCAGAAATATTGTTAAACATGCATTTTATTATTGATGACTTAATATTTCTGTGTTTGAAGTATGAAATGCCACTTATTTATATTTAATCACTTCGACCTCATAAACATCATCCAAGTTCCTATAACACATGTGAATTAAAGTTTTAACAACATAACCAACATAGTCCTACAACATAACATTGTAACAGATCTAAAATCTATTCGGAAAAGGAAGGTGGAGACGGTGGGCCAAAGAGTGCTAAAACGCTTTCCCTATAAAGTCTTTGCCTTTCAATTGGAAAAGGCAAGTGTCGTTCAAGGGAATTCTGTGTGAACTAACTTTCTACACTATATTATATACAGTCATCTAAAGATGCAAGGGAATAGAAAAATGAGTATTTTTTAGATGTAAAAACTACAGACGTAAAGAAATCTATGGCTTTTTTTTTTTTTTTTTTAGTATAGAATAAGGGGGAATAGGTCCTGAGCATGCAAACAGTATCACTTAGTATTCTGACCATTAATTTGAATTTGCAGACACTTCTATGAATTGTCTTAGTCAATGAAAGTGAATTAGGTTAGAACCTTCAAATAGAGCAAGAAACAGACTCATTTACTAATACAGTGTTCTGTCATTTAAAGCTGAATTGTGATTTGCGAAATAACCTATAAATAACAGTGACCTACTTTCAATGATCCAATCCTTAATATTCATCTTGTTTCCTCTAAAATAAAGCACTCACACAGTTCATTTTATCATGCTACCTATAGAGCATGGAATAAATAACTCTCATTAATCCTCAGCTATTTTTAAGTAAATTGAGTAGAGATCATACAATTATTTGGATTATATTTTACCATAATTTATTTTATTATTCTAAATAATTTTGAAAGAAAACATTATATGTTACTTATAATCTGAATCAATACAAAACCCTCAAGTATGCATGGGCACGCATATATAAAACTAGAATTAATATTTTATAACCACTAATATCATGTGGAAAAAGCAAATTAATAATATATATGACAAATGTGCTATTTTAAAAGGGAAGTATTAATTTCAGACTATTTTTTTCCTACTAACTTTCTTACTTTAAGCAGGAAGTTTAATATGAGGGGAAATTTTTAAGAGAATTCATATAGTTTGGGGGAAGTGATGAAAATTCTTTTTAACTCTTCTTCTTTAGATTTATAAATGCCTTATAATTTATTGGAAGAAGGTATAATATCTTTAATTTTTTTTTCAACGTTTTTTATTCATTTTTGGTACAGAGAGAGACAGAGCATGAACGGGGGAGGGGCAGAGAGAGAGGGAGACACAGAATCGGAAACAGGCTCCAGGCTCTGAGCCATCAGCCCAGAGCCCGACGCGGGGCTCGAACTCACGGACCGCGAGATCGTGACCTGGCTGAGGTCGGACGCTCAACCGACTGCGCCACCCAGGCGCCCCAAGAAGGTGTAATATCTTATAGTTGACCTAAGGAAGGCAAAAATAGGACCATGTTTTGGAAATCAGATGTGTCTAACAGATTGAGTCTCACGGTGTGGAGGAATAGTGTATTTAGGATTTAGAGTGTGTTGGAAAGGATGACACCAGGTGGTTGAAAGCTATTGATGTTAACTGTTGGTGGTTATTTTGTTCAGCTAGAGGTAGTGCAGAAATGAAAGCCAGGAGGCAGTTACATAGCTGCAAGCACCCAATAGGAGTATCTTAACCATATTTTCTTGGTAGAAATGAAGTCATACATCTGGAAAAGTGGAAGTCGGTGAAAAAACAAACAAACAAGTGCCGAAAGAACTCTAGCACTAATCACGTTTTCCAAACATACTCCAAATGACCAGATATGCTCACAGCTTGGCTAAATAAAAGTACACACTCACAGCAGAGTTAGAACCAAGGTTGATTGGATGCTAAGTGTCCCATGTACTTAAATTAGATGGAGAATTTTAATTTACTTGGTATCCTTATCCTTCAGGCAATTCTTCCCAGTGAAACAGGAAGGATGTGGCCGAAACTTTTAGGTGAAAGTTGAGTAGTCAGAAATTAGAGGAACATTAGGTATGTGGGGGTTGGGGGGAGGAATGTTCCTCTTGCATTATTGTAATAAGATTTTGAGGACTTTGATTTCTTTTGTCTGTTTTTCTCTGTATATACAAATGCTCCCTTTTATGGTGACATATCAGAAGTTTGACTGGCATAGCTGAAGAGGCACAGGGTAATACTTACAAAAAAATAATTTTTATGTCACTTGATCTTAATCATAATGGATCAAAATTATATTTAATTTTTAAAAAAAATTTTTGAACGTTTATTTATTTTTGAGACAGAGAGAGACAGAGCATGAACAGGGGAGGGGCAGAGAGAGAGGGAGACACAGAATCGGAAACAGGCTCCAGGCTCTGAGCAGTCAGCCCAGAGCCCGACACGGGGCTCGAACTCACGGACCGTGAGATCATGACCTGAGCCGAAGTCAGACGCTTAACCGACCGAGCCACCCAGGCGCCCCCAAAATTATATTTTAATTTGAGACTAGTTGTACTACAATAGCTACCTCCACCTAAAGGAATAATCTATTGGTAAAATGGTGTGAAACAGGCATATGAGCATGGCACAGAGGAATTTTTATTTTTTTCCAAATACGTCCATAATAATGATGAATAAATTTCCCTCTCAAGATCAGGTTTTTGATCTCTCAGAAGAATTGTATTTATTTTCATGACATATTTTTAATTGTTTGTCTCAAAAGAGAGTTATTGTGCTATCCCTGCTAAACATTTTAAAAAGAGATTTTGCACACAGCATCTTTGAACTTGCTGATCATTCTTACTAGCAGGTACTACCCCATGTATATATCTTGCTTCCTTTCATCCTTCCACGCTTCATCAAATGTCACCTTCACTGTGAGATATTCCCTAGCCACTCAAATGCAGCCCTCCCCAGCGCCTTTATTCCTGTTTTATGTTTCTCTTAAAGTTCTCACCACTATTTAAGCTACAGTGTTTTCCTGATACATCTTACTTACACATTGATTTCCACCACACAACTGGAAGCTCCATTCAGAGATTTCCTTTATTAAAATTTTGTTGTTATTGTTGTTCTCAACAAACATCTAGAATAGTGCCTCACCATATATTGCTCATTAAATATTCATTTCATGAATAAGTGAACTGTGAAAGGATAAATAATTGTGATGGTATTCTGTAAGTAGTGAAGAATACCACTTTCACGAACTAACACTCTCTCCTAGTGAAAAACAAACAAAACTAAAAGTATGTTTAACAAAACAAAACTAAAAAGATTTCTTGATTTCAATCCGTTTGGTCTTAGAGGGAAAGAGTTAACTTGTATATGTTTAAAGAAATGAAACTAGTTTAACATTACGAAAGTTATTTTCTTCTTACATGCAACAGAGGAAAAACAAATTTAAAATAAGTAAATGAAGAGGAGTTCAGTCTTATTATTATCAGGGAAATAGAAATGAAACAAAAATAATACAACGTTTCATCCACAAGACTAACAAAATACAGTAAGCATAAAAATGTCATGTTTTGTCAAAGATGTGAGAAATGAGAACCAGTGTATTGATAGTGCTTTAGCTACAGTCATATTTGATGTGGAAATGTTGTGGTTCAGAGATAATGGTCAAGAAAGAATTCTTGAGACATCTTTAGTGCAAAAAGGTGGTTTTATTAAAGCACAGGGACAGGAACCCCGGGCAGAAAAAAGAGCTACAGTGGGGTTGTGAGAGGTGACTGACTGTATACTTTCAAGTTAGGAGGGGGTCAGGGATAGCATTAAGTCTCTAAGGAATTTTGGAAGCAAGGTTTCCAGGACCTTAAGGAGCCAACTGTTGTCAGGAAAAGGTAAAAAAAAAACCTTAGTCCTGAGACCCTGTAGATGTCTATCAGTGATCTATATGTTTAGAGGTTGATTGCAATCATGTATCTTGGGGGGTTAGAGACAAAGGAAGTTTCTAAAGAAACGTTTGTATGTTAAAAGAGACTTACAGGATCCTGGAGGTCAGGCTAATGTTAAGCTAAGATTGCCTTTTGCCCTTAGCAAAGTATTAACATCAAGGCAGTTGAGTTCCTAGAGGAAGGTCACTCTGCCTCTCTCAAGGACTTTTCAATGGGCTGTAAGTTGTAAGGAAATTTAATTTGTTTTCTTTTGCCTTTGTTCCCCACATCAATATTGAAACCTAAGGAAGCACACTCTAGAACTCAGCAATTCCTCTTTCCTTATGTGGTCCCAGGAGATATGTACATGGTGACATTGTGTATAATAGGAAATTATAAGGGGGTGGGGGGGAAGAAAGGGCAAAAAGAAAAGACCATGAAGTTCCATTAACAAGGCAATAGCTAATTTAATTTTGGCATTGTTATAAAAGATAAAATATAATAGTTAAATGGAAAATCAGATGGAGTAGAAATATAGTCACTTTATAATCTATCTGATAAAAACGTCCCAGTTTGTAGTGTTTGCCAATTTGTATGTTGTAAATGCTCCTACTACGGCTGATTTCATGCTACCAATGTGAAAATGCTGTAATGGGCTTTTTCAAGTTAATGCTAGCCAGCTCCAGACCAACGCTTAATAAAGTTACAGCTCAAAACTTAAAAAAAGGACACATTTCCTCAACTGTATTTTGAAAACCATCATAAAAATTTAGAGTTATGTTATAATATTACATTCTATGCATAGATACAAATATGCTATATTTGTATATATGACTGGGAGAATATATCCAATATTTATTTTAGTTGTTTTTTCTTTTTTCTTTTTGTTTTTGAGGAGATAAAATATTTTTTGAGGGAATGATGAAGTGAAAATAATTAGAAATCATGGTCAAAGATCACTTCATATATATCTATAATATTTTATTTTATCCATTGAAACAATTATTTGAAGGACACATAAATATTGTTAAAATTATTAATTATGAATGACAGGAATATGGTTATTTTTGTTTTTTTACCTTTTCTAGTTTTTGTATTTTAAAAATTTCTTTTAAATAAAATTTAAGATAAAAAATATCTACTCTAAAAGAAGTCTGAAATATAGATATAAGTGTCATAGTAGCACAGACTTATTTGAAATCACTGGTGATTTGAAATATCGTGGTGAAAGTGGTTATAATATCACATGAGTTCTTAGCTATCACATTCTTGGATACCTACCCTAGAAAATCAAGAGCTATAAATTAGGAAAGTTTTAATGATTGTTTAGTGAAGAAACAGTCCTTTAAAAATGGAGGATCTTGATTTAGTTTTGTTGAGTAACCTACAACAAATACCAGAAAATGGAAAAACATTCTAAAGTCAGAATGATCCTGGTGTTTTTCAGAGAACAGTGGAAGGTACAAAAACAAACAAACACAACAAAACAAAATTCTAGCTTTGCATATAATTGTATAATCTTGTACTTCGAAAAAATGTGACAGAAATTTCAGAACACTAATTTGGGAGTGACAACCCTGCTTATAAATTAGGGTGACTGTATAATTTACCAACAAAACTGAGAATCGTGGTAACTTCAGAATGAAACATGGTACTGTGAGTAATTATGCCTGGGCAAGAGTTATAAACCTGTAAATGGGGGACTTAGAGCCAAACTATTTAGAACTGACAATTTTTGTGAAATATATCACATGGATGCGAAATGAGAAAGCATAGATTTTGAGGTCAGGTGAAATCATCCGCAGTTTAGGCATGATGTGTGATTGGATCAAGATCATATGAAAGAGAACTGAGAAGAAAAGACAGATGAGAAAACAAATATCTAATAGATTTGTTCAATTGCTTAAGGAAGTTATCAAGCAGAAAATAATCAGAAAGGACAAAAATATCATTAATTTACATTTTAATTAGGCTTGTGAAATATGAATATGTTCTTTGACAAAGGCACTAGTGCGAACATCTCCTATATCATTTATGTTTGACATGTTTTTTTTATTTTTTTTTATTTTTTTTTTTAATTTTTTTTTTAATTTTTTTTTCAACGTTTATTTATTTTTGGGACAGAGAGAGACAGAGCATGAATGGGGGAGGGGCAGAGAGAGAGGGAGACACAGAATCGGAAACAGGCTCCAGGCTCTGAGCCATCAGCCCAGAGCCTGACGCGGGGCTCGAACTCACGGAGTGCGAGATCGTGACCTGGCTGAAGTCGGACGCTTAACTGACTGCGCCACTCAGGTGCCCCTGACCTGTTTTTTTTTTTTTTTTAATTTCACAAAGTGCATCTTTATTAGTATTACAAACCGCTTTTGAAATATTTTTGTTCTGTGATTTAATTCAGAGAGATTATCATAGCAGTATTTTCTAAAACTGGACAGATACCATTTTCTTTGATATCTCAAATTTTCTAAAGGAAAGAGAATCTCTGCCTATGAATTTTGGTTAAAAAAAATCTGCAATATTTTTTTTGTCAAAGTGCTTAATTGAGGAATTGGGTTTAGTAAATTGTAAAACTACCCAACTTTCTTGTTCTTGTGGTTGTCTGCTCCAGAGCCAGTTTGCAAAAATCAGCGCTGTGGGCAGTACTTTTTTTTTTCCTTTGTATTTTACAAAGCAAGAAATATTTCTTCGATTCTTTAAAGTTACACTCTCTTCAACCACTCCAGAGAATTCTTAAGTCATGGAAAACTATTCAACCTACTTTCTACTCTCTTGGGAAATTACATACACATGAAGAATAATTCAAATTCCTTCTTAGTGATACAAATATCCCAATGAATACCGATGTGTTTAAGTGAATCATCTTTTTGAACTCATTCTTAAATTACACAAAATAAAAAGTCAAAATAAAACTTCCAATTGTAGTCATGGTATATGTATATGTATGTACATATATATATGAATAAGAAATTACTTATAAGACACGTGCAGAGGTGCAGTATGCACTTTCAGTCATGAAGAAAATTTCAAAACGGGGAAAATAATGCTTACTTATTTATCATCTCAAGAAATATACATATCATTTACTAATAAGAGAGGGAAAATCCTCATAAATATGAAGAGCTAGATTTTACTGGTGAGAAAATACAATGGCAAAACAGTAAGTTTGCTTTTGAGTACAGAAAGTATATTATAGTCTTTCAAACAACATTCTCATATCAATTCCACCTCCAAAACTCAATTTTAACATAATTATAATTAAGCCAGCCTTATGGTCTGATATTATGTAAGACAATTGCATTTTGTAACTTATTTCAGCATTTTTTTTCAGGTTTTATAACAACTAAGATTTTTTTTCTTATTGCAACACCTCTTCTTTAAAGATGAGCTGTTACTTGCTAATATTCAATGGTACTTGTGCTCATAGAAATATTACTCCCATAATTTAAAAAAATAGTGAAAGCTGTTTAATCTTTACTTTTCCTTCATGATTAATTTGGAAGCCATTAACTATTTTCTTACTTCTTAATGTTTTAATCTATCAAATAATTTCAATGTTGTTTGAACCTACAATAAACTTGCCATGTCTCTGTGTCATATATTAAATTCCAATTTAGTATAGAACACAGAAAAATAAATATTTATTATTCTCACTATAATATTGTACGAAGACAATTTGATTCAGTAGCTCAAAATACTTCTTACCCACCAAAAGGCTTAAAAATGAGGTTAGAATATTAAGGTTCCCTCCACCCCACAAATGATCAACATATTTTTTTAATGTCTTTTATTTATTTTTGAGAGACAGAGAGAGACAGAGCGCAAGTGGGGGAGGGCAGAGAGAGAGGGAGACAGAATCTGACGCAGATTCCAGGCTCTGAACTGTCAGCACAGAGCCAGATCCGGGGCTTGAGCCTACAAACCATGAGATCATGACCCGAGCCGAAGTTGGACGCTTAACAACTGAGTCACCCAGGTGCCCCTCAACATGTTTTTTTTTTGTTTTTTTTTTTTTAAAGAAAATTAAAGAACAGCTGAAATTGTTCTGTTTTATCATATTGAGTTTTACATTTCATTCACATAGTCCTATTGGTAAATATAAAAATAAAAGTAAAGTAACTAACAGGGTATAATTCTGACAAACACTTTAGTTAAATCTTGAATCTGAAACATTCATCAAAGAGTCCCATTTAGATATATGCCCAATAAATTTTTCTGTCATACGGATTTCAAAAATCTTAATGTATTTCAAATTATTCAAATGTGATAGTGTTTTGTTTCCTACTATCAGTATACTAATTACTGGGAAAGATGGAACTAATATTTGAAAAGAATAATTTAAATTCATTAAGATTGCATAATCCGGGGCGCCTGGGTGGCGCAGTTGGTTAAGCGTCCGACTTCAGCCAGGTCACGATCTCGCGGTCTGTGAGTTCGAGCCCCGCGTCAGGCTCTGGGCTGATGGCTCAGAGCCTGGAGCCCGTTTCCGATTCTGTGTCTCCCTCTCTCTCTGCCCCTCCCCCGTTCATGCTCTGTCTCTCTCTGTCCCAAAAATAAATAAACGTAGAAAAAAAAAAAAAAAAAAAAAAAAAAGATTGCATAATCCTTCAGAGTGAAATAATAACTTTATTTTTTATATATTTTATTTATTATTATAATAATTTTTATTACTTCCATGGTATAATTTTCATTAAAAAAATTTCTCCTCACCTATACCTATTATTTCCTTAAATTTTATCTGAAGAATTTGGGACATTTGATGCATAGAGTTTCCCACATTCATGATTTTGCATATTCTATAGCTATTTTGCAAACCACTGTAGCCCTCTGTTCTCTGTATAACCTGCAAATTGTCAGGTTGCATCCTGGGACATGACTGGAGGTTTTAGAGTTTTCTTTCACAAGGAGGCATGTAATATCTAGGTTTCTCTCCTCATGCCCAGTTACTAAGGCTCTGCATCCAGATCCATAATTTATGGAAGAGGTAAAAATGAAGATATTCAAATTCCATGTTTGTTTTTATTTATTGCCTATAAGAATTTCATAAGAATATGCTTTCTTCATCTACTATTTGATGTACCACAGTGTAACTCAACCACGAATGGCAGAATAAATGTCGGATTCTCTTCTTGAATTACCCATCTTTCTTTTTTTTTTTTTTTTTTTTTTAATTTTTTTTTTTTTTCAACGTTTATTTATTTTTGGGACAGAGTGAGACAGAGCATGAACGGGGGAGGGGCAGAGAGAGAGGGAGACACAGAATCGGAAACAGGCTCCAGGCTCTGAGCCATCAGCCCAGAGCCCGACGCGGGGCTCGAACTCACGGACCGCGAGATCGTGACCTGGCTGAAGTCGGACGCTTAACCGACTGCGCCACCCAGGCGCCCCTAATTACCCATCTTTCAAGATAACAAATTGTCATCTTCAGAAGTTTGCTCCTTATTTATTTCCCTAATTTTTTTTGAAGCCATGAATGTAAGCATTTTATAGTTCTTATGTTTATTAAATCTAAGCGTATTCCAATTTTAGCCAGCAGGAGCCTCTTCAATTTGACGCCTGAGTCTTTTTGCGTAAATGCCCCAAATAATTTTCCCTTGTCTTGAATTCAATAATCTTACTCTAGACTTCATGTTGGCTATTCTTGGTCAATATTATCATGTAAATATTGTTCTTTCAATATGCAGTTTTAAGTCATGTTTTATTTTAGAAAGCTCTATTTAATTCAGTTTAGTAGTTTTTTTTTCTGTTCTTTTGCTTTCCCCCCCTCTTCAATTACCCTGTTATATTTTTGCTGTATAATTTATTTTACTTTTTTTTTATATTTGGATATTTAAACCTTTCCTCCTTTTCACCTTTGCTGTTTATAATACCTTATCTATTGTACTTACATTCTTCAAGTTTAGCCTTCATTTCTAAAGTGTTTTTCTTTGAACTCTAATTCTTTCTAAATTTTTGCCACATCTTTTTCTACATTGTCTAGTTATCATTTATATTTTTATATTATATAATTTTCTTAATATCTTTAAACTCACTATCATAATATGTTACAGATTTATGTCTTTTGTTAGCATGTTTTTCTGACCTGCATTCTCTGTAGGGATGTTACTTCCCTTCTTATTTTTCTTTACTAATTTTTATTTGACCTTAATACTTTTATGTTTCCAATTTTTCTATAAATCTAGTTTTCCTAAATTTTGGCAGATAATATCCTTTTTAACTGCACAGTGCCCTTTTATGCATGTATCCTTGTGCATGTGTGTGTGCGTGAGTGAGTATATGTATGATAAACAATTTGGTGAATTGTTTTCTGAGATGTCATGGCTATTTCCCTCTACCACTTTTACCTGGACCTTTTCTCTTTAATTTGACTCTATTTTCTCTGTGGTACTTAATTTTAATTCCACTCTCAGCCATTTAAAATTTTCCCAAATGGGAAGTATGAGCCCTACAAGTATATGAGAGCTAGACTATTCTAGCCCACTTCTCACTGCATACCCATTTAACTCGTCTAGTAGGAGACTGGACAGAACACCTTCTGGTTTCAGTTGCTATTTTCCTTTCGACCATTGAACTTCCCTATAATTATCTTTTAGCTATTTTATAGTTTTCTTATTTTCATCAAATGTCCTGTCACTTCCCTCTGCTTTTTCCTATACAGACATCAATAACATGGTGGTCATGTAGCTGTTGGTGGTTATTGTCAATGTTCATGGGTTTTTGCTTTTGATACCTAGATTGCTTGTGTATTTTCATGTAATCACAAATACCTAAAACTGTTACTATGACTGCTACATTTTTCCAAAAATGGTTTCCCTTAGCCCTTTACATAGACATCTAGTCTGCCAATTCAGATATCAATCCCTAAACAAGCAACACCAAAAATAAACAAAGCAAACAAGACAAAAACAAAACAAAACACAAAAAAACTTTTTACAAGCTAACTCATTATAACTCCATGGTCTCTAATTTGATAGAGGATTAAATATTGCTTGATAATCCTTTTGTTAAATCCTAAAACATTTCCCATTGACTGATAGACTTAGCTTCTACTATATGGACATATCTACTATATGGATAGACTTAGCTTCTACTATATGGTACAATCTTGTCTTAAGACAGTAAGACTTTGAGGTTGGGGGAACTAAATTATAGACAGGAAGATTTGGGATGGAGGTACGAAACTTTTGTCTTTTGATTTTGTTCTTGCAACTTAGTTCTAACAAATGAGCTATTTTTTTTTCTCATTTGTGTATCCTACAGTTCATATTATTCAACTTGATGTCTATTCATGTGTCTAAGTATTATTTAGTATATAGTAGTTTTCTAGGACTGCAAGTATGTGCTACATGCCTATTCCTTAGATCAAAATGCTAATATCTAGCACAGTTGCTTAATTTCTATTATTATACAGATTTCTTAATGATAATCTTACATTCCAAAAAACTTACTCCTACATTTCCCACTGACATGTAATATTTAATGGAATATTATGCAGTTATAAAAAATAAAATCTTTTCTTTGGGATGCATAACATAGATGGGCCTTGAGAGCATTATTGTAAAACTTATCTATTTATTTATTTATTTATTTATTTATTTATTTATTGAAAGAGAGAGAGACAGCACCATCTGCATATGGGGCAGAAAGACAGGGAGAGAGAGAATCCCAAGCAGGATCTGCACCATCAGTGCAGAGACTGTTGCAGGGCTTGATCTCACAAACCATGATATCATGACCTGAGCCAAGATCAAGAGTCAGATGCTTAACTGACTGAACCACCTGGGTGCCCCTTGAGAGCATTATTCTAAATGAAATAAGTCAGACAGAGAAAGACAAATAGTATATTATCTCTTTTATATGTGGGGTCTAAAAAAATAAAAGCCAATACAACAACAAAAAAAACAAGCTCATAGATATAGAGAACAGACTGGGGCAGTTGTAAGAGGTGGGGAGCTAGCAGGAGAAATGAACATTTTTTTTTAAACTTAAATAAATTGAATAAAAATTTCAAAAAGAAACTAGTACTCCTGTAAATACATTTTGATTATGTAATATTTATTTTAAAATAACCTTTAATTTTTACTAGATATGGTAGCTAGCAAAATGCAACAAGTCAAAGATGAAAAATAAGTCAAAGATTCAATTATCAGAAGCAAAGCCTCATTAATTGTTACTTAACCTCTTGGAGGTCTATTAGAAGGGATATAAATTTGTGAGTTCCCTTGAAGTGTCAAAGAATATTGAATAATTATAATGAGGAATGTTGATTAAATTGCCTTCTACAAATTATTTATTACTGTCCATATGTAAATGGAAGATATCTACTTTGAACAAGCTTAGGTGAACAGGTGACTTAATTTAGAATGCTTGCTGCTCCCAAGTGAGGGCATGGGGATACTTGGGTCACAATTATTACTGGAAATAGGCACTTGCAAGGTAAAGGGGCATATTCTCCCCATCTGTTGTTCCTCATTTGTATTGTACTTTTATTCACTTATCAATTGAGCATCTCAACATGGTAGAAGCCATACTACTAACAGCTTCATATTTTCCATGTCTTTATACCAGATCAGGGTTCCCCATTTTGTATGAGTTTAAATTTTTGAAAACCAATCAAAATAAAGATGTCTGTTACTGTTTGCCCTTTGGTCAGGCATATAGACACACATACATGCACAGAATCATAATTTTTCCCTCTCACATTCAAATAAAAAATGTCCCAGATAACCTAATTTTAAACCATACTCAGGAGGGAATATGTAGCTATGATATTAGCATTTTGGTGTAATGTCCATTCCTGTCAAACAGATCTTTTTAGATCTATTGTCTGAATAGAATAACTCTCAGGATAGGACATGAAAGAAATGATTTGTTTTCACCTTTTCCACCATAATAAATGCAAAATAGTGAAGAAAGTATGAAAGGATAACTGTAAAAAAAAGTGCTTATTTAAATTGGGAATTGTAGTTATAAAGATAAATTTTACCCTTAACTGGGATGGGTAGTATTTTTTTGCATTTCTATATTCCATCTTTCAGTGTTATGTGGCCTGAGAAACAAGTCTCTTTATTCTGCACCAAGCAGATTTTCTTGCCTTCTGGTTAGTATGGTCAACGGGAACACTGAAGGTCTGAGGGAGTAAGAGTAGAGAGGTTGGTTCTTGGTCTTGCTCAGAAATCTTAAGCAGTGTATAATTTGTCATAGGGTCCATAGGAAAGAAATAGTTAGTAGTATGTTAAAGTGCCATTTAACACACATAAATTTTAGGTCTATTGGAGGAACTCAACTCAGTTGACTGTACAGAAATTTCCTATTTTCTTATCACATTTTCAAATTGAAGCCAGCTTATAGAACTGAGTTTCCTTGATTGAGGGGATAGATCATCATTTGAAGAAGGACTCTGCCATGTAGCCACAATGTATCTCTCTTCAAGTTTCCCCCGGTAAGACCTGCAACCATTTACCAAAGTATTTATTATAAAAAATAAAATATTTTGAATTCCCATGGAATTATAAAGTAATAACCCAAAATTGATGTCAATCCCTGAAAACTCTAACACCAGCCACAAGTGAAGTTTCATAATTTATGGAGTGTTAGTCTGAGACTGTTTCCCAGTTGGTCCAGTGGAGCCATGATTTATACTACTACTAAGGATACTTATTTAGTTCCAGAAGGTATTGTCAGAAAAAGTATAATTAAAAAAACTGGAAATTTTCTGATATCGAACCCTAATTCAGGAGTGATATTATAAAAGAAAGGGCCAAATAATAAGTCCTTAGAACTCCCTCCCATCTATGTCCCCTTAGATCACAAAAGAAAAAAAAAGTCAATACAGTATCTCCAAAAAAAATAACTACAGAAATTAGTGCCAAAACCAAGGACTTTAAAAGTTGCAGGATTGACCATTTATATCCCATAACTCTCTACCTCACCTTTTGCCTGTGCAAAAGTCAAACAGGTAATGAAAATGACTATGTATTATTATAAACTAAATCTGAAATTACACCAATTCCAGCCATGGTTCTATATGTGGTATATTTGCTGGAGCAAAACACAATAGATAACAGACATTTGGTGTGTACCTCTTGACCTTACTAACAGCAAGAGTAATCAGAAGCAATATATATTCGTGGGGCAAAGAATATATCAATTTTCTTGCACTCTGATACATTTCTTGTTTGATATCCTTCACAATAATACCCTTGACCCCACAAACTCGTTTCATGATGATATAGAACCACAAGAAATTTACAGAGATTAACATGTGTCCATCAACAAGAAGTAACTGACTTGAGGGAAAATGGAATAACATGCCAGCTGAGATATGACATGTGCAAAGTCAGGGTAATTTCCTACAGGATATGAGTATTTTTTCTCTTAACTATTGACAAATACATGATCTAACGCTTCTCCACAACCTTGAGAAGAAAGAAAGGAATGGTTGCATTCCCTTTCACAATTAAGCCTAATAATTCCTTTAAGGATATTTTGTTTCCTGTTCCTGTGAATTTTGAATCAACAGGTTTTGATGACCTAGTAGTATTCAAGGAAGAAATGCTTATACCAGAGAACACAGCTATGGCTCTATTGATTTAGAAGCTAACATTACACAGCCATTCTGAATTCTTTATGCATAGTATCCAATAGAGTAAAGGGTTTAATCCACTGGCTGGTTGCCAGATTCCAAAGATGAAGAATAATTTGAATTGATGCCTCATAGAGTAAGAAGTACTTATCTAGAATTTATGGAGTTCACATCAACACTTCCTAGGTCCTCTTATCCAACAATACTGGTCACTGTGAATCTGCAGTAGCCATTAAGAATAGGACCATTGTGATCTGGGATCCTGGAATTAAGTTTTAGGTTAATTTAACTGATGTCTATAGTAGATTAAAAATGACTTCAAGTTCTTTGTCTTTATCCCTTTGAGAAGTGAAATAGAAATTGTCTTCCAATTGAATTGGCTGTATCTAATAACAGCTTTGATTAATAGCACAAGGAAGAAATAAAACTGTACCAGTACAAGCCCAGACTTTAAGAAACTATCATGAGTTTCATGCATGAGTGGAGTGAGGTGGAGAGAGGGAGAGAGAGAATCCCAAGCAGGCTCCATACTGTCAGTGCAGAACCCGACATGGGCTCCATCTCACAAACCGTGAGATCATGAACTGAGTCAAAATCAGGAGTCATATGCTAAACTGACTGAGCCACCTAGGCACCCTTTGATTTTTGAATCATGGTCATGTGGTAGTAACATAGAGGCTAGAATCCTCTCTCCATAATCCACCCCCCACCCCCGACACACACACACTTTAACAGAGGCTATGGAGTTTAACTAATTATATGATAAGGACTTTGGACTAACCAGACATTCCAAGATCCATTTATAAGGTCATTTCCAATTTCCTAATATTAATCCATATATTATGGTTCTGAGGAATAACGAAATTCAAATGGTACATACCCTTATCCAACTACAAACAAAGTGGTTTCACATATTTAAGCTCTTCTGGCTTGCTGTAGCCATGATGTAAAGAAATGTAAAGTGGAAACATATTTGTCAACATCTCTAACAGAACCCAGAAGGCCATGCATGACCCAAATACTGTACATAGTTTATTTAGAAGGACCGGGATTTCAAGGTCTGACCCCCTTTGTACCATAACTCCTGATACTATTCATCCAAAGGGTTTGTTGATTTTTATAGGTTTTTTTTTTTTTAAGTTTATTTTTTAGAGTGAAAGCAAGCACAAGCAGGGGAGGGGCAGAGAGAGAGAGGGAGACACAGAATCCAAAGCAGCACAGAATCCAAAGCACCAACACGGGGCTCGAAGTCACGAGCCCTGAGATCATGACCTGAGCCAAAGATGGTCACTTAACAGACTGAGCCACGTAGGCGCTCCAAGGGTTTGTTACAAGGGCGGCTATTCATCAGATGAGTGGTATCATGCTAATCTAATTGTTCTATTTCTCATCAGAGTCACTTTATCTTAGGTGTGCTGAAAATATCTGTTTCAGTGTTTATCTGAAATCTTAGAACACAACAAGTTATTAATAGAATAGAAAAAAAGTGTTACATTGACTTGTACAATGTGTGCATGCTTACATAACATCAGAGTGAGAAAATCTGGATTGCTATAATTTTAAAAATTGAAACTATTTTAGACATTATATTTTTAGTTAAGGGGAAGTATTTTTGGTGAGAGTAAACATTTCCTGCCCTTACAAGATTTTACCAAGATCTCAGTAGTACCTAATTAGAATCTGAACATATAAGAAAGTGATGGTTCTTTAATTTATATGGTGTATTTTAATACAGAACCTGTGAAAGCCTGTCTGTTGAGAAATGTGGACTGAAGGAGATGTCTTGTATACAATGTTATAATTTGTTAGTGTACTTTTTAAAAATTAGGTGTTGTATAAATGAGAAAGGAGGTGCTAAATTATTCTATATCCACACCGGGCGTTTTGAGTTCACCATCCCTGCAAGATTAGTTTGACATTTGTGACACAGCCTTAGTGGTAATCAAACATCTGATATGATTTGCATAAAACTTAATCATTGGCTACTAGCCTCTCTCTGGCTAAACCTGCACACATACTCAATCGGAGTTTATCATTGCCACAGTCTATATCTGTCACTGTAAGTTTCCAATTATCAGTCGCTTGGAGAGAAAATTCTGGCTTAACTAGAAAAATTAGCTCTGCACATTCAAGAAATGATTATTTGTCTTGGTTTTTGTTCCTGTTGTTCTGTGTTGTTCTTGTTTTGTCCCGTGACAGGAATAGCCCCCCAACATACCATTCAATCCATGCATAAAGTCAGTTATGTACTTTGTACTCCAGGATGCAGGCAGCGGTGCTGGGAGGTGCTTGTAGGAAGAACACAATGTGCTGGAAACGAAGGTCTCTTAGCACTACTGTGCCGGTGGCCTGCCTCTCCTCTTCCATTAGCAGTCTGAAATAGATGAAGATATTATGTCATCGTTGCCTTTTATTCAGCTTTGTGACTTTCAAATTGATGTTAGGAATTTTGTAAAATGCCCTCATTTTAGAACCCCTTATTTAAAATGACACAGCTAATCGCGGCTATGCTGAGAATTCAGTTTTTACCAAATGATTAGCACAATAATAACTTTAAAAAATGTTTCACTAATCATCAAGAATATCTACCTCATACAGCATTTTATATCATGTCTTCATTGTCAATCATAAAACCTCCTGGAGCGATTGCCAATAAGGTTTTAGATTGCATTTATCATTCTGACTGAGAAAAGACTAACTGGCTGGCCCTTGACTGTCTCAGTCAGCTTTTGCTATTTATTGATTAATCTATTTATAACTGTAATATCATCAATTTTTCAAATTAAGATACAGTTCCAAAATGCCAAGTTTGGACTTTTTAATAATTACTTATGTCCTTTCTGCTGACCTTTGTCTTTTGTGTTGTTAATGTTTTGCCAATGTAGGTTCTTTCTCAACAGAACTACAACAGATTAAGTGGTGCTCTTCTTTTGAAGTGAATATATCTTCTGACAGCTTTTGATTTAATCAAACTGTGTGCTTACTCTCTTATTTTATTCCTTGTACCTAAGTGGCCGTTCAAACTATTTGTTGTATGTATGTATGTGTGTATGCGTGTGTGTGTGTGTGTGTGTGTGTGTGTGTGTGTGTGTCTAATGCATTGTTTTTCTTCTAAGCATACCTAGAAATGTACAGAAAGTTTAATGTTAGAAAATTTTATTTCCCTGGTCATTGACTTTACTTGCCATAATCATCTATATTATTCTATACTATCCATTTCCCCAATCAACACTATTCGGACACTGACTTTTCCAACTTTTAAAAAGGTTCTTCCAGTCATATATTCCTTGCCAAAGTTTTATAAACAATGCTGCGACTCAGTGACTGGACAATATGCTTTTTAGGATAGAGTTAATTTTATCCAGAAAAGGTGGTCTTTGAGATATTATATAATTTCAGTGGAAGTAATTATATAATTTGTGGTTGGACAAAATGTCCTCTCTAAAAAAACTTTGATTGCTACTATAGTTGAACTTTTATCACAAACATTCCTTATTTTAAAATAAATAAAAACAAAGATGGCATGAAATTAGTTTCCACAGTATGAAATTATTTACAGCAGCAGTAGACCAGTTCTCAGATAAAGTCATTGAAATGTGTGTGTCTGAAAGGACGGGAATTTATGCAGCTTGACTCGATTGCATCTGGAGGTCGACAGCTGGTTATTATGTACACCTAATTTACCGGAGCGGTAAATACTGCAAGTGAAGAGATCAATTCACCAAAGGTCTATGGTTCAATAGGTTTAGCACTTCATGTTGAAAATAAAATGTGGAATAAATTAGGAGAAAACCTTTCTCACACTGCCTCAATAATAAAAGAACCCCCACAGTGGAAAAAGGCGCTAAATGAAGTGTCTTTGATATAATTAGGTGGATGGTAATAAGCCCAGTCTTGATCTGCTTTATGAAGCTATTGTAATAATATTAATGATGTTTAACCATGTAACAATCCCTGGACAAATAGCAAATCTATTTTCAATACCAAATTACTCATCTTTAAAAGAAAATAGATGAATAGCATTTCGTACTTATAAGACATTACAGGAAAATTAAATTAATGAAGCTTTAGTGCATGCGGAAAAGAAAAAAAACAGTTTTTAAAGGAAACGCAGAATTTTATATTGAGCTTCATGTTTAGTTATTTGTGTTAACCTGGGAAATCAGCTAATAGTTTAGAATATGGGTCCAATTTACGGATTAGTTCTTTTCACCATATAAGCCATGAAGGAAAATGATTATAAAATGAAGTCTAGCTTCTAATCTTAAAAGGATTGTTCAAATTTTACATATAAAACAGTGCATATGTATCTCATCTCCATCTTTTTATATGATAATCAAAAATTTAATGAGTACAAGGTCACCGATAAGGGTAACCACTAATAAATATCTCCCACAATTAACACTCAGATAAGCCATTCTTATTCATACCTGATAGTAATGATCTTTATTTTTTATAGAATCAGCTTTATGTTGTTGAATCACTATATTATACATGTGAAGCTAATAAAACGTATGGTAACTGGAATTAAAATGAAAACTTTTTAAAAAAATGAAATCAGCTTTATGGAACTAGATTTTACATTCAATAGACCTTACTGCTTTTTAAAGGGAGATTTCACTGGGTTCTGACACCTGTATATAGGCACGTGGCCACCACCAAAATCCAGATATAGAATAAGCCTATTGCCTCAAAAAATTCCTTGAGCACCTTTGCATTTTATCCCATGACCCCCAAACCCATCATTTCTCAATGACCATTCTGTTCATTATACCTAATGATTTTTCTTCTCTAGAATATCATTTAAATGCAGCTATGCAGCAGGGAGCCTCTTGGGTCCAGCTTCTTTCATCTAGCACAATGTGTTCAAGATTAATACATGTTCTGGTCAATGCAGAAATAAGATTCTTCTTTTACTATCAAAAAATTATATAGGATCATTTCTTAATCAAATTTGCAACTTCTGATGTGACTTTAGCCTTTTCTATTGTTCTGCTCTTTAAAAATCTTACCTATGTTTTTGTGAGTGTGCTTGATGCTCAAAGTAGGTTTGAGAGTGAATCAGGGGATGGATCTTTTTGAGATATAAATAACAGCATGTAAGCTATCGTCACTAGAAAATATAAAATCTTTTCCTTATTATGTGCTTATTTTGTTGAACCTGGAACTATTTTTTAATCATCTTATATAATTTTCAAAATATAATACACATTTTCTCAAGCTAAGGACAACATATTTTTATTTAAAATATTAAAGGCTTATTCCATCTATCCCTACTTTGTTGAGGGTTTTTGTCAAGGATAGATGGTTTTTTTTTTTTTTTTTTTTTTTTTTTTGTCAAATGCTTTTCTGCATCTATTGAGAGGATGATATGGTTCTTATCCTTTCTTTTATGAATGGGTATATCATGTTGATTGATTTGCAAATATTAAACCACCCCTGCATCCAGGAATAGATCGTGGTGAATAATTCTTTTACTGTACTGTTGCATTTGATTTGCTAGGATCTTGTTGAGAATTTTTGCATCCATGTTCATCAGGGATATTGGCCTGTAATTCTCTTTTTTAGTGGGGTCTTTGGTTTTGGAATCAAGGTAATGCTGACCTCACAGAATGAGTTTGGAAGCTTTCCTTCCATTTCTATTTTTTGGAACAATTTGAGAAGAATAGGTATTAACTCTTCTTTAAATCTCTGGTGGAATTCCATAGTGCAATTGCTGGGTTGTAGGGTAGTTCTATTTTTAACTTTTCGAGGAATCTCCATACTGTTTTCTACAGTGGCTGAATTGTCGTAGACTCTAAGTTTAAAGTTCTCTTTTGGCTGGTAAAAGAGTGGGACTCAGGATTAAAGTGAGAGATGACTAATGTTTGGGAAAAGACAAGAGCCTGAGTAAGGGTACTTGCCCTGTATTTATTCAGATCAGAAGGCTTACAAGCGTGATAGGCATGCGCAAAGAGACAAAGGAACAGTGAACATTAACTTGGGGATGTGAGGGAAAGGGGGTTTTTGAAGATAGACGGTGTTTGGGGTTTGGGTCAGTATAAAACAAAATCCTGCTGCCGGGCAGATGGGCAGATGGTTGTTAATGGCAGACAGGAGGCCCCGTATCTGTTTACTTTAGCTAGCCTAGGTGATGAGACAGATAGAGGGAATAACCTCAGGGTTAATAAGGCACCTTTTCTTTTGTTAACCATTTCCATCTCTGCTCTGGGCTGCTTTGCCTGCAGCACAGAGGTCCATAGTCCAATTCACCAGTTTACCACCTTGGCCCTTTCCTCCTGTGAAAGCAGCTTTTCTACTATAGTACTAAATTGGGGAGCATTTTTGCCCTGCATGCCTGATCTTGCTTACCTCATATACCTTTGTATTGTGAGCCTTTGCGCCTATTCCTATTTTGGGCCTTTGCCCCTCCCTCTCTATTATGGGGGCTCTGCACCCCCTCTCTATTCTGGGGTGCCTTTGCATACCCCTATTCTTGGGGTGCCAATCTGGTTTACCCAAACTCGGGTGTGAGCATTCCATGGCTTTGTATTTCTTTAGGCCTTGTTAACCCGTTGGTGTAAGCCTGGAGGATTCCTAAGCCTATCCCCCACACTGAATCAGTTTGCGATCCTACCAACAGTGTAAGCGAGTTCCCCTGTCTCCACATTCTCACCAACATCTGTTGTTTCCTGTGTTAATTTTAGCCATTTTGACAAATGTGAAGTGGTATCTCATTGTGGTTTTGATTTGTATTTCTCTGATGATGAGTGATGTTGAGCACCTTTCCATGTGTCTGTTAACCACCTGTATATCTTTGTAAAGACATCTGTTCATGTCTTCTGCCCATTTCTTAACTGGATTACTTATTTTTTGAGTATTGAGTTTGGTAAGTTCTTTATAGATTTTGGATACTAACCCTTTATCTGATATGTCATTTGCAAATATCTTCTCCTATTCCATAGGCCATTTTTAGTTTTTTTGATTTTTTCCTTTACTGTGCAGAAGCTTTTTATCTGGATAAGTCTCAGTAGTTCGTTTTTACTTTTGTTTCCCTTGCCTCCTGAGACATGTCTAGTAAGTTGCTATGGCCTAGATCAAAGAGGTTACTTCCTATGTTTTTCTCTAAGATTTTGATGGTTTCCTGTCATTTAGGTATTTCATCCATTTTGAATTTATTTTTGTGTATTGTACTAAAAAATGGTCCATTTTCATTCCTTAATTCATTCATTAATTGACCATATAGTTTTGAGTCCAATAAGAGGCTCTTAAGGATAGAGAACAAGAGGGTGGATGGAAGGAGGTGGGTGGGAGGATGGGCTACATGGGTGATGTCCATTAAGGAGTTCACTTTTGATGAGCACTGGGTGTTATATATGTGATGAATCACTAAAATCTACACCTGAAACCCTTTTTACCACATACATTAATAACTAACTAGAATTTAAATAAAAACTTAAAAAAATTAAATAGTAAGAGTTTAGTGACTTCTCTGTTTCAAAATATTTCAGAGACTCTCATTTTAAACTAATATCAAACTGGTTAGCTACTTCCCATGTGAAGATATCTTTTGTTATTTAATGTATTTGTATTTCCATGCACTTGTTTTAAAATCTCAATTTACTACATTTAATTTCAAAATTTGTAAGCTACAATCTTGTTATTAAGAATCACTTAAAAATAAAAACACTAATAGAAAAAAATGTAAATAAATCTAGTGGTGTTTGGATTGTAAAGAGTGGACATCCTTGAACTTGTTAAATAAGCAGACCTAGAGATTTTAAGATGAAAACCAACCAATGTAACTGCTGAGGATTGTTTTTATGTCTCATAGTTAGAGCTTCTTTTTCTTCCTTTCTTTCTTTCTTTCTTTCTTTCTTTCTTTCTTTCTTTCTTTCTTTCTTTTTTGTATTAATGCTAGCTGTTCATTTTTTCTAGGCATGATCACTAACCAACATGGAGATTTAATTATATACAGTTGACCATTGAAAAATGTATTTTAGAACTGCGTGGGTCCATTTACATGTGGGTTGCTTTTGATAAATACAGTACAGTATTGTAAATGTATTTTCTTTTCCTTATGATTTTATTAATGACATTTTCTTTTCTCTAGCTTATGTTATTGTATGAATACAGTATATAATACATACAACATACAATATCTGTTATCGGTAAGACTTCTGGTCAACAGTAGGCTATTAGTAGTTAAGTTTGGGGGGAGTCAACAGTTATACAGATATTTTCAGCTGCACAGTGTCAGCAATCCTAACCCTGGCATGTTCAAGGGTCAACTTTAACTGTTATATTCAAAGTTACAGTGTTATTCTTGGTGTCTAGATAGACAGACACTGGTCTTCCTTAGCCCTCATTCCCTAAAAACATCCCTGCTGTTGATGTATCTCATTTCTTTCTCCGTCTCACTCTCTCTCTTGCCCCCTCCCTCCCTCTCTCCCTCTAGCTCTCTGTCTTCTGGAGGTCCCACTATTTTTGTTTTCTCTTGTGCTTTTGGCCTTTTCTCTCTTTATTTTACTGGTTCCATTCTTACTCCTAATATCAATGAAATCCTTATATTTTATCCCCCTTCATTATTCTCGCTTTTACTTTTAGGTCTCATCTACCATAATGGATTTATCAATCACTCCTGTATTTATAACTTCCAAATATAAATATCTAGTCATGAACTTTTATTCAGAATTCTGATTTTGAATTTTCATGCAGAATTCTCCATCTGGATGTTTTAGCCTCAAATTAAGCAAGCATAAAATCAACTCCATGTTTTACCATAATCACATTCTTCTCTGGGCTTTCTAATTTCTTTTCATGATACTCTTGTCTCTTAATTGCTGGGTTCTAAAATGATGCAGCATTTTCCTTTTTTTGTTTTCCATTTAATTAGTCACCGGATCCTGTTGATTTTTCTCTCTAAATTATTATGCATCTACATCTATTCCTTTCCTAGTGTAGTCACTGTATTTTCTCTACCTCAGGCCAATGTCACCCTGATTTTGAATGATTGTAATAGTTTACTTTGTTCCTTTTCCACTCTTCTTTAATCCATTCTGCATGTTTAGATACATTCATCTTATAAAATGTAACTTTCTTTGTTCCACACTCATGCCTACAAAAGTTTAATGCCTATATTAAATGTCAAGGTTCAAACTAGGACAATTTACTAATCGAAGCTAGAAGTTGGCTGGTTGTAAATAAGAAAGGGCTCCATGTTATTAAATCAGGTTTAGTGGCTGAATAATGAATAATGGTTGCAGATTTAGCTGTACTTGAACATGAGGCAGGTGAAGAAAGCAAGTAATAAATATGTCAAATGCAATTTTTGGTCTTGGCCTGTGGGACGAGGTTTTGAAATTTAGTAGTTATACATAAAGGACTTGTAACAATAAGTTAATTCAGGATGGTGAGAGCCAAAAATGTCAGTAAAAAAAGAGCCAGATAAGTGGAGCATGGTAATCAAGTCAAGGATGATACTGAAGAAAAATAGAAAATGAAGAGTTAGTTACATTATGATAAGAAGCATTGGTTCCTAAATGTTCCAAAGGTGTGTTGTACTGATTGAGACTTGCTCTTAAAGGCCACAAATAATTGATGCAACATGGGATTCCTTTGAAATTTAGGAATTTTAGGGAGCTCTGTTTAATGCTTGGCAATCCATCAGATTAAATACCAAAGGTATATATCTGCTTAACTCACCGTGCTCTACAAGAATGTTTTTCTGTGGTAATGCCACTACCTAATTAAGAGATCATTTTCTTTCATGGGTCAACTTTCAAAGTCATTGCTGTTGAAATCATTCATAATGCTAAAGGTCGATGTAGTATGATTGACCAAGATATAAAATTTACTCATAAATTCTTCCTACATAGAAAAGTTCCTTTCAATACTTAGAACATTGTATTATACATTTCAAAACTTACTAAGAGTAATCTGAATGTTTAAATAAATGGTTCTATAATTAGAAGTGTCTTATGAACTATTCTAGTGCTATATCTAAAACAATGCCTATTTTAATGAAATTATCCATACCGAACAAATCATTCTTCCAATATCCAAACATTTTATAATTAAGAATCCCTCCACAAATAATGCTGTTCTCTTGTTTTCTATTGACTCATAAGGTTTATGCTTTGAAGCCCATTTATCTAATGGACCTATTTCAGTGATTTCTTCATCTTCTGAAATGCAATAGAATATTTTATTTTTAATACTCAAACAGCATTAAAAGTGTTTATTATTATTGTACTTTTTTGAGTATTTTTTATCTACAAAGCTTAGTTACAAGTTTCTCAAAACTGAAATGCCATCTTATGTGTCTCCATCCCTTAGATAATGTTCATTGTAGTCTGTCGGGAGTTGCTGAGAAAAAGTTGATATTTTTATGGTCGACAGATTAATCCCTCTTCCAGTGTTTTAAAGAGCAATGCATGTTTTACTGAAGGTTGCCAATATCTAGGAATAAGGAAAATCCTAACCCTGAGAAATGCAGTATAATGGTCACAGGGTATAGTCATAATAGCATCAAAATGCAAATCAAAATACTTAAGTTCTGGTTTTAGTTCTAGGCATAAACTATGAGTTACTTCTTTGTTTGCCTCAAATCTCTCTTTTTTAAAACGTTTATTCATTTATTTTGAAAGAAAGAGACAGCACAAAGCCTGACATGGGGCTCAATCCCACAAACCATGAGATCATGACATGAGCTGAAATCAAGAGTAAGACAATTAACCGACTGACCACCCAGGGTGCCCCTGCTACATATCTCTTGAGACGGATTACTTACTGATATAAGATTTTATTATTCTATGACTATATTATCCCTACATCTTTTTCAGCTCTCAAATTTCTTTGTTTTAAAAATAAGCTATTTCATTTGTAAAATGCCATGACTTTCTTATCATTTTATTACCTGAACTTACTTTTTTATTCATATTTAAATGAAGAATGATTCATAATCATCTCAATTAGTATGCATTTACTGTTTGCTGTACACATTCATTTTCTCTCTTGTAATCACTTACTATGTTCCTACTATGTTCTGATACTATTACTTATTTCATAATCCCAATAACCATAGGAAATTATGCCACTCATTTAGATGTCTATTAATGCTTTTGATTGAAATAACTCTTATGGGAAAATTAGCAAATAAAACATGATATCCCCCACTATTTCCTTACAGCAACTGTCATAGGGAAGTTTAGGCAAAAATAAATGTCATGAGTATTAAGACAAATCAAGTTAATTTAAAATGCTACAAGCTCCATATACTGTCTTAAAGATCTTATTCATCATCCCAAAAAGAAAGAGTTATGCTTAGAAATAAATTGTACCATGAGTGGTACAGCTTGTCCCTTCAGCTTGAGACCCAGAAGGAGGAGACATAGGAACAGAGCCCTGAGCTAGTGTCTTAGTCAGTTGGAGCTGTTGTAACAAGAATGCCATAGCTGAGAAGTTAAGATAGTGAAGAAGTATGGGGACAAGGATTTCCTTTGTCCCTCAAAAACAGCTGTGTTGAGGTCCGATCACTTAGAACACCCAGGAAATCTCTCTGTGAAGTGGCAGAAAGATCTCCACAGGTGGAGGGAGATGGCTTGGTGGACCAAGGTGCATGTATGTGAATTGGGAGGAGATAAAACACATAGACACAGAGGGGAGGGAACCTCTTCTATTGAGAGACAGAGGGAAAAGACAGAGAGGCTGTGGATTGAGGTATTGAATTAGTACAAGAGGAAAACCTCTCTGGACTATGGACTGGGGAACAAGAAATATAGAAAGTGCCAGTTTCAATTTTGCAAACAGAGTCAGGAGCTGAAGATTAGAGTTTTCAATAGTGTACTACTTTCTCTGAACCAGAGCTGTCATCATGTGTGTGCACCTGGCGGGGAGGGGAACCAGCCCCAGGCACAGTAGCAAGCTCAGGGTCACACTGGAAGAGAACAGTCCTCTTCCTTGAGTACCGTGGGAAGAGGGTTTATTGCCTCCCCAAGGACAAAAGACCCTGCAGGTAGGTGCTAGCCAAAGGCCTTTTATCAGCAGGGTGGAGTGGCTACTCCAGAACAGGGTCCCTGCAGTGCAGAGCCCTTAAGAAGTCAGGTTTTGAGACTTAGCCTAGCACCTGAAAGATATGGGAGACTGTGGGACGGGACAAGCAACCTGCACACGCTACTCTTTGAGGGCTGCCCAACAGCGTGGTTTGAGACACCCAGTCTGTGGAAAAGAGATTGGGGTGTCGCTATTTTTCTCCCCATCACCAACAGGGTGCGGCTTCAGGGAGCATCACAGTGGCCTCCAGTGGAGGCGGGACCCGCTTACACCAAACCCTGCCCCTCTGTGCCTGGTAACTGCTTATCTCCTGGACTGGGACTGACACTGACCAAACCAGAAGGCATCTCCTCCAGACCAGCACAACCACCAGTCCTAGGCACCACCAGATGACTGTCCTATGTTTTTGTCTATTTGTTTTTTTTGTCTTTTCTGTCCGTTTCTTTTTCCTTTTCTTATCTTTTCTTTTCTTTCTTTTCTTCATTTCTCTTTTTTTTCCTACCTTCTTTTTTTTTCTTTCTTTTTAATGTTTATTTATTTTGAAGAGAGAGAGAGAGAGAGAGAGAGAGTTCAAGTGGGGGAGGAGCAGAAAGAGAGGGAGACACAGAATCTGAAGCAGGCTCCAGGTCTGAGCTGTCAGCACAGAGCACGATGTAGGGCTCAAACTCACAAATCATGAGATCATGACCTGAGCCAGAGTTGGAAGCTTAACCTACTGAGCCACCCAGTCACCCCAACCTGGGTGTTTTTTCTATTGGAATCGGGTTCATATTTTCTGATTTGGTTTTTGGTCAATTCTTAATCAGGCATTTTTACTCTATTCTTTTTTACACATTTTCTATATCTCCTTCTTTATTTTCCTTTATCTCTTTCTGGACTAAACCATACAGTTTTTTTGATTCTCTTCTTGGTCTTCCCCCTCCCTTTCATTTTTCTTTTTTTATGGGATCAGGCTCCCATTTGCCCCCCCCCACCCACCCACTTTCCTTTTTTTCCAGCATTATTGCAATGAACAAACCAAAGCACATCAGGTAAAAGATCCAAACACTCCACCACTATAAGAAAGGAGGAAGGAACTTTGCAAAAAACTGACCAGGGGAATGAGCCACCAAAATGCAATAACAGAGTACACTCAGCACATTCCAAAAACACTTCCTGAGGTGCCAGGCGCTGGACAGTGTATGACCCTTTTTTTAATATAGTAGTACGCACAGGTGCAGGACACATAACAAGATATTAAAACACGTAAAAGACAGAAACCTAGCCAAAATGACAAAATGAAAGAATTCTCCTCAAAAGAAAATCCAGGAAAAATGACAGCCAGAGAATTGCTCAAAACAGATATGTTGTTTGTATATTGACATATTGAGGTATTGAGGAACAAAAATTTAGACTAACAGTCATAAGACTAATAGCTGGGCTTGAAAAAAAACATAGAAGACAGCAGAGAATGTATTGCTGCAGAGATCAAAGATCTATGATATAGTAGTCATGATGAGTTAAGAAATGCTCTAAATGAGATGCAGAAGACACTAGATGCATTGACAGCAAGGATGGAAGAAGCAAAGGGGAGAATAGGTGAAACAGAAAATAAAATTATGGAAAATGGTGAAGCTGAAAGAAAGAGGGTACAGAAATTACTGGACCACAAGGGAAGAATTAGAGACCTAAATGATTCAATGAAATGAAATAATATTTGTATCATAGGATTTCCAGAAGAAGAAAAAGAGAGAGAAAGGGACAGAAGGTTTATTTGAATGAATTATAGCTGAGAACTTCCCTAATTTGGGGAAGAATAATTGAATCGGATATCAAAAACTTTCCAACAAATAAGAGTCCTGGGCCAGATGGCTTCCCAGGGGAATTCCACCAGACATTTAAAGCAGAGTTAACACTTATTCTTCTCAAATTGTTCCAAAAAATAGAAATGGAAGGAAAGCTTCTAGACTCATTCTACGAAGTCAGCATTACTTTGATTCCAAAATCAGACAAAGACCCCAATAAAAAGGAGAATTACATGCCAATATCCCTGATGAACAGGGATGCTAAAATTCTCAACAAGATAGTAGCAAATCAAATTCAACAGTACATTAAAACAATTATTCACCATGATCAAATGGGATTCATTCCTGGGCTTCAGGGCTTGTTCAATATTCACAAATCAATGAATGTGATACATCACATTAATAGAAGAAAGGATAAGAGCTATATGATCCTGTCAATAGATGCAGAGACAAAGCATTTGACAAAATACAGCATCTTTTGTTAATAAAAACCCTCAAGAAAGTCAGGATAGAAGGATGTTAAGAACATGCCTTAACATCATAAAAGGCATATATGGAGGGCCCACAGCTAATATCATCCTCAATGGGAAAAAAAACTAACAGCTTTTCCCCTGAGATCAGGAACATGACAAGGACATCCTCTCTCACCACGGTTGTTTAACATTATGTTGGAAGTCCTAGCTTCAGCAATCAGACAACAAACTGAAATAAAAGGCATCTAAACTGACAAAGAAGTCAAACTTTTACTCTTCACAGATGACATGATACTCTACATGGAAAACCCAAAGACTCCACCAAGAAACTGCTAGAACTGATCCATGAATTCAGCAAAGTCACAGGGTATAAAATCAATGTACAGAAATCAGTTGCACTTCCATACACTAATAATGAGGCAACAGAAAGAGATTATCAGGGAATTGATCCCATTTACACTTGCATCAAAAACCATGAAATACCTAGTTTAAACCTAATCAAACAGGTAAAGGGTCTGTATGCTGAAAACTTTAGAAAGC
The DNA here is from genome assembly GCF_018350155.1 of Leopardus geoffroyi. Lineage (NCBI taxonomy): Eukaryota > Metazoa > Chordata > Mammalia > Carnivora > Felidae > Leopardus > Leopardus geoffroyi. The sequence continues at coordinate 23,555,149 of NC_059338.1, read as the reverse complement.
TTATAAAAGAAATTGAAGGAGACACCCATAAAAAATGGAAAAACAGTCCATGCTCATGGGTTGGAAGAACAAATATTGTTAAAATGTCAATACTAACAAAAGCAATCTACACATACAATGCACTCCCACTCAAAATAGCACGAGCATTCTTCACAGAGCTATAACGAACAATCCTAAAATTTGTATGGAACCAAAAAAGACCCCAAATAGAGTAATGTTGAAAAAGAAAACCAAAGTGGGAAGCATCACAATCCTGGACTTCAGCCTGTATTACAAAGCTGTAATCATCAAGACAGTATAGTATTGGCACAAAAACAGACACATAGACCAATGGAATAGAATAGAGAGCCCACAAATGGACCCACGAATGTATGGCCAACTAATCTTTGACAAAGCAGTAAAGAGTATCCATGGAAAAAAGGACAGTGTCTTTAGCAAATTGTGCTGGGAGAACTGGATAGCAACATGCAGAAGAATGAAACTGGACCACTCTCTCACATCATACACAAAAATAAATTCAAAATGGATGAAAGACCTAAATGTGAGACAGGAAACCATCAAAATCCTACAGAAGAAACAGGCAGCAACCTCTTTGACCTAGGCCGCAACAACTTCTTACTTGACATGTGTTCCAAAGGCAAGGGAAATAAAGGCAAAATGAACTATTGGGACCTCGTCAAAATAAAAAGTTTCTGAACAGCAAAGGAAACAATTAACAAAACTGAAAGGCAACTGACAGAATGGGAGATGTTTGCAAATGACACAGCAGATAAAGGGTTAGTACCCCAAATCTATAAAGAATTTACCAATTTCAACACCCACAAAACAAATAATCCAGTGATGGGCAGAAGACATGAATAGACACTTTTCCAAAGAAGACATCCAGATGGCAGACATGAAAAGAAGCTCAACATTGGTGATCATCAGGGAAATACAAATCAAACCACATTGAGAAAGCATCTCACACCAGTCACAGTAGCTAAAATTAACAACTCAGGAAACAATAGATGTTGCCAAGGATGTGGAGAAAGGGGAACCATTTTACGTTGTTGGTGGAAATGCAAACTGGTGCAGCCACTCTGGAAAACAGTGTGGAGGTTCCTCAAATAATTAAAAGTAGAATTACCCTACCACCCAGCAGTAGCACTATTATGAATTTATCCAAAGGATACAGGAGTGCTGATTTGAAGGGGCACATGTACCCCAATGTTTACAGCAGCACTATCAACAATAGCCAAAGTATGGAAAGAGCCCAATGTGGTTCAACTGATGAATGGATAAAGAAGATGTGGTATACTTGGTGAAGAAATAGAATGAAATATTGCCATTTGCAACAACATGGATGGAACTGGAGGGTGTTAGCTAAGTGAAATAAGTCAGTCAGAGAAAGACAGATATCAAATGATTTCATTTATATGTGGAATTTGAGAAACTTAACAGATGATCATAGGGGAAGGGTACGAAAATTAACATAAAAACACAGAGATGCAAGCCATAAGAGACTCTTAAATACAGAGAACAAACTGAAGGTTGTTGGGGGTGGGGAAATGGGTAATGGGCATTAAGGAGAGCACTTGCTGGGATTAGCACTGGGTGTTATATGTAAGGGATGAATTGCTGGAATCTACTGAAGTCAAGCCTACACTGTATGTTAGCTAACTTGAGAATAAATTAAATAAAATAAATAGAATTAAAATACAATTCAAAAAAGAAATAAATTGTACCTTAAATGCAACCTAAAAGCAAACTAACAATCAGCATAGTGAACGATAGTTGTAATTTACCCCTCATGGTCTCTTATGCAGATAAAGTATTATGTACCCCCAACTTTTGGTTGAGGGTACATAATACTTTCAAAAGCTTCTAGTACCTTTCAAAAGGTACATAATACTTTCAAAAGCTTCTAGTAAACAATCACTGCCTGTTCATTACTGTGTAGGCTTCTAATCAGTATTTACACAACAAACATATTTACTAAAGGCAAAGGCAGGTAACAGTCCAATAACTTTCTCTACCTAAAAGAAACACATTTGCTCAAGTTGAACATTCTCTAAACTTGTTTTCTCTTTTCCATATTTCCATATCATAATAACACTTTTGTGTTACTGCTCTTTCTCGGGTTAACAACTACTCCCAATTGAGCATTATCCATGAATTTAATTAGCATGAAATATAGCTTTACATATTATTAATTGGGAGGTAAAAAAGAAGCAGCTGTGGCAGAACAACTATTTTTAAAGTGTTTAAACTTATCAACACCCTAGTTCATTAGTAACTTTAAAAGCAAACAGTAGAGAGCCAAAATATGAAAATCTTCTATCTCAGTTTTTTTTTTTACGTAGTTCAAGTGCATATGAAGTATAAATGTGGCTCATACGAAAAATAATTCAAGAAAGTGGAAATAGTGATCTTAAAAATATATATTCAAATTTGAAAGGATTACTCTTCTTAATTTAGGGGGAAAATAATCAAGAAGGAAAATCAGAATGTAATCAGAGGGTTAGGAAATTTTTTAGAAAAAAATCATAGATGATGCTTCATAACATAATTTGTCCCATTCTAGAAAAAAAAAATCCTTGACGTTCTTGAGAAAAATGGAAAAACAGAGTGGGAGGCAGAAAGAAGCCAAATCACATATTGTGGGCTCCATAAAACTAGGAATATGGGTCAATTAGGTGTTCATATTGTCAGTCTTTTTTTAATGAAAGGAAATTGTATATGATGAGAACTTTTCATGGAAATTTCGGTATTTATTTTGTAAACAACCCCTCTTTTCCTTATCTATAATACAGTCTCTCTATTCCCACTCATAGCCCAACATTTTGTGTCTTCAGTATAAGAACATTTAAGAAAATTTTAAAAAACAAAAACAAAAAGCATGCAGGAAAACCTCGATAATTATTACAGGGATTTGTTTCCCAAATGTAAAATGAAGAGTTTGGAGAACTCAGGCATCACTGAGAGTTAAAATACTTAGAGATAGCAGCTGTCATTGATGACTTCTGCCGCGATGCTAGCAAGCAACTATTTCACTATCAGAACCCAAATTCCTCAGTTAATTTACCAATCCCCTAAGTAGGTGAAACCATCCATGAGTGCCTTCCATCTGTTCCAACAGGTCCCTATGTTTGTTATTTCTTAGATGGGTGCACACCATCCAACTGTGACACAAACTCACAAATCAGCTGTCAGGTAGTTGTGAAGACAAAGGCATAGGAAAGTATTCTCAACTTTGAAAGCACTCTTACTCATAAAAATATCAGAATCAAACCTTTTATTACTAAATGCTATAGCTTATTACTGACCTGATATAAACTGCTTTAAATAGCAAGTTGTATGTTATGATTATCGCAATCCATTACTGATGATTATTTTGACCCAAAACATTCTGTATGATTTACTAAATTGCACTGAGCTCCACAAAATAAGGCATAGCTAGAAATGAAGAGAATATTTTTGTATCTACTTTGAAAATCTCAATTTTGCAATATTATAATCACTCTCTTGTTTGTCAAGGACAAATGAATAATTTTGGTAAGAAAATAAGGAGATATATAATTGCAATAAAACATAGAATCACAGAGATGAAATTGTGCCTCAGTTGAGATCAGTTTTAATGAGGATGTCAAAGACCATTGATCCACATGCTGTCTATTGTGTCTTTGAAGATTCTTATACAATCTACCCATTATTAAAGTTCCAGTTAGATGTATCTCTGCTCTTTAATACTTTATTGATTATTCCTAGCAAAGTTAATTATTATCAATGATCACTTCTAATTATTGTCAATGTTACCACCATAATTATTTGATTTCTGTGCAAAACTGGTTTTTCTGCCCTGTATAGCTCTTTTCTTAAATGGACACAGATTTTTCTAATCATATTTCATATTCTGGTCATGAGAACGTTGTTGCTTATGCTTACACTTAAATATGTTGACAGACAATCATGGGTTTTCCAGCTGGTTCATATACTTACTTTCTATTTGACCTTCCATTATTTATTCTGTCTTGGCTTTAGTCTTCTCAAATGAAACTACTACATTTAATATTATATACCACTAAGTTTGATGAAGATTGAGTTAGATAAAGAAAAACACCTATTACAGTGTTTTAAGCACAGCCACTCAATTAAAAATAGCTATTATTGCATGGTTGATATCAAGGAAAACGTAGCTTAAGACATTATTCAACAATTGTTCATGTGCATTGTATGGTACATTTCAGTATTTCCTGCTTGAGAACATTCACAAGAATGCTGTACAAAGAAGATAGTTAATTTAAATAGCGCTAACAAACCTGATTTCCATTATCAGCATACGGGTACTGAGAGATAGTAGTTGCTCTGGAGAGTCCCACCATATAGGATGCCACACGCTCCCCAGTGGTGGAGGGGACCTGTCAGAGGTTCCTGCTTTTCCCATCCAGAAATGGCTGTGATGTAGTGTTCTGTTCCTAGAATTCCTCGGATACACTGTCTTCCTTCCGTGGCAGAGGTCTATCCTGCTGTATTCTCCCAGCTGATAGTGTTGTTGCTGATCCTTCCTAAATGCATCACGTTGGACAGGAGAAGGTAAGCATGAAAGAAAGAAAACTGTTTTTTCACAGCATACCTATAGTGTCCATTGCTACTAGAAATAAGGGAGTAAAATATATATATATATATATATATATATATATATATATATATATATGTATTCTCTCTGAACTCTCGCATGATTCTGACAGAGGTTTTGGGTCTTTATAATTAGAGCTTCTTTCTAGTGACCCTTCTTCCACAATTCTAGGGCTTACCTAAGCCCCACTCCTCTTACCCCCTGGCCAAATATGGTAGTGCTTCTCATGTCTAGGAATCCATAAGTGCCTCAGCAATTCCATGGGTCTCCATAACATTACCTATACCTTTTTAAAGTTAAATTTAAATATTAAATTCTTGGGGTGCCTGGGTGGCTCAGTTGGTTGGGCATCTGACTTGGGCTCAGGTCATGATCTTGCAGTTTGTGAGTTTGACCCCTGTGTCGGACTCTGTGCTGACAGCTCAGAGCCTGAAGCCTGCTTCGGATTCTGTGTCTCATTCTCCCTCTACCCCTCCCCCACCTTGTGCTCTGTCTCTGTCTCTCAAAAATAAATAAAATAAATGTTAAAAAAATTAAACATTAAGTTCTCCTCATCCAAGTTGAGTGTGTCTCCATACTCTCATCTCAATTAATTGTTTCAGGTCCTCTGCCTTGCCAGGATTCTGACAAATATCTAGCATGTCTTATTGGAGCTATTTCAATATTTTGGTGTTTTTTGTTTGTTTTTTGCCAATTATCTTATCTTATATTGTGCCCAGGTAAAAATTCTATCTTCCATGAAGTCACAGGGTAATTTATTTAAATTACAACTCTGACTGAGCCATTCTTCGATTTAAAATCTTTATATGGCACAATGTCATCTAGAAGAAAAAGTACAAATAAACGCATTTCCTGTGCCCTTTCTTCTTACTATAGTAATGTGATGTGAATCAATGTGATGTTCGGAATGATATCCAGAAGATCCAATTCTCGAACCATATTATGGCTGAGAATTGACATAGCTCTGAGGTGTTAAGAGGGAGAGAACCAAAAAACTGTAAGTGTACATAGTTGTGCATTTCATCTGAATGCTGTTTCTGATCTCTTTTCTTATCAGAATGGAAAATAATTTGTTTCTCAAATCTAGAAAAAAATACAACATATGACACAGCAGCTGCATTTGAGAGCACAATTTGATTAAATTTGGGTAGTATATTATCAGTCTTCAGGATCAATCTGGTTTCTGCAGGGGCCAGATGGTAAATTTAATAGAAAAATATTGGGGGCCACCATCTCTGTATCCTTTAGAATCTAGACGATGCACAGATATCCTCCATATTACCCTGTAATATGATACTGCTTTTGATTTATTATCTTGCAGGTAATGACCGAAGCTTACATTTGGTATCACTTTTTCTGATAGTGCTTATCCTTCAAGCCATCAGACTCATTTGGGAATTTCAACAACTCAATACCCCACTGTCAACCCCCACTGTTTGCTGAATCATGTGAAGGAATACATTTATTACCTGGTATCTCCAGTCAAACAGGGTATCATAGTGATTTTTCAGATCTTGAGGAATTCATGTTACTTTAAACCCTCTGAAAAATCATTCTCTGAAGTGTGAGTGTTCTACTTTCCTCATGCAGTTATTCAAGTAAATGGCCATAAGTGCCTTTTAGAGGAGGTCTGCAGGAAGCATTAGCGTATGATATTGCAGTGATGTTGCAGGTTCCTTCCTTCTGAAGTTCTGGCCTCCTTTTTCATAAAAGGCTTCTGGGTTTGAAAATGAGTTCAGGTCTGGAATATGGGCACAGAATTGTAACTTTTTAGAGAAAAACAACCAAAGGTCATCCTTCTGATTGCTCCTAAATTGTAAGGTAGTGCTCTTTTGGATTGCCTAAATATTTTCCATCTATGATAACTGTGTTCTTTTTACTATCTCCATAAACATCTGTGAGTTAGACAGTTCTCTCCTATGCTAATCTAAACCTTTGCTATTCATAATAATTGCATTCACCTAGCTATAGGTGGTTGGGCACTTTTACTAAATCCATACAGTTTGGGGGTCTGGTTCTATAACTGTCTCTCATACAATCATTCCTGGTTTGCTGAAGACAGAAACTAATGAACATTTTAATGATACTGGTGACACTCTCACAAGCATGTTTGTTATGGCCTTGGCAAATGTTGAATCCTTCAGGCCTTCCTGTGGAATGTAATCATCTGGTGAGATTTACTGCCTTACATATTGCAACCACTCAAGCAGTTCCTCTTCCTCAAGGCTTTGAATTTTTTCTTCTACTGTCTGCAGTGGGAATTGGGCATTTTGCCTTCACTTAGCATGCTCTCTGCTCTTTCCAGCTTCCAGGAGCTATCCTTGTAGCCATTTCATACCATCTTCTGGGGTCCTTGCCAGGGTATTAAAATGTAGATCTTCAAAAATTTCTCCTGAATAAATTCCATTGTATTCAATCTTATATTCTGACCCCCGGATCAAGAATTCTCAGAATTAAATTCTATTTGTATTCCCCCAGCTACTGCTGGTACATGCTGATTAGGTCCTTTGAGATATCATCCTCTTGCTTTCTCATGAGGCTCAGCAAATTCCGAGCTGGGTTATGTCACAACTTAATATTAGTTTATGTCTAGTGTACAGCAGAGAAGGATGAGGCTGATCCCAAGGAGAAATGTACCTTCTCCTGCATTTAAGTTATTATAGAGTGCTAACTCTTGGTACCAGCATCCATCTAAACGTACCCATCTCAATTATCAGGGTTCTGTTGTTTTCTAAATTTGCTTCTGACACTGGCATTGGGCATTGTCCTTGGTTGGGCATTAAGCTTCTCTAGAGTTTGAATGCTAGGGCAAGTCCTAGGCCTGGTTCATACCATTTTTTAAACCCTTGCTGTAGAAGATGTGACAGAGACCTTTGTTGAAGCTTGGTTTTAATCTTTGTGAAGGAGAATCTACATCAGGTTTTCTATTAGTCATTTTGAACTATATATTTCTTAAACATTTTTGACTTGCTCTGGATATAGACTGTATGAGATTTTCCATATCTTTTAAATTACATATATATACATATATATGTATATACATATATATATATACATATATATATATACACATATATATGTTGTATGGAATGTCTATGGTCATATTTAGATAATAGTTTTGTGATTTTATTTTCTATTTTTTTTCTTTTATCAGTTACAGGAACTCAATGCTATCTTCAGAAAAGTGGAGTTTTAAGGTCATAAAACATCATATTGAATTGGTTGTAGACTATGGTACAATCATCAGGTACTCTTATTGATTCGCCCAGTTGGAAGGGAAAGGCAAGCTTCATTATATTCAGGATAAGAGTCTAATCATAAAGGTGCAATAAAAGAACAAAAGGTCATACTAATGTATAGGTAAGACAAGGCAGGTTGATAATAAAAGAGATGTTTCAGGATAAATGGTATAGTGACATAGCATTTTGAGGTAAAAATGGGGATTAGATTGGTGTGAAAATAATAAATAAGGAAATATTTCCAAATATTTATTTTGGACTTTCTATGTTCTATGTACTCTTGGAGTTCCTTTGGATGGAATAGGGAATAAACATATGTATCTCCTCAGGTAGATTATATTTTTGTGTGTGGAGGTAAGGGAGCTAAGGGATGGGTGAGAGACAAATAAAATAACACAGCCTCCCTGCAGAAAATATGTCGTTGAAACACTGATTTTATTTGTATTTATGTAGAATATCATTTTTCCCTATTCTTTTATTTTCAAACTTTCCAGTATACTATATGTAAGAGATTTGTCTTATAAGCGGCATATATTTAGTTTTTCGTCCATTTATACAATCTTTGTGTAAGTGCTCGTATATTTGGGTTAAATCTTCCATATCAATATTCATTTTCTATTTTACTCATGTTTCTTTTTCCCTTTTCACTTTTCTTGCTTTCTTTTTGACTGATCAGTTCCATTTTTCCACCTATATATTTGCTATTCTTTAGTGGTTACTGAAAAGCAACAACCTTTTCCTATTATAGTCTACCTTGAACTGATACCTTTGCCAATTTTTTGATAATTCAAGAACTTTAAAACATGATATTCCATTTATCCCTTGCATACTTTTTGTGCTGTTATTGGCATGTACAATATTTTAATGTCACATATAGTTTAAATTCCACAATATATTTCTTAGACTTGTTTTAAAAATTCAATACTAATTCAGATTTCTCACATATTTACACTTTCTGGTGATTTACAATACAACCTCCATTATCAAATTCCTGTTTGGGAACATTATTCTTCTATATAATGGATTTTCTTTATTTTATGACAAGTTTGCATGGAAGTTAATTCTCTCAAATTTTGTGTTTTTTTGAAAGTGCTTTGATTTCATCATTGCATTTCAAGGGTACATTCATTGCATACATCAGTATTTAATTTTTGTCAGCATGCTAAAGATACGATTCCATTTTTTTTTGTCTCCAGTCATTTCTTGCCATCCATCTGTCACTATTTTGAGGCTCAAGTGTCTGTTTCTAGCTGTTTTTTAAGATTTTTCTTTTTCTTCAATTATCAGATATTTTACTATAATGTACATTTGGTGTGCTTTTCCTTGTATTTATATTGCATTGCATTTTTAACATTTTTTTAAGCTTTATTTATTTTTGAGAGAGAGAGACAGACAGAGCATGAGTGGGGGAGGAACAGAAAGAGAGGGAGACACAGACTCCGAAGCAGGCTCCAGGCTCTGAGCTGTCAGCACAGAGCCTGATGCATGAGATCATGAGCTGAGCCAAAGTCGAATGCTCAACCGACTGAGCCACCCAGGCTCCCCAATATTGCTTTGTATTTAAATTGATTGGTATAGCATAACTGTAATCTGTGGTTTCATGTCTTTTTTTATGTGATTTTGGAAAATTTTGTGACAATATTACATCATCACTATTTCTTTTTGTCTTTCCCTTTTATTGTAAGACATCACTTATATATATGTGTAAATGTCTATCCCCTCAGTCTCTTATCTTCTTGTAGGTATTTTTCTTCCTATTTCTCTATGTACTTCAATTTTGATATTTTCTACTGTTATTCTGGGTTTTCTACCCTATTAAACTTATCTAGCAGATCCTCAATTTCCTTTCTTATATTACTCCCCCCTATAATCCTCATTAACTCTATTTTACATATTAAATTGACTTCATATTTTCATTTATTAATTATATTATTGTTGGTTACTTTATTATTATTTTTATTTTTTAATTTAAAAATATTGGGGTGCCTGGGTGACTCAGTCGGTTAAGCGGCTTCAGTTTCTGCGGCTTCAGCGGTTAAGTTGGTTTCAGATTCTGTGTCTCCCTCTCTCTGACCCTCCCCTGTTCATGCTCTGTCTCTCCCTGTCTCAAAAATAAATAAAACGTTAAAAAAATTAAAAAATATATTTTAATGTTTATTTATTTTTGAGAGAGAGAGAGAGAGAGAGTGCACAAGTGGGTAAGGGGCAGAGGGAGAAGGAGACACAGAATCCAAAGCAGGGTCCAGGCTCTGAGCTGTCAGCACAGAGCCCGATATTGGGTTCGAACCCACCAACCATGAGATTATGACCCAAGCTGAAGTCGGAGGCTTAACCTACTGATCCACCCAGGCACCCCTATTGTTGGTTATTTTAAAATCTTAATCAAATAACTCGAATATCTTGATTGTATGTGAGTCTGCTATTAGTGTACATTTTTTTCTCTATTCTTTAAGTCATCTGAATATTTTTCTTGGCATACTTAATAATATATTACTAAATATCATCTATTTTGTTGAAAAAATTTTGAGATACAAATATTACCTTCCTAGGGGCACCTGCGTGGCTCAGTCGGTTAAGCGTCCGACTTTGGCTCAGGTCATGATCTCGTGGTTCATGAGTTTGAGCCTCATGTTGGGCTCTGTGCTGACAGCTCAGAGCCTGAAGCCTGCTTTGGATTCTTTCTCCCTGCCCCTTCGCCGCTCGTACTCTCACGGGCTCTCTCTCTCAAAAATAAATAAACATTAGAAAAAAAAAGAGAGATGAGCCCTACAATTGTTGCAGCTTACTGCCTGAGAGAGAATTCCCAGGCTACAGCAAGAGAAGGGGAAAGAACCACCAGAAACAATTTGTAGCCTTCTATGATCAGAAATATACTAGAAAAGGATTTCTAACTATTGTAGTTCTCAGTAGCTAAGTTGACACGTTAAAAAGCCATCACACAATACAATTGCAGTTACATAATATTGCCAAAAATGCAAACAGATCTACAGTGACAGAAAGTAGATCAGTAGTTGCCTGGAGGATTATGATATGAGATGCTGGAATGCAGGATTTAGTGACAAAAAATGGTCACGAGGAATTTTTTGGGAGTGACGGATATGTTCATTAATTTGACTGAGCTGATAGTTTCACAGGTGGAAGCATACACCAAAACTTAAATTGTACACTTTAAGGGTAATTTATTTTATTTAAATTATGCTTTAACAAAGCTGTGAAAATATATAGATTTCCAGCTGGTAAATCTCTAGATTGTTGGCAAAGAAAGGAAGAAACAGACCAACTGAAAGCTTTTTTGCAATAGGTTAGATAATAAAGAATGGTTTTGACAAAGCTTCAATCCATGAAAATGTTAACAAAGCTAGATGGGGAATCTACTCTGGAAATTGGGAACAGTCATGAGAAGTTTTAGATACCCATATCTAAATGTAGATATCTGCATACTATGCAACAGATATTTATCTAGAACCTATTTTATGCCAGCCTAGACTAAGACGCTAGTAACATGAAGTCTGACATAACTTTCTGGATACTTTTGCAAGCTGGTAGTGGTATAATAGATTTTTATCATAATCACAGATGAAACAAGTCAGGGAGCATGGCTTCTGACCCTGACATAAGCCAAATGTGAATAGAAGAAACTACTTAGAAGAATCCTAAGGGAGACTCTATTTCCCAGAACTTGCTAGGATCCAGTTAAGAGGCATTTATTTTTTTTTTTTCTGGAGGGGAGTGGATAATGTGAAGGATGTAGGAATCTTATTGATCACAAAGAGGAGTTCAAAAGGACACAATAAAATGCTTTAACAGAAAGAAGGGGATTTTACCTTAGAGAAATACAGACTATAAGGAATGAAGAGACAGAGACAGAAGATATATGAAGGACTTGGGGAAAAAAAATAAACCTTATTTGTTTTCTACAATGACAAGAGGATTTAAAATAGGTTAAGTAACATTAAGTAAGAGTAATATTATTTTTCTGTAACATATGTACTGCAGTGTATGCAAAGTCACATTCAGGTCCGTGGTAAATTTTCAAATCAAAGAAAGAAAACAGCAAATAATATATGTAAGACCCTCTTCTCTAAATTTTAAATAAGTATGAGCAGAAACTATATGCAAAATACAAAGAATAATCTATATCATAAATCTATTTTCCATGCCCTTGATTTGATAGCTTCTGACAATAATCCTGAATTAAGTGGTGAGTTTTCAATATATGTGTTCAATTACCTTTATCTATATTTAGCTCTAGCCTATGATATCATTCACTTTAAAGAGTCTCTGCCTACAGAATATTTGCCAGTATATCATGGATTTTCATATTTAGTTTTTATACTTTTTTTTACTGGATGTAATAAATTAGTTGTATTGTTTTATTTACACATGAGTGCATTGCAATTCAAAGACCTTGGCGGCATTTTAGAATTACAATGAAATCATCACGGGGATCAGATATTCATTGCCTTTTTTTCCAAACTGTCACTAAGCCATGCCAAGTAAAGACGAGCACACACATAAATACATATATTGAATATAAACCTATTTCATATTCACGATGTGAAGATGTGGGGAAAATGGTGAACTAGCAATGGAGGCTAAGGGCTTAGGAAGAAATAAAAATAAATAAACATTTTTTTTATTGTTTTTCAAAAGGTCTTAAAGTTCAAGTTACAAATCTTACTATTTGGTATGTAACTTGTAATTTTACCATACGAATAAAATAAGTGCTTCCTTTCAAAAATAAAGATAGTGATAGTCAAACTTTTGCAATTCACTTTGCAAATACATACAGACAGTAGGGATTTAGAAAATATATTTTATGATTCCTAAAAGAAACTGAGTGACAGGACACTGTAAGATTTTCTTTTTTCAGAGATATTTAAACAAACTACTCAGGCAATACTGAAGTGTGGTAATATTTTTTATAATTATTACGTTTTAAAATGCAAAAATAAGAACGTTTATAGTTTTGCTAAAATCGTCAGGATAATTAAATTTGCCTTTATAGACTGAAGAGAGAAAAAAAATGGCACTTCAAAATAATGATGGTATATACTCCAGAAAAATTCTTCCATTCCAGAAAAATTACAAATTTCTTAAAGAGTCTAGATAGAACATGTACAGAGTTTTTGGTTCTATCTGCGCACAACTAATTGCTTAATAGAACTGAGATCTGTCTAGGACTTTGCAATGTCCATATACACTCAGAAATGTCAGCTCAACTTCATTCTTCCAATTAATTTATAAATGTAACTGCCCTAATTATCAGCACTACCTGATGTATACCATTATCAAACTTGTATTCATATTCCTATCCCATTTTTGAGCTCTGGACTCCTTTCCAGGAATTAGAAAAATATGTGACTTCATTCTGTGCATGAGAATCCAGATATCATATTAAATCTTTTATAAGATAGTAAAGAAATAATGATCAAGTTTGTCAATGTTTGTCAATTGAATTAAACCAATGAATGTAATTGCCAGTACCCCATAATAGCCATTGTTTAAAAGACTATGGAAAACTTAATTATGAGGAACCACTTACTTGCTGAAGGAACTTACAACTAATATAAAGCTTTGGTCATGCCTGTAAAGGCTAAATACATAACATTATGTAAATCATACCTGGACTCATTAGAATGAAGCAAATTATCTTTGCAGATTATCTTAGTATGGGTTTTAAAAATGAAGCCGTATCATCTGGCAGTAAGTAAGTAAGAGTGAAATAACAGAATCTTGGAAATAAGCATTACTTTGCAGCAAATGTATTTTTTAAAAAAATCTTATGAATAGAAGTCACCGTGATGATTGGGTAAAAAAATCGGTGGCTTTGAAATATTGTCATTGCTGGACAAGATTCCACTACTTTATAAATGTCACACTGCAGGACATCATTCCCCTTCATTCATATTATTTCAGATAATTAGATAATTAGATAGATAATAGCCAACCCCAAGAATTTACACATATTTAGACTGCACTGTGCCCATCTCTTTCCAATTGCTAGGAAAGATTGATGAGTAAAAAAATGTGAAAGCACCCTTAAATGTTTTGCTTTACCTGGGGATATCCTCACCATTCACTATTCGATAATAACTCTTTAATGTGTGAAATATGTATTGTAAATTGTGATTAGATAAGCATGTTATAACCAGATTTAGGATGTTCTAGTATCAGGTATAATTTATTTTTATTAAAAAAATTTTTTTACATTTATTCATTTTTGAGAGACAGAGAGACACAGAGCACAAGTGGGGGAGGGGCAGAGAGGGAGGCAGACTCTGAAGCAGGCTCTAGGCTTTCAGCGACCAGCACAGAGCCCGATGCGGGGCTCCAACTCACAAACCGTGAAATCATGACCTGAGCTGAAGTCGGACGCTCAACCGACTGAGCCACCCAGATGCCCCTAATATCAGCTATAATTTAAATACCTATAAAAGTAAATTAACAAAGCTTGAGAAATTCCATGGTATTTATGTCCTACATTTGCCTTTGGCTTTTTCTTAAGCTTCCTACATTTTATTATCTCTGTTAGACAATCAATTTATCACTAATGGAAATAAAATGCAAAAGTATATAGGCATTAACAATTTTAATTATTAATTAATTATTATTAATTGGTTGTAAATGATGGATCAGGGAACTCTGAAGGAAGATGTGACAACCAGGTCATGTGCTTGCGTAGGGATAGGCAACTTTTTAAACTAAGCTAAAACAAGGTATCCAGTCTCATTCAGACATTTGAATCCATTCAAGAAGAATCTCAAGCACAGAGAGCTGAAACTGTACATGCATTGTTTAAATATAATTACTAATAACTATTCATGATATCTTAATTGAAAAAGACAAAGACATGGTGAAAAAACTTTTTCATCAAATGCTTGACCCTTGGAATTTTGAACCTTTCGTTTCCTCCATTGCAAAGACAAAATATTCCCTTGAGTCCTGGATGTATATGCTAATGCAAAATGTATATAAATCTGGACAAGGTGAGAAACAGAAAAACGTGGTCATTCATGGTAATTAAATTTATGCCATGAGAATCTCTGAGAATAAAGTATACTTACTGTGCCCTGGCAGAGTCATTCATGGACTAATCAAACTTGAGTGGAATGAAATTGTGCCAGGACTGAGCTGAAGTTTAAGAGGAATAACATGCTTCTCTAATCTCCAGTCTATCTTCTATACTAAAAAATGCTTTGTCCTCAGAGTTTTGCATGCTATTGGCTATATTTTAAAATATTTTAAAAGAAACATGTCAAAAAATAATTGCTAGTTTGCATGCAGAACTTGGAGGTAGTGTAGCAAGCCCCTGTCCCTAAATTTGGAATTTTTAGAGTTAACACGTTGAACATCTTTTCATCTTCTTTATTAAAACTAAAATTACTAAAAGCCATCTCCTAATGAATATTGGTACTTAAATAATTTCTCAATTATATTTTTAACTATTGTAACTAAAACAAGGACATGTGACTTATTTAAAAACAAATTAGCAGCGAGACTATCAGATTGCTCTTTATTCAAAACTCTAGAGTGTAATGTGGTTCCTAGGAAGTCCATTCAGCTGGACAAAAAATTTCATTGAAAAAACTTAAGATATATCCTTTTTTTTTTAGACACACACACAGAGAGAGAGAGAGAGAGAGAGAGAGAGAGAGAGAGAGAAACAGGGGAGAGGCAGAGGGAGAGAGAGAATCTCAAGCAGGCTCCCTGCCCAGAGCGTAGAGCCCAATATGGGGCTCAATCTCATGATTCTGGGATCATAACCTGAGTTACTGAATTGAAACCTAGAGTTGGTCCCAGACTCCCCAGAGTATGTCCATATTAATACAGAAATTATATAAGTAGTAAAGAGGCGACAATAAACCATTTCCAACTACATGTATTTTTTTAAATATAATTTATTGGCAAGTTAGCTAACATACAGTGTATACAGTATGCTCTTGTTTTCTGGGGGTAGATTCCTATGATTCATTGCTTACATACAACACCCAGTGTGCCTCCCAACAAATGTCCTCCTCAATGCCCATCACACATTTTCCCCTCTCCCCTGCCATCAACCCTCAATTTGTTCTCTGTATTTAAGAGTCTTTTATGGTTTGCCTTCCTCTCTGTTTGAAACTATTTTTTCTCCTTCCCTTCTCCCATGGTCTTCTGTCAAGTTTCTCAAATTACATATATGAGTGAAATCATATGATATTTGTCTTTCTGTGACTAACTTATTTCACTTAGCATAATACCCTCCAGTTCCATCCATGTTGTTGTAAATGGTAAGATTTCATTCTTTCTCATCACCAATTAGTATTCAATTATATATATATATATATATATATATATATATATATCACATCTTCTTTTTTAACTTTTTATTATTAAATATAATTTATTGTCAAGTTGGTTGCCATAAACACCCAGTGCTCATCCAAACAGATCCCTCCTCAATGCCCATCACTCACTTTCCCCTCTCCCCCACCTCCCATCAACCCTCAGTTTCTTCTCAGTATTTAAGAGTCTTTATGGTTTGCCTCCTTCCCTCTCTGTAACACTTTCTCCCCCTTCCCCTCTCCCATGGTCTTCTGTTAAGTTTTTCAGGATCCACATATGAGTGAAAACGTATGGTGTCTGTCTTTCTCTGCCTGACTTATTTCACTTAACATAAACCACATCTTCTTTTTTAATTTTTTTTTTAATGTTTATTTATTTTTGAGACAGAGACAGAGCATGAATGGGGGAGGGTCAGAGAGAGAGGGAGACACAGAATCCGAAACAGGCTCCAGGCTCTGAGCTGTCAGCACAGAGCCCGACGCGGGGCTCAAACTCACAGACAGTGAGATCATGACTTGAGCTGAAGTCGGACGCTCAACCGACTGAGCCACCCAGGCGCCCAAACCACATCTTCTTTATCCATTCATCAGTTAATGGACATTTGGGTTGTTTCCATAATTTGGCTGTTGTTGAAAGTGCTGCTGTAAACATTGGGGTACATGTGCCCCTTTGAAACAGCACTCCTGTATCCTCTGGATAAATTGCTACTAGTGCTATTGCTGGGTTGTAGGGTAGTTCTATTTTTAATTTTTTTTTTCAGAACCGCCACACTGTTTTCCGGAGGGAGCTGCACCAGTTTACATTTCCACCAACAGTGTAAGACAGTTCCCATTTCTCCACATCCTTGCCAACATCTGTTGTTGCCTGAGTTGTTAAGTTTAGCCACTCTGACTGGTGTGAGGTGGTATCTCACTGTGGTTTTGATCTGTATTTCCCTGATGATGAGTGACGTTGAGCATCTTTTTCATGTGTCTGTTGGCCATCTGGATGTCTTCTTTGGAAAAGTGTCTATTCATGTCATCTGCCCATCACTGGATTATTTGTTTTTTGGGTGTTGATTTTGATGAGTTCTTTAGAGATTTGGGGTGCTAACCTTTTATTTGACATGTCATTTGCAAATATCTTCTCCAATTCCATCAGTTGCCTTCTAGTTTTGTTGATTGTTTCCTTTGCTGTGCAGAAACTTTTTATCCTGATGAGGTCCCAATACTTCATTTTTGCTTTTATTTCCCTTGCCGTTTGAGACATGTTGAGTAAGAAGTTCCTGTAGCTGAGGTCAAAAAGGTTGTTGCCTGTTTTCTCCTGTAGGGTTTTGATGGTTTCCTGTCTTAACATTTAGGTCTTGCATCCATTTGTGTATGGTGTAAGAAAGTGGCCCAGCTTCATTCTCCTTCGTGTTGCTGTCCAGTTATCCCAGCACCATTTGTTAAAGAGACTGTCATTTTTCCATTGGATACTCTTTCCTGCTTTGTCAAAGATTAGTTGGCCATAAATTTGTGGGTCGAATTCTGGGTTCTCTATTCTATTCTATTGGTCTATATGTCTGTTTTTGTGCCAATACCATACTGTCTTGATGATTACAACTTTGTAATACAGGCTAAAGATCAGGATTGTGATGCCTTCTGCTTTTGTTTTCTTTTTCAACATTACTTTGACTATTCAGGGTCTTTTGTTGTTCCATACAAATTTGCTCTGAGAAGAATGCCGGTGCAATTTTGCTTGGGATTGCATTGAATGTGTAGATTGTTTTGGGTAGTGTTGACATTTTAACAATATTTGTTCATCCAATCCACGAGTATGGAATGTTTTTCCATTTTTTTGTGTCTTTAATTTCTTTCATAAGTTTTCTATAGTTTTCAGCATACAGGTCTTTTACATCTTTGGTTAGGTTTATTCCTAGGTAGTTTATGGTTCTTGGTACAATTGTAAATGGGAACAATTTCTTGATTTCTCTTTCTGTTGCTTCATTATTGGTGTATAGAAATGCAACCTATTTATATACACTGGTTTTATATCCTGCTACTTTGCTGAATTCATGAATCAGCTCTAGCAGCTTTTTGGTGGAGGTTTTTGGGTTTTCTATGTAGAGTAGCATGTCATCTGTGAAAAGTGAAAGTTTGACTTCTTCTTTTCCAGTTTGGATGCATTTTATTTCATTTTGTTTTCTGACTGCTGAGGCTAGGACTTCCAACACTATGTTAAACAACAGTAGTAAGAGTGGACATCCTGCTGTGTTCCTTCTCAGGGGGAAAGCCCTCAGTTTTTACCAATGAGGAAGATATTAGCAATGGGCTTTTCATTTATGGCTCTTATGATGTTAAGGTATGTTCCTTTATCCTGACTTTCCTGAGAGTTTTTAAGAGAGGATGCTGTGTTTTGTTGAATGCTTTTTCTGCGTGTATTGACGAGATCATATGGTTCTTATACTTTCTTCTATTAATGTGATGTATCACCTTGATTGCTTCGTGAATACTGATCCATGCCTATGGTGCAGGAATGAAACCCACTGGATCATGGTGAAAAATTCTTTAAATATACTGCTGAATTCAATTTGCTAGTATCTTGTTGATCAGCTAGCATCCATGTTCATCAAGGATATTGACCTATAGTTCTCCCTTTTAATGAAATCTCTGTCTGTTTGGGGATCAAGGTCTTGCTGGCTTCATAGAATGAGTCTGGAAGCTTTCCTTCCATTTCTGGTTTTTGGAATAGCTTGAGAAAGATAGGTATTAACTCTGCTTTAAATGTGTGGTAGAATTCCCCTGGGAGGCCATCTGTCCCAGGACTCTTATTTATTGGTGGATTTTTGATAACTGATTCAATTTCTTTGCTGGTTATGGGTCTATTCAAATTTTCTATTTCTTCCCATTTGAGTTTTTGTGGTGTGTGTGTGTGTGTGTGTGTGTGTGTGTGTAGGAAATTGTCCATTTCTTCCAGGTTGTCCAGTTTGTTGGCATATAATTTTTCATAGTATTCTCTAATAATTGTATTTCTGTTGTATTGATCATGATTTCTTCTCTTTAATTTGTGATTTTATATATTTGGGTTTTCTCTCATCTCTTTTTGAGAAGTCTAAGTGTTTATAAACTTTGTTTATTCTTTCAAAAAAACAGCTCTTAGATTCATTGATCTGTTATATTGATTTTTGGATTCTATATTGCTTATTTCTGCTCTAATCTTTATTACTTCTCTTCTTTTGCTGGTTTTGGGGTTTCTTTGTTGTTCTGCTTCTAGTTCCTTTAGGTGTGTGGTTAGGTTTTGTATTTGGAGTTTTCTTTGTTTCTTGAGATAGGCCTGGATTGCAATGTATTTTCCTCTTAGGACTGCCTTTACTGCATCCCAAATGTTTGGACTGTCATGTTTTCCTTTTCATTTGCTTCCATATATTTTTTAATTTCTTCCTTAATTGCCTGGTTGACCCATTCATTCTTTAGTAAGATATTCTTTAACCTCCATGCATTTGGAGGCTTTCCAACTTAGTTTCTTGTGGTTGATTTCAAGTTTCATAGCGTTGTGTTCTGAAAATATGCATGGTATGATCTCAGTTCTTTCATATTTATTGAAGGCTGTTTCATGATTCAGTACGTGATCTATCTTGGAGAATGTTCCATGTGCACTCAAGGAGAATGTGTATTCTGCTGCTTTTGGATGAAAAGTTCTGAACATATCTGTCAAATCCATCTGGTCCAGTGTAATATTCAAGTCTATTGTTTCTTTATTGATTTTCTGCCTAGTTGATCTATCCATTGTTGTAAGTGGAGTATTAAAGTCCCCTGCAATTACCATATTCTTATCAATAAGATTGCTTATGTTTGTGACTAATTGATTTATATATTTGAGTTTTTCAAGTTGGGGGCAGAAACATTTATGATTCTTAGCTCTTCTTGATGGATAGACCCTGTAATTATGATATAATGTCCTTTTTCATCTCTTGTTACAACCTTTAGTTTAAAATCTAGGTTTTTCTTGATATAAGTATGGCTGCTCCAGCTTTCTTTTGACCTCCAGTAGCATGATCGATGGTTCTCCACCCCCTCACTTTCAATCTGTAGGTATCCTCATGTCTAAAATGAGTCTCTTGAAGACACATATAGATGGATCCTGGTATTTTATCCATTCTGATACCCTTTGTCTTTTGATTGGGGCATTTAGTCCATTTACATTCAGAGTTATTATTGAAAGATATGGGTTTAGTGTCATTGCGTTATCTGTAGGTTTCATGCTTGTGGAGTGTCTCTGGTCCTTCATAGTCTTTGCAGCATTCCACTCACAGAGTCCCCCTTAGGATCTCCTTCAGGGCTGGTTTAGTGGTTATTAACTCCTTCAGTTTTTGTTTGGGGAAGCTTTTATCTCTCGTTTTATTCTGAATGACATCTTTTTTGGGTAAAGTATTCTTGGCTGCATATTTTTCTTATTCAGCACATTGAATGTTTCTTGCTGTTACTTTTGGCCTGCCAAGTTTCAGTGGACAGGTCTGCTACTATCCTATGTTTCCTTGTAGGTTAAGGCCCGTTTGTCTCTATCTGATTTCAGAATTATCTCTTTATCTTTGTATTTTGCCAGTTTTACCATGACATGCTGGAGAGAAGACCTATTCTTAGTGAATATGAAGGGAGTTCTCTGTGCCTCCTGGATCTGGATATTCTCTTCCTTCCCCAGATAAGGGAAGTTCTCAACTATAGTTTGTACAGGTAAACTGTTGCCCCTTTCTCTCTCTCTTCTTCTGGAAAGCCTGTGATATGCATATTATTATCTTTCAGTGAATCACTTCTTTCTCTAATTCTCCTCTTGTGGTCTAATATTATCTCTCTTTTTCTAGGCTTCATCATTTTCCATAATTTTATCTTCTATCAGATTCTTTTTTTTTTTTTCAACGTTTATTTATTGTTGGGACAGAGAGAGACAGAGCGTGAACGGGGGAGGGGCAGAGAGAGAGGGAGACACAGAATCGGAAACAGGCTCCAGGCTCTGAGCCATCAGCCCAGAGCCTGATGCGGGGCTCGAACTCACGGACCGCGAGATCGTGACCTGGCTGAAGTCGGACGCTTAACCGACTGCGCCACCCAGGCGCCCCCATAATTTTATCTTCTATTTCACGTATTCTCCCTCTGCTTCCCCCCATCCTCACTGTCACTGCATCTAGTTTATTTTGTACTTCATTTATAGCATTTCTTAATTCATGTTGACTATTTCTTAGTTCCTTGATCTCTGCAGCAATAGATTCTCTGCTGTCTTCTATGCTTTTCTCAAGCCCAGCTATTTATCTTATGACTATTACTCTAAATTCTTGATCAGATATATTATTTATATATGTTTTGAGCACTTCTCTAGGTGTCATTTCTTCCTGGAATTTCTTTTGAGGAGAATTTTTCCATTGACATGGGCAGGGAAAAAGAAAAGAAGAAAAAAAAATTGAACAGGCAGAGAATCAGAGAAACTATATAGTTCCATACAGAGAGAGAGGGGAAAATAAAGGAGAAGGAGATACAGATAATATATAATATTAATATAATATAATTAATATGTATAGCATATAATATTAATTATTAATATATAATATATGTAAAATAAGAATTGACCAAGAATCAGATCAGAAAATTCAAACCCTCTGTACAGATATCTGATGATGCCTTGGAACCAATGGCTAAACTGGTCTGCAGGAGGGGCTATCTGGTTTGATAAGTGTCAGTCTTGCTCTAGTAGATACAGTTACCAGCAAAGAGGGTTTTGTGTACACAGGTCTGCCTCCACTGTGGGCCTGCTGTCTGTTCCCTGAAGTCCCGCCTTGCCTTGCTGATGATGGAAGAAAAATGGCAACACTACAGTCTCTCCTCCCTGGACCAAGTGTCCCAGACCACTCTGTTCAGGTTGTCCTCCCAGTGCCACATGGACATGAGCAGGCTGGTTTGTCCCACTCCATTGTCTCCCACACCTCCTAGGCCTTCGGTTGGGATTGAAACCCCAATGTCTTAAAGGATCCCACTCTGTGTGACCTAGTTCCAGAGTGGTACAAAGGTCCCAGGCAGCTGACAAAGGGCCTCTGGATGTCAGGTGCCTCAGGGTCTTTTGTCCTCAGAGAGGCTAAGTAGTTTCTTCCCACAACACTCAAGGGAGAGGACTTATCTCTCTCTGACTGCGCCTCTGAGCTAACTATCGGGACTGGGCTCTCTCCCCTCCTCCCCAGTTCAGGAAACAGGGCTGAAGGCCCCAGTCCAGAGAAAGACCTGCAACCCTGGATGGTGTTAGAAATTGGTTCCTTTTACATTTTTTCAATTCCCTTATCCGTGGTTTTTCTCTTGTCCGAATACAATCCTACACTTCCACAGTCTCTCTTTCCCTTCCTTTTGTCTCTCCACAGAAGGGAATCCCTCCCTTCCATGCCTATACCCCCTGTTTTATCACTCCCAGTTTGCAATCCTGTACCTATGGCCCGTGAAGTTGTCCTGGTATGCCCCCGGAGAGATTTTTCTGTCATTCTGTAGACCGGATTCCTGGAATTCCAAGTCTTCTGGCCTCAATACTGCTGTGTTCGATGGACAAGGGAACTTCATGTTCCCCTACTTCTCCACCATGTTGAGTCCTCCAACTCCATGTATTTTTTCATTAAATTAAAAACATCTATAGATAGATGATTCACATGGTATTGTAAGAAATAATATGAGATTTTGTTCAACTTTTATAAAATAAAATTCCCCAATGGAAACATCTTACAATATTATATTATTACAACCAGAATATTGGCTTGATGAAATCAGTTACCAAACAACTCCATCACCACAGAAAACTTCTCATTACTCTTTAGTAGCCACACAATTCTCTCTTCCCCCATCCTTAACCTTTGGCAACCACTAATCCCACTAATCTGTCCCCTGTTTCTATTTTCTTTTAATTTTGAGAATACTATGTAAGTGAAATCATGCAGTATGAAACATTTTGAGACTAGCTTCTGTTCACTCAGCATAATTCTATGGAGATTCATCCAAGTTGTTGCATACACAATAGTTTCTTCATTTTATTGCTGACTAGTATTCCATGGTATGGATGTATCACTGTTTAACCATTTACCCACTGAAGGATATATGGCTTGTTTCCAGGTTTTTGCTGTTATGAGTATGGTTAACATCAACGTCTGTCTAAAAATCTTTGTGAACCTAAATTTTCATTATCTCTGGGATAAAGGCACAAGGGAACATTTTATTTTTTAAGTTAGATGGTAGTTTCATGTTTTGTTATTTGAGAATTTGCCAATCATTTTGCAGAGTGGCTATTCTATTTTATATTTCCTCACAGTATATGAGTGATCAAAGTTCTCAGAATCCCCACCAGCATTTGGTATTGTCACTTATATATTAGCTTTTCTGATAAGTGTATAGTGGTATCATATTGTGTTTTTAATTTGCATTTTCCTGATGGCTAATGATATTGAACCCCACGAAATGGAGTTTTCAGGGAACAACCTTGAGAAATGAAATAATGTCTCCTTCTGGAGCAAAAGACAGTTTTGCTTACTGTTTGCTATAAAGGGGTTTTTCCAAGCTCAGTGCTTCACTCCTGTAAAGCAACCTACTGGGTGTTCTCCACAGCACATAGAGACAAAGGGAACCAATGCAAACATGACAGTTATGATGCCTACTTTGCTATGAATAATGAAGTCAATAGATTCTCACCTATGGCTCCTGGTCTGACACCATCCATGAAACAGTAATAGATTAACTTAATATTGTTATGGGGGGATACAATTAAAACCCATGCTTATCATTTACTACTAAACTCTAAGTCATTAGAGGGAAACACATTTCAAGCCTTTCATCATTGGAATTTAACCATTATATATTATGCATTTAATAATTAATGTAATATAATTGATGAGCTACAGATAAGAGGAGAAGGAAGTAGATGTGACATATATACACTCAATGATTTGGACAGAGTGCATAAGAAAAGGAAGCAAGAGGAACTAAGGAAGGGTGTCATGTGAGATTCTTTCACTGAAAGTCAACTGATTCTATTTGATTTTGGCCCGCTAAACGCTAATATTAAACTCTATGACATTATTACTTATTAATATTATTTTAATTTTTAATCATCTTCTCTAAAGTTTGTCTCATTTTATCCTTACAGCAGGAGCATGAGTTAGACAGGACATTATTTTTCAAAGGAGGAAAATAAGTTCCACAGAGATTAAATGACATGCTTCAAATTAAATAATTCACAAATCAGTTCCACGGTAATATAAAGAATGCATTAGTACGATTCGCACAGTAAGTTCCTTCGAATTGGAATTCTGAATTTTTATACCTAAAATTGGAGATGCATTCGTTTATAACACCCATTCTTATCACCTTAACACCTGAGATGATGTCAAGAACTTTTGTTGTTAATATGTAGTTTTTTTCTTATTATCTAAGATTTTATTTTATTTTAGATTTTCCCAAATCATCTCATACAAATTATCTGAAATCTATTTCAAATTCTCTTTATTTTAAATTATCTTTTGCTTATATTTGATATAAACTAATGACTTCATTAAACTTCCAGTTTGTTAAAAAGAATTTAGTGAACTACCTTGCCTGAGGCAATATTGTCTTTCACATATTTTATAAATATAGAGAATTCTTTTTTTAAGTTTTTTAAAAGTTTATTTATTTTTCTAGTAATCTCTGCACCCAACGTGGGGCTACGGTAATGAGGTAGAAGTAATGTCCCCAGTACTTTATGACCTATATCTAACCACCTTTATGCCTCGAATGATTATTACATTTTTGTTGAAAAATGATGACACCAACAGATAAGCAAAAATAAAAGCTCCCTTAATATAATGATAATATTGATAAATTATGACAATAATAGCAGCTAACAGTTATATAGTGCTTACTCTGTATAGACACTATTCTAAACACTTTTAATGATTAATATATTTAAACCTCAAAATAATTCCAGAAGTATACAACAGTAATAGAAGGAGGAGGAGGGGGAGGAGATGTATTTGCATTCCATAGAGAAGAAACTATTGATAAGGAATGCCATTAATCTAGGTAAATGTTTACATATTTCAGTAGATATATGTGTTCTTTGTTTGGGACACGTTTCCCTTACCGTAAATTTCCCTTGAAAGCACACGTATTGATTGGAGTGAAAAATTTCATCAGATGTTTATAAGAAACTCAAACCATGCCTTTTTTTTTTTTTTTTTTTTTTGAGAGAGCATGTGTAAGTGAGGGCAGAGGGGGAGATCATGACCTGAGCTGAAGTTGGATGCTTAACCGACTGAGCCACCCAGGCACAGAGAACCTTAGAGAGAGCCCAACCTGGGGCTCAATCCCATGACCCTGGGATCATGACCTGAGCCAAAATCAAGAGTTGGAGGCTCAACCTAATGAGCTACCCAGGCACCCCGACCCATGTCATTCTTAAAGTATTAGAGAGGAATGGCTTTGCCCTTCTGTGACTACCCTCATGAGAGGCTTTTAGGGATTCTCACTACTTTCTGGTCTGGTATGGGAATGCACAAGTCATAATCAGTTGACCTGATTGTCAAGCATCAATCTAGCTTGCCTCGGAGACATTCATGTCTGTCCTCCTCCTCTACATGAACAGCTGTCCAAATGAGTTCCAGGATAGTCTAAAGCAGAAACTTCAGCTTGAATTGTTTCAGATCATCTCTAAACATTACTGGGTTCTGGCATCTGCAAGCCAGAAGAGATTTCAGGTCTGTCTTACATTTCTGTACCCACAAACCTGAAGTCTTACCCCATGCTCACCACTTCCTACCGTAGTAATTGTCGTACAGGCTTCCTCAGGCTCTAATGAATTTTCCCAGCAAATGCAGGATCATCATGTTGTACATTTAAATTTCCTGCTCTCCATTTGGTGTTCTTTTTCTTATGTTCTTAGGAGAGACCTAATTATCTAAGAATATAGTACACTCATAATTATTCAGGTAATTCCTTCTCTGTCTTCTCGTTGATTTTTTTTTAATTCATCAGATCCTTTAACATAATGGGTTATAATTATTTCTTCAAGTGTCTTTCTTAACAACTAGAATAGGATCTCTTCAAGGCAAGATACCTTTTGAATTGTTATTAGTACTTGGTTCTTATAGCTCCTGGCATAGTTTAACTTCTCCCCAAATATTTGGTTAACCCTTTCATTAATGAATTTATTTAAAAATCATAGAAAATCTACTAGAAATTCAACTACCATGAGTCAGAATATGATTTTATATATTTTGGTGGAACTTTGGAAGTTTTTTGTTTGTTTGTTTGCTTGTTAAATTGTTTTTTAATGTTTATTTGTGAGGGAGAGAGAGAGAGTGAGCATGAGCAGGGGAGGGACAGAAAGAGGGAAACAGAATGTGAAGCAAGCCCCAGGCTCTGAACTGTCAGCACAGAGCACTGAACAGTGCTTGAACTCGTGAACTGGGAGATCATGACCTGAGCCGAAGTTGAACGCCCAACTGACTGAGCAACCCGGGCGTCCCTTGTTTGTTTGCTTGTTAAAACATATTTGTTTCTATTTACTTTTCATGATGGTAATGAGGATTAGATAAAAGAAAACTAAATTATTTTTATTCTATAATAAAAATGTAATATATATTGACTATTTTCAAATTTCTTGTTCTGTTGAAATTTGGTTGCACTTTTAAAATGTTTTTCAATAAAACAATTAGATAACCATGAAACATAGGAAGAGAACAGTCAAAAATGACAGGACTTTAGTGAATTTGAACTACAAAGGCAGTATCTCCCATGCTGACATTATAGTTAAAATTTTGTTTTATGAACATGCTTAGGAAATTTAAAAGTTTTTAACAACTCTAATTATGGACCTATGGAAATATCAAATAACAAAGTCCATCAGCAATATTCCTATATATTTTAATCAATCACTTCTCTTGAATATTTACTCACACCAATATTAAGGCAATATACCTGACTCAAGTCATTGTATCCATTTTAGGAAATAAGAAATTTTGAAAGATAAATTGGCAGGGCATCTGGCTGGATCGGTTTGTAGAGCATGTGAGTCTTGATCTCATGGTCGTCAGTTCAAGCCCCACTTTGAGAATAGAACTTACATTAAAAAAAGAAGGGGTGTGGCGGTTCCTGGGTGGCTCATTCGGTTGAGCTCTGACTCTTGATTTCAGCTCAGGTCATGATCTCATGGCTTGTGAGTTTGAGTCACATGCCAGGCTCTCTGCTGTCAGCACAGAACACTCTTCGGATCCTCTGTCTCCCTCTCTCTACCCTCCCCTGCTCGTGCTCTCTCTCTCTTTCTGAAAAATAAACATTAAAAGAAAATAATTGGATTGTTTGAAATTAGATGTGTTAGACAAGGGAGTGAATAAAAATTAGTTTGCTTTTAAAAATATGCCATGGGGGATCCATCTTTAGATCAGTGCTCTAAACATTATTTGTCCTGTAGATTATTTTCCTGGGTTTTTCAGAAAATCTCTTCTGACGTGATAACTTCACAGCATTGGCCAAGTTCCTTTTGATCAGAGTTTCGTCACTTAACATCTGAATATCTAACCTAAAAAGAAAGACTATATTATGAATGGTTATGAACCTGGCATAACAAAATTGAGTTCAAATATTGGGTTCTGTAGAGGAAAATACTTTATTTTCATATATCTGTTTCTTTATTTATAAAAAAGTATGTTTCCTAATGTCATTTTGAGAATTAATAATGATAGTTAATATTAATTCAGACTTTATCTGATCTCATTTCATTTCATTTCATTTTAACAGTGTTAAAAAAACAAAATTCAACTGAGTAAGTTTTAGACATCTTATTGCTTAAGTCAATGATTCATGAATCAGGAAGCATCTCATCTTGCAGATGGAAAGGAACTCTGAGGAGCTGTACAAAATGAAAGACTTATAGGCAGAAGGGAACAGAAACAAGGAAATTATACTAGCAAAAAGGTGGATTCATTGTGACAAGTTCATGTTCCTTCAGGGGATGTCAGGGGTCTATCAGGCAGACTACCTCAATAGTGCTGATCATCAGATGACTCCTGATTGACTGGTTTAAGACTTCACTTCTGGGAGAGGTCAAAATTCTAATTAAGTCAAGTCTCAGTTTGTTGACATGGGACTTGGCAAAATTAACTCCATTGGGAGCTGTTGTCTTGTTTTTAACAATAATCATATGAAGTTGGTGCTACTATTATACTCATCTTACAGGTGAGGAAACAGTAATTAAAGGTTAAGGCCATATGCCCAAGGTAATGTAGCCAATAAACAGAATGACTAGGATAGGAACATTCGGTCCTAAGTTATTTTAAAAATCAATGAAAATTATCTAGTAAGCCTTACAAAGTAATAATTATTATGGTCACAATCAGTACTGAAACTAGCCCATTAGAATAATTAAATTCAATAAGACAAAGGAATGAATGATCTTTTTTCCTCTACTACTGTTTTCAGTTGAATCATCTTGTCATCTGCCCTTTGACAAGATCTTTGGATAGAAGTGCCTTACTGCTTTATAAGTATTGAAAATAGTTATCCATAAAGGCTGGAGTAGCTTGCTCTGGTGATGCCCAGGCCCTTGCAGGCATCCTCTGTTTAGTGCTCAGGGCTCTGGCTCCCTTTGAGGAAGAAAGCTGCTGGTGGCTGGATCTACAGATGCTGCCACTGCACACACCATTTTCTGGCTGGAAATCTCCTAAGTCCTTGGCTAACAGGCTGAGGGAGATGCTCTGGCGCCCAGCTCCTTCTCCCTGGAGCACCAAGGACTTTCAAATCAGTGCAAAAATACATATGTTCACCAAGGTCCAATAGTTCAGAGCTCAGCCAATGTTTACATCCGATTCTGGTGTAGGTGTTATTGGTCTAACGATTCCATCATGTCGAGAAGTGTCTTTACTGAAGCAACAGATACTAAATGAAAGCCAGAACTGGTCAAGAAGAAAAAGGTAGGGGAGGAGAGAGAGAGAGAGAGAGAGAGAGAGGAGAGGTGAGGACCTCTTATGAAAAGGAGTAGAAGAACAAAATGGAGTGATCCAAATGTTGATGGTATTGGAAAACAGCTAGGTAGAGGTTAATGGTAACAACAAGGTGGTGTCTCACGCCATCAACTGTCTGGACTCAAATTGGGTCAGCCAGAGCTTGAAAGCAAATCTCAGAGGCAAATATAGTTCTTGCTGCTATTGGAGATCCTAGTGCTTGTCCTTGGACTGGTGATTCCTAGTGATTTTGA
Source organism: Leopardus geoffroyi (assembly GCF_018350155.1). Lineage (NCBI taxonomy): Eukaryota > Metazoa > Chordata > Mammalia > Carnivora > Felidae > Leopardus > Leopardus geoffroyi. The sequence goes on along the minus strand of NC_059338.1, from coordinate 23,525,764 downwards.
CTTCAGGTCATTAGAACAGGTGTCATGGTATTCCCATTCCCAAAGCTCTACAATCTGATGTTTGGCCAGGTTGAAGGTTTGGGGCAACAGTTGTAATTGAGCTCTTTGCTTACACTTTCTGAGATGAATTTAGAGTAGACGTGTGTTTGGGTGGACGGGATGCACATTATTAACACTACATATACGCTTCAAGGCAAACAAACAATCTCTGTGGTTTCTGTAGAGGTTGGCACCGAGTGGAATATTGCAGACATGTGAGATATTTCCCTGATAGCAAAATAATGATAATGGCATCTATGGTTTAAGAAGAGGAGAACCAACTGATTCAATTTTGCTGGGTCATTATCATTTGTCACAAGAAACAAGATATCAGACCAAATCATTTGCTATTAGACGAAGAAACAAGCATAAGAACAGTTTCCCACAAATATAGTTTGTGTTATCATTGTGATGGAAGAAGCACATCAAAATTTTCAAGTAGGAATGTATGTAACTTCCAGTGGCCGTTAGATCTTCAACCCATTTGTCTAGCTACATCATTCTTGTCACATTACTGACAGCCCACTAGTTACACTGCAGGGACCGTGTTGAGATTGACAAAGATATCTAATGTCTCTTTGTTGTTTGCCAGAGTAGTAATTATATTGTGTTATCAAAGAAAGTCTCTTTAAGACATTGACTTCATTTCTTATGTAATTCTCACATAAATAAATGTATGGGACAAAATTATAAATTTACATTTATTTTTCATTGTGAAGGAATTTGAGAGCATGTTCATTATTATTTATTTACTTAAACAATTTGTTGGTTCTTTACGTTGTTGTTTGAAATTATAAATTGCTTAAACACATTTATGTTATGAAAACCATTAATGTGTGGTTCTAATCCAATCTGGTTTCAAGAAGATAGATAAGCAGTAGTCTGTCAAATCAGCACATTCCTAGAGACCTGCCTGATTACCACCATATTTATATGTATCATAGAACTACAGTAGATAGAACTTTTCTTCTTTTTTAAAATTTTTTATTAAAAAATGTTTAATATAGTTGACACACAATGTTACATTAGTTTTGGGTGTACAATATAGTGACTCAACAACTCTATACATTATGCTGTGCTCATCACAAATGTAGCTACCATCTGTCACCATACAACACTGTTACAGTTCCATTGACTATATTCATTCCATAATGGGAAGCTCATATGTCCTACTCTCCTTCACCCATTTTGTCCATCCCTCAACACCCTCCCCTCTGACAACCATCAGTTTCTTCTCTGTATTTATTGGTCTGATTCGGGGACAAGCACTTTATTTTATGCATGATTTTGTTAGTGACTATGCACTGAAGGCTCAAAACGTCCGAATCCATTCTATATTTGTTTGCAATTTTTGACTAGAGAATACAGTGTTGTTTTCCTTTCAAATTAAAAGCAAACAGACATTAATATAAAATGAATAAAAAAACATCACATTTTGAGCTAAGTTCACTTGAGGAGGGTCATTGGACCCCATGTATCATTTTGAAAAATAGTCTAGTGTAAATAATATTTTAAACTCACATCCAATTTAAAGTATTCCTCTTCTTTTCTCAAGGCTGACAACAGTATGGGAACCACCTCTAGGTAAGAAGGAATAATTCTGTCCATTTGCGTTATTCCATTTCACTTCCTCTCTCTCTTTCCTTGTCTTCTGCTTATGTTGTTTTGGGGGGAATAGGGCAGAGGAGCAGGCAAAGGAAAAGAGAGGGCAAGGGGAATGCCCCTCCCGCACCACATGTTCTCCCAGGGATTCTTTTGTTTTCATACTCATTTGGCTGAAGTAGGAGGCAGTTGATATGCACAGCAATCTCCACATTCCTTTTAAAAATTACTTGTCTCTATCAAATCTCTCACATTCTCTTATTCTTTCAGGAGTTATGGTGGTACACACAACTTTCTTTTTCTTAATTGCAATCGAAATTCTGAGACAGCAGGAACATTTTAAAATAACATGAAGTTTTAATATTATCAGCAGCAGCAACTTCCTTATAATTTTAATTTTGATCCGATGAAAAGATAATTATATTTTAATACAAAAGCTAAAATTTTGATATGTCTGGGATATTGATAGGTCCATATCACAGGAAGTCATTCCCCTCTTAGGGAAAGGAAAACTGCAAGATCTAAATAATCTAATCTAAATGATAGTATTTTGGCTAAAATCCTTTCCTTTTGTTTAGAGCCAAATAATAATTTGAGAATAACAAATTGTGAATAAGATTTTCAACTAGTTGTTTAAGTCTAAATAATACAGAATCAAAAGGTATGTATTTTCCCCCTTATGTTCATTATTTTGTTTCTTAAATTCCACATATGAGTGAAATCATATGGTATTTGTCTTTCTCTGACTGATTTATTTCACTTAGCATAATACTGTCTAGCCCTATCCATGTCATTGCAAATGGCAAGATTTCAGCCTTTTTGTTGGGTGAGTAATATGTCATTGTATATATATATATATATATATATATATATATATATATATATGTATATAGACAGTATCTTCTTTATCCATTCATCAGTTGATGGACATTTGGCTCTTTCCATAATTTGGCTGTTGTTGAGAAGGTTGCTATAAACATTGGGGTTCATGTATCCCTTTGAATCAGTTTTGACTCATAACTATAAAGAACAAACTAAGAATCTCTGGAGGGGTGGTAGGTTGGGGAGATGGGTTAAATGGGTGATGGGTATTAAGGAGGGCACTTCTCATGAGCACTGGGTATTGTATGTAAGTGATGAGTCACTAAATTCTACATCTGAAACTAATATTACACTGTATGTTAACTAACTGGAATTTAAATAAAAATTTGGAGAAAAAAGATATGTAAATATTTTAGTTCACAATGTATGGCTTGATATATTTAGTCATATGCTTCCACAGTACAAATGGAAATATCTAGATTTTAATCTATCTTTCCCATTTATTCTTATTCAATGACTATAACATATATCTAGAGATATAGATAAAAATATAGATAGATATACACAGATATATATATGCCTTATATATTTTATATATGACATATATAATACATAAGGCTTATATATTATGTATATGTCTGGAAGATGTCTGGAATAGTTGTCAGGTATTTATTTATTTATTTATTTATTTATTTATTTATTTATTTTTTAACGTTTTATTTATTTTTGAGACAGAGAGAGACAGAGCATGAACGGGGGAGGGGCAGAGAGAGAGGGAGACACAGAATCAGAAGCAGGCTCCAGGCTCTGAGCCATCAGCCCAGAGCCTGACGCAGGGCTCGAACTCATGGACCGCGAGATTGTGACCTGAGCCGAAGTCGGACGCCCAACCGACTGAGCCACCCAGGCGCCCCAGTTGTCAGGTATTTAAATGTCATGTGGGACTTACAAGTCTTTGATTTGGGGGAAGTTTCCATATCTTGAAAATTTTCTAGCATCTTTGTCTTTAGGCTTAAATCCAAGTGATGTCCCCAAAGATGTGCCTACAAATTTTAAAGTGCACCTTATGAGACAGTATTTCCCTGCTGAGATTCATTGCACCATAAGTCTACCCTGTCTTCTGTCCTAAAAATGATGGTTGCTTGGTCAGGAAACATGTTACAAGGAAAAAAATTCAGATTTGCATTTCCTTGTTCCTAATAAAAGGTTCAAATATGTTAATTTACCTCAAGTTTTCACCATCAAAACAAAAAGGTTGCCCCTGAATAATATTAAATGCCCCAGATAATCAGTGATTGCTGTGGATCTGATTACATGTTTAGGAGTTTTCACATCTAATCTTTCACTTTCCATGGGTTCAGTTCACTCTAGTTAGAAATTTGGGATTACTTCAAAGTCATGGATGAAACCAATTCAGGTCCTTTCGAAAAGAGACTTAGTGTTCTAAACTACGCTTTCTTTACTTCCCCTCACACCCCTTTCCCCTATATACACACAAAAAGTTTTCACCCCAGAAATAGCTTAAGGCTTCTCTTATTTTCTGAGAAAAGTATGTGACTTTGTTTCTTGTTCCCAAAAAGTAGCAGCATTGTAAGGTGGTGAAACAGATGGGGTTTACAAACACTATATACATATTATTTTTAGTGTAGGAAGAATTTAGAATTACATGAGATTTTCTCTAACTACTTGGTAGGACATTAACAGTTCTTTATAATGTTTTCACCTTTTCAAAGGATACTCAAACCTTTATGATATGATTTTGCTCTAAAAAATCAGAATACTTTTACTATTTCACATAATGGATTTTTATACAAAAGATTCATATTCATAATTTAAGGGTCCTTAATAATAATTTAGAATGATTGAAATTAAACTTATTTTCATAAATTAGAAGATCACAAAATGCAATTTGGAGCATAGGCTATGAATATTTTGCTTAACCTACAGATCAAGATGTTGAGAGATCAAATATAATTTCTTTTTTTTAATATTCATTTTTATTTTTGAGAGAGAATAAGTGAGTGAGAGTGAGTGGGGAATGGGAACAGAGAGAGGGAGATACAGAATCTGAAGCAGGCTCCAGGCTCTGAGCTGTCAGCACAGAACCATGCTCACGAACTGTGAGATCATGATCTGAGCCAAGGTCGGATGCTTAACCAACTGAGCCACCCAGGCGCCCCTCATATATAATTTCTAAAGAGAATTGACTCATTCCAAAAAGATTCCTTTAATAATGGAAATAAAAGGTCATGATTTCATTAAAAGAAAGATAATTGTTTTTGCACAACTAAAAACTAAAATTGATTTAATGTATTTTGTTTACCGTTTGTGATTCTACCAGGAGAGGAATATAATCTATTGTTTCACAGCCATATGCCCACAAATTTATTTTCATGCAAGAAAGGACAGTTATCTTCTAAATAAATGAGATACTTTTTTAACTATTCTAGTCAGCTGGTGAATGATTTCACCTATTCTTAGAGTTCCTCAGTAAGGTTTTATCAGGAGTGAATGGAGACACGGATCCAAATTCAGTTGATGCTCAGAGTAGTTTTCTTTTAAAAAGAAATTGTTTTATATTGTAGCAAGTATTTAACAGTAATGAATATAGCATGTTAGATTTTTATTTAATATGTCAAACTAAAAGTGCCTTAGTAAAATTAGTGAAATTAAATGAAATAATATATCTTAATAATTTTGCCAATTCTAACTTTTAACTGAGTTGCTTGATAAATATTTAATAAACATAATAAAATATAAACATAAATAAAATGAACATAATAAAATAAAATAGCAAAACTGTTTCTGTAATTGCAGATTTTAAAAGTGAAAGTGATTTAAAATCAACCTTACAAAAATAAAAATTATCTCAATACTCCTGAAAATATACAAAAATTTTGAATTTACTGTTGTTTTCCAAAAATAATACATTGCCTTTAAAATGAATTTATAATGTGACAGTCAATACATTTTGATTTGCAAAAAGATAAGATGTTCTCCTTTCTAATTTTTGCTTTCTTGAATTTTATTTAGAATTCCCAAGATAAGTTATTACTAGAGAGGGCAATTTGCTCTCAACCAGTAGGTTTTATTTAATATTTTGCATAACACAATGGCTGAATGTGTAGGAGAGTTTATATGTCTCCTCCACCAGTTAGTAGACATGTAACCTAAGCAAGTGTTTTAAACTTCTGTGTGCTTCAATTTTACCCATGGATATCATGGATATAGATTTTATCAAAGGATATCCAAAATATATCCATCGTCACAATCATAGCTTTCTCATGATTATAAACATGAGACAGTATTTCACCACTAGGCTTGGGTGCCATTTTAAAGAGTGAAATCACCAACAAAAAGCACAAAAATACAGAAAAAAACAAAACAAACAAAAAACCTGGCACTAAGTAGACTGAAGAAAGGATACTTGTTTATAGTATAAGTTGAAACAGGAAGCAGAGGACCTTCTTGTTCATTTGCAGCTAGGAATGTGTGCATAGGGCAACTCCGATTTTTTGCCCCTCTGTGCAAAAAAATGTTCCAGATAACTGTGAAAGCACTGCGAGTATTGATCTGATTTTACAAGTAAATTTTTGCGAGTAGATGAATGTACATATGGGTAAGGAGTGAACAGTCTGAATCGATTGTTAACTCCATAGGAACAAGTAGGATTAAGGTCAATCTGTACATAGGTCTAAGTGACCCTAAATTAAACAAAAATAACCTTGAATGAGCATTCCTTCTAATACTATTCCATCTGGTGTTTACTCTTCGTAGTTTTCCAGTTGATGACAGCAAGTCTTGACTCAGATTTAGTTCTCTACAGGGTCCACTACTCTGGCGGCAAAGCTCACTGAAACAATATTACTTTTATGTCTTTTAACTGAAATTACAACCAAGAACATATATGGCCGCCAATTGGTTTAGAAACCGTAATCGTGGAGGGAGGGCTTACTAGAGGACCTTTAGCTATTATAAATTGGGCAAACTTCCTGTGAGGCTTTGCACAAGTTAACTTAATGTTCTTATTGCCTCCTCATCAGAACACTTTGGACTCATTTCCGGTTCAGCATAATCAGACCTGTAAGAGTGTATAATCTACACCTGCAGGAACGGGATATTACTGTAACAAAAACAATCAGTTTTCTTGCTTTATTCATTTCTTAGTAAGGAATCTTCCTGTTTTCTTCATTTATTTTGATGAAAAAAGTCAGGTTTTTCAAAATAAGACAGCATTAAATATTTGTAGTTGAAAAAATAGTTAAGCTTCAACAAAAATAGTTGATTTTGGGCTTGGTAATTAGAGTTTAGATACAAAATCAAATGCATGATATAATCCATGAAAGAAAAATTGGTAAGTTGAAATTTTGAAAAACTGTTAAGAGAAAGAAAAGACACAGACCAGGCAGAAATATTTGCAGAACACCCATCTGATAAATTTCAACAATAATGAAACAAGTGAAATTTAAAATGAACAAGGGGATTTTTTTTTAACTGAGTTCAAATAAATGTTAAAAGATCCTTTTCAAAAAGCCTTTTTTTAAAGTTTATTTATTTATTTTGAGACAGAGAGACAGAGACAGAGCATATGAGCAGGGTAAGAGCAGAGACAGAGGGAGAGAGAGAGAATCCCAAGCAGGCTCCACACTGCCAGTGCACAGTCCAATGTGGGGCTCGAACCATGAACTTTGAGATCATGACCTGAGTCGAAGTCAAAAGCCAGATGCTTATCTGACTGAGTCACCCAGGTGTCCCAAAGAACCTTTTTGAAATGTGTGGCTATGACTGCCTTGTCATCCTCCTCGCTTTTTTTTTTTTTATCCTGATAACATGGTGAATTATTTTGATTACTTTTCAAATGTTAAATAAGCCTTGAATAAACTTCACTTGGTCTTGAGGAATTACTGTATATGTTTTCAATTTCTATTTGATAATATTTTGTTAAGATTTTTTAATATAATTCATGAAGTAATTTGGCTTCACTCCTCTCAACGCAGTTTTGTCTGGTGTTAGTATCAAGGTAAAACTAACTTCCTAAAATGGAGAATGATTCCTCGTTTTCCGCTTTTTGAAATGATTGTGTATAAATAGAGTACTTCATATTTAAACACTTGGTGTGATTTTCCAATAAAAGAATCTGAAACTGGAAATTTATTTGGCAAGTTTGAAAATTACAAATTCAACTTCCTTAATAGTTGTAGAACTATTCAAATGATCTCTTTTATTGGGTAAGTTATGGCAGTTAGTGTTTTGGAAGACTTAGTCAAATATGTTGCTAAATATGTGTGCATATAGCATTTTCATAGTACTCCTTTATTATCCTTCTGATGCCTGTGGTTTCATAGTGATGTCTCTTGTTCCATTCCTGCTAACTTGTGTCTTCTCTTTTTTGATTTGTCAATACTATTAGAGGTTTGTCAATTGTATTGATCTTTTCAGCTTTGTTTCACTGATTTGCTCTGTCATTTTATTTTCAATTTCATTGATTTCTGCGTTAATATTTATTAGTTCCTTCCATTTGCTATTTTGGGATTTTTCTCCTCTTTTACTAGGTTCTTGAAGTAGAAAGCTAGAGGATTGGCTTGAGCGACCTTAAGGGTCCAAGAGGTTTTTGAAACAGCCCATTGCAAGATACAAACAATGATTAATGATTATAACAATCATATTCTATCAGCCAAGTGCCATTTGGCACTATGCCACTATCCTGCAGGACATCTCTGGGCTCACATTTCCTAGTCAGCTGTTCCCTAAAATGAATCCTTTCAACTCAAGATCCTAACACAAAGGGATTCCAGAAACCACTATAAGGGAAAGTGGCTCCCAAAGCCCCGCCATTCTTGTCAGTGTGGGGAGGGGGAAGGGGGATTGAAATTCCATAGGACAAGGTGAATTTCCAAACTTGGTAAGAGAAAAGTAAATGTAACCCCAAGGTCCCAGGTAGGTCTTCTGGGTCTGAGGCAGGGGTCTGGGGACAAGAGAGGCAAAATGGCAGTGGCTGGGAACAGGTTTCTCTTTTCTACTTCTTTCTCCTTCTGTCCTTGAGGGCCAGGCGGATGGCATTGCTGTTGGTCATGTCATGGTAAACCAGCAAGGTGGGCTCGAGCCCCATCCCGCATTGGGCTCTTTGCTGACAGTGCAGAGCCTGTTTGGGATTCTCTCTCTTCCTCTCCCAGCCCCTCCCCCACTTTCTCTTTCTCTCAAAATAAATAATTAAACATTTAAAATAATAATAAAATGATTATTACCATAGCTGGATTAACATAAACATATTCATAATTGTTTTCTATTTATTGACAGAGGCTTCTTTTTCTTTCTTATCTGGTTTTAACTGAGCATTTTATATGATCCCATTTTACTTTTTTATGTATCATGACAGTTCTTTTAGCATTTACAATGTTCATTTTTTACTGATCTAAGTCCTCCTTCAAATAATTTATTATTTCATGTTTAGTATAGATCTATACTTATAAATATATATGTTAGTATATCATTAGTAGTATATATAATAGTATATTTCACATCTGTATATTATTAATATGCATCTATATATAAGTAGAGTAAATAATATATAAATATATTATAACAGAATGTTTCCAATTCCTCCCTCCCAACCTTTGTGTCATTGTTGTTATTTATTATACTTTCCAGTCCTATAAATCAATTGTTGCTATTTGTGATTTAAACAAACATTGTATTCAGTTGAATACATACTTATATTTAACAGGATTGTTGTGCTATCTAAGTTTTGGAATTGGTCCTTCAAAGTGCTTTTGAATTTTATTTTGATAGATACTTGGGGGTGTTATCGATCTGTGATCACTCCCATGATTTTTAATGATTTTATTTATCTCCTAAACTTTGAACCATTTGAGCGGTTGATACTGGTACTCTCTCCCATCATTTCTCCAGGGAATACATTTACTTAACTATTGAGTGAATTGATTGATGATCATTGCCATAAGGGACCCAAGCATGACGATTTATTAACAATATGCTGAGTTCTTAGTCTTCACTGCAGCATAACAAATTATAATTCATAATGAACCATCTTCCTAAGGACTTTAGGCCTGAGGATTATCCATTTCCCCTGCATATTCTAATGATCAGTCAATCATGGTCATTCTGCAGGCTGAGCATCATAGGAGAAAATGGAGAATGCACATTCTGGCTGCCATGTCCTCTACACCTATTTTATAGTAGGTCCACCTGCTAAGCTTTTGTAAATCAAGATTAAATTTGAGAGATGAGAGTTGTATATAATTTGTAAAATCACAGATACATAATTGTATATTTAATTATGTAACATGTAAGTGACATTGCAAATAACCTCAGTTTTATCTTCAAAGTATTTATTTTCATGTTTAAAAGGAGCTAATTATTTGAGAGAAATGATAACAAAAGTTAATTTCATGATTGAAGAAACTATCATAGATGTGGTATTTCCTCTAATTTTGCAGGAAACCAGCTTGCCTATTTTCCATTCCCTTTAGGCAATGAGGATCTCATTATTGAGACCACCTACAGATGGTATGATTGAAATTTTGAATCTGTGCATAATCACCTCATCATTTTGATCTTTTGATGCAAATCTCTAGATAATCATGGACATTACACAAAAATAAAACTTAGAGAGTTCAATTTTAGCCCTAAATTGCTCATATTTCAAATTTGCCCTATATAAATCTGAAATATTACTAGTAGGCCTAACTTCTATCAAGTATTTAAAAAACTGCTCTCTAAAGTTTCTGTGATTGACAACTTATTTTATTTTATGCATTCCATGAAGTTAGAGCATCAAGTATAATCATGCTTGGAAAATTTTTGTTTTAAATAATGTGTTATACGTTTGATTGATATAAAGTCTCAACATTTTACAGCTCATATTACCCTGTATTGTTTTGTCAAGAAGTTTGAAAATTAGTGTTTCTTCTTTACCTTCAGTTTTATATTGAAAAAATTAGTTTTATATTAAAAGAATTGAATAGCACTTGTTAACATGCCAAAATATTATTTCAAATGAGGAAAATCTTTAAATATTGAAGGGTCCCATAGCTTACTCTTCCCATTTGTTGTAATTTTATTTAATTATTACAAGTAGACTTATGAAATTTTATATTTTTAAAAATGTTTTAAATTACTAGTAAAACACCATCAACCAGTATTATTTTATAAAACATTTTTAAAATTGTCAACTAATATACTAAAGAATATTGTGTGCATGAAAGCTACATTATAACCTTAATTATATTTCAGTTAAGACCCAGCATTATTTACTATAATAAAGTCTATATTATTCACCCAACATAATCAGCACCTTTTATTATAATTACTGAGATAAAATAATTAACTAAATTTAATTAGTGCCAAAATAACACATAAAAGTCAAATATGTGATTTAATTTACCTTACACTCTATTGGAATATAAAATGTAATTTGTTGCTTTTTAAAGACTGCATTTTTAAAGCAATTTTGGCTTACAATAAAATTAAGAAGAAGACATGGAGATTTCCCATATACCCCCAAGCCATAGGCATGCAGAACCTTCCACATTATCGACATCAAATGGTACATTTTTAACCAAGGATAAACCGACATTGACACGTCATAATTATCCAAAGTCCAATGATTTACCTTAGAATTCACTCTTAGTATTGTATATTCAGTGTTTTGGAACAAATGTATAATGACATATACCCATCATTATAATGACATACAGAGTATTTTCGCTGCCCTAAATATCCTCTGTGCTCTGCCTGTTCATCTCTCTTCCCCATTTGCTGTTACCTAAAATGGCCACTGATCTTTTCATTTTCTCCATAGTTGTACCTTTTCCAGAATGTAATTGGAGTCATATGGTATGTACCCATCTCAGATGGACTTCTTTCACTGAGTATTATGCATTTAAGATTCATCCGTGTGTTTGTATGACTTGACAGCTTATTTCTTTTTAGTACTGATTAATATTGCTTTGTCTAGATGTATCACAGTTTATTTATTCATTCACCTAATGAAGGACTTCATGGTTACTTCCAAATTTGGGAAACTATACATAAAGCTACTATAAACAACCATGTGCAGATTTTTATGTAGACACGTTTTCAACTGCTTTGGATAAATACCAATGGGCACAGTTGCTGGTTCATATATTGGCTACACCATTTTGCATTTCCAATCACTATTGCTTCAAATATTTTTCCTGTTCCTCTTTCTCTTTCTTCTCTTTCTGGTGTTTATGTGTATGTTACACCTTTTGTAGTTATTCTACAGGTTTTGGACCTTCCAATCTGTTATTTTCCATAAGCATTCTCTTTGTTTTTCAGTTTTTGTACTTTCTATTGAGGATTCTATCCTCTGGCTCAGAGATTCTTTCCTCACCTGTGTCCAATCTACTAGTAAGCCCATTGGAAGCATTCTTTTTTTTTTTTTAAGAGCTTTCTTTTTTTTTTTTTTTTTTCAACGTTTATCTATTTTTGGGACAGAGAGAGACAGAGCATGAACGGGGGAGGGGCAGAGAGAGAGGGAGACACAGAATCTGAAACAGGCTCCAGGCTCCGAGCCATCAGCCCAGAGCCCGACGCGGGGCTCGAACTCACGGACCGCGAGATCGTGACCTGGCTGAAGTCGGACGCTTAACCGACTGTGCCACCCAGGCTCCCCTGGAAGCATTCTTTATTTCTGTTTTTTTCTTTTCTTTTTTTAATCTCTAGAATTTTGTTTTATTCTTTCTTAGTATTCCCCACTCTCTGCTTACTATGCCATTCTGTTCTTGTATGCTGCCTACTTTATCCATTAGAGCCCTCAGTATATCAGTCATAGTTGTTTTAAATTCCCAGTCCGATGATGCTGCCATGTCTTATTCTGATGCTTGCTCTTTCTCTTCAAATTGTGGTTTTTCCCTTTTGGTATGCTTTGTAATTTTTTCTTGCTAACTGGGCATGATGTACAGAGTAAAAGGAACTGCTATAGACTTTTCGTAACGTGATGATAAGGTACGAAAGGAGAGGAATCATTCTACAGTTCTATAATTAGATCCCAGTTTTTAGTGAGCCTATGCCTATGGACTATGAATTTCACAAGCGTTTTTCTGTGTTCCCCCGCCTCCCTTCTTAGTTGGGTCAGAGTGGATAGAGAAGGCTAAAATTGGATATTTCTCTTCCCCATGCAGAAACCTTGAGCCAGCTGGAGTTGGTTGTTTCCTTTCCCCAGATCAGTTAAGCTCTGACAATAATACTTTAGCAGATTAGGCTTTAGTTAACTAGTTTCCTCTGAGGGCAGGCCTTGCTAAGAACAAAATGCTCTGGTGTAGTTCAAAATGGTTCCCTTTCCTAAGGCTCTGCCAGAAGCCTGAGGGGATGATTATCTGACATTTACTGTGGGAACCTGGTAGACCTCCTGGAGTTAAATTTCACAATACTCTGAAGATTCCCCTTGGCTGGGTCCCCCCTGGAGTTTTCAACTCTCAGACTTGTCCTCACTGAGCCTCCGACAAATCATCACTACAATGTAGGTGTTTCTACCCTGTCACTGGATCCTGCAGGGGATCGGCTCCCAAGTCTCTGCTCCGGGAAGCTGTGCCTGCAGGAGTTGCCTGTCCTTTCTGTTTTGGTAGCCTCAGGTTTTCCTGCACCCTACTCTTTCTTATGGATAGAAGAAGAGTTGTTGATTTTTCAATCTGTTTAGTTTTTTCACTTGCTGTTGGGATGCGGTGACCACTTCCAAATCTCTTATATGGAGAAGCAGAAAACCAGAAGTCCATTTGTTGTTTTTAAGAGAAAAAAAATTCTATACAACTTAAAAAAATATATATTCCATGAGTGCTATGATTCAAATAGGCTTTGGGAAAATGTATTTTGCTTAATTGATTATAGAAAAGTACCTGGGGAAAAAAGTTTTCTTTCCCTAAATTGCAAACTCAAGATACGTGTATACATTAACATAGAATTAAATGTAATGCTTGATACAAGTTTGCAAGAATAATAATGAATGAAAATTTGCTTTTAGTAGGACAGATTGTGAATTTTGTTTGTGAACTTCCAAGCAGAGCCAAAATGGAAGAGGAAACATAGCCAAAATGGAAGAGGAAAAATGGGATTGAGGATAATATTTCTTGGGATGTATTACACCCTGTTGGACTATAAATCAGACCCTCTTTGTGCATTAGTTAATTTAATATAAAATCAACTTGATAGCTAAATGCTGCTACTTGAATTATAGGCTATTGAAGTAAAGGCATGCTAAATTCACAGTTTATGAAGTACTAAGTGAAATAGGATGTCATCCCAGATGGTCTGATTTGAAGATGGGAGCTTTGTAATAAATAAACATATTTATTGGAAGTGTTCCTAATAATTACTTTGCAAAATAAGCATTTTTAAATGTTGCTTCAGAAGATGTCAAACTTGAATAAAGGCAGGTGGCTATTAGTATCATTGTGTGTAAAATTAAATATATTTTTTGATGTCCAAGCGTTTCTTAAAATATGTCCACTTTCTTGTCCTCTAGCAAGGATCTAACTCTCTATTTCTTTTATTCTCTCAATATGTTGTATGTACATAGTTTCAGTTCCATATTCTTGAGCAAATATAAGAGTAGACCAAAATTGTCTTCTGTGTCTATATTTAATCTAGTAGATCATTGCTTGAATTTTTTCTTTTTTTCTTTATTTATTTGGAGAGAGAGAGACTGAGGCAGAGAATGTGTATGCACAGGAGATGGGGGGAGGCAGGGAAAGAGGGAGAGAGAAATCCCACGCAGGGTCTGTACTGTCAGAGTGCAGAAACCAACGCTGCCAGTGCAGAGAAAGTGACACGTGCTCCAATTCACCAAGGGTGAGATCATGAGCTGAGCTGAAACCAAGAGTCAGACCCTTAACCAACTGAGCCACCCAGGCACCCCAATCACTGCTTGAATTTTTATAACTATACATCATAGATTGTATATGTCTCTCAGTTCAGTGTTTTGGGCTAATGTTTACACGGAAACATTTATATTTTACTTTAAAATATAAATAAAATATTAAATGCATGTGTAGGAAAAATCTAGAATTGTATTCCAAATTCAGTTGATAGCAACCAGTAATTGTATGTAGCTATTTGAAGAATTCACTGTATATCTAGAAAGGTTTGTCTGTCTTGGATATTGTTGGCTTTAAGAGAGGCATCCCAATGTTGTACTCAGTGTAATGATGTTCTGCAACCCCATGCCTGTTCAGAATGCATTTCCACATTGCCTTGCATATTTAATCCATACTTTTGTTAATGTGTACAGTGAATATCCAAAGATTCAAAAATGTGCTGAATATATTTGTAGACAAGAGAGCAAAGTGAAAGAGAAATATTTTCCTAAACATACAAGGCAATTGTTTAACGGCTAATGACATTTTGGTGGTCAGGCAACTGTGGTTTAAGCATTTTGTATCAAAATATCTAACACCATAGATTGTTTTGTATTTGTATGCATGTGTATATGTGTGTTTTGCTATTTTAAGTATATTTTCAGAAAATAGATTGGAGATATGTTGTCAATGCATAAATTACCTACTGAGAAATAGTATTTCAATTAGTATTTATATCCAAAATCTAAATTTTCAGAAACAAGTTGCTGGTGTTCAGCAGGAAATACCTTCTATGTTATTTTTTGAATCCCAGTGGCCTAGTATCTTTCTTTCTAGTTTTTTACATATTTCTTTTTCAGACTAATTCATGAAATATATAGTTGTTCCCAATATACCTTGACACTAAGTTAATAAGTTGATAATTTGGCAATTTTATTCTTTTTAATATTATATTTTGATACTTTTGTACTTATGCCCTATAAAATTTTAGGGCAAAATGTGTAAATGTGTAAATCTTAATTGCCTTATTTTTTTATTTCTTCATATTTTTATTTACATATGGATATTAAACAAATATTTTATTTCATTGTAATAAAATTGCCAAGAATTTAAGACACCTTCCAAAAACTGATACATAAAGGTGTTAAATTAATATTTGTAGGAAAATGATCTTCAGAGTCTTAGTGGCTTTTATTTTTTGTATGTGTATATGAGTATGTTGCAACTTTTACTGTATAGACAGACATTATACCATGATATTTGGAAGATGACTGTAGAATATTTATTTTATTTTTGTCCTGAAAATTATTAGGTAATTTTTTACAAAGCCAAAAATATTAATAGGGTATATACTCTTGAAAATGATTAAATTCCCAGTCAGTTCATGGGATTGAAAAAGTCATAAAATATATTCAATTGCTTTTTTTAATTCTCTATATAAACATTGTGTAGGATAACTTTGGGAAATATTGTTTGTATATATGCAGAAAACTTCCTATTACTATTAGGAAAAATCTGACAAGATGTATTAAGAAAAGACTACATATGTATACACTCTCCCTCCGTCAAACACACACACACACACACACACACACACACACACACACACTCACACACACACACATACAAACACACACAGCATTTCAGTGTTAAATCTAATACATTCTCAGTTTGATTTCATTGTCATACATTTTGCTTTAATGAATTCTCATCACATTTGAGGCTCCTTTCTGACCCCACATTTGTATAAGTTTACTATTTGAACTGCTATTAGCTTTTTTTCTTATAACTATTATGATTAGAATGGTTGAGAATAAGTAAATATTAGTGCTATAATTAATAATGCTTCACTGCAAATTATTTTGATATAAACAGGATTTTTCATTATTTTTATTATAGCATTATTATTGGGGCATTATTTTATGTTATCTATTATAATTCTAATATAAGTTCTGATGACATTGCTTCATTTTGTATCTTATATGGTTTTCCTATTGTCCAAATTTTGTTGAGTTGATACAGATGAAAAAAAGAAATGAAAAAAAATTGTAACAGAAAAAACATGAAGTTTTATTGCTCAAAAAAAGACAATACTTCTATTTTAAGATCATTGGATTATGGATAAATTGTTAAGTGTCAACAGAAAAGGAATTTCAAAAGTCAAAAGTTGCTATTCTCAGATATCTGTTGTTAGGTGCATATATATTTATAATTGTTATATCTCTTTGATGGATGAACTGACACTTTTATCATCTATAATGTCCTTCTTTGTCTCTTGTACCAGTTTGTGACTTAAAAGTCTATTTCTTATGTTGTTAGTATAGCTGGCCCAGTTCTCTCCCAGTTACTATTTGCATGGCATATCTTTTCCCTTCCTTTCATTCTCAACTATTTCAGTTTGGATTAATTTTCCTATGAGTAAGGATTTTTTTTTTGCCTGCTTTATAGTTGTTTCTTGAAATTTGGACATTTGGAATATTATAATGTATTAATTTTAGAAGTCAGATTCTTCTTCCACCTCAGTATTTGTGGTTGTGGTTGCTTTCTTTGCCTTCTAATTGGTTGTTTGTTTGGTAACTTTTCTAAACTATATTTGCAAAGACTGTATTATTTGTTATGTGTGGTCTCTGAAGTCACTGTTCCATTATCTTTGGTTAGCTGTTGAAAGATTTACTTGAATTCTTGAAGCCAAAAACAAAAACTCTTTTAGTCTTTGCACATTGGATATGTGCCATAACACTCTTTTAACACTGAGATAGGCTGTTTACCATCCTGCCTTAGTCTTTATTTCCAGCTTGTACAGAGCCCAAAGATGGGTCTGAGGTGAAAGCTTAGGATCTTCTCGGGTCTTTTCTGAACACACATTCTGCTTTGGGCATATACATAACGTTCTATATTCCCCAATATACATGTGAGATTTTCAATGCTATAACTCTTCAAAGACTCTTCATAGATTTTCTTCTCAGGCTGTTGGCATAGCTATCATTGTTTCTCAAATTTCAATCATTTGCTCCACACAGGAGTGGGTTCTTCAATTGTCTTTCAGAATTTCCAAGGAATGTACTCTGTGTAGCCACTTTTCTGCCCTAAGAGAATTCTGAATCAGGTGAAACAAAAGCAAGTGCTTTCGTCAGTCCTTCAGGTGGCCACTATACAACTTGAAATAGATGAACACAATTCTTTGAGAACAAAATCTGTTTGCTTCTTTTCTGAGGGACCAGTGTACCAGGAACATGGGTTACCATGTTTAAGATACTGCTGATCTAGAGAAGAAGGGAGGTAAAACAAAGGCAGGCAAAAATACTTTAAAGCTCTCCAACTATTTTTAAGTTGTTTTCTTGCTTCACTGTTTATTTGGTCTTTATAAACCTTTGACTCTTTGCCAGAATTCCAAAATTTAATTCTCACAATTTTTGCACACTTTTACTATGTTTGTAAAGGGACAGCTCCTTGGAGCTAAATACTCCACCATTTTCACTGAGATTTATATGCAAGCTACTAGCATATGAAATTTTTTACTATTTGAAAGAAAGGCCAATAAATTTTTTAATACCTCTGTGGAATCTGTGTGTGTCTGTTATTACATTTTTTAGTCTTCATCACTTTCTAATATATTTCTATAAAAATATTTTAACTAGACATATTTCATTAAGGTAACTACATCATTCAAAGAAAAATAAATGAAAGGTCAAATCTAAATTGATTCTGGAAAAATATAAGATGTTTACAATCTCCTGTTTTCACTTAGGTGTGGGTTTGTTCAACATAAAACAAAATTTTCATAAATGCTACCTTAGTTTCACATTCTATACCAAAGTCTTAGATGATTAAGTAGAGGCAAGTGTAAGAAAGTAATATATTGAGGCACGTTGGTGGCTCAGTTGGTTAAGCATCAAACTCTTGGTTTCAGATCAGGCCAAAATCTCAGGGCTTATGAGATAGAGTCCTATATCAAGGGGCTCTGCAGAGCCTGCTTGGAATTATCTCTCTCCCTCCCCTTTTGCCCCTCCCCCACTTGTGCTCTCTTGTGCTCTCTCTCTCAAAATAAAAAATAAGCTAAAAAGAAAAGAAAGATATTTATTTAACATCTAAGGAATTCAATAATTTGGAATGTGAAGTCTCAGTTTTGTTTTCTTTTTTTTTTTTTTTTTTTTTTAAATTTTTTTCCAACATTTATTCATTTTTGGGACACAGAGAGACAGAGCATGAACGGGGGAGGGGCAGAGAGAGAGGGAGTCACAGAATTGGAAACAGGCTCCAGGCTCTGAGCCATCAGCCCAGAGCCCGACGCGGGGCTCGAACTCACGGACCGCGAGATCGTGACCTGGCTGAAGTCGGACGCCCAACCGACTGCGCCACCCAGGCGCCCCTCAGTTTTGTTTTCTAATCTATCTCTTCAGGCTTATCTCCAAGGCACCCCAACAAGTTGCTTGCAAGTTTGTCCCCACACTCTAAAGCCAAATTTGACGGATACAGAATTGAGTAACATAGGTCTCTATCATTAAGGAAATTCAAATGTAGTAGGGGAAAATAAGATACATAAAGGGATTTATTTCCAGTTTGGTACACTGAGCAACGTAGATATATATCCAGGATTCTACAGGAGCACAGATCAGCACTTGACACAACCTGGTGTTTAAAGCATTGCTACTTAATACATTACTTGAAAGGTGAATCTTGAATTATTGGAAGGTTGTTACAGGTAGAGAGCAGCATGAGAAAAGGCACAGAGACCCAAAATAGGATTAAATTTGTCAGAAAAGAAACTATTGCTAGAGAAAATCAAAAGTGCACCATTGCTGATGGTTATGAAGAGAAATAACAGGGATGCCACTGAAGCAAAGTTGTATTTATGTCAATATCACTGATTGTCAGGGGGCAATAAAGACTTCAGTGATTCTTTACATCTTCCTGAATTAACTTTGTTTATCTGTTACTTGAGGTGAAAACTCAGAATGGTAGTTATTAGAGAAGTGTGAACTGAGATGTAAAGGTCATTACCTACTTTAATTTTACCACAATATGTTCACTAGAGTTATGCATAAAGATCACTTTCTCAGTCAAGATTTTGCTCGAAAACTACTGCAATTATGTGTCTGAGGAGCCATAACTGAGTGGCAGCTTTGGACAATGACACAAACAGTGTATAAACCCATTAGTATGTGTTAACTGTGTGTGTGATTCTGTCTTCCTTTCAACTAATTTAAGAAAACAAATTTCCTTTTTTATTTTAGGATTTTTATTTTGAGATCCTTGATATAACCTCACCCAATTGTTTACATAAATTTTTGAAGATAATTCAGACTAAATTATAGTATTAAATGATTGAATATAAGAGCAAGGTAAGATATATCATGAGAAGAAAATTTTTATTAACATTTCTTACAATAACTCGTAACTTAAAAAAATCTTTGTCTCTGAATTATTTCTGGTGATTTTTATTCTATATATTACAGATATTTTTATGTCCTGAGGTATACATTTGGATATAAAAAAGTACACGGCTCTCTCTTTCATCAAAAGTAATTGAATTTTGACTCCAAAATCCTTTGTGTCAAAATTAGAGAGCATACAATGGATAAACAATTTCTATAGTTCTTTATCAGTATTGAGGATCATTCTTACATTACACATTAAGACAGATTAAAAACAAAATCTAACTGTAATATTAGGACTATGTCCACATTATTTTTGTAAAATCTTTTTGGGGAAAAATATAGAATGCATTCTAAACTATGATCATGCCATCAGTAGCCATTATCTTAGTGCTAGGGGCAATTTCTTAGGGTATATTTTCTGTCTTTATATTTTATTCTACTGTCTTCTTCAATACTCAATATATTCTCAACCCAATCCTCAGCTCTTAGCAGTTCTCCAGTTTTCATCTAATCCTGACTTTTTCTGCTTTTCACCTCAATCTTATCTTCTTTAGCTTTTCACAGTTATCCGTGGGCATCTGTATCTTCCTCTTATTATATACCATAGATAGCATTTCACAAATATCAATACTATGAATTTGAACATTTGATATTTTCAATCTGTCACACTTTTATGTACTAGCATGTGTTCTCAAGTTGTTTCCTGCTATATCTGTTCTAAAGTTGTTAAGTTCTGAATCAGTTAGGATTATTTTAACTAAATGAAACAGAAAACAACAAGAATTATCTTAATGGCAGTATATTTTGTCTCACAAAAGAGAAAATCTAGAGTGATGACTGGCTGTACAGCTGGTCAATGTTACAGCTAAGTGACATGTTGAGGGATCCCATTTCTTCCTATCATTTCATTCTGCCACCTACAGCACTGGCTTATTGTGAACTCTCATTCCCTTCCTAATTATAGGATATTTATGAGACTCAAACAGGAAAAACTTTCTCATTCACAGTTTTTAAGGCTATCTATTTATCTTAGTCCATTCAAACCGCTATAAAAAAATCTCATAAACTGGGTGGGTTATAAACAACAGAAATTTATTTCTCACAGCTCTGAAGGCTGGAAAGTTCAAGATCAAGACTCTGGCATATCTAGTGTCTGGTGAAAGCCCACTTCCTGGCTAATACATGGCACCTACCTGCTGTATCTTTACATGGTAGAAGGAGAAAGCAACTTTCCAGGCCTATTTTATAAATGCAATCACCTTCCAAAGGCCCATCTCCTCATACTATCACCTTGGGAGTTAGCATTTTAACATATAAACTTGGGGGAGACACAAACATCAGGCAGTAGCAGTATTGATTCTTATGGTATCAAGAAAAGCTTGATCTTATGTACCAGGTTGGATTCTGTGTCGATTTCTGGACCAGTCTCTACTGACAGAGGAATGAAATTAGAGAATAACATTAGGCCTATATTTTCCACAAAACAGAAAATTAATTAATTAATTAATTAAATAAAGCAAAACAACAGCAGCCAACAAACAAAAACCTATCAAGGGATATCAGATAACCAAAACTGACTTCTAATCATGAAGGTCCAACCAGAAAAGGGGAATGCTAAATTAAATTTTACAATAAATTAGAATGCTTTAAATTTAAGAAACCAACAACAGTATTTACTTCCATTGCCTTAAAGACCAGAGCTGGTCAAAGTGATAGTAAAGATGTCTTAAAGTTTAATATTTCCTAAAATCTGAGATATAAAATTACCAAGATAGAACGACTTAATCTTTCCAGTTCAGCATAATATCAATGGCAAAAACTTTTGTGGAAATTAGAAAATTATGCAACTTTTAAAAATGTGATGATAATTATGTTGGATTATAGAATGCTCTTAATTTATATTGCAGCCGAATCTATATTGCAGGAGATTGGAGAAGACATAATGTCTTCTCCCTGTCTATAGCAGTATACAAATCAAATTTGGAAGAGAAGTTACCTTTCCAGAATGTGATAGAACTAGCTTGAGACTATTTCTTGGCTAAAAATAAAAGAAAGTTGACAAAAGAGAATACCAAAAAAAAAAAAAAAAAAAAAAAAGCAAAGCAAAGACAATAATTTAATAGTCTTATTTGAATATGTACTTGTATAATGCCTAGTAATCATATTATATTTTTAAATTAATTTTTTTTTGACAGAGAGAGAGAGAGCATGTGCACATACAAATAGGGGAGGGGCAGAGAGAGAGAGAGGGAGAGAGAATCTCAAGCAGGCTCCACGCTGTTAGCACAGAGTCTCATGAGGGTCTCAATCTCAAGAACCATATGATCATGACCTGAGCCTAAATCAAGAGCCAGTTAACCAGCTGAGCCACTCAGGCACCCAATCATATTATCTTAATGATTATTTACAAATTGAAGATCTTTATTTTTCCTTACCTGATCTTTATTAGGAAATGATGTTGTATCAGCCTGTTGTATCAGTTGGACAATGGTGGTATTTGATGATGAAGCAGCTTAAGCATTCTGGATGCGGACAGAAAATAACTGAGAAAGAGCTGAAACAGACTATGTCAAAATAATAGTTGGGGGTTCCAGAGTGCTGAATAACTGTACTTAAAAACTCAAATTTGGGGGCACCTTGGTGGTTCAGTCAGTTAAGCAGCTGACACTTGCTCAGGTCATGATCTCACAGCCCCTGAGTTCCAGCACACATAGGGCTCTATGCTGACATCTCAGAGCCTGGAGCCTGCTTTGCATTCTGTGTCTCCCTCTCTCTGCCCCTCCCCTGCTTGTGCTCTGCCCCTCGGCAGAGAGAGAGGGAGACACAGAATGCAAAGCAGGCTCCAGGCTCCCAGCTGGAGAGCCCAATGTGGGGTTTGAACTCACGAGCTGTGAGATCATGACCTGAGCTGAAGTCAGACGCTTAACTGACTGAGCTGCCCAGGTGCCCCAACATTAAAAAAAATCTTTAAAAAAAAACCTCAAGGGGCGCCTGGGTGGCGCAGTCGGTTAAGCGTCCGACTTCAGCCAGGTCACGATCTCGCTGTCTGTGAGTTCGAGCCCCGCATCAGGCTCTGGGCTGATGGCTCAGAGCCTGGAGCCTGTTTCAGATTCTGTGTCTCCCTCTCTCTCTGACCCTCCCCCGTTCATGCTCTGTCTCTCTCTGTCCCAAAAATAAATAAACGTTGAAAAAAAAAAAATTAAAAAAAAAAAACAAAACCTCAAGGGGCACCTGGGTGGCTCAGTCAGTTGAGCGTCCGACTTCAGCTCAGGTCATGATCTCACAGTCTGTGTGTTTGAGCCCTGCATCAGGCCCTGTGCCGACAGCTCAGAGCCTGAAGCCTGCTTGGGATTCTGTGTCTCCCTCTCTCTCTGCCCCTCCCTTGCTCATGCTCTGTCTCTCTCTCTGTCTCAAAAATAAATAAAAACATTAAAAAATAAATTAAAAAAAAACCACTCAAATTTGATAAATGTAGCTATTATGGTCATATGTTAAGTGATACTGAAAATATCATTGAACTAATCTCTTTAGTTTGATTGCCATTTTTAAAGTATCTGTAATTTTTTTCCACATCTACTATTTGAAGTACAAGTTTAAGAGTTAGGTGGCAATATCCATACATTGAAAATGATTACTCATATACTAAGCAAATGAGTAAATTTGCTTCGATTTTCTCTTCTTTTGGCAAGATCATAGTTGAGATTATATAGATGCTGATTAATGTGCTATGCCTTAGAGAGATGAGAAAAGTAAACTTGTGGGGTCAATATTTTTTTGTTCATTACCCAGGGAAATATAAAGTAATATACACTCAGGTTGCTTTCAGAATGTAGTCTCAAAATAATTATCCAAAAACAAAGCAGGAAAAAAAATATTTCAAAATTTAGGAAGTCAGAAGTAAGAGGATATAATGCCTTGAAAATTGCCTGAAGGAGGGTAAAATATGGCTTAGCCAGATGGAAAAGGAAAAAAATCTATAAATGTTAATTTTATATGAAGAGAAAGTTGCATACTACTTTTTTCTTTCTTTTTTGTATTTAGTCAATTTGAAAACCTATACATATATTTTTATTTAATATGTAATATTATATATTTGTATTTAATATATACTCTAAAGTAACTTATGGAAATGCACATACATATATAATTTATATATAATTATATATAATTAAATATATGTATTTAAAGTGACTAAAAATTACGTTTGTTTTAATATTATTAGAAATTAATAAAACAATTATAAAATAAAATGATCTTTTTCAAAGTTACTTAATACAGGTCATGCTGTCTGAGCAAACTTTTTTGTCTAAGTCAACATAAGAGACTTCAAGTTTCATGACAAACATTTTAAAGCATTTAAACTAAAAATAGTTCAACAAGTAAAGCAAAAAATCTCAAAAGATAGTCAAATATATAAAGTATTAGAAAAGAAACATAAAATATCTAAAAGAACCAAATGGAAGTGTTGTAACTGAAAAATGCAATAACCAAAATAAGTCTTCATGCAAGAGCTCAATAGAAGAATGGATATGACTGAGGAAAGAACCAGAGAACTTGAAGATAGATGAATAGAAATTATCTAATCTAAAAAAATAGATTGAGAATAGATGTAAAAAATAAACTGAGATCCAGGGGCTTGTGAGACCATAACACAACATTCTAACATTCATGTCTGGTAAGTCCCACGGAGGAAATAAAAATATCAGACTGAAAATATACTTAAAAAATCAATATTTTGGGTGCCTGGGTGGCTCAGTCGGTTGAGCATCTGACTTTGGCTAGGTCACGATCTTGCGGTCTGTGAGTTCAAGCCCCACATCGGGCTCTGTGCTGACAGCTCAGAGCCTGGAGCCCGCTTCAGATTCTGTGTCTCCCTCTCTCTCTGCCCCTCCCCTGCTCATGCTCTGTCTCTCTCTCTCTCTCTGTCAAAAATAAACATTTAAAAAATTTAAAAAAAAACAATGTCTAAAACTTTTCTAAATTTGATGAAAGACAAAAACCTATACAAATTCCAAAAGGTGAGTGAACCCCATACAGGATAAACCCTAAGAAATTTACACTCAGACATGTCACAGTCAAAACTTGGAAAACTAAAGTCAAAGAAATAAGCTTAAAATCTTCCAGATGCCAATGACATATTACCTGTAAGAGAAGAATAAATCCAGTGAAAGAAAGACAGATTGATTATCTGTACGTGGTATCACTTGGAGTCCTGAGTTTCATTCACTGTGGTTGCTCATACAGATAGAATGGCTACATGACCAGCTCTCTGTAAAAGCCTCAGACATAAGACTTAACTGGGTTTCCCTTGAGAGAGACATTTCACATATGCTCCCATGGTTCACTAGAGTGAAAATTGCATCCTGTGTGACCTGGTGGGGGAAAATCTAAAAGTTTACTCTTGATTTTTCTGGACTTCAGCCAGTATAAATCTTTCTTCTCTTGTTTGTTTGTTTTTTTTTGTTTCCTTTACTGTAATAAACCCTAATTTTGTTATTGACCCTTGTGAGATTTTCTAGCAAAACAAAACAAAACAAAACAAAACAAAAAACAACCAAACACAATCAAACTTGAGAGCGGTCATGTAAATCACAAAGCAAATGCAAGCAATAATTAAAATAAAGCTGGAATGGTTAAGTGAGTATCCTAGAAAACAAACTTCAGAGCAAAATAAACTACAGACAACAAGGTGATTACATAAAGATAAACTGGTCAATCCACCAAGAAGATATAACTCAATTTAAGTATATGTATATGAATAAAAGAACTGAGTTTCAATCAATAATCAACAACAGAAAGATAATAGACAATTCTACAAATAATTGTAAATTTAAAAGAAGAAATACACTTCTAAATAATCATAGGTCAAAGAGGATGTTTAAGAACTCCAAAAGAATATAATGTACTGAATAGCAATGAAAGTACATATATCAAAATCTGTTAAATAGAGTGAAAGCAATGCTGAGAAAAAAATTTACAGCACTGACTGTTCACATTGCCAGAACAATAAGAAAACAAGGAAGTCAAAGTATAACAGATTGGAGAGTAAGAGAATAATTTGCTTCTGTTTGCTGGTGACATGAATATCTACATAGAAAATACTAATGAATCTCCCAAAAAGAAAATTCTAGAGTCCTAGACAAATAAGTAAGTTAGGCAAGGTTGCAGAATATGTGGTAAATGGATACAAGCAAATGATTTTCTATATATTAACAAAGTCTATAGAAAAACTAAATTTAAAAACAGTATCATTTGTCATTACTTCAAAAAAATAAAATATGCAGGGATAAACATACCAAAACACGTACAATACCTGAATGTCAAAACAACTACCAAAAGCTAATGCAGGAAATCCAAGAAGACCTAAATAAATGGAGAAACATGCCATGTTTGTGGGTTCGAAAATTCAAACTAGTAATAATGTCAATTCTCTTTAAGTTGATCTATAAATTTAAACAATTCCTACTAAAATCCAAACACAATGCTTTGTAGATGTAAATAAGTTCCATATTTTATAAAATAAAAGAACCAAGATTATTTTGAAAAAGACAAATAAATTGGGAAGAATTATGGTAACTGACTTTAAGACTTAATCTACAGCTACAGTCAAAACAAAAAATCTACAGCCATGGTAATTAGGAATATAGTATTGGCAAGGCAAAAGACACATGAATCAAAAGACTAGCATAAAGAAGCCAGAAACTGACACCCACAAAATAGTCAACATTTGATTTTAGGCAAATTGCAAAAGCAATTAAGTGGAATAAATATGGTCTTTTCAACAAATGGTTTTGAATATTGATAAATAAGAATAAGTAACAACCCAAAATTCACTGGTTATTCAAATATTACTAAAATGCATAAAACAAAGCAATAAAAATGCAAAAAAAAGCATAAGAGAAAACCATTGGTGTATAAGACAAGGGGAAATGTTCTCACTCAAGACACCAAAGGCATGATCACTAAAATTTTTAAGCTATATAAATTGACTTAATCAAAGTTAAAAAAATTGTTCTTCATAAAGAGCATGTTATGTGAGTTAAAACACAAGACAAAGATTGGGAGAAACTATTGCAAATCACGTATCTGACAATGATTTGCATTCAGAGTGTGTCAGTAATTCTCTGTATTAATTTTAACGCTGCCATAACAAAGTACCATGGAATGGGAGCCTTAAACAAGTATTTATTTCACTGTAGCCTGAAGGCCAAGAAGACCAGGATCTGGCTGTTAGTTGGTTTGGTTTCTTCTGGGGCCTTTCATCCTGACTTGTAGATGATTGTCTTCTCTCTGTGTCTTCACACAGTCTTTTCTTTACACATGCTGTGTTCAGATTTTCTCTTCTTACAAGAACACCAGTCATGTTGGGTTAAGGCCTACCCTAATGACATCATGACATCACTTTAATTTAATTAGCTCTGTAAGGATCCTATCTCCAAACACAGTCACATTCTGAATTACAATATATGAATTTTGAGGGAACATGATTAAGTCTATAACACTCTCAAAACTCAATAGTAGGAAAGCAAGTAATTCAATTAAAAAATGTCAAAATGAACAGATAATTGTCTAAAGAATATACACAAATGGCCAGTACATTGAAAGGTGTTCATCACCATTAGCCATTCAAGAAATGTAAATTAAAATCACAATGATGTATCACTACATACCTCTTAGAATAGTCAAAGTTAATGACAATATCAAAGATGCAGAAAAATTGGATTTCTTGTACATTGTTGGTGAAGACTGAAATGGTGTAGTTACTCTTGAAACAAGTTTGGTGGTTTTAAGTTAAATATACACATAACCATATGTTCCTAACATCATACTCGTTGGTATTTTCCTGAGAGAAATAAAAATTTATGCTCACATAAAAATCTGTCCCTGAATTTTAAAGGCAGCTTTACTTGTAATAGCCCCAAACTAGAAAAAAATACAAATATCATCTATTGGATGAGAGGACAAAGACACTGTGGTGCATCCATACAAGGGAATACTATTCAGCCAGAAAAAGGAATGAGCAGTTAATTAGTAAAGAAGATGGATCTTAGAGAACTGTGCTGATTCTAAATTGTTACATCATGTATATTTCTGTTTCTATAGTTTTCTCAAAGTGACCAAGTTATAATGATAGAGAATATTTTGGCAGTTTGGTTTGAGGGAAGGACACAACCATTAAGGGTGACACAGGAAGTTTCTAGTGATAGGACGTTTTTGTGTCTTGATTCTGCTGGTGGTTCCTCAAACCTACACGTGTGGTAAATTTTTATAGAACTATACAACAAACCAAACAAAACCCAAAATGAAACAAAACCAAAGCATGTAGAAACTGTTGAAGCAAAATGAGATCTGTATGTGAGTTAATAAAATTGTATTAACGTATATTTCCTCGTTTAGAGAGTGAAATATGGTTATGTGAGATATATCGCTGAAGGAAGCTGAGTGAAAGATGCACATAAGAAATTCTTATTTTATTTTCTTGCAGCTTCTTGCAAGTCTTATTTGAAATTAACAAGTTGTTAAAACATTAGGATAGCTTCAGTCATACTGTGGTGAATTAATCTCTTAGTGATAATATTTAGTTAATCCTTAAATAATATAATTATGCTGAGCATATTGTTAAATAAGGAAAAGCCAATGCCACTGTTTTCCACTATTGTTTCTACTATTTTTTCCAAAATCTATATGGCTCACGTGATTTTGAAATGTTATAAAAATTGATAATCAGACTTTTATCAACACAATTCTTTTTTTGTTTGTTTTTGCTTGTCCTGAGAACATATATCTCTCATTAAATAAATTTCCTGGGACCTAAGTAACACCTTTGTTACTTCACTGATTTGGAAACTCTTATGTTACAGATGATTTTATTTTATCCTGTCTAAACAGTCTTCATGTTTTAACCTGATTATGTGTTTTTAACCTACACAATGGCCTTGGAAAGTATAAAAGAAAAGGTCCTGTGTTTTGTTGAGAACTCAAAATATAGAATCTGCACCAATCGTCCACCACACACAAAATAGATTAAGGTTGATTAATTTGGTTGTTCCACAGAATGGAAGTCATTGGAATGGAACAACTAAAATGCTAACAGCCAGTTTAGTCCAACAATTAACTGTTAGTGTCATATATTTTCATTTGCTTTGCTTGCTCAAGGCAAGAATATTGAATTAAGCCTTAAAATCATCAGGAAAAAAAAGTATACATCACAATAAGACCACTCACTGAATAAATCTTAGTTTTTTATACCTTTACCCCTCCTATCAGCACATACTCATAAAAGAGTTCCTTTATCCATAATATATAAGTGCTTATTAAAAGAGAATGGTATTTCATTATTAAATTACTTTGAAATCCAGAATTTGGCAATATCGCTAATGCTAATTTTACATCCTGATATTCTTGATTAGGACAAAATCGCCGGTGGTGCATTGTTCGAGTTAAATTTATAATGTACTCAGATACAACTCTGAACATTACTCTGCCAGGGTTTCTCTTTTTCTAGATACTTGGTGGGTGCCACATAGCACTATTCTGAGCTAAGAAGCTCTTCCTACAAAAGCTGACATTTGTTTGGACGACCTTTTTGCAGCCAAGGTTAGATAATCACAAACATGAATTCTAAAAGCTTGTAGTATATACCAAATCATATAAGGCCACTTAGACTGCTACATTCCTATTCTTAGGTCACTAAAAATTATTCAGTACCCTGGGGTAATAATTACTATTCAGGGAACTTCTAAATCAGAAAGTTATTAATGGAGCTATTAGCCCTAGCAGAACTAACTTGAATGTTACTTTTTCTCTTTCCCATATTATTCCTTAATTTAGATGATCATGAGCTGGAAATGTCCAAAAATGTATGGGAGGGTAGAAGAAAGAAAAATAAGATGTTTGAATAATTCACAGAACTGAGAATAACCCCAAATTTGAGTCTTTTCTGATTCTTTGAGATATTAGTTAACCTAGATGGAACCTGTACTTTTATAACTTGGTGAATTCAGTAATCTCTACATTGCATTTGTGAATTTTCCAACACATACCTTCATGATATCTGTTAACTGTGCTCTCTGGTCCTTTGAAGTCAATTGACTCTGCCCTTTTCAAGAAGAAGGGGGAGAAGCACCAACATTTCAACATTTCAACTGTTTCCAGAAAATAGTTGTATAACTGGCTTTGTGATGAAATGGTTTATAATTAAAGAGTGAGTGAAAGCAAAAGAGAGAGGGTTCACAACCTAGATCTTGGAATTATTCACTATTTCACTAGAACTTCCATATTTCTTCATTTGACCACAGCCAATCCAAGAAAACTCAGTCTCCTATCCAATACCTTGTTCTCTATATATAGGGAGGAGGAGGAAATAAGAAAAAATATATACACTACATATTAATTTGTGTAATCTAGATAACTTCAATCTTGGAAATGCACCCATCCTGCTCATCTTTTCTTCTCCTAAGCACTAGGTTTTTGTTTGTTTGTTTTATTTTTGTTTTGTTTTGTTTTGTTTTTCAAGAATAGGAAACAACTTTCTCTTTCCTAAATTCATTTTGGGGGATTGCCTCCTGGCTTGAACTCATGTCTTTCATAAATCAGAATGCTCTAGTGCCTTTTTTGGAGCACTAGTTCCTGTCATTTGGTCTCATATGTTAGCACAACTGGCAAGTGCTTGTTTGGCATCACAAGAAGCACTTAGAAATATTTGAGTAGTTATGAAATGTGGAGGATCAAATTAAAAAAAAAACAGTGTCATTATGCTGGCAGGCATAATAAATTCTGATTTTAAATGGTCTGTCATAATTTTTTTTTGTCCTCCCAGATAGGACTCATTAAGTGTCTGAGACTTCTATTGCCTGGCAAGTGGCATCTTCTGGTGGGAGCCTCGACTTCTTAGAATCTCTCTCCAGAAGCTATGTCTTCCACAGGAAGGAAGTCAGTACTAGTGAACTTTTATACTCAAGAGGTCAGATTTGCTTTGCACTTTGTTTTTGCTTTATTTAGATAGTACATTCTCCAGGTTAATATTTTCTTCTTTAGAATTCAACCTGAAGAGGGCAAATGCTATTACATGAGATTCACCCACTTACTATGTGACCCTGTAAATGTATTCTTACTTGATCTCAATATCAATCTCCTGTGAAATCATCAAAATAGTTCTTGCTGCAGCAGAAACAAATTCTAACCTCAGGGCCACTGACATTGCAAGGCAATCATGGCCTATTTCTGTAATCCATTCACTCATCCTCTCTCCTAATTAACTCTTCTCTTCTAAAATATTTGACATCACTCCTCAATCATTACTCTCAACAGATGCCTTGCTTCCTATGTCAAGGAGAAAATTGAAGCAATTATAAAAGCACTTCTATTAGCCACCTTGCCAAATCAAACAATCCACCTACCTTTCCTTCTTACTGTAGTTACTGTTCCTGCATCCCTTTACTTGCGAATAAGTCTCAGCCAACTATACCAAGTTAAGGATGTTACTTAAGTAGTTCTTTTTCCCCATCATTTTTTCCTTCTCTACTCGATCATATGAATTATCATACAAGAAATGTATTTTGTTTTTTATTACAAGAAAAAAAATTAACCTACATTTATCCCCCAAGTTCTCAATTCATTTATTTGCTCCCTTTTGCAGCAAGGTTCCTGAGGAGTGGTTTAGTCTCTCTGTTTCCAAATTTTCCTCCTATTCTTTCTTAAATCTTCAGGTGTTTCTAAACACTCCTCTGAAAATGGTCTTTTTGTGGTCACCATAACCACAGGGTTATAAAGCTATGAACAGTGAACTCTCAGTCTTAATCTTACTTAAACTATCAGTAAGTATTATTTAACATCCTATGTGACTCTTCTTAGAAACCTAGTAAGAAAACCTCCATTTTCTTTGATCATTTTTCTTCTTCTCCCAGACTTCTTAGGGGTAGAGTGCTCAACTTCTATATATTTCTTCTTTATCTGCAAACATTGTGCTGGTGATCTGATTCAGATTCTTGGGTTGACAGGCTTTATGATTGGCTTCAGCCCCACTTCTCCATGAAAATCCTGATCTGATAGTTCCACTCAAATGTCTAGTAGGCACTTCAGACATACCAGGTCAAATTGAATTTCTCATTTTCTTCTACATGTCTCTCCAAATCCTTCACTCACAATCTTCAGCATCTCAGTTATTGGTAATTCTATCCTTATAGGTCAAACAGTTGCAATCATAATTAATTACTCTTTCTCCCATAATTCTAATTAATCCATCCAAAAATCCTGTGGGCTCTATTTTCAAAACAATGCTAGAGTCTGATTCCCTCCCATTATCCCATAGCTAGCATGTGGTCTTAGTTACCATCATCTCTGATGTATATTATTTCAATAACCTCCTACTGTTTGCCCTTCTTCCGCTTTTGTTTCCATAGAGACTATTTTCAACACATCACTCAGAATGATCCTATTAATAACTAGTTTAGATGATACCAGACCCCTCTCAGTTTCCCCCCAGTAGATCCTTATTTTTCTCAGAGTAGAAACCAAAAGTTTCATAATGACCTACTGGGCTCTACACAGTCTGGATCCATGTTAACTCTGTAGCTTTTTTATTCTACTCCAGTTAATTCAGCCTCTTTGATGTTCCTTAAACACTGCAACACTCTTGCCACATGAACTTTTCATTGACTGAACCCTTAAATTGGGGATGTTTTCCTCCATATATTTGTATGGTTATTTCTCTCACCTCTTTCTCTTCACCATTCAAATATTACCTCAGTGTGGTCTGCTTTACATAACTCTATAAATTATACCTTGTATTTTTGATCTCTGTTTTAACTTTTGTCCAAGACATTTATCATATAATTTATTATTTATTTATTTATTTTATATTAATTTATTATATAATTTACTTACTTAAGAATTATACTTTTTATTTGTTCTCATTAGAATATAAACTCCGTGTGGGCAGATAGGGGTTTTTGCCAGTTTAACTCAACAATGTATTCTTAGCACCTAGGACAGTAGCTGACACATACTAAGTGTTCAATAATCTATTTTGAATTACCTAATTAATTATTACCTCTTTTACCTTCCAGAAAGATCTACAAATTCTTAAAATAGCAGGGTCTGTAATTATGTCTACAATGCAATCTTGGAAGGCAGTTTACCCTAAAAAAGATTGCTCTGTGGTAGAGATACATTACACTGTGTTCAATGGGCTTTCTTGCTGTACATCTGCTTCCAAGTTCTCATTCTGTTGTTAGACTGAGCCTAGCGGTTTGGAAATCATGGGGGAAATGCATTGTTGATTCACATCAATGGTAATGACTTTATATGATAAGCACCTTATGTCACAGGGTATGAGAAAGTAACACATCATTTAGAAATTTTGTGCTTCCTCATATTTGGGTAGATTTTCCCAGTCACTGATTTCACAACTGGAGTAAAGGCCTTACTCTTCCCACAATGAGAAAAATGCCATGCTTATTGTCTCATGGCTCTCTTTGAGTCTCTCCTGAGTCTACCTCTTAACACATCCAGAAATGAAGCTCTGTCCTTGCCTGGTCAAACAGTAGAATCACATTGTGGATATTAATTTGCTGAAGAGCTAGGGTCTAGCTCTGATTGAAGGAATTTGCTCAATAGGACACACAGCTGGCTCTTGCCACGTTTTTGGCATTCAGTATTTCATCCTGCCCGGAGTCCATCTGATCTGTCTCTCCCATTCTTGAAGCTTAGGCTTAGTTCTAGAAAACCCATATTTACAACATTTAGGAGGGTGAAATATCAATAGCATAGCATCACCAAAAATTCTCTGAATATTTTATCTTTTTCATTAATACATAATAAGAAAATTAGTTCGGTAACAGGCTCAGTCCTTTCAGGCATTTTAAAATTACCAATAACTCATGAGGTGCATGCAAAGCAAACAAGAATCATGTTGATTTGACACTTTAATAAACAATAATGAGGTTTAAGACTAAAATAGAAATTGATCATGTGTACTTTATATCTACACTGCCATCAAACTTAATAACATGTGACATTTTTATTAACCTAGGAGTCTTACTTGTTTACTTTATTATTCTCTAGAATGAGTGTTTGCTGGTGTTCAGTGATTTGTCCTTTAAATTTGCATAGTTAAACACACTCTCCCATCTTTGCTTTATAAGCAAAAGATATTTTTTAAAGGTAAAACAAATTTTTAAAATCTATTAAAGCAAACCCATGAAAGAGAAATATCGCTTTGTCAAGAGCCTAATTTCTAAAGAAAGAAATTCAAATTATTTTATTTTGAGACTTATGTAATACAACTTCAAATCTAATTGAAATAAAAGAGGAAGTTATCAAGGCTTTTCATAGTACACAAAGGTTAGTCGCTAAATTAGAAAGTAATATTAGAAAGTAATATTTTTGAGAATATTAGTGAAAAAGATTTATTTACAATATCTATTTGAAACAAATGCTTACTTAATTTATTGAAACCATAATGTTATTGAAAACTCAATGTCTTTGGCTACCAGTGTAATATAACATGAAAATAATTACATTAATTTTATTAATTCACATATTAATAATTTCAGATCAATAAAATCATTGCTTGAATTATAAACATAAAATAAATATATTGGATTTTTCTATCAGTCTATGGAGAAAGTCTTGGGTGGCACACAAAATTTTCAGGATAATTGTCTTTTAATTCATTTTCCCATAACCACACACGTGTATCTGCCAACCTCAAGTTTGGTTAACTCCATGCAACTTATGATTTCACAATGCCTAGCACCTTAACTAAAGTTTTGCTGAGGTTAACAAAGTGTCATTGGATATTTGGCAAAACTAACATGCCGTAGCAATTTTTAGACCTTGCATCTCACACTACGCGTACCCCCATCCTGGTGACAAATGTTGGTGTGGGTTCCACAAGTATACCAAAGTTGCTGGATTTCCTAAACAGTCATCCTAGCCATCTGATTTATTCCAGAATATTTACCTGTATTCCTTAGGATAGTGCTTATCTTTTCCTTCTCATGAAAATTTGCCTCCTTTTTTAAACTTTATTTATTTTTAATTAGCTTCTGTGCAAACTTCTCGTTGGCTGTCCTTTAGTTCTAGAAAATTAAGTTGTTTCTAACTTCAGAGTATCTGGCACAGCTAGAATCTTCTTTTAACTCTTAAACTCACTCTGCTTCCAGCTGGAAAAGAGGCTGTGAATCATTCTTGACTCCTCTCTTTCTTGCACCTCCAAATTTTACTTTGTAAAGTCTTCATATTGCCATACCCTATTAGAATATTTCTAAATAATGTTTCCCATTTCCACGGGTGGGATTTCAATAGTCTCTTCCTAGGGTCCCAATTTCAGTTGCCTCTTCCTGAAACTATTCTCCACCCGACTATCAGTGAACTTCTAAAAATGGATTCTTCATTTACTGCAGGAAACATTTCAATATTCTGTATCCTCACTCACCACCAAAACCTAACTATGTCTCTGCCCAAAGTATCTTCAACGTAATATCAATACCATAATATACTTTTAAAGTGTTTGCATGGGAAGGTATGGTATTATCTGTATAAAGAATCTGATTCATGAGATCTATACAATCTCTCATGTATATTCAAATTTTGCTTTTGAGTTAGAATGCAGACAAGCAAAACATTCAGGTAGTGATGCTGGTACAAGGGAAGACCAAAGCATCAGGCTTACAAGAAGCATACACTAAGGTAATTTATATAATTAATTTTATAATTTGTACTTGTAATAAATATATTCACAATGAAATATATTATTTTACTGATGACTTTGTTTTTGTTAGTGTTTCTGTCTTGGATTATTTCAAGCTATCAGGAATTCAAAGATAACCTATAGCAAAGGACTAGTACCTTTTTTGGAAACAAAAACTACAGATTTTGATGATAAAAGTCTTTCAAATCCATGGCATTTCATGCTACAGTTGGGTCCCATTTTGTATGGTGTGCAAAAACACCTTTCACATTTATAAAAGGTTTTTCTCTACAGAAAAATGAAAGCTGGATTTTAATATTTGAATTGTACCTGCCAAGCCCAAACTGTGCTTTTCTTCTCTAAGTCTATATCTTGAGGAACATGTGCATGATTTTTGATTTATTATAATAGAGTTTTGGCTTAACATTAAAAGTTTTATTTTTGTGGATCTGTTATTTCTTTTCTTTGACTTCTATTTTTTGTTGCTGTATCCTTTGCATATATATATGCTAGTATTTAGGTAAATTATTAACAGTAATTTCATAATAATAAATATAGGGAATAAATGAAATTTGTGCCTATGGATGCACATTATTTAGAGCATCTGAAGTACTTATGTAAATTTAATGATCAAAAACTTGAGTAAAATATGATGTATCATTTTTGCACATTTTATGTATTATAAAATTTATGCTAGGGTACTGAATTTATATATATATATATATATATATATATATATATATATACACACATATATATGTATATATATGTGTGTATAAATATATAATACACACCTCTAAATAGAATGGATATATGTGCATATACATATATACACACACCTATAAAAAGAATGAATGAATTTCAGATTCTTAACTAGTGTAATTGGTGACTGGGGATGTCATTCTCTGAGATAAACTAACAAATGTGGAGGAACTGATGTGTTATTTGGGGGAGGCTGTTTTAGTAAATAATCTTTTGGGAAGTGGTGAGGTCACCTACAGGATATGTACAAAATAAAAAGAGAAGAAATATCATTTAGGTTTCACAATTAGGAAAGTGTGACCTTGTGAGAACAGTTCAACTCTTGGCTGAAGATTGAGGCCATCTGGAAGCAGATAACAGGCTGAGGATGAATAAAATGGGGAGTAAATGTAGAAAATAGAGTGTTTGGAGTAAATAAGAAGCCAAAGACATGTCTTGTTTGTTGATTTGTTTGTTAGATTTTCTTTTGATTTCATTTAAAGTAAAGGTGAAAGTCTTCTACTTCCAGGGTAGAATATAAGAAACGGAAGCCATCACTCCTCATCAACACTGTAAAAAAGCTGAACAAACTAAAGATCAACATTATTTTTTTTTAGCTCCAGTAGAAAATTTAAGTCACAAGGCAAACTGCTATCCCCACAATTGGACAGACAGACAATTGGATACAGAAAATCACAGGTTATCTGGAGAGAAGACCAAGGGCAAAAACCTTTTCAGGAACTAGCACCAGGATGGGAAAACTTAAACTATATTTGGTGAAATTGTTGACAACTACAAGTGTGGACAAATATAAGAATGAAAAACTCCTAGGGGAGACCAGTCTTTGCCTCCCACCACACTCACACACATTCACACATTTTTGTGGGTTGTGCCTCCAGGAGCCCTATCAGACTCTCACAATAAAGATCTGAGAAAATTGCCCTGTGCTTCCCTTCCTGAGAAAAAGAAGAGGAAAGTAGCTATTTTGAAATGTGTAACATAAATAGAAAATGACTTTAATGGACTCATCATTAGGACATGGCCAAGGAAGGTATAAGTGAAATTCAAGAAATATCAAGGAAAATTTCTGAAACTGAAATGAAAAGAAAAAAAAAATGGAATAAAATACCCAAAAGATGTGGGACACTTAAGAAAAAAGTGTAACATATATGTAATGAGATGCTAGACAGAGAAGAAAGATGAGGGAATAGAAAAAAAATTGAATGAAAAATTTCCAGTTAGTTATAGGCAGCAAACCACAGATCCAGGAAGCTCAGAGAGCACCAAGCAGTAAAAATATTAAAAATATCTAATTTGGGGCTCCCGGAGGCTCAGTTGGTTAAGCATCTGACTCTTGCTTTTGGCTCAGGTCATGATCTCCCGGTTTGTGAGTTTAAACCCTTTCTTTGGGCTCTGTACGGTCAACATGGAGCCTGCTTGGGACTCACTCTCTCTCTCTCTCTCTCTCTCTCTCTGCTCCCTGTTTTCTCTCTCTCTCTCAAAACTAATAAATAAATATTTAAAAACATCTAATGTAGGTATGATGGTTACTGTTATGTGTCAATTTGACTAGCCTGTGGTGCCCAGTTGTTCAGGTAAACACTAGTATAGTTTTTTTCTGTGAAAGTATTTTTTAGACATAATTAACATTAAAATCAATAGACAGCAGATTACTCTATTTACAGTGAGTGGGATTCATCCAACCAGTGGAAGGCTTTAAGAGCAAAGACTGAGGTATCCCACAAAGCTGGAATTCTCAAGACAGCAATAAAGCAATGTGATATCAAAAATGAAATAATGAAACATAAATTTCTGCCTGAATTTCCAGCCTCTAGCCTGCTCTACCGATTTTGAAGTTACTCACCCCTACAATTGCTTAAGGAATTTATTTAAAATATTAAAATAAAGCTCCCCCACATATATGTGTATATGTGTACATGTAATAACATATTCAAACTGTGGAAAATCTAAGATAAGGAGGAAAATCTAGAAGGAAGTCAGAAAAAAGAAAACACCTTCCCTAGAGAGCAACAAGGGTAAGAATTACATGGAAATTTTCATCAGAAACCATACAGGGAAGACAGTGGGCAAAATACTTAACAGTGTTGAAAGAAAAAAAAACCCATCAAACTGGAATTTTGTATACAGTGTATTATCTTCCATAAATGAAAGGTAAATAAAGGCCTTAGAACAACAACAACAAAAATGAGAGAGTTTTTTGCCAATAGTTCTGCCTTGTAAGAAGTGTTAAACCAAGTTTTTCAGAAAGAAATTAAATAAGTCAGAAACTCAGATTTACCCAAAGAAAGGAAGGGATTTATAGAAAGAATCAAGGAGGATAAAGTAAGATCTTCTTCATGCTTATTCTTGATCTAAAAATAGCAATTTATTCAAAATAATAACAACAATTTATTCAGTAATCATCACTAATGAATAAGTGATGTGAAAGAATCAGTAAGAGTCAGGAATAAAGAATTAGAATACTCTTCTATAGGAGTATTATTACACACATGACCCTTGAAGTGCTATAGTGTTATTTGAAAGAGGACTTGGACCAATCGTAAATTCATATTGCAAATTTAAGGATACACTAAAAAGAGAAATAAAGTATAATTGGTATGATAGGATAGGAGAAAAGTGGACTTAGATTAATGCTTAATTAAAACCAAAAAAAATGCATAAAAATAGTGGAAAACAAAAAATAAAGAAAAAAGAGTAGAAACAATATAAAGCATAGTAGATATTATTCCAAATATAGTAAAAAAAATCACTTCAAATATCAGTGTTCTAAATACACCAATGAAAAGACAGAGATTATCAGAGTAGATAAAAAAAAACAAAAACAAAAACACCCACATGACCCAACTATATGTTGTTTACAAAAAGAAAAAAGTGGTTGATATAAAGACATATGTACATTACAAGTAAATTGATGAAGAAAGAGATACCATTCAAATACTAATCAAAGGAAGCTAGATTAGCTAGATTAATTTCAGAAGGAGACCTTATAGTAAAGAATATTATTAGGGATAAATGAGGACATTGAATAATAGTAAAGGTGACAATTCTCCAACTATCCTGTGTATGTGTTTGTGTTTATCCTTTGATGAGGTGTCTTTTGCATCATTTGCCCATTTTTTAATTGAGTTGTTTGTTTTCTTATTATTTGATATTAAGATTTCTTCGTATAATTAGGATAGTAGTACTTTATCAGTCACTTGTTTTACAAAGCTTTTATCAAAGTCTTTGGCTTTGTCTTTTTATTCTTTTAATAGTGTCTTTTATAGAGCAGAAGTTTTTAATTTTAATGAAGTATGACTTATACATTTTTTTTCATTAATGGTGCTCTTGTGTTGTACCTAAAAAGTAATCATGAAAGCCAAGGACATCAGTTTTCTTCTATGTTATCTTCTAGAAGTTTTATAGGTTCACATTTTACTTTAAGGTGTTTTATTCATTTTGTGTTAATTTTTGTGAAGGGTAGAAGGTCTATGTTTAGTTTAATCATTTTGTATGATGATGCCAGTTATGTTAGCACCATTTGTTGAAAAGACGGTCTTTCTCTCTCGAATTGTCTTTGCTACTGTGTCAAATAAGAGTAGCAGAAGAGAACATCTCTGCCTTATTTCTGATCTTAGTAAGGAAGCATCTAGTTTCTCACCATTAAGTATGATGCTATTTGTAGATTTTTGTTGATGTCCTTTATCGAGCTCAGGAAATTTCCTTCTATTCCTATTTTGCTGAGAGTTTTCATAACCACTAGGTCAAATACATTTTCAGCACCTATTATTATAATGTTTTTAATGTTTTTTTAATCTGTTGATGTGATGGATTATGTTAATTACTTTTTGAATGTTGAACCAGCCTTGCATACCTGGAATAAGTTCCACTTGGTCATGGTGCATAGTTCTTTTTCTACATTATTGAGTGGGATTTTCTAACATTTTGTTTTACATCTATGTTTGTGATAGATATTAGTCTATAATTTTCCTTTCTTATAATGATTTGTCTGTTTTTGTTATTAGGATAATGCAGGTCCTTTAGAAAGCGTTAGGAAGTATTTCCTCTGCTTTTCATTTCTGTAAGAGATTGTGGAAAATTTGTATAATATGTTCCCAAAATAGGTGATGCCCAAATTTGACAGTTCCAACATTCTAGGAGTGTATATGCTTAGTATCAGGTTTCCATCACTTATACAACACCTACAAACATAAATGATCCGGATGTGTTTACAAGGTCACAGACATGATGCCAGTCACATTTCATGACTTTTTTTCTTTCCCACTCAACCCTAATCATAGTTATGTGAAGTTTATACAGACAAGGAAACTAAGACTTGACTTAAAAACTGTGTGCATGGAACTGAATTGGTGTAAATGATGTAAGTCAAACTGCTGTATCTGACACCCTGAAACCAATCTAATAGCAAAGAACATATGAAAACACACTTTTCTCTTGGTTATGACAAGTCTATGCATGGCAAAGGTGCTGAGGTACTGTTACTGCTTCAGTGCAATAATGTGTTCTCAAGAAATCAAATTACATTTAGAAAATCTGTTCCTTTTCAAAAATAATTGCTTTTCTGTATTCCACTCTACCCTCCTGGTGTTTGCAATACAAGCACGGCTAGATTGCATTTAGTTTGGTAAACACAGAAAGCATTTCAAATAGCCATTTTCTCCCTAAGTTCTTTCTATTGCCCAAATCTTTTTGTTCTGTTTCCTAAATGGTCAATTCTTATTTTTACCATTTTAGAGTTTTACTAGTTTTTTTTTTTTTCCTTTGGGAAACTTTCTCTGACTATCCCTACACTTCAAGCAAAGTTAAATCACTCTTCCTCGAAATTACTTCGCTAATCTGTGCCTGTGCCTACATTTTATTTCTGTGTATATCACAGATTTAAAATGTTTAGAATTGTGTGATCCTTCTTATATGTACATCTCCTTGAGATGGAAAATCATGATTTAGTTGTGGTTATATCGCTGGTATCTTACATAAATTACAGCAAAGGGCCAATATTAGACAAATCATTTACTTCACAAACATAGGGCTTCCTATTGAGAAGTAGAATCTGAGGAGAGTTTTAAGAAGCTTTTTTAAAGCATATTCCAGGGGTGACCGGGTGGCTCAGTAAGTTAAGTGTCCGGCTTTCGCTCAGGTCATGATCTCACCATTCGTGAGTTCTAGCTTGGCATTTGACGGCTTGTGCTGATGGCTCAGAGCCTGGAGTCTGCCTCAGATTCTGTGTCTCCGTCTCTCTATGCCCCTCCGCCACTCGTGCTCTGTCTCTCTCTCTGAAAAGTAAAAAAATAAACATTAAAAATTAACATTAAAGCGTGTTTCCAGAATCACCAGCTCCAGAAAGAGCTGATGTATTTATAAAATACACAGATTCATGTGTCACAAGACATGTTTTCTATAAGAAGATCTCTTTGTGTGGAGAAAATAAATTTTTATCAAGCTCCCCAATGATTCTTGTGCATTATATTTGTAGTTTGATTCCTACCTAAATC
Organism: Leopardus geoffroyi; assembly: GCF_018350155.1. Lineage (NCBI taxonomy): Eukaryota > Metazoa > Chordata > Mammalia > Carnivora > Felidae > Leopardus > Leopardus geoffroyi. The sequence goes on along the minus strand of NC_059338.1, from coordinate 23,484,141 downwards.
ATCCAACATGTTCTCTTATAAGTTACATTGAGCACTGGACTATTAACCGCTTGGATGTTAAGATACTGTCTTATGTCCTTTCAGTGTCATCTCCTCACACAATCCAATCCATTTTTCTGTGTCTTTGCTCATCCATTCACACCATCCGTCAGATACTTTATCACTTTTTTTCAGAACGCTCACTTTTACAAATACTTTTCTCATGCTTGAGCCTACCTCAAACATTTTTATTGCTATTTAAAAATAACTCCAATGTTATATACCTGAAACTAATATTACACTGTATGTCAACTGACTTGAATTTAAATAGAAACATAAAAAAAAATAACTCCAAATGGTTGTCCAGTTTTTCTACCTCAAACAGATACCTAAGGGAAGTATAATGGGGAAAGTTTGCTCCCTTTGCTGAACCAAGTACATTAACCAAAGACTACATCAGTATGGAGGAAGGGTCCCTTTTCTAATTTGTTCACCCAGATGGACAAGTTTTCTGTCCAACGTGGATATTTTTGTTATATACCTACAGATCTGTGTATTTGCTCCGATCCTGTTATCATTTATTGACATCTAGTGTCAGTTACTGTGCTAAAATCTTGATATTTTCTTATTCAGTCACCTAATCACCTTACCATATGGGTCACATTTCTCAGGGTGGGACAACAGCAGAAACAAAAACAGCCCAAAATAAACAGTAATTCAAATAGAAGAAATGTGTTTCTTGTTCTCATAAGAAGACCAAAGCGACTCAAAATTTCTGTCCACAGACTACATAGTGAACATGGAGGTGGCTGTTCACACAGTTATTTAGGGATAAGTGCGAATGAAGAGGCTGCCATATATACTTTACAAGTGGATTTCAAGTTTACTCTGGACTATGGCCTCCAGCCCATAGGTGAAAAAGCTCATGAAGGATTGTCTATGGGTTTTGGTTTTGTTTGTTTGTTGTGTATATGGCTCAATTTTGTAAGTATTGCACATCACTTTGGTTCATTGTCCATTGACTATAACTCAATTCGGTGCTATGTGTGACTGCAAAAAGGTTTGAAAAATAGTACAGTAGTGTTTACAGGAAGGAAAAATGGGGTTGTTTAATATCTTCCAGTCTCTACGTCATAGGTAAGGTTCTTTTGGCAACTAAGTCAACAAAATCTTCATAAGTTTAAGAAACTGGCTTATCTTTTTATATATAGCACATTTTGAAATTGGACTTTGGAGACTTTTCTGCTTTTTAAAGCCAGAGCTTTGACAGATGCTTCAAGATTTAGCTTTAAAAAATACCCTTTGAACGAGGTGCCTAGGTGGCTCAGTTGGTTAAGCATCCAACTCTTGATTTTGGCTCAGGTCATGGTCTATGATTTGTGAGATCCAGCCCTGCATCAGGCTCTGTGCTGACAGTGGGGAGCCTGTTTGAGATGCTCTCACTCCCTCTTTCTCTCTCTGTGTCCCTTCCCCCTTACTCCTCTCTCTGTCTCTCAAAATAAATAAATAAACGAAAAAAAAAAAGACCCTGTAAAGTCTGTCCTGAATGAATTAATTTATAGATGTCATGCAATATACCAGACCCAGAGAAAAAGCCTAAGAAGTCTGTGGAAGCTAAACAGAAATCATCGATGTATTTTTAGCACCATATGCCTCTTTGATTTTTCTAATTCAATATATTACCTAGAAGTAGTCCCAATTATGCTAGAATTTTAAGAAAATAAATGGTTTTTAAATCTTTTCATAGGGGAAAGTTAATTACCAAATAGCTACCTATAAAACATTGGTAACTGAGTACATTGGCAACTAAAATACGTTATCATGAAAAGAGTGTAAAATCGCTTTTACCTGGCTCAAACAATTATTGGCACAATCATAGAATTGCTTTGAAAAAAATGATATGTTTTGGGATGCATACACACTGATAAATATTTTGCTGTCATTTCTTTTAAAATGGTTCAAGGTTTTTATTTATTTTCATTTGTCTATATATTCATATACATGCATATATGTACTTATGTATAAATATTAGTTTATATATTTGCATCTATATACACTTTTTAATAAATTTTGCCATCTTACTTCCAGGAATAATGTCTAATTTTATAGTAAATGTGGCATTAACATTTCATTGCTTTATATGATATACTGGGACTAGACTGGAAATTGAGATATCTGCGCTGTATTAAAAACTCTGTAATAACTAGTTATATAATATTAATCAGTTCTCTCTGTTATTTTGGAGTCAATTTTTCCTATTGGTATAGGAAATATTTTCTCTAAAAGTAGGCCAATCTATCTATTCTAGGTCAAATCATTTTAGTTTTTTCTTAATTGTAGCCCACATGTTAAGTAATTTCTCTTATTTAAATTATTCTTGTTATAAACTATTGTCTTATCATAGGGGTTTGGATATTTTACAACATTTTGTAATATATGTTATTATAGTTTTCCTGCCCCTTATTTGGGGAATACTGAACATATATGTATTATTGACAAAGGAATGTGCAGTGTTTTGGGGTAATACTTTTGAGAATATTATTTTTCATTACACTGGTGACATTGTATGGTATTGTAGAAAATAGAATATTTAATTTGAGCTAACAATAAATGATTTCAGTACTAATTGATCTTAGCAAGTAACCTCTCTGAGCTTCAGGTTTCTCACCTGTAGAAAATCGTAGATCCGTCTTAGGAATTTGGTGATACATAAGTGTGTAAATTGATTTTTATGATTAGACTATGTTATGTTTCGGGAGGAAGAATACAAAGAGTACTATTTTCATCACATCATATCGAGGGGTACACTTTTAACATGACTTATCACTGTTGATGTTAACCTTGATCATCTGGATGAGGTAGTGTTGTTAGGGTCTACACTATAATCTTTTCTTTTTCTGCCTGTTTTTTGAATGGGAATGGTGAATATTCATCAACTTCTCAATGGCAGGTTATCTATGAATTATTTGGGATTGTTCAATGTGGGAGTTTTGTCCCTTCTTCCTGTTTATGTATTAATTCAATTATTTGTTTATGTAAGTACAGACCCACGGGTATTTGTTTTATACTTCGGGGTATAATCCAATATTTATTTATTTATTTATTTATTTATTTATTTACTTTGGTGCACCCTCATCATTGTTGATTTTTTGTTTTTGTTTTTGTTTTTGTTTTTTTTACATAGATGCAGCAAGCTCATGTATATTTCCTGCCCTAGTCCTAGAATCAACCATTTCTTGAGTTGCACTGGTGACTTTTCTTAGGGACTATTATTAGACATCAAGATATGGGCACAGTGCATGTTACTGTGGATCACTGCGTTTAGGTTCTATCTGTGGAGAATAAGGTATGTGAATGTAAAGCCCAGTGTATATACACCTATATATACATATTTCTGTGTGTATATATCTGTATCTGAATATATTTAGTAAGCTAAATATGAGTTCATACTGATGCCTCCAGCTTTTACCCATTATGACATGGATTATTCTAGTTTTTCTCTTTGCTTATCTGTAAATTCTCATGCCAACAGTGAAAACTCTGGCTCCCATGCCCCACCATCATCCATTTACCTAGTTGTTCAATCCCAGAATATATGCATAGCACATAAGTATCCTAAATCTATACCCTTGTGGGAAAAAACTTTATTAAATAGAGTACACTGCTTATGCAAGTTTCTTTTTTCTTTAGTTTTATAGACTCCACTCATTTTCAAAGTTATTTAGGTCAGTGCTTTTTCTTACACTCCCTTCAGTGAGGTTGTTCAATATATTTATAATATGGTTATTGTTTTATCGCTTTCTGCATCCCATCCTAGAATAGACATTTTCTATGTGTACCTTAAGGTTCATGCTGTAAAGTTCCCTGTGTACTGAAAAATTCACAGTGCCCTGTATCCACAAGCACAGTATCCTAGAGAATCATTGTATTGCTGTAAATAGATTGCTTTTGCTTCAAGTATTCAACCCTTCTCCCCAACATTAAACACCCGGCAACCACTGATTATTTTATCATCTCCATAGCATTGCCTTCTGGGAGTTAGTTTTTAAAACAAATTCTTGCTATGAGGCAATAGATGTATTCCTGTTATGAGGCAATTACAATAGATGTAATTCATCTATTTCATTAGAAATAGATGAGAAGTTTGATTTCATGTACATATACAGTAGCATTGATGAAAGACAGACCAACAAGATGTGCATGTATTTCAAAGGCAAAACAAAAGAAGCTCGGGTATTCACAGAGCAACATAAATTCTAGCTTGTAACAGAACAAGTGTATATTCTAGCTTCTTGAATTTATATATATATATATATATATATAATATTTAATAAATATAACATATAAAACATTTTTTAGATGTTCCCCTAAATTTTTCTGCTAGAAAACAAATTGAAATATGTTAAGAAGGCAACAAATGTAGTAGATTTTAATTCACCTTACTTGAAAGAACTACATAATTTATTATGCTCTAGACATAGATTTGATTTTAAGGAAGACAAGGTGAAAAATATACTTTACTAAAAATAAATCCATAACCTATGATGAGAAAATGCAACATACTTGCATTTGCCTTCCTTATTGAATTAGTAGCATTGTTCTGAAAAGATGTATATTAATTAGTACCATTAATCAAAAAATAGTATGTTAAAATATATGAGTAAAATAATCCAATCACAACTCACCTCTATTGACCACTTTCTAAGAACGATAGGTTACACTATATATTTTATATACATTGATCCTCCAAAAATTAACTAATAAAAACAGTCAAGTGAATAAATAAACATAAAATGTGTTCAAGCATTTTTCTACCATCTGATAAGAAACCTGGTATGATGAATATTAACCATTTCTCCCAAAGTCACACATCTAACAAATACAAACACTTAATTTCAGTCTTTATTCTTAAACCATCGCAGTAATTTTTTCTTGCTTCCATGTGATTTCCTTTTCACCTTATATTTAAATATCTTTGATGACAATTTCAATTTTTCCAGTGTTGTCTGGTAATTTTTATGATTTTTAATATTTGTAAGTATTATTTTTGTTGTTATAATTTGAGCATTTTCACTAATCTTTTTCAGTATAAGCTATTTTTGTCTATTAGAAAGCAAAAAGGACTTTCAAAGTAATAATTTGGTTTCATGTTATGATCCACAAAATAATTAAGTTTTATGCTATTCATTAAAATCGCTGCTCACATTGAAACAATATTATGTGTATTATAAGGGTGTATGCATTTTAAGGCAAAAAGTGCCATTATGCAACTTCTATAGCCAATTTTGCATACAAAAAGTATATCACGGTTTTGATTAATGCTTCATTTTATCCATTACAATATATGCAAATATATTTTTCTGACAATCAAGTAATAGATAGCCCTCCACTTTTCTAGATTGTAATGGAACACATCCAAAGATGAACCATAATTAAAAGTGTATATTGAACCAAAGAGATTACTACATTTTGGATGATAAATCACCTCATTTGGGAAATTGGTACCAATCAATTAAAATAGCTGCTAAAAAAGAATCCCTAAGAAAAAGACATAATTCATATTTCTAAGACCTTTGATAAAAATTTTCAAATGGGAAATGTTGTAATTCCAGATGGGTACAAAGTGATACTAATACTAAAAAGATAAAATGAAAGACGAGGATTATTAGTAATGGAGAAAAATATAATTATGTCATTTTAATTTAGAAATTGTATCCATTAGGTAATAAAATAACATCATAACTTATAAAGAGATGACTCCAAATGCTCACCATTAACCTGAGAGTTATTTAAAAATTCTTATACTTCATAGATTCATAATCAAGCTAAGAATATCAATGAGGCCAATTTGCTGCTATCAGTAATTCTGGACATTGATGAGATCCTGATGCTTATCATTATAAGTGCATCTCAGAAAAATCCTATATCGGTGAAACTAATACGTCTAAAGTTGTCACTTAATGAGTTTGCAGTATATTTATACAGAGTTCCAACATCTTGGTGGTTTTAGAATGTTGATGCATGTTACTTATTTTAATTTTATAATAAATATCTAATAGAATATTTAAGAAAATAAACATTTTAAAAATGGAATTATTTAATGATTAGTGTGCTGGATATTCTGTTTGAGATATCCCTTCCGTCCTAGCTCCCAGACAGAGTTTTCTGCCCACATCCACCCTGCTCTGTGCTCAGAAAGACTAATCCCTACTGATTACATTTTCCTTCACAAGCCACCTCAATACTGCTGCTCACTTCTGGCCAGGTTAGAGCAATAGGAGGGAAAAAAAAAGTGGGGTGGAGGAGGAGAAAAAGGAAGGCAAAATTGCTAGAGACTGAAGTAATTCTTCTCCCACTCCTTCTGTGCCATCTCTCAGTACATGTATCCATCTCTGTGTTGCCAATAGTCTTTGGGCTCCAGTAAAAATATTTAATATCCTTGTCTCTTCAGCAAAAGGCTGTGATAGTTCCTCCGTAGTAGTTTTCTAGGTATCTTCTCATCCACTTGTTATTTTTTAAATTTATTTTTTTAATGTTTTATTTATTATTGAGAGAGAGAGAGAGACAGAACATGAGTAGGGGAGGGCCAGAGAGAGGGAGACAGAACCTGAAAGCAGGTTCCAGGCTCTGAGCTTTCAGCACAGAGCCTGATGCGGGTCTCAAACTCATGAACCGTGAGACCATGACTGGAGCCGAAGTTGGATGGTTAACTGACTGAGTCACCCAGGCGCCTCTTCTAATCATTTGCTTTTACCCCTGATGACATATTCACCAACTTTTGAGGGAAGTGTGTCCACAAAAGTCTCTTCATTTGAAATGTTTGTGGTGAATTCTAATTTCTGTCAAAACTCAGTCTAAAATATCTTCAAATAACAACTTTTGAAACTTTGGTGAATATTCTCTGTGCTTATACACGCTATATTTCCACCTCTATAACTATACATAGGTGAACCATCTGTTCTGGATTATTTTTTTATTTTAATTCCAGTGTAGTTAACATACAGTATTGTATTAATCCCAGATTCAACGATTCTATACATTTTTCAGTGCTCATCATGATGACTGTACTCCTAATCCCCTTCACCTATTTCACCCATTCCCTCATCCACCTCCTCTCTGGTAACCATAAATTTGTTCTCTATGGTTAAGAGTCTGTTTTGGGGTTTATCTCTTTTTTGCTTTGTTCATTTGTTTTATTTTTTAAATTCTACGTATGATTGAAATCGTATGGTATTTGTCTTTGTTTAACTTATTTCACTTAGTGTTATACTCACTAGATCCACCCATGTTGTTGCAAATGGAAATATTTCATTTTTTTATGGTTGAGTAATATTCCATTGTATATATACACTCTTCTTTATCCATTTATGCATCAATGGACACTTGGGATGCTTTTATAATCTGGCTATTATAAATAATGCTCCAATAAACATAGGGTGCATCCATCTTTTCAAGTTAGTGTTTACATATTCTTTGGGTAAATATCCAGTAGTGACATTACTGGATCATATGGTATTTCTATTTTTAATTTAAAAATTTTTTGATGTTTATTTATTTTTGAGAGAGAGAGGGAGACAGAGTGTGAGCAGAGAAAGGGCAGAGAGAGAGAGAGGGAGACACAGAATCTGAAGCAGGCTCCAGGCGCTGAGCTGTCAGCACAGAGCCTGACGTGGGCCTCAAACCCATGAACCGTGAGATCACGACCTGAGCCAAAGTTCAGTGCTTAACCAACTAAGCCACCCAGGTGCCTCTATTTTTAATTTTTAAAGGAAACCCAATACTGTTTTCCACAGTGGCTGCACCCAGTTTCATTGCCACCAACAAGGCATGAGGATTCCTTTTTCTCCACATCCTTATTAACACTTGTTTCTTATTTTTGATTTTAGATATTCTGACAGGTGTTAGGTGATATCTCACTGTAGTTTTGACTTCCATTTCCCTGACGATGAGTGATGGTTTGCCTCTTTTTTCCCCAGCTATGTTTTTTTTCCATCTTAAATTCCACATATGAGTGAAATCATATGGTATTTGTCTTTCTCTGACTGACTTATCTTGCTTAGCATAATACTTTCTAGCTCCATGCAGGTCATTGCAAATTTTTATGGCTGAATAATATTCATTTGCACTTCATATGAAGTCTCTTCATTTGAACTGTCTGTGGTGAATTCTTTATCCATTCTTTTTTATCCATTCTTTTTTATCCATTCATTAGTTACTGGAGATTTGGTTTCTTTCCATATTTTGGCTGTTGTTGATAATGCTGGTGCTGGTACAACATTGGGGTGCATACATCCCTCTGAATTGTTATTTTTGTATCCTTTCAGTAATAGCTAGTAGTGCAATTGCTGGATTGTAGGGTAGTTCTATTTTTAACTTTTGAGAAACCTACATATTGTTTTCAACAGTGGCTCACCAGTTGCATTCCCACCAACAGTGTAAGAAGGTTCCCCTTTCTCTGCAACCTTGCCAACACCTGTTGTTTACTGTGTTGTTAATTTTAGCCATTCTGACTGGTGTGAGGTGATATCTCATCATAGTTTTGATTTGTATATCCCTGACGATCAATGATGTTGAGCATCTTTTCATGTGCCTATTGGCCATCTTGATGACTTCTTTGGAAAAATGTCTATTATATCTTCTGCTAATTTCTTAACTGGATTATTTGGTTTTGGGGTGTTCAGTTCGATAAGTTCTTCATAGATTTTGGATACTAACTCTTTATCAGATATGTCATTTACAAATATCTTCTCCCATTCCATAGGCTGACTTTGTTTCATTAATTGTTAACTTCACTGTGCAGTTTTTTATTTTGATGTAGTCCCGATAATGTGTTTGTACTTTTGTTTCCTTTGCCTCAAGACACATCTTTAGAAAAATGTTGCTATGTCCAATGTCAGAGAAATTACTATCTGTACTCCTACAATTTTTATGGTTTCAGGTCTCACAGTTAGGTCTTCAATACATCTTGAGCTTATTTTTGTGTGTGGTATAAGAAAGTGGTCTAATTTCATTCTTTTGTATGTTGCTGTCCAGTTTTCCCAAAACCATTTGTTGAAGAGACTGTCTTTTTTCTATTGCATATCCTTGCCTTTTTTGGTCAAAGATTAATTGACCAAACAATCATGGGTTTATTTTTGGGCTCTCTATTATTTTCCATGGATCTATGTATCTATTTTTGTGCCACTACCTTACTGTTTTACTCACTACAACTTCATAGTATATCTTGATATCTGGGATTGTGATATTTCCAGTTTTGTTCTTTTTTTCAAGACTGCTTTGGCTAATCAGGATCTTTTGTGGTTCCATAGGAATTTTAAGATTATTTGTTCTAGTTCCATGAAAAATGCTGTTGGTATTTTGATAGGGATTGAATTAAATCTGTAGATTTCTTTGGACATTTTTTTCAAGTTTTTAATTTTTTATTTAAATTCCAGTTAGTTAACTTATGGTATAATATTAATTTCAAGTGTACATTATAGTAAACCAACAAGTGTGGACTTTTTTTAAAATTTTTATTTAAATTCCAGTTGGTTAACATATGGTATAATATTAATTTCAAGCACACACTATAGTAAATCAACACTTCCATACAACACCCAGTGCTCATCACAACAAGTGCACTCCTTAATCCTCATCACCTATTTAACCTATCCCCCCCACTACCCTCCCCTCTGGTAACCATCAGTTTGTTCTCTATAGTTGAGTTTGTTTCTTGGTTTGCCTCTCTCTCCCTTTTTTTCCCCCATGCTTATGCAGTCACTCTGCAAAAACAGTGCAGATGTTCCTCAGAAAGTTAAAAATAGAAGTACCCTACAATCCAGCAATTGCACCACTAGATATTTACCCAAAGAATACAAAAATACTAATTCAAAAGGTATTATGGACATTTTAACAATATTTGTCTCCCAATCCATGAGCATGGACTATCTTTCCATTTGCTTATGTCGTCTTCAGTGTATTTCATCAATGTTTTATAGTTTTCAGAGTATGGATCTTTCACTTCTTTGGTTAAATATATTCTGAAGTGTTTTATTATTTTTGGTTCAGTTGTAAATGGCATTGTTTACTTAATTTGTCTTTCTGCTACTTCATTATTGGTGTATAGAAATGCAATGGATATCTGTATATTAATTTTGTATCCTGCAATCTTACCAATTCTTTTATCAGTGTTAGTAGTCTTTTGGTGGAGTCTTTAGGGTTTTCTATATTTAGTATCATGTCATCTGCCAAATAGTGAAAGTTTTCTCCCGTATCAATTTGGATGCCTTTTCTTTTTCTTGTCTGATTGTTGTGGTTAAGAGTTCCAGTGCTATGTTGAATAAAAGTGGTGAGAGTGGACATCCCTGTCTTATGACTGATCTTAGGGGAGGTCTCTCAGTTTTTCACCATTGAGTATGATGTTGGCTGTGGGTTTCGTATATGGCCTTTATTATGTTGAGGTATGTTCCGTCTAACCCTACTTTATTGAGGGTTTTTGTTATGAATGGATGTTGTACTTTGTTAAATGCTTTTTCTGATTCTATTGAAATGATATATTTTTTTAATCTTTCTATGTATCACATTGATTTATTTGTGAACATTGAGCCACACTTACATCCCAGGAATAAAACTCACTTGATTGCGGGGAATAATTTGTTTTTGGTATTGTTGCATTCAGTTTGCCAATATTTTGTTAAGGATTTTTGCTTGTATGTTTATCAGAGATACTAGCCGGTAGTTCTACTTTTTTGTAGTGTCTTTGTCTGGTTTTGGTGTTAGGATAATGCTGGTCTCATAGAATGAATTTGGAAGCTTTTCTCCCTATGGTAATTTTTGGAATAATTGGAGAAGAATAAGTATTAACTGTTCTTTAAATGTTTGGTAGAATTCACCTATGATGCTATCTGGTCCCAGACTTTTGTTTGTTGGGAGTTTTTGTTTACTGATTCAATTTCATTGCTGGTAATGTCCATTCAAATTTTCTATTTCTTCCTGTCTCAATTTGGGATGTTACGTGTTTCTTGGAACTTATCCCTTTCTTCAAGGTTGTCCAAATTGTTGGCATGTACTTTTTCATAATATTCTCTTAATTCTTTTATTTCTGTGCCATTGGTTGTTATTTCTCCTCTTTCATTTCTGATTGCATTTGAGTAATCTATCTATCTTTCTTTCTTTTTTCTTTCTTTCTTTCTTTCTTTCTTTCTTTTTTTTTGATAATATGGCTAAAGGTTTATCAATTTTGTTGACATTTTCCAAGAAACAGCTCCTGGCTTTATTGATCTGTTCTAGTGTTTTTAGTTTGTACACTGTTTACTTCTGCTCTAATCTTTATTTCCTTCCTTCTACTGGTTTTGGGTTTTGTTTGTTCTTCTTTTTCTAGCTTCTTTAGGTGTAAGGTTAGATTTATTTGAGATTTTTCTTGTTTCTCAGGGTTGACCTGTACTGCTATAAACTTCCCTCTTAGAACATCTTTCACTGCACCCAAAATATTTTAAAATGTTATGTTTTCATTCTCGTTTGTCTCCATGTATTTCATTAATCTTTTACTTCTTGGTTGGCCCATTCATTGTTTAATAGCATGTTATTTAACCTCCATATACTTGTATACTTTCCTGATTTTATCTTGTGGTTGATTTCTACTTTCAAAATATTGTGGCTGTTGTGCATTTTTAATTCATTTTTACATTCCCTCCGTGTGATATAATGGTTAGCAGAACTTGCTTTGGAGTCAAATGCCTCAATTAAAATCTCATTTCTGTCACTTACTAGTTGTGTGACCTTAGAAAAACATTTTTAAACACTTTGTGCCTTAGATTCCTAGTCTGTGAAATGGAGATGATAAGAACACCTGCCTCATCAAGTGTTTCTGGGTATTGAGTCAATAAAGATAAAATACTTGTAAAAATGTACTGCATAAGCCTTCAATAAATGATAAGGTTTTTTTTATTTTGAATCTTTTTTATTACTTTTGTCACTAATATTATTGTCATTACCTTCACTTTCCCATGGTATAGGAGAATCCTGAGATGCTCAAAAAAAATAAATTTACACATCAAAGAATGCATAAGAATATATATTCTAAGAAGTCCCATATTCAGTATTTTAAACTTTGGTTTATCTTGTGGGAGAATAGATCTCATTTGTATTGTGCAGTAATTAGTAATGTAAATAGGTATATTTTCTAATAGTTATGATTTGCATTTCTTCTTTTTACTTGACTTAATTCCACCTAATACTTTTTTTGTACAATTCTCAATGATATTATTTTTTGTTTTAATGAAAAGGAAAACTGAGCTATTTGCCATTATTTTTCTACTCATTTTCAAGTATTCATTTTTTTGTCAACTTTACTAATGGTATATCTTATATTACAGAATTTTGTAATTATATCTGTTCAATAAATCACTCATGTTCTTAAGGCTTCTGATTTATATGGTATATTTAGAAAAATGTCTAAACAAAAAATGTTTTTTTTTTTTACCCATTGTACTTTTAGTAATTTCTTTTTGTTTTATTTTTTATTTTGGTCATGGTGTAAATACGTTCTTAATATAGAATATATTTTTATATATGTAGTAAAAAAATTAACATTTCCATGTCACTTTTATTTAATTCTTTCCTTTGGTGGTTTGAAATGCCATTAAAATTTTCACATGAAAAATAATTTTTAACGAACCTGAGCCTAACTATATCTGTGTTGTCTCTTTAAATATCAGAATCTGACAGATTTTACAAAATGTATGGAATCAGATTCTTTGGTTTGTGGGAAAATTTTTCTTAATTTACAATGTGCATATTATTTGTTTTTTTCATTCACTTCACTTTTTATCACTTTATCACAAAAAGTTAATAATTATGTACTCTGGATTCTCATATCAGTTTCTGATTACTACTCCTTGGGGATTCTTAGTAAATTTTTTCATTTCTACACCTGTATATCTTTGTTTCTCTATTCTTATGAATTTTTACATTATTTTTCTATCTTCTTTTTTTAAAAAAAAAATTCTAATGTTTTATTAACTAAGGTAATCAATCAAAACTTATAATAATCATTGTAGTGTCAATCTTTATAGAATAATGCTAAATAAAAATAAAACAAAATATTTATAGAATTAGTGACTGTGTAGCCAAAAATAGTAGAAACCTAATATTGAATCAGTACCTCATTTCTAGTATCAATGATCTCTATCATGGTAATTTTGAGTTCCAAAATAAAAGGAAGAACCTTTGTATATAGATGAAAGAAAATGCCATCCTTTCTTTACTCATATGAACACAAAAAGGAAAACACTTTTTAAATTACTTCAAGTAAATGATTGGTATATTTTCTTCCTTAAGTTAAAGACTCAAAAAGAATGAAGTAGATTCATTCTTTACACTGGAGATGTTTATATATTTAAGGTAACAAAACAAAAAGCAGTATGTTATACAAATGAAACAATTTCCAAAATAAATAAAATGGTAATTATATGGATATATGCATATATATAAACACATATCTATACATTTATGTCTACAGTTCTATTCAAATAGGCTGCAGGATAATACATATTTTAGGACACAGTCAAGGTGTATTTATGAGAATTTTCATTTTTTATAAGAAGCCTTATTTATCATCATAACTCAAGCCTGCTGTAGCAGCAGATTCATTTCCTTTACAATACATTTTGCTGTGAATCCCGACAATAAAGAAAAATTCCATTCATAATTTCACCAAGTTCTCTACATTCTTCCTAAAGGTGACAATTTTAGGAGATAACTTTCTTCAGCATACACCACACCAGGTTTAAGAACCCACAGGTGTTAAATTATAATTACTTCAGTGATATTTAAAAATAATGGATAATAACTTTAATGAGTGGCAAAAAAAATCTCACATTTTCATCCACGTAAAAAACTTAGCCATTATTTTTTAAGTAATGCTCTATTAAAGAAATATGTGGCAAGAGTGTTAGTTGCTAAGGAAACCATCCTCCATGAAATTGAATATAAAATAGAAACTTTTGGAAAAGATATCTAAAATGCACACTGAATATTTTGTATCAGCTTCTTTTGACTTTGTTGTTGGTATTGGTGTCTTTTGGAATATATTTTTAATATCAGATACAATGAAATTTACTTAGGGCAGTGAAATGTGCATTGGGTTTCAAAGTTTTTCTAATAGAGTAAATATGAGCCTTGGAGAATTTCATGAAACAAATGTCTTCAACATCATGAATTCAGCTTGCCAGAGTAAGTAAGCTACAGCAGAATCATTGCAGAATGACTTAATATTTCTACATTTTCTGTTCTACTACAAGGTTTAAAATTAAATCTTATTCATTAATATATTATTTATATTTTGATTTTTACTTCTAAATAAATCTAAATAAATATCATTTAAGCGAATATAAGATTAACATCAACAGAAAACGTATTTATTTATTTATTTATTTTACTTTCAAGTTTTTATTTAAATTCCAGTTAGTTAATATACTAGGTAATATTAGTTTCAGGTGTGCAACGTAGTGATTCATCACTTACATGTAATACCTAGTGCTCATCACCACAAGTACTCTCCTTAATGCCCATCACCTATTTAACCCATCCCCCACCTACCTCCCCTTCAGCAACCCTCCCTTTGTTCTCTATCCTTAAGAGTCTGCTTTATGGCTAGCCTCTCCTCTTTTCTCCCCTTACGTCCATTTGTTTTGTTTCTTAAATTCCACATCTGAGTGAAATACAGCATTTTTAACCTTGCATCTTTTCATTAGTCTCCAGATAAGCCAGAATATTTTAGTATTCATAAATCAATTGATTTTGCAACTAGATTGATTCCTAAATTATAGTGGAACACAACTTCTTTTAAACTTTTGTAAACATTTGAAATAAATTACTGTACATGTCTTTTAAATTTTTTGTATTTTGTTTATAAATTACACATATAATAATATATTAACTTTGTGAAAGAATTGAACATTGAAAATAAAGAAATATTGCCCCTTGACTGCCCAATACAATAATAAGAAGAATAGTAATAGGAGTAGTAGCAGAATAAAGTATCTGTTATGAACATTTTGTTTATCCAGTAGGCTATTAATTGGGTATCTGGAGCATTTTCAGGTTGTATATATTATAAATAAAGCTGCTAAAAACTTTCTTGTGAATATATTTTTGTGATCTTGTGTGTTTATTTCTTTTTAGTGGACATTTGTTTTCATTTATTTTTGCTGAACGCATAGAATTGAAATAATTTGGTCATACATAGGTTTAGTGTATGTTTAGGTTAAACAAATATATTAGATATTTCTTCAAAGAGTTTTATAAAACGTGCCAGTCAATAGTGGTCTCATAGCCTCACAAATATTAGTGTTGTGAGAGTTTGAAGATTTCAGCTATCGTAGTTTGTATGTGATATGTCATTACTGCTTTCAGTTACATCTTTCTGGGAGCTAATGGTCTAGTGGTGTTTCCATGTTCTTTTTAGCCATTTGTATACCATTTTTGTGAGTTAAAAATCTTAAACCATTCTGTTTTTGCAATCGTATTAATATCTTTTTTTTAATTGTGTGGCTTACTTTATGTAATCTAGATACAAGCAGTGTGTCAGGTGTATACATCATAAATACTTTATTCCTAACTGAGTCAATATTTTATAATCCTAAAGACTTTGTTTAATAAGATCCCCTGATCTTAAGGGAAAATATACCTTATTTAACCACTAAGTGTTATTTATAGATTTTTAAAATATATTCATTGAATTGAAAAAGTGTCTATTTCAATATTTCTGATATACATATTTCTATCATGAAGATGTGTTGAATTTTGTCAGTTTCTCTCTCAGCTACTGAGATGATTGCATATTTCTTCTTCATTATTTTATTAATGTGTTAATTCACATTGGGTTTTTTGAACATTAAACCAACATTGCTGCATTACTATAAAATGATTGAATTGTCACATAAATCATACATCATCTGTAACGCCAAACTTTAGGAACTACTCAAAAATTTCAAACAATATAGAAATACCACCTTCTTTCTGGAGAGGCCAAAACCCATCAGAAGCAGTTTCTAAGTGTTCCTGTCTCCCACATTGGGATGATGACAACATGAGCACTTAACCATGTGTCCACAAAATTACTGTTAGTTGGGGTGACTTTTAGTATTCTTACTCCATCTGCTTGACTAACTTTCCTTTCCAGCTGGCCAAGTTCTATCAATCCTTAAATTCTGGGCTTATTTACCATAAGAAAGCCAGATAGACAAACCATTTCTTGCCAAAATGCAAGAACTCTCAGCATACACATTTCCATTTGTGAATGCCATTAGCTTAGTAACTAAGAGGTCTGCTCTAGTTCAATTATTGCCTCTGCACTCCCAAAGTAGGAGGCAATAAATCACAGCCCAACTGTTAGCTTTCCTTCCCAGCCCACCCACAGATCTTGGTCATTAACTGCTTGGCAAACTTTTCTATGTATCATTTCATAATTTGTCTTTAAAACAGTTTTCTGAAAATATTTCCTGCAAGGTCTTATACAAACGAGTCTCTAAACATTCTGATGACCAATAGAATTTGAACCATCTAATGGAAAATGAGAAGCATTCTTGTTATAAAGCAGTTTAGTCATGGCTATAACCTTTCATAGGTCTTTTGGTTTTTTTTACAACTTGATTGTTCACTTTTTCTGTCATCAAGGATTATTTGGACACATTATTTGCATATGTGCATGGAAACATGTGTGATTTTCTAAAGCATTCTTCTGACCCATCCATATTGATATGTACAACATCAATGGTTTAATCAAGGGCCTAAAATAAATCCCAAAATATTTTCTCATTCTGATTGGGACAAGAAGTTGACTTTTATTGACTACTAAAGTTAATAGAGTAAAATAGAGACTTTAACATAATATTTGACATACCATGCATAAATTAAAATTATATTATACATTTCTTTTTCGTGTACTTATCATATGTACACATAGTTCCAATACCTGGGGTGGTTACTGGAAGCCATTTAAAAACAAAAAAAAGAATCCCTTCCCCCTCAAAAAAAACCTAAACAAAAACCCCCAAACAAATACAAAACCTCCAGATTCGACCTGGTATTTGAAGATAACCATAACATTATTTCTCACATAGTACAAGTTCTTACTAACACAGGCTTTCAAATAATGTTATGTAGTTCTACCCATTTTCTTCCCAATTGTGATTGACATGGTGAGTCTGTATGTTATTCTCCTGACAATTTGAACCATTAGGGAAGTCATTACTTTTTATATGTAGTACCTGGGTACTTCAAGAACAATAATGAAAGGCCACACTGTCACCATAAATGTATCTTTCTAGCATAAACCTCTAATACACCTGGCCAATGACCTTTAAGGAGATGAAATTTCACAGCGATTAGATTTCCCAATTCCATTCCCTGAGAAATGGCATAAACCTTCCTTCATCATTGTTAATGCATATAATTTTCTTTCAGGTATGAGGTTTCTTTCTCTTATCCATTCACAAATCCTTCATCATTCTCCTGTACTAAATTCTATTTGCAAACAATCTACTGGAAAATTACTTCTTCTATCATCCACATTTGGCTAACAATTCTTCTCATCATAACATTACATATGTGATGTAGCAATTTTCACATTGGTAAATTTAAATACACAGTATTCACCAAAAGTTATGGTAATTCCTTGAAGCTCTATTTAGCATATTCCACAGTCTGGATATCATTCCCATAAGTGCCCCCAAAAGGAACATCATCAGTGAATAGTAGTTATCATATCACTCCCTAAAACCATCTGAGTATCATTTCCCCTTTATTTGAAAGCATTATAACCGCACTAAAATTTGTGGTTTAAACATTATATTTCCCTCATGTTACTTGGAAAAAAAAATGTAACACAGACCCAAAACCATACGTCAAATGATCACTCCAACTGACCAACTGTTAGTTAACTGAATCATCGGTGGGCTTTTCACTGTCAGTGCAGAGACCAATGATGCAGGGCTCAAACACACAAACCATGAGATCATGACCTGAGCCCAAGTCAGTCACTTACCAGACTGAGCCACCCAGGTGTCCCTTGACTTGGTTGAATTTTACCTAGTGCTATCATTGAATGATATCTTTCACATTAACACTAAGGAAAATCTCTTACCATATTAGCACCTTCAGTGAATGTGAAGGAAATGTACCATTGTTTGTTTTCTCTGTACATGCACCCTCCTCTTAGAAATTCTAAGAGAATTTCTGTAGGATTATTAGTATTTTTTTCATGTTTTGTAGATTTCATAACTGAAATAATCTAGATGTCAGGTTTTATCTGTGAAAATATTTTTGATTGATAATTTATTTAACACATACAAGATCACAAACATTTTGTAATTTTTCTTGCCAGGTTTTAAAAGTAGTGATCTTGAACTAATCTATTTCTTCTAAGTTTAGTGAATTAATCGACATAAAGTTTCCATTAGATCTCCTTATTATGTTAATATTATAACCAGCTTCCTCCTGATGCTTCCTCTGTCATTCCCGATATTGATAAATTTTGTATTTTCTATCTTTTGTTTAATTATTTGCTAAAATTTATCAATTATATTTATCATTTCAAAGAACAATTTTTTGCCTTCCTGTTATTTCTTTATTTCAATTTTTAATTATTTATATTCCCTCTACTTCTATTTTTATTTCATTAATCCCTTCCTTCATGAGGTGAAAATTTGCCGTTTAAATTAATTATAGTCTGTTCTAAAAATACACGTGAATTTGCTCATTTCTAAGTACTGCTTTAGATTCAGCCCACAAATGCTGATGTATTAAAAATGTTAAATAATATAATTCTAATTCTTTACACTTTAGCCCACATTCTTTTTATTTTTTTTCACAAAATTCACTTAATTTTTTAAATTAAGTAAATTATATTTACTGACATACATAGGATAGCCAGTGTTTTTTATTCTTTACATTGTATCAAAGTTCCATCTGCTGTAATTTTTCTCTATTCTCAATAATTTCTTTGCAAGTTTTTAGTGTATTTTGTGTGTGTGTGGGAGGGGTGAGTCTTATGAAAACAAATTCCCTCTTAATTTTGCCTTCATTTTGAAGCTCTATTTTTATTTATTTGTTTGCTTATTTGTTTTACTGGCTATAGAATTCTAAGTTTAGAGCTTACTTTTTTCTTTCATCATTTTACATATCAATGTATATATGTAAATGTAAATATAAATATATATTTAAAAAATTTTCTTTGTCTTCATTGTTTTAATTACCATTCCTTTGAATGTAAAGTGTTTTTTTTTTATTCCCCTAGTTTTTTAAAAGTTCCTCTTTACAGTTTTTCTGAAGTTTGACTATTATGTTCATAGGCTTTTCTTAGTAGTTATTCTGGGTTTTATTGTTGTTGTTTTGTTCAAACCTGAACTTCTTAGAGATGTGAATTTCTGTCGTTAATCTAAATTGGACAGGTGTCATCTATTTTATCTTCAAATATTTTTTTCTTCTTCATTTCCCTCTCTCCATTTGTCCTGGGCCTCATTTATGTTAGACCACTTTATTGTGCCTTGCACGTGACTGATGATCCGCTGTATGAAATGTTTTCTTTCTGTGCTGTATATTAGATCATTTCTGTTGACCTTTATTCAAGTTTTCTATTCCTTATTTTTATGATTTCAAATAAGTTTCTAAGTTCATTACAGTGAAATTTTTATTTCAAGTATTTTATTTTTAAGTAGTAAAATTCCTATTTGTTTCTTTTTTAGAGGGTACATTTTTCTCCTGAAAATTTCCATTCTCTTATACTTTATGTCTATCTTCTAGAGTAAATTATTTCACATGTTAAATGTCCATTTTACAGTTCTCACTTGGTAATTCCAATTATCTTGGCCACCTAACTATTGGCTTCTCTTGATGGCATTTTCTGTATGATGTGTCACATTTTCCTTTCTTTTGCATATAGCAAATTATTCATATTTTTCATATGTGTTTAAAGGTGCGGTGGAAACCAAAAGTATAGTTGTTATATCCTTGTTTGTTACAGAGGGTACCAAGTGCACCCTCTTTGGCAGCTAGGTTGAGGTATTGATTGATTATTCTGAAGCCACCTGAAATGGAGGGAAATCTGGGGCTATGCCACAGTTATAATTAAAATGAGTTAATCTATGGTGACTTTAACCCCTAACTTCCAAGAAAACCACCAGTGAGGACTTAATTTCTTTTAATTTGTCAGTTTTTGAAGTGAGGAGGTTTAGACCCCTATTTTTAATAGTTTTGGTTCATCTTTCTATTAAGCTGAGTCCAGAACCCATAGCCCACATTAAGACTTTTCCAAATTCTCAATCCTTTCTAGATCCTCCCCCCACGACCGTCTTCTAAGCATTTTTTCTTGGGTGTGTGTGGTGGTGGGAGAGATTGATTATCAAGCATATTGATTTATTTTTGAACATTGAACTCTTTCAGTTTCCAATCCGTACCTCCAGCCTGTCATTAGAGATTCAGCTGCTTTTAACTTCTCTGACAAAGGCTTTATAGTAGAACTTCTCTTCTTCCTGTCCATCTCCAGACAATTTGTCCTTGGAGTAGAAGCTGACATGGCTCTCTACTTGCCTATGAGGCTTTGAAATTCAGGTCACAGGTAATAGGAACATAAAAAATATGAGCTTAGTTTACATGATCCCACTCCCCCCTTTTTTTCTTTGCTATGGGAATGAAGGTCTTTAACATTTATATGCATTCTATCTGGAATCAGGAGTCTTCTATATTACTTTACTATGTAATATATATATATATATATATATATATATATATATATATATATAGTATAGCTAAAGCTAGAGAGCAAATTTCTCCAAGAAGGATAACCATAGGAATCAGGTAAAAAACTAATACATATTATGGGGTGCCTGAGTGGCCCAGTTGGTTAAGCTTCTGACTTCAGCTCAGGTCATGATGTCACAGTTTGTGGGTTTAAGCCCTGCATCAGTCTCTGTGCTGACAGCTTAGAGCCTGGAGCCTGCTTTGAATTCTGTCTCCCTCTCTCTCTGTTCCTCCCCCGCTCATGCTCTGTCTCTCTTACTCCTTCAAAAATAAATAAAAACATTAATTAAAAAAAATTAAAAACTAACACATATTAAAACATTTGCTAGTGATTATACTCCCCTAAAAATTTAGAGCTCTTTTCTATCGTACCAAGACACATGTATTTAAGATGATCAAAACATAAAAATTATAGATTTTTGTGAACTAAAAATTAAGAATTAAGTGGTAACTGAATGTTTAGTAATCAATGTGGCATCAGACATAGATATGTGTCGTTGAAACTGCGTACAGGCTTTTATCTCTTAGGTAAACCCAGGAAACTGTTTCTCTTTTCCAATGTAATACCAAGCTGGAATGAATGTCCTTGTATAAAGACAGACTCATAAGAGAGATTTCTGAGGAAGTAAAGAAACTGATCATCTTCTGGAGATTCTAAATCCTGAGATGTAAGGTCTGAATTGTTACCCCTTGCTTCTTTTTTTTTTTTTTAACATTTATTTATTTTTGAGACAGAGAGAGACAGAGCATGAGCAGGGGAGGGTCAGAGAGAGAGGGAGACACAGAATCCGAAACAGGCTCCAGGCTCTGAGCTGTCAGCCCAGAGCCCAATGTGGGGCTCGAACTCACGGCCTGCGAGATCATGACCTGAGCTGAAGTCAGACGCCCAACTGAGCCACCCAGGCGCCCTACCCCTTGCTTCTTAAAGTTACTCAGCATAAGGATTTAACATGAATAGCCACCCTTTCCTGGTAAAATACCTCAAAATTTACCAGATGCATATTTGAAACTTCTATGCAGTTATGTTTCCATACTCTAGGACACATAGGGCTCTCAGAGACAAAACAAAACAAAAAACACCAAAAATACAAAGCCAAAACTTCCCTAATGATGATTTCAAATAATAAAATTAAAACCATATGAGTAAACACACCACCATGAGTGATACAGAAAAAAAATATGAAAATTAAATAGAAGACACTATGTGACTGATGTCTTGTAAATAGAGTTTTCTGTATTAAACACAGAGGTTAAAACTATATTGGCCTCAAGTAATAAGTGAGGCTGACAAGAGAGAATAATATTTTAGGTTAAGTGTTTCAACTGAATCTTTTCTATTTGTTTGGAAGATATTATTTCAATGTTTGGGTGTTATGGAGGGGGAAATGTGGTCATAGATGATGGATTAAATTTCGTATAAAAGCAGCAAGATTTGTGTGTGTGTATCATATGTGTGCATGTGTATGTATTCAAGGTTGTCCTCAAAATGTATTTGGACAGATTTCTCATACATCATTCATTTATCACTGAATCATATGCAGGTATTTGGAGCCCTCTTGGGTGGATTGGATTGTGACAATGGTGGAGTGCATTGTTGGCATTCAGTGAGTGTGAACCAGGGAGGCTAAAGACCTACAATGCAGGCACCCAGCTTCACAGTCAACAACTACTTAATCCAAACTGCAAATAGTGACCCCCACTGAGAAATAGGATGCTATAGAAGTTATTCATGCTGATATGTCACCACTTTTTTCTTAAGTCATGTCAACCACTGGGGTCCGTAACCTGTCTCTGGTTACACACACATTGTCAAAATTGCCCCTTTCCTAATAAGACTACCATATTTAATTGACAGTTGTCTCATCAGTAGTCACATACAACGACTCCAAGTTCAGCCACCTACATGTTGTAGTCTAAAAATGTGTATTTAAAATGGATGTATTTTTATAAGAAGTAGCAAGAACAGAGGCAATAGAATATATTGATAAACTACAAATATTTTAATTTTGACTGAAAGCAGCCCTCCCTAGGGACTTGGACTACATTGAATTTTACTAGTCTCTGGCTCACATTACCTGCGCTTCCTATCTCAAACAGCCCATAACTTTGTCATATTGTCTTGCTGTTTCATTCTTTAATGAGTCCAAGCTTTGTCTTTTCAACAATATACCATCCTTGAGAGATAAAAACATAAACGATGCAATTTTATACCCCTCAAAGCAGCTTGCAGGTTATAGGTTATTTTGTTGGTTGATTAAAACATAAATAGTGAGGCGCCTGGGGGGCTCAGTCAGTTAAGTGCCGAACTTCAGCACAGATCATGATCTCATGGTTCGTGGGTTCGAGTCTCATGTTGGGTTCTGCGCTGACAGCTCAGAGCCTGGTGCCTGCTTTGGAATCTGTGTCTCCCTCTCTCTCTGTTCCTCCCCCACTCATGCTCTGTCTCTGCCTCTGTCTCTCTCTCTCTTGAAAATAAATGAACACTAAAAATTTTTTAAAAAAAGCATAAATAGGAAGAATATTTGAATGTAAAAAGAAATGTTTTCCAAAAAATCAGTTATTATGTTTATTATTCAAAATATCTGACATGGTTTTTCCAATTAAATATATAAGCTTATCTTTCAGATTTTTCTAATGGATTAAAAATTGCATCCACTTATTAGGTATCTTACACATGCACTTTTTTATATTAAAACATTTTTCTCTATCTTCACCCACAACACACCCACCACACAACTATGAAGTGAGAATAGCTGTCTAAAAAGAATGAAGAGATTTGACTATTTCAAAACTCATCAAATTGTACACATTGAATATGTGCAGTTCTTTGTATATCAATTATAACTCAAAAAAAAAAAGCTGTTAAAAAGAAGTGAAAGAATTGAGGCTTGGAAAAGGTAACTAACTTGTCAGATTGTAAACACCTCATTAGCAGCTCAGCCAGGTATGTCTGATTCTAAAGCAGACACTTTGTGTAGGAAGTACCACAAATCTCTGCGAATCTTTAATAAGAATTTTTAAGAAGAGTAGCGTAATATTATCTACTCTTGAATACATTAAAGAAATTAAATATCTTTCTCTGCCACATTCTTTTTTGTATAGATTCACAGTTTTAAACCTTGACACATTAAATGCCAAAGTGTTTCATTAGGCACCACAGACTACAATCGCATCTGTTGGAAGTTTGAGGAATTGTCTAAAACACCTTCAGCAAGACAATGTTTAAAAGAGGGACATGTCTGGGATTCATTTGGTGCCCTCGAGAGATATTTTTATTTTTTCAAACCTCGCTGCACATTTTTTTTTTTTTTTTTTTGGAATTTGGAATCAAACAGATTGCCATTTATTTTCTCGCAAGCAATGTTTCTACTTTTCCTCACAAACACATATCAGGTTGCTGCTTTGGCTAGAATTAAACAAACACAGGTGCTAAAATTATCAGTTTCCTCATATTTTTTCTACCTACTTGTGCTATGCAAAGTCATTTAGTTTCTGTAAAAGACACATTTTCCCAATTCATTACACCTAAAGAAACTGCCAGGCAGAATGTGCTGCCAATACACGAGCCGCTGCAGACTTCCCATATGCGTTTTGTAAGCAGGTGTTTCATTTTCAATGTGCCAGAAACAAACTGTTTTTCAGGTGCATAGAGGATATCATCTTTGTACAAAAAGGAATAGTAATAACTACTCCTGGTTGAGTTTTTCTCAATAGGAGAGCAATATGGAGTTGTTAGATAAAGGACTGAAATGAACATAATGTTTAACAGCCTAAGTGCACCCATCCAGTCAGGTTCCATGTTAATTACTCAGCCCAGACTGGATGCAGATAAAACACCAGTATAGAGTCAGAAAAAAGATAGAGATTAACGTTTTTAAAGTAACTTTTATGTAAAATACAGTGCATTTCTATATCCCTATGAGTTAAGTGCTATTACGTGTACTTGATTAATGGCAAAACTCTGGGTCAAATGTTATGCAACTTTCTCAAAGTCACACAGTTAATAAGGATTTTATCAGAATTCATACCCATGTCATCCATTATAAAGCCTAATTTCAACGACTAGGATTTGGCTTGGGTTTGAATTCTCTGGAAGCTGTGCTTCCAGGAATTGGAATACTTTGTATAAAGACCTAATAGTGAATGAGATTTTGCAATTCTATGGAGAAACCAGTGAAAATGACCAATAGTCTTTCTTACATTTCCAAGATTTTGGATTAGAGCCTGAATCAGCACCGGGGTACTGTGTCTTTGTTCATTTTATCTTTCCTTTTGTGTTGACTAGTTGCATATGGCTAGGCTTATATTTACAGCTCCTACGTTACTATAAAGCCTCGTGGCAATTTGTATTTGTCTTTTGCTCTAAACTTCTACATATTTGAAATAGTAATTCTTATATCTTGCATAGAGTCTCAAGATATAATACCTACCATCTCATCAAAAGTATCACTGTGCTGGCCCATAGGAAGCAGAAACCAGAGGCCAGTAAAATGCTGAAAAACACTAGTAACATCACGTCTGCCCAAGACGAGTGACCACACAATGGCAAACCACTTCTGCTAAATCTCATGCATACACATGCCTCCAACCACCTTTATAATTTTGTATATGTAGCTCATTGAAACATTTTAAGCTTTATCCAGAACCACAGAAGCAAAAATCTCCCCTTATCTCTCCCCTGCCACAGAGAGGAGAGAATAGAGAGTTCAGTGTTATGGCAGTTGAATGATGACAATGACTATGAACCATTTACACTATTTAAGTGCCTATGCAATATATTTACTTTGCTTTTCCATAAGCATCTTAAAATTCACAAATTAAAAAAAAAAAACAACTCATCTTTGTTGTTTCCCAAAGATGCTCCATATTTAAGTTATTCTTATCTCTCAGCTCTCCTGCTTCCAATGACATGCTTCAGATTTGTAGTTTGTCACATTTTCTTAATAATAAATTAAATTATATTTAATATTGATTTTACATTTCCACTACTTCTATTAATTCATCCTTATATGATACCACTATTATCTTTCTATAATTTATTTATTTATTTATCTTTGTTTGTTTATTGATTTTTTTGTTTATTATTTTAGTGAGAGAGAGAGCATGAGTCAAAGAGAGGGGCAGAGGAGGAGAGAGAAAGAGAGAGAGAGAGAGAGAGAGAGAGAGAGAATCCCAAGCAGGCTCCATGCTTAGCCAAGAGCCCAACACACAGCTCAATCCCATGACTCTGGGATCATGTCCTTACTGAAATCAAGAGTCTGATGCTCAAACCACTGAATCATCCAGGTGCCCCTATAATTTTTATTAACCCTGGAATGAATCTGAACTTTTATTTTGTCATTTATGGCCATTCATAATTTGACTCTTGGAAATCTTTCAAGGCTTATATTTAGCCTCTCTTCCACATCTTTCTACCTTTCATTCATATTAAAATATTTGAATATAGAACCATATTCTATGTGATACCTTCATGTCTGATCATGTAGCTTTTCCTTCTACTGGTTATGTTCTTTCTTAAAAACATCTGCATGAGGGGTGCCTGGGTGGCTCAGTTGGTTAAGTGTGGGACATTGGCTGGGATCATAATCACCCAGTTTGTGGGTTTGAGCCCCACGTAGGGCTCCATGTTGACAGCTTAGACCCTGAAGCCTGCTTCAGATTCTGTATCTCCCTCTCTTTCTGCCCCTCCCCCACTCATGCTCTCTATCTCTCTGTCTCTCTGTCTCAGATAAAAATAAACATTAAAAAATAAAAAAAAAAAAAACACATCAACATGAGTAACTTCCAAACAACATTCAAAAGTCATTATATGAACTATCTTCTCTGGAATATTTTTCTGTCAGTCAAGTCTAGATTATATACTTTTACTCTCATAACTTTAGCTTCCTATGTACAACCTCTACCTTATTATTTACAATGAGTTATTACAAAAAAATTCCATTTACTTGTCTATAAGCCCCTCATCATTATGTACTCCTGAATATCTACTTCCCTAAAATTTATAAGGAGGTTTATGTTCCAACATATTCGAGTATGTTAATAATTGAATAAAATAACATTGATGATAATATCTGAAAACCAATAAATGTATAATATATAAGCATTTTAAAACATGAACAAATTATTACTTAGCCAAGATCAGTAAGATAAACAAAATATAAAGTATCCTTGGAATTATATGGAATATATTCTAATTTGTATGGACATGTTCTATTTCAAGAAAAATGGATATGAATGACAACATTAGCAACATAGGTTTGTGTTTATAATCACAGTGAATGTATGCAGAACTTAAAGGAGAATATATTGTCTTTTGATTTGCTGTGCCTAAAAAGTTTTAACAATGTTATGGCAAGAGATTGTTTGAGAGTGATGTGTCTGTATGGAATTGGAGAGGCAGGTAGATATTAAACAGAAGAACACTGAGTGGCCATTTGAATCAAAATATGTATTATGAAGTTGGCTATCTCATTTCTACAAAAGAATTGGTTCTCAGTTTTATCTCAAGAATTTAGTGTCAGATATTGGTTTTGGTCATGTGATTTTTTAAAAGATACTTATCCCCTTGACTGAATGTCAACTCTTGCATATATTCTTAATGATGTGTAGACTTGGCTGTGTCTTCAGCTAATCCCTATAAAATTAAAAACACATGATTACTGGTGAATATATTATTTATTCTACTTATTAATAGTTTGAGCTCTAAATTTTAGTTAGCTTAAGTATAACTCAAAACCTCTAATATAAATGTAAATATAAGTGCTAATTATGGCACAGCTGCTTTAATGGTAAAATGATGCATAATGGAATAGGATCATTTACTACACCAAAGGAGATAAAAATGGTTTTAACCAAAGGTATAACATGAAAATTAAATGATTTTTTAAATATCACTTTGAACACTGCTGATCTAAAATGAGCCTTTGAAATATATTATTACCCTTCAAAATCAATCAGATCACATATAGTCAATACCAATAATGGCAGAGTTTGAATAAAAATTTCTAACAGTTTTTCATTTTCCATATTTAATGAAACATATATGTGAATTATAAAATGAAATTTGATGATGTCAATATTTGTGGTAAAACAGAAACAAATGTACTTTGATTCATTTTAAATATTTGTGCAATCAGTGCTAATCACCATAATGAAATTTGGACTCAGCAATCTACATCTTTATGAAGAGCGTAGAAAGAATACTTCAGATAAGCCAGAACTTATTCATTTGAGGTATACACCAAATTGTGTTAACAATACCTGAAGCTCAAAATGTGTTCAGACATTTGAATTATCTCTCATAAGCTCCTAGTAATTTATTGGCTTAAGTGGCATCTGATATATAGTTATTCACTGAAAATGTTACTCTCTCTTGCATAAATACTTCTGTTTCTAGTATTTTGACTGGCTTTCAGCTGTTATACGTGAATATCAATTTTCATATCTGGTAATAGTTATATGGTTACTTTTTCAATCAGAAAAGAAATAGTTGACTTCAGTCTCCCAACTTGGCCTACATAGTAACATGCACATGCACACACACCTACGTATACACACATATACACACAATATTTGAATGTCACAAAAATACTCACAAAGTTGAGGACTAACATATTACATTGTTTCTCATCTTTATTTACATCAGTAAATAGAATGGTATGTGATATAAGCTACTTAGAATATTTAGGACGATACTTTGAGACTGAATTGTTATAGCATCCCCAAATAAGAAACACAAGTATCATCTTTAACAAGATGAAATTTTGCCTGTAGCTAAAAGTATAAGAAAGTAGGAAGGTGTCTAAAACAATTTTGAGTGACAAATATATCTGAAAATAGATTTAAAAAAATGTCATCTTAGGATATTTGGATATTTGGAGGAACAAATATAATTAATTACAAAGTTTACACATTGGCTATGGAAAATGATAAGCTAAGAGATGACATGTTTATTTATGTTTGTATGTTAGCCCACATAATATACCTTGGAGATTAAGTTTTATTGCTATTGATAAAGAAGGGTGTTTTTTAATAAAATTAGTTTAGATAAAATGTTTTTTTAAGGGGATTTGGAATTGTTGTGTTTGTATTTTGAAAAGTGGATGTGTAAATATGCGAAATACATTTTTATCTAATCAAATTGAGCAAAGCCTCCATGCCAACAATAAGACACATTAGTCTTGAACCCCAAAGAAATGTAAAGCACTATACCTAGACAAACTATATAAATATAGTTCAATATTGGTAAAACAATAATGGTAATTATATTAATAAGCCTTATTATTGACTTATATAACCATTGTAGCAAATATGTATAATATTATTTTTCTTGTATGTATATTGTATATGTATATGGAATGTATATGTACTTATCTATCACTTTTAAAGAAACTCACTAATGTATTTATATAACCAGAATATATAGTGGAAATGTAGACAGAGATGTAGATGTATACATATATAAATATATTACTAACAGGGAAACATATATATTGAACTGACTGACTGACAGAAAATTCCCACAATGCTCTACTCAATACTAGTGACTCTGGCCTGGACATCATCAGACATACAACAGAGGAGACCCTACCCCACTCTTTGCTTTCCCAAAGAATACCTCCCCACAACCACCACCATCACTGTTCTTAGACAAAACATGACAATTGTGTCCAAGAAATCATCTAGGTTAATGTCATCAATAGTCATATTTCTGCATATAAATTTTTTGTTTTGTTTTGTTTTGTTTTTCAGCTATTTGAGGTCGTTTGTGGTACCATATGAATTTTAGTACTGTTTGTTCCATTTTTATAAAAATTGTCATTGGAATTTTGGTAGATCTGTAAATCTGTAGATTGCTTTGAGTAGTATGGATATTTTAACAACATTAAGTTTTCTGATTCATGAACATGGAAAGTCTTTCCATTTGTGTCTTTTTGAGTTTCTTTTATCATTGATTTGTAGACTGTCACCACCTTGGTTAAGTTTATTCTTAAGTATTTTATGCTTTTTGTTGCTGTTGTCAATTGGATTATCATTTCTTTTCAGGTAGTTCATTGTTAGTGTATAGAAACACAATTTAGTTTTGTATTTGACATGAATAAATAGAATTATGTCTGTTTGTAGATGACATTATATACATACATATATATATATATATATATATATGTAGAAGATTCTAAGAACTCCTGAAAAAAGAATTAGAACCAATAAACAAATTAAGTAATTTAGCATAATTGCTGACACAATACAGAAATATATTGAGACTATAGAGAAAAACAAGAACCTCAAAAGAAACTGTAGATTAGGACTTGACTTCATAGTTGCTGTTGTTGGGTACATCCCCCAAAGAAAGTTTCTATGAAATCTGAACAAAAATACATTTTTCCATTTGTTTACATTCTAGCTCTCTTACAAAGAAAATTGTAATAGAATAAATTAAGACACAATAGATTAATGAATTAAATAGAAGAAAAATATCTAAGAAAACGAATTATTAGAAATTAAAAAAAATTAATAAAACATGAAATAACAAAAATAACAAAACAAAATTAAGCAGTAGTGAAGGCTAATAAAGCAGCACTGATTAGATAAATTCCATAGAAAAATCGAGAAAATTATATTGACACTTATGTGACTTTTTAAAGACTTGTTAACCTAAACCAATTTTTTGGAAAGGAGACTGCTTGCTTAATTATGAGGAAAATATTGGTTTCAGGACACATAATATTTTACAATGTTTTATTGTAATAATTGATGTTACTGCTGTTACCTATTTTCAATTTCATCAAATAGAAGCCAACATATTTCAGATTACTTGCCATCACACATATTTTGCTTCTTTTATTATAAAATTTCAAATATTAAAAAAATTAAATTAGAGAATTTATTATTATTGTCTGAATAAACTAATTCTAATATGCAAAACATGGCAATTTCATGAGCAAGCTGAGTTACGCATAATACAATTTTAAAGATCTTTAGCAAACGCTGGCTAACTGAATTATGAATAATTAAAATGTATATTCCTAAATAGCTTTTTGATCTATAATAGTAACAAAAGTAAAACTGAAATATATTTAATCATCCCCAACATTTAATTTGTCCTTAAATATTCATATTCTGACTGAAAAAACATTTTTATTTTAATATCTTCAAAATTTCTCTGGATTGTTATATTTTGCTCTAGTGGCATATTGGAGCATTGCATGGCTTCTCCTTTGCATACAGTCTTATAAATTCACTTTCATGGAGCACCTTCTAGGACTCTTTGGACAAATATCCAACTATTAACAAAATTTTCAGGGTACATTCTTAAATTTTGTGAATATTTCTTTCATACATTAAAAAAAACACTGGACATGGAAAATAACAGGTATGATTTATGATTCTACAGACTTTTAATCCATGATTGCACAATCTAGAGGAAAAGATGGACATGGATTCATTCTGAGATGAATTATTGCTTCATATAACAATGTAAGAAGGGGCACCTGTGTGGCTCAGTCGGTTAAGCATCCGACTTCGGCTCAGGTCATGATCTCACGGTTTGTGGGTTCAAGCCCCACGTCATGCTCTGTGCTGACAGCTCAGAGCCTGGAGCCTGCTTTGGATTCTGTGTCTCCCTCGCTCTCTCTCTCTCTGCCCCTCCCCCACTCATGCTCTGTCTCTTTAAGTAAATGTTAAAAAAAAAACAAAAAACAATGTAAGAAAAATACAGTGTATTGGGGTGACTTCTGACTATGGCTACAGAAAAAGTAAGAGATACATGACCCAGTACTATTTATGCAGATTTTAAAGTGCAAGGATTCTAAACAACAACACACATTTTGGAAGTATAAAAAACAGAAATTAAAAAAATATATTTCTAAGCAAACTTTGATAAGAAGTAGAGTGTGAATATTTTATTTTTTAATGTTTATTTATTTTGAGAGAGGAGGGGAGGATCAGAGAGGCAGTGAGGGAGGAAGAAAATTCCAAGCAGGCTCCACACTCTCAGGACAAAGCCCGATGTGGGACTCAATTCCAGGAACTGTGAGATCATGATCTGAGCCTAAATCAGGAGTCAGATGCTAAACGGACTGAGCCACCTGGGTGCCCCGAGAGCATGAATATTTTAAATGTGAATAAATAAGGAATAAAATTAGGCATGGACTTGTCCAGAACTAACTGTGAAATATTCAGTAAGGTAAATGATGTGATTAAATAAACTTTGTGTCTGAAGTCAGAAAATAATCACAGTAATTGTTTCTATTTTAGTTGACTTTCCCATGCCATTATTACATGATTATTATAACGGATGCCCACTTTATTTTCATGAGTTAGCAGTTATTAATTCCTACTTGGGCATGGCATTCCGCTTTAAAATTAACAGAATAAGTAGTCCTTTCCACTAAAACAATATTATGCATATTTTTATTTTTTATAGATTCTATTGTCTAGAAAATTCAGTAGCCCAAGTGTTGTTTCTTTTAAACAAAAGTAAATTTTTAAATAATGCAATTTGGAATACTTTGTATAATAATTTGGTAAGAAAAAGAAGCATATTTTTTAATAGTTATAATGAAATGAAAAATGTAGTTGAAAAACAAATATATGTGTACTGTAAACCTACATACACTTAATGGAAATTTAGTGAAGGATAGTTTACAAAAAACAAGTCTCTCTGGTCTTCACAACTTGGAAGCAGTTATTAGATTAAACTACGTTAGAATTGTTGCAGTACAGAAACAATTAAATATAGCAGTCTCGTATGATTTAACACTTTCTTTTATTAAGAGTTCTGATGAACTATAGAGCTCTCAGGCTGAAAAGCAAACTACATAAAGATATGTCAGAAACACAGTAAAGTACTTCCTGACCTGCTTGTGACGGCTGCTTATTGAATATCGTCCTTAGCAGAGGTGACAACAGTTAAATGGACATCTTTTTTTTCCCCCATTTTTTATTGTGGTAAAATTGGTAAACATTATATTCATTTTATATGTGGAATATAATAATTTCATATTTGTATACACTACAAAGTGATCACCAGAATAGTTACCATCCATCACTATACAACTGACTGTTTTTACCCTTTCCCTCCACCTGCCACCCCCCTTCGCCTCTCATAACCACCAATCTGTTCTTTGTACCTTTGAGTATTGTTTTGTTTTCTTTACTCATTTTGTTTTTTAGATTATACATATGGGGGAAATCATATGGCATCTACCTTTCCCTGTCTAACTGATTTTACTTAGCATCGTATACACATCTTGGCTATTGTAAATAATGATGTAAAGAACATAAGGGTGCATGTACCTTTTTGATTTAGTGGTGTTTTTTCTTAGACAAATACTCAGAAGTGAAATAGCTATGTCATATGGTGAGTCTATTTTTAATTTTTTGAGAAAACCCCATGTTTTTTTATAGTGAATAAACCAATTTTCATTCCCACCAAGAGTGTAGAAGGGCCCCTTTGCTCTACATCTTCTCCAACGTATTTCTTGGTTTTTTGTTAAAGCCATTCTAACAGGTATGAGGTTATATCTCATTATGGTTTGTAATATAGTCTGAAATCAGAGAGCATGGTGCCTCCAGTTATGTTTTTCTTTCCTCAAAATTACTTTGGCTATTCAGAGTCTTTTGTTGTTCTATACAAGTTTTAGGATTGTGTGTTCTATTGCTGTGAAATATGCCATTTATATTTTGATAGGGATTGCATTGAATCTGTGGATTACCTTGATTATTATGGATACTTTAACAGTATTCATTCTTCCAATTCATGACCATGGAATATCTTTTCATTTATTTGTGTCTTCTTCAATTTATTTCTTCAATGGCTTAAAGCTTTCAGCATATAGGCCTTTCACCCCCTTGTTTAAATGTATTCCTATGTATTTTATTCTGCTTTGAGGTCATTGTAAATGGGATTATTTTCTTAATTTCTCTGTCTAGTACTTGTTAGTGTAAAGAAACACAACAGATTTCTGTATATTGATCTTGTATCCTGCAACTTAATAATTTAACAGGGTTGTGTTTTTCTGTCTGTTTTGTTTTGTTTTGTATTGTTTTGTTTTGTTTTGTTTTGTTTTTTAGAGAGAAAGAGAATGTGTACAAGTCAGGGAGGAGCAGAGAAAGAGAGAGAGAATACCAAGCAGGTTCCACACCAGCAGAATGGAGCCTGATGCAGGGCTCAAACTCATGAACAATGAGATCATGACTTGATCCCAAACTAGGAGTCAGACTCTTAACAAACTGAGCCATCCAGTTTAGCGGTTTTTTGGTACAGTCATTAAGGTTTTCTAAATACAATATCATGTCATCTATAAATAGTGACAATTTTACTTCTTTCTTTCTAATTTGGATGACTTTTATTTATTTTTCTTGCCTAATTGCCCTGGCTAGGACTTCCAATGCTATTTTGAATAAAAGTGGTGGGACTGGGCATCCTTGTCTTGCTCTTGATTTTAGAAGAAAAGCTTTCAGTATGATGTTAACTGTGGGATTGTCATATATGGTCTTTATTTTTTATTGACGTATGCTCCCTCTATACACACTTTATTGAGTGTTTTCATTATAACTGGGTGCTGAATTTTGTCAGATCCTTTGGTATTTTATGATCATCTTAGTTCAAATTTTTAAAAGCCCAGTCAAACCAATTTTAAATTTCATCCCATGTGATTTTCCAACCTCGTCTATTCTCTTCCCTTTCTCCAAAATGAGCCAGGGTTTGTATTAATAGATTTGGCAAAGATGACGTATACAGCATACTTTTAGGCTCCATCCTGCCTCTCATAGATTCTGTCCTCTTCCAAATGTCCCTGCTTTTTTAGCTTATGCTGGCTGTTTATCAACACCCTCTGGATTATAGAAATACAAATCCTGCTTTTAACATAGGACAGCACACATAAGGTCTTCACATAACCTGCAAGGGAATTCCTTGACATGGGAAACCTACCTCCTTTTGGCCTTCTAGATTTATTAACTCTCACCCTGTTAAGTTTTGAAGTCTCTGTCTACTGAAGTCCCATAGTCCAGGAGAAGTTATCTTGAATGGAGCACTAAAAAGGTAATTTAAACACAATGACATTCTCTGATGCCCTTATCCCACAGGAAATAACAGAAATGTAAATTGCTCTACCATTATCCCATTCGTTTCCTGCCATCTCACTCTATTTTCTGTTGTCCCTTTCTATTGGTGGGTACTGAAGGGAAAACAGAAATTCTCTTGCTAATCAGTCAAATATTGGTCTCCAGTTTCAAACACCCTGAACACTTGCCAGAGATTTTCCTGGAGCTGCCATTACTTGGCCTGAGCAAAGAAACATGCTCTCCAATCGAGTGAATGGGAAAGGATAAGGCACAGCTTTCTCTCACTAGATTTTTTTATTCACATTTTCCACAATTTCCCTCCTCTATCCATCTAATATTCCATTTACATATACTTTTGAATATCAGGACTGTCTTAATTTGATTTTCTCTCAAAAGAAGGCCCTGAGACAGGAATTTAGGTGAAGTTTAGTTGAAAGATAACCCCGGAGCACACCAATGAGAAGGGAGGAACAAAATAAAGGGAAGAGAGAAAAGCCAATAGAGAGGGTGTCACTGAGAAGTTGACCATTGTGGACAACTAGGGCTCAACCCCAGTGGAGATGGTGGGAATGGAGAATCCATTGAAGATTCCAACTCTATTTCTATATTGGTTGAGGATATCCCTTGAAGATAGTAAGCTCCTCAAAAGTTAAGTGTTAGTCCTGCTCACTGCCCAGCAAGTTGTGTAGTGACAAGGAAAGTAATCAATCAGGCATGAAGAGAAAAGGAAAGTTGGAGATCTGTCCCCATGGTTTAAACCCTCCACCATAGCAGACACTGAACTCAAGTGAGCAGAGAAGAGATGGGGAAAGAATCTTTGGTGTGCTATGAGGCTCAGGAGTAATTATGTGAACTCCCGGACACTTATTTATAAACCCTAACATGAGTATGGCCAAAAGTAGTTATAGCTTTCCTTTGAATGTACCCTATAGAGGTTTTATTTATTTATTTATTTAGTCTGCTTTAGGGCTTACTTACCCATTTGGGAGCAAAAGGAATTCAACTCCACATTCTATTACATAGTTTGTCCTCATTATGTATCCCAGAAGCCAATGAAGCAGAGAGGGAATCAATTAAAAGCAGGTAATAGCTGTTGGCTAGAAAGCACTTTTAACAATCCAAAGAGTGGTGACAAAAAAAGTTTAGAAATTTTGGCCTCTTTATTTTAAATTTAGCTTGAAAGAGGGTTGAAAATGATAAAAGCATATTTCACTAATATGAAAGAATCAGCATAGTCTTTCAAATATTTCTTTCCTTAAGTGCAAACAAGTTTGAAAACTTGTCATAACTCTGTTATTTAGCTAATAATATGTATCCTTAAACCTTCTATTAATATTGCTTTCAATGATACAGCTTCTTTCTTTTGTCACATCTGAGTAAGATAGAAATTAGTGAAAATACAATTAAACATTTTCTAAAACAGTAAAGCATAGAAAAAGAAATAGTGCTGTAAGTTTCAATATACCATAATTATGTAAGTGTCTTTACCCTTTTCCTTTGAGGGAATTATTTTTAAAACGTGTCTGGATTTGTGACGAGGAATGCCTTTTTGCGTAGATGCTTAGTTTGGAAATTGCTTTCTCCCCTCACCAGCTGACTTCAACTATATTTATATTAACCAGAAAGAAGTCCTGGAACATAGCCCATGAATCAACATTGAAATATTGCCCTTAAAAACACAGTACTAGTAGAAGGGACAAGCTTGATAAATGAATGACAGACAGTGACATACATGAGTTGAAACTGCATAATTGCAAACAGGAAGTGTAGAAGAAATACTTAAAGGTTTTTCACAGAAAACCGAGATTTGGGAAGCTCAGGACAACTGTGAAACAATACCAATGAACAAAACAATTTGTCTTAAGTGGTTTGGGTAAATAATTACTGAAAGTGATTGAGAGAATTCCATCAGTACATACTAAAGGTAAAGCCTATTGTAACAGTAAATTAATAGGCTTTACGTTTGAAGAAAACGGAAAGGATTGTTAGTCTGGTTCACATATTCATTTTTTCATCAAACATGTTGAATATCAAGGATTATCATGTGTGTGAGAAATGTGAGAAGGAGTACGTTTTAATTTTAAACAAAGTAATTCCATCAAAATGAATATATGAGTACACACAGGCTATTCAATGCGACAACTACATTTTGCATCTCTGCTAAGCAAACACATGCTATATAATACTAATTTTCTCTTCATCAGCTGTAGGAAAATATAGTTTGTAGAAATATTTTCATATACAATACATTTTGTAATTATGAATTACAAGTGTCGCAAAAATTTGGAAATTAATTGATATAAAACAAATTGTAGTGCACATATGTTGCCAATTCTTTAACATTATTAACATCATGACAAAAATAAAACTGTGTAAAATTATACAAAGAAATGTAAAGTGAAATGTCATATTAATATTATTTTGATAAAAGTAATGAAAACACAAACATCATATATTAAAACATTGATTTTGACAATGTAGTCATCGAGTAATATATGGTCTTTAGAAATTTATAACGTGATTAGTAAGCAAAAATATGAAAAGTAATATACTAAGCTTACAACTAAAAAGAAAAAAAAAGAAAGGAAATTTAAAAATGAACTAATAATTTGATAAAATTTGAAAAAAACACAATACCAGAATAGAACTTTTTTTAAAAGCTAAAAGCTGGTTTTTGAAGGCAAAAATTAAAAAAAATATATATTGGCAAGTAAGTTCAAGGAAAAAAAGACACAATGTACAAATAAATAGCTTTAGAAAATTTTAAAAAGCATTTAACTGTAAATACAAAAGAAATCAAATTATTTTAAAATACATTGTAAATAACTTTAAACCAATAGAGTTGAAAACCTATATGAGATTGGCATTGTATGGGAAAAATAAAGAAGTCAAAGTTGTTGAAATAAATAGGAAATCTTCTTCAAAGAAACCAAGACTATAACGTCAATAAATTATCTCTCCCTCACAATACACCACCATCTCAATCAGACAGAAATGGATACAATACATGTAGCCAGGTCAAAATAGAGTTTATCATAATCTGTGCAAAAATTTGTGTTTTATAACAAGAAATTAGGTTTATGGAGTGAAGTTTGTCATTATTTTGTTAGCTTCATCCCTTCGTTCCACATCATGTTTGTACAAAATTAGAACAAAAACTCTTACCTTTAAGCTTGTAAGGAAGGAAATTTTTCCTAACCCTCTTAAGGTTCTTGACTGTGTCCAAAATTAAGCTGACAAAGACATATTAACCAGAGAAAAGTATACAAATTTAATTAATATAAATTAATGTGGCACAGGAGTCTTCGTAAGGAAGGCTGAACAAACAGAGCTCAGTGCAGCATCATTATGCTAGGTTTGATGAAGAGTGGGTAGTCATGGAGGAATACGATAGGTCAGAGAACACAAGGTTAGGGTAGTAAACTGGGGGAAATTTAGCAAGGCCTTTTTGTTAGGAGATAGGGAAGCTCCTTTTCTCCAGCTACAGAGAAGGTTTCAGGGGAGAAAGGTAAGGGAGAAGTCAAAATGCCCTTCCTGCTTCTGCTGTTTCGTCAAATTCCTTCTCTACTTAAAATATTCAGTATGCCAAGATACGGTATTTTGGGGTAGCGTGTCTTGAACCCCATCAGGCTGCTGTAGAAAAATATATTGTAGTGAGCCAACTGTAGGTGCCTGGAGACCAGTTAGAAGGCTCCAAGGCAGCTTGCTATGAAGTTTTATTTATTTATTTTTTTCAACGTTTATTTATTTTTGGGACAGAGAGAGACAGAGCATGAACGAGGGAGGGGCAGAGAGAGAGGGAGACACAGAATCGGAAACAGGCTCCAGGCTCTGAGCCATCAACCCAGAGCCCGACGCGGGGCTCGAACTCACGGACCGTGAGATCGTGACCTGGCTGAAGTCGGACGCTTAACCGATGGTGCCACCCAGGCGCCCCTGAAGTTTTAAATCTACTTGCTCCTGCTTGCGCCCTTCTGCAAGCCTTTTTTTTTTTTTTTTATGGTTTCTATTTAAACTCCAGTTACTTGACATACAGTGTAATACTAGTTTCAAGCGTACAGTACAGTGAATCAACACTTCCATACAACACCCAGTGCTCATCACAAGTGCACTCCTTAATCCCATCCCCTATTTAACCCATTCCACTCCCACCACCCCTCTGGTAGCTATCAGTTTGTTCTCTGTAGTTAAATCTGTTTCTTGGCTTGTCTATCTTTCTTTCTGTATTTTGTTTCCCTTTACTTGTTTTGTTCTTAAATTCCACTTAAGAATGAAATCATACGGTATTTGTCTTTCTGTGACTTATTTTATTTAGCATAATGCTCCCTAACTCCATCCATGTCATTACAAATGACAAGGTTTCATTATTCTTAAGGCTAAGTGATATTCCATTGTATATATGCCACATCTTCTTTATCCATTCACCAGTGGATGGGCAATTGGGCTGTTTCCATAATTTGACTATTATAGATAATGCTGCTATAAACATCAGGGTGCATGTATCCCTTTGAATTAGTATTTTTGTATTCTTTGGGTAAATACCTAATAGAGAAATTGCTGGATCATAAGGTAGCTCTATTTTTAACTTTTGAGGAACCTCCATACTGTTTTCCAGAGTGGCTGCACCAGTTTGCATTCCCACTAACAATGCATGAAGGTTCCTTTTTCTCCACAACCTTGCCAACATCTGTTGTTTCTTGTGTTGTTGATTTTAGCCATTCTGACAGGTGCGAGGTGATACCTCACTGTAGTTATGATTTGTATTTCCCTGATGATCAGGTTGGTTGAGAATATTTTTATATGGCCATCTGCGTGTCTTCTTTGGAAAAATACCTATTCATGTCTTCTGCCCATTTCTTAACTGAATTATTTGTTTTTTGGGTGTTGAGTTTTAGAAGTTCCTTATCTATTTTGGATACTAACCCTATACCAGATATATCATTTGCAAATGTATTCTCCCATTCAGTAGGTTTTCTTTAGTTTTGTTGATTATTTCCCTTGCTGTGCAGAAGCTTTTTATTTTGATGAAGTCCCAATAGTTTATTTTTGTTTTTCTTTCCCTTGTCTCAGGAGTCATATCTAGAAAGAAGTTGCTACAACCAATGTCAAAGTTGTGTTTGATATTGTTCTCTAGAATTTTTATGGAGCCAGGCCTCACATTTAGGTCTTTCATCTATTTTGAATTTATTTTTGTATATGGTGTGATAAACTGGTCCAATTTCGTTCTTCTGAGTGTTGCTGTCCAGTTTTCTCAACACCATTTGTTGAAGAAACTGTCTTTTTTCCATTGAATATTCTTTTCTGATTTATTGAAGATTAACTGACCATATAGTTAGTTGTGAGTTCATTTCTGGGTTTTCTATTCTGTTCTATTGATCTATGTGTCTGTTTTTGTGACAGTACCATACTATTTTGATTACTACAGATTTGTAATGTAACTTGAATTCCAGAGTTGTGATGTTTCCAGCTTTGCTTTTCTTTTTCAAGGTTGCTTTGGCTACTTGGAGTCTTTTGTGGTTCCATACAAATTATAGGATTGTTTGTTCTAACTCTGTGAGAAATGCTGGTGGTATTTTGATAGGGATTCCATTAAATATGTAGATTGCTTTGGGTAGAGTGAATTTTAAATAATATTTGTTCTTCCAATCCATGAGCATGGAATGCCTTTCCATTACTTTATGTCATCTTCAATTTCTTTTATCAGTGTCTTATATTTTTCAGAGTACAAGTCTTTCACATCTTTGGTTAGTTTTACTCCTACGTATTTTATTTTTGGTGCAATTGTAAATGGGATTGATTCCTTAATTTATTTCTGCTGCTTCATTGTTGGTATACAGATTTCTGTATGTTGATTTTATATCCTGCAACTGTACTGTATTTGTGTATCTGTTCTAAGCAGTTTCTTGGTGGAGTCTTTTAGGTTTTCTGTGTAGGGTATTACATCATTTGCAAATACTGAGTTTTACTTCTTCTTTGCCAATTTGGATGCCTTTTATTTCTTTTTGTTGTCTGATTGCTGTGGCTAGGACTTCCAGTACCATGTTAAATAACAGTGGTGAGAGTCGACATTCCTATCTTGTTCCTGACCCTAAAGGAAAAGATCTCCACTTTTCCCCATTGAGGATGATATTAGCTGTGGGTTTTTCATATGTGGCCTTTATTATGTTGAAGTATGTTCCCTCCAACCCTACTCTGTTGAGGATTGTTATCATGAATGGATGTTGCACTTTGTCAAATGCTTTTCCTGCATCTATTGAAAGGATCATATGGTTCATATCCTTTCTTTTATTAATATGGTGTATGTTGATTGATTTACAAATATTTATAAATATTAAACCACACTTGCAACCCATGAATAAACCCCAGTTGATCGTGGCGAATGCTTTTTTAATGCATTGTTGGATTCTGTTTGCTAGTATTTTATCGAGAATTTTGGCATCCATGTTCATCAGGGATATTGGCCTCTAGTTCTCTTTCTTAGTGGAACCTTCCTGCAAAATGCTACTTTATCAATTTGTCTTCCCTGACCACCATATTTAATTTTTTTTAATGTTTATTTTATTTTGAGAGACAGACAGATGGAGCGTGAGTGGGTGAGGGGCAGAGAGAGAGAGGGAGACACAGAATCTGAAGCAGGCTCCAGTCTCTGAGCTGTCAACACAGAGCCTGATGCAGGGCTCAAACTCATGAGCCATGAGACCATGACCTGAGCCGAAGTTGGACACTTAACTGACTGAACCACCCAGGTGCCTTGGCACCATATTTAATGCTGCAACCTGTACCCACCACACACACTATAATCAAACAAACCTTCCAGACTGAGATCCTGAGATACTATATCCTTCTAACATTCTGCATGTATGTATTTAAGAGATCCTGGTATCTTTCCTTATGTTATAATATAGTTTCTACAATACTAAGGATCATATTCTGTTTACTAATAAGCATACTACAAATGTTTCTTTTTGAATCAAATCCTGAAATATTCATATTTTAATTATTTTCTAATTCTTCTTACTGTTTCCACCCTTGATAACCTTTTATTATATATGTCATATTTAAAGATAAGCTCTGTATCAGTTTTGTGTTTTTCTCCTCCATTTTTAAGCAATTAAACTACACATTGGAAAGAAAAGAAAAAACATAATTCAAATTTGAAATACAGTTCC
This sequence comes from Leopardus geoffroyi, assembly GCF_018350155.1. Classification (NCBI taxonomy): domain Eukaryota; kingdom Metazoa; phylum Chordata; class Mammalia; order Carnivora; family Felidae; genus Leopardus; species Leopardus geoffroyi. The sequence continues at coordinate 23,442,145 of NC_059338.1, read as the reverse complement.
ATTTGATGATTTCAACAATATAAGATGAATGTGATGGGCGAAGAACAGTTAACCACAAGATAACGTGAATGAATAACTGCTATTTTTCTGCCGGCCTGAAAAGATACAGTGATTTATTTATTTCTATTGCATCTTTCATCATAGTCCAAATTATTGACATTTTAAGAAGTAGTGTAATTAGAAATTGAATTTCTAAGGTGATAATAGCTCAGAATGAAATTGATCTTTCCTCTCAGACAAAGATTCTCTCTTTGATCAAACTCGAGTCAGGCTTCCCTGAGTTCTGAGTCCAAGAGGCCCCATCGTTACACTTGTCTTTGAGAGCCCAATTTTATTAAGAATCCTGCTAAGTCAGTTTAGCCGGAATACCCCACCTACAATATCTGATTACCCCAAATATCTGACCAACTTTCTCATCCCCAACCTTTCCCAGGTGATGTCTGATCACTCTGGCATTCAGTAAGAATCCTATTAGATGGGTTTAGCCAGAATCCCCTGCCACCTCCCCCTTCCCCCACCCCACCCCTACCCTGATGTCTCCTCTTAGTAATTCTCCATTCACTGACTACCCCACCCCACAGCCCTTCCTTGGTTGTAAATTCCTACTCTTCTTTATTGAGGAAGGAAATCTGAGTTGAGCCCAACCTCTTCCCATTCTCAAAACCCTATTGTAGGTCCCTTATCTAGTGCAGCAGCCTCCCTGACTAAAGTCAGCCTTATTGTTTTAACAAATGTCATGAGTAATATGTTCTTTTACATCTCCAAAGTTAGAAAAAATGCTGGTGAACCTCCAGATGCCTCATTATAAGCCAGGTATAGCCCAGACCTAATTTAATGCCAGGCATATTCAGAACTGGCTGTGAAACTGGCAGAGGCTGAGCTTACAAATTATTGACTCAGCACCTGAAGGAGTGATGGGACCAGGGAGTGAGGGGCAGTGATTAATACCATGGCATTTATTGATGGATGTTTACATGCATTTCTCTAATTTTAAAAATGTTTGAGTATGAAGAGTCGTCTGAACTAATTTATAAATCACTTTCAGTGCTTGAATAAAATTCCAATTGGTCAAAAAAATTTAATTAATATCCTAACCTTGTCTTCTGTTCATAATAAACAGAGAGTGGTGTATATGTTTTCAAAAGAGTTAAAATGTCTTTGAAATTGTTCCAATGCTTCTCATTTTATGGAGTTTAATATACATTTAGAGCCATATGTCTCTTCTCATTTGAAAGTCAGATAGAATGTGTTGAATTAAAAAAGGTTTTGGCATTTAGATGATTATCTGCATATAAATTAATGTGTTAATTACACATTCCTGAATCACATATGAAAGGATTTGCACAAGAGTCAATGTTAATTTTGAAGAATGGACATTATTATTGAGTGCTAGAATCTCACCTGAGTATATTTGTGAGAATTGTTTGTCGATAGGCAGATGCAAATCAAAAAAGAGTTCAAATTGTCATATCAAAGAACAAATAGGCTGATAGAGAATAGAGAACTCAGAGACAAATGCAAGAATATTTGGAAAACCCATCTTACAAATGTGTTATATTCATAAAATGAAATTATTTAATCTTTATCAATATTATATTTCAATCAAGCCAGCTCTCAAGTTCAAACACCGGGTCCCCAGGGGGACCAGGGGGACCACCTGGTCTCAAGTCCCCCACCTGGTCAGTGGCACAAAAATAAGTCCATCTATTAGATAAATAGTATCATTTATGTTCAAGTTAATGCTTATTGCTCTTAATTCGTTTGTCCCCTAAGAGCTTCATCTTACTTTGCAAAAACCCAGTAACAAAAGACATTTTATTTCATGAAAATTTTAGCTGTATTTGAATTGGAGGGAAGGTCTCAACACTATGTAATCTGCCACCCTGGCAGGAGCAGAAATCCTAGCTTTATTGCTTTCATTCTCATCCTTTTATATATCCCATTCTATTATTTAAGGAGAATCCAGAAGAAATCCAGCGATGAGATTTATTAGCTTAAGTTCAAGGATTGTATTTCCAACAAGATAGTGTTGGCTTCTTTCAATGTTAAATTACAAATAAGAATAGTTTGTATGAATAGTGAACATAGAGTATAAATAGCACATTTATCAGGGTCATGTCTCATACTACATAAATAATCAGAATATTATCAAAATACTTATTTTTATTATAATTGAAATAATTACAACTTGTTAAAAACTCATAGTAGATAGGGGCACCTGAGTGGCTCAGTCGGTTAAGCATCCAACTTTGTCTCAGGTCGTTATCTCCCAGTTCGTGAGTTCCAGCTCCACGTCAGGCTCTGTGCTGACAGCTCAGAGCCTGGAGTCTGCTTCAGATTCTGTGTCTCCCTCTCCCTCTCTGTCCCCTCCCCCACTCATGCTCTATCTCTCTCTGTCTCTTTCACAAATAGACATTAAAAAAATGAGAAAAAAAAAAAACCCAAACAGTAGGTATTCGGGCTATAAAATGTTGTCCTTTTCAAAAGCTCATGACAGGAGGTAATGTACCTGAAACATTTCTATTGTTTTTCAAGTAATAGATTAGAAATACTTAAGATTTTATAAAAAATGATGCTCTTATTCTTTATGCCTACTGTATATAATTATACACCCCTAAACTAGGTATTAGAATCTATTGGGGTTTTGTTAAAAAGAAATGACCTACCTATATCACGTGGTTAAATTACTATCTTCTATTTCTGATTCTAACATATTCTTATTACTATTGCTTATCATTCAATAAGAGGTTGAATTCTGGAATATATTAGCTCTGCTGTGTCAAGTTAATGATTATTTTTTCCCAGAGAGATATTTTCATAGTTAGTTACTTATTTAATTTACATATATCCCTGTATTTATTTATTTAAAAACCACTTATCTTTAAAACATAAAAATATTTCTTAAATTTTGATGTACATTGAGATGTTCAAGCATTATACTCAATTTTTTTAAATGTGAATTTAGGTTCTCCCTTTGAATATAATTTTGCACATTCTTTTTAATTGATATATTCCTAAAAATCTGCTTTAAAGCCATTGAGTTTTTAATAGTTTATTTTTTCACGCTTTTACTTTTTAGGACCTTATGTCCTCCTCATATCTTATTATTCAAAAATTAATCTGGCACCTCTCCCCACTAACTTCAATAACACTATGTAGTATTTAAAACTTATTAACATATATGTGCCATCTGTTCTCAATTTAAATATCACACATTGAGATTTCTAAATTTGTACATCTTAAGATATTCTTCTTTTTATTTTTTATAATTTTTCTAGAAATTTCATCATGTTCTTACAACACAATGATTTTACTTTTCAGACCTGAGTTGCAATTTAAGTAAAATTATATTACAAATATGGGACAATGTGATTATAATGGTGCAGTAAAAAGAGCAGAGATAGAGTAAGGCAGAATGTGAATTTGAATCTTGGCTCTGTCGCTTACAGTTTTGTGATGGTATTTACATAAATGTGTACATATATATGTGTACAGATAGATATATAAATATGTGACACAATTCTTTAAATATCAGGTTATTTCTGCTACTGCACAATATTTATAAAGGAGAAAGTAAATACCTAACACGCAAAGTTGCTATGAAGATTAATAATGATAAAATAATAATTAACATTATTGTTATTGCAAACAATATAAATGTTTTCTGTTTTAACTCCTTCCTCACAACTCTCATTGTCTGTCAGGTTGAAGAAGATAAATAATAAGAATTTTGCATTTTCATTCTAAAAGTGACTTTTTGTGTGTTACAGTTTGGAATGGCTGTTGTTCTATCAGCTAATTTTTCTCCTGTTTACAAGTCAATGGCAGAAAAAGAAATATATTTTGGACTTAGGATTCTAAAAGAAAGAAATTTAGCAAATGCAAACCCAAATGTCATTGTAGGCAGAAATTCTGTCACAGAATCCCCCTTCTCTCATTTTGTTCTCATTTCTACCAAACATTTTGATGGCATTTAACTTTCCTGAGAAACTAGAACAAATGCAAAATTGACTCTACAAAAATAACAAAGGAACTTCATTTTTGTTGTATGTTTATGTATCAGTGTCTCTATGCTCATGACAATAAATAGATGTCTTGAAACCACATTCATTCCCCATATTTTGTTGATTGAATCAGATTAACTCAGCAATTGTAACGGAAGTATGTATATTAGAAGACCATGGGTTTACATAGTAACCATTTAAGATACATAATAAAAATGTAAATTCTCAGGGTGCCTGGGTGGCTCAGTCATTTGAGCGTCGGACTTTGGCTCAGGTCTCACAGTTTGTGAGTTCGAGCCCTGCATTGGGCTCTGTACTGACAGCTCAGAGCCTGGAGTCTGCTTCAGATTCTGTGTTTCCCCCACTCTCTCTCTGCACCTCCCCCACTCAAACTCTGTCTCTCTCTCTCTCTCAAAAATAAACAAACATTAAAAATATTTTAATGTAAATTCTTATTCTCCACCTCCAGACAAATCTATGATTCATGATATTAATTATAAAAGCATGTAGTCAACAACATTACTTGAAAATTTTAGATTACATATCTAAAAACTTATTTTTTCATAATTTGTGTTTGTTTCAATAACACCATTGATGAGTCTATGAAATATATGAACTTCTTAGTTCTTGATGTACCCTGGTATAATGATTATATCTTCTGCCTTGATTATCTACAACTGCTAATGTCAGTTTGTCCATAGTATCAATTTCTAATCTCTCTCCCTTCAACCAGTATAATTTATCTTTCCAGATCATCCCTCTCTTCCTATTATTTCAAACATTTGTGTACACTGGGACCTTCAGTTCATTGATTCAGTCTTCTTTAACTTTATTTCCTCTATCTCCACTTTGAATCTATCCTTTCTTATTTACCTACTTTATCTCTCAGTGGTACATCAGTGCAATCCAGAGCTATTTACCCTCTTTACCACTAAACAATTGCTAAATTACTATCATCAGTGTATTCTTACCCCTATTATTCACCTCAAAATCAACCTTTCCCCACCTCATGTTTATCAAAATAATCTTTTAAAGATCACCTGTAATCATAATATTATTAAATCCAATGGTCAATTATTAGGATGTATTTTACTGGGCCTATAAAGACCATTTATCACAGTTGATAATTCCTTCCTTCTTAAAATATATTTTCTTCATTAGTTTCCACTTTGTTTTGATTTTCCTCCTACTTTACTGCCTGTTTTTTCTGTTGTTTTTATTGATTTCTCCTCACTTCTCTGATGTTAGAACTCCGTTCTGATTCCTCTATGTTCTTACCACACATGCTACTATTCATTTGGATGATTTTAAATACTTTCTCATGCTTATGGATATCAAATATCTACCTATTGTCCATACTTCTTCTGTGAGCTCCATATCAGTATAGGCAAGAGAACTCCTGGTTTTCATATAAAGCATGGTTTTCATGAAGTCTTTTCTAACTCAGAAATGACAGCTCTGTTACTTTAGTTATTCAGGCCCAAACTTAGTCCTCTTTAACATTTATTTTCTTTTATACAATACAATATCTCTATCTCTTTAAACCTGTGTGTATGTTTGTGTGGGGTGTGTGTGTGTGTGTGTGTGTGTGACATTGACCACTGTTCACCATTTCTGCCATTAACATCTTAGACAAGTTAACCGGTAACTCTCCCTGGATTACTATAATAGACTTATAATGTCTGTCCATTCTTTTATTTTTGACTTTTATTCTCTGTTCAACAAAGCAACCAGGTTATCCTTAGCAGGAAAAAAAAAAAAAAAAAAAGAGCTTATCAATTCTCTTTTCAAAGCTATTTCATTGCTTTCCATTTCAGTGAGAGTAAAATATAGTCCATATTTGGCCATATTTATGCCCTTGCTATTTCACTGACATGTTTTATGACCTACCTCCTCCCTTTGCCTGCTCCAGACAAACCAGCATCCTTGTTACCTGGCAATATGTGGAGTGTGCTGTTGAGGCGGGCCTTTTGCACTTGTTTCCTTTCTCTGAAATGTTCTTCGCCTACCACTTGCATGACCTGCTTCCTTATTTCCTTTAGGCTCTCTGCTTTCCCTCACTTTCTTATAAGTATGAATAATCATTTATTGCCTTTGGGTTCCAAATCAGCATTTATTGCCTCTGGGCTCCATATCATCATTTCATTATTTCAATGGAACTTGCCCGTTAAATATTTTCCCTCGTCTCGCCAGCTGTCTGTTAAGCGTGGTCAACAGAGCACTGAAGAGAAGTGGAAAGGAGTTTTGCTTCCTAGCTCTGGTGTGTTCTGCCATCTTCCTCCTGATGCTTGTATGCTTCCTGGATCTGTTGTGCTGTATGAGAAAGCAGATAGCTTTCATAGCGCATGCAGCGTGTTGACTGCACCAGCTGGTGGCCAGTGACACTCAGCAACAAGCAACTTCCCCTGAACTCCTCTTAGGTGATTTTGTAGTAAAATGTCTTTGGTGAGACACATCTCAGTGAACAGCTTTTCCCAGCACCCCAGAGGACAGATTTGCAGGAAATTCCACTGGTGTGGCACCAGAGTGACCTATTTGCCAATCAATGCGCCACAGCCATGGCCTGTCCACAGGGACTGGATCTCCATCCTTAGGTGAAGAGGGAGAAGCCTCTTCCTTTTGTGCCTCATCTCAGTCCTAGAGGTCAGGTGGCTGCTCCCAAAATGTACAATCCCTATGTTCTTTAGTTTCCTTCACTTCCTAGCTGCTAAGTCCTCATTACTTTAGTCTCCTTTTATAGTTAATAATTCTTAAGGTTGAATTTTTCTCTGCTCAAATTACTATATGGTTTCTGTCCCTTAATAAGAGAGACTTTTCTTGAGCACATTATAGAAAATATCATTCTCGATTCACATAGTTATTTTTAATCTAATTTGCCTTGCTTTATTTGTGTTTAAGACAGTTACCACCATGTGACATTCTAGGTATTGATATATTGTCTGCCTCCCTCCCACATACTAGACAGTCCATGAGGCATAAGTACTTTCTTGTTTTTATTGCTGTATCCATTGAACCTAGAGCAGTACCTGATATTTAATAAGCATTCAAAGTGTATTTGGATAACGAATGAATATAAAAATTCATTCATAATATAGAAAACATTGTTCAAAGATAATACGTGGAAAGATACATAAAAGTCACATCAAAACCCCATCCTGACAGACAGTAATGAAAACATATATAAAAATATTGTATATTTTTAAATCTATATAGTGGTAAAATATTATGGTATATGGAATATTAGTAGTTATTTCATGTGTAACAGGATAATTATTTAAAGTGGGAACAATTTTCCTATTTTTCATAGCAAGTACCATATATTAACAGGAATTGAAAGAGATTATATATACATACATATATATACATATATAATGTATATGTTAATGTTTGTAAAATGTGTGCTGATTTTTGTTACTGGAAAGGTTTAAACAAGAAAAAGATGTCTTATTGGTCACTATAATTTTGAATCAGATTGTTAATATAGAAAATATTTCTTAGAAAATTTTATTTATGATTAGATCTTCTAGTATGATGATAAACAAATGTCATTGTGAGTTCCCAAATCCTAGTAGTTTGTGCTTGTAAAAACGTTTCCTGTTTCTCAATGAGAGTTTAGCCACATCCATCATGAGTGGGGAAGATGCCCCTTCCTTATACTCTACGTTTATCAGACTTTTCACATAGTTACATAAAAGAGATCACTTAAATAAACAATTTAATATAGAGAAAATGCAGTGTTCTATGGATATAAATTTAAAAATAAGCCAACACATTTATCTTATATTCGACAACATACTTTTTAAGAAAAGACACATTTCTTATTTATTTGGTTATTCTGTTTATAATGTCAAAGTAACTGAGTTTTGGCATTCCCTAGATTACTAAAAGTTTCAAGTTCTTTTCTTTTTTCTGTTTGACACTATGTAGAAGCAAATTGAGAAGTCAGTCATTTTTGAGGATTCATCATATGTGTTTATGCACAGTATTGATGAGCTGGATCATCTCACAAGAATATATAAATGTATATTTATTTCTGACACTTCTGGTTCATGGAGTTTAAATCTCAAGTTTAAAAACAAATTAACTTTCAAAGCTTCAAAGGCAGAATGACATTCATCCTCACTCTACTGAAGCTACATCAGTAGTAATTGAAGAAGAAAATGGTAATGCAGACGTCAAGGCCCCCTGAGCAATAAGGATTCAGCAGACTACTTAGTGGGAAAAGACTATTGGGTCATAACTTTAATAACTTACACATATCTAGTTTTAATTAGTCCTTGGCAGATTGGATGACCTCTATAAAGCAGTTAAGGGATATTTCTATGCTATCAGGTCACTGAAAATTGCCCATGAGCGATACACCACTGCCTCTTTTCCTGGAAAAACATACCTTATCCCAGGATGTACAAGGAAAAGCCTAATTAATCTCTGGCCTTGGTATTTATAGGCTTTAGCCAACTTGCTCAAGTTCAGTTACCTCTGAGCAAATCATTCATTATCTCAATTTGTATTTCAGTTTCTAAATAGCCTTCCCAATACATGTCACTTTGGTACTTTTTTCCTTATTATTCCTGTATCTATAAAAATAAAAGCAAAATCACTATTTCTATCTTTTACCATATTATATTCCTATCTTCATTATGTACATTTTGAAGGTTAATATTATTGAATTTATATAAAATATAGCCAGGTTGTAATATGTGTAGAATTGATTCTCTATGAGTTGTTTGCCAAAACTTTGCAACAATGCAGTTTCATGCATTTTTTAAAAATCAGTGGTCGTAATAGCTGCCCTTGCCAAGTCTATATTCAGTTTAATATCTTCTCTTCACTCTTCCCAAAAACAAAAGTTAATGCGTAAGTGAGAAGAAACAAATAAAAATAATACAAACAAGAAGAACCATAGAAAAATATCTTGCTACAAATATCTTTCACTAAAACTTTCCTCCATGTATTTTTTGATACTCTCTTCTAGTCTCTAAGGAAAATTTCTGAAGTTACCCTAAATTTTATAGGAAAACTTTTAAAAAGAACACCTCTCCAAAGTCCTTTAAAGTGTGTGCTTCTAGAACAGCTCTGTGTTTTCTGAATAGATACTTTAATTATGTGGCTATAAGACTCTTTAGTTTTATCTCCACATGCAGCTTGGGCCCTCAAAAGTATGCCTGATGATTTTTTTCTTTATAGTACATTTTGCTCGCTCTAATTTGTTTATGTAGATATGAAGTGCAAAAAGGAGAACATTTTATAAGGAAATAGTATTTCTGAGAATATTTGAGAAAAAGCAAAAAAGGAAGAACACAGGTGTTCAACAAAACATTAAGGTTGAGCATGTTATTGCCAATATTGAATATTCACATAATATTATCTAGTCAGTGATGTTTCTTACTCTATTTGCTATGTAATGACACTAATATCACACATCTCTGCCTGTCTCTTATAATAATGTCTTTGTCTCTGTGTTAAAAATTACCTCTGTCACTTTAATATAGATAGCTTCACACATCAAATATCATTTAACATGCATGACTATACATTGTAGGCACGTTTCTACTGAAAATATATGACATATATGCAAAATATATATGCCAAAGAGCATTATGTGTATGTTAAACTTTGCATGAGAAACTTTTAATCAAGGTGTTTTTGAGAGAGATTTTTTGTTTTGTTTTGTATTTGATATTATATAGGTATATCTGTAAATAATAAATAAAAGTGTTCAGAAAATAACTATGAAATAAGGCCAAAACAAGTCACAAAACTCTGTATGTAAAGTATCCACTTCTAACCATTATAGTTAACATAAATAGCCTCTGAAAGTCTATGAAAGACAAAACTGACTTGGTTAGAAAATCAAGCCTATCATTAAAGATTGCAAGAAGGATGTTTTATGTGCATTTGTATAATTTTATTATGAGCTCATGTCATTGTGACTTGAATGACATAATAAATAATAATTGAGCAACAATTACAAAGCACAGAAGACAATTTGATATTTTGGAAATATACAACCCCTAGTTCTCCAGGCTAGTGGGGATATGGTCCTAGATTTTATAGAATTATAGGGCAAATCAGTAAAAATAGAAGGTAGTTCATAACAAAGACATGAATGATTGGTGTGACTTTTGTTTAAAGTGAAAGGGGTTTAGTGGCAAGGAGGATTTTAATTTACCTAAACAGTCAGAGTTGATTCTTTGGAGAAACAAAGATCAGGACCAGAACTTGTAAAAGATCAAAAAGAAGGAAAGACATCCTGGAAGAACTGAACAACAAGAATCTGGCCACCCATTCCTTTTAGGAATCTGGGAGCAAAGTCAGTATAGCCACTTATGAAAGCACCCCTCCCCAAAGGGGAAACTCTAGTATTAATTTCAGGTAAAATGATTACTTCTATGTCTCTAAACAGATAAGTAATGAAGGAATATGTTTTAGGCTTCTTCTTAAACACTGATAATTTTATATCTGGTGTCTTTTCTTTTCTTTCTTTTTTTTTGTTTTTTTGTTTTTTTGTTAAATTTAGGATCAAGTACAACACTTTGCTTTTGATAGTTACTTATACATATTGCTGAATCAATGAGATCCCTAACTATCCTGAGGTATCCATTATATCAGTGGTGATATTGACAATAATAATGAGGAGGAGGATAGCCAAAATGAGGACAAGATAGTGGTGGAAGAGAAAGGAGAGAAGAAGAGGAGATGTGAAGGCAGGAGAAATGTGGAGGAAGAGGAGGAAGTAAAGGCAAAAGTTCACAATTGCCATATAGAGCATGTCCTTATGTGGATCTGCATAAATGATTATTTAACTCTCTCAAAAATCCTATGAAGAATGTATTACAATTATCCTTATTTCATAAATGCATAAGTAAGGATAGCATTTTAAAGTAACTCATTTGTGTAAAGATTTTATTTTTAAGTAATCTCTACACCCAATGTGGGACTCAAACTCACAACCCTGAGATCAAGAGTCACATGCCCTATGGATAGAGCTAGCCAGGTGCCCATAGCATTTTAAATTCAGATGAGTTAAAAGTTCAAAACAGAATGCCAGTCTGATTCTACAAGCCTTACTTCTAACAATTATACTCTAGAATTTTTTGTAGAATATAATCAATCATATTCATTATTCAGTAGTGTTCAGGAAAAATACATGACCTCAAGTACTTTCTTTTGGCCTCCAAATGTAAAACAAAATGAAATCACAAACATAAAAGCACAAATGTCTATCTTTTCCTATGTAACAAAAACTAAACAAAATAAAATAAGAGCAAATAATGTGTTGCAACTGCATGAAGGGTACCAGAGAAGGTCAATTTTTATAGCAATTTTGAACAACATGGAGGGCTAGATTATGAAAAGGGATAATGACTAAGTATGATAAATTCTGGGTTTTGATAGAAAATATTCAAGGGAAGGAAGGTGTCACTAACACTAAGATTAACAGAAAAGGTCTAGCAGGAAAGTAAAATTTCTCTGGATAGAAAAAGAAAATAAGGATCCTTTTTTGACTTTGATAAAAGCACTAATTATAGAATGTTGAATCTCTTATTAGTGAAAATGTAGAAAATAAAAAAGTACCTACAATAGAAGAATGAAAGAAGCATTAATGGAAATAAAACTTTACTGTTCATCTTGAGAAGAGTAACATTTAACACAGCCATAGTACTTTACTTCCAATTTAAATAAATAATAATATGCTTCTGAGATATTCCCATTGACATATTTTCCCTATTCCTGTCTTACTTAGATATATTAAATAATCTAATATGTAGTTTTTTAAGTTTGCAACTTTTTAAGTTATTATTATAAACATGTGAGTGAATTTAAATATTGATTTAAAAAATAAGTATCATTACCATACATACCTCTTTTATTTCAAAATATAACAGAAATATAAGGTGGTATTATAAACTAGCAGGTAAGCAATGTATATAATACATACGTACTTCCTAAAACAAATTGTTTACTTAATCTATTTAACCAATGAAGCATTTAGATGTCTGGTTACGGTGTGGTCTGTAGTCTTATACTAGGTGAGAGAAAGCATTATGCATTCAAATAATATACCACTCAGAATTTTTGTTTTTAGTGATATAAAAGCCTTAGATTAAAGTAATTTTGAGTTGAAGACTTAGATCACCTGATTATGTTCATTTAAAACCTGTCACTGATTCCTGGTGTCCTTCTTCAAATATAGACTGAGAATTAAACATTGTGAAGGTCATTTAATTCTTGTAGCTTCTTTATATTCCTCACTGCAGCTAACCTTCTCTGTTCTTCTGAAATTTCTGAAATTGATACTGGTGCACCATATGCATTAGAAGATGAAGGAGCAGTCAACACTTACCAGATAACATTCTTCTTACCAAATTTGGGGATACATTCCTCGCTAAATTTGGCAGTTGTAAATATAGAGTTATTATGATTGTGTTCCTTTCATAGAAAAAAGCTGAAATTTATTAAATGATATTAAAAATACTCATTATCCTGTCTCATTTTACTTTGGAGCACTTAACCCATTACTGGATATTATATGACATATTCTTTTATATTGTTTATTTCTTTCTTCCTATAAACTCAACTCTGGAGAAATGGGACTTTTTTTGTTTGCTGTTGTAACCAAGATGTTCAAATACTAACTGAGATAAATAATCTTCAGTAACTATTTGGTACGAAATTAAATTTGATATTTAGCTGTTTCTGATGTTTACTGTTATAAACACTATAATAATATCCTAGAGTAAGCATCATTTTCTAAACCTTTTTATAAAAATTCTGATCATTTGTTCTAAAACTATATTGTATCAATGTATTTAAACAAAGCATATTATATATATATACATATATGTATATATACTCATTAAATGATTTAAGGTCTTCAAATTGAAGAACTCTGTATGAGATATGGTTATTTTTCTTGCCCAGTGAGATATTAAATCTCAGCTATATCCTTACAACTGACACATAAAGAGAAGAATACTGTGAATTTTGATTAAGTGCTGAGATTTTCTTAGGACAATATATTTACAATCTATATAAATGATAAATAATAATTCTATCCTTGTTTCCACCCTTGTAGAGTATAATATCAAGCAAACTGTGTTCAAGAAATAAGTTACTGGTTTTTCCTCTGTCTTTTGCATAATGCACTCCTCTACTTGTAAGATGATAAATTACTAGTAATATACAAATGCCAAAAATAGCACAGTTAGAGTCTCTGATACAAATAAAAGCAAAGGAAATATTTGTGACAGTGAAGAATAAAAATTCACACAGAAAAAACAAATTAGCTTTGAATCATTGAGCTTCAAATGGTATAACTAAACAAATTCTAGCAAGTGATGGTATAGGAGTGTGACAACAGATGCAAACATAATTGTGAAGGTGACTATACAGGTGCAAGTCTCACATTCATAATTCATACCATACAGAGTGAGTTTAATATCAGATTCACGGTGTCTCTCCACCCCCACATACCAATATAAAGTATTAATGTATACCTAGTATAGAAAGTCCAACATTAGGTATAATTTGAATATCTGACTTAACCATTTAGAAATATTCTCTAATCTTCTCAGATTATAAATTCCTTCTCTTTCTTTTATTCTTGCAAATGAGTATTTTAGGCAAGGGGAGGGGGAAGAAGCCTTCCTCAAAGCTCAAATAATAGACCCTTCCATCAGTGTGAATGATTCACTTAGGTCAAATGTCCATCCTTGAATAATAGTCACCTGGCATTCCCTGAGCTGGTTGTTTTAGTCTAAACAGAATCTGAAACTGTGTATGGGAAATTCATGTAGGAAGGAAAGTGAGAAATGGATGTCAGATAAACTATCCCAGGGCACTCCATTCATTCTGGGGTGGGAAGGTAGCTTGATACCCCTTTCTCCTCAATAACAAGAGAGGTCAGCTATAGATTCTTAGCATAAATATCACTTGTCAAAAAAAAAAAAGCCTTCCATAAAAACTTTCTATAAGATAGTACCCTCTGGTAAGACCCCATGACTTTTCTTCTTGAAGAGTAGTTAAGAACTTTTTTATTATTTATTTAATAATTTATCTCACTGCTGCCTCACGACAGCAGGCACGTTAGCTCTCTAGGTCACTACTTCACTGCTCATTTTAGTACTTGACATTTGAAAAATATTTGTTGACTGAGTAAGCAAGTTAATAAAATACCTGAATAATTATATTCAATGGCTGATTATATATGTAGTTTGCAACTAAATATAATATGAGCTATCTATCTATCACCATTAATAGTACCCATATTCAGTGGCTTAAAACAATAGTTATTTGGGGGCCACTGGGGGTTCCGTGGATTAAGCATCTGACTCTTGATCTCAGCTCAGGTCTTGATCTGAGGTTTATGAGTACAAGCCCTGCATGGGACTCCACGTTGGGTGTGAAGATTACTTAAAAACAAACAAACACACAAACAAACACTCAGTTTCATGGATCTGTGGATTAAATGGCCAGTGAAGAACATATCCACTTCAAGCTATGGCATGTGAAGTGACCATGCTTCTTATGCAGAATGATGGATTGATCAGCTCAAGGGACTTACTCCAGAATTTGAAGTCTAGCCTCTAGAAGCCACTTTTTATGATATATTAGAAGTGCAAGAGACCAAGCCTTATTTGCATCAAAATGTATTAAGGTCCTGCTTTTTCATGTCTACCAGTACCCAATTAGCCAAAACAAGACACATGGTCAAGCCAAATCTGAAAGATTGAAGAATACATTCCATTGTTTTTGGAAGAAACTGGAAAGTTTCATGGTAAAAAAAAAAATGTGGACACAGGGGAAGATCAAGCATTTGGCAAAAAATTTATTCTATCACCCAATCTTGCATACAATCTGTATTATTTCTATATTATTTAATGTCTTCGTTTCCACTCCATCTCCCATAACAGAATTCACTCTATCTAGCTTAAGCAGAATGATATGGAGAACATTAGGGAGCTTCAAGATTTCTGGAAAAATCAGGGACTCAAGCATGGATACTATACAGTTTGGAACCACACAGCCTAGAAAATGACCCGTTTTTTTTTTTTCAAATATTTTATTTTTATTTTTTAAATTTATTATTGAAGTACAGTTGACATACAATGTTACATTAGTTTCAGGTGTACAACATAGTCGTTCAAAAATTCTATACATTAGTCAGTGCTCACCATGTAAGTGTAGTCACCATCTGTCACCATTGACTATTATGACAGTATCATTGACTATATTCCCTATGCTGTACTTTTCATCTCTGTGACTTATTTGGTTTACTGGAAGTTTGTACCTCCTATACCTTTACCTGTTTTACCATCTTTCCACCCACCTTTCTTCTGGTAACCACCGGTTTTTCCTCTATAGTTAAAAACATATTTGGTGTTTGTTGTTGTTTTGTTTTGTTTTGTTTTGTTTTGTTGATTTCACATATAAGTGAAGTCATATGGTATTTATCTTGCTTTGTTTGTCTTATTTCACTTAGCATGATACCTTTAAGATCCATCCATATTGTCAAAATGGCAAGATTTCATTCTTTTGTATGGCTGAGTACTATTCCAGTGTGTGTGTGTGTGTGTGTGTGTGTGTGTACCACACCCTCTTTATTTATTCCTCTACTGATGAACACTTGCAGCCCAGGTTTTTTCCAACAGAAAGCCCTATGATGCGAAAGGTCTAGAAAAGAAGACCTCAGTTACAGCTCCCCCAAGGAAGATGATTTCTCCATTACAGACCTGGTCTTCCTTGTCATGGTTGCCACCTCATGTTGGTCAGGCTGCAGTATGATTCTCCAGTAGTATGTTCAGTGATCCTGACTGGCAGAACATAGGTCAGATGGCGAACACTGGGAAGTGTACTTCATCTTCCTATCCAGTAGGAAGACTGTAGAAAGGAGTTTCAGTGGATATTGATTAGTCAATCTGTACTGATGCCACAGAGCCATTGTTTGATTTTCCCTTTTCCTCACTTACTCAAATCTAATCAATTTGTAGAAGTTGCCAGTTTTATCTACAAAATAAATCTTGAGAACATCTACAGTTCTCATTGCTACATTCTTATCCCATCATGACTATTTGCACTAAATTACTATAATATTTCTCAAAACGGTCTACTGTCTTGCACTTTTGTTTTTATATATCCACTCTCCCTCATGAGCCAGTGATCTTAAAATGTTAAATCATGACAGAAAACATGATTATGGTGATGGTTACATTTGTCATAACCTATTGATTATTAAATTTAAAATATATGAATTTTGTTGTATATAAAATACACCTCAGTAAAATTGATTGAAATATAAAGATCAGTAAAATCCCAGTCTTTCATGAAGAAACCCCTTGAAGGCCTTCTCATTTTAGGTGGATCAAATCCAAAATTCTTGCCCTAACCTTCAGAGCAATACATGATCTTGTGGTCCCTTACACTTGTCTGGCTTCTGCTCCTTGTCACCTAGCTCCTACACATTTTTAGCTGTTGTTCTGCAAACACAAATATCTGTCCTGCCTAAGTTTTTTCTATTTCTATTATTTTTAACTGGCTTTGTATTTTTATACTGCGTTCATAGTTCAGATCTCCACTGAGTTCTTTCCTGGCTACTTCATTTACATCAATGTCTTCCTCTTCTTCCTTGGGGAATGAGCAGTAATTAGTGTACTTATCACTATCATATTTATTCATATTTGATATTATTTGTGTCCTCAGTCATTATTTGTCTGTCCTTTAGGAAAAAGCAAGTTTCTTCAATGCTTTTTGTTTTGTATCTGGATGGCCTACAAGAGCTTATGGTATATAATAGATAGTAAATAAGAATGCCTTGGGAAAAATATAATCACAAGATAATGCCCCTTATTGTGTTCAGAGAGGGAGCTTTATACAGAAATAAAGTCATGTGCTTAATACCCATCACTTTTAGGAATAAAATCTTAGTCTTTTCGCTTTTAAAAAACTTTTACCAGACCCATTCTAGTCCAAGAGGAAAGGGGGTAACATCAGATTTTCTTTAAATGTTGTTAATAATTTTGCCACATGTCTTTTATAAATTTAAACTTCAGTTGAGCTATTTTCTCTTTGCCCACAAAAGATGTTTGTAAAGTCAACAAATACTCAAAATAAGGGAGGTGTAGACAGGAATCTATGGGATTGAAATTTTACAGAGATTGAAAAATAGGCAGCAAATGAGATGATAATTAAATGTCAAGGACTTTACACCAGAGAAGTGATCTTAGAAAATTGCTGTGAGCATCATGGTTTGATAACTTAGGAGCTATGCTGAATCAGGCTTCTCTGCAGCTGAAACTAATCTTTGAGTTGGGGCATTTCATAATGTCAATCCCATGGCCTGTACCTGCCAGCAACAGGATTTCTAGAAAGGTGGAGATTGTCCTTTATTCAGCAACAACACACTCAGCAGCCAACTGTCCAGTAGGGGCAATCCCACCAAGGATCCCCTTAAGAGACGTTTTGCTGGTATTCCAGAACTCTCATATATGTATTTCAGATCTATACTGTGTACCCACAGTTGGAAGACAGTGGATTTTAACATTACAAGATAATTTCCCAAATGTATCTAGATGTCATAAAAGAGTATTATTAAGCTTCTATAAAAATACTCAAAGCTATTCATTTATTCTATAGTTTTTGAATTATTTATAATGCACAAATTCTCATTACAGAATTATGTTAATAAAAATAATTTGTGTGGTAGAATTGAGACTGTAGAAATGGTGCCACAAATTAAAAGGGAGGGGAGAAACAAGCAGAAAATTAGCAAAAATATCTTTATTTGCAATAAGAGATATTATCCGGGAAATCAAAAGATGATTTTTATTTTTTTTCATTTTTTTTTTCATTTTTGAGAGATAAAGAGAGACAGAACACTAGTGGAGGAGGGTCAGAGAGATGGGACACAGAATCTGAAGCAGACTCCAGGCTCCAAGCTGTCAGCACAGAGCCCTACACAGGGCTCAAACCCATGAACCGCAAGATCATGACCTGAGCCAAAGTCAGACACTTAACCGAATAAGCCACTCAGGTGCCCCAAAAGATGATGTTTAAAATACCTATCATCCTCTGTATTTCTAGGGTAAAAAAAGATTTTTCCTGCTCTCTCTCTTTTGTGCACACTGTAGATACCCAATGTTTCTCGACTCCACCAAGCACTGAATCAAGACTGTATTTCCAGTTTAATATGATCTGTCAGTATATAGAATTTTCAGAATTTATAAAATTACAAATTCTATGACTAAAACTTTTAGTTTATGTTTTCTGTCTTGTAGATTTAAATTAAATTTACTTTCGGGGCGCCTGGGTGGCGCAGTCGGTTAAGCGTCCGACTTCAGCCGGGTCACGATCTCGCGGTCCGTGGGTTCAAGCCCCGCGTCGGGCTCTGGGCTGATGGCTCAGAGCCTGGAGCCTGTTTCCGATTCTGTGTCTCCCTCTCTCTCTGCCCCTCCCCCATTCATGCTCTGTCTCTCTCTGTCCCAAAAATAAATAAACGTTGAAAAAAAAATTTATAAATTAAATTTACTTTGTATTCTATAGTCTGTTTACCAAAAATGTGAAATAAAGAGGAGAAGGCTCACTTTCCATTTATGCCTGACCCTGTTAAATCATTCTCTCTGCTCAGTTGTATTGACTGATGCATCTTTTAGATTTCTCTTTCCTAAATATTAAAAAAAAAAAAATTAAAAAGGAAGGGCACCTGGGTGGCTCAGTCAGTTAAGCATCTGATGTCAGCTGAGGTCATGGTGACATCAAGGCTCGTGAGTTTAAGCCTGGGTTGGACTCTGTGCTGACAGCTCAGAGCCTGGAGCCTGCTTCAGATTCTGTGTCTCCCTCTCTCTCTGTCCCTCCCCCTTTGTCTCTCTCTCTCTCTCTCTCTCTCAAAAATAAATAAACATTAAAAAAATTTAAATCTCTCCTCCTTATATAATTTTTTCAATAAATCCATGATTTCCTAGATCATTTCCAACTTTAATGGCTAGTTATTCTCAGGATGTCTTGTGGCTTGATCTTTCTTCTCTTAACTCCTAAATTTTGGTTTTCCCTGGTGGACCATCTTCTATTTACTATACACTCCCTCTAGAAAATTTCATCCATGTAGAGCATTTAAAAATTTTTTTAATGTTTATTTATTTTTGAGAGAGAGACAGAGCATGGGCAAGGGAGAGGCACAGAGAGAGGGAAACATAGAATCCGAAGCAGGCTCCAAGGTCCACAAAGACCAATGCAGGGCTCAAACTCACCGAAACTGTGAGATCATCACCTGAGCCGAAGTCAGATGCTTAACTGACTGAGCCATCCAGACGCCCCTCATCCATGTAAAGCATTTAATTCTCATCTATATTGTAAATCTATACTTTATATCAGCAATCCATCTTTCTGTTTCAGAATTCTCTTCAACTCCTGGACATGTATACTAATGAATAATATATATATATATATATATATATATATATATATATATTACGTAATAGTTGTTCCTGGACATTTTTAGTGATGTCCCTATCTGCATCACAAATGCAGCTGTTTTCCAAATAAATTATCTTTCCTATATTCTCAAACTTAGTGAATGGACTCACTATCTTTTCATTCACCTTAGTCAGGAAACTGATTTACTGAAGATATCTTTTCTCTTTGATTCCCCAGACCCAATCACCAATCCTTATTACTTGTGCCTTATTTCAGGTCAGTACTCTTCTCTTTATCTAAACCATTGTCAATATTATTTAAGCACATGTCTTCTGTCTGCCTCAATAGTCTTCACATGTTTTCTCTCTCCTTATTCAAACCTTGTTATCCTACAGTCCAACCTTGTCACTGCTTCTGAAGGTATCTATTTGTAATACAATTCTGAACGTGTTGATCTGTGGTCTCAAATGTACAGTAGCCCCCTAGATTTCCATAAGATGGTTTCTAAAGTCATTCACACATAAAAATTCTTTGTTATCCTTATTGCCTACCAATTCAGTCAGAGCTCTTATTTTTCTTCCTTCCACCTCTTATACACATGTGCCCATGTAAACACACACACACACACACACACACACACACTTTTTGATCCAGTAACACTGAACTACTTCAGTTACCCAATACCTTTGCAAACACTTTTTTTTTCTGTTTTGTCGACTTGGCCATCCAGTGTGAAGAACTCAGCCTATGAAAAAGCCCCCTGACTCTTCCTCACATATTTAAGTACACCTTTCTCTATCAGTGATTATAGCAATCACTGTAAATAGGTAATTTCCTGTGCATATATCAGCCTTTTCACTTTTCATCACGCTGCTTTTTTTTTTTTTTTCACATCTCTGTGCTATCATGACACTCTTACATCTTGAATAGAAGATCCACTATTTTTTCCCTCTCTTTCTTGGAAACTAGTAAACTATCTGGAAGATATAAAAGCCTCAGTGATAAATAAAATATTGACTAAAGAACTGACTATATTTTAGATAACATAAAGTTAATATATTTTACATTTAATTCTGCAATGTACTTTTATACATTTATAAAATATTTTGTAATATTTTATAATCAATGTTAATCTTGTGTGCGTTATTTCATTCTTTTTTTGAGTGTTGGTTAAATCTCATCATGCATCATTTTCTGGGATACATATACTACTAAGTTTATGTATTCTCATACAGTTCTCTAGCAAGGACACTTTTTTTTCTTCTGTTCGAGTAAGTGCTCTCAATACATTGAAAAGTACTTTATTTTAATAATTCACTTAGCATATATTCTGACACATTATAAATTCATGAGACAGCCACATGAATGTCATAAGGTTTTTTTTACATGCTTTTTATTGTAATCTGGTGTATTTATGATGCCATTGAACTCATAACCTGAGCCATGCATTACTGAAAGGTTAGAACTCCCTTGAAGTCTGTCCTTGGTTGAGATGTTTTTGAGACTAATGGATAAGAACAGCATAATATTTGAGTATTGTAAGCCATTTGTTCACTAGAGAAAAAATACCTTTCAAGGTTAAATTTTATACTGAAGAGTTTCATTTTTTTAAGATGACTAAGAACTTTGTTTTTTATTTTATAAATTAATGATTACATAGGTGATAAAATGGAGAGATAAAGAAATTTAGATATAGATGTGTGTGTATGTATGTCTATCAAATCTGTAAAACAATTGAAAGCCAATTGATGAGGACAGGTAAAGAAATATCTGAAACTCATAATAGTGTAAAGAATCTCTAATTTTATTAAAAAATAATAGTATATAATAATATATTTATGTATCACACAAGTTTAACTATATAATAAATATCTTAAGCTCTTATTCTTTATCTTTTTTGATGAGAAAATATACATACACATTAAGTAGAAAAAATTAATTAGTTAAATCAATTAATAAAAACTAACATTAGGAAATCAATTTCTTCTAATAGAATCCCCATCTCTCTATAAACATGAAAATAGGGTCATTTTATATTTAGGTTACCTTCTAAAATAAAACTTACCCCATGGGGGAACCTGGCTGGCTCAGTGGGTAGAGCATGGAACTCTTGATCTTGGGGTTGTGAGTTCTACCCAACGTTGGGTGTAGAGATTACTTAAAGATAAAATCTTTAAAATAAAACCTCTATCAGGGCTCCTGGGTGGCTCAGTCAGTTAAGCATCCGACTTCGACTCAGGTCATGATCTCGTGGTTCTTGAGTTGGAGCCCCTCATCGGACTCTCTGCTGACAGCTCAGAGCCTGGAGCCTGCTTCAGATTCTGTGTCTCCCTCTCTCTCTGTTCCTCCCCCTCTCACACTCTCTCTCTCTCAAATAAATAAACATTAAAAAATAAAATAAAATAAAACCTCTACCATTTAGCCAGAGGATGTTCAATATTTTTAACATAAACTTTTTCACTTCTCCAGATGGTTTCATATTGAAACTCCTCTTTTGCTCCAATCTCAGCATCTATCAGTATATTCAACGCACTTGTAAAATGTTTAAGTTTTCTTATTATTCAATAGTTTGTGTTAGGGCCACTCAAAGTATATTTGTAGGTATTAAAGGACATGGAAGCCTTGACCCAAGGCTTAGAAATTTCCAGAATTCTCGAGTGACAAGATTGATTAAAAGATATCACATTTACAGAGATGCAACAGCCTTATTTATACATCACAATAGCCCTAAAAAGCAAATGATTTTTCTTGTTTTACAGACGAAAAACTGCAAATTAAAAGAAATTAAGTAGCCTACCTTTGTGAAGCGATCAATAAATAACATTGCTGAGATTTTAATCTAGCTGTATTTTGAAGATTGCTATTTTCTCTGATTGATTGTTTGAAGTTGTTTTAGGTTGGCGGCAATATTCCTCAAAATAAGTCCTCAGCAGAAATAAGAATGTCATTGCCATGTTAGCTGTCTTTCAGCTGCACATTATGATATTTAAATGAACTCTTGCAAGGAAGTTCAATGGGAAACAGGTGATGGCTTTTCCACTCTGTTTTTCTCTGTCATACAACTTAAAATTTAGATATTTTATCCTTGAAAGAAATGGGTTGACATATTTCAATAAATGCCCTACTATTTTTATGGTAAGCTCTATGCTTATATTCTGCATGTATTCATTTAAATTGGCGTTCTGGTATGCTTATGATCTGTTCTTATTCCAGCCTGCAGACATAAGCCATGATTCTTAAAGTAATAATAGTTAAAAACTGGCCTCAAGTTACAATAAAATAGAAACCGCAAAACTCTATGCCCTTGATCTTTAGGAAAAGTTAAAAAGCTTTGAGAATAAATCTGAATGCTAGTATCAAAGGGATGTCATTTTGATAAAAAATTTACACCAGTGTGATTAATCTAGTGTTAAGGTAATTCTGATTTCCTCTTTAAATATAATGTTTCTAATTATCAGCAATTGAAACTAATTTTGGTATACAGCTCTTATTAAATAAGACAAATGCTGCATGAGAAATGGCATGACCTTTTCATTGTTGCTTTATCAGGACATTTCTCTAGACATCTTTTTTTCATTTCAAAGCTTTCTATGTCTTCAAAGAGCTCAGTAAGGTATAGCTTGCTCTTGCTGTGACTCCAGACTTGTACATTTGAAAGGAGGACTTATAATTTACCACAGACAGCAAAATATTGTAGCATGAGGTAAATATCAAAACAAATTATTTTATCGTAGAAAGACAAACATACATATTTGAAGAGAATGTTTGTTTTTTGGTTTTTTTTTTTTTTAATGTTTATTTATTTTTGAGAGAGACAGAGACAGAAAGCGAGTGGGTTGGGGCAGAGAGAGAGGGAGGCACAGAATCCGAAGCAGGCTCCAGGCTCTGAGCTGTCAGCACAGAGTCCAACGTAGGGCTCGAATCCACGAACCATAAGATCATGACCTGAGCCGAAGTCGGATGCTCAACCGACTGAGCCACCCAGGCGCCCCGAAGAGAATGTTTTAAAGACATTTGATGCAGGCTGGCTGGGTCTGGCAACGCGATGGGGTCCTGTGGGACCAGCCAAGAGGGTCTCTGGCTTCATTCAGGATAGAAATCAAATGCAAGCTGAGAAGAAGTGAGAGCAGAATTTATTAAAGGCAGAGTGAGGGTGTAGATACAAATTGTCCAGGAGACTAGGAAAGGAAAGGAGAGTGAGTCTTAATGTTTGCTTGGGGCCTGGGTTTTTTGGTTTTTTTTTTAATGTTTACTTATTTTTGAGACAGAGACAGAGCATGAATGGGGGAGGGGCAGAGAGAGAGAGGGAGACACAGAATGGGAAGCAGGCTCCAGGCTCTGAGCCATCAGCCCAGAGCCTGACGCAGGGCTCGAACTCACCGACCATGAGATCGTGACCTGAGCTGAAGACGGAGGCTTAACCAACTGAGCCACCCAGGCGCCCTGGGGCCTGGGGTTTTTATCGAGGATTGTGGTCTGGTGCTTGTGTCTTTTCAGTAATCCAGGAACAAACGCAAGTGTTTAAATGTTCTCCATAAGTCACTTATGCCCTGGAACCAGGGATCTTGATGAGCTGGTCTTAGAAAACCTTCGTGAGGACTCTGTTGGGTCACTTCTTAGATGTTGTCTCTTGTTCTGGAAGACACCAAAAAAATCCTTAACTCCTTGACCTTTACAAGGAGGACGTACATTATCTGTTCTATAAGGCATGTGTAAGGCAGGGGGATACAGATCCTAGCAAGATCAGAAGCAGGAAAAGGAACAAAGAAAAAAGAGCTTTCTTCGTGGGGTCCCTTCAGTTTCCCTGTCTCAACATGAAGAATTGTGTTTATGTGCAGTGATAATTTGGGATTTTATTCTGCTAAATATTCTCCGAATGCTTATATGTTTCAGAACTCATCTGATATGTCCCCTAGTGGAATATTCACATTGAATCACTACTGGATAATTTCCCATAGCATATGATGAATGGGAAAGAGTGTTTGAAATTCATCATTGCATTCCTGGAAGCTGTAGAGGCTGCTTTTAGGCCACAGGCTTGGGCGATGGAAACTTGAGCAAGGCAAAAGGGGTCCCAGTGACCACGGGACTGACTGCAAATAGGTGTAGTAAGCAACCCACCTTGAAACAGCCATAGGCCCTAACTGATCAATTAACCAGGCACAGTTTCTAAGATTACCAAAAAAGGGAAAATTCTATATGTCCCCATACTCTGTCCCTCTGCCCTATAACTGTGGCCCCTTATGATAGGAGAAGATAGGATTCAGTAGGCAGAGTGGGAAAGATTAGGACCCGAGGTCCTTGGGTGGAGGAAAATACCTATTTTGGAACAATGCTGGGAGTGTCTGACCACAGCAAACCCCCTCAGGTGTAAGGTTCCTCTTAAGAATGTAACAGACCCCACCTACGCCCCCTCAGGTTTCCCTCATGAATTTGACAAAAGACCTAAGTATGGCCATAGGCCACCCCTCATACAACGGCAATAAGCCAATCAGGAATGGACAACCCAGCACCTAGAGTTATCAAGCCAATAAGGGTAGAACCTGAGAAGGGTCAAGGGTGAAGGGGAGGGGAAGGGCTGGCCAGAACCTTCCAAAGGACCCTTGTCTATAGTCTTAGGGCATTCATTTTCGAATGTCCCCTCTCTGTAAAGAGAGCTTTCCTACTATTCTTCTTTTCTGATTCTAATAAACTTTTGCCTGCTGCTCATTTTGTGTCCACCTCTTCCTTCTTTGAAGCTGCTAGACAACAAATCCTGGGTATTGAGGTAAGAAGAAATCCTACAACACTCTCACCACTTCCTTGTCGCTGACAGTCTGTCCTTTGCCGTCCAGCTTGCTGCACACTTGCAGTGTATTCAGTAAACTATTTCTTTTGTTCTGCCTTCAGTGAATTCTCTCACCACTGTGCTGCTGGCCCCCCACCCATTTGGCACACCTACATTTGGTGGCCCCTCATCTGATTGGAGAGCCCCGTGGGAGCAATTGATTAACTTTTTGCTTTGTCAGTTAAACCTACAGGCTATGGAGGCAGCTAGTGTCTTCTTCATCATCTTTAGTCCTTTTTACTCTCTTTTCTTTAAGTTATCCTAAGTGAATTTGTGATAATTTAATAAAAAATACCATGTTTAAAATAGAGTGCATTACTTAATCAGAAATGGTTTGAATTTAAATGGTTTGAATTAAACGTATTCATTTAATTGTATGAATACTCAGGACTCGCTATCAACTCAAGTGAATCTTTACTTGTAGAAATTATGGAATAATGTTCTCAAATGGAAGGAAAGAGGGCTGGGAAGAAAAAAAGAGTATATTTTATCATCCTGTGCTTATTGGTTGAGACTGTTTCCCTGACATTTTTTGGCATTAACAGAAAAGTAAGCAAAATTAGCAAAAACAAAAGATAAGAAGTCAGTGCCTACAACTTTGTAAAAGGCTTTCAAATCAATGTGCCCTGTATAAAGACAGCCTTCATTGAATAAATTCAAGAAAAAGGTATGGGTCTCATCTTCTTCCCCTGATGTCTGATCTCCATAGCAAGAACTGCTCTTCTTTTAAGGATAGGTATTATTCCTCACTGCCTGCGGCAATTAACCAGACCCAGCCTCCAGGGTGGGGCCCCTAGAGCTCTGAATCTCCAGAATCCTTTCCTTAGGCCTTGCTTTTCCTGCATTTTGCAACATCAGAACGTCTTAATTTCAATACCATGTAGTTTTACTTTTTTTTTTTCTTTTTAAGATAACACACTAAATGTGTAGTGTTATTACCACTTAAAGGGAGGCAGAGTAACAATAGTTGTGTATAGCATGATGACATTTATGAACATAAACGGCATTTTAGTTACTCATGGAAACACACAGAAAAAGGACTACAAGAACACACAGCACCTAGGGCATATCTTTGGGAGGAAAGTGATGTCTAATTGGATGACATGAAATTTCATTTTTTTTGGTTCTAAATATTTGTTTTCTAAATTAAAAAAAAATAAAAGTGTCACCAGCTGGACTCCAAGACCTGATCTTTAACAACTTCCTGCTTATACTCACCAAACTTTGTCCCACATTTTTTCTTAAATTCTTCTTTCCAGTTTATCTCTTAACTTAAGCACAAGACCCTAAAGGCATAACATCTCAGTGATGGAAACCAAAACTACCCCTCAATCAATAACAACTGTCTGGAGGAGCCCTGGTGTCCCAGACCACTCAGACCAGTTTGAGCTAAACCCTGGACTCACACCTGCCCAAATGGACCATGGAGTGACCTCTGGAATGGCCAACTATTACCTTTACCTGATATTAATACTAAAATCTCCATCCAAAGGGGAGCACAAGCCTCATTTACATAACATACAATATATATATGGACATGTTAATTAAAGCTGCTGTGCAATCTTACACCTGCCTCTATATGTGATGAAAAGGTTCCTCTATCTAAATATTCATCCTAACCTTAAATAAAAGGCACCCACTACCTCTTGCTTGGAGTCACGGCTTTGGAAGTTATTCCCTGTGATGTCTTCATTTGCTGCAGACAAAGCCTACCTTGTGTGACAACTTCACCTGGTATAGTTTCTATCTGGGGCTCACTGGGGAGTAAACTCACATTAGGTCAGTTACAAAAGCACATATAGTTTTCAATTAAAGGTGTATGAAACAGATGCTATATAAAATTGAGTCCCTTAAAAATAAGGTTAATTAAAAAATGTAATAATAAATTAGTTATAAGCATCAAAAGCATTGAAAATACACCAGGGCTATTTGTATGTCTAGGTTGGGACTGCTACTTCAGTTGTACTCTCTAAAACAAGAACTGTATATTTCTACATATATAGTGTTTGGGTTCTCTTCTCTCTCAGATAAGAGCATAGATAACATTTCTAAACAAAGCAAATTCAGTGCTAATGAACTGCATCTGTTTCAGGCTTCACAAATTTTTTCATCTCAAAAAGCAAGACCAATATGAGAAGAATTTGAAAAACCAACCAGAATACTAATGGAAAGGCTGCACAACTGGAGAAATTAAAAATAAAAATTACCTGAATCTATTTTGTGGAATACATTTTTTTAGGCTTCTAGCCAAAAGAAAATACTTCTTACTTCACTATTGGGAGTATTAAATTTCTCAGAAAAATGGAGGGACGCTATTAGGTAGATTTTTCTATCTTTAGAGAAGGAGTTTTGGCAATTTTTTCTTGTTATTGATGTTCAGTTAAAAAATATTGATTATTCTAAGGGTGTTCACTTTGTTTCAGTTGTCTGTTATTTAGTGTTATGTTACTGAATAGGTCCCTCATGTCACTTCATTTCCTGAGCAATGAAGTTGTGCAAAAATTTTCTTTTTTTTTTTAATTTTTTAATGTTTTTATTTATTTTTGAGACAGAGACAGAGCATAAGCAGGGGAGGGGCAGAGAGAGAGGAAGACCCAGAATTCGAAGCAGGTTCCAGGCTCTCAGCTGTCAGCACAGAGCCCAACGTGGGGCTTGAACTCACAAAACATGAGATCATGACCTGAGCTGAAGTCAGACACTTAACTGACTGAGCCACACAGGCACCTCCCCCCGCCCTTTTTTTATTTTTTTAATTTTTTAACGTTTTAAAAATTTTCTAATTAAAGCCACACTAGTTCTATGCATGGAAGATTATGTCATCAAAAGTAGAAAACTCTATTTTAAAGTTAACCATACAATCCTCATCTTTAATAAAAGCAGCTCCTATAAGATATATAGATACATGGATGAATATATCTATATATCTTAAGAAAGAATATAAATGTATGTCTCACCATTTCTTTCTTTCTTTCTTTCTTTCTTTCTTTCTTTCTTTCTTTTTGAGAGAGAGAGAGCACGTGTGCACAAGCAGGGGGTGGCTAAAGGAGAGAGAGAGAGAGAGAGAGAGAGAGAGAGAAGACACACAGAGAAAGAGAAAGGGAGAATATTAAGCAGGCTCCATGCACCAGTGTGTAGCTCAAAGCAGGGCTCAATCTCATGACAGTGAGATCTTGACCTGAGCCAAAATCAAGAGCTGGGTATTTAACCCAACTGAACCCAGACACCCCTTTGTCACACTATCTCCATATCTACATCTAAATCTGTAGTTCTTTACATGTCCTAAAGAGGAAAAGACCATTGAACACAGATGTTAAAATTTATTTTTAGCTTTATGTAATATCAGGAATTTACTAAAATCTCATGTTTCTCAAAATACCTACTCTTATCTACTGGACAAAACCAGAATTTTTCCTTTAGGTCTATATTCATTGAAATATTATATATTATTTATGTCTTTATTCCTTATCATTTATTATTATATGTAATGTATTTAATAATATATAAAATAAGTTTATTATTTTATTATTATATATAATATATAATATTTTATATTTTATAATATATATTTTTAAGGCCAGTTTTCATCATGTACTGTTTAGTGTAAACAGTTGCAGATATTATCTTAAAGGTTAAAGCATAAAGATGAATCCACTGTGCAGAGAAATAAAAGAAGTAATATCATGAAGGCATGAAAAGAAAAAAAAAAGATGAGGATATTGGAGGCCCAGAGCACATCTTACAGTTTTGATAAGGATTTGTCTTATTACAAATTTTTAATTTGCTCTAAATATTTAAAATTAGCTTTATGAATGAAGAGAAGTTCAACATCACTATAGCTTAATTATGATGGTCAATTTTGCAATCTTTTACACTGGTGCTGCATATATATACTTTTTTTTTCTTTCTCAGAAGAAAGACAAGGGATTTTTGCAAGAAGCATTTATATTTTATTTATTTTTTTACTTACTTTTTAAAGTTTATTTATTTTGAGAGAGAGAGAGAGAGAGGCAGAGAGAGAGAGAGAGGGAGAGAGAGAATCCCAAGCAGGCTCTACACTGTCAGCACAGAACCTGACATGGGCTCAAACTCACAAACCCATGAGATCATACCTGAGCCAAAATCAAGAGGTGGAGGCTTAACCAACTGAGCCACCCAGGCGCTCCAGCAAGAAGCATTTATATTTTAATTAAATAGTGGAATATAGGCAATTTAACCCACGGTGAAGTGAGCACTAATTTATGTATAAAAATTGTATATCTTCCTCTTCCTCTTTGAATGATTTCTCCTCCTCTCATTGTGTACTCCTCCTACCTCTATCTTTAGTCTCAGGCCTAGTTTGGATTTCAAATATTATGTGGTATAGTGGAAGAAGCATATGTTTTGGTGTCTGAGAGGAAGTAAATCCCAGTTTTATTATTATATTTTGCTATTTGTTTATTTATTTTGAGAGAGGGGGAAAGGGGCAGAGAGAGAGAGGGAGAGACAGAATCTCAAGTCTCCATCTTAGGAACCAGGAGATCATGACCTGAGCTGAAACCAAGAGTTGGACACTTGACTGAGCCACCCAGGCATGCCCAAGTCTTATTATTTAATAGCTACATGAGAGATTATAGGCTTAATTGTGTTCTCCTATACATTATTTTATTGAAGTCCTAACCCCCAATACCTTAGAATCTGCCTATATTTCACCATAGGGCCTTTTGCAATTAAATAAGTAATTAAAATTAAATGAGGTCACATGGGTAGGCTCTAATCCAATATGACTGCTGAGAAGAGGAAGAGACACTAGGAACATTTGCATACAGAGAAAAGGCCATGGGAGGACATAATGAGAAGACAGCATCTTCAAGCCAAGGAGAGAGAGTTTGGGAAAAACCAACCCTGCAGACATCTTGATCTTGAACTTTCAGCCTCCAGAATGTGAGAAATTTGTTGCTTAAACCACCCAGTCTGTGGCATTTCTGTTATGGCAGCCTTAACAAACTAAGACAATAACATTTAAAAAGTTTATATAGCCTTTCTGAATCTTACTTTCCTTATCTATTTATAATGGACTATATTGAGGAATAAGTAAAATAATCTAAAGGGTGCAATAATGTACATATTCATAAATCATATTTCCCCCTCTTGTGTTTTTGTTCTGACTTCCAACTCTAATTACCATTCACTAAACTCCTGCCCACTCACTCAACTCATTTTCGCTAAGGGCAGAGTAAATAGAAGAAGTTAATAGGCAAATGCATTTAGAGAAAGTTCACAAAATATTATTGAAATAATATTTTACTTTATTTTTATTTTCTTCAAGTTCTGGTAATCTTATTCTTGATGAATACATCCATTAGCACAATTTTTTTCTCCTAAGGTGATAATTTCAAAACTAGTAACACCTTATCATATCTTACATTTACACTATTGAGTATAAGTAAATGTAAAATGAAGAAAATTTCATCTTATTTTATAAGCAATTAATGAAACTTTTTTTTTTTTTTGCCTCAGAACATTAAATACCAGTTTATTGGGGTTCCTGAATGTATATTTTCTCCGACCTTCTGAACTATAGTCAACTGTCGACTCAACATAAAGTATCTTTCCCTGCCCGAATTTCCTCCATTACCTTGGGGCAATTAGCTCCCACTTGGTAAAGAGGACACCTTTCCCGGCAGTGGAGAAAGCCCTGCAGCTGCCCCTCAAAGATCATCTTGCCTATCAACACCGGTGCCCTCCTTCCCTAGCAATGTGCTCTAGCAACATCAGTCTTTTACTTTTGCACTGGCAGTTAGGCATCAGCTCTGAATCAGCTAAACTTCAAACAATCAGAGAAAATAGCAATCTTCAAAATACAGCTAGATTAAAATCTCAGCAATGTTATTTATTGATCGCTTCACAAAGGTAGGCTACTTAATTTCTTTTAATTTGCAGTTTTTCGTCTGTAAAATAGGAAAAATCATTTGCTTTTTAGGGCTATTGTGATGTATAAATAAGGCTGTTTCATCTCTGTAAATGTGATATCTTTTAATCAATCTTGTCACTCGAGAATTCTGGAAATTTCTAAGCCTTGGGTCAAGGCTTCCATGTCCTTTAATACCTACAAATATACTTTGAGTGGCCCTAACACAAACTATTGAATAATAAGAAAACTTAAACATTTTACAAGTGCGTTGAATATACTGATAGATGCTGAGATTGGAGCAAAAGAGGAGTTTCAATATGAAACCATCTGGACAAGTGAAAGAAAGTTTATGTTAAAAATATTGAACATATTCTGGCTAAATGGTACAGGTTTTATTTTAAAGATCTTACTTTTAATATCTACACCCAACATTGGGTTCGAACTCACAACCCCAGATCAAGAGTCCCAGGCTCTACCCACTAAGCCAGCTAGGTGCCCGCATGGTGGAGGTTTTATTTTAGAAGGTAACCTAAACATAAAATGACCCCATTTTCATGTTGAGAGAGAGAGAGAGGATGTGGGGGCTACTGTTAGTACCAATTCCTATAAGGCTACATCTCCACTAAATTTGGACTTTATTCCTTTTGTTCCCCCCTTGCCTGAAACAGTGGTGTGATTAACCTAACACTGGTTTGGAGTATGTTATTTTGAAACCGCTTAAAAGCATAACGTTGAACAAAATCAAAATGGCTGCACTAATGCTTTAGCAAAGCTGGATTTTAAAGGAAACTTTTTCCTCATTTCTGCAAATCTCCCCTTCTCCCTTTTTAGCCTTTTGTTTCAGGAATCCAGTACCACCCTGAAAAAGCTGCTGGCAGCACAAACACAGTTCCTGTTGAAACTGGCTTGATCCTGTTATTTCCCCATAAACCACCCCAGCTGCTTTCTCCAGGTGAGCATGCAATTCTTGGAAAGCCATAGGCTGCTATACTTTGCCTGGCAAAACAATAAAACTATCATTCCTCCTTACCCCAAACTCTGTCTTCATGTTATATCTTGGCTCCAAACACAGAGGTCCGTTTTCAACACTTTCTTTATTAGTTAACATGAAACATCCTGTAAAATTTGGGCTTATGAATTTCCCACAGTGGATCTGTGTTTAAATAAACTGTGGCAGGGGCACATGGGTGGCTCAGTTGGTTAAGCCTCTGCTTTGGCTCCTCCCCTGCTTGCACTCTGTCTCTCTCTCTCAAAAAAATAAACATTAAAAAAACAACTTTTAGGGGCGCCTGGGTGGCGCAGTCGGTTAAGCGTCCGACTTCAGCCAGGTCACGATCTCGCGGTCCGTGAGTTCAAGCCCCGCGTCGGGCTCTGGGCTGATGGCTCGGAGCCTGGAGCCTGTTTCCGATTCTGTGTCTCCCTCTCTCTCTGCCCCTCCCCTGTTCATGCTCTGTCTCTCTCTGTCCCAAAAATAAATAAAAAACGTGGAAAAAAAAATTAAAAAAAAAAAAAAAAACAACTTTTAAAAAATAATGAATAAATAAATCGTAGCAAAGACAGTCTCTGAGTATAATTTGCCTCCCACACAATATACATAATGAAGGGAAAACTACCCTCTCTTCTCTCTTCATAGAACTCTTCAAATTCTTCCTTAAGGCTTTTTTTTTTTTTTTTTTGAAAGGAGAGTTTATAAGAGAATATCTTCTGAATGTAGGAAGAAATTTAGCCTCACATAACCGTAACCAAAATGAGTATAATGTAATGAAGGTAAGGCTGACAACTCACAGGACAAATTGTATGAAAAAGTTAAATCATTTATGGCACTTTCTATTGCAGCTGAAGAGCTCAGATATATATATAGCACCATCCAATTAGCTCTATCATTTGGTGATGTCAATGAAAATTTTGATGTGAAAGAAAAGCTCTTAAACATGGTGTCATGACAATCGCAAGCAACTTAGCTCTGTGTTAAACCATGTCTTAATGATTTTAATAGAAACTGGTCAAATTAGTACATATGACTACGGAGAGTGTTCCCAAAATGGTCAAAGCTAATGTTTTCAAATTTAAACTCAGGTGGCAACCTTTTTCAAGGGCATGAACTGAAGTCAGTTCCTTGCATGTATGACCCAGAGTTACTCTGCTAGAAAATTAAAATAGAGCACATACTGGTTGTAATAATTAAGTCTATGAACTTTATGCCCTTTTATGGTCAGATCCACAGTAGTTCAGTCCTTTGGTTGATGAATTGGATGGACAATAACACCTAGTACTAAGCTGCCCAGGCCCCCTGAAAATGTAACATTATTTGAAGGGACACTGGAAACAAACGTTCCAGAGGCAGAAGTCTATGTGTTCTCATTGATACATCAAAACACCAATTTAGTGTAATTAAATGTCCATTTATTTTCAAATATACTTTTAAGTATATACAATATATTAATGAGTGATAAAAACATATATAAATTTATAATTAGTTAATAATGTAGTCAGTGTTATAATTGTCAATTTAGGCATTATTCTCCAATTTCAGTTCCGAAAAATATACACATACATATATATTTACTGTATTTTTATTTCATAATGTATAAATAAATTTTAATTTTTCTAAGCAAAGTGATATGAAGGGATTTCAATTCTACCTATGACTAGGTTTAATTACACTGCAAACTTTCTTTATGGTGTATTTTTTAAGTAATTTATTATAAAAATCAGGGACACCTGGGTGGCTCAGTTTCGTTAAGTATTCGACTCTTGATTTCAGCTCAGGTCGTGATCGTGAGTTCGAGCCCCGTATCAGGTTCTGTGCTGACAGCATGGAGCCTGATTGGGATTCTCTGTCTCCCTCTCCTTCTGCCCCTCTCTCTCTCTCAAAAATAAATAAACATTAAAATATAAAATAATAATAAGTTATTGTAAAATTCAATACTATCTTTTAATTTTCCCTCATGTTATATATAATTTTTCAAATTTCACTCCTCCTATCCCCAAAATTTCCCGGCGTTTATTATAATATCATCAGTTATACTTGTTTCCCCTGGCAAAGAATATGTAGGTTACCTATTACCTTTTTTTATTTGACATTGATTTTCTGAGTTTGCAAAATATCCTCTCAATTGCAGAAAATAACTTAGTATAAAGGTAGCTTTTGAGGTCACTGTAATTTTTATCCTTTATTTCACCCATATTATAATTTAGTGGGAAGTGTGGTATATCAGGCACTTCTAGTCAGGCATCATTGAATATGTTTCTTCATACATATTTGTGTGTATATGTGTGTGTGTATTTTGAGTGCAAGAAAGTCATAATATACCAAAATGTAATTTAGAAAGAAACAAGGAAAGAAAAAATGCAAAAATCATGTGGTTGTCATGATAATTTCCTAATGAGATTAATAGGAAATTTTGCTTTCAAAAAGATTTCAAAAGCAATCAGAAAGGTTGCTATTTAAATAATTGTCTTAAATTGGTATACCTTCAATCTGTTTGAGCTTTACATAATGTAAAAACCTCAACTTGCCTTCTGTCTTTGATATGGTTTACGGACACAGTTATTAGGATTAGGTTGTAACACAACCATACATTAAATCAACTCACATATTTTTGAATTATTATTCTGTGGTAGTGCTGTTCTATGTCTTCATTCTGGTCTTCATCCTTGAAGTGTGAATAAGAGATGCAGGCATGTCAAGGAATGACTAAAGTGTCGGGTAAAATGGTAAACTAAAGGTTAAAAGCATTGTCACATAGCTTCATAGTCAATTTCATCAAAACAAATCCAAACAAGGAATTCATCATCTGTTTTCCTATGATAATTGCAGCCGCAAAGTCTCTTTACAGTAGCTCCTAGTTCTTGTGTGATTGAATAATTGGGAGGTGCATGTACTCAACAAAAGTAGGTTTGAACCTCCTTGAATTCTCACAATAATATATTTGTGTAGCCAAACCTATGTAGAAATATGCTAGAAAAAGAATTTTGGAAGATGCAGGTCAGCCAAGTCAAGTTGGTTCATCAAAAAGCTCCACATTTCACAGTTTAGTAATTTGCCATTCATACATATATCCTCATATATTTAGGCTCCAAACAAAGATAAGCAAGTAATACTCCTGGATAATATAATAAAACTACTCCATGCACAACCCAGAACACCACAGCATTTCCCCTATAAAGATACAAAGTCCTTAGATGTCTTCTCTTTAATGTACTATAATTTTAATACTGAGATATAAAGTTAACTATTAATAATAACACTCCTCACATTAGATAATAAGGGGATACCAGAGAGAACACAGGAAAAAATATAAACACATAGATAGATAGATAGATAGATGATAGATAGATAGATACAGGTATCTAGATTGATCTAGATCTAAATCAAGATAAGCCAGAGATAGAAAAAAAAAAAAAAAAGACAGAGATAGATTGCAAACACATTCATATAAAGACAAGAAAGAACAAATTATAAATATTTCAGTCCTCATTCTGCAACTCTTTCTTGGGCACATCTGTTATTTACAGCTATCTTCTTCAATTACCCATTTCATATATTCTCTGTCTTAAGCAAATATCTCAATTGGTTGTGGTTCTCTGCCTGATGAAGTGACCCAAACCTTGATTTCTAAAATATCTGGATGATTAGCAATCATGCCTGAATTATGTTTTTGTAGTTTCCCTTGACTTTAATCACAGGACATAGTCATAATTAGAGACATGTTTAGGGATTTCCTGTATTCCAAACTAATCTTAGTTCTATCAAATGTACAGCAAAAACCCTATTTTCTCTTCGTAGTAATTATCAACCACACTAACCAGTACAGTAACCACTTTCTTTGTCTGCCTATTCGGAGGCATGAAGAGACTAAAATGACCAGGTGGCAGTCACAATTTTCAGTTCAATTAAATTGTTTTTGCTTTTTTTTTTTTTTTTTTTTCCAACTTAATTCTCTAACCAATAGAGGCTGAAGTCATAGAGACAAGAGACAGAATTTTGTCAGCTGAACACCAGGAGTGATACTAAGTAATACCATTTCCATTACCAGCCCTTAATTCTTAACCCATGAATCCTGGTGATGGGAGAAACAGCATCATGTACTGGATGCTGGTTTAGAGAATTTACTACATTCTGGAGGATATTATTTCTGGCATGCAAGGTCTTGCTACCTAGCCAATATCATGACTAAGACTTCAGGAGGCCATTTTTTCCCATTCCAGCAAGCCAGATGCTTCAGGATAGTAGGGAACATGGTAAGATTAAATGCCATGAGCATGGGCCCAATACTGCATGGGATACCAGGATAGTGGACATGGCAGGCATGGTAGTTTGGATGGGAGCATGGTGGGCAAGGAAGGCAAATACATTTCCAGAGAAAGTTATATGCTAGTAAAAACAAGGTCTTATCCATCCCATATAGAAAGTTCTCTAGCATAGTCAACCTGCCACCAGGTACCTGGTGAATCACCCCAGCAAAAGTGCCATATGAGGACTGAGGCCAGTCTCTATTACTGGAATAGTGGACGTTTAACAGCTGCCAGGACAGCCTTGGTGAATGGAAGTCAAAATTTCTAAGCCCATGCCAAATTTCCATTCTTGCCACCATAGGGACATTGTTCATGAGTCACTGGGCAATGACAGAAATGGTTACAGAAGATACTAATAGGTATCCACAAAATAGACCTTTTTGTTTATTTGTATATTAAAATACCCCTCTGATAAACTCATCTTATTATTATTTTCTTTTTTTGGTAATTCACATAGAACACAACTATCTTCATATCCTGTGCCCAAAAAGGTTTATTGATTTATACCCATACCTTCCCCAAGAATATTTTCATCAATTTTCAAATTCTGTATTTTCTAAATCTCTGTCCCTTCAGCCAAACCATTGGCCATATCTCATGAATTGGGACTGACTCGGCCATTTGGCATCTCTCTTTCTAGGCAAAACTGAACACAGTTTCACTGACAGAAATTGCAGGATTTCCCTTCCCAACCGTCCTTCAGAGATGCCCCTAAAAAGAGACTACAGTGTTACTGCTGTCAACTTTTGAGTAGTACTTTCATATTGTGCAGTAGTGTCTACACTGGACTCAAGAAGGTGAAATATCAGTAATAGGGGCCATGGGCATTTGAGCTACCTCTTTATGCAACTTACTTTTCTGGTCTGTACTTGTTCAAGTCCCATCACATATATAGCACTTCCATTTGATAATGGAGTGCTGTCATGTATGCCCAACTTCATGCCTTGGTACGTCAGAAAATTCTACTTCATGATGGACAGCTTAGTTTTCATGGTAGTTTGGTGGCCTATAATTAAACATTTAGTCTCTACTAAAGGTCCCAAAAGCCAAAAGCCATTGCTCAAAAAGGACACTAGTTATCCACATACAATCTCTGGGCTTTACTCCAAAACCGTAAAGGATTTGAGATGCGATTCACCTATTGGGACTTGCCAATGGCTCCAAACAATGTCTCTATCTGCCAATAATGCTTCAAGTACCATTAGCTTTTCTGGCTCCTACAGCTTAAGTGGCAGAGCAGTTTCGGTTAGTGCCCCAGGGGCTGCAGTCTGCCCTTTCTGAACTGCCTGTCTGTGGGTATTAAGAGTCAGCCCGATGACAAATATTCCTTCAATGTTAATGAATATTGCCTTAATATGTGAGTAGGAGCAAGATATTTAAATGTTTCTGAATTTAATTATTTTTACATGTTTATCTGTTCCTGTCTTCAAGCAAACAAGTGCTCCTCAAGTGAAAAGGATGTTCTTTTTTTTTTTTTTAACCGTAGTTTTACAACCAACTAACATTTAATGCCTGTTGTATAGTAGGCATTTTAAATTTATTGAGTTCATCTGAATTTCATATATATTTCTGATAATTATAATTATCCACATGCATATACAGATTGCTCGGACGCAGTCATGCACACACATGTGCATAGCCATTCACGTACCCAGAGTCCTGAAGGAAGAAATTACTTATTCAGTCAGTCTTTCCACATGAAGCTGTATTCAATACTCTTTCCTTAGGCTAAGTCCCTGATAACTGAAGATTTTTGAAATCATGTTATCTCACTAATTTCATACCCACTTATCTATACATCCACTTTAAAATTCCTATTGTGTCTGTTTATCATAAGCCACACTTAGTGAATTCTACATGGATACCATTTCCTAGTTGAACTAAGGTCATTGAAAAATCACAAGGTTATACATTAGCTGTTTCTCATGAACATATTTTAGATGATTAATATAATTAGTCTGAGTAATTATGGGATTGATACATTCACAGATTGGTCTAATTAGCCTTTGAACGGACTGATGGCTCAATTGAAGAGCTAATAAATTATCTGGCTGAACTCCACACACCTTTCATACTTGGTTTGATTAATAACCAAGCTTTTGGCAAAGTAACTGGGCCAAAGGCTAAAACTTATTCTATCAATTTTCAATAATCACATTGTGTTAGTGAGTATTTATGCTTCCTGAATCTTTATTCTTTTTGTTTTAATAGGTATTTTTGATGCTTATGACAAGGATCAGAAATTTTCATTTATTTGCACATAGATTAGTACTATTAGAAGACTTCTGTGAGACTGTATATCATATATGAGGAATCCTTGAAAACTTAGAAATACCATATAAAATGCAGGAAATTAAACAGTAATATTAGTTCTGTGTCATTTGGCATTTCTCATAGAATTTATTTGCAAATTTCTTTTGCTCTTACAAATAATATTGACTCCCCCAGTTTTTATTTTTACCTAATTCTATTTATGGGTAGCATAATAAATAAAAGTTTGTTTCAAAATTATTTGTGTATCTTCATAAAGAAATTAAAATATTAATAATCATAATTAATAGTAATATATGTATACAACTTCTGATATTGTTTCTATCTCACTGAGTAAATCTATCTATACTGTATTTACATTTGGTTAATTAAATTTTCAAAATGTTAACTATCGTATATATGAAAATCTCCTTGACACTCAGTTAAGTCCGTTTACAGTGATAAATCCACCAATGCACTGCACTCAGCTCAGGCAGTAAATGAAAATTAAGCGTAGCCCTCTATTTATAATGCAAAAGCTGCTGTATGATCAGAGCTCATTCACCCTGATGTAAGTAATACAGATTTTTATTCATTCCTATATTGCTTTAAACCTAACTAAATTTGTACCTATTCTTAAGATACACTCCTATAACAACTTATGTAAACTCTGTACATTCATTATGCATTTAACTTAGAAGCTATTGACCAACTATAAACCATAAACTGTTTTTTTATCAGAAAAAATATTTTAATTTGATGCTATAATAGTGTCTCTTCAATTACAGAAGTAACTGGTGGTAGGCTAATGGTATGTTTAATAGAATTCCTATTAGTGACACAGTAACTTACTCTTCTCATAAATGCATTGTTATTATTCAAAGCCTTAATTTTGCCTATTACACACAATTTATTTGCCATATATACATTCTCTTATATCTATCTTATCTTATATCTCTTATATCTTATATCTTATATCTATCATCTATCTACCTATCTATCATCTATACATCCTACCCTGCTCAAAATTTTCATGAAGCACACAGATTGAGCTCATTTTCTCCTTTCCAATCATTTTATCAACCATGTTTGCTAGCATTCCTGAAACATGATTTTTTGTTTTTCTCACAATGTCTCTCTCCTCAATATCTTCTGCCACTTCCCTTATTTAAACCATAATGATGTTTTCCCTTTTAGCCAATAACATCATACTTGGACCAATTTAATCAGAATGTATTAATTTCACCTCATTTTCACATTCATCTCTATTTACTTTTATCCTGAGAACTGTATATTGAGCTATCTTTGTTTCAATTCCATTTTACCAATAGGTTCTATATTTTCCTTCCTCACTTCAGTGTCCAAATCCTGCTGCTACTTTATTAGACTATTCCAAATCACATGTAGCAAGTATATATTATGTATTTTACATTTTATTTATTCTATAAATTCTGAAACAGAGCATTAGATGTGGAAGCCATTTACTAAATATTAAACTAAAACACATTATAATTTATATCAAATGATTTTTTTAATCCTCAAATTTAGAATCTTTTATTTTATTTTTAACATTTTATAATGAAAACAATATATGTTCGTCCACTTTTAAGAGTCAGATTTTACCACAGGCCTGTAATGACAAAATACGATCCCCATGTCTCTGTATCCATAAGATAGTACTTTCAATTTTTTAATCATTTTCTCCTGAGTCTGGTACCCTGTTAACAGTCACATGCCTTCCTTTTCTATGCCTTCCTTTTCATCTGTTTTGTGAAAGCACATTCTCAATCAGTTATCTTAGAACAAATGTAAGAGGGGTAAAATATTTGGGAATTTATGACTTAGAAAACCTAAGAGATGTTTTAGCTTATGTAGAATTCTGTGCTGTTACTCCATTTTTTTTTCTCAGAAAATTGAAAGCATTGTTATATTGTGTTCTGGTTTCATGGATTCTGTTGATGATACTATATTTATAATTTCTGACTTAGCATGTGATGGGATTTATATAGCCTCTCAAAAACCTTTTAGGATTTTATCTTGATCCTTGTTGGAATTTCAAAATGATATACTGTACTTGGATGTCTTAATAAGAACGTCTTCTATTAAGATGAGAAAGTTTCCTTCTATATTAGTTTTCTTTCTTTTTTTTTTTTTTTTTAAGTTTATTTATTTTGAAAGAGACAGAGACAGTGTGAGTGGGAGAGGGGCAGAGAGGGTGGAAACATAGAATCCCAAGCAGGCAGTGGCACCCGACATGGGGCTTGAACTCACAAAACCACAAGATCATGACCTGAGCTGAAACCAAGCATTGCACACTTAATCAACTGAGCCACCCCAGAGCCCCCTCTGTATTAGTTTTTTTAGAGCCGCTTTTACAAAGTATGACAATCTGGGTAATTTAAAACAACAGAAATTTATTCTCTGTCAGTTCTGAAGCCTGAAAGTCAAAAATCAAGGTGTCTGTAGGGTTGGTTTTCTCAAGAGGCCCTGAGTGAAAAATCATCTCATGGCTGTCTCCTACCTTCTGGTGGTTATTAGTAATCCATGGTGTTTCATGGCTTGTTCATGCATCTTTATTATCTCTGCCTTCTTCATATTATGTTGTCCCCTGTGGGTGCTGTCTCTGTGTGTCCTCTCTTCTTCTTATAAGCACACTATTATTTGTATTTAGGATCCTCTCTAATCTACATCTTAACTAATTACATCAACAAAGACCCGATTTCCAAAAAGTCACATTCTGATGTTCAGGGTAGACATGATTTTAGAGGAACACCAACTCTATCTTCTAGTCGTACTTTGCTGAGAATTTTTATAGTGAATCTGTGCTAAAATTTATTAAATATTTGATCTGTTTCTGTAGATACAGATTGCCAATTTTCTTGTGTTTACACTTTTGAACTGTACAGCCCAGTGGTTTTTGCTATCTTCACAACACTGTGGCACCATTACCACTATCTAATTTCACATTTTCTTCACACCCAAAAGAAACTTTGTATCCGTTAACATCTCTCCTCCTTTGTATACCCTCCCCCTACCCCCACTGGCAACCACTAATCTACTCTTCGTCTTTATATATGTATATGTGTATCGTGAGCATTTTATGTAAATGAAATCATATAATATATGGCCTTTTTTAACTAGTTGCTTTTACTTATCATAATATGGTCAACACCCATCTATGTTGTAGAAGACAACTATACTTCATTTTATTTTTTACTGAATAATATTCCATTATATGGATATATTACCTTTTACTGATCCATTTTCAACTGATGGGAACTTGTCTTTTTTTCTACTTTTTGGCTAATTATAAATAATGCTGCTATAGACATTTATTACAAGCTTTGTGTGGATTTGTTTTGAATTATCTTAAGTATATGTCTATAATTAAAATTGCTGAGTTATATGATCCCTCCATGCTTCTTTTTTGATGGACTACCAAAAAGAGCAGCTCCACCATCTCTTCCAGCAGTAGATAAGTATTCCAACCCAATCCAACAGTTTATTTTTTTATTATTATCATGTGCTTTTTGGATCGAAGCAATCCTCATCAGTGTGAAGAGTATCACATTGTAGTATTGATTTGCATTCCCCCTATGACTAATTTTGAGCATATTTTCATGTGCTATTGGCCATTTTATGTCTTTTTGAAGAAGGGATTCTCAAATCTTTTGCCCAATTTTTAATTAGGTTGTCTTTTTATTATTGAATTGTAAAATTCTTTAAATATCTTAGAGACTAGTCCACTACCTGATATATAATTTACATACATTTACTCCCATTCTCTGGGTAGCCTTTCACTTTCTTGATAGTGTTCTTTGAAAAACACATTTTAAAATTTTGATGTAATCAAATTTATCATTTTTTTTCCTTTCTTGCTTTTGTGCCATACTTAGGAATCCATTGCCTAATCAAAGATCATTACTATGTATGTTACATTTTCTTCTAAGAGTTTAGAATTTTTTAGTCCTATGTTTATTATACCTAAGCTACATTTTGAGTTACTACTTAGATGGTGTGAGATAGGGGCTCAACTTTACTTCTTCTTGTGAATATCTAATTGTTCTAGCACCATTTGTTGAAAATAAATCTCTGTACTTTATGAGAGCCCTAGGAGTTATACAGTTTACATCATCACCCTGTCATCTTTCCTAATCTCATTACCTTTCAACATACATGCCACTTAGCATTCAGCAAAGACTCAGTGCAGTTGATTTGCAGAATTCTCACTCTCTTCCTGTGTAGAACTATGTTGAACTCTGCCTTGCAACTTAAGCCTTAGTGTCCCTCAGCTTTAATCTCTACCTTCTTAGCTCAATGATATTACTGTGCTCTATTTGGGATTGCTGTCTCTGGATTGTGGTTCATAATACATCTCTAGGCAATTTTACTTCTCACATCACTGATTTTCCTGCTTTCTGGGACCACAATCTTATGCTTTCAGTTATCCAAGGTTTACTTTTGTTTGCTTGCTTTTCTTTGAGCTTTTCCCCCTGTTCTCTTATATTTATGTTGAAAGTTAAGTCTAGAAATCTTACTGTATCATGGTCAGAAGCAGAGATCTATTTTATAAATTTTTAATTATGTATTAATTCAGGAAACAGCTCCCTCACTCTTTCTGTCTTACACACACTTATAATCAACATACAGGTTAGTAGTTCAGTAAATTTTACATTTTTTTTATTGTTGATAGTGAGATTTTTGATAGAATTTTAAATCCATGTTTTACTTTTCCAAGTACATTTATATTAAAGTAGTTATTATGTGTGCATGAAATATAGCCAATAAATTATAAAACAAAGTACTTTCTATGAATTCTTTCATATTTAATTCCATTTTCTGACTTGCTTTAAGAATAATTTATCTTTGTCCCTTGACTTTTAATAATACCTATGGCATTGGAAGTTCAAAAATATATATATTTCATTTTATATTTTATTGGGCATAATTTTAATGAAGAAACTAGTAAAAACTATGTGAGATATAGAAGAAATTTTAGAATTCTGGAATCAGACTGACAGAATGTGAAGCCCTACTCTACCATTTACTACCTTTATGATCTAAGAAAAGCTAGCTACACTTTTTATACCTCATCTGCATAATGAGGGTCATAATATTTATTTCATGTGGTTGTTGTGAAGTATAAAATATGTGTGTGTATTAAAAGAGTCAGAACAATCTAATAGCTATAAAAATACCATTTCTGTACACAGAGAAAATATAAAGGGGAGAAATTACAGAATTACAGTTTCAATATAGAAAACATGTGACAAAGTAACTTTTGAAATATAATTAAATCCATTTTATGATCAAAAAGTCATTGATGAGTCACAATAAATAACAATTCTGTTAATCCCTCAAGTTCTGAAACAATTGAAATAAGACAAAAATATCATGGTAAAAGCAGAATATCGCTTGTATCACTATAAAATTAGAGCATGGTTTGATGTGAGAGTTCATCAAGCTAACGGAATCCTTATAAAGCATCATATAAAGGATAGAGAGAGAGAAAGAAACAGACCAAGTACCCTGAGTTCACTAATATTGGTAA
The DNA here is from genome assembly GCF_018350155.1 of Leopardus geoffroyi. Taxonomy (NCBI): domain Eukaryota; kingdom Metazoa; phylum Chordata; class Mammalia; order Carnivora; family Felidae; genus Leopardus; species Leopardus geoffroyi. Next base: position 23,397,914 of record NC_059338.1, on the reverse strand, counting down.
GTTAGTTCCAACCACTTGAGTTATATACAAGCCACTCCAACTCTCTGAGAAAGAACAAAGAATGGGGAAAAGAGAAGAATATTTTAATACAAGACCTCTCATTTTCATAGAAAGAAACATAAAACAATGAAGAATAATTTAAAAATATTTTTTAAAAAACAATACTGTGCTAGTAATTGTCACTAGTACTCATTTCTATCAAGGATCATGATTTTTACCCTTTCCATGCACTTTGTCCTTATGGGCTTATGCATTTAAAAAAAAAAATTCATTATGTTTATTACATTTAGGTTTGGGGATAAGTAGAACTGAATTCACATACTTAACCTTCCATTTTTAAGTGGAAGTCCTCCTTATATTTCTCAATCTGATATGTATAAAAGTTGTGACCAAACCTTTAATTGAGAGTGTTTTTATAATGCAGAAAATAGCCACTCTATGGTTAAAGCTTTGCTTTGTAAAATCACATAGCCCAACCAAAATAAAACACGTTATTATATACTGCTCACTAACTTGGCTGTATATCGCTATCCTACCTAATTTGCTTAACAAAGTTAAAAGTTGTTATGCTGGAGACTTTATGGCTGACATCAGTTTATGATGGTGAGGTAGCAGAATATATAATTTGTTTTGCATAGACCAAAATCTGTTGTAATGAAGAATTATGTTAATAGCAAAGTCAGCATAACTGACATTGTAGTCAAAGAGTAAAGGAATTTATGTACCATCAAGCTATCATGTTGATAAAGTGAATTTTCCTCCCAGAGACATTTATGCCTTAGTAAAACAGTGCATAGAAGCAGCTTTTATATCGTCTAGTTTTTATCAAATTATGTGTTCTTAAAACAGGTATCTGATCGGTGTATCCAATTGCAGGGTACAACGTATGTAAGAAATAATTAGGTTAACAATTGTATAACAAAATTTCTTAACTCAATTATAAATTTTAACCGTTATGTAGGAATTTTGCATTTATTTACAATGTTTAATGTCAAAATTCCATCAATTTACTTATAAATTTTTGAATATGTCTCATTAATAAAATCCAATTTACTGTGAGATTTTGTAAACAAACACAAATAAATGTTCTCCTTGTTTGTCTTAACTGTAAGATATGATATTTGGACTGAACAGAACTTAATTAATATTAAACAAATAGATCAAAATTCATGAATGGCTGAATACAAATATCAAATGAACACTAATGATTGCTAAAAGCTTACATAGTGCCTTTCCCAAGAATGTTTGTTTCCCATACTATTTGAATCTCCTGTGGTGTCTTTATAAGCCAAACTGAGAAAGTCACCAATTATGTGGCCTCTATGGGGCATTATGTACAAGTAAATTTATCTTTATATCACTTACTGTAACTTTCCCCAGTAAGAAAAAAGAGCAGACTATGCAGCCAAAATAGTTCAAAGCAAAGGAGAAAAGTGATGATACAGTATGCATATTAGTATACAAGATTACAGTAACAATATTACTGAGGAAGTTATATACAAACCTAAAACATGTACAATTTCTTATTTAAATGATCAAATAGCATGGATAAAAATGTTACTAATGCTACCTGAAATTTTTCAGTGGTTCCTCACAATTATAAAGATGAAGTTAATATGACATAGAATGATCATCATTATACAGTCTTTTACGGTCTTTGGTTACCCATTGTTTTTTGTTTATTTCTGTTTTTTTTTTCTTTTTTATTCTTTTTTTTAGAGAGAGGCACGCACAAGCAAGCAAGAAGGAGAGGAGGAGAGGGAGAGGGAGAGAGCAAAGGAGAGGGTGAGGGACAGGGTGAGGGGGAGGGAGAGGAAGAGAGAGACTCTGAAGCAGGCTCCAAGCCCAGCAGGCTCCAAGCCCAGCGCAAAACCCTATGTGAGACTCAATCCCAGGACCGTGAGATCATGACCTGAGCCCAGATCAAGAGTAGGACGCTCAACCGACCGAGCCACACTGCACCCTACCTATTGTTTTTTAATAACCACCCAGTCCTCACTGTGCTCTCAAGAAACACTGAACTTCTTTCTCATAATTGAAGTGTGCATGCTCTTTCTCACCCCCAAGCAATGTTGACATTCAGCCCAAACAGCTGAGGCAATACGGCACACTTACTGTCAGCTTTGATGTTGTCCTTTGCTCTAAACCCAGAGCGACTACATGTGTGAAGAAAACTAAAAAAGCCATGTTGGATTCGTATGCCAGGTAAACCTCTGAGGACGGCAAATTCGTCTTTCACATAGATTTTCTCCTGTTTGGTAAGTGCCCTAAATTACTCTTTACAAAATTGGGGACGTGAGATTAGCTCAGTACTTGCAGCCAGTATTTCTACTTTTAGCAGTGAACAAAAGGAGAAAAGATTTTTAAATGTTATTAAATACATCGTAAGACCATGGTTCTTCAGAAGGCAAATGATTTAAAACTGCTAAATCGAGGGAAAAGGAAATAAAATCTCTTACTGAAAATGAACTCTCAATACAAATTTTAAAAAAAGAAATGGAATGCTAAAAATTCCAGCAAAGTTCACAGTCAAAAATTTAATTTATTCCTGATAAAATTAACTTTTTTTTTTTTTTTTCAACGTTTATTTATTTTTGGGACAGAGAGAGACAGAGCATGAACGGGGGAGGGGCAGAGAGAGAGGGACACACAGAATCAGAAACAGGCTCCAGGCTCTGAGCCATCAGCCCAGAGCCCGACGCGGGGCTCGAACTCACGGACCGCGAGATCGTGACCTGGCTGAAGTCGGACGCTTAACCGACTGCGCCACCCAGGCGCCCCCTTGATAAAATTAACGTTTAAAGAATAATATTTAAAAGACTTGGTGTAAGTGGGAAAAAAGATGTTCAAAATTATAACGGAAAGTATAACTTAGATTTAAATGGAAAATAAATTATGAAATAAAAAAGGTGAAGTTGAATATTGATAGAGATTCAAATAAATAGAAACTTTACGCAAAAATTTTATGCAGAAATTTTAGAAGTGAAAAACAGTCATCGAAGGAAGATAAACACAGACCTGAAGAACAGAAAGTGATTTAATGAAAGATGATATTACACTATTTATAAATGCTTTGATATGAAAATAAAACTGCAAGAATGCGAGACACACAATATTATCAGGAGTGAAACTCTGGAAAGTAAAATTTTAAATTATGCTAGAGCAAAGATCTAGATTCAATAGTAGTGGTAATCTTGTAGTTCTTAAAATTATTGGTAGACGTTCATTTTCTGACTACTCTTTATAATTCATTTATATAAATATATTACCTTAAAGTTAATAAAAAGAAAAGAATAAAAGAAAAAAATCCTAGATAAGTTTTGTTAAGCAATTATTTTTTTATACCTATTGTTAGCCATAGATCAAACGTATTAAAAATATGCCAGGTTAGTTCTCCATAACTTCTGAATTCAAAACCTGGAAAAAAAGGGATTGGGGAATTAAAAAAACATAAAACACTAAAATACTAAATTTAAGAAGCTCAGAATTTATGTTAATGTCAAGGAAAAAAATGTGTTCAAGCAAAAAACAATAGGATCAGTGGATATCATATCACGATAATATGATAGTGTCAATTTTCCTCAAAAAATCACTATAAGAAACATAATCCCAATCAATGAAAGAGAAGAAGAAGGACAAGAGAAGAATCATTTGTTTTTACAAGATATAAAGACATTTTAATAGTATGGTAATCAAGAGATTATAGCACTGATATTGGAAATTATAAAGACAGCATTAAATAAAAAAAGAACAGAAAGTAACTAATAAAACATGGAAACAATTTATGATAGATAGCATGCATTAATCAAGAGAAACAATATTAATAAAAGCGTCTAGAAAAATTAGACTTCTAATGAATACACAATGCAATAAAACATTCAAGTGAACAAAATTATAAAAAATCAAAATCTTCATTTTAAATATTTTCGAAGATAAATGGTAATATACTTATGATCCTGTACATAAGGAAGAATTTCTTAGAAAAGACAGAAAATCAAAAAGATAGAGGGCAATTAATCAACAGTTATGGCTATACTAGAATTTAAAATATTGTCGGGGCGCTTGGGTGGCGCAGTCGGTTAAGCGTCCGACTTCAGTCAGGTCACGATCTTGTGGTCCGTGAGTTTGAGCCCCGCGTCAGGCTCTGGGCTGATGGCTCAGAGCCTGGAGCCTGTTTCCGATTCTGTGTCTCCCTCTCTCTCTGCCCCTCCCCCGTTCATGCTCTGTCTCTCTCTGTCCCAAAAATAAAAAAAAAAAAATAAATAAACAAACAAACAAACAAAAAAAAGAATTTAAAATATTGTCACAAAAACGAAATTATAGAAAAAATAAGTGACCTAGAAAGCCTCCAAAAAATATTTCAATGTATATTATCAGAAAATATTACTTCCAAAGGTATATATTAAATATTTATGCATAAATAATAAAAAAAAAAAGACCAATGATACAATTGATAAAATCTTTGGGTTGGCAGAAATTCACAGAAGAATACCTCAATAGTCAGGGGTGCCTGGGTGGCTCAGTTGGTTGAGCATCTGACTTTGGCTCAGGTCATGATCTCACGATTTCTGGGTTCGAGCCCCACCTCAGGCTTCAGATTCTGTGTCTCCCTCTCTCTCTGCCCCTCCCCTGGTCACTCTCTGTGTCTCTCTCAAAAACAAATAAACATTAAAAAAAAACAAAAAGGAATACCTAAATAGTCAGCAAACAAAAATATAATTAATCTCATTGACAATCAGGAAAATGCAAATTAAAAGCACTATAGAATACCATTATACACCTATAAAGTTGATTTAAAATAAAAAGACTGACAATACTAATTTCCTATGAAGAAGGAAAATCAAGGGAACTCTAACACATGTGTGGCATATAAATAGCAAATTTTTATAGTACGTTTGGATTGCATTTGTCTGTATGTGGTAAAGTTGAGAATTCATGAGCCTAAAATTCAATTTCCAGGTATCTACCCTAGAATTACTCTTATGCAAAAACCTTAGTACAAGAATGTTCAGACAAGCAACCTTTAGGGGAAAAAGGAAGCAATTTGAAGATGTCTACCATCGTTTCATCATTACAATGAATAGCTAACTGATTATGCATTAAATGGAATGTTACAGAGTGCTTGTTTCTCTCTGGTTCCCTGTCACTTTCTTTTTTTCTTTTAAAATGGCAGTGATGCCTGGTCTCTGTAGCCACAGGGCATTATCAGAAGAAATGAATATTGGTGTAGATTAACCAGATGTCCCTGGACTTTCAGTTCTCTTTATTTCTTGTCGGTAAATCACCATGAATTAAATGTGTCTCCAGTTGTTATTAATGGAGTTGCCCAGTGGAGTGGTAGGATGTGCAAGTAATTAAAAATGGTCTGATGGAAGTTCTAGGAAGCAATGCAATATAGTAGCAGAACTACTTTCAAGGTTAACCCAAATTCATAGGTGCTTAAATGAGAATTTAGGAGTGCCAGAATCTTCATTCTGTTCAATGACCACTATGCTATATTAAGTGCAGACCATTCAGTCTGGGGATAGGATAGAGAAACATGCATGAATGCCAAATGACAACAATTAAATCAAATAACATAGAAATCGTGCCATCAACATGCCTATTTATAGGCACGTATGGCCAATCTAAGTGAATCCAAATTTATTTTAAATCTTAAAACATGTTATGTGTTTCTAAAGAACTATTCTGATTCATGGGTCTCCTGTGTCATGTATGGTATTCATTTTATAGTTACAAAGTGTAACAGAAGGGGAAAGAGCAAAGGAATGTGAGCTTCTAGTTAACAAACAAAAACCCACCTTAGCTATAAATTTAAATGTCTGCAATAAGTTTTTATCACAACCATATGAATCCTTACGAATCACACTGGGTAATTCTCCAGTTAATGCCACCAAATATAAGGCCAGAACCTCTGTCTACACACAAACTCTGAGATTATATTTGTTGCCCTGACAGCTTTCAACACATTATAATAACTCCTAAAATTGAAGGCCTGTACTATTCTCAAATATTTTATACATTCACTTTCCAACTTATACTCAAAAGAAACTCTTAAGAATATATATATTCTGTCTATGAAGTCATAGGCAGTGTTCAACCTCTTGTCAATATCAACTATAATATAAAAACCCTAACTGGAAAAAGTCTTTCTATGCAGATTACCTAAACTTTACCACTGAGCAGTGTAATTTTGAGAATTAGGATCTTAATCTTCTGCTACCTGGAAGAAAAAGTAATGTGAAGAGATGTAACTTAACTCTTTCAGTTTATTTTCCAATAAACTGTCACCTTCAAAGTTTTGGCAAAAAAAAAAAAAAAAAGAAAAGAAAAAAGGTCCTATGGGGTTTCCACTAAATAACAGAGATGTCTTTTAAACTGGTTACTTACTTTTACATAAACTAGAAATGAGACCAGCTAGAGCCTTGCCGGCAACTGTTTCCTTATCCATAATTTCAGATGACACGACTGATATTCCCAGAGATGGCATGACATCTGAGACTCTATTTAAAAGTAATAATAATAAAATATTATGTAAAACATAATTACAAAAATGGTCTAATTTATTAAAGCAAATATTTACTTAAGAAGATAAATAACTGTATTAGTAATATCAAGTAGGTGTGAAAACAAGTACATAATCAAAAGGAGAATTAAAAGTATAGAAAATTTGGCACAGATAAAGAATGCATTTTTTGAACTTGAAAAATGGATAAACTCCATCAAAGAAAGTAGAAAGAGATAGATATATGATAGAAAAGATAAAATCATACATAAAGAATATAGTGGTAGAAGTGACAAAATTGGGGCTGTAGGAACTTTAGGAAAAAAGTAATGATAGAGAAATTGGAATACTTGCCCAGAATTAGAAAGAGATGAAAAACTGCACATTAAAGAGCCACAGGGAGTTCCAAGATGGAGGCATAATGGGAAAATAGAAAAATTAAAAAAAAAAAAAGAAAAAGAAAGAAATACAGAATAAAATTTGAGCAAAGAAAAACTTTTATAGTAAATATTAAAGCTTCCAAGAAGAGAGGAGATCATCAACAAAGAAATGAGCATTGGGCAGATAGATATCTAGCTCCCCATAGCAATAGTGGGTATAGGAGTATAATATCTTTAATGTATTTAGAGAAAATATTCTTGGACTTAGAATTCTATCAACTAAATTGGCTTTAAATATGACAGGATACTTCACATATTTTTTTCTCAGATATGCCCTTGCTCAAAAGAGTTGTCACATAAATATCCACATTGAAATATGTATTTGAAGTAATAATAAGAACAAATATTATTCAACTATGGTGTAAGATACATGAGAAGTAATGTGTTCAAGTATTTAACATTTTGTTTCCTTTCATTTTATTTTTTTTACATTTATTTATTTTTGAGAGACAGAGCGCAAGCAGGGGAGGGCAGGGAGATACAGAATCTGAAGCAGGCTCCAGGATCTGAGCTGTCAGCACAAAGCCCGATATGGGGCTCCCACCCACAAATGGTGAGATCAAGACCTGAGCCAGACCCTGAACTGACTGAGTCACCCAGGTGCCACTAAAATTTTGTTTTCTTGAAAAATTAATAATAAAAAAGAATATAAAAATAGAAAGTATATCGAACAGAAGTGGTTCCAGGAAATACACCCTTTATGGATAGGAATCTGGAATTGCTTATCTGATTTGGTTAGGTTCAAAGAGATTAATGTTTTAATTTAATGGAACTAGGATACTGGAAGTTCAGGGCCAGCAGTGGCAAATAGCTACTTAAATTATCACCAAAAGTCTTCTGGAATGAAGCATCTATTAATGTTACAGCTTTAGGAGAACAATAACTGTTGTAACAGATTTTGATGAAATTGTAGATGAGAAGGATTGTTGGGTGAAATGGCTACTCCTCACTAACTTCCAGACAATACAGTAAAGAAAATGAAAAATTTGGCACAAGGCAGAGAACCACAGTACTTCTATGAATGCTCAAAAGAATCTCTTATGTCTCGAATATGCAGAAAATCTTACCTGAAATCAGGACTTTGAATTTTAGGGGCACTTGGCTGGCTCAGTCGGTTAGGCATCCGACTCTTGATTGCGGCTCAGGTCATGATCTCACGATTCATGGGTTTGAGTCCAGCGCTGGGCTCTGTCCTGACAGCACAGACCCTTCTTGAGATTCTCTTTCCCTCTCTCTCTCTCTGCCCCTACCTAGCTCATTTTCTCTCTGTATCAAAAATAAATAAATAAGCATTAAAAAAAAAAAGACTGAATTTTATCATGCAAGTTGCAAAACTATAATGTAATTCAAAATGTTCTTTTTAATGAAATTTATAGTATTAATTGGGAAAGTGTAAGGTCCTGAGAATTAGAGTAGTAATTCTATTTGGTAGATTTCAATTAATCTGAGGACAAGAGTATATTCACACTTGCATGCCTTTCTCACCTTTGGGGAGATTAGATAGATGACTCTTCAAAAGTCTCTAATGCCTTTATCTGAGGCAGATTTTTTTCAAGGGGATGCTGATTCTTTCAGGAAACATTAACTCTCATTTCCCCAGACTTGTAGCTAGAACAGGATTCCAATGGAACGCAAAACATTGAATAAAAAGCCTTATCCAAGAAGAGATATCATGTATTCTGAAAGAATCTTGATATTTTGTAAGGGGAGCCTATAAACTAGATGTACTATGTGGATTCCACAGATTTGTGTGGCCTCATTTCAAACTTATGTAAGACAGTCTGAGGCAGGCGGTATTTTTAATTTTGAAGTACTGGGGAGATAGAGGAGGGGAAGTTGATTCTACAAGGAGGCAGGATTGTTTATTGCGCCATGACAGAAGGTTTTTTGACTATGTTTTTCATGCTTTTTGAATATTTTGGAAACCACATGGCTTTTCCAGGGCAATGAAAACTATGCTTTTTTATTGTTTTGAAGAATGTGGGGTTTTTTTAGTTTGATAAAATGCCATTGCCACCCAGAAATAGGTAAGCATCTATACTCCTCATTCAATTCCCCTTATATCCCAGTGTCTGAACCACAAGAAGGTCTCCTTTCTTCGACCCAGTTGCTCATTTTTCTTGATCACGGAATAAAGGGGAGGTGGTTGTATGTGTGAATGGTGTGTGTGCATGTGTGTAAGAGTTGTAACACACCCTTGGAATTTTATCAGAGTCTACTTTCCCTATCCATACGAACTCCTTTAGACCTTAACAGATCCATCAACTTCCAGGAATGCCCTCCTCCAGAACTCCCTCATATATTGGCTTCCTTCCATGACTTTATTAGACAACTTTTAATCACGTTTCAAGATCAAATGATTATTTTCTACATGATATTTTCTCTTTCCTTTTTGGTTTGGGTCACATTTTTCTTTATGTTTCAATAACACTTGGACATTACCTTTATTGCCATTCTACTCAAGTTTTATATATGTAATCCTTCCCTCCATCCACCTCTCCTCTGGCTCCTTTTATATTGTGAGTTTTCTTTGGGAAAGGAATGGTTATTGTTTCTCCTGGACAACTATAGGGTCTAACACAGTTGGCATCAGTTATAATCACTATACTTTTTATATTTGTTTTTCTCTTTTATAAATATATATGAATAAAAACATATAATTAAAATAACGACTAAATTATCTAAAATCTAAATAGGAAATAACCCTACTAAAAACCATGACTTCTCTTTAATTTTTTCTTAATCTTCCATTATTTAGGAGAAAGGATCATGTTGTGATTTCATCATTAAACCAATTCCCAAAGGGAATAAAATACTAAACTTCCATATTTCAGAGTCATATCATGTACAGATACTGAGAATGTTTCAATGTTGAAAATGTATTCCATCTGCCACTGGAAGGTTGATACACAGTGATATAGCTATTTTTATTGACTATTAGAAATATATAACTGTTAAATATATTGCATCCTGAAATTTTAAAATGTTTATATGGTTCCAAAATTCATTTTCTTTTTTTTCTAGATAATGGCAAATGTACCCAATATTTATTGAAGAGTTTTTTTCTACATATTTAACTAACCTAGTCTTATTTATTTTAACTCTATGGTGTTTTTAATCCTGGTCATTAAACAGTATTTAAACTGATATTTTTCTGGAGTATAAAGCCAAGTAAAGATACAGATCACATTAAAGTTTTTTTTTTTTAATTAAAAGGAAAGATAAAAAGCACATCTGGTAGGCAACAGTAGCCAAAAGGAAGAAACTAGAGGATAATATAATAAAACAGTAAAAATACCACCTGCTTATGATTTCTGCCTCTTTTCTACTATGCAGTAGTTCCATAGTATATTACAGAACTTGGCACAAGAATCTATTTTATGTATGCTAGGCAGCTGTGCTGCCCTGGATATCTCCAAATGTGTTAGTCAAATATAGTCATTAAAATTTCTATTTATATAATTTTTTGGTACATAAAAGTCTAGTTAATGCCATATAAGCAGTAATATGTAAATACCTTCAATCTGCTTGAAAACTTTGAATCTATATATTATTAAGATCTCTAAATACATATGTGACTTTTACAATCATCATATATTTATGACTCCATATTATAATATTATTAAATGTATTCCTTACAATATCACAGGTGAGTATAGGCATTTGGTGAGGTTTGATTTTTCAAAACATTTCCTCAAATCTTAGAAGCTGCTAAAAAAAAGTCTGAAAAGCTGCTAATGTGAGGCATTAACCATTTTTCTTACTGAGAATAAATAATTTGTCTCATTTCATATGGAGTTTATGTCTGTAACAACCACCTCTGGACTCATGAATCATGAAAGGTAAAAACAGGAGAACATATGGTGGCTTTGCATATTTTCTCCAGAGAGCTCATTCTAAAGTTTTTCAGAATTTGTCTTAAATTTGACAGAATTACTCAACCAGTTTTCACAACGAGTTTCTTTTCAGATACTGAAGGGGAAAGCTGCAAAGGTAAATTTGGTTATATTAATGTGTATATATCAACCTATACTTGTATAACACTTTATAGTTTGACAAGAAATCAACACGTAATCTCAGTCTTCCGTACAACCATCTGATTGGATCATCTATTTATTTTAAAGATTATTAAAGACAATTTTAGCATTAGACATTGGCTTAGGTTTAGATTACATAAAAACTGATCTCTCCCTAATAAGTCATGGACAAGTCACAATCTTCATTAATGAGCTCACGCTATTTCAGATATGCAAAATGAAAAAATCACCAATCACATTGCAGTAAACAGATATATGACACTATTAACAATAGTCATAGGGCTCTTCTTATGTTCCCGCTACTAACCTAAGCATATTACCATCACCACCTCATTATAATGCATGTATGAGGTAGGCTCTATTATTTCCATTACACAGTTGGAAATTAAAAAATTAAATTATTTTCCCATTAGTAGTAGAAGGTAAGGATAAGGTCCAATCCCAAAATATGACATCAGAACCCCAAAGTCCATGAAAAAGGGACAGTTGGATTATGGAAATTACTTTTTGTGCCAGAGAGGACAATGTGGAGTGTAGATGTGTTCAGAATAAAAGTGAAGCACAAGCTTATTCTTGAAGTGTAACCAAGAATGCCATGTGAATATAGTGAGAAAGATACCGCAAACAAAAAATCAACTCATACAAAGAAAAGGTCTTGTATAAATATGGATGGAGGTTCCTCAAAAAGTTAAAAATAGAACTACTCTATGGCCAAGCAATTACACTACTAGGTATTTGTCCAAAGGATACAAAAATACTGATTCATATGGGCTCATGCACCCCAATGTTTATAGCAGCACTATCAACAATAGCTAAATTATGGAGAGAGCTCAATGTCTATCAACTGATGAGTGGATAAAGAAGATTATATATGTATATGTGTATATATATATATATATATATATATATATATATATACTCAGCTATAAAAATAATGAAATCTTGGCATTTGCAATGATGTGGATGGAACTAGACTGTATTATGCTAAGCAAGTAAGTCAGTCAGAGTAAAACAAATACTATATGATTTCACTCATATGTGGAATTTTAGAAACAAAACAGATGAACATAGGGGAAGGGAAAGAAAAATGAAGTAAGATAAAAACAGAGAGGGAGACAAATCATGAGACTTAACTATAGAGAACAAACTGAGGGTTGCTGGAGGGGAGGTGGGTGGGGGGATGGGCTAAATGGGGGGTGGGAATTAAGAAGGGCACTTGTGATGAGCACTGGGTGTTATATGTAAGTGATGAATCACTAAATTCTACTCTTGAAACCAATATTACACTGTATGTTAACTAGCTTGGATTTAAATAAAAACTCGGAAGAAAGAAAAGTTCAGAGAGAAAAGAAAATATGATGTCTTTGCGATTGTTTGGTGTGTATAGTGACTTATGTGTATAATATGCACAAAAATGTGGTGAAAGTGAGGATGGAAAGTTAGAATATGCCAAGTTTTAAGAATGGAAAACGGGGACAATACATGTATATTTATATGCAGAATTAGCAGAACTCGGTAACTAATATGAGAGAGGTGAGTCATCTTGAAATTATTGAAATATTTCTTATTGTCAATGTTTAATTATAAAAGTGATACAGAAACATTCACCCATTTAATCTTAATGTGCTTTCTCCTTGATTTACAGTAATGTTGATAGCTTAAATTCAATAAACTATATGTATGACATATTAAACAGGTCTTCAATATAAATTTAAAAAATTTCCATGTGACCAGGGCTTCTAGTTCCCTTTCTCCTTGTAACTGTAAGAAGAAACCCAGATCTTCCTTTCACCTTGCTCCCCAAGTCTAGGAACAATTTCTTAAATATGGGAATCATAAAGCATATTAATCCATTTGTTACCAAGTAATATAACAGTGGAACTGAGCTGTCACATAGATCTTAGATAGTGTGAAAGAAATCTCATAAGTATTTTTTTTTTAATTTTTTTTTCAACGTTTATTTATTTTTGGGACAGAGAGAGACAGAGCATGAACGGGGGAGGGGCAGAGAGAGAGGGACACACAGAATCAGAAACAGGCTCCAGGCTCTGAGCCATCAGCCCAGAGCCCGACGCGGGGCTCGAACTCACGGACCGCGAGATCGTGACCTGGCTGAAGTCGGACGCTTAACCGACTGCGCCACCCAGGCGCCCCTCATAAGTATTTTTTTGGGGGATAACATTAAAGAAAAAAGATGTAAGTAAACAGATCTGGGATAACTGGTCACTACACCTGGATTTGATGTGGTTACATTTTATGACCCTTGGCATGGCATTTTCAGTAAAGTATTTCCACTGAAAATAACTTTCTCATCCTAAAGTTGAGTTTAGGTATCAGACTGGAAAACAAAAAGCAGATAAGGCAAAATGATTTTACAGCAAAAAGTATTACTAGTGAGATAGAAAGCCACTATTTAATGATAATATGTTCACCAGGAAAATAAAGTAGCCCTTCCATTTAATAGCATAAAGAAGAATTGCATAACAAAAAATGGTACCACAATAATTAGTATCATCATCATCAAATACCAGATATCAAGACTCTTATAAAGCATTGCTATACAATACAGTGAGGTATTAGTGCAAGAATACAAAAAGATGACCAATGAAATAGAAAAGAGAAACCAGACAGACACACATTGTATGATTACCTGATGTGTGACAAATCTGCTTTTGCAGTGAAAAGAGAGGCCAAAGTGGTGTTTTAAGAAATACTACTAGTTCACTTAAACAGCCATAAGACAAATTTAAAAAATGTTGTGACCCCTACCTCATGCCAAACATAAAAATATATTCAAAATAGTGCTCAGATCTAAGTGTGAATATAAAAAGAATTATCTCTTGGAAGATGACACATAGAAAAATATCACCAAAATCTGAGTAGAAATTATTTCTCAGTCAGGACTTGACAAGAAGTAGCCATACAAGCAAGCATAATAAATTAGGCTATATTAAAAATCAGAACTCCTCTTCATCAAAGATATTTTATAAAAATAAGTGCACAAGTCAAAGAAAGTATGGATGAAAGTACTTGAAATACATGTTTTTTCCTAAGAAAAGACGCATATCCCTAACTACAAAGAATTTTAATGTATTAATAATAAAAGGTAAATAGTCCAACAAAAAAAGCCAAAAATGACCCAAAACATCATTAGTTGCCAAGAAAAATGTATATTAAAGCAAAAGTGAAATTCGTTCCCTACTCAATAGGATGGCTAAAATAAAATAGAGAATACCAAGAGATGATAAATGTGTTGAACAACTAGAATACATATACATTACCATTTTGGAGTATAAATTCATAGAACACCTTTGGAAAACTGGTATTGTCTACGAGATTAAACATATGCATACCTATAATAAAATTACCTAAAATAAAATGTTCATATATCTATACGAACATTATCAATAGTTAATGACTGGAAACTGTCCAAATGTTTCTCATGAATAGAACAGATAAACAAGTTATATTTCATTGAAATAATAGAACAGTATGAGATTTTTCCACACTAAAAAGTATCTAATAGTATAGATAAAATTCAAAACCATAATGTTGAGTGAAAGAAATTGAACACAAAAAAGTATATTCTTTATGATTCATTTTATGTAAAGCTCCAATATAGGTAGAATTCAAGATAGTGATTGTCCTTGGAAGATAGTGACTGGTAGGTGACATGAAGGTATTTTTGGGCTGTGTCAATATTTGTTTTTCATTTGAAGCTGCTGGATGGAAGGATGGGTTAATTTTCTCAAACTTCGGCATGCTGTAAACTGGATTATGCATTTTTTGGATTAAATGAATCTCTTCAAATATTGATAGTGGTTATTTCATTATCAAATTTGCAGAATTTCTTTCTTCTTGTGCTTCTTTATTTATTGCTTGAATTTTACTACTGAACATGCACTGTTTCCTCAGAAATAATATTATTTTCAAAATTTGTCATTGTTTTCCTTCAAGTTTATTCATAAAACCAAGATGTTAACCATTTGCTTGAATAAAGACGCTTCCACATCAATTCAGTTAATCAAGAATGGGATTTCCAGCATATCACCCTAAGGGAGAGACTGCCAAGACATTAGTTAATGTATCAGTAATAATGCATAATTTATGCTTATACCTAATATATCTTTTGATTTCAGTTAATAGAAAACAATTGACAAAAACTATTATTAGAGCATATATAGAAAACTTTTAAATGATGCTTCAATCTAATGACAAACTTTTTTTTTTTAATAACACATACCTGCTAGTAGAAAGTGCAACCTGTGGTTTGTTGATAGTGTATATATTTCTTGAACAATATTAAAAAGGCTTTAAAAATATTTTTAAAAATTTTGGGTTTAAAATTTTTCTCTTCCATGAGACACTTTCTGAAAATTAGAAATTATTTTCTAAAGTAAAATACCATGAATGACAAACTTTTCATGATTTGAGGATGTAGAAGTAGTTATCATATATACTTACTTTTACAAAAAGATGCTTATGAGTAACTAACAATGCCTTTCAGTGATATAGTATTTTCAATGGGCTCTGCAATAAAAAATATCAAAGAAGTATAGTCCCAACCCTTATATTGCTTGCAAATAGTTATAAAAAATAGAGAAAAAGTGAGCAGTAAATGGTATGGATATGCCTTTAGCTGTAACAATTCATACATGCAAAGACCAGTTGGGCAGGCAATATGGCAAAAGAAAAAAAAATTAGATGGCATTGTATTCAAGTTGAAGATAGAATGATATGCGTGTTTTAAATAAGTGCAGAAGTCAACAAACTTTTTGTTTACAGGGTCCAACAGAAAATTGTTTTGGCTTTGTGGACCATACAGACTCTGATACACTACAAAACTCAGCATTTATAGCACAAAGGCAGCCTTAGATGATATGTAAACATATGTAAGCAAATGTGCAAGTGTGTATTACAATAAAACTTATTTTAGAAAGAAATAGGTGGCAGGCCAGATTAGGTCTACAGGCTAGTTTTCAAACTCGCGAAATACAGTACGAGACTTAGTTTCTAAGTTTTCTATTTATTAAAGGTCTTCTTTTATTACAAATTTCTACTTCATCCCCAAACTCTTTGAATTTATAAACCCATTCAGTTTAAGAAAAGTATTATCATGCCAACAATTATTTCTAACAATTTAGAGTGCTTTTTTTCCTATATTAAACTTAAGATTTGATAGCAAACTTAACATTTCTACTACTTTTCCTCTTTAAGCTAGCCAGGAAATAAATGAAAGAAAAATCAGTTTGGGGGCTGTTTTGTGCAAGCCGTTGATATTTACTAAATGGGTAGTAGCTGCATACACAAATCTGCTGGCAGAAAATCAAAGACGAAGTTTTAAATGAGTATGCTTGTATATTTTACCGTACATGAAGTTTCCCCTTAAAATCAAGTTTTGTTTTTTTTTTGTTTTTTTTTTTTTTTTTTTTTTTCCTACTACACTGGTGAATTTGAATACGGGTTTTTCTCCCCTTGCAATTTCCTTTCCTTGATTTGACTTTCTTTTCCTTCTTCTCTCTCCACCTTCTCTTCCAGCATTCTTGAAATTAAGAGTCTGTGATCTATAACAGAGCTTGTCACCGGACAAAGCAGCAAAATATCTCTTTCTTCCATGCAACTTGTTATGAAATCAACAAATTTAAAGTTTTCTATCACCAAATCAGACAAAAGTTTAAGTAAGGATGAACAGTGAAGATAAAGCACTATTAAGGAAACCAAGACTTAAAGTTTACGTTTCTCTATAGTTAATAGTTTCTTATGTTAATAACTTCTAATCATACTCTTTGAATATCAGGATCACCCCCAAAATGCTTCAATAGATGTGGATATGGATTTCTATCTGAAAATGGCCATATTCTCAGCTGAAGAATGTCTTTTGATTTATCAAGAAAGGCATTCCAAAAAAAAATCAGTTTTCTGCCTAGAGTTGTTAATTATGAAAGTGCATAATGTTATTGGAGACAAACATACTGGTAACAAAAGTGTGTGTTTATTCAATCAACAAGCCTTTGAAAAGACAACAGAAATAATCTTCAAACCAAACAAAAGTAAATTACATTTTGAAAATTAATTTGTGAAACAGGATCTCCTGGCGTCAATAGACTCATGTAAACTGTAACTACTTTGGAGAACACTTCTTTGCATTTATTAGAATTTTACTTTCTTTCATGTGTAAGTGGCATAAAGATAATTCAAATATTTAAATACCTATTAAACTATACATAAATTAAACATTGAAAATGTGTTAATCTATAAAGATATTCCCTACAAAAATCTTTTTTAGTTATATTTAATATTCGATAAGTGAATTCAATAGTAATTGAAAAATAAACATTCATATTTTAATTTTTTAACCTTGAGGAAGGGCTTTATTTTATTTATTTAGCACTAATCAATTTAATGTTTCCTACTACTTGGCAAGATCCATAATACAAATATGTCTTGTGGTATTCTTTACAGTATTTATTAGGAGCTGGGAAAAAGCAAGAGAAAACTCTGAGGGCCAACCCCCCATAGTCATCCCCCAACATATTTTTTTTCAGAACAGGAGTTGAGGCTGAGTCATGAGGACGAGAATGCCAATACTGAAGAAGTTTACAGTTATAGGATTCATAGGGCAAAATGAAGTACAATGCACCATGAGAGGGAAAATGAGCATTTGTGCAATTGATGAGAGCAAGTACTAGGCAAAGCTGTCTGTTGAATGCCTGAAACCCACTAAGAAGTGGAAAATCGACTAACAAGATGGCAAGCAATGAGAAAAACATACATAAATGGAAATCATGACTTTTAACTTTTTCAAAGTATAAGTTTAGCAAAATGGGATAACAAACAAGAAAACAAAAATCTTCAAAGAATGTTTCTGCATCAACTAACATAATTCTTCCCCAGATAGTGCTTCCTTATACTCATACACATATTCTGGCAAAATATAATCCGTTGCAATCTTTCATTAAGGAGCCAGTCATTTTGGTTAGTATTGAAATCATTACAAATTCAGATATAATTGTAGTTTTAGTCAGTAACTGACAATATGATATTGAGACTTTACTATATATAATCTAAGGATTATTAGCAAATTTTTCTTTTTTTATGTTTACTTATTTATTTTGAAGAAAGAGAGAATGTGCGAGCGGGGCAGAGAGAGAGTGGGAGAGAGAGAATCCCAAGAAGATTCCTCACTGTAAATGTGAAGCCTGACAAGGGGATTGAACTCACAAAACCATAAGATCATGATTTGAACTGAAACCAAAAGTCGAATGCATAACCAACTGAGCCACCCTGGCACCCCAGGTTTCTCTTTTCTTATGTTCAAAGCCATTGACCTTTTCTTTTCTGTGAACTATTTTTATACTTTTTGCCATTTTTTCTCATCTCCTTTTCTTTATTTCTAGGAGCTTTTCTTTTCTCATCTCTTTTTCTTTATTTCTAGAAGAAACAACTTCTTTAAAGAGCCTCATTAGCTCTACAAAAAATCTTAAACAACACAAAGAAAAAAAAATGTCAAATTGGGTTTTTACAGTGCAAATATTCATGCCTTTGTGTACACACAAACCCCCAATAAAATAAAGTTACTCCTATAATACAAGTTTCATTAAATACTGCCACACTAATGAGAGGCACTCATATCTAAGGGCGTAGGAGAGCTTTATAGATCCTGTTTCAAAGATGACAGAGTCTGAGACTGAAGGAAAAAAACTTAATATTTACATGGAAAGGCCAAGTCTCTACAAAAAAAAAAAATGCTCAAAATAGTAGGTCTTTGTGTTTAAACAATTCACTATTAAAATCAAAACAACAAAACAATTCACCATTATTTTACATTCTAAAGTGCTAAAGATAAATAGAAATAGAATGATTTCATTGTCTATGCTATGTTCTTCATTTTTCTCCATTTTGTCATCACTTGTAGACTTTGGTGTTTTGTTCAAGTATTTATTTTATAAAGTCAATTGTGCCTTTTTTTTCCCTACATTTTTCAGGATTTTGAATCCTATTTAGCTTGCATTTAGATTGGCCACTTCAATCTAAGGTAATACATGAATTTAGCCATGTTTTCTTCTAATATTTATATGGCTTTATATTTAGCTCTCTGATCACTAGGGGATTGTTTTTTCTGGTTTATGTAGTGGGATATGGATGCAATTTCTCTTTCTTGCCTTCTTTCCTTTCCTTTCTTTCTAATAGCAGTTTTCCCATTGTGACTTTTAAAATGCTGATATTTACCCCACTGAAAGAAAATGCTACTTTAACATACACATTCCCATCTGTATCTGGTGTACTTTTGGGCATTCTCACCTGATCATGTCATCTGCCTACTCATGTGTCAGTAAAGCTCTCCCATCACCCTCCTCTGGGCTCCCTGGAGAAGGGAAATTTACTCAATTTAGGTGATGCTTACAGAATTTCTTTCTGAGGCTGGGCCTCTCTCAATAAATCACAGACATTTGAGATTCATGAGCCTCTGCACCTGAGAGGCTCTTTCAGAGACAGTTTGCCAGTGCCCAAATGGCAGTACTCATAAGCACTAGGATTTTCTGTCTCCTAAGGTGACTGAAAATATACTCCTGGGAGTTTGTTTCTTATTCTATTTTTTTGCCTCAATAGTTTTTAAGGAATTGTGAAGGTTTCCCAAGTTTGAATACTTGAATTCTGCATAACACATAAGGCTTTCACTGAAAGGCAGAGTTACAGTGCAGCAAGAGAGAGTGCAGGCAAGGTTTGCAAGGTCCAGGTGCAAGCTCGCCAGGGTGCTTATTCATGTAAGCCAATGCTTGTCTCTACATGGGACCATGAAGTCTATGCAAGGGATCTTGGCTTGAGAAAACTTAAAGTATAAATCTTCAGGGCTGTTATTTTCTTATTGTTAATGCCCTTCTGGTTGTATACCCATGCCAGGCTATCTAATTGGTTAGGTCAATGACAACAGTGAGTGACCCAACTGCTCCTGGTGGTTGCCAGGAGGGTTTTGGACTTAATGTCAAAATCCCAGTGCTCTTATCTTGATCAAGAGTCAGCCTTCTTCAGCTATAAAGAGACAGCTTGCCAGGTATGGAACTATACCATATTCTCCAGAGAAGGGTGAAAATTCAGAATGAGACTGTTAATGGTATTCCTGGTGAAACTTGACTTAATATGTGCATTTTCAATTTTTACATAGTTAAATTATCCTCCAAATCAGCTGTATTAATTACACCCCCACCAGCAATGTGGAAGTGACTCTTTCTCTACATCCATAACATCACTGTTTGTTACTAACTTTTCATTTCTTTTGTCCTTACGATAGGTTAAAAATAGGAATATGTCATGTAAATTTAACTTCTATAAATCTTATTACAAATAAGAACAGTTTACGGGGCACCTGGGTGGCTCAGTTGGTTAAGTGTCCAACTTCAGCTCAGGTCATGATCTCACGGTTCATGGGTTCAAGCCCCGCATCGGGCTCTGTGTTGACAGCTCGGTGCCTGGGGCCTGCTTCAGATTCTGTGTCTCCTTCTCTCTCTGCCCCTCCCCCGCTCACGCTCTGTCTCACTCTGTCTCTCAAAAATAAATAAATAATAGATAAATAAATAAAAGAAAATTTAAAAAAAATGAGAATAGTTTTTTTTCATGTTTAGCTTCCACTTGTGCTCTTTCACTTAGTGTTCTATAAATTCAGCTTTTCCTCTTCATAAAAGTTAATGTTTTTGAAGTGTAATTCAAGTATTTTTCTAATTTGTCTTTGTCTTTATTACAGTGACTTCTACTTATATCATGTAAACATTTAATTTCATTTTTAAATAATCAGTAATTCATATACATTCATAGGTATATGAATGAATGTATAATGTATATGCACATATGCATATTCATATGTATATGCACATATGCATATTCATATGTATATGTACATATGCATATTCATATGTATATGTACATATGCATATTCATATGTATATGTACATATGCATATTCATATGTATATGTACATATGCATATTCATATGTATATGTATATCCATATGTGTATGACTATATATTCATATGTAATATATACATATATATAGCAACTCCTTCTTTCTCTTTCTCTCTCTCATCTGAAGATGTATGTCAAGAAATGTTAATGAATATTTTAGAATAAGGATACAACTTCTTTCCCAGAAACAATATGTGAGTCAGAACTATCCTAGTACATTCATAAAATAAGCTAAGTGTTTTTTATAAAGCACATGTTATAACTTATATATCAAACAGAAACTCAGAACATTTTGGAAGTGATAATGATGGTGCATCAATAATTTATTCATTTGAATAGATTAGATTTATGGTGTATCTATTCATCAGATAATGAACTTGTAGGTGTTTGCAGAATAAAGGGGGTCATCCTCAATGAAAGTTAGAGAACATTGAACAAATCTGTGATTAAAATAAATTTCTAAATGTCTTATTATTGACCTCAAGAGTGGAGAATTAACAGTTTTAATATAGATTCATTTGCCAAGTAGATTGGTATTTTCTTTGGCCAAACAACATATGGGTTTTCTAACAGTCTTCCTATAGTTAACTCAACAAAAGTTTTAAAAAGTTGGTGAAGTTTTAAAGCAATTAATTTGAGCAAAATGGGTAAAAATAATAAAGTAAAATCAATTTGGAGAATATTATTCTTTAAATGAAGAGTGCCATAGGCATTCTAAGTAAATTTTGCTGATCATAGGAGTGCCTGGGTGGCTCAGATGGTTAAGCATCCGACTTTGGCTCAGGTCATGATCTCATGATTTGTGAATTCGAATCCCACATCAGGCTCTGTGCTGACAGCTCAGAGCCTAGAGCCTGCTTCAGATTCTGTGTCTTACTTTCTCTCTGCCCGTCCCCCGCTCACTCTCTCTCTCTGTCTCTCTCTCAAAAATAAACATTAAATTTTTTTTATGTTAAAAAAACTTGCTGATCATAAATAACATCAGCTATTATTATGGGCTATATCTATGTGTCTCTCCAGAAGAGAAACCCTAACCTACAGGACGTGGGGCCTTTGGGAGGTAATTAGGTCATGAGAATGGAGTCCTCAGATGCGATTAGAGTTTTTAGGAGAAAAGGAAGGCGCTAACCCTTTCTCTCTTTCTGCCATGTGAGGATACAATGAGAAAATGACAATGTATAAACAAGCAAGAGGGCATTCACCAGATCCTGAACTTGTTGGCACCCTAATCTGGAATTTCCAGCCTCCAGAGTTGTGAGAAATAAATATCTGTCATTTAAGCTACCTTGTTATTCTGTTACAGCAGCCCAAACTAAGACAACTATCGTTATTGATTTTGAGAATAAGATTTATTTCTTTGGTTAGTTATTTTTTAATAGAAAACAGTCACGGATCTTTCAAAGAAAAATTGCACTAGACAGAGTTAAATAATAGGCAAGGATGATGTCTTCCAATACTATTGCAATAAGGGTCTCAAATATTGCCAAAGGGAGAGACTGAACTCAATTACACTGAAAGAAAAGGAAGATAATTTTTAAACACAGATGTGAATTAATGAAAATGTGCTGCAGGACAAGAGTCTGAAGGTTGTCCGTCTGTGCTTGCTTATTAGCACTTATGGAAGTTAAACTCCTTCCCTCCCACAAAGACAGGGACCGGGCCCTATTTTTCTTTTTCTTCCTTCCTTCCTCTCTCTCTTCCTTCCTCTCTCTCTCTTTCTTTCTTCTTCCTCCCTCCCTCTTTCTTCTTTCTTTCTTTCTTTCTTTTCTTTTTCTTTCTCCCTGATTTTATTTTTAAGTAATCTCTACACCAAACGTGGGGCTCGAACTCACAACCTCGAGATCAAGAGTTGCATGCTCCACTGACTGAGCCAGCCAGGTGCCCCGAGGTCCTATCTTTTCTTGGTGATGACATTTCAGAGGGACAGCTTCCAGATGCTTGAGAAAGACATTCCTTGATTTACAGCTCAAGGGAGTAGAGAAAGAATTCACAACTGCAAGTTATTCAAAGTAAATAAGGCGATCAAGAAGAAACCTACATGAAGTTTAGTTCTTGTTCTTGCTCTTAAAAACTTGAGAGACAGCAAAACTAAACAACAAACAAAAATCTGTCGAGGTGATAAGAAATGTACTGCTGATCATTTTACCTTATGGATTATTCATCAGGAACATCTGCATTAATGAAGTAGCAAAAATAATCCCTAAGCATTCCCCATAATACCTCCCTATTAATACATGATTTATAATTATGCATTTTTATGAGTAATAAGTGAAATAATAACCACAAATTACATCTTCTGGATGTTTTTATAAATTATAATTGTATTATATATTATAATCACTATTCTCATAATGGTAACAGTATGAGGGGCTGCAAATAACATCAAGCCTACCAGACTTCCTCTATTGGCTTGCAATCCCACCCAGACCAGGGATAATTACGCTCTGAAGAGATATAGATGACTGCTTACTACTTATGTTCAACCATATTGGCTTGGGTAAAGCTGAAGGAAGATTATTAAGATATAATGCTATATGCTATATGTTAATAGAATGATAACTAAATCCATTAATGAGTACCTGGCATCACTTATTTCTCACTGAAAAAATTTTTTGTATAATACAAGTTGCGACCTATCAAAGTGTGATCTACAAGGTCTTGGTCTCAGTTTTGAATCTAAAAATTATTACTTACTGTGTGAACTGCATACATTACTTAATGTTTCTATGCATGAGTGTTTATATGTAAAACTGAATTAATCATACCACCTACTTCCATAAATGTTGTATTAAATAAGACTATGTATAAATGTTAATTGTAGTTCTAGTACATATTAGGTTCTCAATATGTGAGAGCTAACTAGCTGTTATAACAATGACAACAGCAGCAATGGTAGTAGTAACAATACTCAACAATACCTTCACAATATTTCTTGTACTATACTTTGATTTTGTGATTAGACAGCTAATTTTTTGATGCTATTATTTCAAGTTTGTTGCCTTCACATGTAATAAGGTTGGTATAGTCTTTAAATCATTTATGATATCTGTAACATTCCATAGAGAATCTTTTTTTTTTAATTTTTTTTTAACGTTTATTTATTTTTGAGACAGAGAGAGACAGAGCATGAATGGGGGAGGGGCAGAGAGAGAGGGAGACAGAATCGGAAGCAGGCTCCAGGCTCTGAGCCATCAGCACAGAGCCCGACGTGGGGCTCGAACTAACGGACCGCGAGATCGTGACCCGGGCTGAAGTCAGACGCTTAACCGACTGAGTCACCCAGGCGCCCCTCCATAGAGAATCTTGAATAATTTTAGTAAGGACTTGTATTTCCCTTCTTGATTAACAAGTGACAGGCTCTTTCTTAGGAAGTTTGCTCTATAAGATGTAAAACCAGAGAGAAATTTTATGAGAAGCTTACCATTGACATAATATACTTCCCTCTTGGATAACACTTTATTCTTTTGGGGGGTCATGACTATAGTAATTTTAGTATAGTAATTTAATTATAGACTATAGTAATTTTTGAAGTATCCAATATGGCAGAAGGAAATAAGGATTAATAAAAAAAAAATATTTGTGACTTTCCTAAGCAGAAAACGAACTGTCTTAGGTAGAAATTCACTGAATATTTTGCTAGAATGGGAAAATTGCATTCATCTCATCAGCATGAAGGAAATCAATGTAGAGTAAATGTTAGTAACCAACCCAGTGTTGTCAACTAACAGGCCAAAAGGACAGCATTTGATTCTTAATATTAACACACCAACGTACTGTGTGTGTATATATATATATATATATATAGTTATATATATAGTTATACATATAAGTTGCTAGCTATGAAAGTATAATCTAAAAGGTCTTGGTCTCAGTTTTAAATCTAAAAATTATTGGTTACTGTAATTTAAATTACTTAATGCTTCTATGCATGAGTATTAATATGTAAAATTGATGTACTCATACCACCTACTTCCATAAATGTTCTAAGTTTTAAATAAGATTTATGTAAATGTTAATTATAATATATACATATATATTTGTATAATATATATACTTATATTTATATACATAGTAATGATTTTTATTAAAAACAGAACATATATAAATTTGGAACTCTATCTTAATAAAAAAAGTCAACTTATTAAAGAGTTTATATTGAACAAAACAGCATGAAACAGCATGACTTTGGTCTGGTGAGCATCCTTTGATATATTGTTTAACAACTAGAAGACCTATCCAATAAAATTGAAGTAAAATCAGCTGAAAAAGTAGCCTGAGCTGTAGATTTTAAATTACAATTGCATCAAAACAAACAAACAAACAACTAAGATAAAATTTAATTAAGGAAACTAAAGAACTATACACCAAAAACTGTTAGGCAGTGGTAAGAGGAATTGAACCCACACAAATAAGTGGAAAGATATTCTATGTTCATGGGTTGGAAGAATTAATATGATCACAATGTCTATACTACCCCAAGTGTACAGATTCACTGTACACACCCAATATAATTTTATTATTTCTTATTTTAATGTCTTATTTTAATATCTTTAATCAATATATATTTAACTTTAAAATGCAATAGTTGTGTCATTGGCAAAATTTACTTAACAGAAAGAAAAGTTCTATCTTGACATTCTCTCTGTATCATATAATTTAGGCACCTGTTTTGAAGAGAAGTTTGTATAAACCCCTAGTGAAACCACAGTTTATTTTATTACAAAGAGCTGTTGGTGTTTTGAGTTTGTCATTTCTTTGATCATGTAAAAAATAAATGAGAATATGCATGTATGTTTATGCAAATCACTGTCCTTGATAAAAAAAACATTGAAATTTGATAGGACTTTACTTTTACTTTTTTATTTATATGCAAAAATGGATGTTTAAATATTGTGATACGCATAAAACCATACAAAAGAAACATTAAAAAAATATATCATTGAAATGCCAAACAGCCACTTACATCTAGCCTTTTCACAATATTTGCCTATTTTAAATTTAATTTTATAGGAATAATTAAAGAGACTAAAAAAATGGAATTTTGAGTTAATGTTTTGTTTTGCTGAAAACACTATTATTACTTTATCATAGACAATACTCAGGAAATAGACTTTTCATGCTGTGGTTTACAATAATGTTCCAATTCTGAAAACGTATTAATGCTACTCAGTATATTTAATGTAATTATTAACACATTCATATATAGTACTAGTACAAGATTTATTTTTTA
Organism: Leopardus geoffroyi; assembly: GCF_018350155.1. Lineage (NCBI taxonomy): Eukaryota > Metazoa > Chordata > Mammalia > Carnivora > Felidae > Leopardus > Leopardus geoffroyi. The sequence continues at coordinate 23,371,745 of NC_059338.1, read as the reverse complement.
GTAATTCTTGCTCAATATTTCTTTTTTTTTTAATGTTTAATCATTTTTGAGAGACAGACAGAGACAGAGCAGAGTGGGAGAGTTGCAGAGACAGAGGGAGACACAGAATCCGAATCAGGCTCCAGGCTCTGAGCTGTCAGCACAGAGCCTGACTCAGGGCTTGAACTCACGGACTGTGAGAGCATGACCTGAGCTGAACTCAGATGCTTAACTGACAGAGACACCCAGGTGCAACAATTTTGGCTCAATATTTCTTTAATTGGGTAGACATGTTTTAGGAAATTTTTATTATTATTCACATTGTTTTGGTTGTTGCTGTCTCAAGTACACTCACACATTTTATGTATGTTTTTATTTATTAAAATTTGGCATATACTGCCAACATAAGTTTATCTCATTAATAATTAGATATGATTGAAATAGCTGTAATACACATTCATATATACTGATTTTTTAATTGACTTTTTTGGAAAATTCGAGGCAAACATATTGTGATTAAAATATTGTGACAAAAATATTATTACTAAAATATAACGTAAGAATGGAGTTCAGAATTTAGAACAAAGCTTTATAGTCCTCTGATCGATATTTTTTAATGAAATAACAATGCCATCAATAATTACGTGTACTACCATGAAACGATAGTGCTAGGCATTATCTTTAGGCATTACTATTTTCTGGTTAAGAGTACAAAAAAGGTTATTTTTCCTAAGGATGGTCTGGGTTTGGCTTTTTTCATAGTCAAATAGAGAATTCATCTCCTATGTTAAAATATTAATATGGCCTTTTAAAAAGGACTATTTATTTATTTTGTATATTTTCATTTCACTGCATTTTATTTCAAGTTAAAGATGTCGTACAGTACCCTAGGAGGCTTGGCACTTAGATGGTGCTGAGATACTGAGAAGGTACTGGGAAGGGTCGACATGGCAAGTGTAGCTGCTAGCTTCAGCACTGGACACTGCTCTTTTGCACTGTTTCCTAAAGCTCTTCATTTCACGGCTGTTGGGATACAACCAAGGTAGCCTGAATCCTGTCAGATTCAGTAAAATGTCTTAAATGAATATTGGCTTAAAGTCTCTGTCTTTATTATTATTTTTAACGTCTATTTTCTCTTTAGTTAGAAAGGCATGATTTTGTGAATGCAAGTGCCTCGTAATCTGGCCAACATGTGGTATTTGCAGGTAAAGACCTTTACTTGAACTTGAGAGGGCTCAACATGGAGGAAGGAGGTAACCAGGACCCACTGTAAGATAGCACTGAGTGTTACATGTAAGTGATGAATCACTAAATTCTACTTTTGAAACCAATCTTATACTATATGTTAACTAACTAGAGTTTAAATAAAAACTTGAAACAAACAAACAAAACAACAATAGTGGTTTGAGAAGAGCCCTGGGATGTCTTATGAGTCTGCCCCAAGCTTGTGAGGGAAGCCCTGATTCACACAACTGAGTGGTCACTATTTGCCAGACACCGTCTCAGCTTGAGGAATACAAAGTAAAGAGAAACATAAAAAATAAACAGGAATCCTTGCTTTCATGATGCTTATACTCTAATGGGGGTGAAAAGGAAGCAGATGGCAAGTAAGTTAATAGAATAAATTGCATTAGTGAGGAATAAGTGTAATAGTGAAAAGTAAGCCTGGGAATTGAATTAGCTATTATTGGAAAATTGAAAAGTTAAAAAGAACAGTCAGGATTAAAATCCATAAAAACATGACATTTAAAAATAAGCGTGTGAAGTTACTAGCCATACAAATGTTTAGGGAAACGTCTCCAAAACAGAAGGAAGAGCGAGTACAAATACCTAGACAGTCTGAGGAACAATAGGGGAGTCTGAACACATCATAATCAGCAAAGAGGCTAATACTTTATATTTAGATCGCTATGAAACTATCATGAGGGCCACTACTTTGACTCTGAATGAAGAGGTTGCCAGTTTGAATAGGGAGCTGACAGGACTTGTTCTATTCAAACAGATCACTCTGGGTGGTAGTTTTTAAGAATAGACTTAGAGCAGCAGGAACAAAGTCAAGGAAATCTATGAGGAAGATTTTGCATATTCGAGGTAATAGATGATGATGGCTAAGGGGATTTGTTGGTGTATATCTGAATAAATCATCAAGAATGGCACCAAGTTTTGTCCTGAGCAAATAAAAGATGAATATGGGGAAAGTTGCAGCTAATTGTAGTTTGAAGCGGAGGGGAAGAGAGCACTCAGCTTTAGACGTAACATTTGAGAGGTCTCTTAGAGAGCCACGTGGAGATGTTTTGCAGGTATCTGGTGTGTAGACCTACGTACTCAGGTGTTTATAAGTCTATGTACCTCCCTAAACACTGACTTTAACTTTTTCATTGAATCATTTTACCTGATTATCCTTATATTTCTGTGTCTGACTAAACTCTACTTTCATTTTTTTAATATAAATTTTTTTAATGTTTCCTTATTTATGATAGAGGGAGAGAGACAGAGTGCAAGCAGGGGAGGAGCAGAGAGAGAGGGAGATACAGAATCTGAAGCAGGCTCCAGGCTCTGGGCTGTCGACACAGAGCCCAACACGTGGCTTGAACCCACAAAACGAGATTGTGACCTGAGCTAAAGTCAGACACTCAACTGACCTGAGCCACCCAGCTGTCCCTCATTTTTTTTTTATTTTAACAGATTTTATTTATATTTTTCTCTTTCCATTCTGTGATTTTTGTAAACAGAAGTCATGAAACATGGCTAGAAGGGTGGTTTTTAAGAGATTTTATGTCATACACAAAAAAGGAAGTTTGAACCCCATTTTTAGTTACTAGTCATACAAATATCTAAGGGAAATGTGTCAGAACAGAGGTAGCAGCAAGTGGAGATACCCTGGGTGTTTGAGGATCAATAGGGCAGTCTGTAGGGATCAGAGTCAGTGACTTCCCCAGTGACTCACTCTTTGACAGATTACAATTTCCCCAATAATGGTTTTCAGAAGAATCTTTTTGTTTATGTGATGCAAAGCACTCAGGGACTTGCCAATTGAAAAATTCAACTTACCAGATGCACAGTTGACTGTTTCACTGAGATCAGTGCTTATGGAAAGATTGTAAGCTAAAGAAATAAATCACAATTTGACATTTTAAAGATCATGTTAATGTGTTCCTATTTATTTTCCAAAAACTGAGCTTTTTCCCATGGAACAGAAATAACTGGTAACATTAAGTATGCAGATATAGGTATGTATTTTTATATGTAATTCAGTAATATAAGCATGAAACGTATAGATTTTAGAAATATTACTGTATCATACACAGAATTTCAAAACTGTATCAGTCTCTAGTGAAAGAAATTTTGGCTGACTAAATGGCCGCCTGAATCAGGATTTATTCTGGAAAGGAGAAATATTAAAAGTTTTTCAGGCAACAGGTATCAAATACAGAGAGTCAGACACATATACAATGGTTTAAGAATTACAGGAGTGAAAGGCAAGGGAAGATGGTTTCGTTTTCAGATTTTGCTCATGAGTTTTTATCCAGAGAATTAGAAAATTGTTGCTCCTCTCCTCCCTGTGTTGTCAAGACACTGTCACAGATTGCTATTCTTGCCTTGTAATACTGGCAAGTGAATGACAGAGGAATGACCTAGAGTTGCTACAAAAATAAAAAATGAAAGAACCCAAGACCTCACTTTTATAAAAGCACTTACTTCTGCTCACCACCTCTAGAGGAAGATTCCTTCTGAATCTCAAGTAAGTTTATTTCAGTGGTGGAACCTAAATAACATCCAGAATTCTGCAGGGAAGGGAGGGAATATATGTAATTCCCAAACTTACATTCCTAACACTAGAAGAGAGGACAGAGTAGGAGTTTGGAATCGATATCATGGCCAGAATTCCATCATTCCCCATAGTTAATCCCAATGGCTTACCTTTAACTTTTGAACAATGACACAATTATCAATAGCATGCTTTATTCTGACATAACACAACAGGTTCCTCATTTAAGTGAAGATGTCCTAAAGCTCTCCATATCCATCTCTTATGACATGTTTGTTTGTTCCTTAGTTAAGATATTTTGTTCTACAGTAATCACAGATAACATGATAAGGTAAATAAGCACCAACATATCTTCGATGTAATATTTAGGAAGAGAGGCAGTAGTAAGCTAATATATGCCAATAGAAATGAAAGAATATGCCTAGCTATACTAAATGCCTGCAATTAGTCAGAAGGTGTTGGTGTTTTTAATTTTCTTCTTCCACTGCTTAGTCCATCTCTTCTTTGCCCTTAGCCATCATTTTTAGTTGTTCATGATTCTTTACTTGGTGATACTTCTTGGTGGCCTTGACTGTATTCGATTCAGTAGTCTTCACTAACTAGACAAGGAAGTACAATGAAGTAGCCATTGGAAATTTTCTGGATTTCAGATACCTGCCTCTACAACTATTATGTAGAAGAATCAATCATTCCAGCTAACATACTAACCCATAACATTGCCTGTTGGTTTCAGAGACACGAATTCCAAAATATCCTGCAAGTTGTCTCAATGCTCAACTAAATCTAAACTCTTCCATATGTATCCAGTTGAAATTCAAAGATGAAACTTTTTCCTAATTAATGTTCTAACTTTCATGTAAAAGACAGCTATTCTCTGATCACTCCCCTTTTGATTCTGGAACCTATAGGATTAGGAGGGTCTAGCTTATAGAAAGCTATATTCTGCAACTATAAAGTGTAAAAGATCACTTAAAAGTAGGTATGGAAGCCTTTTTTATCATGCTTGGACTTAGAATTTAAAGTAGCAAACTAGTAATTTTTTATCTATAGGCTACTGTGTATAGACAAAAGCAGTCTTAGGTGACTAATCCTTTACACTCTGTTTTGGTAACAGCTAGTCTCCCTAAGCCTTGTTTTGGTAACAGCTAGTTAGTCTCCCTAAGCCTTGCCGTCAAAGGGTGCTTTATTCAAGCATTCATGAAAACTTAAGGAGTTATTTGCAATCTTATGCCATGGAAAGTCAGTATACATTTTTCACTTGGGATTCCAAAACAACCTGTAGAGATCAACACTTTCTACCTGCCACTTATGTAGGTCTAGTTCGTGGAAACACTGTTAGTGCTCTATTCTATTTCACTCATAATTATATGAAGAAACCAAAAAGTACTCTCTGTACTTCAAGCAGAAGCACTGGATGGCTCAGCCCGTTAAGCATCCAACTCTTGATTTCAGCTCAGATCACGATCTCGCAGTTCATGAGTTCGAACCCCATGAGAGTGAGGAACCTGTTTGGGATTCTCTCTCTCCTCTCTCTCTGCCTCTTCCCTGCCCTCTCTCTTACTCTCTCTCTCCCAAAATAAATAAACTTAAAAATACACTTAATATAGAAAATTGGTACTTACAAAGCCATTAGAAGTCTTGGATGAGTAAGTTACTAGATTGCTCTGTGGTTGTTTGCTTGTTTGTTTTTTTGTTTTGTTTTTGCTTTGTTTTGTTTTTTGGTTGTGATCTAAATAATCAGAAATTTGCTTTTACCACACATGTTATAAAATAATTGGAAATCCCCACCAATTATCCCTGGAGTTAAGGGAGAATAACTTGCAAGCCCTGAAATGTGTGGTGATAGGTGACAGGGGAAAAAATAATTCCATTGAAAGAAAAGGAAAAATGAGAGGAAAAGAAAAGAACCTCAACCTAGACCCACAGTTGTCAACCTCAGGGTTTGGATATCAAATGACAGTGGAAAAGATGATAGAGATTGTTGCATTCTGATTCAGATTTTTAGAAATATTTTCCAAATGATACAATGTGAAAGATATTTTCATTAACCCTGGGAATGTTACAGCAAACTAGCCAACATCATCCTGTTCCTACTATATCCTACAGTCTAGTGAGAAATACAGATAAGTAAGCACTTACAACTGAAACTCTTAAATGTTGGTGAGCAATATTCTTTAGAAAGTTTAATTTTGAATTTATTTTTTAAAATCCTCAAATTGCTTCAAGTATTGCATGTTGTTTTTCTTCATGTAACTCTTATTTCTAAGAATTGGCTCATTTCAAGAAAGACTGGATTCAGTGAATGATCTGATATTGTCAGGACTCTGTCTTTTACTTGCTCTTTATCTCTGCATTTTGCTTTCTGTGATTGATTTCTTTTTGCCAAATTTTCCTTTATCATTTTGGTAAAAAAGGCACAAAGTCTTTTGACTGCCTTCCCATGGACCTGGTATCTCTTTTTGAAATAATAATCATGACTTCGGGGAGAAATAAAAAAGTCTAAAAAGTAGCCCAGCAAATATGCTTCCCCTGGTGGAATAGGAAACCCTTCATTATTAAGAGATCCACCAGAAGCCTAGTAAGTGAGGGAGGCAGAGTTCATGAGTGGGAAAGAGGGACTGTATCATGCGAAGGAAATGGTAAAGGGAAACTGGGCAGACAAAATCAAGAGATCTCAACTGGAATCATTGCACTGTTAAGGATGACTATCCAGGGGCCTGGGTGGCTCAGTCGGTTAAGCGTCCGACTTCGGCTCAGGTCATGATCTCACTGTTCATGGGTTCGAGCCCCGTGTCGGGCTCTGTGCTGACAGCTCAGAGCCTGGAGCCTGTTTCAGATTCTGTGTCTCTCTCTCTCTCTGCCCCTCCCCCACTTGCACTCTGTCTCTGTCTCAAAAATAAATAAACATTAACAAAAAAAAAAAAAAAAAAGGATGACTATCCAAGGAATGAAAATACTTAGCTGATTGAGATGTGAAGCGATACGAGTAATTAATCTTTTCAATGTAAGGGCCATGATGGATGGATAAAATGGTTCAGGCAAAGCGAACTCTTTGAAAGCACAAAGTTAACAGACAACATTTTTTGAAAATCATAGGTGTGCATTCTAATGGGAGGAGGGGCCAATATTAAAATATGCTTTAAGTGAGAAATGGCGGTGCATTAGACTACCAGTCTGGAGATGCATAGATGAATTTGAGAGACATGGGAGGAAGATTTGTTGTCTAAGCAAATGAGACATTAACCATAGTTACTCTATCTTCCCCTTACCCTGAGCAATGCATTTACTCATACTGCGTTATTCTTACAACAGTTGTTTATGCAGCTGCCATGACTCTTTTACCCAGTGTAGTAGTTCCTGTCCATCTTTCTCCCCTTACAATGCTTTCATTTCCTTTATAATCCTCACGAAGAATTCAGCCATTTTATGTTAGATGTTTATTTGCTTATCTGTCTGCATTTCCTGTAATTCCTCTGAAAGCAAGATCTGACCATTTTGTTCACTGCTAGATCCCAGCTAGCAGAAGGCTGCCACACATGGTTTGGAATAACAATGTTTCAAATGGTATAATCATAGGCTGCATCTCAAAACACAGGTATTAACAGACCCTGAGGTGTGATAACTAGTCATCACCAATGACAGGTAACATGCAGCGTCACCACCTTCAATGGCTCCACTTTGTCTTGTGCCTATAATAGCTCGTTATGGTCATCAGCAGTGGTGAAAGCTGACTCTGAGTTTCTGACCACTTGTGTTTTGCCCTCACCTCCCATCAAGAAATCGTGATTGGGAAACTGGTGACAAAAGTACATGAAAGCCATTCATTGGAATTGTTTTTAGTCCTTAGCCTTCTGTAGGGAGAACGTGAATATGGAAGGAGCACGGGAGTGGCTTGTGTTTAGGTCTTTTCCGAGCACGCTATCAATTCCTCCCTCCACGGTAGGCAGAGGCGGGGACAATCTCAGCAACTCTACCACAGCCCACAGACTGGCCATTAATCTGCTGTAGTGGCTGGCATCTTGAAAAGTATGTAATGAAATCTTTTGCCATTATTTCATATGGAAAATTGCTCTTGACAAGCTTTCTAAGTTCAGCATTTTTCAAGAGTGCCTCCCTCGGTTGCCAAGGAGTGCCGGTACATCATACTTAGCTTGCCCTCTATTTATCTCTAGTCTCAGGATCATTATTGCGGACCTTTATTACGATCCTTGACAATGCTGTTTCGGAGGCAATGCACATTTATGCTTAGGCTGGAAGTATTAGAGGCCAAGTAAAATAATATTAAAATAGGAGTTTTCAAAGTATTTTTGAGACTCATTACTAAACAGAGGATTGGTATTTTATCTTATATTTTTGAAAGAAACTGCTTTTTTTCCATTAATAATTATTTATAATCAGAACTTTGTAAGTACTATGCCTTGAGTCATAGGTTTCTTATTTTTGTGTGTGAAAAATACTTTCTTACAGAAAAAAATTCCTCACGAATGTGCCTTTTTAATACCTTGAATGTAAATTGCGTCTAATATGGTGAATTTCAGAACTCATTTCGAGTGTTTCTCTAACACTCTCTCATGTAGTACAGCTTGTTAAAACACTCAACAGAAGTGGGCTGAAGGATATGTCTTATCACTTAGCCTTTCAGAGTTTCTCGAGATTGTTTTTCTAATTTTCCAATTGTTTTTATTTTTTTCTAGCTCTAATGGTAGAGCCAAGCTTAATTTGATTCATTTAATAGTTCATTTTTAAAATGCCATACCGTCTTATTCTCAATTTTAATATTATCTTATCAAATTTTCCAGCAAAATATATGTGATTTTCTGTTAAAATTATTGCAAATTAAGTCATCAAAAATATTCTGCTGAAGAAACCAGGTTTCAGACTTCAACTATTCAAATATAATATCCAACACAGTGAAATATGTTAGAGCTAATTAAATTACTTGTAGCTTTGTAGACTTTGACATTAAAGGCATATGTTTGTTACAAGTTTTGCTGTAATAATACTCCATTATACATAGTGTTAACAGATTTTGTTCCTTAATACTGCTTTAATCAGAATCAGTTGTAATGTTCTTAATGAATTGATAAGCGTAAAATCTTTTCAGGGATGTAAAACAAGAATATGCTATGACTCTTTTCTTACACATTTGCACATTAAAATAACTTTAAATATGCTCAAAAATAATGTCCTCCTTCCTACAGATACCATGTCTTTTTGAAACATCCTAGTTTTCTAACATAACCTAAGTAACCTCAGTAAACAAATGATAGGTCCTAATAATAAACTTATACCATAAATAACACCTTTAGGTTAACTTGCCATTAAGGAGTATTGAATTGGTTGAAACAAAGAGCGTTATAGAGCAAAAATATGGAGGTTAATAGTATCAAAAGTATTTGGCTTGAGTTGGGAAGCTGTGTTGCCTGACGCATGCATCCCATGGGATGGAGAATAATTGCACCTCGTCTTACAAGATTAAGCAAGCATCAATAATGGGCTTCAGCTAGTGTCTGGAATTTCAAAGTTCTAATGAAGTATATGTTATTACTTTCACAAGTGTTAACTCTGTGACTTCAATTTCCAGCTCCAGTCACTATATTCCTGCCATTCAAATCTCTGTATGTTTTTATTAGAGAAAAGCAAATTTTCTCTAATTTATATTAAAGAAATACATTTGATTTCTGAGAAGTGACAGCTTTAATCTTCCTGCTGTGTCTCTTGAGGATGCCTGATTCTGCTGCCTCTTAAGAGTTCATAACAGAAACTTAACAGCTATGTTGGCTTTTCTGGTCTCCGTTACTCAATTCTTTGAGCTCAGCCTAGTTGTGAGCCTAATCACTGTAACTCCTCCCTTGATCTTTCCTCCTTATGGGATGCTCCCATACCTTTTTTACACCTTCAACTCTTCTCGCCCTTCAATACAAAACTCCTGGGGCGCCTGGGTTGCTCAACTAAACATCCACCTTCGGCTCAGATCATGATCTTACTGCTCTTGAGTTCCATCCCCACGTGGGGCTCTGTGCTGACAGCCCTTTCTCTCTGCCCCTCCCTTGCTTGCATGCTCTCTCTCTCTCAAATATAAAATAAAAACATTAAAAAAAAAGATAAAACTCATCCATCACTTCCAAAAATCATCGTTTATAATCCTTACCTTCACCTTAGACAAGATCTGTTTTGTTGTTTTCCTTTATTCCTCTGTGATTACTAACGACGAATTCATTTAATTGTGAATTTATCAAAAAATACTGAACTCCCATTTCATAAGTGCACTCGCCTGTACTCTGTGTGTGTGTGGCTACTCCACAGTGTCTTTAGATTCCTATTGGCAGACACTGTGGCTTCTTAAAATTTCTAACTTCCTTCCCCTTGCCCCTCCAACCAACTTTCAAAGACTTAACACTGTTTCTGACATTTAAAAATCATTAAACAACCATTTATATTTGTCATGTATAAATGGATGAAAGAACAATGAGCTTCATCAAAAAAATAAGGTTCGGGGCGCCTGGGTGGCTCAGTCGGTTAAGCATCCGACTTCAGCTCAGGTCACAATCTCGCGGTCCATGAGTTCGAGCCCCGCGTCGGGCTCTGGGCTGATGGCTCAGAGCCTGGAGCCTGCTTACGATTCTGTGTCTCCCTCTCTCTCTGCCACTCCCCCGTTCATGCTCTGTCTCTCTCTGTCTCAAAAATAAATAAAACGTTAAAAAAAAAAATAAGGTTCATGGGAAGTAGTAATTCAGAAATTTGTTTCAAAAAACTTCCTACTTGCATCACATTTTAATGTAACTTGATAGGATCATGTTGTAAAATTCAACAAGGAATCAAATTCTGTCACCACCATGTGCGCTTGGAAAAGGAATCCAAGTTCCAAATGAAAATGTTGCCTGGCTGATGCTCCAATTTTTAGACTTCTGAGAACCTAAGCAGCAGACTCCACAACGCACTGCCTGATCATCTGATCTACACAACTGTAAAATCATAAATTAGAGTTGCTATAAATCATGAAGTGGGTGGTGAATTTTTCTTCAGCAATGGAAAACTAATGCATGTACTTAGAGGAACAGTAAAAAGGGTGGGACAAGGAGAGAGAGAGAGGAAAAGAGAGAGAGAGATAAGGGAGGTGGGGGTTAAATCATGTAAATATAATTAACAATTTCTTCTGCTTCTACCTTAATGTGAGGTAGAAATGTAATGGTAAGGTAGCACCATTGTACATTACCAATTGTAATGTACCATTGTGCATTACCAATGTAATGTAATGTAAGGTAGAAAAATTCTACCTTAATGTGAGAATATCATGGAAGATGAGACTTCACTTCCTTCAGATGCTCTCATTTTCCACCACTTTCACAGAATGAGCTTTACAGATTATTGAGACTGATTTTTTGTTTAAGGAAAGCCATTTTGTGTCAAATATGGTTGTAACCACAAACTAGTAGCATCATCTAATGTTCAAACTAAGCCAAATTTATCTCTTTCAACATAGGGGGAAAACAAGACTGAGTTAGATTTATTAAGAAATGCACATTATTGATTAATGTGAGATGTAAGTATAGACATGTTCAATATAGGTGATTCAATAATCTGTATCTTGAAGTAGATCAAACTTCACTAAGGTTCCAAGTCTAGTTAAAATTATTTATTTTCACAGAATTATGAAGTAAGAAAAATAGGTTGTCACTTTTTGTTGTCATTCAATATGTGGTCATAAAACAAGTTTTTGGAAAGAAATGCTTTTGCAAGTAAATTTATTAGACTGCCTAATCAGAATGTTGTTTCATAACTTGGTTAAATTTTATTTATTGATCACACAAAATGTGTCAAGAAAAATTTTCTAGTCCCACACTCTTGCTTTGGTCCTGTTTTTGTGTATATATAGCATGTGAATTTGCCCTGTCTTCGAACCTCTTACAATATGTTGAGATTACCTATTTTCTTTTTTTTTTTTTTTTTTTTATTTTATTTTATTTATTTTTGGGACAGAGAGAGACAGAGTATGAACGGGGGAGGGGCAGAGAGAGCGGGAGACACAGAATCGGAAACAGGCTCCAGGCTCCGAGCCATCAGCCCAGAGCCTGACGCGGGGCTCGAACTCACGGACCGCGAGATCGTGACCCGAGCTGAAGTCGGACGCTTAACCGACTGCGCCACCCAGGCGCCCCGAGATTACCTATTTTCTTGACTTTGTCACTCACTGAGATATATGCTTCTTGAAGAAAGAGATCTGGCCTTGTTCTACATTCTACTGAATGTTTGACACAAAAACACACTCAATACTTCTGTTGAAGAAATATTATTTTTAAATTCAAAAATAAAATTGATCATGTCTTATTTTTTATTTTAACTTCATTAACTCAGATCTCTTCAGTGCAAGAAATATGGTTGGTAATGAAGACACAAAAAGGAATGTTAACATTAGTTCTGCATTCAAGGTGCTCACACTCTAGTCTCTATTTAGATCCCAATTGTAATAATTAGCTCATTCTACATGACTTGTAACATGCATTTCAATGTATTCACTTCAAATTGTCTGTTTCATGTGGTTCCCTAATTATGTTACACAGTAACCTTGTAAATGATTTCAGATCCATTGGATAACAGGCATGATATAAAATTAAGAAATAGATTTAGTGAAATAAAGGATACTTGGCCAAATAATGTGCTTCTCTTGATTTATCAAACAATTAATCTTGATTGAACATCTTGGTAACATTTCATCCTGTTTGTCACTCCATTTTACAAATAGGAGGAGTTCACTTGGAATGATTTTGTTGATCCCTGCTGGGTTTAAAACTTCAATTAAGTGACTACCATTCTATTTTTTATGAGAACTAGCTTAACTTCTTCGATTTTTCTTCATAATTCACATCTCTGAGAGTAGGAACATATTGGTTGGAATAATTTTGTATCCCAGTAGGAGCAATTATATATATTCTCATGTGATTGATACTGAGTGCATGTCTATTGGTGAGTCCTATCCTGTGCTTTGTAATTCCTTTAATTTCATTTATATTCAGCTGGGATGAGAGCCAGATTTCTTTTGGCTCCCACACTGGTTGATGCTTAGACAGTGGAGAATTTTTTTATGCCCTCTTTAGTTGTAGGCTTGCCAGCTATACACCTTCTTTTTGCGATATTTTCTGTAACTATCTATACTTCATCAGAAAACATTTTCTGTATTTATTATGTTTACCCAGCAACTTCCCCATTCCATTACATACGAATGAATGTAAGTTCATCTGAATCCTTTTTAAATTGCCTAGATTTGAAACTACTAATTAAAACTTCTTAAGATAAAAAGTTGCCGAGAGGCTATATTTTGGAAACATTATGTTTACTATGTTTGTCAAAAATTTACATACTATTGATATGCTCCATTTATCTTGGCATCTGTTACCCAACTTCTTAACTATAAATGAATACATTTTAACTTTCACTGGCTGTTTTCCCTAGCAAACAGTAATGTCTGGCTTTGTGATCTCCACTTTATAGGGTAACATGCTATTTTCATCTTTAATTTGGGTATGGCAGGACTATAATTTGTATATGTATGTTTTCGATGTATGTGTCTTTTATAGGAGAGTGATAAGTTTGAAGATGATCTTTAGTCTCAAAAAAAATAAGAATCAAGATTTTTAAAAAAATTACCAAAATTTTTTAATGCTTATTTATTTTTGAGAGAGAGACAGAGACAGAGACGGAGAGAGAGCATGAGTAGGGGAGGGGCAGAAAGAGAGGGGACACAGATTCTGAAGCAGGCTCCAGGTTCTGAGCCGTCAGCACAGAGCCTGATGTGGGGCTTGAACTCTTAAACTGCGAGATCATGACCTGAGCCAAAGTCGGATGCTCAGCCAACTGAGCCATCCAAACACCCCTAAAGCCTGTGGATAGTAAAGATTAACAATATTCTCTTGTATCAATTTCCTGCTCCTGATGCTGTAGCCAGATATAGCAAAAGTTCGTCAACTTGCTGAAAATCAATTTCTTAATGAATGAACCAATTATATAATTGAATATGCTAAATGTATAAACACACACATACGCAATATGAACATCTTTAAAAACAATATATAATATAAGCAAACATCCATCTACTCATAATGCCACATTTAAAAGATGGGAGAATACCAGTATCTTTGGAGCCCATTTGGGTCCTTACATGATTGCATTTTCCTGAAAAGAATCATCTACTTTCCTGAATATTTTATTAATTATTCTGCTTTCTCCATGCTTTCACCATACAGGTATATTTACCTAAATAATATATTTAAAATACAATGGGTGGATTCATTTGTGGCTATTGTTTCTCCATGTTTTCTCTTTGGGAGGCAAACGAGCTGTTATATATTGCTGTAATTCACCTGATTTTATTACTTGTAATATTCCACAATTTACTTATTTGTGTATGTATGTATGTATGTATGTATGTATTTATTTTTGTGATGGTCATTTATTTTTTTTCCAGATTTTTGCTATTACAAATACTGTTCGCATGAAAATTCTTACCTGTACATGTGTGTAAGGGTGCATTCCTGGAAGAAGAGAGTTTGGACCATAGTGGGTGTTTATATTTCAGTGCACTGTATAACATCAAAACTCTTTTCTTTTTTTTTTTCAACGTTTATTTATTTTTTGGGGACAGAGAGAGAGACAGAGCATGAACGGGGGAGGGGCAGAGAGAGAGGGAGACACAGAATCAGAAACAGGCTCCAGGCTCTGAGCCATCAGCCCAGAGCCTGACGCGGGGCTCGAACTCACGGACCGCGAGATCGTGACCTGGCTGAAGTCGGACGCTTAACTGACTGCGCCACCCAGGCGCCCCTCAAAACTCTTTTCAAGTGTATCAGTCTACTTTCCCATCGGCCCTACAGGAGAGTTCCTGTTCCTCATCTTTATCATCACATAATATTTTTAGCCTCTTGATTTTGCCAATGTGATTACAGTGAACTTGTGATTTTAACTTCTTTTATCTTAATTACTAATGATGTAAATATTTTCTTAATTTCTGAATAATTGTGTTTCCCTTTCTGTGAAAAGTGCTTTTATGTACTTGATCTATTCCAATTGCTTTTATTTGCTATGCTTTTGATTTATAGAAGTTATTTATAATTGCTGGATCAAGCTTGATTATATATTTTGTAAATACCTTCTATTCTGTGGATACTTTCATCTCTGTTTTCTTGTCTTTTAATAAACGGAAATTCTTATTTTTCTGCCATGTATTTGAAGTGTCTTTTAAAAGAAATTCTTTACCATGAGATCATAAAAGCATTCTAATACTTTTTCTTTTGAAAGTTTTAAAATTGTCTCTTTTATGTGTAAATCTTTCATTCATCAATAATTCATTTTGTGTGTGTGTGTGTGTGTGTGTTTGTATGGTAACATAAAGAGAAGGATCCATTTTAATGTCCTCCCTAAACAAGTTTCTTACTGTTCAATAGTTTATACTATTTCCATTTATTTTCCCTGTTATCCTTGCCATATCAGAATCTGTATCTGGGCTCACTGTTCTGTTGCTTGATGTAATATCCTAGTCTCAGGTAAATATATAACTGTCATACTTTACAATATAGCCTTTACAAAGTATCTTGATAGCAGAAAGAATGATTTTTGGAACATTTTATACTTCTTTATTTGTATCTTGGCTATAATGGTTACTTTATACTCATTATACATTTTAGAGTAAGCCTTTCATGTATTTTTCAATAAAAAAATACTTTGGAGATTTTTATTCCAATTTTTTTTATATCAGTAGATTAACTGAAGAAAATATATATCATAATGATTCACAATCTTCATATCCATGAATATATAAATCTGTTGATTTATTTGGATATTTTTTTATATTTAAACTGAGGTTTATAATTTTCTTTTCTTTTTTTTTTTAATGTTTTATTTATTTTTGAGACAGAGAGAGAGACAGAGCATGAACAGGGGAGGGGCAGAGAGAGAGGGAGACACAGAATCCCAAGCAGGCTCCAGGCTCTGAGCTGTCAGCACAGAGCCCAACGCAGGGCTGGAACTCACGGATCGCGAGATCATGATCATGACCTGAGATGAAGTCGGATGCTTAATGGACTGAGCCACCCAGGCCCTCCTATAATTTTATATATAGATCTCTTGCACATCCAGTCTAATAGATCTCATGCACATCTAGTCTTAGACTTATTCCTACATAAGTAATTTATTTTCTTTTGGATTGCATATTGATGCAACTTATCTTGAATCTGGGTATATTGCTTAACATTTTATTGATGATTTTGTGGGTTTTTTTTTTAATTTTTTTAATGTTTTATTTATTTTTGAGAGGGAAACAGAGCACGAGTGGGGGAGAAGCAGAGAGAGAGGGAGATACACAATCCAAAGCAGGCTCCAGACTTTGAGCTGTCAGTGCAGAGCCCAATGCGGGGCTTGAACCCACAAACTGTGAGATCATGACCTGAGCTGAAGTCAGACGCTTAACTGACTGAGCCACCCAGGCGCCCTGGATTATTTTGTGTTTTTGACATCAGTAATATTTTCTGCAAATCATAATGAATTCACTTTTTTCTTTCAAACCCATAGATTTCCTCACCTTATTAGGTTGGCTATACTCTCCAGTGAAATGATGAATAGAACTGCTGACAATGAATATTTTAGCAATGCTGCTGATCTTAAAGCAAAAATTTTGACTTTCTAGCATTCAATATGTTGTTTGCTAATTCTTCTGTAAATTCCCATTTTCACAGCTTATATGTTTCTTTCTTTTCCTAGTTTGGTACAAGTATTCAAGACAATATTTTATTTTTTAAAAATATGCATCTATTGAGATGAGTATGTAGTTTTTCTCCTTTCTGTGTTTATGTAGTTAATAATATATTTTCTAACATTGAATTAATGTTGCATTTCAAAAACAGAGACTTATAACAAACTTTTGGACACCATTTCATTCAATTTGTTAATATTTTGTTTGGAGACTTTATATATTTATTTGCTGTTAGTATTAAGTTTACATTGGAATTACAAAATAACCAGCATTTTTTACATTCTTTAAAAAATGTTTAAATAGTCTTTAAAATACTTATTCCTTGAATGATTGTTAGAATTCCCTAATAAAACCTTGTGGTTTGTGTTTTCTTTATAGAGAAAAACCTTACTATTTTAATTTATTTGTTATATACTAGATTTTCTGTTTCATCCCATATCAGGTTTATTGCTTTTTTTTTTTTTTTAAATTTAGGAATTTTGCCATTTCACCCATTGCATCATGAGGTTTGCAACATCATCATATTATTTCTACAACAAGTATACCATTATGTTTTCCTTTCCATTGCTAATATTGTTTGCTGGTCTCCTTTCTTTGCATTTAACTATTTGCTGGAACTTTGTAAATGTTATTAGTCTTTTCAGAAAACCAAATTTTGCTTACTTATTCTAACTATTGTATTTCAATAGTATTTATTATTTTTTTGCTCTTATGGTTAACATTTTCTTCTATTTCATTTAGTCTTATTTTAACTTTTTTTATTTGAGTGACAAATTGATCTTTTCATCTTTCCTTTTTAATTAAATATATATTTTGTACAAAATATGACTTTAGCTTCAATAGAGAAGTTCCACTGTACAGTATTTTTATTACCATTAAATTGGATTATCATTTATTCTAAGGGTTTCCTACAAGAATGGCTTTATTTTTCTCTAACTTCATGACATGGTTGTTCTCTCATAATCTCTTTATATTGATTACTAACCTCATTACATTTGATTAAGAATGTGCTCTTTAGAATACTAATTCTTGAGAATATAACTAGGCTTGCTTTATTGCTTTGCAGCTGATCAATTTTTGTGAATATTTTGTTTGAAAATAATATACTTTCTACATTTGCTCAGTGCTGTGTTCCATCAATATTGATTATAACAAGATTTTGTTTAATTTAAATCTTCTACATCTTTATTAATTTTTAACAGGTTGTTAATATTCTTGACTCAGATTTATCCTTTTTTCCTGACATTTCTACAGTGTTAGATATCTGTGATGCTATTATTAAGTGCATCTGTGTTTATAGGTAATCATACTGATGACTTTAATTCTTAACAGTACTCCTTAAAGTATGATTTGCTTGACATGAACAAAAATGTACCATCAAAATTTTAAATTTTGTTTTATTTGTACATTTTTTAACTTTCAAATTCTAAATGTTTTTATGGTAAGTTTTAGGACCTAAACTTACCCCTTGCAAAAACCATATAACTGTTTATCTTTTAATTTAATTAAGTTAAACAATAATGTTTTACCCAGATAATTTATTCATTTTACACAGTTGATTTCAAATATATTAGAATCCATTCCCCCAATCTCATTATTTTATTAATTGTCTGTTTTAGTTTTCTATTCATTTGATTTTTGGCATTTCTTTTGCTGCTTAGCATGTTGTGTGTTTGGGTGTGTATGTATGTGTGGTGTGTTTTGTCATATTTTGGATTGATTTCACTTATATATTACTCTAATTCTATTTTCTTCTACTATTTTGGATGTTACATACTCCATTTTTTATTTTACCGTCGCTAATATCATGTTAAAATGTGAGTTGTTATTTCAAATATTCCCTCCTGACCTATTTTCTTCACTTTAGTTCTACAATAATTTGTAAATCCAAGTGTTAGACATAATGTTATTGTTTCATACACACGAAAACAGTTTTGATTTACCAACATGGTTACATGTTTTCAACATTAATTCTTGCAGTAGAGACCTTTATTGATGGTTATTTTTTTCCATATGAAGTTCATTGTTTAGAAGCTTCTTTAGTGAATGTCTACTGCTAATAAATTTCTCAGCTCTTGTTTGGATTATAATGTGTTTAATTTGACCTAATTTTTGATAGGTAATTTCACATGGTATAGAATTCTAGAATGATGTTATATTCTAATATTTTGAAGCTTTTGTTCCATTACTTTTATATTTTTTTTCTCTTGAAAAAATATATAATGAAGAAAAATTATTTGTCTGCCTTTTACCATTCTGGCCATCTTTTTTTTTTTTTTTTTTTTTTTTTTCCTGTAGACTCAAGCTATTATCTCACCTGGTTTCCAGTGATAAAATTCTAACTGGTCTCACTTTCACTCTCCCTGCCCACTTTTTCTCCCGTACATACATTATCCATTACTACATAGTAGCTGAATTGATTCCTTTAAAGTATAAGATAAGTCACTCCCCTGCTTAGAACCCTCCATGGAGCTGTCCTTTTTATGCTGAGTCAAAGCAAAATTATGACAAAGATCTGGCCCCACCTGGCCTGGCCCCATTAACTCTCTGACCCTATCTTTCTTTTTTCTCTCTTTTGCTAACTTTGCTTCAGGCACTCTGGCCTTCCTGCTGTTCCTTTACCAAGCTAGGTACACTCTAAACTTAGTGTCTTTTTACTCATTTTTACTTCTTCATGGAAATTTTTTTCCCAGACATTCATTGCTTAACTCCTTCATTGCATTTGAGATTTTCCTCAAATGTTCATGTCAAATTACTGTCTTGACAACCTGATTTGAAATCCCAAGCCCTTCCTTAGCGCTCCTAGTGGACCTGACTCTGCCTTAATATTATAATACTAATAGCCTTATAAAAATATAATGCAGTCATTTATTGCACATCTTATTTTCTACTCTCCCTTTATACAATGTAAGCTCAACTAGGGCAAATTTTATCCATTTAATAATGTTGCCCTGTGTCTTAAGCAATGCCTGGCATGTAGTATGTGGTCATTAGTTTATTAAATAAATTTATGAATGTCAGGTTACAACTTTTATTGCTTTTTTTCTCCCCCACAATTTGGACCATTCAAGGTGTTTTTGCTACAACATTGAATTTTGAATCACAGTGGAATAATCCACATCAACATATTCTTCCCATATACATATATAGCCCCTCACTCCTCCAGTCAAACACCATCAAAATACATTCTCAGTTCTTCAGGCTATTGGCTAGGTCCTATAAATCCTTTAGGTGTAAGGTATGTCTTTCTGAAGCAGGGATTGCATTTCTCTGCTTGGGCTTCATTTAAAACTGTCCTGGCTGTGAACATATAGAAAGTAGTGTTGGTGGGGGTTGAGGGTTGGGGGAGGGAGTAAACACCTTGAAATAGCTTGGCTTTATATTTTTCTTGGCATAAGGTGTTAAGGTGTCTGTTTTCTTCTACAAAGGCAAAGGGGACCATTTCTACCATCTAAGAGCATTCAGGTGAATTTGGGGATTTGAATGCTTTTGATCATTGCCATGCTGTGTTTCAGCAACCTGCAGGTCCCATATGAAGGCTCTGACTTAGACATAGGAGGATATTTTGACGGAAAATTTTCTCTCATTTGCAGTTCTGTCACCCTCATTATTAGTTTCTAAACATGACTTTTGGCAAAGTCAGCCCCACAGCTGCAGGAGATGAGCATCTCCTTTAATACTGTCATTGAAGTTCTCTGGCATCCAGAACACTCTGTAACTGGACAACCAACTGTGTCTTTGGCTTGTCTTTTTCATTTTCACAGTGTTTTAATATGGTACAAAGACATGATCCGAAAAACAAAAAGAAAGAATTAAGAAGGAAGGGGACTAGAGACAGGGAAGGAGAGAGATTAAAAATAAGAAAGTGCAGGGGTGCCTGGGTGATTCAGTTGGTTAAGCATCTGACTTCAGCTCAGATCATGATCTCACAGTCCTGTGAATTCGAGCCCTACATCAGGCTCTATGCTGACAGCTCAGAGCCTGTAGCCTGCTGGATTCTGTCTCCCTCTCTCTCGGCCCTTCTGCCACTCATGCTCATCTCTTTCATCTCTCATCTCTCCCTCATCTCTCTCTCTCCCTCAACAAATAAACATTAAAAAATATATATTTAAAAAAAATAAGAAAGTGCCATCCTGAACTGGCCATACTTTTTTAACAAGTGTGGCTGATTACTCCCTTTCAAGAGACTTCTTTGTATAGGCATAGGATAGCTTTCTTTGTGTTAGAACAGACCCATAGAAAAGGGGAAGATTTTATCTGCTAGTTCTTTCTCATCTATTGTTTTTGCGGTGGACACACCCTAAGGGGGACACCTCATTATATAAGTCTCTTGGAATGCAAGTGGAATCTGTTACTTGCTTCTAACTAAATGATGGGATTGTCATTTTCTTGAGTAGATTATGTTATATGGCAAAGGTGATGGGATGCCACACTTATAATTGTATTTAATTACATAAGACTCCATCTTAGTAGACTATAGAAAAATATTAATTTGATGGCCTTAAGAAGAAGCAAACAGCAATATGGAGCACCTGGGGGACCCAGTTGGTTAAGCATCCAATGTTGGCTCAGGTCAGGATCCCATGGCTCTTGAGTTCAAGCCCCGCGTTGGACTCTGTGCTGACAGCTCAGAGCCTGGAGCCTGCTTTGGATTCTGTGTCTCCCACTTCTGTGTCCCTCCCCACTCGTGCTCTGTCTCTCTCTCTCAAAAAAAAATGAATAAACAGTAAAAGAAGAGAAAATTAAAAAAATAAAATAAGAAAGAAACAGCAATCTGTTAACTACTTAGGAAAAGGGCCCCATTGTAGAAAAATGAGGATAGCCCCCCAGAACCTGACGGTGGTCTTTAGCTAAGAGCCAGTAAGAAGTGAAGACCCTCACTGAATGATCTTGCAAGCAGATTCTTTCCCAGCAAAACCTCCAGATGATAGTACAAACCATAGAACACCATGATTACCACCTTGTTAGAGTTAGAGTCTGAACAGAGGACTCAACTAAACTGGCCAGACTCCTAACACATTAAAACTGAAAAATAAGTTTTTCTTGATTTAAGCTACTAAGTTTGTGGTAATTTGTTACTTAGCAATAAAAGAACTAATATAATATCCAATTGAGAAAAATCCACTCTCATGGTCCTTAACTTCCCTTTATTTCTAGGTTTTGTCATCTGACCTCTCCCAGAAGACGTTGGGCATCTAGAGCATTAGCATCCCATCCACTGTGTCTAATGGGGTAAGTATGAGGTTCAGAAATCTCTGTATGTCATTTCTATGTGCAGTTCTCCATGGTCTGCATCTGTGGTATATGCAGAGGTAGCCCAGGTTAGCATTTAATTGCTTTACAATAAACTATAATTTTTATTCCCAGTCACCTCCCCAGTTTCTAAATGTCTAAATGATGGTAGAAAAGATTATGAGAAAGACAAATAATTAAATTATGCATTAATTAATTCTTTAGCTGGGTCTTGTTCAATGCTATGGGCAGTGATAAAATGGTGACCAAGAACATCCAGAGTACCTGCCTTCATGGAGGTTTTACTGCTGGTGAGCAAGGTAGAGAGAAATCAAATTACCTAACAAAAGAATTACAATTACACTCAAACCTTGGTTCATGAGCATAATCTGTTCTGGAATCATGTTTCGAATCCAAGGCACTTGTGTATCAAAGCTAATTTCAAGAACCATTGGCTCAGTTGTGATCATGTGACTTTCAGCATCCTGTACTACTCATATTACGAGACATCACTTGTTTATCAAGTTAAAATTTATTAGAAAAGTTTGCTCGTCTTATGAACACTCATAAAACAAGTTACTTGCAATCCAAGGTTTTACTGTATAACTTTTCTAGGTGTTACAAGAGGAACATAATTGTGGTCTCAGTATAAAGATACTTGGTATGTAATAATAACATTAACTATGATTTAGTTTTGACTGTGTTTCAAACACCACTCAAAGCATTTTAGATGCACTAGCTTTTTTAATCTCAGAACAGCCATATTATGAGGGAAACTGAAATACAGAAATGTTAATGCATTTACCCAAGGCCACATAGCTAGTAAGCTGCTTAACTGGAAACAAATTCCAGGCATTTGAGGCCAGAGGTTGAGTTCTTAACAATGACCCGATACTGCATCAAATTTGATTGATGGCATAAGTGAATGTTTCTTTGAAAAATAGTAGATTTGAAAGATGAAGAGAAAGTATTTAGTAAGAGAATGGGCTAATATATTTCAAGCAGTGTGAATATTATGTGTAAAGACCATAAAGGGATGGAAGAGAAAAAGGTATTTTAAAGAACTTAAAGGAAAGAACAGCTGGGTTTGGGACATCGATAGAGTATGATACAAGGTACAGCTGGGAGATTTAAGTTCCATTAGAGCATCTCTTGAATAATGCACAGCTCTTAAAAGCCTGTCCCTCTACTCACTCTCTCCAATCCTGTGTTTTACTGCTGCTTCTTTACATCTGTTTTTAACCCCCAAGTAATCATCGCATTACAGCTTCTAAGTAATCATTATCACTATTGATTTTTGTCAACATATTTGTTCTCCCCCTTGTTTCTCACTATCCCTAATTGCATTCCACTCCTGCATTTTTTTCCAGAAAAAATATCCTTAAATGTTTCCTTCAAATGCCAAATGTGGTTATTATCACAGGTCTTTATTTTTCCCTTACCCTAGAATGATATTTTAGGACTGTGTATATACAATTGTAGATTGAGTCTCAAAACCTTTGCTCCAATCCCATGTGGGCAGTAAAACCCAAGCCACTAAGTTAGATGCAGTAACTCCCTGGGGTAGTTGGAAAATCATTAGCTCATGAGTCACAGCTAAGGTTTTCAGCTCTTAATTTTCTTTTGAAATATGGGAATTTCCTCATCTTTTGCAAACTCCAGGCATATATTTCAACAGATATTTTTGTTATATCGTATCTACATTATATATTTTTGAGCATTATAGCAAAACTTAGTCTTTCACATTACACACATTGAGAGTCTCAATGATGTGATTTCTGCAAGGCTAAATCATGCCTAAATAGTTTGAACAATGTCACTGAGATTATACATTCATATAAAAAGATATTGAAAGATATAATATGTTAACATCTTAATAAATCTTTTCAAAGTTTTCTATTATAAAATATTAAAATTAGGAATTAGCAGGAAAATTTCAGAATGATTATAATTGCACCTGAGATCCTGCCCCAAATCCTCCACTTACCCCTAATTTTAACAAGAACACATTTGATAACGTTAATTCATGTATCAAGACCCACAAAATGAAGGCCACCCTAGGGGCCTGGCCCATGTCACAAAGCTGAACCCTAAGTCACTTACAAAACATCTCCCTGTCAAGAAAACCTAACATCAATCATAATCTCCAAGTAAGCTTTTGCTGGTTTATCTCACCTTAGAATACCTTCATAAGGATATCCTCGACTTCCTAGCCATTCATATGCCCTCCATGCCCTGTTCTCATGTTGCCTCTTCCAATGCTCTATACAACGCACTCCTGCCAAAATTCCTCAGGAAGAGTGCCCCACGCCTTGTGAGGGACCATACTCCCCCAATCCATGGGTTATTTTCCCTTGAATAAAGGACACCAAACCTGTGACTAAATTGCATTGTTTTTGTCATTTGACACACTCAATTTGCTTTAAGAACTTAGGGGAAATATCACAAGTCAAATATATTTTTAAATTTTTAATATTATCAGATATATTAATGTTTGCCAAGTTTAGTGGTTGAGAGATATTACTTGTAGTCTTAGTTTGCATTTCTTTGATTATATCCCTTTATGAAGATATTAGTCATGTTTTAGTAAAATGTTCCTGAGTTTTGCCCATTATTGATTTATTTATATTTTCACTGATGTGTGGAATTTCTTCACATACTTTATATATTAATCAATGCGTACTGTGTGTCTTGCAAAAGGTTTTTTGTTTTTTTGTTGTTTTGTTTTTTTTTGTTGTTTGTTTTTTTTTGCATTGACCAAGCGCATATGTCTGATGTATAAAAGCAGAAAGTCGATTGTTCTGTGGATAGAGTGCAATGGGTTCTTAACCTTCCTTTTGGCAAAAGGAACAAACTCTTTGCTTTCCACTTTTAATCAAATGCTCTTTCTATCTTCTGACCACTGCAATTTCTTTCACACACAGTCTGCTAGTTGTTATCAAATGGTAAATGGAATCAGAGCATTCTTCAATTTTATTGTCCACTTTTAGAATATTTTCAGAGTTTATGAGAAGAATTTTTCTACAGACCTTGTCCCATATATACAGTTCTCTCCTCCCCCGTCTTTATTGAAATCTAATTGGCATATAAAGTTGTGTAAGTTTAAGGTGTACAGCGGGTAATTTGACATGTATATATTGTGAAATGATTACCACAATAAGATTAGTTAACACACCCATCACCTCATGTAGTTATCTTTTTTTTCTTAGTGAAAACTTATAAGAAATACTCTCTTAGCAACTTTCGATTGTACAATACATGTATTGTTAATTATTGTCACCATCCTGTACATCAAATCCCCAGGACTTACTCATTTTGTAACTAGAAATTCATACCCTTTGTGAAATAAATTGTTGTATTTGTTTACCAAATACCGTATAGTTTCCTGAAAGTGATAAAGTAACTGAAGGTTTACTTTACTTTCACTTTTAGTATTATGCTTATCAGATTAAGCTATTTTGAATTTCGAAATAAATATATTCATAAGTACACATGAGCTATTTGTGATTTACAATAGCTGGGGTTCTGCAAAATTATTTTATAAGGTAAGTCATAAAATGTAAGCATCTTGGGGCGCCTGGGTGGCTCAGTCGGTTAAGCGTCCCACTTCGGCTCAGGTCATGATCTCACGGTCGGTGAGTTCCAGCCCCGTGTCGGGCTCTGGGCTGATGGCTCAGAGCCTGGAGCCTGCTTTCGATTCTGTGTCTCCCTCTCTCTCTGCCCCTCCCCCGTTCATGCTCTGTCTCTCTCTGTCTCAAAAATAAATAAAACGTTAAAAAAAAAAAAATTAAAAAAAAAAATGTAAGCATCTGATAGTAATCATGAGTTTTATGATGTAAACATTACTTTTTCACAACGAAGTAAAGGTTAGCATAAGATACAGTTGTAAAAAGGCTATATAATTTTAGATACTGAGTTGTATTGCTTTAAGTAAAGAGTGTTACTATACATGGTGAAGTGAATTATTTTGTGTCGAACTCCAATTCCACATTGAAAGAGATAACTCATGTTAGCAGAAGTCAAATGACACTAAATGCTAAGCTAAATTGTGCCTATCCTTTGACCTTACATCTCTAGTGTCATTATTATAACATGGGGATCTACAGAACTTTCTCTAATTTTATTTAAGAAACTTCTTTAGAAAATCATTCATTCTTGAAGACAGTCCCCTCATTTATTTGTGTATATGAGTAATAGGTCATAGTTATTTAATTTTCTCAAAGAATATCATTTTATAGACACAAAACAAAATATATAAAATCTCAAAATATTTAAGCATTATATTTTTTAATGAGTAAAATTAATCTCTTCCCTCCACTAATTTTAACATTTTTTTTAATATATTGGACAGGAAAGAATATAAATACTCTCAGATGTTACTAATAATTTGTTGATTCACATCTTTAACTCTTCATGTAATTTTCAAGCGTCTAAGGTCTTTACAAACAAACAAAAGCAAACAAAACTGCTTCTTTGCTTAAATTTTCCCAAAGTCTTCTAGTTTTCTAATGGTCTTCCTCTTATATTCAGCTCATGGAAAACATGGGGGTAGAGGAAAAGAGGAAAGAAGCCAAAGAATCACCATTTATCACATATTTATTGTGGAGTGGATCTGAACTAGTGAATTTCATACAATAGCTTTTATTAAAAAAATCATCACTGTTATATTCTACAGACATAACTACTGATGTTTGTAAGACTAAACAACTTGCAAAAGGATGAGTATATTTGATGCTGAGAACCATTTTTTTTCTACTACATTATTCTGGGATTTTCTTGGCCTTCATTAGGCTGTTTTCAAATATTCTTATTTTTTCTGCTATTGAATCAACTAAAGCACAGATAGAATTAACATAGTGGAGAATGTTAATAATTTGGAGAAGATTGTGACATATGTCTGGTGAAAGTATTGAAAAACATGCAAGGATATGATTTGCATTTCCTTTGAGAGTGGAAAGCAATTCTACTACATGAACAGGGTAAATGGTAACAGCACTGGAAAACAAAGATTGAATAGCAATCTCATGATTAAGGAATAGTGATGGGTGGTGGCAACAATGTGATATCAGGTCACATGGATGAACACATAGAGGGGTTTGGCAGTTAGATCGTGGATCTTATGAGAAAATCTTTGCATGTGTGCATGCAAGAGATTGTGATGTGCTTTACTTCATATTGTTATACCAGTTTGATTGTGTTCTGTACAGATACGAAATACATAATCCCAAGAGATGATTTATCACTCTTCTGGACTTCTTTCTTGAAGTATATAGAGTAACCTTAAGAAACTGAGAATTCATGATCTATGTGTCCCACACTAGTCATATTTACCTGTTTAGATGACCTTGGAGCATTTGTTCCAAACAGCATTTCAAAAACAATTGATTTTCTTGACTCAGTGTTTATTATGGTGTTTGGGAAATGTGCTATAGTTTTATATCAATCAAAGCATCAATTGACATAGCATCTTCTCATTGAGATAATGGTTGCATTTTCAGAGAAAAGCAGTCTCTTAATTCCCATCTGCCATCACTTACTTTTATTCTGGAATGCAGTAAACTTTTAATTATCTCAGATATCCTGACTGGAAATAAAATTACAGGAATTCCCTAAATAATTTGTTATAAATGATATCTATTATATAATCACCTAATATACAGAGCAGAGAAATAATATCATTAGTTGCTACAATTCATGTTCAGAATGTTGAACCAATGCAATTTAATTACCATACAGAGCATAACCTTTGAACTTAAATCGTTACAGTTCAGCTTTTATTGCTTAATTATGGCATAAAACAAATGTTTCTGGGTTCATAAGTAAGGAAACATCTTAAGAATTATAATTATTCCAAATTTATTCAATAACAGTCTATAAAAACATTTCATTAAAACAGCCTTGGAATTTGTTCTTTAAAAATATGCATTTCTGAAGAACTTGTGATTGCAATAATATTCTTAATGTCAGTGCTGAAATAACCAATACTTAGGGACCAAGTTTTGAATTTGGAAATGATCTTCTAAAAGTCTATTACTTTGTTAAGTATTTTTTAAAAAGAAGATGTTATAAACTATTTAGAATTAAATAGCTATTATTTAAAAAAACTATTAAATAACTATTATTTCATTATTTTTTTAAATTTTGATTTGAATGGTCTTGCATGGCATACTGGCATCTCATTTCAACCTTAAAGTCATACCATATGGTAAATATTGCTCATCTACTTTCACAGGTGAGGCAACCAATCCTTAACAGAGGTCAAGTGTTTCCAAGGTCAAATAGCTAATTTAACAGCTCATCTGGAAATCATACATGGCAGATTGCAAGCTCTTAATCAGGCCACTTTATTGACCTCTTGAAAACATTGCACTATATTAAGATAATGTCCTAAAATGATATGTTTGTTAATAACAATAGGCATTGTATTGTAGAAAAAAACATTAGACCTAGAAAGATAGCAGTTAGGCTAGAATTCTAGATCAGCCACTTACTGAGTGTGAAAACCAGACTAAACCACATGCTCTGAATTTATTTTTTCCACATGAGAAAAAAGTTTGCATGTAAATTTGTTCTGCCCCTGTTACAGCTACCCCCAAGATTGTCTCAGAATGAAAGCATCAGTGTACCTCTGATTATGCCATGGAAACATCAATAAAGTACAATTAACAACACCAAGTATTTTTCAATTAACTAAGCTTCTGTATCACTGGACGATGTAGATGAACAAAGAATTTCCTGCCAAACCTACATTTTTCCTGTTCAACTCATCTGAATAGAATATTTTAACTCACATATCTTCCTTAACATTATTACAAAATAATCAAATACATTGTATTTTCAAAACCCACTGGATAGCCAATGCTGTGATCTTTTCAGCCTCTAAAAACCTTTGCCATCACTGTCTGTTACTTCTCTCCAAAAACTAGTTCTCTTCTTGGCTTCTTCCTTGTTTGCCACCAGCTTCACTCACAGTTCCTAAGTCATTAGAGTATAAGCCTGGCAGTCAGCTTTGATTCCTGAGGCTCCTTTGTTTTAGAGATCTTGGTTGATTTCAGTAACTGATCTTGTCGGCCACTTGTCTTTTTTCTCCTCTGTGCTTTAAGCTCCTGCTCTTGTGTTTTACTTTCAGCAATAAAGAGTGAGTCCTCAAAACCCTAGGCTCTACCCTTGACCCAAATAAAACAAGAACTCCTGGCCTGTGTGATCTCTCTCTTCTTCTGCCATACCCTATGGTGGCCCCAGGTGAGCTGTGTAGTTTCCAGGGCTTGTAAATATTAAACTTCATCTTTTCAAAGTTTTCTGATGGCTGTTGCTGAAAAGCATCTTACCATCATAAGAAACACAAAGGTCTGTTCAGGAGTAACACTGGTTTGGAAAAGGGGAGATGTCTGGAGGAAGATTTTCGGGGCCCAGGTGAGTGCCCCCAGATATTTCTAGCTGAAAGCATTACTCTTGATAGGCTGAGACCAGCACAAACAGTCTCATATTCTGGGTATGCTTTCTCAGGAATTCTTTCAGTTCCCCAACATCTATACAAATTTTCTGTCTAAATAAGAGGCAGCTCCAGTTTGCTTGCCAGTAGACAACTCCATAGACATTCTCTATCCCATTACTCAATTTTATGTACTTCAAACAACTTATTAACATCTAAACTCTTCTTAGTCATTGATTTGTGTGTTTGTTTTTTGTGCATTTTCAATTTTTCATTCTATGTCTTCCATGGTTATTAAGAAAGCACTCATAAATTTTAAACATGGAGAAGAGAGAAATGCTGTATGATCTTTACTATATAGTCTCCTTCCTTAGTACAACCCTCACTCTAAAGAAAATATGTGTCTCTCTTGAGGATCCAGTATAGTTTTTAGATTACCAATAAAGTAAATCTTACAGTTGAAAGTGTTTTTTATTACTGATATTATTTGGGAGCATAGAACTAAATTGTGGGCAAATAACAGTACAGGGTGTTATAGCTTTTTTTTTTTTTTTTTAATTTTTATTTAGTTTTGAGAGAGAGAGAGAGGGTGAGCAGGGGAGGGACAGACAGAGAGGGAGACACAGAATCTGAAGTGGGCTCTAGGCTCCGAGCTGTAAGCATAGAACATGATGCAGTGATGCGGGGCTCGAACTCATGGACCGTGAGACCGTGACCTGAGCCGAAGTCAGACGCTTAACTGACTGAGCCACTCAGACGCCTCTAAGGTGTTACAGCTTTAATTTAGATGTAACAATTCTTCCCGAATATATATTTAATTTTTATTTACAACTTTTTCCTTAATGTTATCGATTTCAATTTTCTTCTGTATATTTCAGAACTTATTTCAGTGTTCTGAAGTATGAGAGTGAGGACATCATTTAATCATTGTATTATCTCATGTCTCTATACTCTTCCATGTCAGCCTAATGAAGTGACCTAATGAAATTATAAAAAGACATCAACAAATATAAAAAATACAGAAATACAGGGGCGCCTGGGTGGCACAGTCGGTTAAGCGTCCGACTTCAGCCAGGTCACGATCTCTCAGTCTGGGAGTTCGAGCCCCGCGTCAGGCTCTGGGCTGATGGCTCAGAGCCTGGAGCCTGTTTCCGATTCTGTGTCTCCCTCTCTCTCTGCCCCTCCCCCGTTCATGCTCTGTCTCTCTCTGTCCCAAAAATAAATAAACGTTGAAAAAAAAAATATTTAAAAAATACAGAAATACATACATTTTGAACAATGATGAATTAAATATGAGGTATTTACCCATATAAAATGTCTGTATTTGTAGTTTTAATCACTTTTTAAAAAAACAAGCTTCCATGTTTTAAGTTTAAGCATCTTGCATGATGCTCTTCTTGTAGTTTTTCTGATTTGTCTGTTGGTTTTTAATATTCACCTTTATTAATGTTACCCTAAATGTATTCATCTGATGGTGTTCTGTATCAACGATGAATTTTGTATTAAACACTTCACAGTTAAATACTACATGTGTCAGCTTCCCTTAGCCCTTGTCCTTCTGTGTAGGGTGACATGATAAGAGCCAGGTCAGTTGTCCTACACCCACAGCTGGACACCCTCTAGGCAAGGGATAAAGAAAAATGATTCTTCTCTGTTTATAAAGCAAGAAGCCTCCAGTTTCCTTCTCTTTCTAACCAAATCTCCCTTGAAATTAATGGGCCTGAACTCTATTTCCATGCCTCTGGGATATGAACATTATCTCCAAGAGCCAGGTAGTCCCAGGCTTCTCTAGCTTTTACAACCACGTTCTGTCTCTATATTCTGGACTTTATCCATTTTGACATATAAATACTTAAATAGTATCCTAGTGCTCCAGAACTTTTGTCCAGCAAGGCTGTAAGAATTTGGCCCTTTTAGGAAGAGGTAAATTCTTATCTGATCCTTTTGAATCAGAGCCATTAACCAGATAATGGCTACAGATCTAATTCCCAAGGTGTGTACAGGTACTTCTAAGGGAAGTGAAACCAGTCTCTGTCTTTATATTGCACATGTGTTTCCATGTCCCAGAAAGCTAGGGTTTTCAACAGGAACATTCAAAATCCAGGGAACTTTATTTCTCTACAGTATGTTTCCTACCATCATTGGTCATTCAATCCCTTAAGAGTTTCTAAGGCCATTGAGACAAGGAAGATGGCTGCATAGGAGGATGCGGGGCTCACCTAGTCCTGCTGATCACTTAGATTCCACCCACATCTGCCTAAATAACCCAGAAAACCACCGGAAGACTAGTAGAACAGACTCTCCAGAGCCACGTGTAGAGAAGAGGCCCACGGAGGAGGGTAGGAAGGGCAGAGAGGCAGTGGGCACTACACGGACTGGCAGGAGGGAGCTGGGGTGGTGGAGGGGCAGCCCGCTTGGCAAGGCAGAGCCCCTGAAGTCTGACTTGCAAAAGCAGAGGGGCCGGACTCCGTGAATTCTGACAGCCAGTGGGACTTAACATCTGGAATGTTAAAAGTCAACAGCTCTGTCTCAGAGAGCAGGGAGGGCGAGAGGACGCCAGGAGGGAGAGCTGTTGAGCCCCGGAATACAGAGCCTGGAAGGGAACAAAGGTGCTGGCAAGTGCCATTTCCCTCTCCCATCCCCCAGCTGAAATTCTAAAGGGAACAAGTTCCTGTCACTGAACTTGCTTGCACCGTACAAATGCCCCACACTGTGCTTCTGTGGATCCATCCCTCCTATGGGCCTGCCTCTCTCCTGGTGCTGCAGGGCCCCTCCCACAGGGGACCACCAATTACAAGGCAAGCTAAGACTGCCCCTCCTGCCCCTGTGCACCTTGCAGATCCACCCTGGCTAATCTGGCCCTTGGCCAGATCCCATTGAAGCAGCATCACAAGCCCGGCAGTGTGCAAGCAGCCCAGACAGGAGCCACACCACTCCATAATGAGTCCTGCCCCTGGGAGAGAGGAAGATAAGGTACACACCAGTCTGACTGTGGCCCCAGCGGTGGGCTGGGGGCAGACATCGGGTCTGACTGTAGCCCTGCCCACCAACACAACTTACTCCTAAAAGCACAGGGGAAATGCCCTGCAGTTTGAAGCTACCACAGGGACTACCCAAAACGATGAAACAGAAGAATTCTCCTCAAAAGAAACTCCAGGAAGTAGAGATAGCTAACAAATTGATCAAAAATGATTTAAGCAATATAACAGAAAAATAATTCAGAATAATAGTCATAAAATTAATCGCTGGGCTTGAAAAAAACATAGACGATAGCAGAGAATCTATTGCTACAGAGATCAAGGGGCTAAAAAATAGTCATGAGGAATTAAAAAAATGCTATTAATGAGGTGCAAAATAAAATGGAGATGGCCATAGCACAGATTGAAGAGGCAGAGGAGAGAATAGGTGAATTAGAAGATAAAATTATGGAAAAAGAGGAAGCTGAGAAAAAGAGAGATAAAAACATCCAGGAGTATGAGGGGAGAATTAGATAACTAAGTGATGCAAACAGAACAATATCTGTATCATAGGAATTCCAGAAGAAGGAGAAGAGAGAGAAAGGGGCTGAAGGTGTACTTGAACAAATCATAGGTGAGAACATCCCTGATCTGGGGAAGGAAACAGGCTGTTTATAAACAGCCCAGAAATCAGAGACACAGAAACTCCCTTCAGATGTAACTTGAATCGATCTTCTGCCCAACATATCATAATGAAACTGGCAAAATACAAGGATAAAGAGAGAATTCTGGAAGTAGCTAGGGATAAACAGGCCCTAACTTACAAAGTTAGACACATAAGGGTAGTAGCAGACCTATCTACCGAAACTTGGCAGGCCAGAAAGGAATGGCAGGAAATCTTCAATGTGATGAACAGAAAAAATATGCAGCCAAGAATCCCTTATCCAGCAAGTCTGTCATTCAGAATAGAAGGAGAGATAAAGTTCTTCCCAAACAAACAAAAACTGAAGGAATTCATCACCACTAAACCAGCCCTACAAGAGATCCTAAGGGGGACTCCGTGTGTGAAGTGTTGAAAGGACCACAAAGTACCAGAGACATCACTACAATCATGAAACCTACAGACATCACAATGACTCTAAACCCATATCTTTCTATAATAACACTGAATGTAAATGGCACTAAATGTGCCAACCAAAAGACATAGGGTATCAGAATGGATAAAAAAACAAGACCCACCTATTTGCTATCTACAAGAGACTCATTTTAGACCTGAGGACACCTTCAGATTGAAAGCGAGGGGATGGAGAACTATCATGCTCCTGGAAGTCAAAAGAAAGCTGGAGTAGTCATACTTGTATCAGACAAACTAGACTTTAAATTAAAGGTTGTAACAAGAAATGAAGAAGGGCATTATATAATAATTACAGGGGTCTTTCCATTAGGAAGAGCTAGCAATTAGAATAGTCTATGCACCGAATACAGGAGCCCCCAAATATATAAAACAATTAATCACAAACATAAGCAACCTTATTGAAAAGAATGTGGTAATTGCAGGGGACTTTAATGCCCCACTTACAACAATGGATAGATCATGTAGACACAGGATCAATAAAGAAACCAGGGCCCTGAATGATACATTGGATCAGATGGACCTGACAGATATATTTAGAACCCTGCATCCCAAAGCAACAGAATATACTTTCTTCTCGAGTGCACACGGAACATTCTCCAGGATAGATTACATACTGGGTCACAAAACAGCCCTTAATAAGTATAAAAAAATTAAGATCATACCATGCACACTTTCAGACCACAATGCTATGAAGCTTGAAATCAACCACAGGAAAAAGTCTGGAAAGCCTCCAAAAGCATGGAAGTTAAAGAACACCCTACTAAAGAATGAATGGGTCAACCAGGCAATTAGAGAAGAAATTTAGAAATATATGAAAACAAATGAAAATGAAAATACAACAATCCAAATGCTTTGGGATGCAGTGAAGGCAGTCCTGAGAGGAAAGTATATTGCCATCCAGGCCTATCTCAAGAAACAAGAAAAATCCCAACTACAAAATCTAACAACACACCTAAAGTAAATAGAAGCAGAACAGCAAAGACACCCCAAACCCAGTAGAAGAAGACAAATAATAAATATCAGAGCAGAAAAAAACAATATTGAATCTAAAAAAAAAAACCAAAACTGTAGAGCAGATCAATGAAACCAAGAGTTGGTTTTTTGAAAAAATAAACAAAATTGATAAACCTCTAGCCAGGCTTCTCAAAAAGAAAAGGGAGATGACCCAAATAGATAAAATCATGTATGAAAATGGAATTATTATAACCAATCCCTCAGATACAAGCAATTATCAGGGAATACTATGAAAAATGATATGCCAACAAACTGGACAACCTGGAAGAAATGGACAAATTCCTAAGCATGCACACACTTCCAAAACTCAAACAGGAATAAATAGAAAATTTGAACAGACCCATAACCAGCAAAAAAATTAAATCAGTTATAAAAAATCTCCCAACAAATAAGAGTCCAGGACCAGATGGCTTCCCTGGGGAATTCTACTGGACATTTGAAGCAGAGATAATACCTATCCTTCTCAAGCTGTTCCAAAAAATAGAAAGGGAAGGAAAACTTCCAGACTCATTCTATGAAGCCAGCATTACTTTGATTCCCAAACCAGACAGAGATCCAGCAAAAAAAGAGAACTACTGGCCAACATCCCTAATGAATATGGATGCAAAAATTCTCAACAAGATACTAGTAAATTGAATTCAACAGCATATAAAAAGAATTATTCACCATGATCAAGTGGGATTCATTCCTGGGATGCAGGGCTGGTTCAACATTCACAAATCAATCAGTGTAATACATCACATTAATAAAAAAAAAAAAAAAGATAAGAACAATATGATCCTGCCAATCAATGCAAAAAAAGCATTTGACAAAATTCAGGATCCTTTCTTAATAAAAACCCTCGAGAAAGTCGGGATAGAAGGAACATACTTAAACATCATAAAAGCCATTTTTTAAAAGCCCACAGCTAATATCAACCTCAATGGGAAAAAACTGAGAGCTTTCTCTCTGTGATCAGGAACATGATAGGGTGTCCACTCTCACCGCTGTTGTTTAACAGAGTGTTGGAAGTTCTAGCATTAGCAATCAGACAACAAAAGGAAATCAAAGGCATCAAAATTGGCAAAGATGAAGTCAAGCTTTCACTTTTTGCACATGACATGATATTATACATGGAAAACCCGACAGACTCCACCAAAAGTCTGCCAGAACTGATACATTAAGCAAAGTCGCAGGATACAAAATTAATGTACAGAAATCAGTTGCATTCTTATACACTAATAATGAAGCAACAGAAAGACAAATCAAGAAACTGATCCCATTCACAATTGCACCAAGAATCATAAAATACCTAGGAATAAACCTAACCAAAGAGGTAAAAGATCTGTATACTGAAAACTATAGAAAGTTTATGAAGGAAATTGAAGAAGATACAAAGAAATGGAAAAACATTCCATGCTCATGGATTGGAAGAATAAATATTGTTAAAATGTCAATACTACCCAAAGCAATCTACACATTCAATGTAATCCCAATCAAAATTGCACCAGCATTCTTCTTGAAGCTAGAACAAGCAATCCTAAAATTTGTATGGAACCACAAAAGACCCCAAATAGCCAAAGTAATATTGAAGAAGAAGACCAAAGTAGGAGGCATCACAATCCCAGACTTTAGCCTCTACTACAAAGCTGTCATCATCAAGACAGACACATAGACCAATGGACTAGAATAGAGACTCCAGAATTGGACCCACAAAAGTATGGCCAACTAATCTTTGACAAAGCAGGAAAGAATATCCAATGGAAAAAAGACAGTCTCTTTAACAAATGGTGCTGGGAGAATGGGACAGCAACATGCAGAAGAATGAAACTAGACCACTTTCTTACAACATTCACAAAAATAAACTCAAAATGGATAAAGGGCATGAATGTGAGATAGGAAACTATCAAAACCCTAGAGGAGAAAGCAGGAAAAAACCTCTCTGACTTCAGCCACAGCAATTTCTTACTTGACACATCTACAAAGGCAAGGGAATTAAAAACAAAAATGAACTATTGGGACCTCATGAAGATAAAAAGCTTCTGCACTGCAAAGGAAACAATCAACAAAACTAAAAGGCAACCGACAGAATGGGAAAAGACATTTGCAAATGACATATCAGACAAAGGGCTAGTATCCAAAAATCTATAAAGAACCCACCAAATGGCACACCTGAAAAACAAATAATCCAGTGAAGAAATGGGCAGAAAATATGAATAGACACTTCTCTAAAGAAGACATCCAGATGGCCAAGAGGCACATGAAAAGATGCTCAACGTCGCTTCTCATCAGGAAAATACAAATCAAAACCACACTCAGATATTACCTCATGCCAGTCAGAGTGGCCAAAATGAACAAATCAGGAGACTATAGATGCTGGCGAGGATGTGGAGAAATGGGAACCCTCTTTCACTGTTGGTGGGAATGCAAACTGGTGCAGCCGCTCTGGAAAATAGTGTGGAGGTTCTTCAAAAAATTAAAAATAGACCTACCCTATGACCCAGCAATAGCACTGCTAGGAGTTTACCCAAAGGATATAGGAGTGCTGATGCATAGGGGCACTTTACCCCAATGTTTACAGCAGTACTTTCAATAATAGTCAAATTATGGAAAAGCCTCAATGTCCATCAACTGATAATGGATAAAGAAGTAGTGGTTTATATATAAAATGGAATACTACTTGGCAATGAGAAAGAAATATGGCCTTTTGTAGCAACATGGATGGAACTGGAGAGTGTTATGCTAAGTGAAATAAGTCATACAGAGAAAGACAGATACCATATGTTTTCACTCTTATGTGGATCCTGAGAAACTTAGCAGAAGATCATGGCGGAGGGGATGGGGGAAAAATAAGTTAGAGAGGGAGGGAGGCAAACCATAAGAGACTCTTAAAAACTGAGGATAAACTGAGGGTTGATGGGGGTAGGAGAGAGGGGAAAGTGGGTGATGGGCATTGAGGAGGGCACCTTTTGGGATGAGCACTGGGTGTTGTATGGAAACCAATTTGACAACAAATTTCATATTAAAAAAATAAGTAAAGGTAAAATTTTAAAGAAAAAAGAAAAGATTTTCCAAGGTCAGTTACCTTTTAATTTCAGAGATTGTCTTGCACAATGTTATGAATTAGGAGCAATCAAAAGTCACACGATACATGATTTTATTCCAAATAATTTTTTTTAATGTTCATTTATTTATTTTGAGAGAGAGAGAGAGAGAGAGGCCAGACAGAGAGGGAGAGAGAGAATCCCATGCAGGCTCCTTGCTGTCAGCGCAGAGCCTGATGCAGGATTCGATCTCACAAACTGTGAGATCATGACTTGAGCCAAAATCAAGAGTCAGGTGCTTAACTGAATGAGCCACCCAGGTGCCCCAACTGTACAGAAATTATAATTGTTTTAAGTGACAAGATATATAGAAATTAAATAATAATATTAGAAACAATTCAAAGTACAAAAATACTACAACAGTATAATAGTTAAATGTAAATATAGGGGCAGCGATATGTCATAAAAGATAGTGGAAATATCACCATATTTATCATTCTATGTATGTTTATATTTACATGTTCATTTATAAATATTTATCCCTGTCAAAACCATTTCGTGTAGGCATTTGATATATTTATTTGATAGATTATTTACTTTAAGGGGACTTTTGTTTTATTTCCATCTCTTCTCACACGATTTTTGTAAACTTCGAGCTCTAAACTCTGATTCTCAACTTTCTTTAACTTGAAGAAATTGTGTTAGTTTATCCCAAATAATAGTTAAGATGATTTGTAACTAAGTATAATGTTCAGCATTATTATTATAAGAGTAGAGAGAACAGATTAGTCATTTTTAGGTGAAAACCTGAACTGCTTTTGCAAAATAGCTGAGTGACTATCGCTGGATATCTTCAAGCAAGAGTGGGGCAACTGCTTGGCAGAAATGTTTTAATCTTCTTATATATCTGTTGGGTTTTTAATATTCATCTTTGTTAACTTAAGGTGAATATTAAAAACCCAAAAGATAGCCCAGTAAAGGGAATCGAAAAACTAGACAGGGTTTTAATTTGATGATCTCTAACCATACTTTTAAATTTGGTTTTACAATCGATTGCTTCCTCTTTTATGTCCCCAAATCCTTTACATCCCAAATTCAACAACCACTTGGTATTATGTGATACCACAGAGAGATACCATTCTTTAGTTCACAGAAGAGAGCTTATAACACCAAAATATTTGATTTTTATTTTTCCTGAGTATTAAGTACTACAGTGCTGATGCATCTGAAAATTATTCTCTAATAAGAAGATACCTTCAATACCGCAAAACATTCTCACAAGATTTCTGTAACTTTGCTACCATTGACCCATTTTTGTACTTTTTCCTATTGTGATATACCTTTTCAATTATAGGAATTCCTATGTAGTTTTGGCCACACAGCTTCTGTTATTATGCTAGTTAGGGAACTTAATGAGTAATCTAAATTTTTTTTTATGAAAGTAAGTTCAGAGTAGATTGTCTGAATTATAATTTTCAACATTGAAATACCTTATTTGTTATAGTGAACATTCTCATTTCCCAGATGTTTTGTCCTTAAAAATGTGAAGATTACAATGTATGTAGCATGGTGTAAAAAAATAAAGCATGAACTATACAGGTAGCTGACTTTGTTTAAGTGTCAAACCTATTACTACATATGTGATTTGGGCAATGTATCTAACATCTCAAATGCTCATATTTTAAATAGACATACCATCTACTTCATTAAAGTGAATCATAATATAGTAAGATTGTGAATGTAAAACATTTCACTTAGTTTCTGGCACTTATTAGCATTTAATACATGAATACACTTCAAATTATCTGAAATGAAACTGTATATTCACGATAGTTCTCCCGTTCACTCTTTCCAAATTCAAATGTGTCCATGGTCCAATTCAATGAGGTAAGTTAATAAAAACTTTAAAAAAGTGGAACCTACACTGATTTTTAGAACTGAAGAAAAAGTTATGGCATTGAAATTTTAAGACAATTAATGCAGATTACACAAATTTTAAGAAAACAGTGAAGTCCAGATATAAAGTTTAAGGAGAGACCTTCCCTCGTTGCCTTGGACAGAACCAGTCAAGCATTGTTTAGATAAGCATAGTGAAGAGGAAAATGAAACCAATTAGCATAGAACTTTAGTAAAGGGGGTGCAAGTAGAATGAGATTTACATATGGTAGGGCTGACTCAGAGAGTTCCAGAACACCTGTTGCTCTGCAGAGGAGCAGGGGAACTATTCAGTAACTGAGCTGATAAAGTATAAATACACCAGCAGCATTGGACAAGGACTATAGAGTTGCCAGATTACAGGGAATAAATACACAGAATCCCCAGTGAAGCTTGAATTTCAGATGAGCAACTTTTTTTTGTTTGTTTGTTTAGTGTAATTATACCATGTAAATGCTTTGGGGACATATTTGTACTAAAAGAATATATTTGCTGTTTATGAAAATGAAATTTAACGAGACAGCCTATACTTTATCTTGCAACCCTACAAGGGAACCACAATATTATTCCCAGAGGAATATGAAGGTCACGATCTATTCTCAAGATATATATATATCTTAAGAATATAATGTATGTATAATATACACAATATGTATATGTATCTGACATATATTAATCTTGCATTTTTACTCTATTTTTTATTTTTAATCTTGATCTTGTTTTGTGATATAAAGGATTTTATATCAATTCCCTCTTTCTGTAAGATGCAAATTTGTTTTATACTGATATAGATTAGATTTATTTTCAAAATTTGTACATTGTCACAAAATGTATTTTTGTGCTTGAATTTATATATTCTCTTTTAAATGTTCATTTGTTCATTTTGAGAGAGATAGAGAGTGAACTGGGGAGGAGCAGAGAGACAGAGGAAGACAGAGAATCCTAAGCAGGCTAGGCACATGCTGTCAGTGCAGAGTCCCACGCGGGGCTCAGACTCATGAACCTTGAGCTCATGACCTGAGCTGTAATCAAGAGTGGGGTGATTGAGTCAACCAGGCACCCCTCTATATTCTTTTACCATGGAAAAAATGAATTAAAAAACTGAGGGTAAACATTTGGTTACTAATTTTCTGAAAAGATTTAGAGGGGCTAAAGAAAATGAAATCAAAAATTATATATTCATAATGAACTCTGTTTAATATATTTTTTAATATTTCTTTATTTTTGAGAGAGAGAGAGAGAGCAAGTGGGAGAGGGGCAGAGAGACAGAGGATCTGAAGCAGGCTCTGTGCTGAGAGCAGAGAGCCCGATGTGGGGCT
Organism: Leopardus geoffroyi; assembly: GCF_018350155.1. Taxonomy (NCBI): domain Eukaryota; kingdom Metazoa; phylum Chordata; class Mammalia; order Carnivora; family Felidae; genus Leopardus; species Leopardus geoffroyi. The sequence goes on along the minus strand of NC_059338.1, from coordinate 23,331,208 downwards.
CAAACCCATGAACTGTGAGATCATAACTTAAGCAGAAGCCAGACACTTAACCAACTGAGCCACCCAGGCCCTCCAAACTCTCTTTAAACATTATCTACTTTAAACTGTTTGGATTGAAGGCCTATAGCTCCTGTAGCTCCATATGATTTAAAGAAGTTTCAAAGCTAGTTTTTGAAATTCATCACAAATTATTTATATTCTAAAACATATAGTGCTTAAAACACTATGTATAACTGCAAGTTAGATTTTCTTATTTTCTTTTTTCTCCTCATGATATTTGATATTCTATTTCATTTTTGAGACTGTGTTTAGAAAATGATGTGTTCATATAATCTTTCAGATACTGAAGTTTTTTACTATTAATTTTGAACACTAGGCTTATTAATTAGCCCCAGTGAGTGTTATCTATCCATCTGTAAAGTAAGGGAAATATATAGTTAATTCTAATATACTGTAAAACAATGATATGCCTTTTTATATAATTCTAAATCCAACATAAATTTTGTCTTTAATCTGAATTAGGGGTTGTCAAACTTCTATAAAGGTAATAACAAATAATGAATATTTTAAGTTTCGTGAGCCACATGGTCTCTTTAGTAACTACTCCTCTACCATTTGTAGTAAAAAGCAGCCAGAGACACTATAAAAAAGGAATGGGTGTGCTGGTATTCTGATACATTTTATTTAATAAACAAGAGAAGACTGTATTTGGGTTGTTGACTTTCCTGTAATCTAAATATTTCCAAAGATAATTGGAAATTATACTTATACTTATTGGAAATTATACTTATAAAGAAATAAAGTATATTTTCCGTTGGCCCAGGCATTTCATTTTCTTTCCTATCTCTCTCTCTCAACATTTTTTACTATCTTTTGTTTCTTCTCCATTTCAGACACAAACTCTTGGCCTGTGTCTGAGTCACACCTAGCCTTTCATTTGAAATAAGTCTGAGAGGAAAACAAAGAACTAAACAACCAACACACAAAACACACAAAATCGTATGGTATCTATCATGCATTACTAAAGAGCAAATATGATGTTTTCTAGCTTTTCTATGAAACCAAGCCTTTTACTTATTTCCATGGATGATTTCAATTTCCTTTAGATCCAGTATAAGTAAAGCAACAAAAAAACAAGCATAACAAATCAATCTGAGTCTCTACAAATATACTCAGAATTTATCATCAGGTAATCTCTGCCTTTACCACTTGGATTTATAGTTTTACATAATGGAGTCTGTTGATAACTGTCTTAACCTTTCTAAGTCTCATTATTCTTTCGTGTATAATTGGTTACATACTTTTCTTTTCTTTTTCTTTTTTTTTATGTCTAACTTCCTAGAAGCCAGCATAGCTTACTTGTCATCAAGCAATGACTGATCAGCAGTTGTGCTCAACACTTTGAGCTGGTAAGACTTCCAACACCTGCCAATGGAACTGTATGGTGTTAGGGGGTATATTCAAAGTTCAGGCATTGTTTAAATCATGGCAAAACAGATATATGGAGAGCTTGCCTAAGGCCTTTATGGTTTATTTCTCATATATTCCTGATAAAGGAAATTTCTGGTTAGGCTTTCACTCAATTTCTTGCCCCCAACAAGACAGGAGCTTTAGGCCAATTAAGTTGCTAGTTGCCCCATTCATTTGCCACATAGGTCTCTAGTGTTATTGATGCTTCTGGGCATAGGGTTTTGCATGATTGGCTCCAAATGAAGGCAGCCAGTGGCAGTGAAGCCACTGGTTTTCATGTCTTACTCTACCCTGATATCACAACTATGCTGACCAGGTGGGCTTGGGGAATGGGAGCAGCCCCACACAAAAACACTAACGACTTCCACTGTTCATATTCAAAGTTCAATAGTTTTTAATATATAATCACTTTTCAGTTATATGTATCCCTTGGTTGATTTCCAGAGGTATAAAATATTTAGTCCAACTTTATTACTGTTTCTTGGGGAGTAGATTTGTTGAACTACTCACTTCATTAGCTCAGAAATCCTATTCCCAGAGCCTAATTTCTAAGCCCTACTCATGTGCCAGGCACAGAGCTAGTCTACTAACTTATTTACATTATCTCCAAACCTTACAGCAACCCAACAAGATTTGTATTATTATCTCTATTTTTCTAATGAGTAAAATGAGGCTGGGATAATTTAACTTGTCAAACGAATCACAAAACAAAATAAAAATATAATGCATATAGTATGAATTAAATTCAAATTCGTATTATATCAAGTATATGTGAATTCATACATAAGAAATGAATTCATGTATTTATTAAATATTACTTATGAGAAACAGATTAAACCATGCCTGTAAATTACTTAAGATAGCATGGAGTACATATTAATGTTTTTGATAATTGAATATAACTATTTTTTAGATGTTAAAGTGATTATGAGGTAATTGTTTTCTTTTTTTTTCTTAAGGTTTTATTTTTGAGAGAGAGAGAGAGAGAGAGAGAGCTAGTGAAGAGGGGCAGAGAGAGAGGATCTGAAGTGGGTTGCATGCTGACAGCAGTGATCCCGAAGCGGGGCTTGAACTCATGAACTGTGAGATTAGGACCTGAACCTAAGTCGGATATCCAATCTACCGTCCCATCCAGGTGCCCATGAAGTAATTGTTTTCTGATATTTTTATAGTCTTATTCAATTTTGAATAAATGGTCTTTTAAGCAGGTAAATTTTATCAGTTTCTTATCTCCACCCTTCCTTTTTCGGCCAGACACCCTACCCAATAATGGGAGTACTTGTTAAATGGATGAATGTGTACTAATGGACAGATGGCTTTAAATTAAAAATCACTTTTGCCATGTGTGTAAGACTAGTCAGAATGGGTAGCTCAGCTCAATAAAACATTTACAAGTGTAACAAAATTAAAGAAACTAGGAAAGCAAGGAGCCATGATCAACACGGAAAACTTAACCTTGATGATTAAAAGCTAATACATATTAAAAACAGGATGAAAGAGTCCAGATTTCAGAAGCTAAATGTCAAAGCTGAACTATGAATATAGTTGTTACACCATGAGCTCAAGCTATTTTTTTTCATTGAATAACTAAGTTTGTAAACACAAGAAAATCACAGTCCCAAAGTCAATTTTTTTCTTGACTTGTCAGAAATGCCAAAATTATTTTCAACAAGAAGCCCCTGATGATTAATCTTAGTTATTTAGAAGTTAACTTTAATCAATTCAGGCAATTTAATATAGAGGACTTCATAAAATTGGGGCTATTCTAGGGAATTTTTCACTACCTAAATATAGAAGGAAACCAGTTATCTTTTTTAACGATCTACATCAGTGAAATGTTATTCATAACACAAATATTCTAACTCTAGAGTATGATATGAAGCTGATAATAGAGGATGACAATATTAGACATATTTTTCCTTTTTTATATAAAGATTTAAAAATAAACTTATGGATCTTGAATAAAATCAAATGCAATTTTAGACTAGATAACTTTTACAACCATGAAGTTTCAAAAGACATTGTTGAATAACTCAAGTGAGTCACAGAGTGCAATGCATTTGATTATATTGTTCTTTTAGAAACTTGGAATTTCATTATCGTTTTTAAATGGCATATTCAATTTAATACAATAAACATTTTACATATGTCATGAATATTTATCTATTTAAGCTTAGCTATTAAGGACATGAGTAAATTTCTGATTTTCTCTGTATATTAATGTTGTAGGCATAGTAGAATCATTAAGTTGCATCAAGAAAGAGATACATAAGTGAAAAAAACCTAATACAATTTTACCCACACAATAAATTGGAGCACGTTACTTTCAGTTGATAAACCAACAGGTGTTAAGAACAAACAAGCTAAGAATAAAACACAATAAATTAAAAATTTATATACATTCTGAAGTTTACTCAAGAGTAGGGAAAGTAAATCAAACATGCAGAAAAATTAGCATATTTTTATTGGTGGATGTGATATGCTTCATGAAAAATCTATAGAGAAAATAAAAACAAGATTTTGGTTTTACCTGGCAACATTATTAAATGCAAAGTGGAAAATTATTGGGCCAAAATAAAATAAGAATATATTGCAAAGATATTTTCATAGATAATTGAAGCTTTTATTGGCAATAATAGTGAAGTATCAAATTATAGTATTTTAAAATAGATAGCTATCATAAATATGAATGTACTTATAGGGACATAATTAAACAGCTTGGTTAAAAAAAAATAGCTGACCTAGGCTAATATGTAAAGGTTATTATGTAAACGTTTTATAGAAATAATTATTTTTTTATTATTAATGGAAGAGCTAGTATGTATGATTGTATTGCCATCTCTAGTGACCAAGACAATGTCAATGTTTCCCTCAGCTTGACCAAACTTTTAGGACTTCTTCCTGCCTCTAGGCCCCTGATCCCTCTCCTTTATTTAGAGCATTTACTTTAGAAAATTTGTAATTGTTATTTCTTTCTTTGCACTTTTTAGATGCAAAGCTTTTATTTTATTTTTAAAAATTCATTTATTTCTTTTGAGAGGGAGAGAGAGAGAGAGTGGGGGAGAGGTAGAGAGATAGGGAGAGAAAGAATCCTAAGCAGCCTCCGTGCTGTCAGCACAGAGCTGGATGCAGGGCTTGACCTCACAAACCATGAGATCATGACCTGAGCCAAAAACCAAGAGTTGGACACTTACCCAACTGAGCCACCGAGGCACCACAGATGCAAACTTTTTAAAAGCATCTTGCCTGGGGCGCCTGGGTGGCGCAGTCGGTTAAGCGTCCGACTTCAGCCAGGTCACGATCTCGTGGTCTGGGAGTTTGAGCCCCGCGTCAGGCTCTGGGCTGATGGCTCAGAGCCTGGAGCCTGTTTCCGATTCTGTGTCTCCCTCTCTCTCTGCCCCTCCCCCGTTCATGCTCTGTCTCTCTCTGTCCCAAAAATAAATAAACGTTGAAAAAAAAAAATTAAAAAAAAAAGCATCTTGCCTATTTTAACACCCAAGACTGTCTTTCTTAAGGACCTAGATGCTATCCCTTTGAAATATAATCATGGAAGAAGATAGTGCCCTTTTTTCCCATCTCTAGGAAATACATATTAGTCAGGATTCTCCAGAGAAACAGAACCAATAGAATATAGATGATAGAGATAGATGGATAGATAGATACATAGATAATAGATGATAGATAGATAGATAGGTAATAAATAGATAATAGATGGTAGATAGATGATAGATAGATAGATAGATAGATGATGGATAGATAGATAATAGATAGATATAAGAGGAGATTTATTATAGGAATTGACTCATGTAGTTTTGGAGGCCAAGAAGTCCCATGATCTTCTGTCTGCAGGCTGAGAAACCAGAAAAGCTGTGGAATAATTCAGTCAAAGTCCTAAGGTCTGACAATGCTGTCTGGTGGTATAAGTCCTGGTCTCGTATGAAAGCTTGAGAACCAATAATACCAATGTTGTGAGGTGGGGGCGTGGGGATGGTCAAGAGATAATGGGTGACCCAGCTCACATGGTGAAAGTGAATTCATTCTTCTTCCACCTATTTGTTCTATGTAGGCCCTAAATGGATGGCATGATGTCTAGCTACATTAGTGAGCCCAATCTTCTTACCTCAGTCTACTGATTCAAATGCTAGTCTCTTCCTGAGATATCCTCATGGATACCTAGAAATAATATTTACCAGCTTTCTGGATATCCCTTAACCTAGTTAAGTTGACATAAAAGTAACTATCAAAAGTTCACATTATGTCAATTTAGTACCCATATGCATTTCCTTAAACCAATTTCCTAATAAAGGCAATAGTGAGGTCATAATTCTACCTAATATGATACAATTATTTTGTGTCTTTGGTGGTTGAGTGCCACCATTTGGTCTCTGCCACCCCAAGAACCGATTAGTCCCATTGCATTTAGATTCTCCAATTGAGTGACTGCAGGTCGCACTCTAAGGTCTAGCCCACAGAAAAGAGCAACCATAGATCTCTCAGGATGCTGAGGCTCATCTAATGAACTTATTTCTCGAAATGTTGTGGAAAAGTATGTCTTCTGGATCCTCCCAGTGTGGATGAGTAGGTTTTAAATGACAAAGTCACTCTAATATACCTACATCCCTACGCCTTGAATGCCTTTCTCTCCATTAACCAAGGAAGGTTGGGCATTTTCAGTTCTCTCATGGTGAGCCAATTTTTGGTCCATATATCAGCCAAACAGGAGCATTGGGAAAAACCAACCAATCAAACTGTTAGAGCCCTTTCTTTTTTTTTTTTTTTTTTTTAATTTTTTTTTCAACGTTTATTTATTTTTGGGACAGAGAGAGACAGAGCATGAACGGGGGAGGGGCAGAGAGAGAGGGAGAAACAGAATCGGAAACAGGCCCCAGGCTCTGAGCCATCAGCCCAGAGCCCGACGCAGGGCTCGAACTCACGGACCGCGAGATCGTGACCTGGCTGAAGTCGGATGCTTAACCGACTGCGCCACCCAGGCGCCCCTGTTAGAGCCCTTTCTAACTCCCTGAGCTACAATACTAAATGAAAATTCTGTTTAGTGGGCCCACATCAATAAATTTGACCTGATCCAACTTTATATACCTTTCACTATTATCCCATATCCTTAGTATCCATAGTATCCATTCCCACACATGTTCCCCAGATTATGTTTGTATAAATTAGAAAACTCAAATAGTTCTTTTGAAGCATAGCATACCTCCTCATGAGTTATATTGTACCTCACTGTTAAGGGCCTGCTAGGACTTGAGACAATTTATAAATTGGAACAAAGAGGGACAATAAGGGTGGTTCCTGTGGAGAATCAGCATTGTTTTGCAATTTCAACTAGGGAGGCCATTACCATTTCCTCAGGTTATGCAGAGTTAATCTCCTCAGATAGAGGTGGAAAAGCCAACACTATGGTGGGTGCAGATATGATTGAGGTTAGAGAAACAGATACCACTCTGTGTGGGGAGCCCAATTTCTTGGTGCAGGAAGTCCTCTTCTACTGGCAAAGAGGATTCATCAGAATTTAGGGGCTCAATATTGCCAGCTTTATCAGGGTAATCTACACCATTCCATCCCAATTTACAGGACCTGATTCTTTCCCAATCATTGGCCACACTTCAGCAGTAGGCACACTGAAAGTCTGGAGATCCAATTTGCATTGTCATTCAGCCAGTTGTAGAATGAGATTGACTTTGGTTTTTAGCAATTTCATCTCTGACACTACAGGAAATAAAGTGCTCCTTTGGGGCATACCTAGACATTCTCAGGTCATTTATGGAGCTCTTAGTGGGGAATTCAAATTCCTGAGCTCATCTTTTTCTTTCACCACTTTGTCCAGGAGCATTGGGAGCAACCAACCAATGCCATTATATTCCTTAGTTTTCCAATAATGTGCAAAGTATCATATAGAGTCACTTATCTCCTTTCTCCTTTTAAATGATTGATAAAGAATACTCAAAGTAGATGTTTTGTGTATGTCTATAAACAGTTATTGTCAAGGACCTTCAGATTCTCTTTACTACTAGAAATAAAATCATCAGCTTCTTTAAAATCTAATCAGATTAAATTGCCAATTCCAGAAATCCCAGAACCAATTCAGAAAATTATTCCTTACAATTGGTCCTCAAGAACAACTCTTGGTATTTTGCTGCAATTGGGTGCCTTTCTCCAACTTGAAAAAATACTTCCTGTTGTGAAGATTTGAGAAAGTTTTCTTTTCCTACAAGGTCCATTAACAAACATAGATGGCTAATAATCCAACCCACCTTAAAACTCTCCCAATCTTTGTTCCTATGGAGTTGAGTTCACACTGTTTTCACACCAGTACATCTACTAAATAATTTTAGAATTAAGGAAATTATCTAGCTAATTAAAACAAAAGTTGTTTTTTCTTATGACCTAGATAGACAAAGAAAAGTTGCTGAGATGAATTGTTCTAATAATTATTGTTGAACCTTATTTTGCCTGTGAAGATCAAATACTTGGAGGCTCATTTATAATGTAAAATACAGGTATATTTATAGAACATGAAGATCCAGTAAAAAATTATTATTCATTTGATTGGTGAATTAATAATTTTATTCCTTATCAATATAAATTTTAGCTAAAAGTTAATTTTCTCCAAGTTGCAACTTTATTTTTTATCAGTAATAATAAAATGATCATTTAATGTAGAATATATTTGTTGTCCCCTTCTGAGATGCTTTTTTATTGACTTTATTTTGACATTCTTCCAAATTACTAGAGAAACATGATCCATATCTTATGATGTGCTTATGTCAAGTAGACTAGTATTCGTTCTTAATCTGAAGAATTTACTTATTTCTAGGTAATGGTAAATATTTATTTGTATACAATACCATGAAAAAATGTAAATACTTCATATATTATATATAAGTATCAAACCATACTACTTGGCTACAGGGGGTAGGCAGTATCCCAGGAATATGCCATAAAATGAAAAACAAAACCCACAAACTGTTGATTAGAAAACCCCAAGGAAGACAGAAAAGGCATTTTGGAAGGGAAAGGAAGAGTGGATGACAAGACAAAGTAAGCAGAAGAATAAAAACCCAGCAAATCTAAGAAAAATAAAAAAATTTCCATATATAATGTGAAAACAGAACTGTAAGGTGAAACTAGAGGAAAATATAGCGATACCATCATGGCATTTCCATTTCTGATTTGCCCCAGCGATCATCCTGGATATATATTTTAACCAGATAGAAAATTAACTTGACTGTGTTAAAATGAGGTATCTGACTCCTATTCTGTTATGCATTATATTATTTAGACAAATCATCAATGTAGGCCACATATCTACTGATATCAACTCATTGTCTTAGAAGTGGATATATTCAGTTTTAGAAAGTGGACAAAATGTAGTACTAGAAAGAACTATATAAATAATGAATGAGGTGAAATGGAATAAATGTATTTTTAATAGCTCTGATGAAATAAATATTAATTTGAAAATATCCTTGCATTATCCTTCAGTTATGTGAATGCATGTTTCACTAAACATCTTATATAAACAGTAAATTTTCATATGAAAGCCAGAATACTATATTTGTATAGCATATACTCTTCTGATTCAATTTTTTTATATTTTTGAGCTTGCTTGATTTTAACATGGTTAGAGAAGTATTACTAATGATAGAAATGAGCTAGTTTTTTCTATGTTAATTAGTGAATACATTAATTAATAAATAATTTCTTATTCCACTGTGTATATTTCTCACAGCAATAAAAATAAAAATTCAGTCCTTTGAAGATTCACATTGTCAAATGCAATAATTTTTCTTGCACAATTAGCAACAATTAATTAATGTTCCACAGCATCTCATGATTTACAATGCCATGTTATCCAGTGATAAACTTTAGTACTTCCAGATGCAGTGTCAGTAAATATTCTGAATTTCCCTAAGCAGTTTTCCTTTATTTTAATTATTGACATATAAGAAAAAATTTCATACAAAAGTTACTGTTATGATTAAATTTATAATATTTTCTTTACCTTCATGTGCTTTTTCCTTTTGGATTCATGATGATGACATTCAGTGGATTTATTTTCACAGTGCTATATTGATAAGATGTTTTGGGGCACCTGGGTGGCTCAGTCGGTTGGGCTTCCCACTTCGGCTCAGGTCATGATCTCATGGTTCGGGAGTTCGATTCCCAAGTCAGGCTCTGTGTTGACAGTTCGGAGCCTGGAGCCTGTTTCAGATTCTGTGTCTCCCTCTCTGTCCGACCCTCCCCCGCTCACGCTCTGTCTCTCTCCAAAATAAATAAACATTAAAAAACTTTTTTTTAATTTTTAGAAAAGATGTTTTGATTTAGATCTCCTTCACAACAGCCCTTTTTATTAACTAAAATGAACTTGGTAATCTCACTCCATCTACCTATGTTAATTTTCATTCCTGCTAGTTCATTTAGAAGAGCAAATGTGAAGAACAGTTATATATAGGCCTTTCTTTATCACTGAAGGGTTAGTATTATCTAGCTTTTTTATCTTAGCCTACCAAGTTATAGATTAATATATTTTAGTAGAGTCTTGTTTTTATGCACTATTACATCAATTATTGAAAAAGAAGTATATTTTATAGATTAAAGGTTGAGTGTGGACAAATAGCTAAGCAACAAAAATAGTGTTTACCTCTGTGGGTATGTCATGTTCCTTTTGCATATATGCACATACTAATATAGTTAAGAATTACTGACCAACCAAATGAAGTTTCACTTATGAAAGATAAATGAGTTCTAGGGACTCAATACTTTATTTAAACTTTTGTTAAAGGGGGAAAAATCTAATTTTGTGTTCTTACCACAGTGATACAATATAAAAGAAGGTGCTCAGTAAATATGTATTGAATTAAAAAAAGACAAACTACTTTGAAAAATAATATTAATACAAATATCATTAATACAAACATCATTAAAATATAAGTATATTCTAAAACATAAATAGATATTTAAATCTCATTTTCTTGAGACGACATGCATGTTTTTTGAAATGTGATAAAAAAGAGAAACAGTAACACACACACACACACACAAACACACAAGTTGCCATTTTCTTTCCCCAAAAAATAGATAACTTGTTAAAAAATAAAAAGTAAATCTGTAATTAATCTTCAAACTGCCTATCCATTAGCAAAAACATTATTTTTCCAACACATCCTGCAAATGATGGAAAATTATTCTAAGCAAGTACTACGTAGAACACTTGCACATTTAATTTATAGGAAAGGGTAATTGCATTGCTCTGTTAGCATGGCCTGCTTGAGTGCTGAATCCAGGGAGCATAAATGATTTTTAAGTACACAGTGAGAGAGTGAATATCCCCCTAGGGTTATTCCTAAGGCTTTTGTGCTCAGTCAAGCAATAAGAGATGTTACACATCTCTACAGTGATTGTTCTCAGAATCCCTGAAGTTTAATCCCTAAAGATCATGAGACAAAAACTCAATAATAAATGGATTTCTGATGCTAGCATCTAAACAAAAAAAGGAACATTATTGGCTTTCTTCTTCTTAACGTATAAAGCACTTGTAACCTCAACATATAGTGATAATGCCTTGGATCACTGACATCTTATTCTTTCCTATCAAATTATGAAGATTCTACTCTATTCAAGATATTTTTAATTCTAATCACATTTTCTTTCTTTGCAGAAGAGTTATTCTTTGGCAAAAATGTGGAAAAAGGGATGGCATGTAATTTGGGATACTGTATATTATATAGCTGCTGCTAAGGTCTAACTAGGCTGCATTGCCACCACTGAGATGATACTTGATTTTAACAGCCTGTATTGGTATTGGAATTTCTTGCTGGTGATTTTTTTTCTTGCCTACTAATTTTCGAAATCAATGCTGGCAGGTAATGTACTATTGAAAAGCTTTGGCTTTGAAACTTTAAAATTATAGGAGTCCAATGTGCATTAATAGAGGTAAGAATGAAAATAATGTTAATTTTCTCCTTTCCTGGTCTGTGAATATTTTTTTTATTATAATGAGTTCTTAATTCGTCCAAAAAGAAATCTGTAAGGTGTAAATGAACTGACTGATCATGCCATTCTTATGATCATATATTAGATGAAGGGTAGCATTAAAAAGTCATAAATGTGATTACTATTGAAGTTCCTTTCTGGTAATAGTCTTTATCCACAAACACCTTTAGAAAAAAGTAAGTAAACCCATTTATTCTTAGGATATCAAACTTTGGCTTATCATTGCTATATTAACCTTAGTTCCTTCTTTCCTGAACATACAAACAAAGAAAATCATTATATTGATCCCAGAAAACCTTTATCGCATTAGTGATAATCTAATAATCACATGAAATGTATATAAAATATTCAAAATATGGACTATTTTGTTAATTTTAGCTATCTAGTGGGTGTTTCGTGCTCTCATATTGAGATAGTAATTTTCATTTCCCTAATGACTCTGAGCATTTTTCCATTAGTTTATTTGCCATGCATATATCTTCTCTGATGAAATGTCTGTTCAAATCTTTCATCTGTTTTTATATTGGGTTGTTTTTTATCATTGTTAAGTCCTAAGAGTTCTTTATACATCCTAGCTACTAAGCCCTTATCAGATATATGTTTTATAAATATGTTCACACTATCAGTGCGGAGCCTGACCCAGGATTCGAATTCACAAACCATGAAATCATGACCAGAGCCAAAATCAAGAGTCGGTTTCTTAACCAACTGAGCCATCCAGGGTCCCCAATATTTTTGATTTCATACTGCGTGCTTTATGTGATGTATTAAGAAATATTTTCCAAAATTAAAGTCATTAAGATTTTCTCTAATATTTAATTATAAAATTTTAGTGTTTTAAGTCATGCATTTATACATATGATCTCTTTGAATTTAAAATATATATATATATATAAAATGTGAGGTAAGGATGAACACAATTAATTGTATATTAAAGGGAGTTATTATATAATATTGAACATGCAATTTAAGCTAGGTAGGAAGCAGGTAAGGGTATGTGGAATGAATGTCTCTAATACGCTGTTTTAATCAATAGATTTTGGGTCCCATTAGAATTTTAAACTTTTCATATTTGTGGTACTATAAGCAGTAAAAAGGAAAGATAGAGGTTAAAGTCATATAGTAGGATACCCGAAGGTGAGATTATTCAGCAGGGACAGCTACTGGTAATGATGTGTCAACAGCAGTTTTTCCTAAACTTACAGATGTGGGAAACATGGATAATGTTAACATTTACACAGCACAGAGGACACACTGTAAGGGGACTTACATTGTTATATAAACTTGGCTAAATATTTAAAATATGCCCTATACACTTAGAGAATAAGAGATGATATTACACATTATTAAATCTTGAATGTGTATAAACTTCCAAAAATTGTTTTCAAAAATTTTAATTAGAATCTGAAATAGCATCTATGAGCATTTCTCCATATCGTTTTTTATTCGTAATATTCCTTTTTAATAATGTAATTATGATCACTTGAAATTTCTAAGAATTTTCACTTTTAAGAATATTATTTCCATGAAAAACAAAATGTAAATGATTTTATTAACATTCAACCCAAATGCGAGGCATAGCCTATAATGCCACTCCACCGGCAAACATGGACAGCAAGCTAGCCTGACCACAGAGCACAGATTCTAGTCCCATTTGACTGCTACCACATTTGAATTTTTTTTTTTTTTCAACGTTTATTTATTTTTGGGACAGAGAGAGACAGAGCATGAACGGGGTAGGGGCAGAGAGAGAGGGAGACACAGAATCGGAAACAGGCTCCAGGCTCTGAGCCATCAGCCCAGAGCCCGACGCGGGGCTCGAACTCACGGACCGCGAGATCGTGACCTGGCTGAAGTCGGACGCTTAACTGACTGCGCCACCCAGGCGCCCCGACTGCTCCCACATTTGAGAGCCCCACCTAAACAGGAATGTGGGCTGGCAACCTTGTGCAATCATGGAGCCCCGCCTACAGCCTCATTCGATTGCAGGGATTGCAGGGTGTAGTCTGCAGCCCCACTGATCACACAACACAGCCTGAGGGTCAGCTCAACCAGTGGTGGTTGTGGAACTCAGTTAGTGGTCCTGCCTGAGTGTGGTGACCAGCCCACAGCCCCACCTAATTAGGGAGCAGGGCAAGAGACCCCACCCACCCACCACTCCCAGTCCTCAAGCATGGGCAGCAGCCCTCTACAAATAGAAATGCCTACCACCTGTAGGCCCCACCTGACGCCACCACCTGCCTTCAGATGCTACCAGCTGGCCGGCCCAGAACCCCAGGTTGGGAGGACTGTTGAAGGTTTTTCCCTGCCCAAGTGAACTGGTAAACCTGGAAGAGGAGAATGCTTCCTTAATGCACAGATACAAAGCAAGGATACAAAAATCATGAAGAATCAGGCAACATGACACCATCAAAAGAAAGTAAGAAAACTGCAATAATTTACTGTAAAAGAATAAAAAATCTATGAATCAACTGGCAAAAAATTAGGAATAATCCTCTTTAAAATGTTCAGTGAACTACAAGGTAGACAACTAAAAAAAATAGAAAAACCATACATGAAGAAAAAAATAAGTAGTTCAACAAAAAAATAGAAACCATAAAAAATAAAACAAAACAGAAATCCTAGAGCTAAAGCGTACAAGGGCTGAACTGAAAACAACCCTGCAGAAACCTTGCGGCGCAGAGGAAGTAGGATAGTGTAGTCAAAATGCTGGGAAAAAAAAACAAAAATCAAAAAACATCCACCAAAACTGCCAACCAGCAATAATATCCCTGGTGAAGTTGTCCTTCAGAAATGAAGGTCTGATAAAGACATTTCAAGTAAAACAATGCTGAAATAATTCACCACTAGATTTGCCTGGTGAGAAATACTAAAGGGAGTCCTTCAAACTCAAATGAAAGAATGCTAATTGACATTTAAAACCATATGAATGTATAAAACTAACTGGTAAAGGTAAATGTACAGGAAAATCAGATTCTGTAATGTAATGGTGGTGTGTAAATCACTTTCAACTCCACTTTAAAAGTGAAAAACAAATGTATTAAAAATAATTATAGCTCCAATATTTGGATACTTGAAATATCAAAATTCTTTAGAAAAATAATGTGTTTATTTATTACATAATTATTCCCTCAAACTTCTCCATTGGAATCAGGGATAGAATTTCCTGTGCATTTTTTAACTGTGGGGAAAATACTAATGCAGCCCTTCGGTTCTTGATACAGACACACTCTCCTCACCTTGTTTCTCCACTTCTTTCATAAAAAAGAAATTTAGCATATGGCAAATTTTGTTGGGTTAATCATTAATCTTCCCGTTTTTGTCTTTTCTGGTGTCTAGGAATGATTATGAGGCTAATTGCTGACAATCGATTAATGTGACTAGAAACAATTAAGGCTTTGTTCTTAAAATAATTGGCTTCTTGGGGAGCCTGGGTGGCTCAGTTGGTTAAACTTCTAATGCTTGATCTCGGCTCAGGTCATGTTGTGGGATGGAGCCCCGCATCGTCTCCATGCTGACTATGGAGAGTTTCTCTCTCTTTCCCTCTGCCCCTCTCTCCTGCTCGTGCTCTCTCTCTTTAAAATAATAAGAGGTATCTGGGTGCCTCAGTTGGTTAAGCATCCAAATTGGGCTCAGGTCATGATCTCACAGCTCGTGAGTTTGAGCCCCGCATTGGGCTCTGTGCTGACAGCTCAGAGCCTGGAGCCTGCTTCGGATTCTGTGTCTCACTCTCTCTCTGCCCCTCCCCCTCCCCCTCCCATGCTCACGCTCTCTCTCTCAAAAATAAACATTAAAGAAAAAAAATCAAAAAATGAAATAATATTAATAATTATAATTATAATAAAATTAATAATTATAATGATAATAACTGGCTTCTCACTTCTCTGGTCACTTATATCTTTACTCTTGGCTGGGGAATGGGAGGAGGGAGAGCAGCTGCTGGCACACAGAAAGAAGCCAGATGTTGAGAACGCCCAAGCTCCAAAGCCATTGTCCTTGTAATTAGTATGTATCATACAAATTTCATTTATCAATATTTTTCCTATTTCCCACAATAAACATAATGAAGAAAGCTTCTATACAGTTTACTTTACCCAGCAGTATTTCACTGGAATTTGATGTATTGGTCAAAACCAAGCTTTATACTCAAATATCTATTAGAAGGAATCAAGAGCTCAGTTCTGCATTTGAAGGTGTCACTATAAAAGGCAGGCAATTTTTGGAGATTTTTACCCATCATTGGTTACTATTCACAGTTAGAGACCTTAGTCAGAGGTTTATATTTAGTAAATACAATGAAGTTGTGCTGTTTTCAGATTATTTACATATATTGTTTTTGTTTTCTTAAAAGTGATATGTTTAATCATTTATTCTTTGTTAGTTTTTATATTATCACAGGGACTACAAAACCAAAGCCATTAAGAAACATGCTTTGATTAAATGAATAAAACACTTGATAGCAATGAATGAATTCAATTTACCATTTACTCAAATAAATTTCATTAACCTGAAGCTACCACAGTATTTTAAAAAAGAAGAAAGAAAACACAGGGTAGCAAATTTCTAATTCCCAAAGCATTAAAAAAATGCATACATTTTATTTCAATCAACTGAATCATGGCAGGTGCAACATAATCAGACATTTAAAAATCATTGTGCCATGTTCAACTGTATGCAATATTGATTAAGGAGTTATGTTCATGTTTTATCAAGCAGTGATTTGGTTTAGTCTGGAAGAGGGACAAATTATTCAAATTAGGTCTTCTGGATTCAAAGTTTATTAGACACAGATGAAAATGGAGGGAGTGGAGGTTGTAGGCCTCACTACATCTACAAAAGTGAAATAAGAATACAATACACAAAGTATTTGGCTATTTGTCATTAAATGATTCTTCAGATTATTTGATTTATTTGTTATGGGTAGACAAACTTTTGTATTAGGGATTGCATGCAAGCTAAGTATTTTTCCTGAACAGCCCATTTTGGTCCAATGTAGGGCTCCTAATGATTGATATGAAATCATGTCAGGATCACTGTGCCTTTTTATCCTATATCAAAAGCAGATGCTGACTAGTAATAAGACCAATATACATTGTGGGACACAGACTGTTTGTGATTTAACAACAGTTTCATTTAAGGTAGTCAAAGGGAATGAAATATATTAAAATGGACTTTTTTTTGCCAATTTTTACCAAACCTCGTACCTAAATTTACACTGAGAAATATAACAAGGGCCCCTGCACAGTGTAATTTTAGTGAAAATATCCTTTGAGTTTTTAAATATTATTCTATTTTCTAAAGCAGAAATATCATCTAATTTTACAATGAACATATCTTTGTTTTGAAAATTATTTGCTGTTACCACGTTCACATAGTAATGGATAGCTCTCTCAACAGACTTCTAAAAACAATCGCTTTTCATTTGCGGCACCTTTGCCCCAAAATCTAATTACTAGAAAAAAAATCAATGTATTTCCTGACTTGCAAAATGAGAATTTAATCACTGTATTCTGGTTATAATAAAAGAACAGCAAATATAATAAATTTGTTGACAATTCAGTTATCAGCTAACTTAGTTTTTCCATGAGCACGCAAAATCTTAAAGAGGCTGCTTTTGTCTACAATCCCCTCATTGATAAATAGGTAAGCTAAAGCTAGAACCTATCTCATAGAGTCATGTTGTTCAAACCATAACCTGAGAAAAATTCCATCACACCTGCTGAAGTTCTCCAACTAAGATATGAAGAAATATCATAGAAAAATATTTTACCTAAACACAATGGGAAAATTCATTGTTTTCTACTATGTTGACTCTCCAACCAGTTTCCAGTTGATCGATAGTTAGCTTTTCAACACTTATCAACTGAAACTTAAAGAAAATTCTAGTGATATGTTTCTTCTGTGAAAACAGCTAAAAGAAATCGATTTTGTTGTCAATAAATAATCAAAAATATTTTTTCTGAAAACCTGAAAGATATTTTTTAAGTGTTTACTTATTTTTGAGAAAGAGAGAGAGAGAGAGTGAACAAGCAGGGGAGGGGCAGAGAGAGAGAAAGAGAGAGAGAGGAGAGAGAGAGTGAGAGAAAGAGAGAGAGAGAGAGACAGGGGATCCGAAGCAGACTCTGCACATGGGGACTCAAACTCATGAACCAAGAGATCATAACCTGAACCGAAGTCAGATGTTCAACCAACTGAGCCACCCAGGCATCCTTCAAAGATGATATATTATTGAATGAATCTAAACCCTACTAGACCTCAAAATATCACTCATTTATAAAACAGAGAATGTAAATTTTATGTAAAATTTCATGTGTAAAAACTTATGTTAAAAAAATTAATCACTTAAAATTTTCAAATAAGACATAATTGCAATAGGGGCACCTGGGTGGCTCAGTCATTTAAGTGGTTGACTCTTGATTTCGATTCAGGTCATAATCTCAGGTTTCCTGTGTTCAAGCCCCACATTGGGCCTGCACTCACTGAGTGGAGTCTGCTTTGGATCCTGTGTCTCCCTCTTTCTGCCCCTCCCTGCCCTCTCATTCTGTCTCAAAAATAAATACACATTAAAAAAATTTTAAAGACATAGTTGTGGGGCGCCTGGGTGGCTTGGTTGGTTAAGCGTCCGACTTCAGCTCAGGTCATGATCTCACGGTCCGTGAGTTCGAGCCCCGCATCGGGCTCTGTTCTGACAGCTCAGAGCCCGGAGCCTGTTTCAGATTCTGTGTCTCCCTCTCTCTCTGCTCCTCCCCTGTTCATGCTCTGTCTCTCTCTGTCTCAAAAATAAATAAACGTTAAAAAAAAAATTAAAAAAAAAAGACATAGTTGTAATATATGTTATTTCAAAACATGAAGCATAAAGTCATTACTTTAATATATAAACAAGAAACCTCAAAATTTAAACATGCACAAATGTTTATTTGAGATATAGTATATGCAACACATTATGAACAAGCTCACTAAAGAAAATAGAGATCAATACCTACCACATTTCGTATATTGAGAGTGTTATCAATTGTTAAGATGCACCATTATTTTTAATAGTACCTAGAAAAATCCTTCAGTTAAAATATGATACAATGCAAAGAACTCTGCCCAACTAGTGAATAGTGACTATTTCTCATTGTTATGAAAAAATTTTTTTAATTTATTTATTTTGAGAGAAACAGAGACAGCATGAGTGGGGGAGGAGCAGAGAGAGAGAGAGAGAGAGAATCCCAAGCAGGCTCCTCACTGCCAGTGCAGAGCCCGACGTGGACATGGGCTCAAACTTGCAAACTATGAGATCATGACCTGAGCCAAAACCAAGAGTTGGACACTTAACCACTGAGCCACACAGGTGCCCCTCATTGTTATGAATTTTTAAATATTTATACTGTGGGCTTTCTAATTCATCCTGCTTGATTTGCATTGCTTAACACATGATAGGCAATGCATTTACCTCAGTCACAAAACATAAACCAGCTTCATCTACCTCTGAGTGTTCTTTCTTAGTCACTACAGAGCTGCTAGTGGTTGCTTTCAAAAAAAAAAAAAAAAAAGTGTGTGTGTGGGCAGATTCTAGTCATTTTTCTAAAAAATGAATGTTTGCGGGGCGCCTGGGTGGCTCAGTTGGTTGAGCGTCTGACTTCAGCTCAGGTCATGATGTGGCAGTTCGTGAGTTCGAGCCCCACATCAGGTTCTGTGCTGACAGCTCAGAGCCTAGAGCCTGCTTCAGATTCTGTGTCTCCCTCCCTCTGATCCTCCCCCATTCATGCTCTGTCTCTCTCTGTCTCAAAAATAAATAAACGTTAAAAAAATTTTTTTTAAATGAATGTTTGCTTCTATTCTATCAAATTATCCTTCTCTGCTCCGTTTTCCTGACTTTTTATACAATGTTTTCTATGATATTGCTAAAATAGGCCAACCTTGTTGAAGACTTAAATGGCAATTCAATGTAACATTTTGATTGACAACCATGCATATAGTTCAATTGGAATGAGGACAATGTGAAGAACCATGGCCACATTCACACATGAGCTACATTTTTTTTTTCAAATATTAAATAAAACTAAAGTACACATTATCTGTTTCTGTATCTGCTACAGACATCTCTTTCCCAAATCCCAATATTCTCCAAACACATAAGGTAATCATAACACCAACAGCCATGCATCTGAAAATATTACCAGAAATAGAAAGCGACCATTGAAACAACTTCCCACAAAACATCAAGCATCAATTTAATTATAAAATGACATACTCAAAGAAAAAAAAATAAAAACATCTATGGTCCAAGGATAATAGGTACATTAACAGAGTGGACACCAGTATTTTAAATTATTCTCCCTAAGCATGCTTCAAGATACACTTTTTAACTCAAGAAGTTTTAGACAAATAAGTGAACCCTGGCTATGACCGAGTAGCATACAAACACCACGATGAGAACAACTATAAAAGCTAAGTGAAATACAAACGTGCTGACATTTGAAAGCCTTAGAAAGCATCCAAACAGCTGGCATTTAAGAGTCAATGTAGCACAAAGGAAATGTAGTGAGATGAGCCCAATATTTGCTGCTGCTTTTTCCTTCAGATACTTGCTGGTTCTTAATTGGTATTCAGCTTGGAGGTCAAGAAAAAGAAGATCTATCCAGAGCTATAACCAGTCTCATGTAGCTGGACAAACAGTGGAGATTAAGGACATGAAGCTGCCCTGGACTTCAGGGGTCAAGATGCCTCAGAACATGGAGCCTCTGAAAGGTGAGCCTGCTATGGTGTTTTTACTTTGTCCCTAAGCTTTTGTCATATTTTCATCTTTGCTGATCAATAGTCTAATAAAGAAAGCAAAATGTGAAAGGTTAGAAACTGAAAAGATAAGCAATGTCTCTGCTTTTCGATAGGATGGGGAGGATTGGAGCAGATCGGCATTATGTTGAAAACAACAGAGATCTTCACAATGGCAGTGGGAGGTGCTCAACAGACCCTCTCCCCAGTAAAAGGAACATTTAATGGGTAAAAAATACACACATATAAAACTGACGTCTCTGAAAACTGTCCTGGGAGCATACAACAAATAGGGGAACATATTCACAAAAGTTGACTAAATCTCAACAACAGCAGTGAGACCCACACGTTCTCCTTCCTTATGCTCCCACCCCCAGCTCAGCATGATGGAGCTGTATTCCAGGAAGATTCATCTAAGAACACAGAGCTCCCCCCACCCCACTAGATTGCGGTCTAAGGTTACATGTTTGCTCTAGGAGGGCTAGGCCACCTGCATCTTTTATCACACCCCCAGCTCTATGTTGCAGAAACTATTCCAGGTAGCATAGCCAAGAGGAAAACTATATACTGTCTAAAGTGAGACATCCTTTAGCTTCAAAGTTACAAATAGATTGAAGTAAAAGGATTGAATCATGCACAGAGAAACCATAAGAACTGAAATGGTTGCACTAACATTAAGCAAGATAGATATAAAAGATTACTTGAATAGAGATATTTAAAATAATAAAAGTGTCAACCTATCAGGGTGAATAACAACTATAAACATATACTCATCTAATAATAGTACCCCAAAACTCATGAAGCAAAACTGATAGAATGGAAAAGAGAAATAGGCAATTCAACATTAAGATTTGGAGACTTAAATACCCCATATTGCTTAACAAATAGTATTAGCAGCCATCTTAACAAGGTACAGAAAACTGGAAAACACTATAAACCAATCAGACCCAATGTATATCTATAGAGCATTCTATACAACCATCACAAACTCATGTTCTTTCTTATGCACACATGGAATACACTCCAAGATATCATATGCAAGACCACAAGATAAGTCTCAATATATATAGAAGAAGTGATATCAAATAAAGTGTATTCTCCAAATACAATAAAATTAAATTCGAAATAAATAATGGAGGAATGGGGAAAAAATGGCTACTAGCACCCAGCTTTCCCATCTCTCCATAAAGATCAATGATGGACAAGCTATCCATGAACAAAAACAGTTCTGAGAGACCTCCAGAATCTATTTACGAAGCTTTAGAAACACAGTGAAACAAAGAATAGTTTTCCAAAGAAGACATACACATGGATAACAGGTACATAAAAAGATGTTTGACATCACCACTTATCAGGGAACTGCAAATCAAAACCATGGTGAGATATCACCTCACACATGTTAAAATGGCTGCCATCAAGAAGACAGGTGATTATAGCTAGTAATACTCTTTTATATACTTGAAAGTTTGTAAGGGAGGAGATTGTAAATGTTCTCACCATGAAAAGAAATGGTAATTTCGTGACAAGATGGAGGTATTTGCTAATGCTACGGTGGTAATCATTTTGAAATAAATGTATCAAATCAACACACTGTGTATCTTAAACTTATAAAATGTTGCATGTCAATTATATCTCAATAAATCTGGAAAATGTTTAAAGAAATAAATAATGGTGGAATTTGGGAAATTTACAAGTAAGTGGAAACTAAATAATATACATATATTTACATAACTGATGGGTCAAAAAGATTAAAACATGATAAATATGCAATATATATCCTTTCTCCTCTTGAATTTTTCAAGTATGTTTGATGGCTAAAGAAAAAATTAGAACACGCTCAGATATTCTCCATGAATGTAAAAGCAATATTTTAAATGTGCAAATATGTCCTTCTTAGGGCTATAATCCAATATTATAATCCTATTATAATCCTTGTTCAAATTATTCTGACTTTCACCATTGGGAAATTTCCACATTGACTTCCCTTGTCTTTCGACGTGTTCCATCCATTTTTCTATTTCACAAAATTTCCTATGTTCTATCAATATAAGATGCTCCAGACTTATCTTCTATTTCCCGTGTTCCAGCCCTAGAATTTGCTATTTCTTCATGTATCCCTGATTCCTTTCATTGGAGAATGTTAATTAAAAATGAATATCTAGGCATAAGGTGCATTCCTTGTTAGTGATGTTTTCTTCTCAATGAACAGAACTAGGAAATACGTAGAGAGATGCTAAACCATGAATAAACACATAGCTATTTATTTTTATATCAAGCAATCAGCATAGCCATTAAAGCAATTTAATTATATGTACCGAATATATATGGAGTAATTATAAGAACTGTGTGTGTGTGTGTGTGTGTGTGAGAGAGAGAGAGAGAGAAAGAAAGAAACGTTATTTTTTATGAAAATCTTCATTTCATTTTGCCATAACATTTACATCTAGTAACATTTATCTTTGGTATAAAGAACTATTAGTATTTCTTGTAGCTAGAAATGAAATTTCAACATTTGTCTATCTGTAGTATTTTTACTTAGGTCTTTTTTCAAAGTATATTTTCACTGGTTTTAGAATTCTAGACTGATAGTTCTTACTTTATTCTAAATACTTTAAACACATTTTCCATTGCCTTCTGATTTCCATTAATTTTGGCGAGAACTCAGACACCATTTTTATTGCCTTTTTGTATGTAATTCATCTTTTTTTTTACTGGTTGCTTTAAGAGTTTTTTTCCTTTATATCGATTTTCAGCAGTTTGATAAGGATGTACTTAGAGGTGTGTGTGTGTGTGTGTGTGTGTGTGTGTGTGTGTGTGTGTGATAATTATTATTCTTGTGGTTTTCTAAACCACTTGGATCAATGTATTAATGCTTTTTGTTTTAAGTTTTTTCAATGTTTTTTCGTTATTGAGAGACCAAGTACAAGCAGGGGAGGGGCAGAGTGAGAGGGAGACACAGAAGCTCAAGCAGGATCCAGGCTCTGAGCTATCAGCACAGAGCCTGACACGGGGCTCGAACTCATGAACTGTGAGATCATAACCTGAGCCAAAGTCAGAGGTTCAACCAACTGAGCCACCCAGGTGCCCCCATTTATGCTTTTAATTTGAGGACATTGTTGTAAATTATCCCTTCAATATTTTTTTTTGTTTCATTTTCTTTTTTCTTCAGGTACTCCATCTACACATACATTAGAGTATTTTACGTTGTCTCAATACCATGACTATTCTTTTACATTTATTTTTCTACTCATTTTCTTTTTGTGTTTCAGTTGGAATAATTTCTATTGATTGTTTGTACTGATTATTAATTCTATTTTGTTCAGTTCACTGATAAGCCCATCAAAATATTCTTCATCTCTGCTACATATAACATATTTTTTCAATATCAGCATTTTAATCGGCGAATTTGGTTCTATCTTACAGACTGTTTTTATCTGTGCATATTTATTGTTCCCCTTTCACACTGTATCATTAAATATACTGTTTTGTTTTGTTTTAATATCTCTGTCTGATAATTCCAAACTCTGTTTCATCTCTGAATTAGGTTTCACTGGCTCTTTCCTCTCTTGATACTGTGTCACATTGTCATCATTTTTTTTGAATACATTTTCTAACATTTGGATTGAATGTAAGGTTTTGCAGTAAAGGAACAATGGAGACTAAAGTAAATGATACTAATATATTATTTATAATAATAATATTATCCCCAGAACAGGTCATGGCTATCTGTCAGGCCATTAGCACGTGTGGTAAAGTCAATTCCGTCTGGAGCTGAGCTGGGTCTGGGCTTTGCAGTTTGGGAGCAAAAGCTTCCCGTGAGTGATTGAAATTGCAGCTTTCCCGCCCTAGGCTCAGCCACCAGTGGGCTTCTGTACCTGCACCTCTGGAGTCTCCTTCAGGCCATCTACACACCCCAGTGAAGAGTGTGCCATTGCCTGGTACTCAGTGTAAGGCCCAGAATGCCCATGGGGCCTCTTGGCTCTTCTCTACCTTTAGACCTTAGTGATATTCTGTGCTTCATCTTTTGTGGGTAGATTTTTTCAACTTCCTTGACCAGCTTTCATCAGCAGATGGCTTAGAATGATCACTTTCTCACACTTGCCTGATATCAGATTTTTGCAGGATTCTTTAGCACTCATCCGTGGAGGACTCTCCCAGGTTTCCTCCACAAGCCCTCCAAACCGGGGACAGCTGTTGCCTCCTACTCAGTGTGAAGCTGCAAGTGGCTGGAGACTGTCTCCGGGTTCTTCTGTTCCACCCTCACACTTCAGCACTCTTTCCTCGGAGGAGGTCTCTTTCCACCTCCCGCTACGCTGCCAATCATCACGAGAGCTGTCTGGAGTCTGTGTTGGAAAGTGGAAATTGCATGGAGATTCCTGTTGCATCTGGGCCTCCCAGGGACTCTACGCTATCATGCCAGACCACCCTCAGGTTTTATAAATTTGATCAGTTTCATCAGCGTTCTTACTAGTATCAGGCAGTTCCTTTTGCTTCCTGCTGCTCTGCTGAGAATGGAAACTGCTGTGGGTCCCTCCTTCCCCAAAATAGACTCGCCACTTTTTCGTTTGTAGTTAATTAGATTCTTTGCCCACTAAGCTTTCAGATTTTATCTCCATGTAACAACAGGGTGTAAGAGACTTGTTTGGTGATTATACCTAAGCAAAAGAAGAAGTTTTGTACTTAAATGTCAATAATTACAGGACCTCAAAAACTACATACTGTTTCAATTATGAAAAATCTTCAGATGTAAATTTAAAATGATATACACGTTACTGAAAAATTTGGAAAGACACTTCATTTCAAATTTCTTCTATAGTGTACCTGGACGGCAATGCTTGGTGACCACTATTCTAAGGCATTTCTTTTTTTTTTTTTTTTAATTTTTTTTCAACGTTTATTTATTTTTGGGACAGAGAGAGACAGAGCATGAACGGGGGAGGGGCAGAGAGAGAGGGAGACACAGAATCGGAAACAGGCTCCAGGCTCTGAGCCATCAGCCCAGAGCCCGACGCGGGGCTCGAACTCCCGGACCGCGAGATCCTGACCTGGCTGAAGTCGGACGCTTAACCGACTGCGCCACCCAGGCGCCCGAAAGCATTTCTTTTTAACTGCTATGCCCGATGATAAAAGAAAATGAATTACAAACCCTAATATAGGCATGTTATCAAGACAGCTAGACTCCAGGAATAGAGATTCTCATCTCTCCTACCCCCAAATAAACAACTCTGGCCATTTGAAAAAATAATGACACATAGTAAGTATAGTGGAAGAAAGAAGTTCAAAATATGACCAGGTGTATAAATGAGGACTGTAGCAATTGTTCTCTGTACCTCCCCCCCCCCCCCCGCCACCCACTATACACACAGCATTTAAAGAGTTCACATGCTAGATGTTGTTTCATGATGTTGGAATTACAAAAATAGTAATCACCCACAGATGGATAAGGTAACTAAAAGGATATTCAGATATCTCTTGTGGAAATGTCTAATGCATGTGTGTGAGTGTGTGTGTGTGTGTGTGCATCCTCTGTGCTTTGCTTATTCATCTCCCCCACTCGAACTGCTGGCAGCTACTAATCTTACTGTTTTCATACTTTTGTGACTATTTGTTCCTGAATTCATTAATTTCAATGATAGATGTTGATTCTCATTCCTACAGGCCATCTGTTGATTTGCAAGGCATATACTTCCTTTATTAACCACATTCCTGCTTTTTATACCTAGAATGTTTCTGTTTTCTGCCACTTGTTTATACTGTTACACAAGGGAAGAGCTCATATAACAGAAATACAGAAAAAAAAACTATAAATTTTAAGTGTGCAACTGTTGGACCTCCAAATTTAGCAAATTTCTTCCAATCTATTCTTTGATATCCCATGAGAAATAAACAAGAGACACAGTGCCAGAAACCTGAGTGGCTATTCACTTCATGTTTGCATATACGGTTCTCCATAGAAGAATGAATGGTTTTCCTTTGAATGAACTGCTTTTGCTAATAAATCAGTCGAAAATTCATGTATGCTACATCCAGATACAAGAAAGTATAGCAATAAAAATATAATTTAAAAAAATGTAATTTCTCTCATACAGCATTTCCATGTTTCCTATGGCAAAATACTATAATTATAAACCTTATCTGCCTTATTAATATTACATGTGAGGTGCCTTCAGGAAACATTTTACATAATCTGAAAATCATCCTATTTCAATATGCCAATGTTCCCTCTCAGTTCTTGCAATTACAATGCTGGGAATCTAGCCCAAGAAAATAATCCTAAATATAAGAACAGCTTCATGCATTCCAATATTCTTCCATTTCATTTATGGTAATAGAAGTGGAATATATCCTTTAATACTAAAAAATAAATTTTCAGATAAGAAAGACAAAGGATGGCCATTCTAAACTAGGGAATCCTTATTTTGAAATTAATATTCTGGGTTAATAAGAGATTCCTATTCTTTCCTGAATGAATCTGAGAAGTATGACAAATTATATAAAACAGAATCTCATGTGGAAAAGTGGGGGAAATCATGATTTAAAAACTACAGTATATTCAGTTTTTCTCATGAGACATTGACTAAATTGTATTTTAGGGAAAAGAGTTTTTAAATTTATTTTTTGAAATAATCATTTTATTGGCTTCTAAATGTCATGAGAAAAGATACAAAAAATAATATTACAGTAAACGTGGCTCCTGCTGTCATGGAGCTTATGTGTAATTGGGAGAATAGACGTTCTTCGCACGTCTCCACAATTAAAATAAATTTGATAAGCAGTCTGAGAAGTTGATAGGTGCTATAAAATTATAAATTGAGTTTTACATTCCTGCAAATGCCAAAGAATGTTTTGGGGAAAAAAGGTTTAGAAGCATATTAAGTTGATACCTGAAAAAAGTATAGGAGCACTCTATCTCTCTCTTTTTAACTATTCATTCTGCATTATATATATATATATATATATATATATATATATATATATATACATATAATCTGTAATATGCCCACTATAAACTCTTTGATAGTAATGAACATTGACTTCATCTTTGTATTGTTCATAGAGTATGGTATGAGTTTTATATTTGGTCTTCTATAATAGTATTTTATTCAATAAGTTAATTAGACTTTGCCAGCAATATTCTAAATAGGATCTAAATTCTGTGAAGGCAGATATAATATGCTTTTTGCTCTTATGTACCCCTTTGGACTACAAAAGCTATCCTACATTATACAAAGTTAGCAGAAACTCAGTATTTAGTCACTGAAATGGAGGTAGTAATCGTGCATAGGAGCACAGATTCCATAATCAGATTACCAGGGGGCTTGCATACTAATTATACCACTTTACTTATTCTTTAACCCATAGAAATCTAGAAAGTTAACCTCTCAATGTCTCAGCATTCTTGTGAGTAAAATGGGAATCACCAAACATTCAGCTAGGTAGGATTCAGGGTTTGGTAAGATCTAAACTGGTAGTCAAATTATTGATGTAGGATATTCCCACAGTCAAATTATTGATGTAGGATATATCTCACAGGATATTGATGTAGACAATCCCACAGATTATAGCTAATAAATTGCATTTTTCATGAGTAATTTTAGGGGGAAAAAACTAAAAACCCTATTTTCATCTTAGAGGAGACATTTAAATCAATACCAAAATTTGTACATATATGATTGTATGTATATTGTGATAAAGGGTAAAACTAATTTTATTATGTCTTCCAGCACATAATCTACTATTTCTATCTTTGCCCTTACTGATATTTGATAAATTACAAAATTGAAATTCTGACAACAAATATAAAAAATTCTCAATGGATGTCTTAAATAGCAAATGAAGCAATAGTTGAAAATTCAAGTAGCAATAAATCAGTGATTTGAAACGCATTATAGAAAACTTAAAAATGGAAATATAAAAAAGAAGGTAGGTGATGTGGTAATTCAAGACATCTGACAGAAATTCCAGGAGAAAACAAGGAGAATAGGAAATAGACAATATTCAAAGATATAATGTCAGAGAATGACCTAGATTGTAAGGAAGTCATGAAGTAGCAATGGAATAACATTAGCACTTAAATCTAAATCACAATCCCTGACTCACCAATCAGATGTGGCCTCCCGAGTCCATTCAAAGATTAGTGTTTCCTTACCTGGTTGTAGATAATGTGTAATTGTGGCATTCCCTGTCTCCTATTTGTGTGTTACCCATAGATACTGCATATTCCCTCTTATTTCATGTTTGACTGGGTTTTTTAGTTGTGTTGTTGTTATATTTTGCGTTTGTTTGTTTAGGATGTGTTAAGCAATTCAGAATAAAAGAAACCAGGGGTCCTTACAGAAACTGCTTACCATAGAGCTGGGGCAGGGAAAATATTATACAAGCCTGGGACATTCAGTAGTGTGCCATAAAGTAAGAAAGTGCTTTAAAAACACAAGGAGGAGTAGCATGGATATAAGAACCAACCGGGGGGCGCCTGGGTGGCCCAGTCGGTTGAGCGTCCGACTTCAGCCAGGTCGCGATCTCGCGGTCCGTGAGTTCGAGCCCCGCGTCGGGCTCTGGGCTGATGGCTCAGAGCCTGGAGCCTGTTTCCGATTCTGTGTCTCCCTCTCTCTCTGCCCCTCCCCCGTTCATGCTCTGTTTCTCTCTGTCCCAAAAATAAATAAACGTTGAAAAAAAAAAATATTTAAGAACCAACCGGAAAGAGCCCCCAACAATCAAAGCTAGAAGAATGTGAGCAACAAAACACAAACCCAAATTAATTGCTTATAAATCAATGAAAATAATATATGTGATAGAGAGGATTTGGCCTCTCTTGATCTTTGTTGCTTGGAATAGATTGTTACATAGGAGAAATAACTTTGAAAATATAATGAAAGTTATGAAACCTGAAATAAGGATATTATCCTCAACTCTCCAGATGGGCCCAATCGAGTCACATGAGCCCTTAAAAGCAGAGATAATTTCTCTCCAGCTAAGCTCTGTCGAAAGATGCACCAGAGGAGGTGGAATGGGGAGATGGAACAGAGGAGATGGACCAGAGGAGGAGAGATTCAAAGCGTGAGAAGGGCTGTACCACCATTGCTGGTTCAGAAATAGACTATGAGTCAAAGAATGCAAGCAGCTTCTAGAAGCTGAGAATGAGGCCCAACAGCATCCAGCAAGTAAACTTTAGCTCTACAACCACAGGTACCTGAATCCTGCTAACAATCTGAGTGGCTTGGAAGTGACTCTAGAAAGGAATTCAGCCCTGTATACACCTTGTTTTCTAGCTTGTGAGTCTCAGAGTAGAGGAACCAGCTGAGTTGTGCTGTGCCCAGACTTCTAACACATGGAAACTGTGATATAATAAATGAGTATTGTTTTAAGCTGCTAAATTTGTGCAATATTTTTTAGATATTAATAGAAAACTAATACAATAACCATAAACACATCTGATTTAAATAACTGGGTAAAAATCAAATCTTTCTTACAGAAAAACTTCAAATAATAAACAGGGAAGGAATGTGGGAAATAGAAAATCACCATTAGAATAGCACAATGATAGTTGCTGTAGGCAAGACCAATGATGAATGATAAATTTGTGAAGAAATATTTTAGAAGAAACATATTTGCATAGCTTCAAAGTATCTCTCCCAAAAGATATATTAGTTTCTGAGGTGTTTAACACAAGTCCATATATTACATAATAATCCCATCCTAGGATGTAGAGCTTAATTCCCACTCCCTTGAGTATGAGTACTTAAATAGAAATGGAAACAATATTTCCATTTCTGTACATCCACAATAATATATGATAACATACAATTTAATAAACAGAAAAATAGTTCCACTGAGGCTGGAAAGAATATCAGAGAAGGTCTCTGATAATAGAAACATACATAAAACTCATGAGATGCAGTCTTTTTTTTTTTTTTAACGTTTATTTACTTTTGAGAGAGAGACAGACAGACAGCACAGAGCCGGATGCAGGGTTGGACCCCATGAACTGGGAGATCATGACCTGAGCTGAGATGCAGTCTTAATAGTCATTTGGTAAAGTTTGGGCCAGCAATTACTCCTGGAATTGGAACAACTGAATCACTAAGTAAATTATTCAAAAATGGTATCAAAGGCATCTGAAATCATGTAGATCAACAGTTGTTGACATAAGCCTTGGACAAATTATTGCACAGCTTGAATCATGCTAAATTAATATCAAAGAGAGCCAGGCAGTGATACATGGACTTGAGATAGGCAACAAGAAAAACTGAGCATATATAAAGGCTAAGGTAAGGGTAGATAAAACACAAATGTGTTAAAACAGGCAAGTGTCTATGGCAGAGATTTGAAAAACAAACAAACAAGCAAGTGTGAACAAAGGTCACAAATCTAGAATAAATAATATCGGCAGCACACAAACAACGAAATTGAAAACATTCAAATAAATGAGTCACAAGTTCAAAAGCCTATTTCTCTTGACTCTGGTAGTTTTGCCTCCACCTAAGGACTTGGCTTAGAACTTGCAATGGTATTAATCTGTCAGGTGATGTTCCAAGATCTTCAACAGTGGACCTTGAACATAATGATGACTGGAAGAAATGAATATTGCATGATAAAGAATGAAATAAATCTGTTAATCCCAAGGAAGCAACGAAGAAGGGGATAGGACAACAATATAAAGAAATTAGTTTCAGTCATTAAAACTGGTTAGTTTGATCATCGTGTTAAAGGGAAATGAAAGGTAAATAGTCACTCTCATCCAGTCTTCTATAAAAGGTTGCAAAGGTCAAATGAAGTATGGAATATGGAAGACATGTCTATGGAAACTTCCTTTCTTTTCTTTTCTTTTCTTTTCTTTTCTTTTCTTTTCTTTCTTCTTTTCTTTTCTTTTCTTTTCTTAGTGGGAATTTATTTCTATGTTGGCTGAAAGAGGTCTCAAATACAAGATATTCTTATTATTAATAAGATGTCCCTATTAATAATTTATTGAACTGAGAGCTTACTGTATTATTCAGAAACTCAAATCCCAGTTCAGCGAAGGAGCAAATTCTCAAGAGCGTATTGGGAATTTTTGTTGGCAACTTACTAGATTCATGGCCACTTAACAACCTCTGTAACTCAGCTGGAGGCAGAGGCCACTTCCTAATTGCTAAGCAAGTATCTTAGAGGAGAGTTAAAATAAAAAGTATTTATTCAAGACCCTGATTCATACAGTATATGATAGTTAAACTTGTAGTCATGCTGGAGATAATCAGACCAAGAAAGTACTGAAGAGAAGGCTCAAGAAAGTCTTAAATATTAAAATTGCCTCCTCTACAGACTGATCTATAGTTACTGTCTGCTCAATGGGGAAACAGCTAAGTATTTTGATGTTGGAGTTGATTTTCCTTAATCCATTCATTTGTAAAGTTTAACAACTAAAAGTCTGAGACAAGGTCATAGTACAAAAGCAAAGGTGTATTTACCACATAAATAAGTATATTGACATTAAATTCTAGAGCAATCAAAATTTCTAGTTTAATATCATTCTGTAAGAAAATTATGGTAAATAATTTATTTTATTAATAAAGATTCGAATGGCCAACACTCTACCTTTTTATTAGGAATCATTCTATTGTATTAAATAGTTTCAAATGTACAGGTGTTTTATAGTTTTAAAAGTTATTTTTTAACTGAATAAGCAAACACTATTCAATTTATACTTATTTTAAAGTGATTTTTCATTATATTTGAGAAGGTTGAGCTATGTACTAGTATAAACACTGATCTAAGAAAGTCTTAGACTTTTTGCTTTTAAAAACTAAAGAATAATTATGAACTGGAATGCTTACATTTATCTTCCTTGTTACTCAAATTGACTTTCAGGTTAAAAGGTCATAATAAAAATAAATTATATTAAATTACAAAAAATAATCATTATGTTAGCTAACTGCTAGAATTTTTGGTTGAAAACATTTTTAACATTTAGAATTTACATCTTTTGGGTTCTATGCATGATTTGTTTGGTTAATTGATTTTTGTACATTCTTCCAGATTTATGTTTATTTATCTATTCATGTAATGCAAATGATAGACAGCTCATGAAAAGAACATTGAGATTTTGCCTAGTTGCCTTGAATAAAAATAAGTTCAGGATAGAAGATTAAGCCTTTGAGACATGAACTATATTTCTCCATCAAAAAGTTAATCCCTTACCACATTTTAGAGGTTAAAAAGTCAGCCTTAATAATGCACAAGTGAATTGGAAATTTATATTTTCATTGACTCAAAATTATACAGTATGACCAAAAGTCTCAACATAGAATGCTAGATTCATAACATATTCCTCAAGGTAAATAAGTAAAAGTAGAAATATTAAAAATACAGTGATTTATGAATAGCTAAGACAATTTTTCACATAATTTTTCCAGAAAATAGTGTAAATGTCAAATGTAGTAGCCATTATTTATAACAAAAATTAAATTTTTTAAAAAGTTACTTAAATAGAAATTTTTATTTCAAAATTTAAATGAAAGTAAATGGAAAACTTTAAAACTCCTGGATGTAAAGACAAATAAAAACATGTGTTACATTCTGCATAAAAAAAATTCCACCAAATTTAATAGCAAAAAATATCTTCAAAGGCAATATAATTAATCTCTCTCATGTTAACGATAGAAAATAGTAAATAAAAGGAAGTTTAAAATGCATGTTAGGGGCGCCTGGGTGGCGCAGTTGGTTAAGCGTCCGACTTCAGCCAGGTCACGATCTCGCGGTCCGTGAGTTCGAGCCCCGCGTCGGGCTCTGGGCTGATGGCTCAGAGCCTGGAGCCTGTTTCCGATTCTGTGTCTCCCTCTCTCTCTGCCCCTCCCCCGTTCATGCTCTGTCTCTCTCTGTCCCAAATATAAAATAAACGTTGAAAAAAAAAATTAAAAAAAAATGCATGTTATATTTCTTGGGAGTTATAATGTCATATAAAAATATCAGATGTTATTAGTTACAAAGATTACATTTCAACTCTGGTTAATATTGATGGTAATTAATATATAATATCAGATAACACACTATGACCTATGTCATGAATATACCATACACCTCCCTATTTACATACTTATATCTTAATAAGTATACTGCTGTGTTTATGATGGACCAATACATTATTATTTATATACAGTATAATATTTTATATATAATCCAGCAACATATGGATGGTATATTATTTAATTATAGGTTAAAATATAATAAAATAAATGTTGATTTCCTACATTTTGTTATATATTATAAATTTTACCATTATGTTACCTTAAAAATTCCAAAATTCAGTAAGATATAGATTATTTTAGCTCCAATACATTTGTGAAAATTAGAACTGAAATAGTCTTTTGGCCAGAAAGCACATAATTTGAGCAAGTAAATTATACTGTGAGACCTTAACTCAATCACCCTGCATCTTTGACTTTACTTGTTCTCTTTCTGTAAAGAGTTTGAATAAAATGATGCACATTATTTTGAGGGGAAAAAATACCAAGATATTATATTCAGCCATTTTTATATTGTAGACATATCAATTATGCAAAACACTTTGAACAGTATTTTTCATGTGCTACACACTCAATTGGATAGACACAATTGCTATTATTATTACAATCATCATCATCTTTTTTTTTTAATGTTTATTTATTTCCTTTGAGAGAAGTAGAGAGAGCACAAGCAGAGGAGGGGCAGAGAAGGAGAGGGAGAATCTAGAACAGACTCTACCCCAGAGCAGAGCTGGACATGACTTAAGCCAAAATCAAGAGTCAGATGCTTAGCAGACTGAGCCACCCAGGTGCCTCCATCATATTAGTATTATAGTGGTTACTGTTACCACGTTTCTGGATCTTATTCTACTCCTAGCCTAATGCACTATCATCTATCTATCTATCTATCTATCTATCTATCTATCTATCTATCTATCTATCATCTATCTATCTATCATCTATCTAAAAACATATTTGTAGTTAGTCATGCAATATATTTTATATAACATAAACTATTTTAGAGGTTTATAAACTATGGTAGGAGCAAACCTTTAGAAGTTAAGATATTTGAGTAAATGTCCACAGATCACTCTGCAGCTTCCAATACCTCTGTCCAGGTTAAGTTTGCCTGACTGTAGTCTAGCACAATAAAAATACAAGTTATCATGTTCCTTTGGGGGACTTAACCAACTAAAAGAAATAATGAGGCTTATCATTCTAAAACTTAATGTCTAGGTGTGCCTGGGTGGCTCAGTAAGTTAAGCATCTGACCTCAGCTCAGGTCATGATCTTGCGGTTTGTGAGTTCGAGCCCTGCATCTGGCTATGCACTGTCACTGCAGAACATGCTTGGGATTCTCTCTCTCCCTCTTTCTCTGTCCCTCCCCTGCTCGTGCTCTTTCCCACATAAATAAATAAATAAATTTATTTCCCAAATAAATAAATAAATTTTAAAAAACTTTTTTAAATAAACAAATAAAATAAAGCCTAATGCCTTAATGAAAAAAAAGTTTTATCTCTACTAGTTTCTGACCTGCCATAAATTTTCCAGTGTTATGCATAATGCTCTCTATATTTATTTGTATTATTAACTACTTAGGAACATTTAATTAAATTTTTTGTAAGTTTTATACACATTCTGATTTTATGATATATCAATTATGCAAACATACACAAGTATGCTGACATTTTCATATGTCACCTTTTCATTCATTGTTAATAAATCTGAAAAATTGAGTTGTCAGGATTTGTTAAGAAAAATCTAGAAATAATAATATTGAGAAGTGAAAGAAAATTTTGGAAAAGAAGATGTTTGGTTTGAAAACACTCTTTTATTTTTTTTAAATCTCTATTGATAATACTTAAGTCCATTGCTATTTCTAACAGGATTATTATCACAGCATTTTAATTGATTGATTTCTTTGCTTCAGTTGTAGAATATATTTGTCGAAACTGCATACTAATTTTCAGAGAACATTGTACAAAACAGATCTAGCAGAAATAATCACAAATATGTACAAAGAATTTACATAAAGAAGTATTTTTTTTTAATTTTTTTTTTCAACGTTTATTTATTTTTGGGACAGAGAGAGACAGAGTATGAACGGGGGAGGGGCAGAGAAAGAGGGAGACACAGAATCGGAAACAGGCTCCAGGCTCTGAGCCATCAGCCCACAGCCTGACGCGGGGCTCGAACTCCCGGACCGCAAGACGGTGACCTGGCTGAAGTTGGACGTTTAACCGACTGCACCACCCAGGCGCCCCTACATAAAGAAGTATTAATTGGGTATTAAAGTACATTAAAGGAGGCTTAATAAACGGAGAGGACAACATTATGGAAAAGCAGGCAATGGTACTAAGATGCCAATTCTGTTGTAGTTAGCTCATTACTCTGAAAAATAAAGATATGGTTGTGGACATGTCTATTAGATATTGTTTTTTACAAGGCTGTGTCAATGAAGATATGTTATTAGTAAAGGAGTGGAGATACAGAGGAGTGAAAAAAAATAGGTAGCTCACATACAGATCTTTTTTAGGAGAGTACTAAAATTACAGAAAAATAGGAAAAATGATTATTCAATAAATGAGAGAAGAAAAACGAATTATCTACATGGTAAAATGTTAACCCTTCCCACACACTATAAACAAAACAAACTGAATAATATTTAAATGTGACAGCGAAACCCAAAACATATTATGAGAAAATGTTACATAATATTAAGTAGAGGTGGATGGAGAGAAGAATTTCTTAAGCAAACAAACAAAAAAATAAATTTAAAGAAAAAACTGACATGATCATTGTTTTTACTTGCCATGGTATATTTTTCCAATTTATCTTACCTATTTAAATATATACTAAATAAATGAATATTAAAATGATAAAACAGAACAAAAAATCAATAGAAGTGGAGTACATTTTCATTTTATTTTATTTTTTAATAAAGTTTACTAACTTTTTAGAGAGAGAATGAGAGAGCTCAAGTGGGGAAGAAGCAGAGAGAGAGAGAGAGAGAGAGAGAGAGAGAGAATCC
This sequence comes from Leopardus geoffroyi, assembly GCF_018350155.1. Classification (NCBI taxonomy): domain Eukaryota; kingdom Metazoa; phylum Chordata; class Mammalia; order Carnivora; family Felidae; genus Leopardus; species Leopardus geoffroyi. Next base: position 23,294,959 of record NC_059338.1, on the reverse strand, counting down.
TAAGCAGGCTTTGCACTGTCAGTGCAGAGGCCAATTCAGGGCTTGAACTCAGGAAACATGAGATCATGACCTGAGCTGAAATCAGACACTTAACTGAGCCTCCCAGGGGCCCTAAGCAGAGTACATTTTTAAAAATCATAAAGCAATATGCTGATACATTTAAATACATGTATAATTCTCCCTTTTTGAGTTTATGGAACGTATGAATATGATGGAATTGTTATTTCCCTCACTTATAGTATATGACATGGTGATGGGGAAGTCTCTTTCATGATTGGATACATTTACTTATATAGTATGTGACAAAGGCGATGAGGAAGTCTTTTCATGATTAGGTACTTTTCATAACATTGACTTATAGCAGGGATTCTCCCGCTGTCTTTGAAGTTAGCTGGGACCTTGTAAAAAGGCCATGAGTCCTTGGCTAGGACCTTAGTGGAGCCACTAGGAACTGAGAACAACTCCCAGCCAGTAGCCAGTAAAAATAATGGGACCTCAGAACTACGACCACAAAGTATTAATTTTGTTAACAACCTGAATAACCTTGGAAGAGTATACTTATCTCCAGATGAGAGTACAGTTTTGCCAACAATTTGATTTCAGTACATGAGGCCCCAAGCAGAGAATCCATCTAGGCCATGTCCAGATTTCTGTCCTGCAAAAACTGGGTATAATAAATGGCTGTTGTTTTGTGTCATTAATTAAGAAAAACCTAAAATGTAGGAGTAGCATTTAGTTTTAAAAAATCAGAAAAGACTTTTTTCTGCATCCATTTTACCTATGCTATGCGTCCAACATAGAACTTGCAAGCCACCATTGTGATTGTTTATCTGCCTGCCATATTACATACAAAAAGTGTTTCACTCACCTCAGTATTTTTATTTATTTTTTTTAATGTTTATTTTTGAGAAAGAGAGAGAGAGAGAGAGAGAGAAAGAGAGAATGTGAGAAGGGGAGGAGCAGAGAGAGAAGGAGACCCAGAATCCAAAGCAGGCTCCAGGCTCTGGGCTGTCAGCACAGACCCCAACGCAGGGACCAAACTCACGAACTATGAGATCATAACCTGAGCCAAAGTTGGATGCCCAACCAGCTGAGCCATCCAGGCGCCCCTCAGTATCTTTAATAGTTAGCACATTTCATGACACTGGTGTATGCTTAACATATTTTTACATCATAGTATATGTTTGTGAAAATGCTGAATAATGAATAAATATAAATCAAGAAGCATGAGTTACGAATATGCATTTAAGAGGACTCAGAAGGGAGTAAATGAACATACTGAATAAAGAATATATATACATTAAAGAATACATGTGTGAATATATGGGTATATATTCACATATACATATGTGTATAATTTACAATGGTTATATAAATATATTTAAAGGCATTTCTTCACTGTCGGTTTTGAAGTAGAGACCATTTTTAGGGCTTTTTTCTTTGGGGGTTATGACCAGGGAAAAGACTTAATTTTCAGCAGAACTATAAATAAGAATATTTATTTAAGCCAACTAAGTAACCATTCTAAAGTATCCTTATTTGTGAAAAGGTAAAGCAGATGTTCTTCGCTCACTAACCTGATCAAAGTAAAGTAGAATCTATTGAATTAGAAGAATCAGATTTCCTGCGGCAAAGCATTCTAAAAGTTCATCGGCTAATTGAAAATTCATTTTCTTTTTAATTTTTTAAAATGTTTATGTATTTTTGAGAGAGAGAGAGAGACAGAGCATGAGCAGAGGGAAGGGACAGAGACAGAGAGGGAGACACAAGAATCCTAAACAGGCTCCAGGTTCTGAGCTGTCAGCACAGAACCCTACATGGGACTCGGACTTGGGAACTGTGAGACCATGACCTAAGCCACCCAGGCACCCCATAACTGAAAATTCTTATCTGAATCATTATCCCAGAAACTACAGTCCCATGCACAGATAAATCTAGGCTGGTTGTTCACAGCCCTCAGAAGTAACACCACACATATAACTGAATCATTGGTTGTATGTAAATTTAGAAAGCACAAATCTACAGACTATGGATTGAGGATGAGTAAAGATTAACAACCATACTGAGGAAATTAATTTAACTGCTAAATAATGACTGATTCATTTGCTGTTCCTACCAGTGGTCTGCAATCATCTTTAAAGAAAGATTAAAAAGTGTAGAATGATGAAGTAGAAAAGAATATTTCTTGAACTATATTAATTAAAAGATATTTATTATAAAAATACCATTTTTATGAGACTATAAGCTATGTATGTAGCACAGTTACATTGACACATACAATGACAGTTTTGATTTCATTGCTTCCCTTTGAATTCCTTACTTTTTGTTAGGTTTACAAAAACTATGAGTTACTTGCACAAATGAATGACTAAGATATAGCATGAAAATAAATGAATTTGATCACCTCTGAATCTGAGTGTGTTTATCAAAATAATGTACTAAGAATAATTTTAAATGCCAGAAGTTGGCTTAAATACTGTGAATTTAAGATTGTTTCTTAAATTTTGCTGATGGTGGTACTGCGGACTGAATACTGTTGTCATAACGAAAAAAACCCTCAATTTATTTTTTTTATGTTTATTTATTTATTTATTTAGAGAGAGTCGGGGAGAACCAGAGAGAGAGAGGGATTGAGAGAGAAAGAATACCAAGCAGGTTCCGTGCTGTCAGCGCAAAGCCCAAGGCAGGGCTTGATCCCAAGAACTGTGACATCATGACCTGAGCTGAAATTAAGAGTCGGAGGCTCAACCAACTGAGCCACCCAAGCACCCCAACAAACCCTGAATTTAAATCTCACTGCTTGTCAAATATAATATGAACAGCTCAGTTCTTTATTTCAAGCCTTCATGTTCCACATCTGTAAAACAATTCTTTTTTTCATAGAAAAAAAGGAAAAAAATCATATAATTATTTTAAAATACTTAACATTCTACATTCTAGGTAGAAAATATTTACTTCCTTCCAAAGCACTCTTTGCAATTTTTTTAATATGCATTTTTTTTTTTTTTTGAGATAGACTGTGTGTGCTTGTGCATGTGAGCAGTAGAGGGACAAAGGGAGGAGAGACAATCTCAAGCAGGCTCCATGCTCAGCACTGTGTGTGGGGGGGGGGGCGTGGGTGTGGGGAGCAGTGCAACTGTGAGATCAAGACCTGAGCAGAAATCAAAGTTGGATGCTTAACTGACTAAGCCACCCAGGTACCCCTGTAATGTGCCTTCTAAAATATGTTTCTTTAAATCAATCAAAAAATGTTAGGCTAGCTATAGTTTAAACTACCACCTTACTTAGTTACAAAAATGTTGAGACTTATCACTAGATTTCAAGACAGGAGCTTATAGTGGGTATTGAATACAGGTGGCAGAGACTCTGTCCCCAGGAGCAGTATCCACCTGGTACCCACTACATGCCAAGTTATCATGTCGCCCATTAAAATGCCCTCTTCCCCGGATTCCCATATACATCTGCCTGGAATGATTTTCACTTGAGAATGCTTTCTGTTTCTTGTTACTACCATGAATGATACAATAATCTTCTAAGCCATACATTTTTTTTCCCACTCAGAATTGTGTGCTTATTTCTGTACATAACTATGGTTTCTTTCTTTTCCTGTTTATAATATTCCATTTTATGGAATTATTATACATTCACTGGATAAAGGGTATTTTTTATTGTTTCTGACTTTTGCTCTTATAAACAATACTGCTATGTATTTTCTCATTGAAGTTTTCGAGTATACATACAGGGGTTTCTCTTGGATTTGAAAATTGCAGTTGATTATTTGGTCATGGATTATATTCAGATTATGAAAGTAAATTATCCCAACCTTTTATTGAGTGGAAGGTTTCTTCAATAAGCAATTGATGTCTGAATTAAAACATAGTTTCACATGTAGATGATCATAATTGCATATGATTAAGTTGGAAACAATTTAAATATTTGAACTAGTGATAGGGTTTTAGAAGTACAAAGGATAACTCCAATAATTCCATATAGATATTAAGCATGTAGCAGGCATTCTTACAACCGTATGATGAAAAATAAGCATATTTTTTAACTGAAATATAGGTGACACACAATGTAACATTAGTTTCAGGTATACAATATAGTGATTCAACAAGTTTATACATTATGCTATGCTTGCCACAACTGTAGCTACCATACAGCGACTATTACAATACCATTCATATATGTTAAAATCTATAGTGAATGGTACATTCAGGGAATGCTTACCAAAGTAACTTAAGTCAGGGAGCATGAAAAATATATTCAGGCTTCTGCATTGTTTGTGTATGCTTTTAATTTTTCTGAATTTTTGTAATTTCCAAATATTCAACGTTTGGGATGCATAATTTTATAATGAAAAACTTCCTCTCTCTGGACCTGCAGGATAAGTAGGTAGCTATAGAATATAAAATCAGGCTCCTTTCAGCCCAAATCCATTGTGAATTTTACGACTTAAGGCTCAGTTCTTAACTCTGTTTCTGACCTTCTTCATATAATCTTGTCTCTATCTTTCTACTTGTTGCTCCAACTAATCAAAAAAATTTTGAAAGATCCTAAGCCTTCACAGAATTACAATCCACTTGTAGGAACAGAGGCATATGAGAAGACAATGAGCTACAACATACATAATATGATCAGGAAGCTTAATTTTGTTGTGGATTTCACTCCCATTATTTATAGGTGTAGGAAATTGGTACACGTCAGTTTCCCTCAGGTATAATGTTACCCTTAATTTCTTCTTCTGATTCACATGAATCATATCACAATAAACACTAGGAGTTAGAAGGACATATATTTGAGGAATGTAACTTACCTCAGACTTCATCTGGATTTTGTCATTATCCATATGGACCAAATTTTTCCTATAAAATGCCAATGCCTTTATATGTTCAGATACAGTTCAAGTCACATATGGATATCCTTTCTCTTTGTGTGACAGTATGGTTATAGATTAGTTTTATTTCTCCAATTCTAGGGATTTGGGCTATACTTAACCAAACAATATTTTTCAAAAGTATCATGACCTATCTTTACTGAGGAGAGTTTTCAAGACACAAAACATTATGTCTCATGGCTGACAATGAATGCAAGATATATATGTAACAAAGTATAGATTTATTAAAAAATAGCAATAGGCAAGATTCCAAGTTCCAAGTGCAATCAGTATTATGAATGAGAATTTTGATCCGAATTATTTAAGAATCACATTTTAAGAGAATTCCTGTTCGCTGTATTTATTTCAAAATCTCACTATTTGCATAAACATAAATGCCACTGGACAAAAACAGATATTATGGAAATTGGTGCAATTCAAAATGTTTGTTTCATTTTGACACAACATATGATATAGTTTTATACTAAAAGTGATATATAGTAAAAAAGTCATTGTGGTAATTAAAGAGTTTAGTTTTCTAATCTATGTACTTGTAAAACTTTTAGCATGGGTCCCTTTCTTCCATTTTCAACAATCACATTGCCAATAGCAATAAAAATTAATTGTATCAATAATAAACTGTCCTTTGGTATAGTTAGAAAAACTTTGTGTTATATGCATTACTGACAATCATAAACAGAATGAGATGTAATATTTTTAGGACAGTATTAAACTTTCAGGGGATTCATGACAAAATATCAAGCACTGATATTTATGAAGAGTAAGATGATGGTTAGCATTTTTAGCAATAATTAAGACATGTATATATATATATATTTAGATATAATTCTATTGCACACTTCTTAGAGTATGGTTTGGTATAAACATAACTTTTATATGCACTGGGAAACCAAAAAATTCATTTGACTTGCTTTCTCGCAATATCCACTTTTTTGCTATAGTCTTACTGAATCTGCAATGTCTCTGAGGTATGCCTGTATTGCAACCATAAACTTTTAAGTCATGATTAAAATAGGTAATACAATGCTAGATGCATGATTATATAACACTAGGATATGATATTAACATAAAATAGTATAACTTTGGAATTTTTATAATTCATGCTAGTATATATAGCTAGCCCAATAGAAAGTAAAAATACTGTCCTATCAAATAAGAATATCATCAACAATGCTGGAACTAGGAATTGAACATTCCCTCACTCTTAGGAATTGATTGGAGATTTGAAGATCTGAAGCAATAAACTGATATTTAAGGGAAGGGAAAATAAAATAAGATAAAAATGGAGAGAGAGGCAAACCATAATGGACTTTTATTTTTAAATGTTTATTAATTTTGAGAGAGAGAGAGAGGAGGAGAGGTAGAGAGAGAGCAAGAAAGAGAATCCCAAGGAAGCTCAGACATGGGGCTCGAGCTCATGAACCCTGAGATCATGATCTGAGCTGAAATCAAGAACCTGATGCTTAACTGACTAAGCCACCCAGTGACCCACCATAAGAGACTCTTAAATATGGAGAACAAACTGAGGGTTGCTCGAGGGGAGGTTGGTGGGGAGATGGGCTAAATAGGTGATGGACATTAAGGAGGGCACTTGTTGGGAGAAGCACTGGGTGTTATATTTAAGTGATGAATTACTAAATTCTTTCCACTCCTGAAATCAATACTACACTATATGTTAACTAACTTGAATTTAAATTTAAAAAAATTTTTTAAAAAGATTTGAAGATTTAAAGCAACTCACCAAGTAGAATCATAGTGATTTCTTTTATGGTGTTAAATATGACATTTTAACATTTGACCTAGTAATTTGAATAATTACTCATTCTTAAATGTGTGCATTATATAATACTAGAAATGAAAATTATGAAGCAAAAAATAAAAAAAAATTGGCAAAATATAATCAGAAAAATTACAATAATATTCTTGGTTTGTGTGCCAGTGTGTGAATATCAAATATTTAAAAAAAACTCAAGGATAATATTCATACTATTTTATAGCTTACATTTTCCTGCTAACAATAAAATGCAAATTTGTTTCACTATGTTAATGGTTGTCTTTACAAAATGAAATAATTAAAAATTTTAACAACAAAGTTATAATTGCAAATGACATCTCTTCAAGTAGATAAAGTTTTCTCTCAAGTCTTTCTTTAGAAAGAATCTTTTAAAATATCTACAAAAAATAACATTGTGTTGTGACAATCATGGAAAGTTTATATTAGAATAATGTAACAGCAAATTGACACAGGAAAGTCTTTAAAATTTATATACATAGACTTATTTACAAAGGGCAAAGCACTCTGTCATTTTAAATATAAAAAATGTTCTAAATATTTATTTATCAAGGCTGAATGCTTAAATAACTCATAATTCATTATGAAGTATACAGATGTATGAATGTGTTCTTAACCCAGTTGCTTGACACTTAAATGTCCATTTGATTTCCGCCTTCACTTTATTTCTTATGAAATTATTATATTCTACTTAGATTGTATCTCTAGGCAGAAATACAGCATCCGGAGAAGAAGGTAATTTCAATGTGCCAAACAACTCCATCTTTAACATATAGTACTATACTCTACTGTGCTGTGTTTTCTTCTCTTTTTAATGTTTATTTATTTATTTTGAGAGAGAGTGAGTGAGTGAGTGAGCAGGGGAGGGACAGAGAGGGAGGGAGAGAGAGAATCCCAAGCATGCTCTGCTTTGTCAGCACAGAGCCTGACACGGGGCTCAAACTCGTGAACCATGAGTCAACACCAAGAGCCCCATGCTCAACTGCCTGGGCCACCCAGGTGTCCCGTAATCTACATAGTGTGTTATAAATCCTCTAGCCCTTCCTTCATCATGCCTATCACATATGTGCACTGTTAAGGGTAAAGGAAATCCTGCAATTATGTCAGTACCAAAAGGTAAAGAAAGAAGTGACGCTGGCCGTGCTTATGTCCTTCCACTCACCATCCATAAACACTAAGGCTTTCTGAGGAAAACTGCTATGAATCCCTTTAACATTGTTAAGTACAAAGTAACATGTGTCAAGAAAAATTTGTAATTATAGGCCATAGTGGGGGTATTTTTCTTTATTAGTGAACTTTAATTTTTTTACTCCTGACTGATCCACTATATGATAATGTTTAGTAAATATAATCTCATAAATTGCAAGTACATATGGACACAAACAAGACACACACAGAGTCTGTGGTCATACACACACACAAAAAAGCCAGCTACTTTAAAGTATTATCATATAAAAATTCCATTTGTCATTGAGGATACGAACAGCATTTGATAAGAAAAATCACATGCCATCATCCTTAATGTTCCTACCTTCTGTGAGTGGCAAAGTGTTATCTTGCTTTAAGGCAAGACTAAAGCACAATAGTTTCCTGCTGTATATTTCTGGAAATACAACTTTCCAAGAAGCAAACACTTTCAAAGCTATCAAGGAACTTCAGCTTTTCAAGCTTTATTTTTCTCAGAGTTTTAGTCATGGGTGATAATCTACAGACAGCACGAAGTTTTAAAAGAAAATTTTAGTTTTAAATTGAAGATAAGGAGAATCAAAGAATACTAGAACCTGGGTGACCTTATAAACCCATGCCTTCCTCTGCTACAATCTTACTGAAATGGAAATTGAATCCCACATAGTCTAAACATCTTGCTTCAGGTAAAATATGCAGTCATTGGCCGGGTCAGGTAATGTCACCAGGACTCTGGAGATCCCTTGCAATATTTCTTAAATAAAACTTCAGTTTTCAGAAAGAAATAATATATAGGCATATACACATATATAATGTGCATTTTTAATTTATTTATAGGAATGAATCAAGATCATTGCTTTATTGAGGACTTTCTTCTCTTGTGCTCTTGCTATGACTCATGGAGATAACGAGAGACATACTTAATTTCTGCAATGGTATGTGTTCATATCAAAACTTAATGGTTTATTTTAAGAAAAGGAAAAAATATTCTATAGGCAGAATATTCTTTTCCTTAGGATCAATATCAAGCCACCAATACTTAGGTCCAATGTTGAACACAAAAGCAGGTAATTATCCAGCCTTGGGTTGCATTCCTAAAGTTGCCTGTTAAATGGCTTGCAAGTTGCTTAAGGTCTGCTCATTCAGGGATAAGGAGGATTTCTAAATATTTTAAACAATTCACCTACGCTACTCATCTCAGCAAAGAGATCTCAGTTTTATAACACATATCATTATTTAGCAGACTACTAATTTTGTAACTGGATATCCATTTATTATGCTAAGCATATTAGCAAATCTTTTAATATCAATCAAATGAAAACACAACTAAAGCACATGAAGTAGCCATATCTGAAGTATGAACTGCTGTTTAGAATGTCAGGAGACACTCCAGGATTATAGAGTGATCTAGGACATACTTGGTGGCAGGTACTAAATCCACCACAAGGATGTATTTTTGTAATTGAATATTTGATCACTAGTGATTCATTCAGAACAAAGCACAAATGGAAACCTGTTTTTCTTCCTTTTACTTGAACTGCATGAGGAAAAACAGTCATGGGACATGAACATTCAATATTAGTAAGCATATTTCAAACACAGGATTGGTTGCTGTAGGAAGAAGTATATATTCTAGGTATGCTAAATTTGGAAAACAGATTCTTCCATTTCATACTTCAGAATATGGAAAGTATAAAAATGGTCAGTTAAAATTAAGGGTATATGAGTTAAGCAGAACTGGAGTTGAAATGTTAAATTTAAGGCCTTTCAGGTAAAGAGAAGTCTTGTAAGGGAGCCACAGATAGTTCCTTCTTGGAAAGTGTATTTTTCACTGTATTTCTATCAGAGGTCAAGCAGAACTCATAGTAAAATGAAAAGGGAAACTGACATCTTGGAGAATAACACATGAAGTACAGGGTTTCTTTTTATGTAAGTGGTCCAGTTTATCTATTTAATAAAGCAATCAAGAATTTGGATTCTAAATGTTGGATATGTCCTGATTCATGTAGTTTAGATATATGCAGAGAAGGCATATGCAATGGAGTATTTTCCTCTAACCCTGAATACTTCATTTAACCTCCATTAAATAAGTCCAGGATGTCCTTGAGTTATCTGCTTCCTATGTTCAATAGGAATAACTGAGCTAACATAACTTTCTAAGGAATCAGTGGAGTCACGATCGTACAGTTGGAATAGTGAGAGATACAGGGAGCAATGAGCTATGAATTTATATTTAATGGTTACCGTGGACCCTATCTCTAAATTGTTAATCCCGAGACAGAAATCAGACACAATTGAAATCAATACCATTAATTTGCTGCACAGAGTTAGGATGTTCCCATCAACATAATTTTGCCCAAGTCTCTGTTAATCCTACAGATACACTGAGAGGCTTGCATAAAATCTCCTTAGCCCCAGTGTGCCACCCCAACAAAGGAGTAAACTGACTTCTTTTTCATAATGAAAACAACCCTTCAATAAAGCATAGGTTCAGAAATGAGCACTTCTGAGCTTTTTTTTCACCCTGTTTCTTTCTGTACCTTACAAGTATTCAGATTATATACTTATATAATTATTCTATATTTTTCATTGGGATCTTGAGTATGATATTTCCTTTTTCATAATAGGCATGCAAAATTACTTCTGAGTTAGGTATGAAATATTGGGAATTTCTTTTGAAAATAAAATAGGGGCACCCAGGTGGTTCAGTCAGCTAAGCTTCTCATTCTTGATTTCAGCTCAGGTCATGATCTCATGGGTTCATGAGATAGAGCCCCATGTGGGTCTCTGTGATATCAGCACAGAGCCTGCTTGGGATTCTCTCTCTCCCTCTCTCCCTCACTCTCCCCCACTTGCTCACACATGGCCTCTCTCTCCCTCTCTCAAAATAAATAAGCATTAAAAACATAAAATTAAAGTACTTTTTCTGATTTATTCTAGCTTAATTAAAGTCGTATGCATTTGCTTAAATAATGCAGAAAAATATTTTTTATATTATTTCACTATGAATGTATATAATCCTTAAATGCCCCTATGACATTTCTAGAAACAGCACTGCTTGTTTCAAAGCAGTTTCTTATAATTAATAAATTATTCATTAAGTCCCATATTATCAACAGATTCCCAACTTTATTTCTTATGAAAGTATTCTCCCCAAAAGTGTCTCAAATATTTCCTTTTTGTTAAAGTTTTTTATTTATTTTGAGAGAGAGATAGAGAGAGAGCATGCTGAGTGCAAGCAGAGGAGAGACAGAGAAAGCGAGAGAGGGAGAATCCCAAACAGGCTCTGCAAGGTCAACACAGAGCCTACACACAGAGCCCAATGCGGAGCTTGATTTCATGAACTGTGAGATCATGACATGTGTCAAAACCAAGAGTCTGACCTTAACTGACTGAGGAATCCAGGGCATCCCTCAAATATTTCTTTTGATTAAATACTCAAGCTTCACAAATCTCAGGAGAAAAGTTCAAAGTAATTAAATAAAAATTGAGTGATTTCTGGGATTGTCTTATTTAAAATATAAGTTCTTAGAAGACAAACATAATAGTCCCTATAAATATTAATATGCAGTCAGCAGTTTTAATATTTGTAAAACTAAGTTCATAGCTACTCTGCATAATAGATAAGAAAAGCATTTAAAGACACATACTATTTCCTTATCCATTCATGATTTTAGAAATCTATTAGTTATTCATGGTTTCAAACATATTAGTTAATTTAATTCAGATTGAGTCTGTATAAGGTTTCAGATTATAGAAACCTAAAGATTGGAATTTACTTGTAGGCATTAGGAGAAACCTAAACAGAGATATTTTATTTAAATGTAGTAGGAAAGAGAAATGTTCAGGGCCCCCCAAATGTTCTATTATCCTTACTTCATGACTTCTAATTTAAGGCTTTGATTCTGATTAAAATGAAAATATTGAGATGCAAGTACTTTTAACCAGAGTATTAAACTTAAATTCCTAGCTGGTCTAAGCAGATACGACACAATATGTGGGTTAGGGTGAGTATAAGAAACAGAAAACATATGGATCATTTTTAGAATTAAAAAAATAAAAATAAAACAAAAACAAAACATCAAATTTATTTCCAGGGTTGGAAAATATATTTGTTGAATTTTGAAATTCATTCCTAAGATTATGAATATCACTGATGTATAGCAAACTCTTGAAAAAACAGAACAGTGCCATTTTTGTTTTCTTGGTAGATTTGTGAGAAGGTTCTGAAATCCTTGAAAGATGATTGTTTTGTTGGAATAAGGACTAGAAGAGTGAGGACACAATGGGGCAAACACATTTTGAGCATTAGTTTCACATAAAAAGCTTTACATGAGGCTAGTGTAAAGTAAATGGGAGAGTTCAGACTACCTATGATTACTCTGACCCAAACTTTTTAATTAGAGTAATAACATAAAGCAAAACATGAAAGATTGTTCATGACACAGGATTCACTCATCTTTTTCAGAAGCAGCATCCCTGATAGAATTATGGAAAGTACTGCCAAAGACTCAGCTAAGATATCATCTTTGGAATATCACTAGACGGGGCTGGAGTATCTAGAATACAGACTATGTATGGTGTTATGTGCCATACTATCTAGGAAAGAGTATCAAGGGAGAAGAACCCATCATCCACAAACTCACATGTCTATTTGCAATTTTGTCCCACAATATTAGGTTGTGCTGGATTAAAAGTCCTGTTTCCTAGAAGTGAACATTCCTGAAAAGAGACACCTTAAGAGTTGCACTGCCTGGGAGTTGCAACTACTAGGCTACCATTTAACTACTTGGAACTCCAGCAATCATAGGTAAAAGGAGTCACATTATTGGCTGGGGTATTTACCCTGAATTGCAATATGGGTCTAGGGTTTTAATCACAAAACAGGGCAAGGGTAATACGTCTGAAATGCAGTAGATTGCTTGGGGCCATTACTTAGTGTCATTCTTAATAATAACTGTCAATGGCCATTCACAGTATACACAATCCAACTAAGGCAAGACCATTCAGAGTTGAAGTTGTGGGTCACACCACCATCAAGACTCAAACCAGCCAAATTACTGCTTAAAGACAAGAGGATACTATGATAGGTGGAGAGTGTGATGCTAAGTGAAATAAGCCATACAGAGAAAGACAGATACCATATGTTTTCACTCTTATGTGGATCCTGAGAAACTTAACAGAAACCTATGGGGGAGGGGAAGGAAAAAAAAAAGAGGTTAGAGTGGGAGAAAGCCAAAGCATAAGAGACTGTTAAAAACTGAGAACAAACTGAGGGTTGATGGGTGGTGGGAGGGAGGGGAGTGTAGGTGATGGGCATTGAATAGGGCATCTTTTGGGATGAACACCGGGTGTTGTGTGGAAACCATTTGACAATAAATTTCATATATTAAAAAAAAAAGCCTCAGAACAATGCTGCTTCACTAATTAACAGCTCAGGAACCTATCACTTTGTATTTGCTTCCCAGATTCCTCTGCTTTACTTCCTTTTCCCCTTTCTCCTGACCTGGGATCATATCACCCAATAAATAAAAAATGAACACTAAGTTCTGTTTCAGGTCTGTTTTCTAGGGAACCCGAAGACACTCCCTAAGAACAAAGCAGTATTAATAGATTGTAGGCAGTTCCATGACTAAGTACAGAAAATGAGATCCTATTTAGTATAAATCCAATAGGTGGCAGCCTGGGAAACAAAGACTTATCTAAATACACCAATTGAGTATCCGGTTAAATATAAGATAGTATAGTCTTTATTCATTAACAGTCTTCACATCATCAATTTCCCTTTTTTAAAGCAGTTTTACATTAATTCAAATATATCTGAAGCCCAGATATTTTTTAAATGTTCAATTTCAAGCATAGAAATTCCACAGAATAAAAAGTACTCTTCTATGTAGAGAGAAAATCAAAGGGTAATTAATATAGAATAGACAATGGAATCCCCTTCACAAAAGAAGTCACTTGGGATCATAAATGCCCTTTTAACTGTTGTTCATTTTACAATAGACTTCATTATGCAACCTCCAAAGATTTTTCTAAGGTCAAAAGAAGTGCCTGTGTGTGTGTGTGTGTGTGAGTGTGTGTGTCTGCTTTTTTTCCCTCAGCTTTCTAAAAGCCCATTTAAACTCTTTGTCCCCCAGATCTCTAGAGATTATATTCTGATTTAAGGGCTGACAAGAACTTTCAAATCAAATCACCGTATTGTAATACTCTGTGAGCATCCATTTGTGCCGATGAAATGTACAAAGTTTCAGGAGATTCTTACATATTTAGTGTTAATACTCTCTCATGAATTGGGAAGAGGAGACAGGAAGTAGGTGAGGATAAATGGACAGAAGGTTCATTAAATAATCTTACAAGATTCATTGAAAGATTGTTTCTTTTAATATAATCCAAACTCATGTATAGATAAATTCACCTATATATTATATTTTTGTATATATTGTTTACATTATATATTGTATATATTATGTTTTTGAGATTAGGGTATATAAACACATAATATAGATAGTGCATTAAATAACTTGAAGTGGTAACAAATGACTGGATATTGATAAGGGTTTGAATGCTAATTTAAATATTTATCAAAATTTTAAGAGTGCACAAAAATGTTGAAAGTAATGTAATTGGTAAGAGTAGTACTAATAAATTATTTAAATTTAATACACTGGTTTTAGTGCAAAAATTTCAAAATAGTTTTAACTGACTTTACATTTTGGTAGTATAAATATTTATAAGCTAATTATTGTACTTAAAACCAATATACCTTATTTTCCAGAAATATTAAATCTATACATACTTACTTTTCTTTAATTTGGATAGTCCCAGAGGCAATGTAAGTTTGTTAGGAGAGACTTTACCAGAATTCTCACCCTCATTTAATATTTTAACAAATATTTACTGAACATTAAATATGCGCAGGGACAGTTAACTTGCTAAACATATTTTCAGCACCTGTTATGTGACAGGCACTCCCCTCTCGTCCCCAAGCCTCCCCTCCTCTCTTTCTTCTTCCCCTCTTCCTCCTCCCCTTTCTTTATTCCTCTTCTATTTCCAAGCCATTCTACTGAAAAAAAACAACACTTTTATTTCAATGTTATATATATATATATATATATATATAGTCCTAAAAATCATACCATGTATTTGCCATTTAATCAAATTATCAAATTAAAATAACAATTTAAAGTTTAAGGGATTAGCAGTGCTATAAGAATGCATATTTTTATTAATTTTATTAAAAAATAGATATTATTGTAAATGGTTCTAAAGATAACCCTTAAAATAATTTATAATATCTTGGGGGAAACATGTTTTTATCTATATATACTTAAAGATGAACTACCCAAACAGGTGGGAAATATGTGGCCCATTTGCTTTATAGGTGCTTATTAATATCACTGTTCTACCTGACATCAGGTTAGATACACCATATTGGCCACATACATATCACCAGGATGATGTACGGGTGAATTAAAAATTGCCAAGTTTTGCTATCACATGCAATTAAATATACACCAAGCCATGTAGATTTTTTTAAGTTTATTTATTTTGAGAGTGAGAAAGAAAGAGAGAGTGTAAGCAGGAGAGAAGCAGAAAGACAGGCAGAGAGTGGATCCCAAGCAGACTCCGCACCATCAAAACAGAGCTCAACAGGAGTCCAAATCACTAACCATGAGACCATGATCTGAGCTAAAAATCAAAAGTCGGAGGCTTAACCAACTGTGGAATTTACCTTAACATTACATTTTCTCTTATTTAGTAGTATAAAGTAGGTTTACACATGCTGAGGAAATATAATTTAGCAAACCAATCAGGATATGTAATTTCAAGTACTGAATTACTCAAAAATCCATTTAATACCTGGTATGTTCAAGTCAACACAAATATAGAAAGATGAGTATAAATTTCTTACTAAGAATTGTATTTTAAATAATTAAAAAATCAAATGGACATTGTAAAAGTTTTTCCCATGAATGTAAATATTGGGGAAATGATTAGAAGCAAGAGGATATACTTGGCCTCACTCAGGGAGCTAAATTAGACCATCATTTGCCACAACTCTAATATGTGGGAAAAGGAAAATTAAATAATACACTATACTACACACACACACACACACACACACACACACAAACTTATGACGGAAAAGAAAAATGCCAAGCAAACAAAATTGCAATTAGACATCATTCCAAGAAATGTACCATTCAACGATATTTTATTTTAAGAAATGCCAGATACTGAAATGAATAAGACAAATGCACTCCTATCCAGCAAGGCATTGACCATCTGGAAGACAAACTAGTAATGTTAGCATGATCAACAAAATAAGAGAAATACAGAGAGCTGTGGAGCACCTATGTGATAGAATGAGCCTGGAGTAGCAACATTTTTGCTGAGCTATAAGAAATAGAGGAATTAAGTGATACAATGGAAAAGAGAGGAAAGAGAGCAGAAGTTGCACTGTAAAGGCTCTAAAGCAGGACAGAACTTGGTCTTCAAGAAACAAATGTAGGTTCATATTGCTGGAACAAAAACAGCTTGAAGGCTGTGGCTATAGTGGATACTGGGCATAAACAAACGTACAAAATCATGCAGGATATTATGGATCATAGCAAAGTTTCTGAACACTATCTTAAGGAAAACATGAAGCAAACACATTTAAGTGAATTCAGTAATGTATTTTGAATTTCAAAATGCTATCCTACTTTCAGTGTGAAATAGTTGGCATTGGTTAATAATTGAGTTGAGAGACCAGAAAGTAAGTTACTTCAAGACTCCAGGGTAGGGTGGTTCTGATGTGGACTGCTCTAGTGATAGTGGGGATAGAATGAGAGAAGCAAAAGAGACAGATATGGAGTAGAACTGATCAAATTTGGAGACTGATTGACTACTTAGATTTAGAAAGAGATCAGATTTTGAAAAATGTAGCTGCCATTTTTTCCCTTTTTCATAAGCATGGTTAATGGTACTACACACTGAGATTGGGAAGACTAAGAAATAAGCAAATTTGTGAAAGGGGTATTAATATCATCTATGAATCTGGTAAATATGAAATGCCAACAGCTATCCAAGTTGAGATAATCTGGTGGCAAGTCAGACGTGTAAATCTGAGAATGAGAAAAGTGACCAAGATTAGAGACAGCTGGGATCACAGGAGTCAATACAGTCATCTAAAGATGATGTATGAATTGTGTGACAGAAATATACACATAAGAGATTACTGAAGAACTCCAACAAATAATAGCTGGGTGGAGAGGACAGCGGAAAAGAAGTAAAGGGCATTAGCCAAAGATGATGAGGAAATTCATGAAATGTTGTCATTGTACCCAGTGGAATTCACTGAAGACAGAAGTAAGAAGAGATCAATGTGATTTATTTGTAGCTTGTTTACCTGGTGGTCTTTGACTTTATTTTCTTTAATTTTAACTAAATAAGGAGATCATCAGCTGAGACTGGAGAAAGAATAAGAATGTCAGATATCTGGTTAAGAATAGAGAAAATTCAAAATAGGATAGGAAAAGCCAGATATAGATAGATAGATAGATAGATAGATAGAGATATTTAGATATATATTTAATTTTTTAGTGTTTTTATTTATTTTTGAGAGGAAGAGAGAGAGTAAGACAGCACAAGCAGGGGAAGAGCAAAGAGAGAGAGGGAGACACAGAATCTGAAGTAGGCTTGAGGTTCTGAACTGTCAGCTCAGATCCCAATGCAGGGCTCAAACTCACCGACTGCAAGATCATGACCTGAGCCAAAGTTTGACGCTCAACCAACTGAGCCACCCAGGCGCCCTGAAAACCAGGTATATTGATATAAACTTGAAGTTTTTGCTTGTAGGTATAATAAAAGGAAAAAGGGCAAAGGAAATTTAGTAAATATCAAAGGAAACATTCAGGTAAACCGTGAATTCTTAGCTAAATGAGATCACAGAGGTCTAAGGGACAGGAAAAATTGACTAACTTGCAAAGTAGAGTTGTCATGGGAGTAGTTGAACATGGAAACAGTATGGACATAAGATTCTCCTCAGACAGTGAGACATCTTGACATACAGATAATCAGAGCTTAAAGAGTACTTATCAATGATAGATTCTAGGGTATGACCATGGGAACCCTGACTGATAAAGAGTGGCAAAGAGGATCTTTGAATCTTTTAATCTGATCCCAGGATCTGTGACTAAAGATCAGACAGGACAGGTTGTTATATGATTTATCAGCATAGATGTTGAATTCACGAAGGATGAAGGCAAAAACTGTATCAAAGAGAGAGAGAGAGAGACTGTGAATCAACAGACAAATATCAATGATTGAAAAGGTGTTTGGTCAACTTACAGAATGTAGCAATGAAGAGGGATAGAGAGTACAATAGGAGGAGTAATCTTTAAAATAGTGAGAATATTATTGTCTGGTGGTAGAATTGATGAGTAAAAAGAAACCAAGTTTACCTCCCTAAAAAAGCAGAGGTTCAGGGACACCTGTGGCTCAGTTGGTTAAGTGACTGACTCTTGATTAATGCTCAGGTCGTGATCTCAGTGTTGATGAATTTGAGACCCATGTGGGCTTTGAGCTGACAGGGAGGAGCCTGCTTGGGATTCCCTCTCTCCTGTTCTCTCTGCCCCTCCCCCATTTGCTCATGCTCTCTCTGTCTCTCTCTCTCTCTCAAAAATAAATAAATAAAAACTGAAAAACAAACAGAGGTTCAGTAAGAATAAGCACTTTACATCTAAGACAACTGGAGAAGATATTATACTCTCCTAACTACCATCTTAGACATCCTTATAAAATGGGGAACAAATATAAAGTATCACATAATTACATCATAATATAAAAGAATTATGGAGGCCCAAAATATTTATTCCATAGAAAAACTTACATTTATGCTATTCATCATTTGCATTCTGGTGAAAAATATGTTTTCAAAATATTGTCAAAATACAAAATTATATAAAAAACGCTATGACTATTTTCCTTTTACTAATATATAATGTAAATAACATGTGTTTTGCTCTGAGATATTTTTAATTACTCACAGTTTATGTAATCTACGGGATTTACATTTGATTTTGCTAAAGCAAATATTAACTTATGTTAGACCTCCAAACTAAAATGGAGTCACTTATTTAAAGGACAAAATGGAGGTGGTTCATGCAGGTGCATAAAGGAAATTTAACCCAATTGTACAGGAATTTACAGTTCTTCTCAGAAATCAGCAGAGGACACCAGCCAATCCCCAAGCACTAAGTATATTCACTTCATCTTGACTTCCTTGCTCTCCGCTCAGCTACTATGATCCAAAGAAAAAAGACTAGGAAACAATCAACAACCACAACAAAAAAGCCTACTCACTTCCGTCCCTCAGTCTGTGAACAACTTGAAACTCATTGCTCCCATAACCTTGAGTTTCCTGGCTTGCAGGTCCAAGGTCTTGCAATAAACTCATCTTTCTGTTGTGTTTTATTCAGTATGCAGAGTTTGGCTTTTGACATTTTTTGGCTTTGGAAGTGGCATCTAAAGCAGCATCTATAGTTACTTCCCTCAGACGTCAGACATAGGAACTGGTACCCACTAAGCCCTTTAGGCTCACAGTCTCCACAGTGCATCTGGAGTTGCTGGAGGTAAGGTCTCTTGGATTCTGGGCTATGCTTCCCTGCATTGACAGCCCTCTGAGTCTGACTGCAAGTTTGTTTCTGCCTGGTGCATTCTACCATCATGAGGTCTGGCCAAACTAAAGAGGCTCCGATTCTCTCCAGAACTCTTGTTCATCTCTATTTTTGTCTAGATGGCACAATGTAACAAAAGACAGTTTAGGATCTTTTAATCTCAGTAAATTTGTTTTTCCACACTGCCTACTGGAATCAAAAGGGCACAAAATTATACAATGGGCATGAGCCGATCACTTAAAAGCTATTAAAGTGCTTACCACTTATCTCTGACTCCCACCTTAGGATAAATTGGTCACAGTATGGGTTAGATTAACCCCAGATCACCCGCCAGCATCAAGAAATTTTCCTTGCAAATAGGTGGTACCTTGTAAAACACCACACAGTCCTCAACCCAGTGGCACATCCCTTCTAGGTATTAATTTGGCTCAAAGAGACCCAAGGTTTAGCTGAAGAAATGGGATCCTCAAGTCTTAAAGAATTGAGTATGTCACCTTCCAGCAAAACTGCTTATTTTTTAAAAAAAACTTTAAACGTTTATTTAATTTTGAGCAAGAGACAGAGTGTGAGCAGGGGAGGGGCAGAGGGAGGGAGACACAGAAACCAAAGCAGGTTCCAGGCTCTGAGCTGTCAGCACAGAGCCGGTTGCGTGGCTCTAACTCACAAACCCTGGCGATCAGGACCTGAGCCGAAGTCGGAAATTTAACCAACTGAGCCACTCAAGTGCCCCACCCCTGCTTATTTTGTATCGAAGAACAATGGCCTCAGAAGCTGTAAATACCTACCAAAAAAATGGCAAAATCTTACAGAGACAACCTGTAGTTAGTTTGTAAATTTGCCAGTTCACAATTGCTTACTTCTTAGTTTTCACTAGGAATTAAGGATTCGAAGGGTTAAGAATTCTAATCAATATACATGTAATTAAAATGGCTAAGAAAGAACACGGGTGAAAGAAACCAACTGTGTGTAAAAAAAGTAGGCAGACGAATACTGACATTTATACTTATTCTCTTATTAGAAACTACTCCCACATTGATTGCTATATTTATCTAATGCTGTGTTTGTGTCCTCCATTACATATAAATAATTATAAGAGACCCAGACTTTATCACCCTTTGAGGAATGAGCATGTCTTTATTAATCCTCAAGAGAAAATATATTAGGTAGGGGCTGATAAAACCAACATTAAGTTAGTTGAACAGCTTTCAGTGAGTGCAGCTGTCTTCAGAGGCACACTGTATGATCACTGTAAAGAGAAAAGTGAAAAGAGGTAATAAAATAATTACCTTATTTCACAATTAAATGTACAGCATGGTACTACAATTTTACAATAAAAGCTTTTACTAATTCACAAACTAATGGAAGACAATACAATGGGACTTCTTACAGATCTCGGATTCCTTCAAATATGTGACATATTGTGAAGCGTAATATGCTTGCATTAAAAATTCATTATCTTTTGCAACTAAAAAAATACTCACATTGTTCTACATATGGAAGAAAAAATTAGATATGTATTTATATGATTATATATAATTTTATCTCTTGACAAAACAAAATATAAATCTATATTTATAATGATATATACTTCTAAACATATTAAAACATATGGGTGGTGATTCTTAAATGTGTAAACTATAAATTCTCTGCTACAAATGAAGTAAAATTTTATAACTTGTCTTTTTAAAATTCTATAACTTGGCTTTTCTAAATCAGCTTTCAGGGCAATCAAATCCAGTTCATAATTTATCCTGACAGTGTTGGTTTAAAATTTTTAGTCAGAAGTATAAAAAACAATGACAAAACAGCACAAAGTATACCTTATCTACTTCTTAATGAAAGTTTTTTTTTTCCAAAGGGGTAAAGTATTTTATTACAATCATTAAAATGGTTGTTTTTCTATAAAAAATGTATTTTAAAGTATACTAATATACTGTCTGTTGTCCTTAGAAGTTTTAGCAGGAAGGATTTGCCAAAATATATACTAGTATTTACTAAAACAGCAAACTCAGGAATGCAAATAAGTGATTTGTTCATTCTGTGTTTGAAATATATAGTAGTTGCTACTTTACTTCCAGCTTTTTACAAATGAAAAATCAAGTACAGGCCAAGCTAAGGTAATAAAAGTAACCAAAATTACACGGTGCATCTTATGTAATGAACTAGATGCAGATCATCAGTTTGGGGAGGATAGGCAACTTAGCTCTATAAGTTATAAGTCTGCCACTAAGTTATAGCTTTTCTCTGCATAGTGAGTTTTGACACTCTGTTGCTATGTTCTAGCCCTTGGGAAACAAAAAGAAAGTAAAAGAAGCAGGCTTCTAATTGTTTTCATGGGCATGATTGAGAAATTACATATCTGAAAGCTTTTCATATCTCACTGGCCATGAATTAGTCATTTGGCTCATTTAGCTGCTGGTGAAATACAGTCTCAATTTTTGTTTGCACTTAACCTAGTAAACTTTGACAGGGGTTGTATTATAAATGAGGAAGGGGAGGGAAGATAAGTAGGAATCTCTGTTAAACTCATTTTAAAAAATTTTATATATAACATTTTAAATATTTTATATATGGAAAAAATTTTGGCATATGTGAGAATACATAACACATTTAACTAAAGTAAACAATTAAGGACAATAATTACATATCACAAATTTCTAATAGTTTAATACTAATATTTTCTTAGGATATATCGATTCTGAAAGTTCAGTATTTATGAAAATTAAAGGAAAATAGTACATTTTGGAAAACAGGTTCCTTTTTTTTGTCATCTTCCATTAAAGCTATACCTAACAACAAGGGGTGCCTGCGTAACTCAGTGGGTTAAGCATCCGACTCTTGGTTTTGGTTCAGGCCATGATCTCATGGCCATGAGATCGAGCCCCACATTGGGCTCTGTGCTGAGCATGGAGGCTGCTTGAGATTCTCTCTCTTTCTCTCTCTCACCCTCTCTGCCCCTCCCCTGCTTGTACTCTCTCTCTCAAAATAAATAAATAAACTTTTTCTTTTCCCTCAAGCTATACGTAACAATAAGAAACAATGGGTTAAGAGGAAGAAACTACTTCCTGGGCACCTGGGTGGCTCATTGAGCTTCTGACTCTCGATTTTGCTGTAGGTCATGATCCCTGGGTGGTGGGATTGAGCTTGTGCTTTGGGCTCTGCACTCACCATGGAGCCTGCTTAAGATTCTTTGTCTCCCTCTGTCACTCTTGACCCAGCTTGTGCTCTCTCTCACTCCCTCTCAAAATAAAATAAATCTTAAAAAATACTCCTTATATAATCTTTATGGAAATGAAAGGAAGAAGACAAAAACACTCCAGAATGTGATTACCTATTGGAAATAAATGTAACTTAGAGGCTACCTCATACACACACACACACACACACACACACACACACACACACATACACACACACACAAGCACACATACAAATTCTTGGAACATAGTTGGAAGATAATTTCCAGGGAATCTAATTTAACAGAATTGCTCTTAAACTTTTGGTGGATTAGAGATACCACCATCATCGTTGAAAACATGTCTCTATATGGTAGGAGGAAGAAGAGTTTAGGTTATCTCCTTCAATAAAACATTTGTGTTTGTGCTCTTTTCTTTTGATGTGTTAATTCCAGGAAATGAAAACAACAATAAAAACAACAAATATACATATCACCATCTCTAACTGAACTATTCTGTGTAATAGTATCAGTAAACACATGTTCTATCCATGAATGAACTATATATGTGTGCAGGGGAGAGGTATGCTGGCAGAGGGCACAACACATACAAATACATTTGTGTGAAAGATAGCTTGGCATATGCAAGGAACCAAACAGGGTCAGCATGTTTAAAGGACAGGAAAGGAAAGGAGTCAAGCACCCAAGTAAGCACCTATCACATCATTATACATAGAGTGTTAGAAGATTATTTGAAGACAGAGCGTGATTAAAAAAAAAAAAAGTCTATATATTTAACTTTAGTAAAACTGAGTGTTTAAAATTTAATAATCAAAATAATGTAAAATAAGTATAAAATAAAACTATCAAAAATAAATTAGAAAAAGAAGAAAAGGGCAGAAAAGAAGAAAAGGGCAGAAAAGAAGAGATAGGGCAAGTAGAAAACAAAAAGCAAGATGGAAGGATTAACTGAATTGGATTAAAATTTGATTAAATGTAAATAAGATCAACACTCAAAGCAGATAAGTAGCTTAAATAAGTGAAAAAACATTCATATGTTATCCACAAGAAAAACAAATATAGAGAAGAAGACCGATTAAAAGTTAAAATATAGGATAAGATAGACTGTGCAAAATAGTCTTAAATAAACCAGAATGACTACATTAATAAAATATGATAGAGGCCAGGGCAAAAAAAAAAAAAAAAAAAAGTTGACAAGAGATTCAGGGGGTGCATGAGCTTCCTGGCTGCCTAACAAAGTAGATGCTTAAGCAACAGAAATATATTGTTTCACGGCTACAGTCTAGAAGTCTGAAATCAAGGTGTCAGCAGGACTGGTGTTTGGAGGGCTGGGAGAAAGAATCTGTTGCATGACTCTCTCCTAATTTCTCATAGTTCTCTTGCAAATTTGGCATCCTCTGACTTGTGACAGCATAACTCCCATCTTCAAATGGCATTTACACTGTGTCTCCATGTCATCTTCTTCGTGTATGTGTCTCTATGTTCAGATTTTTTCTTGCAAGGAACTGTAGTCATACTGGATCAGAGACTGTCCTAATTACCCCCCCCTTTTTTTTCAATTTATACTCAAGTTCATTAACATACAGTGTAGTCTCAGCTTCAGGAGTAGAACCCGGTGATTCATCTCTTACATATGACACCCAGTGTTCATCCCAAAAAGTATCCTCCTAATGTCCATCATCCATTCAACCCCCCCCCCACCATCCTCCCCTTCCAGTAACCCTCAGTTTGTTCTCTGTGTTTAAGAGTCCAGGGGCGCCTGGGTGGCTCAGTCGGTTAAGCGGCCGACTTCAGCTCAGGTCACGATCTCAGGGTCCGGAGTTCGAGCCCCGTGTCGGGCTCTGTGCAGACAGCTCAGAGCCTGGAGCCTGTTTCAGATTCTGTGTCTCCCTCTCTCTGACCCTCCCGTTCATGCTCTGTCTCTCTCTGTCTCAAAATAAATAAACGTTAAAAAAAAAAAAAAGTCCTTCATGGTTTGCCTCCCTGTTTTTATTAAAAAAAAAAAAATAATGTTTATTTTTTCTTGAGAGAGAGACACAGAGAGAGAGACACAGAGAGAGACAGAGAGACAGAGCATGAGTGGGGGAGGGGCAGAGAGAGAGGGAGACACAGAATCCAAAGCAAGTCCAGGCTCCAAGCTGTCAGCACAAGCCCATCGTGGAGCTCGAACTCACAAGCTGTGAGATCATGTCCTGAGCCAAAGTCAGATGCTTAACCAACTGAGCCACCCAGGCGCCCCTCTCTGTTTTTATTTTACATTTCCTTCCCTTCCCCTATGTCTATCTGTTGAGTTTCTCAAATTCCACATATGAGTGAAATCATATGATATATTTCCTTTCTCTGATTTATTTCACTTAGCATAATATCTTCCAGTTCCATCTGCATTGTTGCAAACAGCAAGATTTCATTATTGTTCATCCCCAAGTAGTATTCCATTGTATATATGTACCACATCTTCTTTATCCATTCATCAGTTGATGGGCATTTGGGCTCTTTCCATAATTTGGCTATTGTTGATAGCATTACTGTAAACACTGGGGTACATGTGCTCCTTCAAATCAGCATTTTTATATCCTTTGGATAAATTCCTAATAGTGCAATTGCTGGTTCAATAACTCAGGAAACAACAGATGTTGGTGAGGATGTGGAGAAAGAGGAACCTATGCACTGTTGATGGGCATGCAAACTGGAGCAGCCATTCTGGAAAACTGTATGGAGGTTCCTAATTACCCTCTTTTAAAGTGATGACCTCTGCAAAGACTAAACATGTCCAAAATGTGCCACATTTTAGGTTACAGGGGTTAGGACTTAAATATCTTCTTGGAAGCAATCCATTCAACCCAGAACAAGGAGTATTTCATGATTAAGGGTCAAATCCTCAAAAAGAGGTAGAAATTCTCATATCTTCACCTTATAACAGAGCTTCAAGTCATTTTGAAACAAATTCTAATAGAACTGAAATGATAAGTGACAAATGAACTATCATAATTGCAAGTTCAACACTCCTTATAAACGTGTGATATATAACTAAGTAAAAATAAGGCAAATGAACAATCCAATTAAAAATAGTCGAAATAGGGACAACTGGTTAGCTCAGTTGATTGAGCATCTGATGATTGATTTCGGCTCAGGTCATGATCTCACAGTTGTGATATTGAGGCCCGCGTCAGGCTCCATGCTGGGTGTGGAGGCTGTTTAAGATTTTCTCTCTCCCTTTCTCTCTGAACCTCCCCTCCCCTCAAAAAATAAAAATAAAAATACATTTAAAAATAGTCAAAATAGACTATTTCAAAAGTGAAATAGACACTTCAAAAGTGAAGCTGTATGAGATATATAGTATGGACAAGACATATAAATGGCCAATAGACACATGAAAAGAAAATATTAACTATCACAGTAAGTAAATTTAAACCACAATATGACACTATTATTAAGCAGCACTAGAATGGTTAAAGTTTACACGGGAATAACACCAAGTGTTTATGAGGTTGAGGAGCAATCAGAAAACTTCTCTACTGCTATAGAAAATATAATAATAATAGCCAAATTATGGAAAGAGCCTAAATGTCCATCAACTGGTGAACTGATAAAGAAATTATGGTTTATATACACAATGGAATACTACGTGGCAATGAGAAAGAATGAAATATGGTCTTTTGTAGCAACGTGGATGGAACTGGAGAGTGTGATGCTAAGTGAAATAAGTCATACAGCAAAAGACAGATACCATATGTTTTCACTCTTATGTGTATCCTGAGAAACTTAACAGAAGTCCATGGGGGAGGGGAAGGAAAAAAAAGAGGTTAGAGCGGGAGAGAGCCAAAGCATAAGAGACTCTTAAAAACTGAGAACAAACTGAGGGTTGATGAGGGGTGGGAGGGAGAGGAGGGTGGGTGATGGGTATTGAGGAGGGTACCTTTTGGGATGAGCACTGGGTGTTGTACGGAGACTAATTTGACAATATATTTCATATTTAAAACAACAAAAAAAAAGAAAATATAATATGATGCACCACTAAATAAGACAGCTTGGCAGTCTTCTATGCACTCACAAATTCGTAGGAGCTTTTCCAGCAAAAATGCAAAAACTGGAACAATCCAAATGTTCCTCAACAATTGGATAGAAATACAAACTGGGGTATATCTGTACAATGAAATATTACTCAGTAATATAAAACATATAAATATATATGTAAATATATATCTATATATATATAAAACACACCACACTATGGCAAAATCTCAAAACCATTATGCTAAATGAAAGAAATTAAAAATATTATACACACTATATAACTTTATCCCTATGAAGTTCTCAAATAAACAAATATAATCTATTAATACCAAGTTTGTGGTTATGGAATAAAAAAGACATGAGGGAAATTTGGGGGATGCTAGCAATATTTTATGTCAAGATTTTTGTGTGTTTTTTTGCTTACACGGGTATATTCATTTTGTAAAATGTATTAAATTGTATTATCATATATTAAACTTTGCAAATGTGCTATACAAATGTTATTTAGATTAAATTGTTGAGGAAGAAAAGGAGGAAAAGGAAGTAGAGGATGAGGACAACAAGGAGGAATTATATGGGTCATGATAAAAGTAGCTGTGAATAAGCTAAATGCTAAGTGTATTGATTTTCTAATATTCTTTATATTAACAGCATCAGTCAGTTCATTCTTGAATGTCAACCGATTATTGCATTAATATTCTCTTTTTTGGAAAGAAAAGGCTTTTATTGTATCGAACAATGGAAGGCTCCCAACATTCTAAAAATAGAAAATAATTTCATGCTCTATGCATTTTATTGTATATTTTTGGGTCTAAATGCATTGAAGTACAGAAGAAATTTCCTACATTGTATATAAAATAATCCCCTAAAATACTATGCATATTTTATAAAGTCCTTGTATGAGGGAAAAACAAAAGTTTAAATCCTAAATCTAAAAAAAAAAAAATGATTCATTTCCTTCTTCCAGAAATGCTGTGCTATTAAATATCTCTGTAGTACTTTTCAGTCCTCCAGCAAAATAATCCTTCAGTTTGGTCCTGGACAAGGATACATTGTCTCAGAATATCAAGACCATTTACAACCTGAAGTTTTATTCAAAACATCATGGTTTATAGAATTCTTTATTACTGAAACATTTTTAAAAGAATTTTCTTTTTATTTTTTTAGTTTTTTTTTTAACGTTTATTTATTTCCAAGAGACAGAGTGTGAGCGGGGGAGGGGCAGAGAGAGAGGGAGACAGAATCTGAAGCAGACTCCAGACTCTGAGCTGTCAGTCAGCACAGACACCGATGTGGGGCTCTAAGTCACGAACATAAGATCATGACCTGAGCTGAAGTCAGATGCTTAACCCACTGAGCCACCCAGGTGTCCCTAAAAGAATTTCAACAGCAATTTTGCATTTTATTCTTCATCTTTTTTTTTTCTCCCACTTAACAAGTATCCTGATTCAATAACATTCTCACTAAGGCTATTTATTTTTATTAATTTCTCAGATTTCTATCTCTAAGCATTGCAACAAATATAGGTGAAATTAGTTCTAGTAACATTAACAAGGAAGGTCTTCAAAGAGCATGGGCTTTTCTTGGAAGCCTCCCCAGAGATGAAGATATCTCTTCCCCTGCTTGAAAGTCCTCCCAGTGCTAAGATCATGCTCTGAGGGAGATTTATGTTAAAATGTGGAAGTATTTTTTTTCAAGTATCTGCCTCTTTTTTATTTTTAACTTTTTTTTTTAACGTTTATCAATTTTTGAGAGACAGAGATAAAGCAGGAGCAGGGAAGGGGCAGAGAGAAAGGGAGACAGAATCTGAAGCAGGATCCAGGCTCTAAGCTGTCAGCACAGAGCCCAACGCGGGACTGGAACACATAGACTGCAAGATCATGACCTGAGCTGATACTGGATGCTTAACCGACCTAGCCACCCAGGTGTCCCTCAAAATATTTTTTTTTTAAATTCTCTTATACTGTGAACTCTACCATGCTGCTTTTTATGTTATTAAAATAAGTACAAAATATTTTAACTTGTCAAACTTTATCTGGATTTATTTTCTTGTTATTAACTAATAAAACATACAAGCAGTACTATCCTAAGATATACAGTATTCATCCCCCCAAAGCTAATCTTATCAATATAAGCATTTCAAGTAAGCTGTATCATAATTTAATCAAAAGGATGCTGAAGATGTGTGCTCCCATTGTTAGCTGAAATATTCAAAAATAAAAGATCTAAAGCAATATTGAGAAAGCAGAACAAGCTACTTTCTGAACAAGATTCTGCATTATTTTCATGATATTTTTTAACTTTTCAATTATGTTTATAATATTGTCTGAAGTAAATTAAATACCAAACTGGCTTTTTAAGATATAGGCCATAAACTAGAGTTATAAAGGCCAAGCTGCTTCAAGACAAGGTATTTTTATTTTTTTTTTATTATTTAAAAAAAAAAATTTTTTTTCAACATTTATTTATTTTTGGGACAGAGAGAGACAGAGCATGAACGGGGGAGGGGCAGAGAGAGAGGGAGACACAGAATCGGAAACAGGCTCCAGGCTCTGAGCCATCAGCCCAGAGCCCGACGCGGGGCTCGAACTCACGGACCGCGAGATCGTGACCTGGCTGAAGTCGGACGCTTAACCGACTGCGCCACCCAGGCGCCCCGCAAGATAAGGTATTATTATAGAACAAAAACAGAATGAAATTCTTTCTCTCTTCTCACTTTTTCTCTCCCTCTCCCAATATATAGCACTATAAAACAAATAGATTGCTTTTCTTTAAAAAACTGTTATTAATATTTTATCTTCAGACTGCCATACCCTAATATTCTAAAGCATACTGTTTAAATTAGGATTTCTTCAACCATAAATTTTTGTGAACTAAGAAAATCAAATTTTATGAAGCTAATCTTAATCTAAAAATATATTATTAAAAAGTATTTCATTATAGAGGACGAGTCAAAATGGCAGAACAGCACGGAAGTTTTTTGTCTGTGTTGTGTCCATGAAATACAGCCAGACCAACACTAAACCATCCTGCACACCTAGAAAACTGATTGGAGGATTAACACAACAATGTGCACAACCTGAACCACAGAATTCAGCAGGCACGCAGTGCAGAGAGATGAATTTGGGGAGAGAGAAGCCGCTGAGGGCAGGGAGCCACTTTTGCTTGCAGAGAGAGGACGGAGACGGGGCTGGGGAGGGGGAGAGGGAAGAATACAGGAAAAGCACCCCTCCCCAAAAGCAGCTGGAGAGAAAGTAGAAAATTGGAAATAGCTGCAAGGACTGAACTAAAAAAGGAGAAAGGAGAAAGGAGAGGGTTTAAATTCCATTAAGACTGTAAACAAGGGGAGTGGAGAGTCTGCAACTCTGCAGCTCGATACCTGGTGGTGCTCTGGTGGGAAGGGCGAATCCCCAGGAGCAGAGTGGGGTCCGAGAGGTTCTCGGGCCACACGGGGGGAAGCAGTTCCACTGCTGGAAGGATCTTTGGTAGAGGCTGTGAGGCCAACTGTTCCCTATCAGACCCCAGAGAACGGCCACATTCGCTGTTGCTGGAACAAGGTCATTGGGGGTGAAGCCTGGTGCCAGATGCGTGTTGTGATTTTCCATAATCCCTGAAACGCTCCTGCTACACTATCTCGAGAACTTTTTCTGGGTGGGCTGGCACCTGGCTGCAGGCTCTGGGCATTGGCAGCAGCACGGTCCCATGAGCGCTCCTGGGTGCAGCTGACACCCAGCCATTTCTCGGTGAGACCCTCTGCAGAAGGATGGAGCGGGTCAAGGCCACAGTCCCTCAGAAGTGGAGGGGCCAGAGAAGGCAGCCACATCTTAGACAAAACTCGGGAGGGAGGTGCTGCCTCGGGCTTGGTCAGGAACAGTGTGGAAGTGGGAGTAGACAGAAGCTGAAGACGAAGGACAGGAGCACGATTGCTGATCAGGGAGAACAGAGTTCCGATACTAGAGACTGGGTAGGTGCATGATGGCATTTTCACCACCACCCCTGCTTGCGCATATGCACCTAGGAGCACCACAACAATCCACCCCAGTAGGCTAGCAGTGCCATCTAGTGGAGAAAGGAACCTTTACACTAAGCCCCACCCAACTGGGCTAACACGGCTCTTCAAGAATACAAGTCTCACCACCTGCATAGTTTATGGACTATAAAGTACTTCATAGTTTGACTTCTAGGGGAAAACGAAGTAATTTCAGATGTATTTCAGTTTGTTAGCTGGTCCATCTATTCAATTTTCTTTCTTTCTTTCTTTCTTTCTTTCTTTCTTTCTTTCTTTCTTTCTTTCTTTCATTTTTGTTTCTTTTCTTTGTCTTGAATACAGAAGAAAAAATTCGTTTTTATTTTCAATTTTTATTAAAAAATATTTCTAATTTTTTGGGGCGCCTGGGTGGCTTGGTTGGATAAGCATCCAACTTTGGCTCAGGTCATGATCTCACGGTCCGTGGGTTCGAGCCCCGCATCGGGCTCTGTGCTGACAGCTCACAGCCTGGAGCCTGTTTCGGATTCTGTGTCTCCCTCTCTCTCTGCCCCTCCCCTGTTCATGCTCTGTCTCTCTCTGTCTCAAACATAAATAAATGTTAAAAAAATTAAAAAAATATATTTTTAATTTTTTTCTACTATATTTTTTACTTTTGTGTAAATTTTTTCAAATTCTATTTTACTTCCATCATTTCAATTTAGTCTACTTCAGTGCACTCATTTTTTCAAATTTTCAAATGATTCCTTTTTTTTTCTACTCTTTCAAGCCTCTTTCAACACCCAGACCAAAACACACCTAGGATCTAGCATCATTTATTCGATTTGTGTGTGTGTGTGTGTGTGTGTGTGTGTGTGTGTGTGTGTGTGTTTGTTTTTAATTTCTAAGTTTTAATATTTTCTTAATTTTAATTTTTTTTAATTTTAATTTTTTTGACCTCATTATTCCTTTTCTCCCTTCAAAATGACAAAACGAAGGAATTCACTCCAAAAGAAACAACAGGAAGAAACAACAGCCAGGGACTCAGCCAACACAGATACAAGCAAGGTGTCTGAACCAGAATTTAGAATCACGATAATAAGAATACTATCTGGAGGTGAAAATAGATTAGAATCCCTTTCTGTGGAGATAAAAGAAGTAAAAGCTAGTCAGGATGAAATAAAAAATGCTATAACTGAGCTGCAATCTCGAATGGATGCTGTGGCAGCAAGGATGGATGAGGCAGAACAGAGAAACAGGGACATAGAGGACACACTTATGGAGAATAATGAAGCAGAAAAAAAGAGGTAGATTAAGGCAAAAGAGCATGATTTAAGAATTAGAGAAATCCATGACTCATTAAAAAGGAACAACATCAGAATCATAGGGGTCCCAGAAGAGGAAAAGAAAGAAATTGGGGTAGAAGGGTTATGTAAGCAAATCATAGGGTAAAGCTTTCCTAACCTGGGGAAAGACACAGACATCGAAATCCAGGAAGCACAGAGGACTCCCATTAGATTCAGCAAAAAACGACCATCAACAAGGCATATCGGAGTCAAATTCACAAAATACTCAGGCAAGGAGAGAATCAGGAAAGCAGCAAGGGAAAAAAAGTCCTTAACCTACAAGGGAAGACAGATCAGGTTTGCAGCAGACCTATCCACAGAAACTTGGCAGGCCAGAATGGAGTGGCGGGATATATTCAATGTGCTGAATCAGAAAAATAGGCAGCCAAGAATTCTTTATCCAGCAAGGCTGTCATTCAAAATAGAAGGAGAGATAAAAAGTTTCCCAGACAAACAAAAATTAAAGGAGTTTGCGACCACTAAACCAGCCCTGCAAGAAATGTTAAGGGGGACTCTCTGAGGGGAGAAAAGATGAAAGGAAAAATACATACATACATACATACATACATACCAAAAGCAACAAAGTTTAGAAAGGACCAGAGAACACCACCAGAAACTCCCAACTCTGCAAACAACATCATGGCAATAAATTCATGTCTTTTAGTACGCACTCTAAAAGTCAATGGACTAAATTCTCCAATCAAAAGACATAGGGTAACAGAATGGATAAGAAAACAAGATCCATCTATATGCTGTTTACAAGAGACCCACTTTAGACCTAAAGACACCTTCAGATTGAAAGTAAGGGGATGGAGAACCATCTGTCATGCTAATGGCCAATAAAAGAAAGCTGGAGTAGCCATACATATATCAATCTAGACTTTAAAATAAAGACTGTATCAATAGATGAAGAAGAGCATTGTATCATAATTAAGGGGTCTATCCACCAAGAAGACCTAATAGTTGTAAACATTTATGCACCAAATGTGAAAGTACCTAAATATATAAATCAATTAATCACAAACATAAAGAAACTCATTGGTAGTAATACCATAATAGTAGGAGACTTCAACACCCTACTCACAGCAGTGGACAGATCATCTAATCAAAAAATCAACAAGGAAACAATGAATGACACACTGGACCAGATGGACTTAACAGATATATTCAGAACATTTCATCCAAAAGCAGTGGAATATACATTCTTCTCCAGTGCACATGGAATGTTCTCCAGAATAGACCATATACTGGGACACAAATCAGCCTTAAGTAAGTACAAAAAAATCAAGATCATACCATGCATAACTTCAGACCACAACACTATGAAACTCGAAATCAACCACAAGAAAAAATTTGGAAAGGTAACAAATATTTGGAGACTAAAGAACATCCTACTAAAGAATGAATGGGCCAAACAAGAAGTTAAAGAGGAAATTAAAAAGTATATAGAAGCCACTGAAAATGATAACACCATGACCCAAAACCTCTGGGACATAGAAAAGCCAGTCATAAGAGGAAAGTATATAGTAATCCAGGCCTTCCTAAAGAAGGAAGAAAGATCTCAGATACACAACCTAAACTTATGCCTTAAAGAGCTGGAAAAAGAACACCAAATAAAACCCCAAACCAGCAGAAGACAGGAAATAATTAAGATTAGAGCAGAAATTAATGCTATCAAAACCAAAAAAACAAACAAAAAACAAACAAAATACAGTAGAACAGATCAATGAAACCAGAAGCTGGTTCTTTGAAAGAATAAACAAAGTTGATAAACCACTAGCCAGTTTGATCGAAAAGAAAAATGAAAGGAACCAAATAAATAAGATCAAGAATGAGAAGAGAGAGAAGATAAAGAAAGAGGAGAGATCACAACCAACACAGCAGAAATAAAAACAATAATAAGAGAATATTATGAGCAATTATATGCCAATAAAATGGGCAATCTGGAAGAAATGGACAAATTCCTAGAAACATATACACTACCAAAACTGAAACAGGAAGAAATAGAAAATTTGAACAGACCCATAACCAGTAAAGAAATCAAATTAGTAATAAAAAATCTCTCAAAAAACAAGGGCCAGACGGCTCCCAGGAGAATTCTGCCAAACATTTATGGAAGAGTTAACACCTTTTCTCTTGAAGCTGTTCCAAAAAATAGAAACGGAAAGAAAACTTCCAAACTCCCTCCATGAGGTCAGCATTACCTTGATTCTAAAACCAGACAGAGACTCCACTAAAAAGAAGTATAAACCAATTTCCCTGATGAACATGGAGGCAGAAATCCTCAACAAGATATTAGCCAGCCGGATCTAACAATACATTAAAAAAATTATTCACCACGACCAACTGGGATTTATACCTGGGATGCAAGGCTGGTTCAATATCCGCAAAACAATTAATGTGATTCATCACATCAATAAAAGAAAGGACAAGAACCATATGATCCTCTCAATAGATGCAGAGAAAGCATTTGACAAAAGACAGCATCCTTTCTTGATAAAAACCCTCAAGAAAGCAGGGATAGAAGGATCTTACCTCGAGATCATAAAAGCCATATATGAATGACTCAACGCTAATATCATCCTCAAGGGGGAAAGAGAGCTTTCCCTCTAAGGTCAGGAACAGACAGGGATGTTCACTCTCGCCAATGTTATTCAACATAGTATTAGAAGCCTTAGCCTCTGCAGACAACACAAAGAAATAAAAGGCATTCAAATCATCTAGGAGGAGGTCAAACTTTCACTCTTTGCAGATGAGATGATACTGTATATGGAAAACCCAAAAGATTCCACCAAAAAACTGCTATAACTGATTCATGAATTCAGCAAAGTTGCAGGATATGAAATCAATGAACAGAAATCGGTTGCATTCCTATATACCAACAATGAAGCGACAGAAAGGGAAATCAAGGAATTGATCCCATTTACAGTTGCACCAAAAACCATAAAATACCTAGCAATAAATCTAGCCAAAGAGGTGAAAAATCTATACACTGAAAACTATAGAAAGCTTATGAAAGAAATTGAAGAAGACACAAAAAATGGAAAAAAATTCCATGCTCCTCGATAGGAAGAACAAATGTTGTTAAAATGTTGATACTACCCAAAGCAATTTACATATTCAATGGAATCCCTACTAAAATAACATCAGTATTCTTCACAGACATAGAACAAATAATCCTAAAATTTGTATGGAACCAGAAAATACCCCAAATAGCCAAAGCACCAAAGCAGGAGGCATCACAATCCCAGACTTCAAGCTATACTACAAAGCTGTAATGATCAAGTCAGTATGGTACTGGCACAAGAACAGATACTCAGATCAATGGAACAGAATAGAGAACCCAGAAATAGACCCACAAACTTATGGCCAACTAATCTTTGACAAAGTGGGAAAGAATATCCAATGGAATAAAGACAGTCTCTTCAGCAAGTGGTGCTGGGAAAACTGGACAGCGACATGTAGAAGAATGAACCTGGAGCACTTTCCTACACCAGACACAAAAATAAACTCAAAATGGATGAAAGGCTTAAATGTAAGACAGGAAGCCATCAAAATCCTGAAGGAGAAAGATGGCAAAAACCTCTTTGATCTTGGCTGCAGCAACTTCTTACTCAACCTGTCTCCAAAGGCAAGGGAAACAAAAGCAAAAATGAACTACTGGGACTTCATTAAAATAAAAAGCTGCACAGCAAGAGGAAACCATCAGCAAAACTAAAAGGCAACCGACAGAATAGGAGAAGATATTTGCAAATTATATATCAGATAAAGGGTTAGTATGCAAAATCTATAAAGTACTTGTCAAACTCAACACCCAAAAAACAAATAATCCAGTGAATAAATGGGCAAAAGACATGAATAGACACTTCTCCAAAGAAGACATACAGATGGCCAAACAACACATGAAAATATGCTCAACATCACTCATCATCAGGGAAATACAAATCAAAACCACAATGACATACCAGCTTACACCTGTCAGTATGGCTAACATTAAGAACTCAGGCAATAACAGATGTTGGTGAGTATGTGGATAAAGAGGATCTCTTTTGCATTGTTGGTGGGATTACAAGCTGGTGCAACCACTGTGGATAACAGTATGGAAGTTCCTCAAAAAATTGAAAATACAACTACCCTATGACCCAGCAATTGCACTACTAGGCATTTATCCACAGGATACAGGTGTGCTGTTTTGAAGGGACATATGCACTCCAATGTTTACAGCAGCACTATCAACAATAGCCAAAGTATGGAAAGAGCCCAAATGTCCATCGAGGGATGAATGGATAAAGAAGATGTGGTATATAAATACAATGGAGTATTACTCAGCAATCAAAAAGAATGAAATCTTGCCATTTGCAACTACGTGGATGGAACTGGACGGTATTATGCTAAGAAAAATTAGTCAGAGAAAGACAAATACATGACTTCACTCATATGAGCACTTTAAGAGACAAAACAGATGAACATAAGGGAAGGGAAACAAAAATAATATAAAAACAGGGAGGGGGACAAAACATAAAACCATAAATATGGAGAACAGAGGGTTACTGGAGGGGTTGTGGAAGGGGGGATGGGCTAAATGGGTAAGGGGCATTAAGGAATCTAGTCCTGAAATCACTGTTGTACTGTAGGCCAACTAATTTGGATGTAAATTAAAAAAAATAAAATTAAAAAAATAAAAAAGTATTTCATTATATATTATATATTTGCTCTGCTTAAGTCATACACATTCTATTTTTATAAATGATTACATGTACAGGTTTGATTGTATCTAGTCTATGCAGTAAATAATGAGTGGTAACACCTTGATCATAAACTATTACCTTGTGAACTCCTCTGCTACATCAATGATCAGTTTTATATATCACCTTAGGCAAGATTCATGGTTCTCCATGTGTACATTGTCTCACCTATAAAATGTTTCTTAGTATGCAGTAGTAATGGCTTTTGTGTAGTTGGTTTCTGTAGTTACTCATACATTCTGTAGTTACTTTTGTGTAGTTGGTTTTCTGTAGTTACTCATACAAGTTAATAAGCAAACATTAGGACATCTCAATGAATAAACCAAACCCTTAAAAACAA
Source organism: Leopardus geoffroyi (assembly GCF_018350155.1). Taxonomy (NCBI): domain Eukaryota; kingdom Metazoa; phylum Chordata; class Mammalia; order Carnivora; family Felidae; genus Leopardus; species Leopardus geoffroyi. The sequence goes on along the minus strand of NC_059338.1, from coordinate 23,257,817 downwards.
TTATGGACTAGGGACCCTAGTATATAGTGTCACTCTAACTTTTTTGTTGTTGTAAGAACTGTCACATCAACGTATTTTGACTCTGCAATTTGGTGATGAATACCAAGTTTGCTTTACGTAGTTATCTACAAAAGAAAGCAAAACCAAATGGTAATAAATTCTCATTCACTCATTTGTTTTTTTCATCTCTTCAGTAAGCATTTTTGGCTCTCGGGGTCAGCCTTGCTATAGGTCCATTGTTATAGCAAGTAAAACAACACTAAGCTCTTTTCTCAATAAACTGTCAACTTAGTAAGAGAAATAAACATGGAAATAACTAGGAAGCACTAACTGCTAAAAAAGATTATAAAATTTGTAATAGAAATAAATATTTATTTAGAATTACAAACTCTCTTGCTGAAGTCAAGAAAGGCTTTAATAAAATGACTTCAGAATTCGGTTTGAAATAATAAATATAAACTTAAAGTCTGAAAAGTATGATGCAATCTTGTCAGGACAAAAAAAGTGAGCATGAGAGAGAAGTGAGAAATGACCGAGAACTTTGGAATCTATAAGAAATCCAGTTTAGTTGAATAGACTGCATTGTGGGATGAGACAGAAGATGTGTTTGAATCTTATCCCTAAATCACAATATTGATAAATATAAAACATAAAAAATGAAGATAATTGAAATATACACGTTAACTTTAACTAAACATCTGATGCTTCATATTCTGAGATGAATTTCCAGAATCAAATATACTAATTTATGTTTGTTAATTATCCTCTGTATCAAAAGTCTCATGTGTTCTGAGAAAATAATTAAGGTATGACTTTAGAAGAAATGCAAATTTATTGAAGAACTCCTTTAAAATATATCTATGAAATAAGCATTGTATTTCCATTTTAGAGATAGGACATTTACTTACTAAGCATAAATAATGGGGCCATGGCTACCATGTTGAAAAGGTTGACTTTGGTTGGGCCATTGTGTCATAACTGGTATGTTTAAACCCTCAAGTGTATGCAATTCTAAATTATATCTTTACATAATAAATGAACATACATTCTATCATCACTTTGATTTCCAATAACATAAAATATAAAAAATTAAAAGTGTGGTTTGAAAACAAATGAGGATTTTTCTGGATTGTCCCTGTTGACTGCTATTTTCACTAGATCCTTTTAATGCACATTAGACCAAATAAACATATTATAGAAAGTGGAGAACACAGAGTAGAAGAATCATGTCTTAAGATGTAGTGTGATATCATTTTAGTGCTATTAAGCTTTCTTTTGCAGTGGCATGGTACTACTAACTCATATGCAGCTCACTTATTTAGTCATAGTATATTTATTGAGTACCTACCCATAGGTCAGGCACTCTGCTAAATACAAAAGTAAACACTTCAATTATTATCCCTCTTCTCATGAACTTAAGCATTTGCAAAAACAAGCTTATCCATCTTATATTCTGTAGACATTGACACTTTGAATTAGTTTAGGTAATCATAATCTAATCTTTTCCTTTCACAGCTGAGAATATCAACCATCTAGAACTCTTAAATGCATTCCTAAATTATCATAGGTTCCTTAAACCCAGACCCTTTGACTCCCAGGCCAATGATATTTGCTCTCTAATCCCATATATTACTTATTGGGTAAGAGGATAGGCATTTTTTTCTTCTCCCTAAGAGTATATGCTCTGTCACTTGACCATAAAAAACCTGTACATGCTATTTTTTTAGATTTTTTTTTCAAATTTGTCAGAATAATATTGAAATTAGAGCACTAATGTGATGACTTTATTATGTAATTCTTAAAATTAGTAAAGATTTATAAAAGAACAAGAGAACACAAAAGGCTTTGAACTATCTCTTTAGCATGATTTAGGGGTGAGAATTAAAACATAAGAGCAACATAATTCACTTCCTGAAATGTCAGTGTAAATATGTTCCTTTCAACCACAATCTTTAAGGGACACATATTTTTAATTTGATAGTTTATAGTTAAAATGGAGTCATAATCTATTAAATTTAAAGATAGTTGCTGAATATCTACTGTGTTTAAGATACTGAATTTTGTTTTGTGAGTGAGGGTATGCTGCATAAAGCTGTTTTATATTTGGTCTCCTATAGACTACTTGCTCCTTAAAGTTTGAAACCTCAATTTAGTTTATTATTTAACTTATAAAAATAATACAAGTAAGTCACAATAATTTTCAGTAATAGATAGTGTAGCCAAATAAAAATGTGCCCTAAAAACAAACTATGGTTTGTTTCAATTTCTTAATTTGTTTTCAATCAGGTTATTAATTTTATTTTGACTTTGAAATTAAGGAAAAACATAATTTTTTATTCTTCTATGATGGTGTATATTCTAAAAGTAAAGCATGTCTTTTATTTTTTATTTATTTATTTTTTTACTAACAAGCCCGAAAGACTTTGGATATTAGGAAAAGAGATCCTTTTGATAAACGATAAAAAAGGGAAACATTGTTAATTAATCAGGCCTGTATCATGTATTTTGTTTCTTTTGAAATACAGAGAGGCCCATTTATCCCATATTTCTACTAGAAAATAAAGGATAAGCTTTTAAGAATGTAATGGCCAGAGACAAAATAGTAAACTAAAATGTAAGCAAAAGTAGGAAACAGGTAAAGGAGAAAACAAGTTGCAAACTAAGAGAAATAAATGAACCAATAACAGATTCTGTTGAAAATACACCATACCTACTAAAGAGATCTGCACACCTATTAATAATAGTAATTTGAATGTCATCACGTTTTGCTGAGTTATAAAAACAAGTGTAGACTGGACAGGCCTAGGACACTGGCTACAGCTATTACTCTGACCATGATAATCAATCTGATATTGCATTTTGTATCATGCAAAGAAAAACAACAAATGCGAAGTAGTTGAATAGCCTTCCTTCATAAGCATGTGATTAGATCATGTACGACAAAAATAAATGTCTGAATTTTGAAACTGGAACTGTGTTATGTAAATAGAGATGGGATTATCTGAAAAATGTAATAAGATATGGACTTGAGGTTTGCAAACCAATATATAAACAGATATATATGAATTTACTACCTGCTAAGCAAGCACTAAATAACTGATTTATATTCATGAATCCATTGAATTGAATTGTTCAGCAGAGCCAAAATAAATGTTATTATATTTGCAGCAACGTAGTAGTCAAAGCAATCCTATAAAGAGCTAACAGGAAACTGTTATTCATTTTTACTTCAAAACAGTTTTAAGGTGGATATCATTAAAATTGAGACAACAGAGAAAATAAGTACAATGATGACATTTATTTACAGAAAGGAAATTGACAAGGCTATTGCTGATGTTTTAAACATTGAAAATGAAATAAAAGAAGCAAGAATATTGTGCCAAACTAGTTCCAGTCTTTATAAAAAGTACTGTGCTCTGAAAGAAAATTTATTAAAATCTTAATATATCTAAATTGATGAACCTAGTTGTTTATGATTTATAAACTTATAAATTTAGTTGTTTATTATTGCGTGATAACAAAAGTACAGTTTAGTTGTTTTTTTAACAGTAATTTGATGTTTATTTTATTTATTTATTTTTATCTTAAAGAGAAAGAGAGAGAGAGAGCATGCACTCCAGCAAGGGAGAAGGGCAGAGGGAGAGAGAGAGAATACTAAGCAGGTTCCATGCTCAGTGCAGAGCCTAATGTGGGGCTTGATCCAAGACCCTGGGATCATGACCTGAGCTGACATCAAGAGTCAGATGCTCAACCGACTAAGCCACCCACACATCCCACAAAAGTACATTTTAAAACATACCAATAATTTCTAGGCACATAATACTCAACACATTTAATTTGCTAATTTGACATAAAATATAATGTAGAATTCCATATTATATGGGAATATCACAGCCCCCTGCCCAAAATATAAAAATTCTAAATGAGAATTATCTAAGGATAAATCCTTCGTTTTTCATGGCCTTCATGAACTTTCAATGGTTTTTTGTTTCTTTGCTCTGGACTTTTATGGTTCAGTTTTTCTCACTTTAAAAATTCCATGTAGGGGCACCTGGGTAGCTCAGTCAGTTAGGTATCCAACTTTGGCTCAGGTTATCATCTTGTGGTTCATGAGTTTAAGTCCTGCGTTGGGCTCTGTGCTGACAGCTCAGAGCCTGGAGCCTGCTTCAGATTCTGTGTCTCCCTCTCTCTGTCCCCCACCCCCTCCGCTTGTGCTCTGTCTCTCTCAAAAATAAATAAAAACATTAAAAAATAAATCAAAAAATAAAAATTCCAGGTAATTTGAAATTGTAGGCTACAGAAAAACTGCCTGATTTATTTATTTTGAATAGTTAACAGTTAACATTTATTGAGTACATAAATATCTCATTAAATTTACAAAACTCCATTGAGTAAGGTATTAATATTACCCTCCCTTTACAAAGGGGAAACTGAGAGTCAGAGAAGCCAAACAATTTGGCCATGATAATTCAGCGAATCAGAAGTGGTACTGAAATTTGCAGCTCAGCTCTAAGGGCTCATACTTTTTCTATTTTAAATGCTTTAATTTCCTTATACTTTCACTATTTGTTTATATTGGCGTGTTTCTCCATTTATAGGTATTTTTACTACTACATTACTCAGATAAAGTTTCTTCTTAAAATTTAACAATTTGAGGACTCAAAATTGAGTGTAAAAAATGCTCCCAATTTGTCATATTTTACATTTTTTTGTCTGTCTATAGCCTATGAGATCGTCTGTTGCATAGGAGGAGGATAAGAGTTTTGTCTATCTATAGCCTATGAGAGTTATGTATAGAACTGGTGAATCACTTTATTCACCTGAATCTCGAACACCTGAAACTAATATAACACTATAGATTAACTAGACTGGAATTAAAACAAAAAACTTAAAAGCGAAAACAAAAACAAAAACTATAACTTATTTTTTACAAAATTAGGCTTATATTTAAAACATCATTTTGAACTTTCTTATAGTTGGAGTTTGTTTAGAGTAATTTTTATTTAAATATGTATTAAAATATACCCAAGTAGAAATAAATAAAAATGTTTACACTAATTATTATGGTAACAGATACTTCTAATTTATTTCATACACATGAAATTTTCTCAAATTTCAGGCAGGCACTGTGTTACTTTTAAAATCAGGAAATTTTTGATAGTTTATTTTTTTTTTTTACATCCATTTCAATAATAGCACATCTGAATGAAACATTTATGCTTGATCACCAGAATTAAAGAAACTATCTCCCCGACTGAAGATGGTGTAACTGCTGTGTTCAGCAGTGGCTAAGTGATCAGATGGAAAATAGAAAATATTTCCAGAGAACAAATGATAATAATCCAATTGGCAGGTGTCCAATTGGATTTGCTACCAACAGACTTATACAGTGGAACTTAAAGAAGACAAGAACTTCAAGAATGAACTATCTTGGAAAATACGGCTACTTACTGGAAAGCTTACTGATGCTGGTATTGATTTATGTAGACCAAAATAAAAGTTATTTAAAAGATTAATGGGTTTTTTGGAAGGCTATCATGATGTAATGATAATTATGTAATGCCTGTTGTTTCTTGCCATGGTAATATCTGTATGTGGTTTTATCTTCCATGTTATTGACATGATTGTTAACATAATCATGAATGTAATGATGTCTATTTTTATGCCTTATTTTAGATGAGGATTTTGAAAAGTTGTATCATTTAAACTGCAAATAATTTTGTGAGATAAATATTATTCTTGCATGCAGTGAAAAAAAAAACAAGCAAAACCCTTTATTTTCAAATTGTGCATTATACTGAATATTTCTCTATAAAATTTCACCAGTCAACAATCTGGGTTTCCAGTATAATGTTTTCCTTTTTCTATGTCTCTCTTTTATGTGAAACTAACATTTGTTTCATGCATGGAACAATCCCCAAAATAGTGGGAATGGACTAATTTTTAAAAGTCAACTTAAGGGAAATCTACCAAGGGGTAGAAAAAAATGTTGGAACATGTGGGGATAGAAACTACCTCAGCGAGGTAAAGAGACCAAAAAGGCTACAACTCTTGGTTTAATTTGGGAATCAATGTGGGCAGTTATTCTCCTTAACCATTTTGCATTAGTAAAAATGCCTCAGCCAACTGATTGAAGAGACTCCCATACGCATAAAGCAGTGTGCCAGTTGCTTCTTTGTAAGATGTATAATGTCCAAGAGGAAAGAACAAAGGAGCACTATCCCTGGTCCTAAAATATACATAAAGAGGACTACAGAAAATTATAAGAGTTGCAAATGGTAGCTAGAAGCTCATGACATTTAGAAACAGTGAAGTTAATCAGTGAAGGTGTTATCTGTTCCAGATCAGTCTCCACTGAGGAACAAAATGTTCCAGGTCAGTCGACATTGAGGTCTTACAGTCCTTAAAGAGATTTTTTCATTCAGCTTCCCTCTAGGCTTGGTCAGAGAATTGGATTAGTTTCATGTTCACAGAACAGGGTGCGATTTGGCTAGTGGACAATGACTGAAGGCCACAGGACTACTGTTGATTATGTTTTTATGTCTGCCTTTAATAACCTTACTGTGCCCAAAGGCAAAAGCCTTAGGTTTCCAGTTGTGCAAAAAGATCCAAAAAGACTCTTCCATTTAACCCTCAAATAAGTTTATTCTTAAATTAATTCTATATTTCTCATAGGTAAGAAATGGATATAAAAATGTAAACAGATAAAAATCTCTTTTCGTGTTTATACATTGGTAAAGAGGCCATGAGTTATAATAGAATGATTGTAGTTTTTAAGCCAGAGAAACATATTTTGTTTAGCCTGCCATTAATAACAGTATGGCTTTTTGAAAATTAATTTGTTCAACTTCAATTTCATTATCTGAAAAAGAAATAAAGAAATTCCTTCTTTCCTTCCTTCCTCCCTCCCTCCTTTCTTTTTCTCTTTTTCTTTCTTTCTTTCTTTCTTTGTTTCTTTCTTTCTTTCTTTCTTTCTTTCTTTCTTTCTTTCTTTCTCTTTTCTTTCTCTTTTCTTTCTTTCTTTCTTTCTTTCTTTCTTTCTTTCTTTCTTTCTTTCTTTCTTTCTTTCTTTCTTTCTTTCACTGTGAAAATGAAATATCTAGCATATGCCCTGATGCACAGCAGTGCTAAATAAATGGTAGCCCTTCATATTATTAGACACTAAAAAGGTAAAAAAAAAAAAAAAAAAAAACCAAACACAAAATGAACAAAATAAACATGTAATATGTTAGAAATTGGCAGTTTCATATCTATGCTCTAGAATTACTTTGTTTGTAAAAGTTGTCTCTTCCTTCTATGAGAAGGGTAGGAGATAACAGGCAATTGTTTCCAAAATTAAGGTTTGCCAGAGGGGGAAAAATCAGTAAGTGGTTTGCAGTTTATCTCAAAAAAAAAAAAAAATGTGACATGTTGTTAGGCCTAAATGCAGTCAAGTATAACAATGTTGCTTCATTTCACCGGTCAAATGGGGCCGTGGAACATTTTTTTTCAAATCATTAACCAGGCAGTCTTGCAAATGCAAAGTTACAAGAAAAGTAGTTTGACACATTGTTTGGTTGCTTAACTTCTTTTCATTACGAAAGACTCTATTTGTCACTTTGAATAGCACATCTACATCAATGGATTTTGAATAGAGAGGCAAGAATATTTTTTATTATAAAAAGGCTCAAACAAAAGCTATGATAAATTTTCAAGAAAGTCATGATTTTAAGAAATGTTTACCTTTTATAGTAAACCTTACTTTTCTTTCTGCTTTGAGGAGGCTTATTAAAAAATTCTCGACTGAAGTAGTCAAGAAAAAAAAATGCTTTACTTAGAATTATATATATATATATATATATATATTATATATTATATTAAATATGTATTATATGTATTTATTAAATTTATTATTATATACTAAATATATTGTATTTAATTTATTATTATATATTATAGATAAAATATATATATTAAATATACTTTTACAAATCCACAGTTAATTTACAAAAGCATATAAGTAAAAAAAAGTTGCAACATAAAGCTATTTTCTGAATTTCTCATATAATGAGTTACTGAATAGATGGGGATTTGAAAGACTTGTATGCTTTATTAACACTTACCCTGATAAGACAACTTAAGAGTATCCTATCCCTGATAAGACAATTTGAGAGTACCCAATATGTTTTCAAGGACATTTTTTAAGTTTACCAGCATTTTCTTTTGTGATTTTATATGTTTTGATATATCCTCCAAATCATAAAAAAATTTCTGGGATCTGTTCTCTCTGTGCAACACTGGTCCTTCTACCCCTGTGAACCCAGAGGGCAGAACATGAAGCCAGAGAGGATTTTTTCTATTCCTTCAAACCTAATGAAATTTTCCCTGCTGGAGTTAGAAATAACTTGAGATGAAGGACTCTTTTTTCCCTTCCTTGGAAAATATTTTCTCCTTTTGGGGATGGGAATGTCTATAACTGTTATTCTATGCTTGTTTCACTCTTGTAATGTAGAAGTTGATAACTTGTTTTCTAGCTTCTTGGGACCATAACTGGAGACAAATTTGCCCCAGGATACATCATACTCAGAGATTTAACCGTACTTGATTTAGGTGGACATTTGGAATGTCTGTGCCAATAGTTGGACTAGATTTTGGACTCTGAATTCATGCTCTGATGGGTTGAAACTCTTGGACACTTTGGGTTTAATGTATTTTGCATATGGGTTAGACATAAAATAAAATAGACTTTTAAAGGTTGAGGGCAGACTATAGTTGTTTAATGAATGCTGTCCTCTGCAAATTATATCTGTGATCTAATTCCTCAGAGCTGTTTGTGCATATTATTTTATATGGGGAAGAAGGGGGAAAAATGAATTTATAGATGTGATTAAATTAACTCGAGATAATCTTATCCTGGGTTATCTTTGTGGGTCCTAAGTGCAATCACACGTATCCTTTTTGAGAAGTAGCAAATAAAAGATTTGACAGGCACTGATACAAAAAAGATGGTGATGTGATCATAAGAGGCAGAGATTGGAGTGGTATGGCCATACGTCAAGAAACTCCACAGCCACCAGAAGCTGGAAGAAGCAAGGACTACTTTTCTAGAGCTTCAAGAAGGTGTATGGCCCTGCCTCCACCATGATTTCAGCACAGTAAAGCTAATATTGAACTTCTGGCCTCCAGAACCATGAGAAAATAAATTTCTATTGTTTTCAGCCACCAAATTTGTGATAATTTATTACAGCAGCCACAACCACCTAATACAGAGGAAGGCCTGCCCAAATTTATGTTGCCTGTCCCTGTCCAATAGCCTCAGTCAACTAGATGTGACAGGAGTGACTACATGATCACATTTCTCCCAGTGAGACACTGTACCTGCTCCCCTAAAGATATGGCATAGGAACCAGGTAACTATCTCACAATTTTTCCATTAACTTAGATGTTTATCATGTGAACACAGTAACAGACATAAATATGTCACCACTTAGTCTGTAAGGATTTCTATGCCCTATTTCTTGATTAGATATTTCCAAAACTGTAAGTCACCATGGAGAAAAAGCTCAGTTTGAATTGTTAAGAGTGACAAAGTATGTGCATTCTTGGTAGCTTTCTGAGAAGCTCAGATATACCTATTACATATGTGATGCTCAGTTAGGAAGAGATACCTACATGATGATTTTTGAACTTGTAACTAAGGATTACTGTAACGAGGAAATTGTCACATCCATTACCAGGAGCAAAACAGGAAAAGTACTTGGCAATACCCAGAGTTAGCAGAATCTAATATAAATGGCAGTAGCAGTGATGGCTTCACCAAATCAGCTTCATTGATCAACTCAGCTCCACCATTAACTTCATGTATTTGTGTTTGTTCCTGCTTCTAAGCTATTTTTTTTTCTTTTTACGTTTATTTATCTTTGAAAGAGTGCAAGCAGAGGAGGATCAGAGAGAGGGGACAGAGCATCAGAGCTGGCTCAGTGCTGACAGGCTGACAGCAGGGAGCCCCATGCGGGGCCAGAACTCACAAACTGTTGAGATCATGACCTGAGTCGAAGTTGGATGCTCAACTGACTGAATTACTCAGGTGCCCCAGTTTGTTCCTACTCCTTTTTGAAGTCTCTCAAAACAGTTCCCAAAGTTTCTGCAAAGAACCCAATCTCTTTTCAGTATATTTCTTTTCTTTGTGCAAATAGGAATCTAGGCTGATACAAGAGACAGGGAAAGCCATACCACACTTTCCGAACTACACAGAAAAAGTGTGCTAATAGGAAAGAGTAAGTCATTTGAAGATGGAAAACAGGCACAAGACTGAACAATACCCTTTTTCCTGTTCTGGTTCTAGTGCCTTTTTTAAGATACAACTGGATGTTTGCATTTAGAGTTTGTATAAAAAATTTGAACTGTTTTATTTTTAAGCTCAATTTTTGTTGATTTCTGTTATTGGCATTTGAAGGGTACTAACCACAATGAACTTTAAATCTGCATTAGAAATGCAACTCTTACATAACTTCATAATACAACCTTATTATATTGAAATTATAGAATCTACAATATAAAACACAGAAGTTCACCTACTTATTAATTTTAGGTGCTAAGACATTTAAAGTATATAAAATAAGCAAATTACTTTGCAATTATGTAGTAATATAATTGTATGGAAGTATCTAAATCTTTTTTAAAAAAATCAAAGTCTCAGCGTTTCATCAGTTTTGTTTTAAAAAAACTTGTAGGGTTTTACTTTTAATATTTTTAAATTTTCTTTTAATGTTTGTTTATTTTTGAGAGACATAGACAAAGTGTGAGCAGGGGAGGGGCAGAGAGAGAGGGAGACAGAATTGAAGCAGGCTCCATGCTCTGAGCTGTCAGCACAGAACCCGATGTGGGGCTCAAACCCACGAACCATGAGATCATGACCTGAGTCAAAGTCGGGCACTCAACCCACTGAGCTCAACCCACTGAACCATGACACCCCACCTTTAACTTTTAAAATATTTTTGTAACTTTTAACCACTTTGTGATACTATATCTCAAATGATCTGGTATGGCATCACATAGTATTTTTGAGATGGTCTGTTATAATACCATTGTGTTGGGAACTGTTAGATTCAGTTACATCTTGGCGTATAAAATAGGTTATTATTAAAACTTACACTTAATTTCCTCAGTATAGTTATTTATCAAATAGACATTATATTTACATATACTTACGGATCCTATTTTATTTTTTTTATTTTTTAATTTTTTTTAATATATGAAATTTATTGTCAATTTGGTTTCCATACAACACCCAGTGCTCATCCCAAAAGATGCCCTCTTCAATACCCATCACCTACCCTCCTGGATCCTGTTTTAGAGGAATATGTTTGGATAACAGCTATACTAAAAAGAGGACATGCTATTGCTTTATAATTATAGTATTCAAAAGATTTGATTCAATAATTTCATTCAAAATTAGATTTAATAAAATCCTTGAAAATGAACAATAACATTTATTTGAAATGTTAATTGATAACTAATAAATAATTAATATTTAAAAAGTTTGAATTATAGAAACTTAAACATAAAGAAAAATTATTTGGATTTCTGGTTTTGGTGGCAGTGTGCTAGTGATGGAGTGTGTGTGTGTGTGTGTGTGTGAGATACATAAAATCAAATGTTATAAAGGAAATGAAAGTTCTTTCTAGAAATGCAATGTTTTTGGACTGTATAAATCAAATCCATGAAACTTTAAAAGGAAGTAACAAAAGACATGTTTGACTCGAATCATAATAGAAAAGCCACTAACATGCATTTAACTGACAATGTCATGCTCTTGCCAACTGATTTTGGCCATACGTGTTTAAATGCTGGCCAACAACTCTAGCAATGATGGATAGCGGTAATGCTAAACAGCTCTAACAGGAGTTGAATACCGTTGATGCTGAATATTTATCCTGACTTTAAATTCTACTGCATAGTAATGTTTAGTTTATATGCACAGACTAAAAAGATAGGTTTCATTTCTGACATATTCCCCTTTTTGATTTTAGAAAATATTTCTTAAAGCAACCAGAAGTACTATACAGATCATTTCTTTGCTACATTGTAAAGACTTGGAAATATTCACAGTACTTAATCAAAATGTATTGTTTTACCTGAGATATTTGGTTAGATGGTCACTCTAGCAGGGAAAATTAGTTAATGATTTTGTGACATTTTAAGATCCATGGATTAATATATTATAGCCTTAATAGTGTTGTTTCATCAGAACAAAATTAAAACAAACAGAACATGAAGTGTAAAAGTGTAACATAAAGAAAACTAAGATTTCTTCTCTAAAATAATAACAATTGGAGGCAGTGAAACTTGTGAATAGGCTTAATCCTCTACTAAGTTACAAGGCTAACTTCTACCTAGACAACTGGATTTATGTATAACTCATCATGGACATGACTCTGCTGTGGTCTGGAGATGATCCAGCTCTCTTCAGTTGAGTAACAGGATACCCTGCTTAAGTTCAATGTGCATAGCTCCACATGGGGAGAATGTGGAGTTATCTAGATGTAAAATTGTTTTATGTCACTGAAGTTAAGTTAGTATCAATTCAAACTAGATTTTATAAATTTAGGGTGTTAAATAAAAACCTCTATGGTAATAATAAAAAAAATAACCTCAAAAATATACCAAAAAAAGGATATGTAATGGGAGTTCAAACAGTTCTACAAACAATTCAATTAAATATGAGAGAAGACAACAATGAAGGAAACCAGAATCAAAAGAGTATAAGATATACCAAAAAAACAAAACCCCAGCAAAATGGCAGAAGTCCTACCTTATTAGTGATTACAGTAGTGTAAATGGAAAAAAATTCTCAAGCAAAAGACATAGGTTGGCAAAATGGATATTTTTAAGTGATCCAACTAAACACTATCTACAAAAGATACGCTTCACATCCAAAGATAAAATTAAGTGGAAGAAAAATATATTCTATGCTAATAGTAACCAAACGAGAAAAGTAATGGCTATATTAATATCAGACAAAATAGATTCTAAGTCAAAAACTGTTACAAGAAACAAAGTGGCATTATACATTTCTTAAATATGTAGGATTAATAGAATTAAATCATCAAGAAGATGTAACATTTATAAACATACATGCAAAGCCACAGAGCCCAAAATATATGAAGAAAACACTCACAGAATTGAAAAGAGAAATATACAATTTTACAGTGATAGTTGGGCACTTCGAGACACTACTTTGAATAATGGATAGAATATACAGAAAAATCTATAAGGAAACAGAAAACAACTTCATAAACTAAGTAGATATAATAGACAAATATAGAACACTCAACACCAAAACAGCAGAATATACATTTTTCTCAAATACACTTGGAAGATGCTCCAGGTTACATCGTACATTAAATCAGAAAATAAGCCTCAATAAATTTGAAAAGATTGAGATCATATTAAGTATCTTTCTAACCACAATGGAATAACACTAGAAATCAACAATTGAAAGAAAACTGAAAAATGCACTAATATGTGGAAATTAAGCAACAAATTCAAACAACCAATGAGCCAAAGAAGTAATTGCAAGGAAAATAAAAAATATTTAGAGACAAATAAAAATTAAATACAGTGTATCATAACTGTGACAAGCAGTAAATTTATAGCTACATATCTACGTCAAATAAGAAAACAGTATCAAAACAATAAGCTTGAGGAAGTAGAAAAAGAAAGCAACCAACTCAAAGCTAGCAGAAGAAAGGAAATAATAAAAATTAGAATTGAGATAAATGCAATAACAAACAGAAAAACAAGAGAGTCAACAAAATCAAAATTTGGTCCTTTGAAAAAAATCAGCAAAACTAACAAACCTTTAGTTGGACTGAAAAAGGTAAAAGAGAACACACAAATCATCACAATCAGAAATGACAGTGGGAACATTACTAGTGAACTTACAGAAATAAAAAAGGATTAATAGTAAATTTTATGAAGAACTATATACTAATAAATTAGATAACACACATGCATCTTACATAACTGCAACTTTATACCAATTTAACAGCTCTCCATTGCTTCCCACCCCACCCCTTCCTCTAGTAACGTTGTTCCACTGTCTGCTTCTTTGAGTTTAACTATTTTAGATATCTCATATAAGTGGAATAACACAATATTTATCCAGTAGTGACTGGATTATTCCACTTAGCATAATGCCCTCCAGGTTTATCAATATTGTCTCAAATGTCAGGATAATTAGTATCTCAAAGAAATACCATCACTCCCTTTTTCATGGCAGTATTATTCACAATAGCCAATGTATTCAAACAACCAAAATGTCCATCAACAGATGATTGAATCTAGAAAATGTGGTATGTAAGTGAAATATTATTTAGCCTTAAGAAAGGAGGAAATCCCGTGTGTTCTTATAATGTAACCTCATCTTCTCAGATAATTTGAGGATTTTCTGCTTCATTTTATACTTAAATTCTCAATTTAAACAATAATCTAAAATAAAACTTATGGTTACACAATAAAAGTAAATGTCCACAATACATGCAAATAGCTAGATACGTTTAGAACCATTTTGAAGACTGAGTTTTAGGAATATTTTTTCTTAAAATACAGATCATGTGATAATTACAAAATTCACTTCGGGTGTCCTGGAAAATATCACTCAGAAATGAAAAGTTATTCTTCAGGGTAGGGGAAACAGGACACATTTTCATCTAGTTAGAAGGATATGTTTGAGTTGATGTGACTTCCAGTAGGGTATATCACATAAATGGTATATATTCATTCTTTAATTTGAAGAAGCATCTCAAAAATCTAGAATCTTCCTTAAGAAAGGCTGGGAGTGCAGGAAGATTTTAACAAAATATTTTGTGAATATATGTATTACTCTGATTTAAATACAGATTAGGATAGTTAGGTGACTTGCAAAATTTTCTTTTGGACACCTTGGAGACACTTAAAAAATAGAGAATCATTGTGTTAACAAATTCAGTGTAGTACCACAGGTATGAGAGGATTGCTTGATCTCCAGATGAAAAGTTCACGTCATATGTACTAAGAAATTATGGAGAAAAAAAATCATGATTTTAAATATGAGTCTGATGTTAAATTGTTTATATAGATTCTTGAACTTGCACGTTTTGATTTGTAATTGATTTATAATTTTCATATAAGCATCTCAATGTAACCAGCTCCAGAAAATGAAAACAATACTGTTCTTCATGGATATGACTCTTTCAGTTATACTATTTTCAATGGCAAGAATACAGACTACTTGCATGTTTTAGGGGCTGACCTTTTCACCTGGGGTGAGAACTAAACAAGCACTGAGGTATATATATTTGAATAATATATTGATAATCATCACTATTTTTATCACTGTAGAAAATTTAGTAGGAGACAGGTAGAGACATGCATATCTGCTTATGCTGACCTATAATTTATAATTTACTGATACAAAATAAATTACATAATACACCATAAGAGAAGGATTAAAAAGTCAAGTAGTACAAGGACAAACAAAAGAAAAAAAGAAAAAAAGAAAAAACTGCGGTTGAGAAAACAGAAAATGTGGCTAAACAGAGATATGTTGTCAAGCCTTGTGTTAGCTTGCAGCCCAAAGTTCACTCAACCAAAACACATTGCTGGGTGTCTTTCACTCACAAGTTATTTGTCTGAGCAACCAAATTCTTCACAAGCTTTAGCTAAATAAATGGGTTCAAGGACCTAATTAAAACTGTTTTACAAAAATTAGCATTAATTCAAAATGTTAGGATTACAGATGTTTCTTTAAATAAACTGAGCTGAGATTTCATCATTCATGGAATTGAACTATGAGGCACTAATAATTCTAAAAAAATAGCTTTGTATATGTTTTCCACCACATATTTATTTCTGTATTTGAAAGCAAAAAATCCGTAAAGTTTTTTATAAGTGGTTTGAACTACACAGAGTTGTATAAACTGGATAGAATTAAGGTCAAATATTTGTAACAGTGAAAAAAGAAAATTTCTTTTACAGTTTTTTTTTCTTTTTTTTTTAATTTTTTTTTTCAACGTTTATTTATTTTTGGGACAGAGAGAGACAGAGCATGAACGGGGGATAGGCAGAGAGAGAGGGAGACACAGAATCGGAAACAGGCTCCAGGCTCTGAGCCATCAGCCCAGAGCCTGACGCGGGGCTCGAACTCACAGACCGCGAGATGGTGACCTGGCTGAAGTTGGACGCTTAACCGACTGCGCCACCCAGGCGCCCCATACAGTTTTAAAAACCCAATAAAATTGATTAGTCATCAGACACAAGAATTAAAATTGATATTTAAGGTATAATTTTAATGTACAAGTGGAAATTTTTACTCTCAATTCAAAACCTATTATTGGAACACTTGCTTTGTTTCTAGACCTACATTAAGCCACACACAAAAATAAAAATGTTCATTTCCCCTTGAAGGTGTTTACCCTTTTATAAAAGAAAAAAATACAAATAAAATGTGTATACAAGATATATATATATATATATATATATATATATATATATATATATATATGGCTCCATTAGTTTAAAATAAAACTTAGGTAGCATATAATCATGTATGAATATAACATACAAAGGATTAATAATATCTCAGTACATCTAGTTTCACAACACTCATCACATAACATCAGAGACAAACCATCCTAGGATTTGAGGACAAAGAGGCAACATTAGCATGCCTGTCTGAAGTAGTTGGTATTCTGGATTCGGTGTTGTGGCAGTAAAGAAAATTGTTAAAGCAAATAAATAACTTTAATACAATATGGTGTTTAAAAAACTTTTGTTTAGTGTCTATTTTTGAGAGAGAGAGAGAGACAGAGCACGAGACGGGGACAGCAGAGACAAGGGGACACAGAATCTGAAGCAGGCTCCAGGATCTGAGCTGTCAGCACAGAGCCCGACACGGGGCTCGAACTCACAAACTGAACCATGAGATCATGACCTGAGCCGAAGTTGGATGCTTACCCGACTGAGCCACCCAGGTGCCCCAATACTATATGGTGTTTTAAATATAAAGATCTGTAAAAGTGAAGTTAACCATTTTTACTGGAAATTTCTTTGGAACTTCAGAGATTATTTGAAGTGACTGATGATTTTTTTTTTCAAATTTACATATACTTGACACACGATATTGCATGAGTTTCAGGTGTACCACATAGAGATTTAGCATCGATATTTGTGATTACCATGAGAGGCCTGTCTACCATCTGTCACCACACGAAGTTATTACATATAATTGACTCTATTTCATGTACTCGACATTGTACCCTGTGTCTCATCTGTTTTGTAACTGGAAGTTTGTACCTTTTAATCTCTTCTCCTATTTTGATTGTCCTCCCTCTCCTTCCCTTTGGCAACCACCAGATTGTTTTCTGTATCTATGAGTCTGTTTCTGTTTTGTTTTGCCTTACTTGCTCATCTGTTTTGTATTTCAGATTCCACATGCAATCAGTACAGAATGGTCATTTAGAAAATCAAGTAGGTAGGGGTAGGGTGTTCATGGCAGAGTAACGACTGCATGAACATTTAAATCCTCTTTGATAGATAAAGCACATGGAGAGGGGTGTAATAATGCTGATGAACAGATTGACGTGGATGAGTGTAGGTCCTGGAGACACAAGATCCTCATACACCATGCTAAAGATTTTAGAGCTTTCTGCAAAGAGGAGTCACTGAGTGCTATTAAAAAGGGAAGTAGTGGTGGATTGTAACAACCATCTCAAATTCCTTCTCTTTCATCATTTTTTTTTTCGTTCCCCATCTTTTGTATCTAGGTTGGCCATGTGACTTAATTTGGCCAAAGCAGAGACGTGAAAACTGCTTGCACCATTAGGATAGCTTTCACTGTTGCTTTTGGAATCTTGTGACTGATGCCATGAGATAAAACCCAGGATGATCTGCTCAATGCCAGATATGTGAGTCAGGCCATCCTAAATATTATGGCTACCCAAATGACCTGACAACAGATGAAGGAAAGAATCCAAAGTTTCTCAGTCAAATGGATCCAGACCAGGAAAAACTACTCCACTGATCTACAGAATCACAACTTAATAAATGCTTGCTGTCAGGTACTAAGTTTTAGAAGTGGTTTGCTACATAGCAAACTTTTTTTTAATGTGTGGAATATACACTGAGGGAGTACAAAAACAGAACATGGATGGGTTAGCAATTACAAAAACTATCTTAAGATGGATAAAACCAAAATTTAGCTATTTTAATGATGGTAGGTTGAAAGAAAGAGATTCAAAGTATAGTTCACAGCTAAACTCAACAGGACTCATGATCAATTAGATAGCTTGAAGGAAAGGAGAAGGTCAAATGTGACTTGAAGATTTCAATATGGGATACACTTGCACAGCAATGGAGCCCACGCAAATGAAGGTAATCAAAGAAAATAATTTTAAGTGCACTTATGACATTCAAGTTATTCTTCATTTTAGAAGTCCATCCTAACACAAATCTAAATTTTCCATGCAAGCCTAAATATAATTTATTTGGATCTCCCCAGTCATTTAGGTGGCAAAGAAGACAAGACTATACAATCTCTCATAATCTACTCTTGACATATCCATCAACATTGAATGAATATAGTGGGACTTCATATATTTGGTCGTGGTTGAAATGTGAATGAAATAGGATTTTTACTGTATGCCAAAGTTGATCATACAGAGAAAAAAAGAATATTGGCATTTATTCTTTTTTCATATTTCTCCCCAACTCCCATTATAGAAATCAGGAAAATGTGTCTCTGTTAGTGACACAAAGTAAAGTGATTGAAATGATTCTGCTTTGGCTATGCCAGATCTCTTTCAGAGCAGATTATTTCTCCACAGGACTGATTAATGATAAGCTCATTAAGAAAACTTAACAGTTGCACACATTCTCTCAAATTTACTATTCACACTGGTTGGCAAGAATGAGAACTAAGTCACTCTGGAGGAAATAATAAATAACAAATCAGTGTCAGAGTAAACAAACCAAAGGTGTTTGTTTATTAACACTGATTTGGGACTGCTAATCTATTACCCAGCTATGGACATATCTAAAAATTAAGTGACTAAAACTATCAACCCGAACTATAATAGACCCACGTAGGTCAATTGCAAAATAAAGCATATGAAAACTAGAATATTTACCCTGCTAGTTTTGCCTGAAAATAAATTTTCTTAAATTTGATTGAATTACGAATTAAACTTACTAGAGTTTTAATCTGCGCCTATGAAATAAAAATAGATACAAAAAATGTTTCATTGTTTTAGCTAATCATAGTGTTCACAAGGGTTCTACCAAGGGTCCCTGAAAAACATCTATACAATGCAAATGCTTTAAAGAGTGCAAATCCACAAGAGTTGAAACAGATCAATACACTGTCCACCTTAACATCTTTTTTTCTCACATAGTGTGGTGTATGGAACAAAAAAATGAAATCCACATAGTACTATCTAACACTTAAAATATGGATAAACTTACTCTACTAAAAAGGTGTCTTATGGAATTTAAAAAGCAATTTAAATGCATGACTAGAAGACTTTCTCAAGAAGCTCTTCTTCCAGAAGATATTGTTTGAGACAGATGATGCACCTGCAACTAATAGGTAGGCTTTTAGAACTATTTGTCTATACATTTCTCCTCCAATAGAGCAGCAGTTGAATAAATATCATGATGAATTTTCTTTTCTTTCCCCATAGATATTACAATGCTACATTAAATATTGTTTAAATTGTTATACAATGAGTTAGCTCAGATGAATTGAGGTGATTTTAAATATCAATTATCAAGAAGGAAGATTAAAATACTGCATTAGTAGTATAGAATTTATTATTTTAATCAGTTTTATGCAGTATTTAAATGTACTTCTAAGCACTTAAAATTAATGACGTGAGAATTATTTAAAAGCTGTATGTTTCCCTCTTCTAAATTTCAAATTTAGAAGGAATGATGCTTATGGGGAAAGGAAGCAATGTCTTTAAAATAACACCCCCTTATTTTTTATGCTAAATGAAAATATCTAAACTTCCCTCTCTTTAGTACATATGATATTCTCTATGTCATTTCTTTGAGTTTCTGTTTAAATTTTTGTGCTTCACTTTGCTAGCATTAATTTGAAAATTTAAGATCACTCTTCACTTCCCAAATGAAAACAAACATATTTTCTATATTTTTTAGAAGCTCTTTGAAGGTATACTTTGGTTTCAGGGTTTCATTCTGTCTAAGCAAATTATCAATAGGCATCCAATTTTCTACTTCAAAATTGTGTACACTAATCATGTAAAAAATTCAAAATTACACATTTTGAAAGTGACATTGTTAAATGGATTGCTCTATGATAATCATTTAGAGAAACAAAGTATTTTACCCAGTTTCCTTCTACTTCATTTCTAGAATACAGCAGGATATTTCTGATTAATGTGTTTGAGACTGTGAACACACTTTTTAAGCCCTTTCTAAATGATAGCCAGACAATAGCTTTCTTTGTTTATGTTCAAAGTTCTGAATACATTGCCAGGAAGGCTCATGTGGTTAGAAAATGTCTTTCAAGAAAAAGAAAAAAAATGAAAAATTATTATTTTAAATTTGATTTTCAGTATATTTCAATAGGCCTCTATTCGACCCTCAGGACAGTTAAAAGACAAGTGATTAAATAGTAATATACTCCACAATAGAAAACTTTCCATTTGAAAAGAAAGATTCATATTAAGTCCTGATATAGAAGGAAAACCTAAAATTACATCTAAATCCACTTCGACTGATATCCATGTTTTCCATGCCTCTATTATTTATATTGCTACTATATACATTTTTAAAAGGCAAGGTCAATTATAGGATGCACCATTTAACAGTTCATTTGTGTTTGATTCTTTAAAGTCAGATGTTTTCAGTAGTGAATTGCATTTTGGTTGCTCTTATAACATTCTCACTGATGTTGCAATATACATAAGCAAAATATCCAGTGAAAGGAAATATCAACTGTTGAGCTACATACAATTTTGAATATCTAATTAAAACATATCACATTTGAAAAACTACCATTCTATTAACGTTTTTTTTTTTAATGTTTATTTATTTTTGAGAGACAGAGAGACAGAAAAACAGACTGTTGAGAGGGGAGGGCTAGAGAAAGAGAAACACAGAATCCAAAGCAGGCTCCAGGCTCTGTGCTGTCAGCACAAAGACCTTCGTGGGGCTTGAACTCACAAACAAGATCATGACCTAAGCCAAAGTCAGACACTTAACCAACTGAGCCACCCAGGCAATCTGCTTTCTATTAAAATTTAATGGCTATTGAAAATACATAATGAGACTTTGAGATATTATCTAAATAATAGAGTCATAAGTGCTCCAATTCTGTTTTAGGATCCTTCGTAAATAATCCTGAAAGATATAGTAAAGTATACATATAATAAATAGTTCAAATGCATCTCACAAATATATTTTACTGTATAAGTTAATATTATAAGTTAAACATATTACAGACATTTTCTTTTATCTTCATAACTCCCATTTTAATGAAATATTTTGTGTCAACAGAGCTCAATTTAAGGGTTCTTGCTATATGATGGTGATAAGAAGAAAGTATCTTGATGAAAATAAGGTACATCTTGGGACATCATTTACAATTTCAGTTTTACATTTTGAATAAACAGTTGAATTCTTTTACTTATGAATTATCAAATTGTGATTTTTATAGAAATTAGTCCATAAAAACCCAAGTGAAAATATGCCACATAATGTTTTCATGATCACTTGTGATAATTTAGTATAAAATAATACACTAGCAGAATGAGTATTATGCTCAGTTGTTTGTATAATCGATTTTGTTCTTTTTTGTTTTACTGATTGGTTTGCAAATGTTTAGAAGAGTGAGATACATAACCGTTCTTCTCTGTCCCATTTACTAGCATCTTCTCCTTAGCCTCTGATTATGAGGGTCCGTTTTACCTTAATATATATCCTGGTACAATTCCTTTACTTTACCGATGATGTAACTGATGTCTAAGAGCCTGGGCGATATTAGTCGAAATTGAAAGGAACAATCCAAATGACAGCCCTACCTTAGTTTAAAGCTAGGTTCTCTTTTCTGCTTATTATGGATCTTTGATAAGAAATACAATTGCTGAGAAGTCTGTTTTGCTTGCTGTTTGCTATGAGCATTGTGAGACCTTTCCTGAATGTAACCCGCTGTGTAGTAGAATGGGTTGTAAACCTTCCTAAATGTAGTCTGATATATAATGGAATGAGTGGTTGTACATAAACTAACCGGCGTTTCTCGCTTCTGTAAACCTGCTTGCTTAGCACATTCCTCACCTATCCCCTTCCCCTTTTTTTCCCTCCCACCACAAGTAACGGACAAAGCCTTCCCGCCAAAGGACAGACAAAGGCCGCCCAATCAGAAAACCACAAATGTCCGTACTTTAAAATCGACTAATCAGGCCCCTCATAATTTGAAACCTCACCTATGCTGTTTGTCCCTGTCTATAAAAACCCTATACCAACTCTGATCGAGGCCTCTCAGCGTCACCGGCAACGAGTGCGCAGAGGTCCAGGTTCGAACCTGCAATAAACGCCCCTTGCCGCTTGGCTTTGACTCACGACTCTGGTGGTCTTTTGTGGGAGGTTTAGGAACTTCGGGCATTACAGAAATCTAGATCACCAAGCCAGTTAGTGGCAGAACTGGGACAATTTCTGAAATCTAATGTATGCTCAGATTTGACACATTACAATTTCAAGTAAACCATTTTAGGAATGGAAAAATAAAAATGTTATAACAAAACAAACAAATGAGATTCATTTAAAAAAAAGAGATGGATAATAATTAAAACTGAAGGATTTAAGAATATTTCATTTTGTATTTTTTTCTGGTTTTACATCATTTAAGTGTATTCTAGGCTGGCCGTACAAATAAATTACGTAGTTAACTATAAAAGCTGATTTGATAAAAAAGATCAATTTAAATACCGTCCCTCCCCCCACTTTCCACTCCTCAGCCCAAGGAGGGGGTCTGAAAGCCTCCAATCTTCTATGCAGGAATGCCAGGCAATTCTCAGCATGAGTATACAACCCAAAAAGTGGTGGGGAAGAGGACACAGCTCGGAAACAGAATCTGCCTGAACACATATGGGGGGATGCGTTAGGGTTGCTAACTTGACACAAAAGCAATTCTTGCTTTACTTCCCTGAGCAGAAAGTAGGATGTTTCTTCCAGGCACACGATGGGCTCATGAGTCCCCTCTCATCCTGCTCCTGTTCATCCCCTACCTGATCATGTCCCTTTCCCATGATTCCCTCATGGCCAGCCAGGTTAAAACTTTGGGGTCAGGAAGGAAACTTTCAAGAAACAGTGACAAACACTCTGTGGTACGGTGTTTGTGAGAAGTCAAAACACCAGATCCTGCACATTACATTTCCTGTTCAGGCTTTAGGCTATTTATGAGACAGGCTTTGAAGAAACTCTACTCCAGAGCTCACATTACTTTGGAAACAATTCCCCAAATATGTGACTGGCTTTTTAAAAAATTTACTTCAGGCTACTTTCATGTCTAATGGCTAAAACAAGAGATCGTATTGATTCACAGGTTTTTTTTCCCCCTTTTGTTGGGAATCTGGCTTGGGAATTTCTGTCTTAGAAATAAGCCTTTATGTTCTATCTACTCTCTAAATTTCATCTTAATGGCCCCCAAATTGTCCTCTGCCTCAGCACAATTGAAACACTATCCGGATGGGCAGACCCCTGTAATAGGCTTTGCCATAAAGAATCAGCAGCAGCTTTGTGATGTAGAGTTTTGTCACATTTCTCATCCGGAAGTGGATGATAATGAGCATTTAGGACAGGCCTGGGAGATCAGGGTTTCCCCAGATCCCCACTTTACCACTTAACGCTTTCCTTGTATTTTGCTTTGGTTCAGATCATTTTTAATTGTGATACAGTGATAATCCAGTTCTTTCAATCTCCACAAGGCTTCAGTTTATGGATTGAAAGCAAAAAGACAACAAAGTTTGTATCTGCTAAATCTTCCTTATTCTGTGCTTCCAGGGAACCAGTTTCAACCTGGGCACATGTCTCAATTTCGCGCTGTGATAAAACGTGTTTGTGCTACCATGTTTTCCTTTGATACAAACTAAGTAAGACATCACCTAGGTCACAAATTAAAATAGGTTATGGTTTAGACTTTGTAGGCCTGCATGACAAGGCTCACTAACTTCTCACCCCAACATAGAGTGGCCTTCCTTCTCTCCCTCCATTGTTTCTATCTTTTAGTCTGTAATTATTCCACCTGAACTTCAAGTATTACGTTCTAAATATTTTATAATTCTTTTAAAAATAAGTGACAAAAAATCCAAACAAGCTGATTTAAAGGATAGTCAGTATTAGCAATGTTCAATTTTGAGGGCTTATTATATGCTGGACTTGGTGATGTTATCTTTAATGCATCTAATGTTTAAAAATACCTGGTAAAGTAAATATTATAATCCCTAATTTTTAGATAAGTAAAATGAATAAAACAGAAATTAAGTAAATTACCTGAAATCTAAGCTTTGTTGTTGGGATATGACCTAGTGCTGTGTGACAGAAGACTGTATCTTCTTAATCACTCCATTTATATACATTGGCCTCTAAATACAGCAATCTTCTTCCTGATTAACCTACCATATATGCCACATATATTTTTCTTGGGTTTTTGTTTGTTGTTCATTTATTTATGTTGGAAGTTTTATGTTGGTCAGATCCACCTACATCATTATTTTTTATATGATTTTTGTCTTTATAAAGCCCTGTACTTTTATATTACAAGAGAATTCACCTTTACATTACAAGAGAATTCTAATGTGCTTATGGTCTCTTTTTTTCCATATAATATCTCATGTACTGAGACTTATTTTGATTTGTTGATTGATAATATGAATATAATATTTTACCCAAAGCTTAGCCTCTTATATCAATACTGTGTACTTAAAATTCTATTTAGTTTTACCAGTTTTGCATGTCAATTTATGATCAAATAAGTTATTATATGTAATTTTTTGTTACATTACTGAAACTTATATTTTTGTCATATTGCCAGTAACACATGCATTTAATTATGTCAGATTTAAAATGATTTAAAGTATTCATATAAAATATTCCCATGAATTATTATGCTTGTAAGAAGTTTCAATTTAGCATTGTTATTGAAATTTCATAAAATTATATCTTAATTAAGGTAAGTGATATCTTTAGCATAGGTGCACTTTTAAGTGAGAAATATGGTTATTCAAGTCTCTTTAAGATCTTCTGCAAACTTGCCTACTTGTTCTATATAGATATTGCACACATCTTAAAAATCATTCCTAACTATTTTGTAAATTACTTTTTAAAAAATTTATTTATTTTGAGAGAGAGAGAGCACAAGAGGAGAAGAGACAGAGAGAGCTGCAGAGAGAGAATCCCAAGCAGGGTCTGCACTGTCAGCAGAGCCTGATGCAAGGCTCCAACTCATGAACAATGAGATCATGATCTGAGCCAAAGTCAGACGCTTAACTGACTGAGCCACCCAGGTGCTCCAAAAAGCACATTTTACTATACATTGCTTACTCTTTTTTTATTAAAAAAACTTTCTTTTAATGTTTATTTATTATTAAAAGACAGAGAGCATCAGAGTGTGAGCAGGGGAGGGGCAGAGGGAGAGGGAGACCCAGAATCTGAAGTAGGCTCCAGGCTCTGAGCTGTCAGCACAGAGCCCAACACAGGCTTGAAATCACACACCACGAGATCACGACCTGAGCCAAAGTCGGACGCCTAACTGACTGAGCCACCCAGGCGCCCCTACATTGCTACTCTTTTAGTTTAAGGACATGTCATTCCAATCAAAAAATTTTTCATTATATAACTTCAAAAATTTAGAAATGACATTTAACTATGCTTTGGGAAATGATTCTTTGACTAAAAGGATAGGCACATTTACCCTTCCCTTAAAGAAAATTCACAGGAAAATTGTCTTTCTAAAATGAGGGTTTGCAATACCTACTTTAGATATTTATTTCCTTCCTTAAGTCATGTTAAGTCTACAATGAGTGTTGTACAAACAATATAATAATCCACTATTAAACTTTCTGCCTTGAAGTAAATAAAACCAAATCCAAACCAACAGTTTTTTCTGAGCATATAATCAACAAATTTACTTAAATCTGTGTCATAAAGGGACAGAGGTTAATGGAGATTTAAAATCAGATGGTCCATTATAACAGCAAAGCTACATGCCTGTTAGTATCCTCATTATCCAGTTATTCTTCTATAGATCCTTTCAAAATCATTCTAAAGCAAACTTCTGATCATGGCAATCTCCAGTTGAGAAAAGCTCTTGGGTCTACACAGATGGCTGAAACAATAACAAGTTCTTTAGTATGGGACTGAAGGTTGCCTGCGTTATAATTACGATGTACTTCATATTTGCTTCTCATGAATAATTATCCTCAGCATTTCACAGAGTGTCATAAAGATGCTATTGGCTGTGTCACTGATGGTGCATACATTATTTGTAGGTGATGTTCAGATAAACATTTTCATACACACATATATACACATATATGTATGTGTGTGTACATATATAAAGAAATTTCATATATATGTAAGTCAATAAGTAAAAATTGATGAATTAAAGAAAACTCTGAAGTAGATTTTGATACAGGTGGTATAAAAATATGGCCACCTAAGGGGCGCCTGGGTGGCTCAGTCGTTTGAGCTACCGACTTCAGTTCAGGTAATGATCTCAGGGTCCAAGAGTTAAGCCCCGCGGCTGGCTCTGGGCTGATGGCTCAGAGCCTGGAGCCTGCTTCCGATTCTGTGTCTCCCTCTCTACCTGCCCCTCCCCCACTCATGCTCTGTCTCTCTCTGTCTCAGAAATAAATAAACATTAAAGAAAATATATATGGCCACCTAACATGATACTGAAATATTTGACGATATGTGGTAACTACTGTCTTTTAAGAACTATGCATCCTAAAAACTTACTTACTCTCTTTCCTCTATATATTCTCCATGCTTTCTCTTTTTTAAGTTTTTTATTCATTTTGAGAGAGATAGTGTGTGTGTGAGAGCAGGGAGGGGCAGAGAGAGAGAGAGGAAGAGAAATAGAATCTTAAGTAGTCTCCACACTGTAGGCACAGAGCCCAGCACGGGGCTCTAACTCATAAACCGTGAGATCATAACCTGAGCGGAAATCAAGATGCGGACACTTAAGTAACTGCGCCACCCAGGTGCCCCTCTCCAAATTTCTTACTTCTAATACTTTAGTTATTCCTTTACCTGTACAAATCATCCTTGTTATCACTATTCTTCTAAATGTTATCTTTCTTATGCCTCTAGCAAACCTAAAGAACAAGGACCGCCTCTTTTATTTGCCTGGCACTCTGCCAAATACTTCAGCTATACAGACTCCTCAGTAAATAATTACTGACTTGCATCAAACATGTCAACATCCACAG
Organism: Leopardus geoffroyi; assembly: GCF_018350155.1. Taxonomy (NCBI): domain Eukaryota; kingdom Metazoa; phylum Chordata; class Mammalia; order Carnivora; family Felidae; genus Leopardus; species Leopardus geoffroyi. Next base: position 23,230,347 of record NC_059338.1, on the reverse strand, counting down.
CAAAATTGAACCAAATTCTCCAATTTCCAGGTTTAGTGTCAACTTCCTTTAAACAAACCACTGAGCCTAGATGATTTCACTGGTAAATTTTATCAAAGATTTACAAAATAAATAATACCCAATGCAAACTTTACTTCAGTGCAAACGTTTTCAGAAAATACAAGAGGAATGAATAACCACTCCCCACCCCCAGTCATTTAGTAACATTTGTTATTTAGTCATTTAGTAACATTCTGTAACTTGACCAGACAAGAAATTATAAAGAACAATACAGCCAAATGTTCCTCTCAAATACAAATGCATTAATGCAATAATTCCTAACAAATGTGGCAAACCAAATTCAGCAGTATATTAAAAAAAATTAACACCTTAAGGGGGTGCCTGGGTGGCTCAGTTGGCTAAGTGTCCAACTTCAGCTAAGGTCACGATCTTGTGGTCCGTGAGTTCGAGCCCTGCGTAGGGCTCTGTGCTGACCGCTCAGAGCCTGGAGCCTGTTTCGGATTCTGTGTCTCCCTCTTTCTCTGACCCTCCCCCGTTCACGCTCTGTCTCTCTCTGTCTCAAAAATAAATAAACGTTAATTTTTTTTTTTAAATTAACACTTTGGGGGTGCCTGGGTGGCTCAGTTGGTTGAGTGTCTTACTCCTGATTTCCGCTCAGGTCATGATCCTAGGGTCATGGGATTGAGCCTCATGTGGGGCTTTGTGCTTAAGATTCTCTATCTACCTCTGCCCAAGTCCCCTGCTTGGGTACTCTAAATAAACAAACTAAAAAAACAAACAAACAAATAAATAACACCATGGAAAAAATGAAGTTTATAACAGAATTGAGGATTGGTTTAACACTGAGAAATAAAACAATGTAATTTACCATATCTCCAGAAGAAATAAGAAAATAAGAAAAAAAAAAACCATATAATCATCTCAATAGATACAGAATGCATATGTGATAAAATTCAACACCACTCATGTTAAAAATTTTCAATAGCTAGAAATAGAAGGGAAATTCCTCAATCTAATCAAGACAATCTATGAAAAACCTACAGGTAACTTCTTCAATGGTAAAAGACAGAATTTTTTTTCTCTAAGATTGTGACCAAGACGCAGTTTTCTGTTTTCACCTTTTCTAGTAAACATTGGAAAATATAAACACTGTATTAGGTGTGAAAATGAATAAAAGGTATACAAATTGGAAAGAAAGAACAAAACCCGTCTTTATTTCCATTTGTGTGTATAGAAAATTCTAATAATTCTACTATAAAGATGGTAGAAATTATACATAAGGTCAGCGTATATCAGGTCTCTATGTAAAAAAAAAAAAAAGTCAATTGTATCTATATTAACATACATTGGATTTAGCATATTCAAAATAAATTTGACAAAAACACTTGAAGTATATACTACCTGATTTAAAGATTTACTTTAAGGCTAGGTTTGATTCTTCTGGAATAGGTATAAGGATAATTATATTTAAAAATGCAATATCACAGTAAACCAAGAATTGAAAAGGATGATATTAATTGGTAAGGAATAATGTGGTAACAGAAATCTAAGTTGGCCTTCAAGAATCCTGCCCCCTTGTACACACACCCTGTATAATCCCCTCTTCTTGAATGTGGATAGAAAAAAAGTCTACTCCTGGGATTAGTTCACTAGTATGACAAAGAAGGTAGATTTAATTCAGGTTCCAAATCCATTACTTTGAGTCAAAGTAAGAGAAAAAGATATTATCCTAGGGAGCCTGAAGGTTTCAGGTGAGCTTTTAAAAAGGAGACTTTGCCTTTCCTATAGGAAGAGATTAAAATTAGCAGAGTGTGTAGCAAGGAACTGAGACCCACCCCAGGAGGCCTGCTCAGCAGAAAACCAGCAAGAAAATGGGGTCGTCAGGTCTACAACTATTAAGAGCTGAATTCTGATGACCTGAATGACCATGGAAGACCTTTCTCCAGCAGAGTCTACAGGTGAGGATGTAACCAGTCATACTTTGATCTTAGCCTTGTGAGACCCTCAGCAGAGGACCCAATTAATATATGCTACACATCTCAGCCACAGAAACTGTAAGACGATGAATATGTGTTGAAATTTGTTATACAGCAATTAAAAAGTAATGCAAATTGTAACAAAATAAATAGACAATACTACAGTAGACATCATTCATAGTAAACTTAAGGAACAGTTCTTTTAAAGCCAGGAGCAAGGAAAGAAATTACTGCTTTTTCCCAAAACTTTACTGGAGTTCCTATATAATGCAGTGGGTCAAGAAAAATCATTAGACCTAATTAAGACTTAAATGGGACCATTTTGTCATTATTTGCAATAGGATTTTTTTTTCCTCAAGCCCCAAGAAACACTGTAAATATATAATAGTAGTAGTAAGTTCAGCAGAGTTGCTTGATTTATACAAGCACAAGACAGTTGTAAAAATGGAATATGTTAAAACATATTGTTTGAAATAATAGCAAACCTATAATTTGCTGAGAAATGTATCTATATTATCTTTATGGAGAAAAATATAGTATTTTATTAAAAGACATTAAAGAAGACTCCTCGAAATGAGAACTTCATAATGTCTATAGATATGGCACATAAAAATGTTCACTCTTTCTAAATCAATAGGGAACTTCATTATAATTCTGGAAAGATTCCTAATAGGCTTTTTTGTAGAACTTGACAAAATGAGTCTAAACTTCATGTGGAAAAGAACTTACTCTTTTTTCCTTAGAAAAATATATATACAAGAAAATTTTGAAAAAGAAAGTGAGCTGACTGTCCTATCAGATTTCAACACTTATTATAAACATTATGAATAATAAGACAGTCTAGTATTGAAAAAGATGTAATAAATGACCTAAAAGAACAAAATGAGGAGCCCAGAAACTAACACATGCTTTTATGGAAACTTGATATATTACAGATATGTCATTGTAGATAAGTAGATATGGATAAACAATACAATAAATGAGACAACTGGCTATCCACATGGAAAGTAAAGCAAAATAAATTTCCTTTTCTTCAAACACAGAAATCAATTCTCTTTGGATTAAAAACCTAAATGCAAAAAAAAATGTTCCTTTAATTTTTTTAGAATATATAGGAGGATATCTTTATGATTTGGGGGAGGAAAGGCCTTTCTTAAACATGGCAAAAACATATTAATAAAAAATTAATTTAAAAAAACAGCAGTGAGTCACAATACCATAAAACTCAGACTGAGATTAAAAAAACACACACACACACACATGTAATTTACAAATTACTATTACTGTGAGTAATAACCAGAATAGAGCAAGAAGACAAAGACAAATATATACCTCTTCATTCCCCACACAACAGAACAGTAAAAACATATAAGCAAGAATTAATATAGAAGATTAATATAGAAGGTAATTCAAATCCTGCTTTTTGTGTGCTGGAGATGTCTTAGCTGTCTTGAGCTAACTGTGTTTCCTGCCAACTCCATGATCAATGACATCACCATGGCAGATTGACACTGGCCATGGTGGGAGAATAGAAATTGGTAAGTGCTTCTTCAGTGTATCTGGGATTCCTCATGAAAAATCTTAATATCTGCCATGGAACTGTCATGATGTGGAAACTTATACTACTATCATGAAGAAATGCAAAGGATAGTTCACACAGTTTAAGTTGCCATTGAATCAGATTTTCTTTTAGAGAGAAAAACCAACCCGGCACACATACCTGCAAAATCTTCATCTGGCAGTTAGATATGATATATTTTGAATCTTGTTTGGTTTTTGTTCCAGTTCCAATCAGACAAGAAAAAGTCAATGAGATGGATACTTGAAGATATAATTGTACAACATGATTTCTCCATTGAAAATACATGATAAGTGGACAGCAATTCAATATCAGTGAAATCATAATGAATGTTGTACACAGGTCTGCAAATCAGTGATTTATACAATATTTAGATTATATTGTAAGATCACTGTGTTTAACCTTAGTATATGAATATATAAGAAAACTATCAAATGAACAACAGCAAAAGCTGAAACAAAACAAAACAAAACAAAAACAACAACACAAAACTAAAAATAAACCTGGTTGCAGAATCAATGCAGAATTCACATTTGGTTTCCTGAGCGCTATCTTAGATGATATAAATATGAGCTTATATCAGTGCACTTGATGTGTTATTATTACTGCTCTGGATCTCTATGCAGATCTAATCATTGCCGTTATAATTAGGGTAGAAACATTTAAAAACAACCCAATTAGCTAAATCATTGCTTATGTCTTTTTTTAATATATATTTTTAAATTTTTTTTAATTATTATTTATTTTTGACACAGAGAGAGACAGAACATGGGCAGGGGAGGGGCAGAGAGAGAGGGAGACACAGAATCTGAAGCAGACTCTAGGCTCTGAGCTGTCAGCACAGAGCCCTATGCGGGGCTCAAACTCATGGACTGTGAGATCATGACCTCAGCTGAAGTAGGACGCCTAACCGACTGAGCCACCCAGGAGCCCCAATCATTGCTTATGTCTTAATGAAAGAGTCACTGTTTTCAAAGGATAAGCATTTTTACCTCTTATAAAAAACCGAACTGCATACTTGAATAAAACAAAGCAGAAAGATGAGTTTATCACAAAAGTTTCAACCTGCAAGCTGGGAAACACAAGACTATGGGAGCAAAGACTTTTGAGCAAGCTGCTCATAGACCAATAGATTTTTATGGAATAAATATAGAAGTTATTTGGCTTTTTCAGTTGATTGGCTACCTAGTGGTCTTCCACTAGGGTAGCTGAATTAGGTGAATAACAAAGCCCAGAGATGGCGTGAATAGACTTGGCATTTGAAAATGGGCTGATGGTTCTCTGCAATCTCTGACAACCACTGTATATTCCTGTTAGCTGAGGCTAAGTTTCATTCTTCTTTATGCATGGCATTGACTATCTCCATTTTGTCCCCATTTTAAGTGATTTTATTTTACTTTGGTTCTAGAGTATCTAAACTTTAAAAAATGCAAAATAGCACAATTGGAATTGATCTTAAAAGTCATAATTATTCTCTCTCAATATAAGAATTCCTTATGAAATATACCCAAGGATAATCATCCAATATCCACTCCATTTTGTATGTGGAAGAACTTAAAATGTTACAAGTCAATCAATCCACTCTGTTTCAAATTATCCAGTTACCTCAATCTTTTTAATGCTACAACCAAATTTGCCTCATTTTGACAATCACCTACATATATTAGATCTTTTTCCTTATTTCATGAAGGAACAACAAAAACTCACTACTCTCCCTATATCCTATTGCCTTACTTATATTTGTGCTTCTCCTGTGAGAAACAACTTATGAGATGGTGATGAGTAGGATATGTAAGCAAGAATATTGTAAAGGTCATCACACAGTCAGATCAACTGAGAAATAACACGAGAAGTCCAAATAATAAAACTTTCATTAAAAAAACAAAGCCAAACCTCTTGGAAAGTAAGCTCCCCAAGAAGTATTTTTATTTTCTGTCCATATGAACAGGGTGTATGTCAATGGGAAATGTTTAATAAATAGTACAATAATAAAGATGATGGAAATGCCAAATAATCTCATTTTAAAATAAGCATAGTCCTTTAGAAAACGTTAACATTTTAAAATATATATGTGTGTGTATATATATATATATATATTTTTTTTTTTTTTGAGAGAGAGAGAGATTGTGTGTGGTGGGGAGAGAGGCAGAAGGAGAGAGAGAAAGAATGCCAAGCAGGCTCCACACTCAGTGCAGAGCCAACACAAGGCTCAATCTTATGAACCCTGGGATCATGACCTGAGCCAAAATCAAGAGTTAAATGCTCAACTGACTGAGCCACCCAGGCATCCCCAAAACGTTAACTTTTTAATGTGATATCAGAAAGCTAATATTTAGTAGATTCTTTATCCAGAGTACATCTGAATATAATAATCTTTTAAAGTGGCTGATATTTTCTATAATGATTATTTCGGCATTTACAAAAGATTAACATGTACATTGCAGAAAACTTCATAAAAATGAGTATGTATAAAAATAAAATAAAGTGCACTTGGGTGGCTTAGTTGGTTGAGTGTCCTACTTCAGCTCAGGTCATGATCTCATGGCTCTAAGGCTTGTGAGTTTGAGCCCCATGTTGGGCTCTGTGCTGACAGCTCGGAGCCTGGAGCCTGCTTTGGATTCTGTGAGTCTCTCTGCCTCTCTCTCTCTCTCTCTCTCTCTCTCTCTCTCTGTGTCTGTCTCTCTCAAAAATAAAATAAACATAAAATAAAATAATAAAATAAAAAGTATGTAAGATAGTCAATGGTAATATTTTTACTGTGAAATGAGTAAAAGAAGCCTCATTAAAAACAGAATCCGAAAACCCTGAAGGGGGTGCTCTCCCACACATACCACGTGTTGCAGCCAACATAACCAGCAGGAAAAGATTAGAATTATTTGACAAGGGAGGACATTCTTCACATAGAAATATTATCTCCTGCTTTTTAGCGAAAGAAGGAAGATCTCTCCTTGCCCCAGCAGCACAGCACTAACCACTCATTGTAGCAAATGAGAAACCATCATAATCTCGAATTCTTGGTCTTTTCCAATGAACTTTTGTTCAAACCAACCCTCTCCAATTTCTACCTAAAACCTAATCAAAATTGACCTTCCCTTGGTCTTTTAGGACTTTGTTATGGTTCACCATAGTTTGCTTGTTCCAAATTGCAGTTCCTCTGCTATTCAGGAACCAATTCATTTTGCTACTAAAATAACCGGCCATTAGATTTCTAAGTTTGACATTACAATATCAGTGAATGTCATTATAAAAGGACTTTGAAAAAAATCAATTTCCGGGGCCTAGTCTATTTCTTCCCAATAACTTCTTTGAAAAATAACTTGCTTCCTTTTGATAATTGCCTCTAAAGCAGCTAAAGGTTGAAGGATTATACTTACACACACTCACATGCATATACAGACCTACAGATGCAACTTACAGTAAAACAGTTTCAATTTAGGAATCAAAGCTATGTTTGGTACATTATTGACTGTGTTTTAGAAAATGTACTTTCCTGGAGAGACTGTACTATCATATATCACAAGTGCTGTCTTGACCCAGTTTTGAGTTAGACTCTCACTCCTTGGTTACAACACACACACCCAACTGTCATAAATCTCAGATGTCAAACATCTAGGGACAGGCATTTCTTTCTTATGCCTGTGCAAATACTCAAGACACCCAATTCAGAGGAAGCCAGCTTGTCACACATAAGCCACCTCCTATAATTCCAGCCTATAATTCCATAGATATATATATCTATATATATAGATAATATAGATATAGATATATATAGATATAGATATAGATATAGATATAGATATAGATAGATATATAGATAGATATAGATATAGATATAGATATAGATATAGATATAGATATATAGATAGATATAGATATATCCCCTAAGTGTTTATATAGATATATGTATCTTCTTTAAAAATGCTCATTTTTTTGAAAGATAAAGGTGTTTGTCCCTAAATGCTTTGGTGTTATGAAAAGGGTCAAAGATACCCAGCACGTCCATTTAGGTCACTTTGTGTTTGGGTGGGAGGGAAGAGAATAAGTCAAGAACACAGTGCCTTTCTCTTTTATCTTTGCTGTTCTGACTGCTAAAATGTCCTGATGGAGTTGCCTGCCCTTGATTTAGCCAGAGACAGAATTTATCATTTTAAAGATACCCATATAACTTAAATAACACCAAATTCTCAATCCCCTTCTCAGCTATAGGAAGGCACTAGAATCTGCTTAGTACAGAAGTAGTAATTCAATTCTTCTCTTTGGTAAGGATCCACCTAGGTCTTTTGCACTTTGTGTCAGCATACTTGAGGCAACATTAGTGCTTACTTAATGTTTTTTAAAAACTCTGTTCTTCTGTGATTCTGTGTAAAGTTTCATTCATCTAAGAAAAAAAAAGAAACACAAAAAATACTCACTGATTTAAAACTCCTCTTTTGGACTAGAAAATTTATCTTTAACACACATATGTATTTATTTCCTTCCATTCTAAAACACAGTTCCACATATTATACTGAAACTGGGATTTTATCTTTTATTCCTATGTAATGAATTATTACATAGGATTCCTATGTAATGAAATTCCTATGTAATGAAATATTTTGTGTACTAAATATTCTTCAAAAACACAATTTCCATGGGAGCATAACATTCTATCATTTATTTAATCAATCCTCTATGAATTAGTTGATTATTCTTAGGTTTTCATGATTCCTCCTTTACATATAGTCATAATAAAATAATATTCAATTTACCCCTAAGGATTTTCTTTAAGACTGTATTTCTTGAGGTAGATATACTGTGACAGTTAAAGCTTTTAAAATGTATTATTTTCCACTTAGATCTTACCAGTGTGTACTTCCAAGAGCAGATTATAATGAGAACATCCTGAAGGTCCATTTTCAACTCTAACATTTTTTTTATTCCAAAATAAGTGTTTATGAAACTTAACAATAAAAGTACCTTTTAAAATAATAATACATAATACTGATGCTAAATATTAGAAAGAGTTGATAAATAAGTATTAAAAGATCTGCTACCCATGTGTCTGTAGGTGAGAAAATACGAGATAATTGCTTATGGGTAAAACACAGGCTTTACATAGATAAACTTGAGAATATGTTCTATCACCATTACTCAGATTTGTGTAACCTTGAATGAGTTGTCTAACTTTCCTATACTTCAAGGTCTCATTTGTAAGACTGATTATTCTAATCAATGTCATTAAATAATTGTCAGGATTAAATGAGAAAAGTTAGTGGCCCAGAGTGAACCCTGAATATATGGGGGCTCTACCACATATTGCCACTGTGAATTATTCAAAGGCAATACGAAAAGCAATCTATAAAATTTATCAACTTCTGTGCAGAAAAAAATCAACCACAATTGATTTTTAAATGTTTCACTTGGTTGCCATGGAGTGATGAAAATGTGTATTTCTAACGCTGTGAATCCTTTTGCTTTTCTTTTTCAATCCAGCCTGAGTGGGGAGGGCAGCGTGGGGAAGGGTAAGCAGGGGTAGAGCTACAAAGGCTTTGAACATTTTGAAATCTTGCCTTCTTTTTCCCTTTTTTTGACTCTCAGTAACTATGTTCAAAATCATTTCTAAAGTCAATGCATTTGGAACATATGAATAGACTTTGATTCAGTGAACAACCGTTCAGTCTGAATAATTATCCTGTGAAGGAGGATTACATGTAGTTTAGGCACCATTTAAAAATCAATGTTGTGTATAGATTTCAGGGGTGCTAATTTTTATCTCACTTGTCTCCGCTAATATCTATTCAATTGTTTCTCACAAGTGAAACTTTATTACAGCGTGACTTGCTGGAATTTCTACTGGAAATGAAAATTCAAGAGATAGCAATTTTTACTATCTGTTAAACATAAGTCATTATTATATAACTTGGTTATTTCGGAGGTTGTGAGATTTATTTTTCATACTATTGACAACAATGATCATTCCTTTATTAAATAAAAACTTATTGAGGTTCTACTGCATGGTTATATTGAGAACAGTGATATAAAAAATAATGCAAGTACCCTCATAAATTTATCAATGTGTTCTTGAGGAACACAGACAATGAAAATGAAAATACAAAACTAAAGAGATAATTTCAAATTTTGATAAAGGCCATGGATGAAATAAACAGTTTAATGTGAGAGAAAATAATTGCTGGGTGGGTCAGAAGTACGTTCTCTATGGCAGTGGCACTTGAGGTAAGACTTGACTAGAGGAACAGCAAGCTCCTGAAAAGTCGTGGGACAGTACAAAGGTCATAAAGTAGGAATGAATTTGGTTTGATCTAGAAAGAGAAATAAGATTAGTGTGATTGAGTAATAGTGATCAAGGAGGGAAAAGTAAGATGTGAAATTTGGAATGTAACAAGGCTAAATTATGCAGGAATTTGGTGGCAAAGGTAAAAGTGTATATTTTATTCTGATTTCAAAGGAAATCTCTTTGACAGATGGACACCCACGTTCAGAAAAATGAAACCAGACCCAAATCTGACACCTTTCACAAAAAATTAACTCAAAATGGATCACAGACCTAAATATAAAATGCAAACCTACAGGGGCGCCTGGGTGGCTGAGTCGGTCAAGTGTCCAGCTCTTGATTTCAGCTCAGGTCATGATCTCACGGCTCGTGAGTTTAAGCCCCACGCTATAAGTGCAGAGCCTGCTTGGGATCCCCTCTCTCTCTCTCTCTCTCTCTCTCTCTCTCTGCCCTTTCCCTGCTTGTTCTCCCTCAAAAGGCATAAAGAAGAAAAGAAAGAAAGAAAATAAAATCCAAACCTATAAAACTCTTAGAGGATAACATTGGAGAAAATCTAGACGACCTTGGATATGATGACACCTTTTTAGATATAATACCAAAGGCTTGATCCATGCACAAAATAATTGGCTAATATGGACCTCATTAAAATTAAAAACTTCTACTATGCAAAAAACAATGTCAAAAGAATTAGAAGACAAGCCACAGTTGTGGAGAAAATATTTGCAAAAGACACAGCTGAGAAAGGACTATTATCCAAAATATTCACAGAACTCTTAAAACTCAGCAATAATAAAACAAAATACCTGATTAAATAACAGGCCAAAGTCCTTAGCAGACACCTCACAAAAGAAAACACACAGATGACAAATATGGGTATAAAAACATGTTGCATATCATATGTCATCAGGAAAATACAAACTGAAACACGAAACTCTTATGATATACATGATTCATCAATCGTGCTCCTTTTACCTAAAGGAGAGGGAAACCTATGTTCACATACAAACCTCTTTAAGGATATTTATAGCAGCTTTATTTATAATTGCCAAACTTGGAAAGAACCAAGACACCTTCGGCGGTGAATGGTAAATATTCTGTGGTACATTCAGACAATGGGATATTATTCAGTGCTAAAAGAAAATGAGTTATGGAGCCATGAAAAGACATGGAGAAAATGCAAAGGCCTAAGTAAAAGAATATAATCTGAAAAGGTACGGACTGTATGATTCCAACTACGTGACATTCTGGAAAAGGTAAAACTATGGAAACAATAAAAAGATCAGTGGTTCCCATGGGTTTGGGTTTGGGGGGTGGATAGGCAGAGCACATAAGAGTTTAGAACACTGAAAATATGCTGTATGAATTATAATAATGGATATATATCATTACATATTTGTCCAAACCCACAGAATATAAAACACCAAGAGCAAACTCTGAGATAAACTATGGACTTTGGGGTACTTATGATATGACAATGTAAGTTCATTTTTGGTTATATATATATATATATATATATATATATATATATATATATGATGCTGATAATGGTGAGTGATGTTGATAATGGGGGAGACTATGTACATGTAGGGGTATATGGGGAAATCTGTACCTTCCTCTTAATTTTATTGTAAACCTAAAAGTGTTTTAAAAATTGTTTTTAAAAAAACTTGTCTTAGTCATTAATGACATAGAAACAATAATTTAAGTAGGATCTATTAAAGGTCAGATACATCTTACCAAACCATTACCAAAACTTTCCTAATCTCCCTTGAAAAGAGAAGCAAAGGAAGGGCTCAGACCCATAGTTGTGAGCCTTATATCCAAATATCTTTTCGTATGTTGCATTAGCCCTGGTTGTACTTCCATCTTGCCAGGAAAGAAACCAATAGAGGAAGATACTATTTTTTTTTCAAGACCTCAAGGCCATCAACAGATTCATTCTCTCCTGCTCACTTGCAATACCTAAACCAAATACCATCCTGACAACAATCATTCCTGAAGCCACTTGCTTCACTAGTGAATTTTTGCTCAGCCTTTTACAGTGTGCCTCTAGAAAAAGATAATCAATACCTTTTTGCCTCTACTTGGGAAGGACAGCAATACACATGGACAGACATGGCTAAGGGGTTCACTGAAATATCCTCTTATTTTACCTGGATCTCTTCTCAAAAACCAAAACAACTAAATTTGCTTGTGATTCAATTCTGATATAATATGTAGATGACCTTCTAGTTTGTTCAGAAAACAAGGTATCTGAAAAAGCATTCCATTTACTTGCTTTCAGCCTTAGTAGAAGAGAGACATAAAACTTCTAAAAACAAATTACAATTTAGCCAAAATATACTTATTATTTAGTGTGTGACATATCTAAGAAGGGGAAAACATTCTCTAAGCAGACTAAAGACTATTCAGACTTATTCTAGATCCTCACAAAACACCAATTAATAAGATTTCTGGGTTTAACTGAACATTGCAAACAATGAGTGACAAATTTTTCCAAGATGGCAACATCCCCTTATGAATTGACTAGTCTTCAGTAAGAAGGCTCTCCTCTGATAACCAAAACATGATCAGGACTTTTGTAACCCAAATAAACTCTTACATAGCCTCTTTCTCTAGCCATTCTAAACAACAAAAAGCTCCTTTGTCTATTTGTATTTTAGAAATCTGGGAAAGCCCTTGGAGTTTTAGTGCAACTTTAAACCATCAAATGCCTATCGTTTACTGTAGCCTCACCATTGACCTGGTTGCAAAGGCTTATCTCCTTTGTCTTTGGCCAATAATTGCCACTATAAAACTTGTTGATACTTCTGCTGAATTAGCTCTAGGCTCCCTGCTTGATCTCATGGTTCCTCCTTCAGTACAGACATTACTACTGACTGAGAATCCCCAACACATTTTTAACAAACCAATTAACCTCTTGGGAGATCTTTACTCTTTCCCTCTCTCATTACTATTCACCATCACAACACCCTGACCTGACATTATCTCACCTCTGAATCAGAAGATGGGGGAATATGTGATTGTCTCACCTCAGGAAACTTTCTATACCAAATTCAGGTTTTTTTCACACATTTTCACTGAGAACCCTGATCTAGATTTATTGACAGACCCTGCCTCAAAACTGAAACTGGAGGCTATCAAGCAGAATATGCTCATTTAAGTTCTCATTTAGAATATAGTCCTCCACCTGAGGTAAAGCCAGCCTAGATGGACTAATGTATAGCACTCATGGGAGATTATTAACTATCTAAACACTAGAGAGTAAACATAAATACAGTATTATAAACTGAGATGTATCCGACCTCCCAAATTCATGTTTTGAAACTTGAACTCCCAATGTGACTGTATTTGAAGATAGCTTCCAACTCAGGACCAACAAGAGACAGTCCTATAAAACTAATAAAAAACCTCACAAAACTAATTACATAAGATACTCCATTTCCAGTTAGCCCATCTTTGGCTACACTGTGCCAACAACATCTAATCAGAACATATCTGGAGCCAATTCCTTTTTTGATTTTTTACTATAAAATGATTCCACTTTGCTGCCTGCCTTCAAGTCTCTGGCAAATGCCAGTGATAGTGGTTGCAGCTGAACTACCTTACTATATAGCAAACTCTGAATAAATAGCTTCTGGGTTTTTTTCTCAATTCCGTAAAACATACACATGGCAACTATTTTTGACATGGCGCCATTTATATCTGAAGCCATGTGTGAGTTTTAAAAGCAGTTTAGAAGTATACATTCTGTATGAATACAAGAAAAATATAACCAGACTTAATAAATATTGATGCTTTAATATTTGTTTTTCCATTGTTACCAAATTTGTGTATGACTCGGTATAGGTCATTGGTTGGTTTTCTGTTCCTTCATTTTATTAATGTGTATTGAGATTTTTATTGCCTAAAAAAGGAAGTTTCTTGTCATAAGAGACATGATTACTGTACAAATTTGAAAGCACATTTAAGAATAAAAGTAAAATAAATACCACTCAAACTATCTGTAAAGATAGGTAACTGCTATTTACTTTTGTGTATTTTTACAGACATTTCTTCCAACGCAAAATGTCATCAAACTATATACATTATTGTTATCTTTTTAAAATTCCTGAAATCATAGTAGTAGCATGTTTCCTTTTGTTAAATATTCTGTTGAATGTGGCTTTTAGGGGCATATGGGTGGCACAGTCAGTTGAGAGGTGTGGGGTAGGCTCTGTGCCTCCTGACAGTTTGGAGCCTGTTTGGGATTCTATGCCCCTCTCCTGCTCATATGCAGGAGTGCTCTATCTTTCTATCTTTCAAAATAAATTAAAACAAAACAAAAACAGTGTAAAGAAGAAGATGGAACTTCTAGGGGAAATTTGGATAGAGGGCAATGTATATATATACATAAATAATTTTATTTATTTATTTATTTAGTTAGTTAATGTTTATTTATTTTGAGAGAGAGAAAGTGAGACCAGGGAAGGGGCAGAGACACAGGAGAGAGAATCCAAGCAGGTTCAACTCTGTCAGCATAAGCCCAGCCAGGGCTTGATCCCACAAACCGTGATATCATGACATGAGCCAAAATTAAGAGTCTTAACGCTTAACTGACAGAGCCACCCAGGCGCCCCAGGAAATATATTTATAGTGGACTTTTATAAAGGGTGATAAAGGGCACCTCGGTGGCTCAGTTGGTTAAGCGTCTGATTTCAGCTCAGGTCATGATCTCACGGTTCATGGGTCCAAGCCCCGTGTTGGGCTCCGTGCTGACAGCTCAGAGCCTGAAGCCTGCTTCGGATTCTGCGTCTCCCTCTCTCTCTGCCCCTCCCCTGCTTGGACTTGGTCTCTCTCTTCCTCTCTCTCAAAAATAAGTAAACATTAAAGAATTTTAAGAAAAATAAATAAAGGATGATACAATCCACCCTACTGTCACCTTGGGATATATTGATGAATGAGTAACCTTATTTTTTTTTTTAGAATATTGTGGATTTTGGTTTGGGTTTCTTTGAATGTTCATCATGCCTAGATGAGTCTTAATTTTCAACTGTTTTAGAAATTTTCCTCTTGTAGAATTTTATCACATAAACAAAGTCAAAACACTGACTGGCAGTTAATCTTGTCATTATTCCTGAGTTTGCAAATGTTTTCTCTGTGATAAAGGCCAACCAAATTTGCAAATTGTTGGTTATAGAAGTTAGGCTGCTCCCACAGAAACTAGATCCTCCTTGATGATTACATTTCAAAGGGATAACTCCCAGACTACTGAGCAAGACAAGGGTTTTAAAACTGACAAGGGTCTGGGAGGAGATTTATATCTCAAAGGGACAAAGAATTTATAGTTGAAAGTTTTCTAAAGTAAGTGCTCTAAGGAAAAGGAAATCAGGAGCCTGAGGGGAACTTTAAGGCTGTCCTGGTCAGATGCAGTAGAGCATTCTATATTCAGACGTTGGTAACACATTTTAAGTTCAAACTGATAAATTCAGGCATTATATAAGATGATTTACACAAACTGAACTGCTTCCCTAAAATGCATTTTTATAAAAGTGTCTTCAACTTCTATGCTTTCATACCTTCATTACTGTTCACTTCATGATTCCTGAACCTTTACATTGTTTCCCAGAAACTAGGTATGAGGTAGAGTTTTCTCACATACTGGAAGGCAAGAGTTTCCTGCAAAACCTAAAATGGAGCATAATCCACAAGACTTTCATTTGACTTTTTTGGTAACAGTTTTATAGCCCTAATTATGCTTAAATTTATAACGTTGGTTTGATTTTCCTGAGTATAACACAGCTGCATGAATAATCGTAATTTGGAAATCTACCGAGTAGGGGGAATTCATTACCAATTTTTACGTTAGAAACAAATAATTCAATGATGTGTAGCTAATAACTTTATGGCATATTTCTAAAGCATTGATAACCCACAGCAAAAAATAATAGATGACCATAGAGATAAATATGTTTAAATACTATACTGCTGTACCCCATAACCAACCCCTTGACTTTTTCAACTGCTGACTCCCTAAGAGTTGACAATAATCTTGCTGATCAAGAAAAAATGAGTGTATCTCCTGCCATAAGGAAGATCATCAACTTGATAGAGTGTTACAATGGCTCAGAAGAGAAACATCAGCAGTATAGGTTAAAGGGTTTTACATTCTGTATGATGGTGGCTTTAGCTGGGTATTTTAATGTGGGGATGTGGTCGTGATTGAATGAAGTTTAGGGGTAACGGACACAGAGACATGACTCTTGTTAAAGTAAGTTGTTTTTGATAAGTCAATGGTTTGCCCACTTAGGTGATCTATTGTTCTGAAAAGTATGTTATTTGTCCACGCCATCAACCTTTTGCCCTAAGAATGTTGCTACTTAAACCGTCAGATAAATTGATTTTTAGGAAGTTCCTAAAGTGAGCAATGAAGTTATTTATTGGTTTATAGTCTAATCCTCCTGGACAAGAATTTCTTGGAAAAAAATACTAGGGTCATGTTCCAGAGGCAGCTTCCATAATAATATTAATATTATTAAATATTTCTACACACATCTGAGATCCTGGCTAAATAATTTATAGCGATTAGTTAATTCTAGAAGTCTCACTACTCCTCTTTTGTCTTACTGCTTCCCAATCATTATACCATATTAATAACAAAACAGAACCTGTAAATAAAAATAAGGGTTTTCCTTTTTTATGCAAGTACTCTTCCTCTCTCTCTGTCTCTCCCTCTGTCTCCCCCTCTTTGATATTAAGAATATCTACAAAATATCGCACACATATCATATTCACACACATATATTTTAACTGTTGAATCTGCAAATACAAGATAATATAACCTTAAATCCCTTGAAACAGTTGTGAAACTTTTTTTCCTTAAAACAGATGTTATTTTTCCCTGAATACAGAGTTCAGATGTTTATGAGATTCATCAGTTCACATTTGCAAGTAAATGGTGGACATGCATATAAATGAGATAATTTCACTAAAATTGCTCAAAGTCATAAGCAAATGCAAATATGTGTATACAACACAAAATCAATACTACTAAAAAGTTAATAAAGTTGATTTTGAATAGTGCCTTTAATTTATCAAGGATATTGAAAATATGTTTTTGTTGTCACATTTTAAAAAGTGATCTAAAGGTCCTTAAATTTTTACTTTTGAAAGTTGCCTTATTACTCTCAAGTTGTGCATGCAGAAACAAATTTGTTTTACAAACAGCTCTTTTCTTTCTTTATATATCTATGGCATATTCAGTGCTTCCAAGGATATCAAATCCAAAAGCCACAAGTGTTCTACATATACATCATTCAGATGATGTCCCTTTATGGTTCTAAAATTTTAGCCAAAGAGTGAAAAACAAAGAAAATAAAGTGGATGTTTTGTTTTTAAAAATTTAGCCTTTAGACATTTCTTCCCATAGAAATCTTACAAATTAAATAAAGTGGAGCTTGTTTGATTATGTTCTGATTTGTTTGGGGAGAAAGTATGATTTGAGTGTTCCATAAAAAGTGCTTTTATATCTAGTGAAAACACTTGTAAAGCTACTGATTGATAAGAAACCAATTATCTGAACAAGGCAAAATATCTGATGCTTGCTGGATGCTATATACAGCCAAACGTTAAGAAAAGAAAGTAAAAGAGAAGTGAAATACATCGGCCCCCATTTGGACTATCCATATGGATTTGTGGTGCCAGCATTAAAGAAAGCCATTTGTATTTCCTCCAATATTTTTGCTTTATTATTTGATATTTTGTAAAGTTCATTTCCTCTCCACATCACTTACATGTTGTCCTTCAATGTCTTATCCTACAACTTTTTTTCTATTCACAGTCCTTTCCTAGATAGTCATGTATATCCTCAAGTCATATACATCAAGTAGGTACTTTCCATTCACCACTCCAATCCACTCTTTACCTGGCTTCTCTTTTCTCTGTGCTAAGAAGCTATATTTTACAGTCAGTATCTTTCAGTCTTCTTGTCATCAGATACACAGGTGGATTCACCCTATTGGAAGCATAGGCAGGGTATAGGAAAGCAGGAAAGAAGTTATATCAGGTTTTTATTTTCTGGGCTCTGGAAGTGCTAGGTTACTTGGGAATCATTGATCTTTTCAGGCATTCCTCTCCAGAGTTACCCTCTCCAACTTACTTAAATTAGTCTCCCTTACCTTTTAAAGCTTTTGAGGCCATGGTATCTCAAACTTGGCATTATTGACATTTGGGAATATGTAATTCTTTGCTCTCGAAAGAGGCTACTCTGTGCATTGTAGCATGTTCAGCAGCATACCTGGCCCTCTACACATTACATACCAAAAGAAACCCCCCAGCTGTATGATCAGAAGTATCTCCAGATGCCACATGTCCCTCGGTGGCAAAATATTCCCCTTTTAAGAACCACTGTTTTAGGCCTACGACTCTGTATTATGGTTCTTGAGAGAAACAGAACTAATAGGGGATAGATTATAGATAGATAGGAAGATATACATATACATATATTTATATATAGCTATATATATAGCTATATATATATATATACATATATATATACATATATATATATATATAGTGAGAGAGAGAGAGAGAGTGAGGGAGAGAAGAGAGAATATAGATGCAAGTAGCTATATATAGACTATAGATGTAAGTAGCTATACATAAATAAACGGATTTATATAATATATATTTATTATAAGAATTAGCTCACACAATTTGGAGGCCAAGGAGTCCTGCTATCTGCCATTTGCAAGCTGGAGAGACAGAGAAGCCAGTGGTATAACTCAGTTCAAGTACATAGACCTAAGAATTAGGAGAATTGATGATACAACTCCAAAGGCTCAAGAACCAGAAGAACTGATGTCTGAGAGCAGAGGAGATGGATGTCTCATCTCAAGCAGGGAGCAAATCTGCCCTTCCTCTACATTTTTGTTCTACTCAGTCCCTGGGCAAATTAGATGATTGCCACCTGCATTGGTCAGTATAATCTGTACACAAATGCTAATCTCTTTCACAAATACCATCGCAGACACACTCAGAAATAATGTTTTACCAACTATCTTGACATCCTTTAGCCTAGTCAAATTGACACATAAAATTAACCATCACAGACTGGTCATGGTTCTTCTCTGATATTAACACTGGTGTTCCAAAATGTATTTGGTTTCCCTATGCCTCCCTCACAGCTATGTAAATTATCTTTCTTAAACATTCTTCAAATTTTCCACCTGAGTGTGTGTTTCTAATATTCTTGACATCATGTATAGAAGAGAGAGTCTGAATGCTCAGGGAGATGAAATTTTTGGAATAAATCTATTTTTAGCAAATAGTTGAACCACCCTTTTACCATAATGGGTGGCCCCCTAGGACATTCCTTTGACCATCATCAAAAATTAATTAGTCATAGGAATACTGGTATACTTCAAAAGCTCTACGGGGGCTATCCATCTATAGTAGAGAAGATAATGGTGATGTTACAAGGGAATTATTCCCTAATTTTAGTGGTAAGAATGGGATTTTTAAGTTGTAATGGAAACTTAATTGTCAGAAATAAGATAGGCATCTCTATCCTCTTTATTATCTCTTTCAGTTGGTGATACAACCATTCACTCAATCATGTGAACTAACATCACAATTGACAGCTACCTTCCTTACCACCACTTTCAATTTACATTTTTCAGATGGTTCTCTTCATCCATAGTATCATTGCCCTAGGTGACAGCTTTCAGCTTGTCAATTAGCTAAACTTTGTTTCCCAAAATTCCCTTCACTGAGTGCCCATAAGAGAAATGTCTGTGAGATTTGGAAAGTAGAAATGGAAAACAACTATTTTTATGCTCTGAATGCCAGTGTTATGCCAAGTGTTTGACTTACACAGTATTACTGACCTTCTAGCTCTTCTTGTTGGTGTGGGGCAGCAGCTGGTCTGCAGCTTCACCAGAATGGCCAGGTCTTTTCCATTAACTCCTCTAATCCTAAACCAAGCATGTGTGAAGCTTCATAATGAAGGGCAACAGCTTATCCTTCCCAGTGGACAAGAGTTTGGACATTGCATCTGGTTGTTCACTTTGACTGGAAGGAGAGATGGCCAGAGGTATGGATCTAATGGTTTGGCAGGGAATTGGCAGAAACTTGGTAACAAAGAGGTCTGGCAAAGAGGTATGTACATAGGCCATTCAGAAGGGGCAGAGAATATAAAGATATTTGTGTTCCATGTAAATGTTCAAGAAGGATTAACAATTAAACAAGATAAATCACCCTGTGGATGACAGTCAGATTTTCTCCAGCTATCCTTTTTTCTTGCCTAATAGACTTACATATAAAATGGGCAGTGAGGCAGAGATGGAAATTATATAAGGAGTAAGAAAAATGACCTTTAATCACCAAGAGCTACCCAGCTACAACCACTGCTCTGTGCTCAACCTGCCAATATTCAGAAAACAATACTGAGTTTCCATACTCTACTATTCCCTAGTAGAATCAAACAGCTTCCCAGTAGCAGGTTGATAACAGTGGTTTTTTCATGGAAAGGTCAAAACATTGTTCTCCCTGAAATAGGCAGTTACTTTGGTTATAGATTCGTATTCTCTTACTTAATCCTTCTGTTGAAACCAAAATCCATGGACTTACAAAACACCTTATTCCCTGTCTTAGTGTTACACACATTATAACTTCTGACCAAGGAAATAATCTCCCAGGAAGTGAAGCATGGCGATGAGGTTGATAACTATGGAGTTTACTGGTCTTATTATGTTCCCATTACCATAAAGTAGCTGTTCTGATAAATTAATGGAACAACTTTTCTCATACATACCAGGTGGGTGGCAAAGCCTGATTGGCCTGAGGTAAGACCCTCTGGGATGCTGTAGAAAATCATCATTAATATATGTGATACATATTTTTTATAACCAGGATTCATATGGCCATGAGTCAAGAAGTAGAAATTAGAGTGCATCTTTTCACCACTGTTTTTATGGATCTTTTCATCTCAAGTCTGTTGGTCTAAAGATCTTAGTTTCCCAAATGATTCCATCAGGAGATCCAGCAAGAGTTCCATTACACTTGAAGAGAAGACACATTCTGGAGACATTCACTTTCCAATAGGCAAAATGTTGACTACTGTACCAGAAAGAGTGACTTATCCTAACTGAAAAGAAGTTGGGTTGCTACTACACACTGAAGATGAGAAATAAGTCTGCAATCCAGATGATCCATAGGGTGTTTCCAAATAATATTAAGTCCTGTGGTCAGAGAAAATGGAAACTACAAAAACTTACTACCAGGAGTACACATAATGGCCCAGACTCTTTAGGAAGGAAGCTTTGGGTCAGCCCACCAAGCAAATATTTATGACCACAGAGTTACTTGCTGAAGACGAAGAAATACATAGAGTAGTCAAAAAGAATGTCATAAATATCAGCTGTGACCATGTGCCCAGTTACAGAAATGAAGAAGGTAATTGTTATATTTCTTCCATATCTGCTCAGAATATATGTATATATTATATATGTATACATATATTCTATACCCTCTTTTTACTTTCTCTCCTTTTACCAATTCATTTAAAACTGTACATTTTAGGTAATTTTATATCTAGTATTTAAGAGAGTAATTTTATATCAAATATTTAAGAGACTATTAAAAGAGAGAGTATAATTCAGCAGAGGGATGAACATTTGAAAATCACCTGGAGAGAAGAACAAACATTTGTATTCTTCTTGAGGAGTGGATTACTACATTTTTGTCTATATGTAGCCAAGCTGTGCCAAGTTAAGCAGAAGTATAATTTTTCTATTTCCTTATAGGAACATTAAGTTATGGTTAAAAGTGTTGGATATTGGTGCCACGTTGACAAGCATTGGCTTTGATATTGGCTTTGAACATTGTTGAGTTAGCTACTCTGTAACAGCATTTCCCAGAATGCCTTTCCTCACACTGCCCTATGTTAGAATTGGCCCATTAGAAGTTTTTATGAAGTTTGGAATGTGGTAGAAAAGTAGCAACCTTTTTACATTCCGAAGATTGATGAAGACCAGATCCTATTGTATTTCCTATGTTGTGCCACTCATCTGCTGGCTAAACTTTTGGTAACAGCCATGTTCACAGATCCATAGCTCCCACCAGATTTGGCTTCTCCAAAATTGTGGGCCAAGCACATGGAAACTCAGTGGGAAGGGTACCAGTTTAGCTTATGAGTCACTCGTACCACTGGAATTGATGATAGTAAGAGACAGATGCATATTCCAATATGTTCTTTTGTTTCCAGATTGTCATTGTGAGTTCCAGCGTGTCCTTACTCTTTCACTTTTTACGTCCATATTCCCTTTTCATCTTCTGACTCTACTTGGTTCAAGCCAAACACAAGATACAGAAGGAACATTCTTACATAGACTACTGAATCAAATCCACAATTATAAAAGGGATAGTATGTGCAATGCATTCCTTAACCTCTATTGTTCTAAGTGGCTGTGATCTCTGATCAAACGCCAATATCCTCAATTTCAAACTCTCATCAGTTTTCTATAGCATCTCAACTCTGAATTCTATAGTTCTGTGTCTTTGCAGTGGGTGGAAAAGGCTAGGAAACATACAGATTAATTCTGCTCTAGTTTTTATGGGAGTAAATGTTTTCCAGGATCAGTCTATATCATTCCGTAGTCATGGATATTAAGATATGACAGTTAGAATGATATCAAGCATCCCTCTAGCTGTAGCATCCCAGGTTTTACTATTTAACCATTCTAGATCTCTTATTATTTAAGCAATCCTTAAAATACGACCTTAAAATATAATTTGGCATACCAATGACTATATTTCAAACAAGAAATAATCAATATAATCAAGGGAATTTTTGTAATGCTTCTAGTTAGTTTAATTTGTTGAAATTTATTTTCAGTAGAAATATTTTTAACTCCTTAACTTTGTTACCATAAAACTTACTCCAATATTGTTTGCCATTAAAAATGTGTTTGATCAGAATATAGCTACAGGTTATTTAAAATACTTGTACTGGGGCGCCTGGGTGGCTCAGTCGGCTGGGCGTCCGACTTCAGCTCAGGTCACGATCTCGCGGTCCTTGAGTTCGCCCCGCGTCGGGCTCTGGGCTGATGGCTCAGAGCCTGGAGCCTGCTTCCGATTCTGTGTCTCCCTCTCTCTCTGCCCCTCCCCCATTCATGCTCTGTCTCTCTCTGTCTCAAAAATAAATAAACGTTAAAAAAAATTTTTTAAATACTTGTACTAAATGTTTACAATTTCATAATATTCAGTACTAACTTTGCCAATACAAAATTTCTCAAACTTAGCATTAAAAAAATCACATGGGTACCTTAAGAAACATAGACTCCTGAGGATTTGATTCAGTGGATCTACCAGGGGCCCCGTATTCTGCATTACAGCAAACACCCAGGCCACACCAACACACACATTCTGAGGAGGCTGCTAATCAAATGGGTCAGGCTGAGTAAAATACATTAAATTTTTATTTAATATTTGCTACTGCAATATGCAAAAGTTCTATAAACACATGTGAAAACTGAAAAGAAAACAGCCTATTGATTGTTTTTCCAAAATTTGCTCTCAATTCAATGCACATTTTCCATGATGAATAGAAATCAGAGGTAGTGAGAATACAATTAGAAGTAATGACTTTTCAGGATGAAGGGAAAAAATAATAAAGGCTGAAAAATGTCCTTCCCTTAATACCAATACCAATGCGTTATATTTTCACAATGCTTTATAGTTTTCAAGCACTTTCAAATATTATTTCATTTGATTCTCACAATTGAACAAATTTAGGAATGGGATTTGGATTGCTCTTTCCATGCCACGTAGGTGAAAAAGTGAAGTAACAAAAATGTATTTCATGTCACCTCTTGGTTAGGGACTGAGCTCATCAAATGCTGCAGGGGACCTCTAGGGACATATGTATAGAAACAGAGATGTAAATTTTCTTTTTTTTCTTAGCAGGTAGAAAACTTTGAAAGTCAGTGGAAGTCAGTTAGAATTTAACCTCTTCAGAAAGGTACTGAAAACAGTAAAATAATCCACCCATTTATGAAGAGCTAAAAAGAATGAATGTTTTAACACAAAAGTAGTAGCTAGAAGAGAAATTAATTTTGATATCAGTTTTTGTAATTAATACTTATGTTACTAAAGGAAAATTAAAAATTGATAAAAATATATTATTTTTCAAGAGTTGGTGATTTAGATACAGTGCTAATTATGCTTTTTGGGTATGTACATATTTTGAAACTATATAAGGTGACTTTGTGCCTCTGCCTATTTATTTTATTGCCAATGTTAATGACTTGTTCTAAAGTGTAATGGGGAAATAATTTGCATAAATTTAAATGATGAGGATTAAAATATACATAATAGAAGTGATAACTTAGAGATGACATTTATATTCTATAGGTTTTCAAATATAAAAGACAATTTTTCAATGTAATCATTTGATTTTGAATAAAATACAGATTTCATAGGCTCAAAATAGATCTAAAGGTAGAAGAAATTTTAATGCAAAATGACTCCCTACAATAGTATTTGTAAGACATAAATTTGAAATATAAAATTAAGTGAAGAATATTAGAATCCGATTATTGTACAGAATCTTAATAGATACAAGCTTTAAAAATTCTATTTGCATTAATATTTGAGCTCTTAGATAACAAATAAAAATCCTGGTACAATATTATGGTATTGGATATAAAGATAAATGTGCTTATATTAGTATTAATTAGTATTAAAATTCATAGAACAACCCTAAAATTTAATGTCCAGAGGTAACAATTTGAACTGTCATGAAAAGAGCTCTATTGATTTTCTTACACAATTTAAAACTACAGAGATAAAAAATAAGGCTCTGTAAAATCTTTGAAACCATAAATGTCATATGTGATCCAATTAAAGATAGCATACATTTCTGGATGATATTTACTATGCCCTCAGGGAATGTGTGAAGGGGTTAAATATGCCCCTTTTGCATAAAGTATGGCTTTATTAACCACACAGTCTTAAGATTCCAATTGCTGATTTAATAAAACAAAAATGCTTCTTGGACCTCTCAACCTCTCAGTCAGTTCACTTGGCTGAGTTCATTTACCTAATAAACAAGCTATGACTTGAATTGTAGAGTTGTGAATCCCAGTTCAGTGTGCTTTCCAGTACACTCCTACGGTTAACAGAGAGCTGGTTCTTCTATATTTAGAATAGTACAAGATGTTACTCAATTTCAGAACCATAAATCAGGATGTGTTTTCCAATACCACCCTCCCTATTCCTCTTGTTATGCTGCTATTCTAACTTGCAATAATGTTACTGTAATGGTAGTTATCACACAATACATTAATAAATTGTTAATGAATCATCTTTGCCTACTAAATTATTCTCTTTTTTGTGGTAATTTACGTTTTCTCCACCTTTGTACTCTCAGATTGTACTACCCTTTCTGGAATGTAATTGAAGATAGATAAATGCTTGTGGATTAATGAGTGAATAGAAGTACAATATATTTGGGAAAGGGACCACACACTTGACAATCCACATGATTTAATTACTGGGAAAACTGGACTGTCTACTTACTAAAAGACACCTGCCCAACCTCCATGACTTAATCACATGATCCAGACACCAGAATGCCCTTTCCTCTACTGCCTACACCAGTCATTGGTTGTCAAGATCAAATCAATAAAATCAATCTTAAATTATTTTTCTCTTATGAAGTCTCTTCTGAAGTTCTCTACAACTCGTTGTAACTTTAATTCTATGAATACCTAAAGTGATGGTAGGTATTTATCATGGAAGAACTTATTCATAGCCTTGCTTAGAATTAATGAATACAGTAAATGTCTGTGAGTTCTCCAGACATTCTGTCTCTCTCTCTCTCTCTCTCACACACACACACACACACACACACACACACACACACACACACTATGGTTTTTTAAATGTGCTTACTAGCAATTGCCTTATTAATTTCCACATACTTTGCATATCTAGCATTTTACCTGGGCCAGCATTATCAGGTACTTACTAAATAATTATAATAAAATTATATTAAAAATTATAAAAGGAGTTTTGTATGAGGCTGTACACATTTTAAAATGTTTATGTTTACGGGGCGCCTGGGTGGCTCATTGGGTTGAGCATCTGACTTCAGCTCAGGTCATGATCTCACGATCTGTGAGTTCAAGCCCCCTATTGGGCTCAGAGCCTGGAGCCTGCTTTGGAGTCTGTGACTCCCTCTCTCTCTGCCCCTGCCCCTGCTCGCCCTCTGTCTCTCTCTCTCTCAAAATTAAATAAACATTAAAAAAATTAAAATAAATAAAATGTTTACATTTATTTAAAGAAAATAGTTTCTAATGCAAAATAAGTTTTAGAAATCTCTGAGAAAGACTATGTGGATTTTTTTCAAGGAAAAATAATTACTATCAATTACTTATGATTATATGGCTAAACATGATAATTCAATATACTTTATAAATAGCTACATAAACAACTATGGGGTTTTTAAGTTACTGGTGCTATATTTTACAATTTTTGTTTTTTGTATATTTATAAACATTTGCCAAACCACTGTCCTCTTTCTATGCACTGCCTGCATTCTTTTAGTAGCTATTTAATCCCTCAACCTTTTGCTTGCAATCTCTACACACTTTCCAGTGACTAAACTGAAGTTATATATATATTTAAGATATGTTCACAATATCACACAATAAATTTTGGGTTCTTTAATGCCTCTATTTATAACATGAATGATTTGATTAAATGACTTTAATTATAAAATACTTGTTTTGAGGAAATATGAAGACATTCCCTTTGTGATTTACACTCATTTTCCCTTATTTATTTATTTTTTTATATATTCATTCTTCAAAGCTTACCTTACAAAGTACTTAACATTAGCCTATAGCTGGGCAAAAGCCGTCTAACACAAAGCCCATTTTATAATAACGTCTTGATATCACAAGTAATTACTGAATACTCCACTGAAAATGAGAAACAAAATGGTTGCCCGGGTACAGAAGGATTGTAAGCATAGTGGAGGTTTAGCTTCGTGGTCGCAGGGATGGCCGGAAGCTACGGCGGGCTGCCTCTGCCCAGCGTCAGGAGAGAGGATTACAACGAATCTTGCCAGCCCGGGAAAAGACACAAATTCAAAATCTGAAATACAGTTTCTACTGAATGCATATTTTGCACCATTGTGAAGTCATACATCAAGGACTACGTGTATAACAGTGAACAAATTAAGGCAGAATTAAAGCATGAGTTGAATACTATGCAAAAGTGACTTTTAAATCATCTCCTTCATGGGATCTCATCTACTCTTGAGCACACAGGGACATCACAGCAACAATGATCACCCTTTTGTCACCAATTTTGCAATTTCCCCTCTTTACTGCATCATTGGCATACAAATACAGATGGGTTATATTCACTGCAGTTGTGGAATAAAGCAAGTCAAAACAAAGCTTTCTGTTCTCTCCAGATCCCCCTTCAGGTAACTCACCATTTCTTTCCTTACCATTACAGCCAAACTCCTCAAAAAGCATTTTTTGTACAAAAATCCTTGTTTCATTATTTCTACCATCTCTTGGACTAAAATCTAGTAAGATTTGCTTTTCCGTGCTCTATGACTACACTTCAACATTTTTCTTCAGAGTTACCGCTGACCCGGATGCTTCCAGCTCCTAGGTCATTTCACAGACCTTACCCACATGGCCTCTCTGGTGCACAAACCACTTTTTTCCCTCGGCTTTCAGGTCTCCTCTGTCTCTTGTTTTTTTTCCCCTACCACATGGCAATTCCTTTTATGTTCCCACCTCCTTTTATTGAATTTTAAGTGTTATCTTATTAGGGATGTGTCCTTAGACTTCTTTTCTTTACCTAGGTTGTGAATGAAAAGTCTCTTGACGTTAAATACCATAAATGCCTACAATGCATAAATGCATAATGCATAAATGCCTTCCAGAGTTCTAATTTCAAACACTGAAGTGAGCCTCAGACTTATACATCCGATTTTCTACTTATCATCTTCTCTTGGACAAGTAATAAGAACTTTGATTTAATAAACTCATAAACAAACTTCTCATCTGTTCCTACCATAAAAAATATTTTACATACATTCTCTTCTCATTTTCTTCCCTATTATAAGAAATGGCAATTATGGCCTTCAAGTGGGTCCAGCAAGCATCCCATAAGAAAAGACGATAACTGGCTGTTCTCTCTCATACACTTAGATGCAAATACCCTGAAACAGTTAACGAATTAAATCAAGCATTATGCAGGAAGGAGGATACCTTATAACCAAATGATGTTTATGCTAAGAAATTTATTTTAGCATTTTATAACCATGAATTACAATTCACCACATTAAGGGATTGAAACAGAAAAATTATGTGATCTTATCAATATAATAAGTATTTGAAAAGCTCAATGCTCATTTAGAAGAGAATGGAATTTAATTACTTAAGATTTTCTGCCAATCTCTACAGAATTGGGAAATATTGAAATTGGAAACAAGAAAGGTCACTATCACCATTTCTATTTATCATCATACTGGAGGATCTAGCTCACAAAATTAGTCTAGAAAAAGAGATAAAATAAGTAATGACTAGAAAGGAAGAAATAAATGTCATTATTTTCAGTTGAAATGGTTTTGTATGCAGAAAATAAAAAGGAAACTATAGGAAAATATTTAGAATAAGTGAATTTAGTAAGTTTGTGGCTACATGTACAATATAAAATATATTTTAGTATCAAACAATTAGAAAATATCTTAAAAGTACAAATGTCATGTATAATAATATAAAGATTACACATTATGTGTGAGTAAATATTTAAAATGATGTGCAAGAATCTAACAAAGAATGTATAATTATAACTCCATATGTCAGGACTTATTTATAGTTTTTTTAATGAGCACATTGTCATATTGCCAGAAGGACAAAAATACAAAAGCATGAAAACATGTAAAAGCCAAAACTACAAGACTTAGAAGAATATATAAGGAGAGTTCCTGGGTGGCAGCTCAGTCAGTTAAGCATCTAACTCTTGACTTTGGCTCAGGTCATGGGACTTTGATCTCAGGGTTCATGGGATCAAGCCCCACATTGGGCTCTGTGCTGACAGGGCAGAGCCTGCTTGGGATTCTCTGTCTCCTCTCTCTCTTTCCCTCCCCTGCTCTCTCTCTCTCAACATAAATAAATAAACAAAAAAAGAATAAGAATATATAAAAGCATCTCATAGTGAACCTGGATAGGAAAAAGCTTTTTATATGTCACATCAAACGTACAAACAGCAAAAGACAAAAACACATATGCTGGACCTCACCCAAATTAGAAGCTTTCTTTTTCAAGAAAGAAGGTGAAAAGCAACTCAGAGGATGGGTGAGATTATTTTCAAAATGTATATATATCAATAGAATGTTTAAAAAAGGAAAAGAGTAACTTGATAAACACAAAAGTTACCTGAAAAGCAACACTTAAAAGGTATTGCAGAGTTGCTCTTGCAATGGGTAGATAAGTGGTTTCTTAAGGCTGAGGCTTCTGGGGTTAGAGAAATGGGGAATGACTGCCAGGATTCATTTTGAGGTGATAAAAATGCTCACATGTTGGTTGTGATGATGGGTGTACAACTCTATGAAGATGCTAAAGACCATTGGATTGTATACTTGGATTGCTTGGATGAATAACGTGTTTTATGAGTTAAATCTCAATAGAGCTATTTGAAAAGTAAAACATATAAAATAATTTGAATTTTTGATGATTTTTGTGTGTATATATGCATTGTATTTATTTATGTATGTTAACTATTGGCATGAGGATACTTCATAGCAAAACTCTATAGCCCAAGATTAAAAAAAAAATTATCCATCTTGCTCATATATCTCTTGTTTGGCTTGTGTGTGGGTGATAAACTTTAGGCTAGGTTCTGTTTCAAGTCTGTTCCTTATGATAGTGCACCTTCTTGAAGAAGTGGAGTACCCAGACTTTATTCTCATGCCAAAAGCAGAAACACAAAGGAGAAAGCTCATCTAACAAACTTGTTTGTGTCATGTTTGCTAATATCCCAGGAGATGAAGCAAGTTACATGAGTGGTCTCAAATCAAGAAGTAGGAAGTAAATCTAGTTCCTAGTGGACAGAACACAGATCACACCATGTGGTATAATCATGGAAACAAGAGGTAAAGTAGGACAATACTACCAATACTAACGACTGCAATTAATCTTACACACACACACACACACACACACACACACCATTTTATTTATTTTTTATTTATTTATTTTTTAATTTTTTTTTCAACGTTTATTTATTTTTGGGACAGAGAGAGACAGAGCATGAACGGGGGAGGGGCAAGAGAGAGGGAGACACAGAATCGGAAACAGGCTCCAGGCTCTGAGCCATCAGCCCAGAGCCTGACGCGGGGCTCGAACCCACGGACCGCGAGATCGTGACCTGGCTGAAGTCGGACGCTTAACCGACTGCGCCACCCAGGCGCCCCCACACACACCATTTTAAAAAGTAAAGCAAATAACAAACATCAAAGACATAATAATGCTTATTTATTTATTTATTTATTTATTTATTTATTTTAATGTTTATTTATGTATTTTTGAGAGAGAGAGATAGAGAGCAAGCAGGGGAGGAGCAGAGAGAGGGAGAGAGACAGAATCCCAAGCAGGCTCCATACTGTCAGCATCAAGCCTGATGCAGGGCTTGAACTCACCAACTGTGAGATAATGACCTGAGCCCAAATCAAGAGTCAGATGCGTAACTGACTGAGCTACCCAGGCACCCCAGAAATAATAATATTTAAAAGACTGAAAGAGAGTTTGGGGCTTTTAAAGATGTAGCCTCATAAATTCTTTAGTAATGGTGATAAACACCGTACTTTCTTTACACAGCTATCAGCAGACACAAATAAAAATGACTTTCAGTTGCCATACGTAACCACCTCTCTGGACTATTTTCATTAAGTGTACCAATTAGTTATTTGCTTATTGTCAGAAGGACAAAATTATCTCCACTTCTTTTTTTTTTTTTTGAAAGGCTATGATAATTGCTACTCTCTTCTGTTTGCTTTTCTTTTTCTCAATTACAAAATATATCTTCATTACCACTGTTCCAAAGATTTTATATTAATAAATAATACTTGGCAAAAAAAAGCTTAAAAACTGTTAATGAATTAAGTCAGTAGACATGTATAAATGCATATATGTAAATGTACTACTTAGCAAACTTCTGAGATCATTCTAACATTAACATATATATATTTTTAAGTTTATTTATTTTGAGGAGGGGCAGGGGAAGAGAGAGAAGAATGAAGAGACAGAGGATCCAAGCAGGCTCCATGCTGTCAGTGCAGAGCCCAACGTGGGGCTGTGTTTCCAATGTGAACTGTGTTTCCAATACCTTAAAAACTATTTCTGGGCAGTTTGCTTTATTATCACAAGTAAAACCATATTTTATTGTAAGCTAGTATTGAAGGAAGGTACTATTTACTTAGCATATTATCCAAAATCACTGTCACAGAAATAGCTTTCTCTTATGTCATTTCCCTTTGCTGTCCAAAGAGGTTCTTATCATTGGAATATGATATTTAAATGCCACCTGTAAAGGACAATCATAGTGACACCACATAACCTGTTATAGTGTTATGTTCTCTGACCCTCTAGTCATTTTGATAGCTCTTGGTTTACAAAGGCTCTTGTTTATTGGGAGAAGTTTAAAAAAAGCCTCCAGACAAAGTGACATATTTATGTAACATGAGGTAGAAATGAATGTTCATGAGTTTCACAGGTGATTCATGGAACTAAACGCTAGCACATAAACACAGAAACACATACTAATTATATGCGCTAAATTAACACTTCCCTTTTTTGCTGCCATTCCAAATCAAGTATGATTTTGTTACTCTTTAAAAATCTTTCCTTAAATGCTCAAATTCTGGGTCCCAATTCATGTAATCCGGATGGATCTCTTCTTTGTACTCCTAGTGATTTGTTTATTTCTGTATTTGAATCTCTCAGATTATACTACTTTATTTTAGAGGGCATGACTGTCAGTTTATGTATTTATATACTTCCAGTACTTAATAGAGTGCCTTATAGAAAATGCTAGTAATTTACTAGCTTGATGAACTTGAATTATCTGCACACCTTTAAAGTTTATTTATTGATTTTTGTGAGAGAGGAGAGAGAGAGAGAGAGAGCGCGCGCACCTGTGTGAGCAGGGGAGGGACTGAGAGAGAGAGGAAGATGGAGAATTCCAAGCGGGCTCCATGGTGTCAACACAGAGCCCAATGCAGGGCTCAAACTCATGAACTGCAAGATCATGATCTGAGCCAAAATCAAGTCGGACCCTTAACTGACTGAGCCACCCAGGCACCCCTGTCTGCACACTTTTAAAATAAGGATAATTATCTAGAATACTATATATTTTTAGGAAACCATATTACATTGATTTAGGTGAGAAATGTGAACCTTGCAGAAATGTGGAACAACACTGGACTCCATAGACTTCTTGACAAAGAAGCCTGCATATCTTTATTTAGCACGTGAAGTTAAGTCTCCATATTTAGTATAGTGTCTATACAGGAATTTCTGTTGAAGACAGTATACTTGATCTTTCCCCTGAGTACACTGAGTTCATGTTCATTATTATCTATTTTGCCAGTGGGACTGTATATTCTAGAGAAATTCTCAATAGAAAGAGTCAAGAATTTTTTTTTCTTTAAAAAATGAGGCTTCAGTTATCCACCATGATTCCCAAAGTCCCTGCATGGGTGACACTGTCAAAAAGAGATACACTTCACTGGGGATGAAGGAGGAAAATAGTAATGTGTCCTAGCCAATCACACAGCATCCAGACAAATTCTAGCCCGCACCTCCCAGTGGGGGCTTATCCTGCTGGTGATCGAGCCCCTACCCAAGTGGGGTGACACATCTGGTGACTTAGAGACAGGTGTAACTTCACATGGGGTTCCTGTCCAAATCCAAGCCAATTCTGTTTCTGAGCCAAATAACATAAAAAACAACTTGAGGAAAATATAAAGAAAGTGATGAATATTATCTTAAAGATGACACATTTTACATGAGTGAAAACAAACAAAAACAGTTTTGAATGTCATCGAATACATTTTCCTTTAAATGGCACTCACTGACTTCCACATGGTCCTAAAGCAATAGTTAATAATATTAGTTCCTCTCAGCCACTGAGCATCTACAGTGCGCTATCTATATCATGTTAATATGATACTGCATTAATATTCTGTCCAGGAGGCATCAAGATCCCCACTTTACAAATGAGTAGAGTGTTCTCAAAAATTTATAGCAATTGACTAAGAACACAAATCGCCAATTGATACAGCTGAAGTTTGATAGCAGGCTGTCAGACTCCAAGACCATGGACTTTCAGTGATTAAGCTATGGTGCCTTTTAGAATGATACATATATTCGGTAAAAGATCAAACTTTTTGGCAAAAAGATTCGGCAAAAAGATCTTCACTGATACATACATATCGACTTAGGAGAGTGGAAATGTATTCTCTACCACAATATAAAAACCTCTTTTTCATTTTTGCCCAAACTAATCTATTCCACTATTGGTCTTCACCATTGCTTATATAACTTCATAAAACTGTGGGTTAAGACACTTTGAGAATAGAAGTCAAGTTCATAATCCTCTCTGCACTTTGTAAACAGACAACTATACCAAAGAACTCAAAATGAAATTGAAAAAAAAAAAAAAAGAATGCTATTCCGGACTTAATTTCCATCTTCCATTAATCACTGATGCATTTATTTGTTTATTTATTTATTTATTTATTTATTTATTTATTTATTTATTTATTTATGGAGATGGGGTGGGGAGGGAGCAAGAGTGCATGCATGAGAAGGAGAGGGGCAGAGAGAGAGGGAGAGAGAGAATTCCAAGCAGGCTCCGGGCTGTCAGCACAGAGTCAACACAGGGCTCAATATCATGAACCATGAGATCATGACCAGAGCTGAAATTAAGAGTTGGTCACTTAACCAACTGAGCCACAAAGGCGCTCCACATTTAAGAGTTTTCAAAACTTCCTTAAGCATGTATATGAAAATACGGGAAAGATATTTTTAACTCTAAACTGTTCTGAAAAGTGAGTTTGTGTGATCCTCAAACTTAAGTAGCTTCCTTCTTTGTCAGGAGGAAGAAGAAAGTTCAAGACGGAGGCCCAGGTTTGAGCTAATGTCATTTGAAGTTTATAGCATCACATTCTAAAAGACATCTCAGATAAATATCAAGTTTCATTACTAAATTACACAATATAATTTCCATTAAAGTTCTGTTAAAAATATCTATGCTTTATGACCCGCCATAATCTCACTTATTCT
Organism: Leopardus geoffroyi; assembly: GCF_018350155.1. Lineage (NCBI taxonomy): Eukaryota > Metazoa > Chordata > Mammalia > Carnivora > Felidae > Leopardus > Leopardus geoffroyi. The sequence continues at coordinate 23,196,168 of NC_059338.1, read as the reverse complement.
AAAGGGACACCCTTGCCTTGTTAATCTTCCTTAATTGCTCACTGAGGCTTGCTCTTTTGAAAGAAGTTCTTTTATCTTTGTTGAAGTATGTCCTCACTTATACTTTTCTTCTTCTGATTTACCAAATACAGCTACCATTCATTCGATTCCTGATCAAGGCTAACAGAGAATCTCATTGTGCTAATGTGCTTTATGGTAACAATAAACAAGAAATGAATGCAGAACTTTGTTTTAAAAATAAATCTTCATTTGAGAAAGTTTTAAGAAGACTGGAGAGCCTCTTAGGTTCAGAATATTCTGTTAAGAGGGTTGTTTCAGAAATGTTAGGCCCTCTGGGACTTTGCCCTTCAACTGAGGGCTGGGCCTGTGATGCTGAATATCTTTTCATTTGCATACTGGCCATCTGTATGTCTTCTTTAGAAAAATGTCTATTCAGATCCTCCACCCACATTTTAACTGAGGGCTTTTGATTTGCTTTGTTTTGGTATTGTTTAGTTGTATGAGTTCTTTATATATTATGGATATTAACTCTTTAATCAAATTATGGCTTGCAAATATCTTCTCCCATTAAATATATGGCTTATTCACTTTAATGATTGTTTTCTTTGCTCTACAAAAGCTTTTTAATTTGATATAGTTCCATTTGCTTATTTTAGCTTTTATTTCCCTTGTCTTTAGGTCTACAAATACAAACGAATCTAACATAGTTTTTCTAATAGAAGTTGTTGATAAAACACACAAAACTGTAAACATATGTTAATATTTTGCCTTAATTCAAAATTTTCAAGTTTTTAATGTGAATTTATCAAGATAAAGTAAAAAATAATTCGAAATGTACTTTTAACATATTTTTCCTTGACAAACCAGGATTCAATTACAGATTGGTTTGACTAATTCTTGGTTCAGAAGCCCTATTGGTATATTTCCTATATCCTACTGTTTAATCATATCATAAGACTAAGGTTTCATTTATTTTAGCAAATAATTAACATTTAGTTATTCATTCTAACAATATGGTAAGAAAACATCAAAAGCATTGCTGCAAATGCTAAGATAACACATAAGGATCCCATGTATATGTTCTATTTTTTTTAATGTTTATTTATTTTTGAGAGAGAAAGAGTACAAGTGGGGAAGGGGCAGCGAGAAAGGGAGACACAGAATCCGAAGCAGGCTGTAGGTTCTGGGCTGTCTGTCAGCACAGAACCCAATGCAGAGATTGAACTCACGAACTGTGAGATCATGACCTGAGCCAAAGTCAGACACTTAACTGACTGAGCCACCCAGGCAGTGTTCAATTTTCTCTCAGTGTCTTTATAACATTGATTTTGAGACTTTTGGCATGATTTGCTGTATTGAAAAGTCATATAAAACAGCATGTGACAGTATAAAATGTTTGTCATACAGATGCACTCTGAAGCCTAATTTAAATTGGCCAATTTACTTAATCTCTATACCTTATGGGAAGAAAAGAGTACCGACTTCATAAAGTTGAGGTTCTCAGTAAATGTTGGCTATTTTCCTTACAGGAAAAAAAAGTAGTGTGTGTGTGTGTGTGTGTGTGTGTGTGTGTGTGTGTGTGTGTATTTGCGAGTAATAGATTTTGAAAAATATAATGTGTGTATCATTCAGTCATTGATCATCAGTGCAAAATGCACTGTGCATATGTTTTCACTCTGTCCAAGGTTGCTAAATTTGCTGCCCTTTCATTTAACTTATCACCAGTTTGACAAGCCTTCTTTCAGCATATCCTTTAAAAGGACTCAAGAGCTTTGTTATCTCACTTAAGAAATTTGACAATCTTTGAATATGTGAAGCGGAGGTTGTTTTCATTTTCTCATGCTCTCAAAATTTATTCAGGACTCTGTGTGGGAAGGTTGAGAAGCGTGCAAATTTAGTCATGGAGTTTGAGTGAAAAAAATACGTGTATATGTGTGTGTATATAAATATAAATATGTAAATATATATGTGTGTGTGTGTGTGTGTGTGCATGTGTGTGTGTATGTACACTTTTAGTGTGCTACTAGGCGAATTACTCATTTTTCAATATATTATGAAGCAGAAAAAATCGTATATAAATATTGAATATTTAACACTAGGTACTCTGCATTACTACAAATTAGCTAGATCCAAAAGAACAAAAATGTCAACTCAGTATAGAGCACATTTGATTGTTGCCCTGGATGACAAGTGTCACATACAGAAGGACTTTTTAGTTTTAACTCAATTGACTTTCTCCCTAAAGTGTAAAATGTATTGGGATTGTGGTGATGCATTAATGGGATTTATTTGTTTGCTCAGTATGTAAAATTGTTTGCAATATCCAATTACATCCCTGTTCTTTAAGCTTGATGTTTAAGAGTTATTGTCTACAAACTGTTACTAATTATTAACTCTAGTAACTCTAGCATTTATCTGTATTACTATTTTCAAAGAAGATCTAGCTGTTTAATTAGGAAAGATAAAACCAGGACAAATGTTTTACAATTATTAAAATTATTTAACTTCTACATTTAACAAATGTTATATTCATTAAAATATAGGCCACAGATTACACTATATTACTTTCTAAGAGAAACATAAAAATATAAAATTTATACTCAGTCTAATCATTATTTTTATGTTTTAACATTTTGATCACTTAAAAATAATTTAGACCAAAATAAGCAATCATACCTGAGATAATACCAAAGAGATTTTACTACTAATTTTATGTTTGTCTACAAAACTTTGATAGGCTTTTGTTCTCACATCATGCAACCCTTGTACAGCATCATGTAAATATCGTTATTTCCTATTTTCCTTACCATACCACTCCTATGGCATTAATGAAGAAGTAGTCATAGTTTACAGCTTACATAATTTCCCTAAGTAAGTGTAGAAAGGATTCAAAAGATAATGATACACTACTTTTCCACCAAAGGACTTAGAGAAGTAGCTTAAAACGATTAGCTACTCTTGGGGCACCTGGGTGGCTCAGTTGGTTAAGCGTCTGACTTCACCTCAGGTCATGATCTCACACTCTGCGAGTTTGAGCCTTGCATCAGGCTCTGTGCTGATAGCTCAGAGCCCGGAGCCCCCTTCAGATTCTGTGTCTCCCCCTCTCTCTGCCCCCCCCCCCCCGCTCATGCTGTCTCTCTCTGTCTCAAAAATAAATAAAAACATTAAAAAGAATTTTTAAAGTATTAGCTACTCTTAAATCAGAAGTATTATGTGATGATTTTTATGTAGGAGTCTAAGCAAACAAAATGTCTGAAGGTCATTGCTAGCCCACAGAAAATCTTGTGAAAATTAAAAACAAATGTATTTTTAAAAGAAAAGAACTAAAACAACAGTGACAACAATTCCTCAAGATACTTTATTCTCATCATTTGGAAATTTATCATTATAAATAAAATAATCATTGATGTCTCTAATGTGAATGATGCCTGTTGGATGTGATGCCTTTGTGTAGTGAATAACTGAACAGTTATAACTCTGGACGAGTGTATCTTCATGGAGCCCATACTAGCAGTTCAGGCAAAATCTGTAAACCTACTATATATCATTATACAATCATGAATTTTTTTAATTTTTTTATGGTAAAAATGGTATCTTTAAAACTGTTAATGATCATGCATGCACTGGATGTCTATTTCCATATTGGCTTGTTAGACCCCACAGAATATTAAATGGACAAGAACACTATATCCATAAAATATAATTATTTAGAGTTAGTAAATGTATAAGTAGATATTTAGGTAGACAGAAGGACAGGAGCATGAATAGCTAGATGATTGATAGATAGATGATGATAGGCAGATGATGGATAGTAGATAGATAGATAGATAGATAGATAGAATACATATATACATATGCATAAAAGATCATTAATCCTACCTACAAATAGGGTTATTGAGATAAATCTCTGTTTTGTATGCTTTTTAATTTTTTTCCAATGTGTTTCATGTACTATATCCTACCTCAAAACAATTAGTAATTTTATAAGGTATATAAGTAAAGCAATTTTATTGATTTTAATCACAATATAAATGATGAAATTACTACACTTGTTCTAGGCTAAAATATCCTTTAGAATGTAATGTTAAGAAAGAAAAATAAACCAAAGAAAATAAATCATGAAATTTAGATTACATGTGTTTTAACCTTTTACTTTTTTTCTCATCATATCCTTTTTACTTGTTTCCTCTGCTACACCCACTCACAGATTCATCAACAAATGTTCTGATTAAAACCATGCTGATTAAAAATGATTTAATGAAAGTTATAATACACCATGTACAAACTTTAGCTTATGTGAGAAAAAACTTATTAATCACATTTAAAACTGTCTTTTAAAAATATAGCTGTTGGGGCGCCTGGGTGGCGCAGTCGGTTAAGCGTCCGACTTCAGCCAGGTCTCGATCTCGCGGTCGGTGAGTTCGAGCCCCGCGTCGGGCTCTGGGCTGATGGCTCAGAGCCTGGAGCCTGTTTCCGATTCTGTGTCTCCCTCTCTCTCTGCCCCTCCTCCGTTCATGCTCTGTCTCTCTCTGTCCCAAAAATAAATAAACGTTGGAAAAAAAATAAAAAAAAAATATAGCTGTTTTCAAATGGGGCACTATTTTCATTGCTCAGTTTCTTTAAATTTTATATTCTATACGGTGTATAATCATTGCAGAAGGGAGTCTACATTTTTATTATATAATGAAAGAAAGAACAAATAATGATAAGAAAACCAGAAAATACTAGAAATACAAAATTAATCTAACACATACTATCAGCTACTTCATCAATAGATAGACTGCACATATGTTACCCAGAAGACATCTCTTTATTATCCTTACGGGTTATGATTTTGTTTGTTTTTCTCTAGTTAAAAAGTATTTCCTTAGCTCCTACTCCTACCTGAAATATAGAATATCTCTGCTTGGTTCAGGAGAAATCTAATTTTGGTGTATCATCCAGACATTGTTGATGCAATTTCATTGGAAAAAGCCTTTGAAAAATTGAAAACTAGGGAATTTTTAGTCAAGTTTTTAATAAGCACTAAAAACCATATATATTGTAAAATTTTTATGGTGTCCCTCTTGAGTGAACATTCTAGTGTACATCTTTTGCGTAAGGTGTTGAAGTTTGGTCAATACCCTAACTGGACTTTATTGAAAATGAAAACACACTACTTTTACATCATAGAACTTAGATAGGGTATGAAGGGATCAGCTTTTACATCAGAAAAAGGTGTGTGGTGATTCATGTGCAGGAATCCCAGCAAATAAAATGTTTGAGGGTTACACAAGAGGGAAAACCAAGGATAAGCAGAAATAAAAGCATGAACTTGGCTGCAAATGAGGAAGAACTGGGGACATCCATAGTATCTTAACACAGTAGGTTCTAGGCACAGCAGAATGAGTTTAATATCGTCTACATATCTACATACTAGTCAATCAAACAGGATTTGGTGAGAAGTCTGTAAAGTAGATTGACTTCTGGGGAAATAGTGACAACAGGAGCAGTCGGCAAGATCCCCATGGCAGATCACTTACCTCTTATGTAGTCCTCTATTAGTACATTCTTTCATAAATAATTTTATTCAAATATAGTTATGAGATTGTTATGCATTGTCATTGCAAATATATTGGCAACTAAAAAAGCCACAAATTACCAAGTTTTTGTCCCTCATATTTACTCCTACAGTATTTAGAAAGTTTCTGTATTGTGGATTATTGATGTTTGGGACATATTCGGTTAATTAGTAGTAACTAGTGGTATACTGTTAGTCAATATGTAGTATCCACCAACTATATATATATTTTTATCATTCTCTATTTTTCCACTGATATAATATTTATTTACATGAAATGTTGAGATTTTAAATGCATTGTTCTATTATATATCGTTCTATCCTTACACCCACAACCAATTTGTGAAGGCTCATAATATAGCTAAAAAGATTCTCCCTTCATCATCCCCCTAAGATTCAGATTTGATAAAGCTGTTACAAAATTCTAAAGGAAATTTTATGTAACGCTGGAAGATGTTCTGTTTCTATTTGTTAGACCAAAGAGATATTTATGTGAATTCTTTAAATAAAACATTTAATCTTTAAAACAATTTTTGTTTTCTTTGTTAGACTTTCAAGTGTTCTCCACAAACTAGAGTATTGTTTTTAAATTCATTTTTTAAAACTACCTGCATGGCAATAATTTCCCTTTTTATGTTTTTAAATAAAAATAACTCAATGTCATGATGGTAAAATCGTGTGTGTGTGTGTGTGTGTGTGTGTGTGTGTGTGTGTGTGTGTCTGTGTGTTATTCTCTCTTCTACAACTCAGTTTTTAGAGGAAAACAGGGCTTTTGTTGGAAATATTAGAAGTTTTATATGCTAAAGGATAAATTGTTGGTAAATAGGATAATGGTGTTTCCCAAATAGCTGAGTATCCAACCATTTACTCCATTAGGCAACTTTATCTTGGCACATTTCAAGGAAAAATAAAGGCAATTTTGTCCTTAGGTTAATAGTTCATTTTGAAACTCTTCATTTTACTTCGTGTCATATCTCACTCATACAGTTCCTTTTTCAGTATAACAAATGGACTCAATCATTTAGAGGGGGAAATTTTATTTTCTTAAGCATATGCGTATCTTGGGAATAACCATACTTAAATGCACAATTACAAGCATTTTTGCAGTACTCGATTTAGCTTGATAAAGTTAACATAATTAAAACGTTAATATCCTGTTAGTCTTCTTTCCTGTCTACTTAGCACAGATTAAAAAAATCACTCTAAGTTTCCTTACAATTTTATATTTGTACACCCAATCTAGAAACATTTTTGTCATTATCCTTATAACTGATTCATTGCATTATTTTCCAGTAAAAACAAAACATCATTTAATTCTGGTTGATGTCTACACAACTATGCATACACTGATTTAATCACTTTCTTGGGTGCCATCCCAGGTGACAAAATTTCTTTGAAGTAGTCTATCAGAGATAAAAATAAATAAATAAATAAATAAATAAATAAATAAGAAAAGAAAACACGTATTCTCAGAGTCTACTCATGCAAAGATGTTTATGTGCTGAACTATATGTTATAAGTGAGGAAATTAACATGCTAGAAAGTGATGGTGTTATGGGGAAAAAGAAAGAAAAATTAGGATAAAGAGGATAAGGAGTATTTTGGCTGAGTATTTAGGCAAATATTTGGGATTTTTAAATAGGGCAGTGGTTGAGAAGGTATGATTTGAGCAAAAACTTTCAGAGATGGCTGAGAGGTAGATGTAGATTACAAGTAGATGAAATAAAAACCTGAAGTCAAAAGTATGCCTAGAGTCTTTAAGAAACAGCAAGACCATACTGACTGCAGTGGAGCAAACCAAGGAAAAGTAAAAAGAGAAACATCCAGACAGGGGGTGTGAAGCCAGCTCATGTGAGGATTTAGCCATCATTTAGATTTTTGACATTTACACTAAGTTATGCAAGATTACAGAAATGGAATGTCATCATGTTGTTTCTATTTAAAAGAATGACTCCATCCTCAGTATGAAGAACAAACTTTAGTTATTAAAGCAGGATCTTGTTCCAGCCATCCCAGTTAGAGGTTATGGAGTATGGACCATGGTGTTGTCAGCAGAGGCAATGAAAAATGCTCAGGTACTGCATATAGTATAAAGGTAGAACCAATATTATTTTCCCACAGTGGGTTGAGTATGGGGTTTAAGGTGTCAGGTATATATGAAAGCAAGAGTCATATAGGAATCCACTATTTTTGGCCTAATGAAGGTATTAACAGGGAGAGGAAAGGGTGAGGTTGGCAAGAGACTAAGAGAAAATCAGGAATTTAATGCTGAACATATCACATTTACTGACTTATTCAGTTTGAGTTTGGAGTTTGGGAAAGAGAAGAGTGGAGATATGTATCTTGGATTTATTCATTTTTTTTTTGCATACAGTAAGTTTTAAAAGTTTTTGGGCAGAAAGAGATTACCAAAATAGTAAGTATAGATACTTACTCTATAGAAGAGAGAAAATAAGAACTGAGTTCTGATGCACTTCAACATTAACTTTCATGAATAATAGGAGGAAGCAGCAAAGGAGGCACAGTAAGACAGGAGGATGTGAGGTCCAAACACCCCAGTGAAGGAAATATATCAAAAAGGAATAATATGTTGTTTCAAATGCTAATAAACATTTACAGTAAGCAGGATTTGGATTAAGATGTCTTCCTGTCACCTTATATATGGGGAAGATGCACTGATGCATATGAATTTCTAAATCTCAGCCTCTTTGGGAAAATTAATATTCTCTAAAACTATAGTTTTGTTGATTCTTCACAGTCTAAACAGAGCTTTTGAATTATTGCTGCTTTTCTTCTGTGATAGATATCTACAAGGCTTAGTTTGAAACTATGGGCTTAAAAAGGAAGAGGGACAGAGACAGAGAAAGAAAAATCGTTCCTGCAGTGAAAAATGTCTACTATTCTCAAGCATGAGTAATTGAACCACTCATAAACTATTTGGTTAGTTCAATGACCAGCCTCTGTTGGAATAAGAAATATCTTAGATGCTGATGGTAAATGGGAAATCAAAATTAAGAATAACTGACCTCAGGGAGTATACTAACAAAGGAGGTAGATATTAAGCAAAGGATAGGCAAAGATGCTTTAAATATACAATAGTTTATAGACATGTGCAAACATTTGAGTACAAACAATATAGGCTTGAAATTTTCTCAACACTAACATAATCTATCCTAAAATATTGACTATAAAACAGTAAACTTCAAGATCAGGGATAATTAGCCTTGAGATTGTGTACAGGCTTCAAATGATTCAAATCTCTGAAATTGCATGCAAAATCTTATGAGTGTGTGAATAAGCAATTCCCCCTGAGGATTAGGCTGATAGCTATCATCTATTGCCAAACAGTCCTTTGACACCAAAAGTTTATGAACAATACTCCAGATGAATACTAAAATGCTATTTCAAACATCCTGCAGTTTCTAAATAGCCAGATGTTTAGAGGCATGAGGATACATATATGGATGATTGACTAAATTTCAGTTTCATATACATGTTTTGACAGCAAGTACTCTGTGTAAAAAATGCAAATTAGCTCATTAGTTTGGAGATAAAGCAATTAATGCTGGAATATGACCAGGCATTAAGATTCAAAGGACGGAATGAGGATTAAAATCTTCCTTACTTGAAGGTTGATAGATTTTTCCTTAACATTTGTAAGGGACTTAAGCCAAAAGAATAAAAACTTCAGTAGGATTTAATTAATTACATTCTTTCTTACAACTTTATGTTAAATCTTAAAATATTTATAATCATATATGGAAATTGTATAATAGAGTATAGGGGTATAGAGCAGAAAAAAACTCGAGGTCCCACCCTACCCCTATCTTACCAATGGGGAAACAGGGTCTCCATTAATTTATTTATCCACAAACATTTATTACGTGCCTGCTGTATAAAGTCACTGTGCTCAAAGAGATAATAAAAGCCAAGAGGCAAAGTATGGCTTTGAGTTCCCTTCTAATATCAGTAGATGGAGATTTCCCCCTTGATTACTTTTTTATGTTATGATTCATAAAGAACTGCTTTTTGAGAAGGGGAACAGAAAATGTCTTAAGTCTGTGCAGTATGCCTTGTTGATTGAACATCTGAGACCTTTCTTAAACTTCAGAGTCTCCCATTCTTTCCTTAAAAGTATAAATACATTTCCCCTAATAAAATATTATAATATTTCCACTCTTTATGAAAACTTAGGCTTTAAAAAAATTTTAATGAGTTTTTTTCACACACTCATTTGATGATCTTTGTTGTTTGGATTCTTTAGTTTATTATGGTTCAGAATGAGTCACAGTTGGTGCAAAAGAACTAAGGGACCTGAGTATTAGCGCCTATCACAAGAGCTGGCCTGGGGCACTTAGGTGGCTCAACTGGTTAAACGTCTGGCTTTGGCTCAGGTCATGATCTCACATTTTGTGGGTTCAAGCCCCACAAAGGGCTCTGTGCTGACAGCTCAGAGCCTGGAGCCTGCTTCAGATTCTGTGTCTCTCTCTGTCCCTCTCCCACTCACACTCTGTCTCTCTCTCACTCTTTCAAAAATAAATAAACATTAAAAAATAAAAAAAAAAGAAAGAGCTGGCCTATAAATTTTCCTCCACAATCATTTATTTATTATGTATAAAATGGCAGATTCTTCATTAGTTATGCACTTAGAATATATTAAATTAGCAATATTTTTATTGTTAATGAATGATGATCTTAACTCATAATGTAAAAATAAAACATAACCTGAGGTACATGGGACATTAATTTAGAAGGGTGGTTATGAGAGAGTAAGCCCTGTCTCTCACACCCTCACCATCCTGACAGAGGGCTTGACTGATCTCTCAGGATTCTCAGGATCATCTTCCACAGAAACTTCCACATAGCAATCAGTTAAACCTCATAATTAAACTTAAAAATAAACTTCAAAAATTATAAAAAACTGAGAAAAACCAAGTGATTATATTTCCATTTTTTACTGAGAAGGCCACTTGATAACGTGGGCAATTTGCAAGGACAATAAGCTGTTACAGAGCAAGAATACAGTTAGCATACAGTGCCTACTACTCCAATGTAGTCCTTGTGTTTTAATATCCCAATGTCTAATTCAGGCAAAAAACTCATATGTTAATATTTTCTGACATAAAACAGACCAAAATAGCACATATTATCAGGTCTGTATAGGTTGAATCCATTTTATTTTCAATTATCTGAAAGTAGTATACATTTTTAAACATTTTCAGACAGAAACATAATCTAATAAAATAATAAACAATAATGTGTCTCAAATGTCTTATGCACAAGCATTTAAATCATTTTGTCAATGCACTAAAAACAACTACATTCTAACTATAACTATGTTTAATAGCTTAGGAATAACTTAAATGCTGAAAGCCTTTTTGTGTATCACTGAGAGTTCCAGAAATTCACACATAAACTCATCAGGGAAACAGATGAGTACATACAGGTCAAGGAACTGACTTTCTAAAGGATTCATAGTGAGAAGCCTGGCCTCTTGGGTGCTGTATTTTCCTTGATGTTAAATCTCTAGAAATTCTTGCAATGGGACTCAGTTTGATAAAGACACAAATTGACTAGTGCTTTAATTATGAGTGATATGTAAAGAAACATTTCAAAAACATAAGAATAATCTTCCACATTTTGGTAACTGACATAAAGGGAGACATAAATTTCATTTTTTGTGTAGTCTGTTTTGCAAAAACAAATCCTTCCACTGTGTACTAAGTTACAGCAGTATGTTCAGAATATTATGCAGAACATCATGTAGATATCTGTTACAGAAAAAAAGCTTCTGAAGAATTTATGAGTATTGAGAACTCTTTTAGCTCTCTGATTGACATTCTAAATTTATGAATGATCTTGTTCATACGATATCATTAACCTGTTTCAGTTGTTTCTGGAGATTCTATTTGACCACCATATCCTAGAAAGAAAAACTCAGATGTATTTTTCCAAGATCAAAATCAAAGCCTAAAAGTATTATCTGTGAAAAGGTTTTACAAATTGCAAATTACCAAGTAGATAAATACTTTGGTTTTTAGTTATTAACCGATAGCATATATAATTATCATGAGTCTATCAATAATCAAGACATTTAAGGGTGAAATGCTAACCTATTTGAGAAAAAAACCCAACATAGTAGTATATGTAAGTTTATACTGTCAACACGTTAAGTTATGAGTGTTTTACTCCTGTTTAATTTCCAAGGATTATAATGGAAGAATAAAATAATAGGCGTTAAAGAAAATATAACAGTGTTTTGTGTTTTTTTTTTAGGGTCAGGGAGAGAATCAGTCATAATTGTGCCTCAATGTGAAGGTGGTAAAGTTTATTGTTATTTTTTTGAATATCTGTAGTTCCTCTTCTGTACTCTTTATGACTGGAAATTTGGGACACACTAAAACATGATATTAAATATCAACTTAATACAATTAAGATTTTCTCAGTCTTAAAGCCTCATCCTTCACATATCAGTAGCTCTATATTTAGTGAAAGGAAACGGTACAAATAAATAGTAAAATGACTGTATAAAGATTAGGTGGAGTAACCCCGTCCCTTGATTCTTACATAATTCGGTGTTTGTATGTGTATGTATGTGTAATATTTTTAAATTGTTGGAAAGGAAACATTATGCCTTGGGCCTGAGCCATGGAGAAATGATGGCTTGGCCGCTTACAGTAGTCCTCCCTTACCTGTTGTTTTGCTTTTCGTGGTTTCAGTTACCTGCAGTCAACCATGGTGGGAGATGATCATCCTTTGACAAATAGTCAGAAAGAAAGTATAGTAGCCCAACGCTACATCAGAATGCCTATGTCATTCACCTCACTTCATCTCATCACGTAGGCATTTTATCATTTCACATCGATGCAAGAAGGGTGAGTGCAGTACAGTAAGATATTTTGAGAGAGAGAGGTCACATTCGTATACTTTTATTACAGAATATTGTTTTAACTGCTCTACTTTATTATTTATTATTATCAAACTCTTACTTTACTTAATTTATAAATTAAACTTTATCATAGGTATTATATGTATAAGAAAAAACATAATGCATATATAGGTTTTGGTACTATTTGTAGTATCAGGTATCTGGAGGGGCATCTTGGAACACACCCCCACCCCCTTACACAAGGGAACTACTGTATTTCCTGTCTAGAATGGAATCTTTTTTCTCAATAACAGCAAAGATTAAAAAACAAAGTCCTCTTTGGATGCATGAAAATAAAATCCTGGGAGAAATACCATGATAAGAATAGTAAGTCTTTAGTTTCCAAGTATTTAAAAATGAATGCTATCTAAATAATAATTAGCTGACTCTTCCTAACTTTTATTAAAATATTTATTACTATGCAACTATAGTCTTACAGTTTCAGAGAATATACAATTTATTTGGCACTGTACCTGAATCTTCTGATTTTTTAAAATCTATCCTATCAAAATGAAAAATGTTACTTTATTTTTTCTTAAAGTTTATTTATTTGGGGGGGGGGCATGAAGGGAGGGGCAGAGAGTGAGACAGCGTGGAACCTGACATGGGGTTTGAACTCTAGAACTGCAAGATCATGACCTGAGCCGAAATCAAGAGTTGGACGCTGAACTGACTGAGCCACTAGATGCCCTGAAAAATGTTACTTTAAATAAGGCATGCTCACTTAAGTATTTAACTAACTTTTAAGTTGAGGAAACTGCAGTGAAAGAAATATAGATTTTTCTTTATTCTCATGAGCAATTAATTCCTGTTACTGGAGGAATATTGAAATCTAATCACCAAAACTATACACACAAAACAAACCAAGAACAGCAACATAAATGAAATGCATCAATTTTTTCCTGTGAACTCCAAACCAGAAATTGATAAATTATTAAATTCCAGGGAAAACAATATGCGGTATTCACATTTTCATTCAGTTCTAAAGCTTAACTGATGTTACCGACTTTAGTATATTTAGAAAATCATATGGTGGGTTTTTATTACCTTTTATTTTTGTGTTATATATGCTCTTTTAAATTTTTTGTTATAAAATAGGTGTAAACTAATTTAATTTAGAATTGTAAAGCTGCTCATGACATAGTGATCTAACAGAAATTATGAAGTGTTAGAAGAAACCATGGGACAGAGCCTTTCCACTGGAAGAATTACCATTTTTGCCACTCAGATCTAGTTTTAATGTTAGAAATGAATCATTTTTTAACTCCTATAGCTCCTTCCTGTGATGGTGATTGGAGATGGATAAAGAGCCTTTTGGGAATATCTTACATAGAGTGTAGTTCAGTGCCTTTTCTCAGTACCATGAATTTCCATGGCAATGTAACATCTCTGAACATTATATTCTAGATTCGTGACAACTCATATTCTTTTCTAAGGAGGGCACTTGTGATGAGCATTGGGTATTATGCGTAAGTGACTTATCACTAAATTCTACTCCTGCAGCCAATATTACACTATATGTTAACCAGAATTTAAAGAAAAAATGGAAACATACGTACATACATACATACATAAAATTTGGGATGCAGTTTTGCATAAAATTTTTAGAGATGATAGAAATAGTACATAATAGTACTCTAGTCGTGTTATAAAAAGTCTTTATTTTCTAATTGGGGGGTACTGAGTCTAGGAAATTGAGTGCATTACATGAGAAGGACTAAACGAAATTTTTAGAATCGGATAGAAGATTAATCCTAAATTTCCCTTTTTCTCATCCCTGTGCTGTATCCACTACATCATGCCATCATGCTGAATTCTTCTACTCAATAATGAATTAAAGTAATTATTATTTTAAGTAGAAGATGCTTTTTATAGAAGTAAATATCAGATAAACAAGTAGTGACTACGTAATCCTCTTTGAAAATGTTTATTTAAGGTTGTTTTTGAGAGAGGGATTAAGAACGAGTGGGGGAAGGGCAGTGAGAGAGGGGGACAGAGAATCCAAAGCAGGTTCCAGCGCTGTCAGCATAGAGCTTACACAAGGTTCAAACTCACAAACCATGAGATCGTGACCTGAGCCAAAGTTGGACACTTAACCTACTGAGCCATCTAGGCATCCTGTGACTTTTCAATTCTTATTGTGATGCCATCAAATAGGCAAAGGAAATAGGAATGGAACATTTATTTTCCCATTCATTCATTCATTTATTTATTCACAAGGAAAGCCACTACAATTATTTTTCAACACTAGGTTGAAAGACTGAGTTGAAGATGGCTAAGTTTTATGTATTTGACAATGAATAACTGCAGGGCTCCCAGGTAAATTTCCAATGGCCCTGTGAGGCAATATGTTTTTTTTTTTTTTTTTAATTCAAATATTGGTATTTCTACCTGGTTCATTTACAAGAATTTCAAAATGTCAAAAAGTCAAAGCTTAGTCCTGAGTTGACTCTTAATAAGAATATTCTCAAGTGCTAAACCAAAGGAATTGTAGTGAACTTCCATATACCATATAAAATATGCAGAAACACTATATAAATATATGCATATACTTGTACGTACACATACACACACACACAAACACTGGGGCATATTAGAATCAATTGAGAGGAGTATTATTCTACTTAATTTGTATGTTTTTCACTATCCCTATAACCTGTCACCTCCTCTATTTATAGAGCTATCTAGATGTATAGGATGAGGATTTAAGGCTAAGTAAACTTTAGCTGCATTAAGTTCACATTATCATTTTCATTACTGATACATCCTTACAAGGTTTTCAGTTGGAATTTATCAACCAAGCGTTTTTTGTTTGTTTGCTTGCTTGTTTGTTTATTCTTTTCAGGTTCTTTAGATTACTTTTCATATAAAGTATGTTTTCAGGGAGGTAGCTAAGTCTACTGTCAGTGATTATGGATTCTTATAATAATAACAAACCATTAAAAGGTTGATTCAAGCTGATGCTCCATTTCTATTTGTTATTTATTAATATGGCAAGGATATGCAAAAAAATCATCAAGGAAAATTCAGTACATTATGATAAATAATAGTACGTGTTAAAACCAAACAGGAATCAACCTGAAGCTATGTTCAAAATGCATATACTTAAGTATAAAATTGATACAAGAATATGTTAAGATCTTAAATATTTAAACAGAGTTGTGATTTTATTCAAAATAATTAACAAAGGTCCAAAGTCATTACAGATAATTTATTAAGCTGTCTCAAACTCACCTACCCAATTATTTAGAAATTTTTCTCTTTTTGTATTTTTTAATATTTATTTATTTTTGAGACAGAGAGCACAAGTGTGGGATCATGACCTGAGCCAAAGTCAGACACTTAACCTACTGAGCCACCTAGGTGCTCCATATCCCCTTTTAACAATTAAAAATTGGTATCCATCTATGAACAGAAGTGTCTATGTGGAAATTGTGGAATTCTGTGCCATATGTAAAGGCATCTGGATGGAGTTTTGCACACCTGTGCATCAGGTGGTATACTGGTCTCGGGATGGGCTGTCGAACCATCCAGAGTCTGTGAACTGGCCTCAGCTTCTCTCTGCCATGGTTGGGGAACAGTTGGATATTGCTGACTTGAGAAGGCACCCACAGGAAAGAGCATTTGTGGATGCCAAAGACATTCCAGCACTCCACAAGAAAAAAACAAAATTGAATTTGGACACACTGGAG
This sequence comes from Leopardus geoffroyi, assembly GCF_018350155.1. Lineage (NCBI taxonomy): Eukaryota > Metazoa > Chordata > Mammalia > Carnivora > Felidae > Leopardus > Leopardus geoffroyi. The sequence goes on along the minus strand of NC_059338.1, from coordinate 23,179,988 downwards.
AGTGTAAGAAGGACTTTGCAAGTGCTGCCTCTCTCTCAAGGTAGTACAGGGTAAAGCTGAACTAGCCTGCTGTGACCGCTCCCATGAGGGAAACGGGGCACACATATCTCTACCTGCAGATAACATTGTATTATATATAGAACACCTTAATGATGCCACCAAAAACTCAGAACTAATAAACAAATTCAGTAGAGTTGTGGAATACAAAATCAATATACAAAATCAGTTGCTTTTTTATACAATAATAACAAACTAACAAAAAGAGAAATTAAAAAAACAATCCTATATAAAATTGCAACCAAAATATACCTAGTGATAAATTTAACCAAGAACATGAAGGATCTGTGTACTGAAAACTTCAGTGATGAAAGAAATTGGAGATGACACAAATCAAGGAAAGATAGTCTGTGTTCATGGACATCATTAAAATAGTTAAAATGTCCATACTTTCTAAAGAACCTACAGACTCAATGCAATTTCTATAAAAAATCCAAAGATATTTTTCAGAAAAATAGAAAAACATCCTAAAATTGGTAGGGAATCACAAAAGACCCCAAACAGCCAAAGCAATCTTGAGAAAGAACAAAGCTAGAAGCATCATACTTCCTGATTTCAAACTACATTACAAAGCTGTAGTAAGTAAAATGGTATGGTACTGGTATAAAAGCAGAGGCATAGGTCAATGGAACAGAATACAGAGCCCAGAATTAAACCCATGCATATGTGGTCAATTCATTTATGAAAGGAACCAAGAATAAGCAATGAGGAATCAAGAGTCTCTTTAACAAATAGTGCTGGGAGAGTGGGGTAATCACATGCAGAAAACTGAAACTAGACTCCGAGTTCACATCACTCACAAAAATTAACTTGAGAAGGTTTAAAGACTTAATCATAAGACTTGAAACTGTAAAACTTTAGAAGAAAACAGGGAAACGCTCTTTGACGTTGGTCTTGGCAATGTTTTTTTTTTTTTTTTTAATATGGCACCAAAAGAGCAAATATCAAAAAGTGGGACTATATCAAACTAAAATCTTTTCATAGCAGAAGAAGCAAAAATCAAAATGAAAAGGCAATGTATAGCATGTGAGAAAATATTTGCAAACCATATAGTAGTTGTGGGATTAATAACCAAAATGCTTCTCCTCCACTTGCCCTCTTTCTGTCTTTTTAAATAGATAAACATTTAAAAAAATCCAAAATGCTTAAAGAACTCATACAACTCAATATCAAAAAACAAATAAAAAAACAAAACAACCTAATTTAAAAATGAGCAGAGGAACTGAATAGACATTTTCTAAAGAAGAAATCCAAATGGGCAACAGGTACATGGAAAGATGCCCAACATCACTAATCATCAGGGAAAATAAAAAACACAATGATATATCACCTCACACCTGTTATAATGGCTATCACCAAAAAGACCAGAGATGTACAGAAAAGGAAACCCTCAGGCACTACTGATGAGAATATAAATATGTTCAGCCAATATGGAAAACATTATGGATGTTTCTCTAAAAAGTAAAAATAGGATTACCATATGATCCAGTGATCTCACTTCTGGGTATATATTCAAAGGAAATGAAAACACAGTAGCAAAAAGCTATCTGCACTCTCATGTTGTTGTTGTTTTTACATTAGCCAAGATATATAATATTTACATTATTTATATTTGCCAAGATATAGAATTATTAAAATAGCTAACAATTTACATTAGCCAAGATAAAAAAAAAACCTATATCATCAATGGATGAATGGATAAAAGATACAGTTTGTGTATATTATATATATAATGTATAGCTTAAACTAATATTATATATATTTAGCCATTAAAGGAAGGAAATCCTGCCATTTGTGACAACATGGATGAACCTTGAGGGAATAATGCTAGGTGAGATAAGTCAGAGAGAGAAAGATAAATGCTGTATTATATCACTTATATATAGAATCTAAAAATCCATTATCATAGAAACAGACAGTAGAATAGTGGTTCCCAGGGCCTGAGGTGTGGGGGAACTGGGGAGATAATACTCAAAGGGTACAAACTGGTAATTAGAAGATGAATAAGTTCTAGAGATCTAATGGGCACACTGTGATTATAGTCAGCAATACTGTACTATGTACTTCAAAATTGCAATGAGAGTAGATATTAAATGTTCCCACTAAGAAAAAGAAATGATAGTTATATGAGTTGATAGAAGTGTTAATGCTATAGTGGTAATCTAATTGCAATATGTATAAATGTATAAAACCAACAAGTTGTATACCTTAAACTTACACAATGTAGTACATCATTTATATCTCAATAAAAAATAAAATAAAATAAAATAAAATAAAATAAAATCTCTTTTCCCACAAATCTACTAACGGCATATAAGAATAGCAAAAAATTTCCACAAACCTGAAATGTGGGGGAAAAACTACAGAAATTTAAAGTAGAATATACTAGTATGAACATAAAATACAAAAGCCACATTTATGTATAGCCATTAATACGTTTTCACTAACTTTCTCTTGCTTCATTATTTTTGTTGCCTCTGGAAATTCAAAGTTCACATCTACAATAGCAGTACATGTATAAATTACTATAAAACTGAGGCAACTATGTGGGACAAAGACCAGTCCTAGACAAAGCTATAAAAGTTTAAAAATGTTGATTCTGGTGTCCTTCTCTCCTCCCTCTCTGCCACCTCAGTTCTTCTATTCCTCATCCGTCCCTTCTACTCCTTAAAAACCAAATAAAATTAAAACAAAACAAAACAAAACAAAATGTCCTTTTATAACTTCAATAACTGAAAAGCAGGTAGGGTCATTTTTTCTTCTTTATCATTGGATATCTGTGTTAGAAATCTACCATTTTATATTAATAGAAATAAATAATGCAAAATGCCTATTAACATTAACCTAGAATTAGTATTCAGATTTAAATCTAAGAAAAACTTTAATTGAACTTTCTTCTGATTTTCAAACCATTCTATTATAGGTGAGGTATTTTACTGTTGTAAATGCAAATGTTTGTTCTGTATTGTACATGAAAGGTCAAAGCAATTTTATATCTGCTTCTACAAAGTATTTTAATTCAAAGAAATCCTTTGATTAATATTTTATTGGAAGAGATTTATTTCCTAAATTTTATTTTTTGGAACATTGTCCTTTCAAGTTTAACTGGATCTGAGAAATTGTATTCTTTGACTTCTCCTGAAACATGATCATGTGGTTATCAACATGATCATACAACCCAAAGAGAGTGCTGGTAGACCTCAGATGAGCATCCAGGTTTACATGTGCTTATCAGTTTTGAATTAAACAGCCAATGTTTTATCAATTCTTAGCATAAACCCATTGTATTGTGCTTTGCTGTATTTGGGTGTCTATTACCTACTAGATATGCTCTTTTTACATTTTTTTAAAGTTTATTTATTTTTGAGAGTGAGAGAGCATGAGTAGGGAGAGGCAGAGAGAGAGGGAGAGAGAGAATTCCAAGTAGATTCCATGCCGTCAGCATAGAGCCTAACATGGAGCTTGATCTCATGAACTGTGAGATCATGATCTGAGCTGAAATCAAAAGTCAGACATTTAATTGACTGAGCAACCCCGGTGCCCCTAGATATGCTCTTAGATTTTAAAGAAGTAATAAATAATTTGATTTTGAATGAGCATACCTGACATGGTAAATTTTTAATAAAGTGCTATGATTTTTAATACACATTTGTGATTGTTATAAAAAATTACTAAGTAAACAGTTATGATGGTTCTGTTTCTGTGTGAAGTGCTGAATGTTTGGAAATTAAATGCATCAACAATTCAAGGAAATGAGTAACATGATCAGAAAAAGGGTAAACAATGATGATGAGTGACACCCACTAAAGTGCCTCCAAAGTTGCATCACCATGTCTATATTGCAAATTAGTAAATTGAGGCTTATTCAGGTATTTCCAAAGGATAAATATTAATCTGTGTTAAAGTTAGTATGTGATACTGATTATTAGTATCGTGATCACAATCATAATTGTCATGAAAATGGTGATAATGCTAGCTACTATTTACTGAGAGTTATTATCTCTGATAGTTTTTGTGTCTGAGAAGAGTACTGAGAAGTTTATACACAGTATCTCATATTACTCCAACAAACCATAGAAGTAGGTACACATATCAGGAAAACAGTCAAATAGAGTGTGATTTCAAATTTCTGTATATGAAAAAGTCACTGGGTAGCAGCCTTTAAGCTTATTTCTTAAGCTTATTTTTGCAACCAAGACCACTATGCAGAATGCATAAAACACGAAAGGAATAAAGTATAGCTCAAGGATACAGAAAGCATATTGGTGGTTTCCCGAGATCAGGGATTAAGGTAGGCAAAATGGGTGAAGGGGGTCAAAAGGCACAAAATTCCAGTTATAATATAAGGAAGTCATATGTGTATAATGTACAGCATGGTGATTGTAGTTAATCATACTGTATTACATACCTGAAGGTTGCTGAGAAAGTAAATCTTAAAAGTCCCCATCACAAGAAAAAAAAATTGCCTTGTAATTATGTATGTTGAAGGATGTTAACTAAATTTATTGTGGTGATCATTTTGCAGTATATACATATTGAATCCATGTTTACATCTGAAACTAGTATTATGCTATATGTCAATTATATCTCAATGAAAACAAACAAAAACCAATGGAAATCAATGAAATAAGCCATGTTAAAGTGTGTTAAGATCTCAGATGAAAGGCAAGCAAAAAACAAAACAAAACAAAACAAAACAAAACAAAACAAAAGAAAGAAAAGAAAGAAAAGCAAGCATAGTGAAATGAGTCCTAAATTCAGACCCATATTTTCACTTGCCTGGTAGAGGCACAGAGGACTTATAGAAAGCTGTGACTTAATCATAGGCTCTGTTGCAAAACCATTCAATCCTCTGCAGGAATATCCACAGACTGTACCAGCCCCCATCCACAATGACTGGCATTTCACCAAAAATTACCTAAAATTTTTGGTTAGGGATTTTGCTAGAAAAGAGTACCAAATAGTATAAAACCAAATTAAAAAGCAGATAATGGAAACTGACTCATAACTGTTACTGCCATGCAAGGTAACAATCATGATTATTATGATAATAACTATGATTAATATATTAAGGATAGCAGACAAAAGTTGAGAATCTTACCAAAAAACTTAAATCTACTAAAAAAGGGACATTGTACATTAAACTGAAAAGGAATAACTAAACTTAAGTATTACATACATGGGACTAAAGAGCAGAATAGACACAACAGAGCAGAACAAAGGATTAGTAAACTGGAAGTTATGTCACAAAATGCTGAGAGTAAAACATTAAGATGAAAACAAGATTATAAATACAGGGAGATGTGTAAACCATTATAGAATATGATATAAAGTATAGTTATAGGGGCACCTGGGTGGCTCAGTCAGTTAAGTGTCTGACTCTTGATTTCGACTCAGGTCATGATCTCACGGTTCATGAGTTTGAGTCCTCCATCAGGCTCTGTGCTGAGCATAGAACCTGCTTGAGATCTCTCCCTCATTCTTTCTCTCTCCCTATTCTTTCTCTCTGCCTCTCCCCCACTCACGCTTTCTCTCTCTCTCAAAAATGAATAAAAAACATAAAAAAGTACAATATACATGTAATTCAAGTTATAGAAGGCAAGACCTGGGCAGAGAATTTTTTAGAACTCTTGAAAGAGATCAGTCTACATATGCAAACAGTTCTATAAAGCCCAAGCATGATAAAGACAAACAAAAGCACATTGAATACGACCTAACAAACTGCTGAAAATCGAAGACGAACACAAAATATTAATAGCTGCCATATGGAAAAAATACACTTTCTTTTTAAAGAAGTTAAGGGGCACCTGGGTTGCTCAGTCAGTTAAGTGTCCAATTTCAGCACAGGTCATGATCTCACGGCTTGTGAGTTCGAGCTCCATGTAGGGCTCTGTGCTGACAGCTCAGAGCCCGGAGCCTGCCTCGGATTCTCTCTCTCTGCCCCTCCCCCACTCATGCTCTGTCTCTCTCTGTCTCTCAAAAATAAATAAACATTAAAGAAATAATAATAACAAAAATAAGGGAGAAATTAAGACTATTGATTTCACAAAAGAAACCATGCAAGCATAAGAACAAAAGAATGAAAGCTTTTAGTGTTGAAATAAAATAAATGACATCCTAGATTCTGCAGCCATTGAAAATATTTTTTAGGGGTATCTAGGTGGCTCAGCTGATTGAATGTGTGACTCTTGATTTTGACTCAGGTCATGATCTTATGGTTCATGGGTTGAAGCCCTGCTTCACGCTCTGCTTGTGATTCTCTCTCTCTCTCCCCCTCTCTCTCTGCCCCTCCCCTGCTCGTGCTCATTCTCTCTCTCTCTTGAAATAAATAAATATTAAAAAAATATTTTTTTTAATTTAGTAAATGGAAACTGAGATATTTTCTGACAGAGGCCTGGACTAAAAGAAAGACTAAAGTAAACCAATGTATATGATGTTAAATGAATGACACCATTACCAGAAAAAATAAATAGGATCAGAAAACATTGTGCTGGTAAACATTAAGGGATATACAATCTTTAAAACCATAACCTTTGGAGATTAAAATGTAAACAAAATTAAGTTATTCAAGTCAATGGAAAAATGTGGACTAGGAAAAATAGAGGTTAAGTTGTGTAGGGATCCTGCATTTTCTTGGAAGTAGTAAAAGTGCACATCTAAAACAAAATATAAAAGCTGAAAATGTGTAAGAAACTAACTGAAAATGATAGATGCACATAAAAATTGTAAAATACATAATAAATAAACTAAATAATATTTTATGCATTCAATAATATGTATGATGATATATAATATATAACATACAATATAATGTATATCAAAATTTAGATCATATAGGATCATATGATCATATATTATTGCTTTATTTATAATATGATTTATAATAATATAAAATATATATAATTTATAATATGATTTATAGACCTATATTTAGATTACAAAAGAAGGCTTTTAAAAGATAAACACTATGGGGCGCCTGGGTGGCGCAGTCGGTTAAGCGTCCGACTTCAGCCAGGTCACGATCTCGCGGTCCGGGAGTTCGAGCCCCGCGTCAGGCTCTGGGCTGATGGCCCAGAGCCTGGAGCCTGTTTCCGATTCTGTGTCTCCCTCTCTCTCTGCCCCTCCCCCGTTCATGCTCTGTCTCTCTCTGTCCCAAAAATAAATAAAAACGTTGGAAAAAAAAAATTTTTTAAAGATAAACACTATAAAATCTTTAAATGTATTTCATATATTATACATAATATATTATGCATAATAAATAACATGTAATATATTGCATATTGTCATGTCACATTATATATTGCATATTATATGTAATATATGTTATAGGCAATATATTATATAGACTATAATATTCAATACATTTAAAATATTTTAGTGTTTATATTTTAAAGATTTTTTTAAGTTTATTTATTTATTTTGACAGAGAGAGAGAGAAAGCAGAGGCAGGGGAGGGGCAGAGAGAGAAGAAGAGAGAGAATTCCAAGCAGGCTTAGCACTGTCAGCACAGAGCCCCATGTGGGGCTCAATCTCATGAACTCTGAGATCATGACCTGAGCTGAAATTAACAGTGGGATGCTTAACTAACTGACCCACCCAGGTACCCCAGTGTTTATCTTTTAAAAACTTATATTGTCAATTACATTTAGTTTATGAGTGATTAGGAATTAAATTTTTTTTATGGTGTGGTAGATGTCAAGAATCCCTCATCATACTAGGGTAGGAAGAGATTTCTTAAACTGGACACAGAAAGCACTAACCAAAATGAAATAAAGATTGATGAATTCGATTTCATTATAATTAAGTATATATTCCTCAAAGTACAAATAACATAGTCTCAAGATAGAATTATATATATATATTTTATATATAAAATATATATATATAAATATATGAGTTATATATATATTTATATAATATATGTAAATATATATGAGTTATATATATATAAATATATATGAGTTATATATATGTTTATATAAAAATATATATATAAATATATATGAGTTATATATATTTATATAAATATGTCTATAAATATATATGAGTTATATATATTTATTTATAAAAATATCTTGCATATATGTGTGTGTGTATACATATGTATACATGTAGACACACACACATATATGCATGTGAAGAACCTACGGAGATCAATTTTAAAAAGCCACAAATTCAGGGCACCTGGGTGGCTCATCTCATTCAGCTGAACATCCAACTCTTGATTTCGGCTCAGGTCATGATTCTAGGGTCGTGGATCAAGCTCTGAGTCAGGCTCCATGCCTGAGATTTTCTCTCCCTCACTCTCTCTGTCCCTCCTGGCTCTTGCACATGCACACATGTTCTCTCTCTATAAAAAAACAATTTAAAAAATAACTAAAAATAAAATAAAATAAAATAAAAAGCCAGAAAATTAATCAAATCTTTGAATAGAGACTCTGAAAAAAATATCCAGATGACAAATAAGCTTATGGAAATTTTCTCAACATCATTAGTTTTCTGAAAAGTACAAAAAGAAAACACTTTTTTAAAAGTTTATTTTTATTTATTTTGAGAGAGAGAGAGCAAGCAGGGGAGGGATAGAGAGAGAGGGAGACAGAAACCCAAGCAGGCTCACCATTGTCAGCACAGAGTCCATTATGGGTGGGGCTCGAACTTACAAACCATGAGATCATGACCTGAGCCAAAATCAGGAATAAGATGCATGATCCACGCAGGTGACCCCCAAAAGAAACAGCTATCACCAGCCCTCCACACCAATAAAAATAGAAACAATTAGTAAAAATAATAAAATGGAAGCAAAAAGAACATCATCATTAAGAGCAAACTAATAAGGCCATATTTGACAAATATTTAAAGTAACTAAAAATTATTAGATATTGTTGATAGAAGTATAAATAGCTGCAACCACTTGGTTTACAATTGCTAGTGTTTATAAAAGCGGAACATGTTACTACTGTGTGACTCAGTTATTGTTCCCCTAGTCCTAAGCATATTTGCACCAGAAGGACATGAACAAAACACTCATAGTAGCATTATTTACAGCATCTCAAAATGAGAAAAAAAAATGCCTATGAACAATTAGAATAGACACAATATATAGACATAATACTGTAAAGCAATAAAAAGAACTATTGTTATTACATGCAATAACACTGATGAATCTTACAAAAAATCTGGAGAGATACAAACAAGCTAGATACAAACGATTATATAAAGAGGAATTTCAATTTTATAAAGTTTTAAAACAGGAAACCAATTTGTGATGTTAGAGGTTAGTTTTCTTGAAGTAATAATGACTGGAATAAAGCATGAGAGAGGTTTCTGGAAGACTGTCACTACTTCCTCATCCTCCCCACCAAGACTGTAATTTCACGGAGGTTTGGAAGTTATAAAAATTATCACACCAAAAATTCATCATCACTTCATCAGTTAAGCAAAACTTCACCACTGTGCACTTCATACAGAATTATTTATAATTAAAAGGTAAAACAAAAAGATTGTACTTGTAATATCTATATTTGAATTATGACTAAAGTTTAGCAAGGAAACAAAGATTGAGTGGATTAGTCCAGGTGAATAAAATATGAAGGAAAGAAAATAAAAGTAGGCACCATGTAGCTATGTGTAGTTAATTTATTCACTCATGAATTCCTATATTCATTCATTAACAAATATGTTATATACAGTACTCTAAGCATTGGGATATATCAATAACAAAAATTGTTTACTAATGGGTAGGACTATTTTTAATGAGGAAAGCAGTGAATCTTTAAAAAAAATTCAGCATATTAGAAGTAAAAGTAATGGGGAGGGGTGCCTGGGTGGCTCAGTGGGTTGGGCATCTGACTTCAGCTCCGGTTGATTTTGTGGTTCACGAGTTCGAGCCCCACATCGGGCTCCATGCGGACAGCTCTGAGCCTGGAGCCTGCTTCAGATTCTGTGTCTCCCTCTCTCTCTGCCCCTCTTCCCCCCGCCCCTTTCTCAAAAATAAATTTAAAAAAACATTAAAAAAAGTAATGGGGAAAAGTTATAGCAAATAAGATTATAGCAAATATTTTCACAGGATAGAGTAATGGGATGGTGATTTAAACTTGCATGGCCAAGGTGGCCCTTGAATAAAAAGTGACATTTCAGCAACACTTGAAGGAAATGAAAGAGTAAATCATATGGTTATCTACAGGAGAAGCATTCCAGGCAGAGGGAGAAGTTGGTAACGGAGAACAGAGATGGAGGAATATCTCGTATGTATACAACTCAGAGAACATACTAACATAACCACAGAGAAGTGAATGAGAGGAAAAAAAATATATGAGTATAGGCCAAGAGTTAAGAGTCATGTAGGGCCTTGGAAGTCATCATAAGTTCTTTAAAAGACATGAGGTACCACTGAAAGAGTTTGAGCAAAGTAGTGGATACTTTTCGGAAGCTAATGGCAACAAGATTTGCATGTAAACTGATGAGAATTGAGAGAAAAACAGAGAATCAAAGAAGACTTGGAAGTGTCCAATCAGAACAAATTAAAGAATGGAGTCTTCAGCTGAAAGCAAGGAGGAAGGTGATAGAGGAACTTTCAGGGAAAGATCAGATGAGTTGAGTTTGCAATGTCCATTAAACATACAAGAAGACATATCTGATAGGCATTTGGATATATACTTCGGAGTTCAGAGAAGAGATTAGTGTTTGAGATACAAATTTGGGAGTGATGGAGCAACTACATGATTTTTAAAGTCACAAGATATTGTCACAGGGATCACTATAGACAGAAAAGAAAAGAGAACTAAAAACTGAGTGCTCTGGGACCCACCAACGTTGAGTTTAGTGATATATCCAAAAGAACTAACAAAGAAAGAAAAATCAGTGAGGAAAAAAAGAAAGGCCCACCCTACAAGTCAAATGGAAAAAGTTTGTTAAGGAAGAAGAAATGTTCAACTGTGTCAAAAGCTGCCCGTAGGTGATGTCAGATGAGTTGAGAGAATCACTGAATATAGTGATGTGGTAGCTATTGTCCAGGCATATTGGAACTGTGGGCAATGATTCTAGCCAGATTACAGCATTCTTTAATGAAGTCTGGTCTCTGTTCTCAGCATTTATATTTCCCGACTTGAAACATTCATGGAATATTCTATTGTGGAAAATATGCTTAAGAGTCAGAATGAAATTCTACATTAAAAAAATGTTCTTGTATTAAACGAAATACAATTAAAGACCACATTAAAGGAGGGAAGAAAAAAAAGCACTTTGACAGGCATCTTTGTGCTTGATAGCATTTGTCCTATGGGATTCATGGATATGTGAAAAAGACAGCTCAGGTTTTGGTTGATGTTTGTCAACAATTCAATGCATAGCAAGGAAATGACTCTCATCCTCCAGTTACAATGTGGATCCTTTGGAATGCCAACAAAAGTCCTTACAACAATAGGGACCAATTTTGTCTTCCGAGAAAGATTTGACACTCAGTATCCGTGTAAATAGCCTTCTTTCTATAAGATATTACTTCCACCAGTGTACTCACCCCCGATGATCATATTGCCATTGACAGGACAGATTTTTGTGACCACAATCTCCAGGATGGCTATACAATGATCAAGAAATGTTCTGTTTGATCACTAAATCATACACACTGACAAAATCATTATTCACTTTTTTTGGGGTTAATTAACCAAGAACCAACTAACCAATGAATAAACAAAAACATAAATAAAGTAAAAAACCCAAGAACAAACAGTGAGTGAGAATATAGCTTACATATTGATGGGTTTGCCTTAGGGGAACTGGAAAAACAATGTGTGAGGTAACTTCTAGATGAGAATATGAGTAACGATTATTCTGCCACACTGTGGTTCATTCTGCTGACTTTAGACAGTTCTTTTACTCTGGGTGTCATGTTGCTGGTGATAAAAGATTTGAAATTAATTTTAACAGCCATGTTTCTATTATTAGTATCTTTAAATTTGTCATAAATTTCTTTGACACCTGTCAGGATAACTTGCATATTCATAGTTAAACATACATAATTTTATGTATAATTATAATACTTTCTTTTCCATTAAGATGTCTTACAAATGAATAGAAATCTAGTTCATGAAGTATAAATGAATGGTTCCTTCTCTTCCTTCACTAAGTCCAACTGAAATAATTGAAGGAATGTGAAATAAGAGCACAGTGTGATTCAGATCAGGACATGTGTTATTAATGAGAAATTACTCTAAAACACAAAGCAGGTGGAATCAGATTAATATAAAAGGAAAGAGTGTTGAAAATCTTTCAAAGAAATACAGGTGAAAATCGAGATGACATAAAATCCAGATTCCACAGAAGAATTTTTGAATATCTATACTACCTATATTATCAAGGAATAAGGTATGGGTCTTCAACACAGTTATTAAATTGCTCTGTTATGACTATTCCTGTTTTTGGTTCCCAAAATGGTTGACTTCAGTGTTTGTTTTAAGACTGAAGCCCAAGGAGAGGCACCTGGGTGGCTCAGTCGGTTAAGCATCCGACTTCAGCTCAGGTCACGATCTCATGGTTCATAGGTTCGAGCCCCACGTTGGGCTCTGTGCTGACAGTGAAGAGCCTGGAGCCTGATTCAGATTCTGTGTCTCCCTCTCTCTCTGCCCCTCCCTGCTCATGCTCTGACTCTTTATCTCAAAAATAAATAAACATTAAAAACAATTTTAAAAAAAGACTGAAGCCCAAGGAGAGTTGACTGGAGGATCTGCCAGACTGTGGAGGCTTGTGCGACACAAGGAGAAAGGAAGCAGTGCCCCTAGGTAATATGTGAACTATTTACTAAATAAATTCTTAAACCCAGAAAGCAAGTTTTCCATATATCCAAAGGAATTATTGCCCGACCTCATGTCCACGTCAACAAACTACAATCAGTATACATATATACATATCCAGTCACTTGTTACTTTACAGAGAAGTTTTTTAAGAAGCCATGACATTTACAAAAAGGAAATTATGTGATAATACAAATGAAAACTGTTCCATAGGTGAAATAGAGGAAGGGGGTTAAGAGGTATAAACTTCCAGTTGTAAACAAATGGATCACGGAGATGAAAAGTACAGCAGAGGGACACCTGTCAATAATACTGTAACATTATTACAGTGGTGCCAGATGGTAACTACACTAATCGTGGTGATCACTGAGTAATGTATAGAATTGTTCAAACACTGTATTGTGCACCTGAACCTAATATAATATTTTGGGTCAGCTATACTTCAACAAAAAAAATAAAGCATTCTAAAATATATTCTAGACTGGCAACAAAGCCAACATACACAATTTTTTTAAATATAATGGCCTTTTTACAGAAGATTTTAGAGCTTAAATTATAAACTGAAATAATTTGTATTATAAAACCTAGGGATGCTACTGGCCCAAAGTTGCATTTATGCAAAATAAGAAAAGGTGCTTACTCCCCAAAGTAATCTTTTGTGTTGTGATATGTCATACAATATTATATTACTGAACTTGGGAAAATAAAAAAAATGAAGGGGTCTCCCCATTTCAGCAGTGTTAGGTTACCCTGAAGAGTGTCAGCTTGAAAAGGAAAGAAGAAAAAAACAGGAGTAGGGAAAGTATAAGAACAATGCTGGTGCTAGGATTCGATGGCGAGCACACCGCTTGAATTTACCCAGAGCCACTAGTATTTTAATAAAAATAGTATGTAAACTTTGAAAATCAGTGGCCTAAGCCCCAGTTATAAATCTGGGGAAGTTGCTGCTACTATAAGACACTCATATGCAGGATCCGTTTCTATCTAGGGGAGCCAATGGTGAGAATCCAGGCCTCTGAGAAAGAAGTTGCCCAGGGAAAAGAAACCTCAAGAGATGCCCAGAGAGCATCCAAGAGCATCTCAGAGAACACCAAGGACAACACGTGGTCACAGGTAGATCTGTGTGGCCTTTAGCTGTGCCACCAGCTAGCTGTGCTACTGTGGGTTTACTTACAAGGGGGCTTGCTTCTGCTGCTCCAAGACTTTACTGGAAGACCAAAGACCGAGTTTCCGCACACACTGCCATACAAGTTTATGTCTAACATGGTGAATAGCATTAACCTAGATGGTATGTTACTGTGCAGAGTCAATAACTGAACAACCAAAGGCACCCTGTCACAATTAATAGGTGGGAAGAAAGCAATGCTAGGAGGAGACTTCATAACTTTAAATATACATATATATATATATTTATTTATTTATATAAATATAATATAATTATAATATAATTATAATATAATTATAATAAATATAACATAAATATATAAATATAATATAATTATAATATAATATTTATATAAATATATATATATTAGTAACCAAACGGGTCTAAAAATTAATTAGTTCAAGTTCCAACTGAAGAAGCTAAAATATCACCATTCAAAGAAAGTGAATGGAAAAATGAAGAAAAACAGAGTAGTTAAATGAAAAGCAAAAACCTGTAGATGATAAAAAGGAAGACTGTGTTTAAGTCTAATATGATTAGGGCATATGCTAAAAGACAACTGAACCTAAATATTAAGCATTAGGAACAGAAAAGACTATACTAACAGATTCAGAGGTAACTAAACATAAGGAAATTTTGTACATAACATAAACTTTTATCAGCAAATTTGAAAGAAACTGAATGAAGTATGTGAATTTTAAAGAAAGAATTGCTAATGTTAAGTCACAAGCATTATTTCACTTGAATAGGCTTTAACTGAAAAGAATCTCAGAACATATTTTAAAAAGGAAAAGAAGAAGTTTTAATTCCAGGTATATCAAAACAGAGAAAAATAGAAAATGTTTTATAATTCTATGTAGCATAAAATGTATAACTCTATCAGATATTATTGCTCTCACAAAGAAAGCAAAGGATTCATTTCATTCATGCAAATACAGGCACACAGACACTTAATAAGATATAAGTGTGCCAAATACAGTGACAAAATAAAAAATGGTATAATAATGGTTGTTCCATTAAAGGAAGATGGTGTTTCAACCTTGTGAAAACCATTAACATGATTCAATTTGAAAAACAACTAAAAGAAAGAAGACCATTTACATATTTCAAAAGATACTAAAATGCATTTGATAATGTTTAATAAGCAATTGTGATTACATTCTTAAAAAGGAGGAAAATGTATCATGATTTATTAATAAAGTACATCCTTTAATATCAATGCTTAACATGAGGATGAGGTGATAAAAGAATTGCTACCATTGTCAGGAAAAAAATTGTGATGTCCTTCATCACTGCTATTTTTTAGTATCCTTTCTGCAGGTACTAAATTACCAAGACAATGAAAAAGCAGTAGAGATGTTAAAAAGGTATCATCAATATCCACAGGTGGAAATGTAAGAGAAACCACTGAACAGAACAATTATTCGAATCAGTATGACAGGCTAGTACTTCTATGATTTTCATTCATTCTAGAAATAACCACAAAGGAAAGTGGACACTCTGTTCTATTGCTGCTATTATAAATCATCATACATATAGTGCCCGAAACAACTACATTTATGATTTCACAGTTCTCTAGGTCAGATCTGGGGAGGCATGGCTGGCCAGCTTCTCTGCTCAGCATATCACAAGATGTAGGCTCGGGCTACACGGTTCTCCTCTGGGACTTGGGGTTCTTCCAAGCTTACTGGTCTTTGGCAGAATCCCATATTTTGTAACAATAAATCCAAGGTCCCCATTTCTTTCCTGTCAGCGAGGCCACTCTGCCCCTAAAGAATGCCCACATTCTTTCTCACTTGGCCTCCTCCAGCATCAAGACAGCACCTGTAGGTGAATCATTCTCAAGCTTTAGATCTCTTTGACTTTTTCTTCTGCTTCCAGCCAGAGAAAATTCTGCTGTTAGAGTCTCCTTTATTAGATTTAGTCTCCCTGGATAATCTATCTTAAGGTCAACTGTGATGCAAGATTTCTTTCACAATTAGAACAATGTAGGTAAAAGCTTAAAAATAAATATGTATAAATATATACAAATATAATATATAATATGTGTGTGTTCTGCACATTTATTTTTAAGCTTATTTCTTAAGTTTTTGCAGTGTGTGTGTGTGTGTGTGTGTGTGTGTGTGTGTGTATCAACTTTATAGAGAGATATATCTAATTTTGTATGGGGACAAAATAGTGTAACTATTATGAACACAAACTTTGAAGAGATACTTCGTGGTTCAAATCCCAGAATCAATCTACCCCAAGAGGGAAATTATTTCACTTTCATGTGCCTCAATATTCTTATATATAACACAGGGGGAAAAAAACAGTATATATTTCACAGGGTTGTTTTAAGGAGTTAATGAGCTAACAAATGTATTTAAAACAGCACATAGCTTCAGGTTAATTTTAAAATGTAGTACAGTTTCATTTGAAATAAAAATGTAAACTTTTGGGCAATTGGCAAAGATACTGAAGTTTATTTGAAAAATTAAATATAAAAGAATAGTTAGCACCCTTTTGAAAAGAAAAAAAAACAATCTCTGGGGTGCCTGGGTGCTGGGTGGCTCAGTAGATTGAACATCTGACTCAGGTCATGATCCCAGAGGTGTGGGATCAAGCCCCTTGTTGCACTCCATGCTGAGTATGGAGCCTCCTTGCGCTCTCTCTCTCTCTCTCTCTCTCTCTCTCTGGTTCTACATTAAAAAAAGAAAAGGCTGTGCTTCTCTTAGCAATATACACTAAAAAGCACCAAATGATGACATTCTTGCACAGAAATGGACATGTTCATTCACTCATTCATTCATTCACTCAATCTATAACAGACATTTTTGTTGGCACTGCAGAGAGATAAAGCAGTAATAGAACAGATGAAAATTCCTGAATGGGACATATATTCAGAATGGAAAAATATAATTTATAGTATCTTAAAAGGACTGTGAGCTTGGCTATAGTAACTATTTTATATGCAAAGTGACCCACTGGTCATTATTTATTTTAATCCGAGATTGTTGGTGTTATTTCCTAGGTATGGTGTTAATTTGTTGGTGTTAATTCCTAGGTATGTCAATTGCTGATAAAAATGAGCTTAAGTTTTTTGAGGATAGGAGTTGATTTACTCAGCTTTGTGTTTCCTGTAGCATTTAACAAAGTAACAGAGTAGAGAAGCCTCATATTATGCCTGAATGAAAGAATATGTGAAATAATAACTTCAATAAGTCTTTCAAAAGCTATGAAGAAGTAGGTTTTTGATGTATTTGCCCTTTTATTTTTAATCCACATTCACTCAACAAAGAAAGCAGAGAAGTGATTTTTTAATTGTAACTAAAATATACAAAACAAAACTCTCTCCTTGCAAGAATGACAAAGAAATAATAAGTGAAATAAAGTTCAGATTAGGAAATAAATTGAATTAGCAACAATTATATGTTCAAGTTTTTCCAGTGAATTATTATTTTAAAGCTGAAAATTCATATTGTCATTTTTTAATTAATGTATTTAAATTAAATATTAAGAGGTAAAATTTCTAGAGCTTGCTTAATTGTATTTTTATAACCAATTACACAAAGATTGTGTTTATGGAATAAAAATAGATATATCTGAAAGAGACATATCTGTCCTTAGATTGACACTATATTAGCAACTTCACGTTTATTTTCTCCTTTAAATTTTACAATACATTTGGAGAAACAGATGAAGGAATTTTAGTTCATTGAGGTCACACAATTAGCCCAACACTACACATTTATTAAGTTTTTTGAGTTGGTATTCAATGCAAATTTATATTTCTCTAAAATATATGCTTCTTAGCATATATTTTCCATAATTGGGAAAGGAGTGAGGAAGGGATAGAGGGAGGGATGAAGGGAAATAAGTACAATTATTAAAATATTTTAGTTGCATTAGAATTAAATTATATATTTAACTATATATATGTGTGTGGATATATATGTTTATTTTTTCAGCATACATACATTTTAAAGGGATGGTGATGTATTACACATTTAAAGATGTTCTTCAAAGAGTTTTATATGACATGTAGTTTATTCATTGCCTGTTGATTCTCGGGATTATGTTTAGAGGTTCGTCTTTGCTGATGTGTCTGGCTCGATTGGGTTAATCTCACCAGAGATTTAGGTTGTTTTAAGTTTGATACTAAAAAAGCATGGCTGCACTAAACATTGTCCTGTGCCTCGTTGAGCATAGTGTAAGAGCTTTTCAAGGGTAAATAATCAGGGTAGAATAGCTGGAGAGTAGGCTATATGCATTTTTAATTTTGTGAGGCATTGCCAAATTGACATGAAAATTGTTTTGGCAGATTTGTACTCCCACCAGCATTTGGAACATTTCCTTTGTTCCACATTTTCAGCTATTATCTGACTTACTTTTTCCAATATGAGGCCATGTAGATTTTTTTGACATGTATTGGTTTTTTCTAGCTGCCATTTCTATAGAACTCTTCACACTCACCTAAAAGAAAGCATTCTATTTAGAGTTCTCCTTTCCCTGAGAAGCAAAGAGAAGCCATTTTAAAGATATAAACAAATTAGATGAAAGATTAAAAACGGTGAACATGTGAACATAAATTTATTGCAGGTAATCCTCTAAGGGAAGCCTATGTTATTAATTCACAAAAAAAAAATAAAGAAAAAAATTCAGCGATCTAAGCATTAATGGCTAGTATGCAGGGAGCACCACCGGCTTGCTTGCTACTAATCACCTTTGTACACAAATTGCTGTTGATTGTCATCTAGTCCACCACTAAATGAATAAGGATAAATTGGAAATTTCATTTTTGTGTAACTGGAAATCTCTCTCTCCTTGTTTTACTATGTTAAAAAAAAAAGCCAACACAACTTTATGTTTGTTCTCAGTGCTGCTTCATCCACCTCTTCCATCCAGAAAGAAGATATATTGTATGTGAACTGCCATATATAAAGGACAAACCTACTGTATGCAAGTGAACTACTCATGACATCAGTAGCTTGTATTCTCCTCATTTATGTTATGTGTACTATTTTCTTTCTAAGAGATTATTAAATCATCAAAAATACCCATCATCTATAGAAAGAGCATTTGATAAAATTCAGCATCTTTTTTTATGATAAAAACTCTCAACAGTGCATATAGAAAAAAACATAAATCAACATAATAAAGACTATACATGACAAATCCACAGCTAACATCATACGCAATAGTGAAAGGCTGAAAGCTTTTACTTTAACATCAGGAACAAGACAAGGGTGCCCACTCTTACCACTTTTACTCAGCACAGAGTTGGAAATCCTAGCCACAGAAATCTGACAAGAACAAATAAATAGAAGGCATCTAAATTGAAAAAGAAGATGTAAAATTGTCACTTGCAGACAACATGATACTATACATAGAAAACCCTTAAGACTTTGCCAAAACACTATTCAAAGCAATGAAAAAATTCAGTGAATTTGCAGAATCCAAAATTAATAAACATACATCTATTGAATTTCTATATACTAATAATGCACTATCAAAAAGGGAAGTTAAGAAAACAATCCCATTTCCATTGAATCAAAAAGAATAAAATACCCAGGAATAAATGTAACCAAGGAGGTGAAAGAGCTGTACTCTGAAGACTATAAGTCATTGATGAAAAAAATTAAAGACAACACAAATAAGTGGCAAAATCTACTGTACTCATAGATTGTAAGAATTAAAATTGTTAAAATGTCCATACAATCTAGGGTTGACTGTGTGGCTCAGTTGGTTAAGCGTCCAACTCTTGGTTTTGGTACAGGTCATGATCTCATGGTTCATGGGATAGAGCCCCGTGACTGGCTCTGTGCTGACAGTTTAAAGCCTGCTTAAGATTCTCTCTCTCCTCTCTCTCTGTCCCTTCCTCTGCTTGCACTCTCTCTCTTTCAAAAATAAGTACTTTTTTAAAATGTCCATACTATCCAAAGCAATCTATACACTCAATGCAATGTCTATCAAAATACAATAATCAATTTTAAAATTGTATGGAATCACAAAAGACTTCAAGTAGCCAAAGTAATCTTAAAAAAGAAGAACAAAGCTGGAGGTAACATGTTCCCTGTTTTCAAACTATCCTACAAAGCTATAGTAATCAAAACAGTATAATAGTAGCACAGAAACAGACATATAAATCAATGGAACAGAATAGAGAGTCCAGAAATAAATCCACACATATATGGCAATTAATCTTTTATGAAGGAAGCAAGAATATGCAATAGGGAAAGACAATCTCTTCAATATGGTGTTGGGAAAACTAGCAAAACTAGAAGCAAAAGAATGACACTGGATCACTATCTACACCAGATACAAAAATAAACTCAAGATATATTAAAAACTGAAGTATAACACCAGAAACCATAAAACTCCTAGAAGAAAACCTAGGCAGTAAGCTCTTTAACATCTATCTTAGCAATATTTGTTTTGATCTGTCTTGTCTCTTCAAGGAAAAGGCAACAAAAGAAAAAAATGGAACCACATCAAACTAAAAAAAAATTTAGCAAAGGAAAAGAAACTATTAACAAAATGAAAAGGTAACCTACTGAATGGAAGAAGATATTTACAAATGATAATAACCAACACAGGGCTAATATCTAAAATATATTTTAAAAATAACACAACTCAATGTTTAAAAAAAAGCAAGCAATCTAATTAAAAACAGGAGTGTCTGGAATAGAGATTTCTCCAAAAAGGAAATACATATGGCCAATAGACACATGAAAAGGTGCTCAATATTACTATCATCAGGAAAAAAGAATATCAAAACCACATTGAGATATCACCTTACACCTGTCAGAATGGCTATTATGAAAAAGACAAGAAATAACAATCACGAATGAAAGAGGAGAGATCACAACCAACACCACAGAAATATAAACGATTATTAGAGAATACTATGAAAAATTATATGCCAACAAACTGGATAATATGGAAGAAATGGACAAATTCCTAGAAACTCACAAACTACCAAAACTGAAACAGGAAGAAATAGAAAATATGAACAGATACATAACCAGTAAAGAAATTGAACCGGTAATAAAAAATCTCTCAACACAAGAGTCCTGGGCCAGATGACTTCCACAGGAATTCTACCAGACATTTAAAGAAGAGTCAATACCTATTCTTTGGAAACTATTTGAAATAATAGAAATGGAAGGAAAACTTCCAACTCAATCAAGCCAGAATTACCTTGATTCCAAAACCAGACAAAGACCCCACTAAAAAGGAGATTTTCCGGCCAATATCCCTGAAGAACATGGATGGAAAAATTATCAACGAGATATTAGCAAATCAATTCAACAGTACATTAAAAAAACTATTCACTATGATCAAGTGGGATTTTTTCCTGGGCTACAGGGTTGACTCAATATTCACAAATCAATGACCACGTTGATAAAAGAAAGGATAAGAACCAAGTGATCTTCTCAATGGATGCAGAAAAAGCATTTGACAAAACACACCATCTATTCTTAATAAAAAAATCCTCAACAAAGTAGGGATAGAAGGAATACACCTCAACATCATAAAGGCCATATATAAAAGACCCACAGCTAACATCATCCTCAACAGGGAAAAACAGAAACTTTCCCCTACAGTCTGGAATAAGACAAATATGTCCACTCTCATCATTACTATTTAACATAGCACTATATGTCTTAGCCTCAGCAATCAGACAACAAAAAGAAATAAAAGGCATGTAAATCAGCAAGAAAGAAGTCAAACTTTCACTATTTGCAGATGACATGATACTCTGTAGAAAACTTGAAAGACTCCACCAAAAAATTGTTAGAACTGATACATGAATTCAGCAAAGTCACAGGATATAAAATCAATGTGCAGAAATCTGTTGCATGTCTATACAACAAAAACAAAGCAGCAGAAAAAGAAATCAAGGAGCCAATCCCTTTTGCAAGATACCTAGGAATAAATCTAACCAAAGAGGTAAAAAATGTTCTCTGAAAACTATAGAACACTTGCGAAAGAAATTGAAAAAGACAAGAAGAAATGGAAAAGCATTCCATGCTCATGGATTGGAAGAACAAACATTGTTAAAATGTCTATACTACCCAAAGTAATCTACACATTTAATTCAATCTCTATCAAAATACCACCAACATTTTTCACAGAGCTAGAACAAACAATCCTAATATTTGTATGGAACCAGAAAAAAACTCAAATAGCCAAAGAAATACTGAAAAATAAAAACAAAACTGGAGGCATCATGATTCTGGATTTTCAGCTATCAAGACAATATCGTACTGGCACAAGTACGATAGTCATCAAGACAATATCGTACTGGCACACCTAGGTCAATGGAAGAGAATTGAAAACACAGAAATTGATCCCCAACTATATGGTCAACTCATCTTCAACAAAGCAGAAAAGAATATCCAATGGAAAAAAAGAAAGTATCTTCAACAAATGATATGGGAAAACCGGACAGTGACATGCAGAAGAATGAAAGTAGACCACTTTCTTACACCATACACAAAAATAAATTCAAAATGAATGAAAGACCTAAATGTGATACAGGAAACCATCAAAATCCTAGAGGAGAACACAGGCAGAAACCTCTTTGATCTCAGCCACAGCAACTTCTTACTAGACATGTCTCCAGAGGCAAGGAAAACAAAAGCAAACATGAACTACTGGGATTTCATCAGTATAAAAAGCTTCTACAGAGTGAAGGAAACAATCAACGATACTATAAGGCAAGTGATGGAATAGGAGAAGATATTAGCAAATGTCATATTGGATAAAGCGTTAGTATCCAAAATATATAAAGAACTTATCAAACTCAACATGTAAAAAAGAAATAATCCAGTGAAGAAATGGGCAAAAGATATGAATAGACACTTGTCCAAAGAAGATATCCCAATGGTTAACAGACACATAAAAATATGTTCAACATCACTCATCATCAGGATGATGATAAAATCAAAACCATATGAGATACTACTTTACACCTGCCAGAATGGCTAAAATTAATAATACTGGAAACAACAGATGTTGATGAGGATGCAGAGAAAGGGGAACCCTCTTGCACTGCTGGTGGGAAAGCAAACTGACACAGCCACTCTGGAGAATAGTATGGAGGTTCCTCAAGAAACTAAAAATAGAACTATCCTATGATCCAGCAATTGAACTATTAGGTATTTACACAAAGGATACAAAAATACAGATTTGAAGGGGTGCATGCACACAAATGTTTGTAGCAGCACCATCACCAATAGCCAAACTATGGAGAGAGCCCAAATATCCATTGACTGATGAATGGATAAAGAAGATGTGGTATATGTGGTATATATATATATGTGTGTGTACACATACACACACACACGCACACGATATATATATGTATATATATGTACATATATATGTATGTATGTATATATATGTACATATACATGTACATATATATGTATGTATGTACATATATATGTACATATATATAATGGAATATTAAATACTACTCAGCCATAAAAATGGTGGAATCTTGCTATTTGCAATGATGTGGATAGAGCTGGAATATATTATGCTAAGCAAAATAAGTCAATCAGAGGAATACAAATACCATATGATTTCACTCATAAGAAACAAAACATGGACATATGAGAGAAGAGAGGGAAACAAACCACAAGAGACTCTCAATGATAGAGAGCAGACTGTGGGTTGACCAGAGGAAGGTGGGTGGGAGATCGTCTAGATGGGTGATGGGCATTGAAGGCACTTGTTGCGATGAGCATTGGGTGTTTTATGTAAGTGATGAATCACCGAATTCTACTCCTGAAACCAATATTGCACTGTATGCTAACTAAAATTTATATAGAAATAAATAAAATAAATAAATAAATACATTAATTTTAAAAAGATATGACAATTATTGGTAAAGATGTGGACAAAAAGAGAACCCTTATGGCTGTTGGTGGGAATTCATAATGGTACAGCCACTAGGAAAAACTATGGAGTTTCCTCATAAAAATAAAATAGAACCACTATGCTATTCAGCAATCCCACTTCTGGATATTAATCTAAAGAAAATGAAGGCATTAATTCAAAAAATAAATGCATCTCTATGTTTACTGAAGTTATTATTTATAATAGTCAAGATACGGAAGCAACCTAAATGTTCATCAATAGTTGAATAGATAAATAAGATGTGGTATATGTGTGTGCATACATATATACATATATATATGTAATATATACATTTATAAATATATAAATAATAAATTTATCTATCCATCTACCTAGGATTACCACTCAGCCATAAAATAAGAAGTGATATCTTGCCATTTGAGACAGTATGGATAGGTCACAGGGTTATATTAAAAGTGAAATTATTTAGACAGAAAGAGACAAATACTGTATCATTTCACTTTATATGGAATCTAAAATACAAAACAAGTGAACAAATAAAGCAGAAAAAGAATCACAAATACAAAGAACAGAATGGTAGTTGCCAGAAGGGAGGTGGAGTGGGGACAGTGGAAAAGGGGAAATAGAAGGGAATTAAAAAGTACAAGCTTTCATTTATAAAATAAATAAGACCCAGGGTACAGCACAGAGAATATAGTTAATAATATTTAACAAACTTGTATGGTGACAGATGGTAGCTAGGCTGTCATGGTGGTCACTTTGTAAGGCATATAAAAGTTGAACCACTGTGCTGTATACCTGAAACTAATATATCATATATAAACTACACTTTAATTAAAAAAAAACCCTCATCCTCTAGAAACATACTTCTTAAAAATGGATACTTGATATAAACTTGGTTCCCCTCTTTACTTTATAATCAGTTATGGATTCTATTTTTTTCTGATGGGTATGCCAAAATATCTTACTTTAAACAATTTTTCCTACTAAAAGCTAAAATACCATTCTTCTAAGAAATAATTAAATATATGTCTTTTTAAACAGGTAAAAGACATAAGAAACAACTGGAACTAATATTTAAACCCAACTATTTTCTATAAAATTCACTTGGATTCTGAAAAATGTTCACTAAAAATTTTAATCATCTGCAACCACACACTTATTTATTTATTTTTATTTTAGAGAGAGAGAAAGAGTGAGCGGGGAAGATGGACAGAGGGAGAATTTTAAGCAGGCTCCATGGTCAGTGCAGAGCCCAGCGTGAGGCTCGATCCCACAATCCTGGGATCCTGACCTGACTGAGCTGAAATCCTTTCAAAAACTCAACCGAGTCATACAGGCACCCTAGCCTACAAGCAGACATTTAATCAACTTTCCCATGAGATATACCAGATTCTTCAAAAATAATTTCTCTGATACTAGCTTCTTTTCATTTTGCTGTCTATAAGCAGTTTTATTGTTCCTTTTAAGGGAATAAAACAACTTCCAGTTTATGTCCTGTAGCATAAAGTAGGTCAATTACTAACTTGAATTTCTTAGATTGTACTATTAGATACATTTGAGTTAAAGTGATAAGAACTAATGGTGTAAGATATGAAAATATCCCAAATTTAAAATATTGAGTCTCCTTAAATAGCAATATTAGAATATAAATTAAAGGTTAAATATATGTAAGGTGATTTGCCATTGTAAAGAAAAGTATATTAGGAATTGGGGAATCCTGAATACAATTAACTATATAGAGAATCACAAAAGAAGCTATTTAAGAGTGGAGAGTTTTTCTTAACATTTTTCAGTTTCAAGTAAGCCCAGGTGACTGACTGTCAAAATAAAACAACACAGCAAAAATAGCCTTCTCAAGGTAAGTGACCTATTGACAATTTTGGAGCAACTAAATGTGATGCTATCAATGTTTACTTAAATCTTCACTTTTATCATAAAGGCAATCATTATATCACTGCTGGTAGAATTATTCTGAGGGAATTGCATATGCCCCTTTCACACATGAAATGTCTCAGTCACTCAATGTTACTGATATTTACTTGTCAGTAGCTGGGTATTTCATTTGTGACTATGAAAAATAAATGGAGACTAGTTTTCATCCAGAGAGCAAAATGCTATGACCAATCAAATCACTATTAAACTGTGAATGAAGTTAGTGGTGTTTTTATTCTAAAATATTTGTTTCAGGGAGCCAAGCTTCTTGGTATTTGGTCCGTATATTAATAATGTATTTGGGGTTTTATGAAACAGTAATTTTAATAAATTGGGAGATTGGATTCTTTCATCATTTTCTCTTTGCTTTTGGTTTTCCGCAGTTTGAAAAAGGAATTCCCAAGTGAAGTAGTCCAAATTCTGCTGGTGTTATTATTATTTCATACTATTTCTGTAATGGTATATGGTATGCCTCCGGACTTTAGAATAGTGTAATGCAGGAGAATGTTCATGGGCTTATGAATCAAGAGCTCTAGCTTTAAGCCCCAGATATGCCACTATTGTGTGAGCTTAGACAAACTTTTTAAGTTCTACTTTTTTATATGCCTGTTTAAAATCAATAGATTGGTTGTGATATATCAGATTATTTCCAAGTCTAAAATTATATGACTGTCTCCTTGAACACATCTAATTAGGAAATCACTATATTTGTGCCAATATAACATTCTGTTCTATTTTTTTCAACATCCACAGACAAGTTTCAGCTATATTTTAACTACATATAGATATTTCTCAGCATATGGCAATCCAACAGCTGAATGTCATTATCAAACAATGTTTAAATCAGGGAATGGATTTAATATATGCTCTTTATCAAAGAAGATAAAGAAAATTGTGTGTGGACCTACCTCTGGTCCTGGCTTAATCCCCACCTAACTATAAAAACTTCCTGTGACAAGTCTGGTCCTGATTCTACACCTTTGTGTGGTTATTCAGGCCAGATTCTGGCAATTACAAAGACCTTACCTAAAGCTGTCCTCTCCACGGTACACTGCAATCTCTGAAGGCAGTTTCACTCAAGAACTCAAGACCCTCTCATCCTTCTCCTTTCCAGATATTTGCATTTCTAGGTCTTCTGTCCTGGACCTTGGGCAGGAGTCTTCTTCTGACTCCTCCCCCAAGAATGAGGAGGATGGAGAGGCTGTAGGAAAGGGAACCTTGAAGACCCGTTTCCTCATTCTCAGTACCCAGTACTTTTACACTCTTAGCTCTCACTCCACCCCCTCCCTTTTACCACAGGGCCCAAAACGTTGATGGAGCCTTTTTTGGGGTTTTCTCAACAGCGAGACAACCCCCAGGACCACACTGACCCACCTAACTCTGAACAAGGTACATGGAGGGAGGTGGAACAGGAGAAGTTAGCAATTTCTTTGGTTTAGAACTTGCTTATTTCGTCACGAGTAAAGACTTCTTTCATTTTTGACTTGTTGCTTTAATGGTCTGCTGTGGCACCAGTTCAGCATTCTCTGTCTCTCTGTTGTTTTTCTTTCAGGAGCGCCACTGTGCTTTGGCAACTTGGTGAGATTGGATGAGTCCATGGTGTATCCAACCTGAATTTTCTATTTAAGCAAGTGTGTGTAGGAAGGGTCTCATTATGCGTAGAAAACTCTCTTGTTATCTGTTTTCTTATAGATTGAACATACTCTTTATTCCTTACTGTCTAATGTTTAAAGTTGGAACATCACTGAAATAGTGGAAAAGGATAGAAGTAAGAAGTCTCTTCTCTCATTTGCCCTAATAACATGAAATACTTTTAAACTTTAAGAGAAAGAAAGACTGTGGGAACACATATAATATATCTATAATGACTGAAAGCCAATGGAGGTAACAAATGTTTAAAGCAGTGATGTGATTTTATATACTTTCATGGTACAGTAGTTATCAAATGTTGAATTTATTTAATATAACCACAAAAGAAGTTACACAGAACTTTTTCTTCCATCCCAAGTTGATGGTCATTTGCTCTGCTGAAAATAAATCTCTGGCTTCATAAGACTGTCATTCTTAAATCCTTTTCTTATATTCAAATATTTACCTTATATTATATCCATATTTCAAATTATATTTCTTATGCCCTGAAACTTGTACAGTGAATATATATCTGGTTGTTAAGGAAGGCTTTCACAGGTATTTCCTGTGGTCCTGTCTTCTCCAAGTTAAACAGGACTAAGATCTTCAGTATTTTAAAGGATCTGGATTGGTACTATAGATTTTGACATACAGCTAATATTGCAGGCTCATATTGAGAGTGGAATTCACTATAGATCATATAACTGTATAACAATCATTCTTTAAAAGATATATTTAGTAATATTTTAATCTTTGGTAATATGTTTCATGTCAGACAGCAGATTTTCTGATGTAGTATATAAATAAACATTGAATTCCCTTGATCTGTAAATTTGTCTGGGTTAGAATTAGTTTCCTTAAAATTTTCAATAAATATTTTTTTTTCCTTTAAGAAGTTGTAAAACTTTTTATATATACAAAGAATATATGTAATCTATTTGGTTTTTAAATAGACAATAATATGATGTATAGGTCTAGATCTAGATATACAGATATACATCTTTATTTCCTTGGTGAAAGAAGCTTTATGAGTATTTTATATACGTATACATATATATGTGCAAATATATTACATATATTTTTCAATTTATCTGTGTACTTTTAAAAATCAGCTTCCTGCCTCCTGCCCCAGATAGCCAGGATCTTGAATTTATAAAAAATATATCACCCTACATCTCCTAAACTTTACCACTTATTTACATAGCTCAATTTAATATATTACTAGATTTTATACTATTTAGAATCTTATAATTATTATAATTCTTCCAAAACTTCCTTTTGTTTTCATTCAACATTATACATAGGAGATAAATCCACACAGACACATAAAGCTGAAGTTTATTCAGTTTCAGTGTTTTGTAATATTCCATTGTGTGAACACTTTCTAAATTATTTTTTTCATTATTCTGTTTAGATTTGGGGACTATTATCTAGCTCTTAAAAACAAGGCAATGGGAAGATTTCTATGCATGCTGGTTGGATGGTTAAGACTTCCTCTAAGATATAAACCTACTAGTGTAAATGCTTGATCTTACAAATGGAAGACATGCTTGCTCATTTTAAAAGGTTAAGGCTCATTCTTTCCCAACAGCATAATTTAATTTATTACAGATTTTCCACACTGTGAGATCCCAATGAGCCAAATCCTTGTCAACACTTGAGATTAAGACTTTAAATTGTTTTCTTTTCTTTTTTAGTTTGTGTAAAAGATCTCATTATTGTGATTTTAATATTCTGATCAACAATGATGTTCAGCAATTTTTCATAATTACTGGTCATTCCTATTTCCTCTTATCTTTTACTTCCTTTCTCTAGAATTGTCTCTTTTTCATGATTTTGAGTTTTTAGTATAATCAGAGTCCCTCTTCGCTAATTATATATGTAACAAATAATCTTCTCCAGTTTGAGGGATTTTTTGTGTCTGAATGAAACAAAGTTCTTAGGTTTAATATAATTAAATTAAATATTGGTGCTTTTGCTTCCTTTCAATAAAAGCATTACCCTTAACATGATGAGAAAGTTATAGACCTCTATTTTTTTAAATATTTTAAAGTTTTGTTGTTTAAATTATATTTCTTTAATGCACCTGGAGTTGATTTTTCTTTGTGTGGTAGGCATCCAATTAAATATGAATATACCAATTAATTACTCAATTCTCAAAAACACTTTCAAATTAAAAAATGTAGACATCATTTTTGGCATAGGATTTTGCTTTGCCACAAATGGCTTTGAAATGTCCTTTATATTGCTCAGATACTCGACAAACTTTAAAACTGATTTACTTTTTAAAGAGAACATGTTAGTAATTTAAGTCGGTCTATGTTTAGAAATAATCCCTGTCACATGCAATATACTATGTAGATAATTGAAACATGATTAGTCAAATGTAGATTCAGCATTGGAAAAGTATTAGATATAGCTGCTATATACATTTTTACATAAATGATTTTATACATTTTCCAATACGTATATGTATATGGGTCAATAATTCTCTCTTCATCTCTCCCTCTCTCTCATATATACACACGTACCCCCCACTGGCACACACACTAAGAAAAACAAATCCCTCTTTTTGTAATTCAAATTTCACATAATTTTATCATCAATGCTCTCATAGTTTTTTCATCAAGAAAATATATAATATAGTTTGCATCAGTATTTCTCAAAATTATTAGATACTGGAGCTTTATTTTTTATTTTTTGTGGGTTTTTTTTGTTTTCATTTTTGTGCTACATAGCTATTAATATCCTGTGGAATTTTTTTCTTGGGGACATTAGTTTAAGGCACAGTCTTTTAAATGTACATTATAATCCTCTTTTTTTTTTATGATCACTAACCCAACCAAAGCTGCAATACTGAAAATCTAAAAGAAAACAAAAACAAGAAGTTTTATCAACTAGTATAAATACATAAAGATTGTTAACCTTAGCAAACATATTCCTCTCAGGGTAAAAAAAAACATCAGGAAGAAATTGGGCCAATGAATTTTCATCATAAGTTTAGTTGCCAAAGTGCTCACAGTTTTGGCAGATCTAGCTAGGACTGAACTTCAAAACTATTCCTCTTTTGAAAGCTGGTGGGTACAGCATGTGATTTCACTCATTTCTGACACTCTGCCATTTGAATCTACACAGTACATACCACTCTATACTGCACAGGGTAAAATTCAAAAATACATGTTTGAATTAAAGAAAGAATAACTGATAAAATGAATTTTTAAAGATGTAAAGTATTCCATGTGAAATACATTCTACTCGATGTTATTTACATATGGTAGAGACTAGATCTTTTCACTAGTCAAACAATATTAGATGTTACTAGGTATAAATACTACTTTTTTTCTTTTAACAGATTTATAACAAGGAAACATTTGGTCCCAGAGACAAATTGTAACAGATTGTAAGGCTTGAGTAAATGTCATAAATATTAATATATTACTTTGAATATCTCTAAAATAAAACATCATGCCCTTGCTGACAGTAATGTTCTAAGAAACCTTAATCTCCACCTTAATTGTTTACATATTATGTAATTCACAATTTGTTACATGCATTTTAAAAGCCATAGTATCAACAGGCATGCATGCTTAAAGCAACAGGAGACCTCTCTGAAGGCATTCTCATTTACCACAAAGGAAACAGAAAAGGTCTGATGATATAACAGAATCAAACACATGTTTTTTTTTTTTTTTTCCATGTTGTAAATGGTGATTTGCAAAGAATAGATGGTATCACATGTGCAGGACACAGTGAAGTTTTCTGATTTTACCTAAAATAAAATAGTCATAAACCGGGACCTTAAAAAAGAGCAAAGATACATTTAAGTTCAGTGGGTACAAGATAACCATTCAATTTTAGTCAATAAATGTAAAATTAGCTCTTACTTTAAAATATTATGAAAGCAATGTATACTCTTGCAGTTGTATAATCTGGTGTGTGTAACATGCAAAAAAGGCACTTTCCAAAGATGTGTAGTTTAATACTTGGGAAAGTACAGAATTTTGTTACAGTGCATAGGAATAATGTATGATCCATATTAAGGAGAATTGGGGAGATTCATATCTCCGGATGAAATGATACGTATATATTCTGGCACTTTCTTTTAAATAATTAGCAAGTTAGGGGCACCTGGATGGCTCAGTCGGTTAAGCGTCCCATTTTGGCTCAGGTCATAATCTTGCAGTTCCTGGGTTCGAGCCCTGCGTCAGGATCTGTGCTGACAGCTTAGAGCCTGGAGCCTGCTTCAAACTCTATGTCTCCCTCTCTCTCTCTGCTCCTCTCCTGCTCATGCTCTGTCTCTCTCTCTTTCAAAAATAAATAAAAACATTTAAATGCCCAGTAACTACATATAGCTCATGGTTAGCATATTGGACAGTGCAGATTACAGAACATTTCTTCAATTTAGATAGTGCTGTGCAGCCTGGGTAGAAAGTATACTGGAAAACCCAGAATTCTGCCTCAGGAGAGTATTTGAATTCAAGTAGTGTCACGTGCTTTCGTCTCACACATAACTTACTTGATTTATCAACTGCTCCTAAAATGAAACTCATTTAGTTACATTGAACATTGACTTATCTTTTAGACTTCATATTTAATCATCTAGTGAAATGTTTCTCATTGCTAAAATAATTTTTATAGATCTTCCAGTATAAATATTTGGAACAAATGGACTAGATGGTGATTGTTCAGTTATAACTCAATAATAAAAGCACATGGAAACTCTGAAGAAATGACAAAATAATGAGGTCCCTCCACAGAACACTTAAATCAGAATCTCTTAGGTGGGGACCTAGATATCACTATTTTTAAAAACTTCCACAGATAATTAAAATGTGTAACCTTGCTTAAGAACAAGTAGAGAATATTATGTAGTCTGTATAGAACTTGTAGATAAAATTTGAAAACAATCTTGATTCCCCCCCAAATTTTGGAAATCACTCATAGTCATTCACTCTATGCTTTATTCTATATATACATGCCTATATATTTTATATAGACATACATACATATTTGTACATGCATGCATGTATATTTTATATATTTATATGTATTAACATTTATACATAACATGCACACACATAAATATAATGTACATTATGTTAGCATAATCTGTTTATAAAATTATGTGTTTTAAAATTTTGTTTTGAGATAATTTTAGATTTATAGAAAAGTAACAAAAATGGTACAGACAATTCCTATACAGCCTTTCCTAATTTCCTTTATTGCTAACCTCCTACATTACCATGATACATTTGTCATGATTAATGAACCTCTTTGATACATTATTATTAACTAAACTCCATGCTTTATTCACTTTTTATTTATTTATTTATTTATTTATTTTCTTACTTACTTATTTACTTATTTATTTATTTTAGTTTTTCCCTAATATCCTCTTGCTGTTTCAGGATTCCATCCCACTACTTTTATTTATCAAATCTCTTTAGTTTCCTCTCAGCTGGTAACCATTACTCAAAATTTTCTTGTTTTTAGTGATCTTGTAAGTTTTGAGAAGCACTGGTCCAGTATTTTGTAGAATATTCCTCAGTTGGGATTTATCTGACATCTTTTTCATGGCTAGACTGGATTTTTGGGTTTGCGATAGGAGAGCACAGAGGTGAAGTACAATTTTTGATACAATATATCAAGAGCACAAGCTATTATTTTGATAATAGCACATGCTATTATTAATCTCTGATAATGTGAATGTTGATCACCTGGCTAGTGTTCTTCAGGTTTCTCCACTATAAAAATTATCCTTTTATCCTCCTTTTCTATATAATACTCTTTGAAAGTCATTATTCATCAGCCACACTTAAGGAGTAATGTGATATGCTCATCCTCCTTCAGGAAGGAGCATCTCCATAAATTGTTTGAAATTTGTCTGCATAAGAGATTTATCTTTTCTCAATTTATTTGTTTATTCAATTACTTATTTGTATTTGCTTAGGGTGGTGACTATTCATTTTTATATGTTGAATTATAATCTGATAGTAATTTACTTTTTGTTCAAATTGTTTCATCTCTGGCCACTGGGTACACCTCAGTTGGCCTCTATGACCTTTTGATAGTCTCTAATTTTTGAGAATTTCATTTGTTTGCTTGGTTGTTTTTTGTTTTGTTTTGTTTTGTTTTGTTTTTGATATCCAGGATTTCCTCTCCTCCCTTTTTCTTGTTTTTCTCTCTCTGTTAAGATGACCTATTTAGACTTGCCCGTTGACAACCTTTCCCATCAGAAATATCAATGTATTAATCATAGTTATTTTAAATTCTCTTTCTGATGGTTCCAACATCTGTGACATTTCTGAACCTGGCTCTGATGATTGCTTTGTCTCTTCATATTTGTTCTGGCCTTTGGCATTCTTGACATTTTTTGTCCAAAACCAGACATATTGTATGGACTAATATTTACTGAGATAAATAGACATTTAGAGTTAAGTTTTATATTAATCTTTCTGGAAGTTGGACTACGTTTCTTTTCATATAATTATAGGCACCAGAGGCTTCAAACTGCTCTAGTGGGTTTCTTTTTTCTCACCTTTTGGCCTTGGAGTTTCTCTTTATGCTAGTGCACAGAGAAAGTCTATGTCTTACAGCCCTAATCCACTGTTATTCTGCATTGTTTCTCAGTGTGAAGGTAGGATATGGGAGAGTAAGGCATTACGTAATTCTCTAATTTTTGGTCTTTTAGGGGGGCCTGTGTTTGGTGAGTGTGCCCTTCAGAAATATTTCTGCCCTTCTCCAGAAGTAAAGCTTCCCCACCTTTTTATCCCTTAGTCTCTTCCCTGGTGATAGTGTTCTCAGACTCTTTCCTCACAGCCCCTTTTAGACTATGTCATTCACTCATTCATTATCATTTATTATTTATTTTTCCTTATATGTTTATTTATTTACATGTTTATATATTTTTATTTTCATAATTATGTATGTATGTATGAATGGATTCATTGATACACCAAGGTTAGAGCTAGCTGCTTCGGTGTGTTGCATTCCTTGGTGTGGGTAAGGTTTCCGAGTTGCACTCTGGTCAATTCCCTACCCCAGTGCGCAAGCCTTTGTTGAAACCAAGAGTCTGAGCAGGTTTTACAATGGCTACTTTCCCCCTTTTCTCTGATATTACCCCTGGGGAGCCTTCTCTGATCCTCTCTTTGAGAACCTGGTGAGGTACCTGGAGGAAAAGACTTGCAAAAGTATGGACAACTCCCAATGCAAAATCTCAGAAACTTTTCAGTCTTGCAATGTCTGCACGCCACTTCCAGCAATATGTCAAATATGCTATTTAAACGTTCCTGCCAGCTTATGGCATCTGTCAGCTTCTGCTCCAGGTACGCAGATTCCAGCTGTGACTATCCAAATATACCAAATCTCCAGATTTAGGGTTAATAGTTGGCCAACAATTTCAGTTCTCTGATGCATTCAAGAATCTTTGTTGATATTTGGTTTGTCAGGTCGTCACAAGTAATATCAAGGGAAATCCTGAAGGTCAGTCTTTTTCTTACTGTAAGGGTAGGGGTAACAACCAAGCATTGAGCCTTTGCAAGAGCTGAAACCAGAAGGCAGTGTTCTGTGTTTTTATCCAAAAATATATTGAATCCCCACATTTTTTTTCTATGTTTATAGTCAATTTTCTGGCCAAATATCTCTTATCAAGACACAGTTCAGCCTCTAATAGCATTTTTACCCTCTCCAATGTATCCTCCAAGTGATAACCATACTAATATCTTAAGTCATGTCATTTGACTGTTAGCACTCTCTGGTGGTTTTCCAATGAATTCAGAATATGATCTAATATCTCTTACATTAATAGACAACCCTATCTAATCCTTGTATAATTATCTGATGTCATATACCACTGATTACCATTTATTCCCAACCCAGTTTACAAATGTTTGCCCTTATCCCTCTTGACATGGTTGTTTTATTCTTTCTGCACAAGTCTCAGCTAGGATATTGTTTCTCCAACAAGCCTTCCTTGACTACTTGAACAAAAAACCCCTGTATCCTACAGATCAAACTCTGTATAGCTTGTATTGCTTTGCTTATGTGCTTATTTATCTTCTAATCTTCTTCCAGAAAAACAGTACAATGAGAAAGGGACCTTTTCTGACCTGATCATTGCCATATTCTTAAGCTTAAAACAGCAGCAAGTAGAGAGTAGAATCAATGAATGGTGTGGACCTTTCTAATCGTTTTTGCACTTTGTATTTTAGTATCTTCTCACTAATATCCTCAGTTTCATCCACATTACCCTTATTTTATTCCCTTTAAGGCAAAACAGTTCCTTGCCATTCTGTTTTCTATCTTTCCTTGCTCTTATTACTTCACCCAACTTATTTTCACAAGACTGGTCCTTTTTAATCCCTTAGGTTTTAGCTTCAAGGAATTAATTATTTCTCATATAAAATTCCCCAGAGGGAATGCTGGGATAAGCTAGTAGTTCCATAATCATCTGCTAACCACAACCTTCTCTCTTGCTCTTCCTTCTTTTTCAACATATGGTTGCCATCTCATGGTGCACAAGGATGGCTTTTAGTCCTCGCATCACATTCGAATGGCAGGAAGGAGAAAGTTCTATTTTTCTTCCACTGACTGGAAGTTGGTCAGGTGGTCATTGCTAATATCAAGAACACTTTAGTAAGTCAGTACTTACTCTCATGTAAGCTCATGTATTCATCTATTACAGCTCATGTATTCATCTAAAATCTGAGTTCTACTCCAGAGGAGATGGAAATATGTCTGTCAAATATCAAACAGCCTCTGCCACGCTACTGAAAATATATTGCTCCTATTATTCTCTTA
This sequence comes from Leopardus geoffroyi, assembly GCF_018350155.1. Lineage (NCBI taxonomy): Eukaryota > Metazoa > Chordata > Mammalia > Carnivora > Felidae > Leopardus > Leopardus geoffroyi. The sequence goes on along the minus strand of NC_059338.1, from coordinate 23,143,742 downwards.
TGTAGTGCTGTATTTTTCATATCAAAACTTTGGTACAATTTATAAATATTTAATTTAATTTCTTATTTTTTATGTGTTTATTTTCTCCTACTCCACTATAAGCTCTATCATGTCATAGAAAATACATTTCCTGGGACACCTGGGTGGCTCAGTCAGTTAAGCATCCGACTTTGGCTCAGGTCATGATCTCACAGTTCATGGGCTCGAGCCCCTCATCAGGCTCTGAGCTGACAGCTTGGAGCCTGGAACCTGCTTCTCATTCTGCGTCTCCCTTTCTCTCTGCCCCTTCCTGGATTGCACTCTGTCTCTCTCTCAAAAATAAAGTTTTAAAAAATGTTTTAAAAGAGGAAAAAAATATCTTTCCTGTTTGCTATGTTATCTACAATGTCTGAAATAGTGTCTGGAAAAATAAAGGCATTTTGTAAATATTTATTAAGTAAATAAAGATATCAGGAGAGAAACCTTGGTTATTTATTTCCTAATATATCTAGTCTTCCATTCTGAAATGGAATGTTTGTTACTGTTTCCATAATCTTGTGTATTGTTTCTAATAGCAATTCCAAAATTAATACAGAAAAACTATTATTATTGCAAAAATAGTATTTCTTTCTTGTAAAGAAAGAACTCTGTTTCTGAAAAATATTATTTCATGTGCCATGTCAACAGTCAAATGGTAATATAAAAGCTGATTTTTATTGTGTATTTAATATTTGTTACTACATCACCTATAAATAGAGATAAACATGTTTAAAATTAAATTATTTTATTTACTGACATATTATGTATTCCTAAAGTCATGTAGAATTCTACATTTAAATTGTTATACTTTCATTCTGTACAAAAAAAATTAATTATACTAGTTTCTTGGCTATATGAATACAGGTATCTTTGTGTATTTTGTTCATTGATGTTTATCAGATCCCTAGAACATCTGGCACATCTGAGTGCAAGTTGCAAAAGAAGGGTGTGTGGACAATAGGTTTTGTAGATCATCTATTTCCAGTGTGTTAGGCAATTTAACAAGCAGTTACTAAGTACTATCAGTACTAAGTACTATATTTAATGTACATGACTTAAAAAAACTATATATCATGTACTATAAAATATGTTATAAACATATTACATATAATTACAAAATAAATCTATAGTTATTAAACATAATCACTTGTTATCAATATGTGATAAACACACATATTAATTAATTATTTAATGGGATATATTTATTATTAATATACTATGTGTTAATTATTAATTAATTATTAATATACGATATATGCACATATAAAATGTATGTATACATCGTTATTAAAATAATTATTAATATATGATACATACACATATTAATTATTACTATGTGATATATACACACATACACAAATCTGAAGAATTCAAAGTGCTCCCCCATTCCTGGGTCCACAGACATTTGTATTTTAACACTGACAAAGTGACACACACATATAAATACAAAATAAATTTTTAAATTCATAAAGAAACTATTCTGTACCTAAAAACAGGGGATAAAACCATTAAAAAATAGTGCAGTGTTTACCATTAAGGGATATATGGACAGCATTGTGTTAAGAAAATAATACGGTTGTCATCACTAGTAGCCAACACTATTTTTAAGGTATACAAAACAGTGCAATAATACAAGAAAAATAAATTACAAATATATATTATATGAACTAATATTTACAAAGTATCAAGATTGGGTATGTAAGTTCTACATAAGAGATTTCAAGTGGCATCATTATTTATTGATGCCAGGATGCACTACCCAGGAAAGCCCCAAAGAATCATTTGAAATATTATTTTATGTCATAAGGAGTTTAGTAAGGTACCTGATTCGAAAGTCAGTAATTTCTTAAAAATCATACAAAGACATCCCACAAACAGCTCTGTCCTTGTGTAATTTATGCTCAAATGTGTGTACTGGGGGGTGCAATAGACATCCATTTTAATAAATGAGAATATTAGATTGTATTTTCTGAAGACAGCTTAACAATATCTCCCATTACTATATAGACTATATGCTAGACTATAATGTGAACTTGATATAGTGGAGACCATGAAACCTTGCTTGAGTCTGGGCAAAATTATAATTCCACTGTAATCAGAAAGATGTGATGCTGTATGTCTTCCAAAGGCTAGGTCAGAAAAGATTAAAAAAAAAAAAGGCTTCTGGTTTCTTTGCCAAAACACTCACCCTGAAGCCCTGAACTGTTAAGAAATTCAGTTGCCTATGTCCTCCATATTGTAAGAAAGATCAAACAAGCCCTGGTTGAAAGGCACCATGGAGAAGCTTTAAGACAGTATGAAGAAGGAAATTTCTGGTCAGACTTCTGCTGCTCTGGTATTGATCTATCTGCAATCACTGAGTCCCTAAGTCAGTACCACACTATGCATGCTTTTCCTAAATTTCTGATCCACAGAAGCCATAAATGATAATAAAAATGTTTACTTTTTAAGCCACTGAATTTTGGGGTCTTTTGTCATACAACAATCCAAAAATGGAACAGTGAATAAATGAGCTTGTTAAACAGTGATAAATAATGAAAACAACAACAAAAAATGTAGCAGGAAAACAGATAACAAAAAGGTGAGGTCAGTTTTCAATTTTTACTATGATGGTCATGGTAGGCATATAAAGGTACAATTGATGCATGTGATTATAGAGGTCCCAAGATCTGCAATGGGCATTTGGCGATACAGGTGAGCCAACAGTGTAGTTCTGTTCCAAAGGTCTGCATGCTTGAGACCCAGGAAAGAGCCAATGTTTCAGTTGCAGTCAGAAAGCAGGGAAAAACCAGTGCCACAGCTCGAAGACATCAAGCAGGAGGAATCCCTTGTTCCTCTTACTCATCTTTTTGTTCAACAGTTGGATGGTGCCCATCCACGTTAGAGAGGGCAATCTGCTTTACTGGAACTACTGACACAAATGTTAATCTCATCCACAATCACCCTCATGGATACACTCTGGAGAATGTTTAATCAAATGCCTGGGCACACATGACCCACTCAAAGTGACATATGAAACTAATCATCACACAGAGTAAAGGGACAGCTATTTGCTATTACAGTATTTGTAATGTGTAATTATACAATAGACAAATAGGAAAAGGACTTATATTTTCAATTCATTTTACCCTGACAGTTCGAAAAATAAACTTTCTTTTTCCCTTTACTGCATTTCTTTCTCCCTTTACTTTGCTGGTGTAAGTAAGTGTGTGTGTTCTCATTGGGTTCTGTTAGACAAAAAGGATAACTTGATATAGCCTTAAGTAAACAATGTAATCACTCCCAAAGTGACCTTGTGACCAGGCAGAACATAATCTTTACTGATTCCCAGTCTTTCTTTCCAGGTTCTGGTCTAGTTGGTGTTGCCATTAGTTTTCTTTTTCCCTGCCACTCCTTTCCCTAATAGCCTCCCTTGTCCTTAGATAGCCCTTCCTTCCTATAAAGCAAACTATAGCTCTTATTAGCCCTTGAATAATGCACACAGACACCAGGCATCCTTCTTTAAATGCAGCTTTAGTCATCATTCACTCAGTCAGGGGGTTGTGAAAAGAGCATGAACTTTAGACTAGACAGGTCTAGGAACCATTCCCTGCTTTATAATTACTAGTGTGTGATCTTTTGAAAAGGAGTTAACTCTTTCAAACTTTACTTTCATCATTTGTAAAATGGAGACAAAAATGCTGCCTAACAACTTTTTGTGAGAATTAAGAGAAAATGTGTAGAGGACACATAGTGCCACGCATGTAGAAAAATCATTGGGGCACCTGGGTGGCTCAGTTGGTTAAGCAACTGAATCTTGGTTTCAGCTCAGGTCATGATGTCACGGTTCGTGAGTTCAAGCCCCACATCGGGCTTTGAGCTAACAGTGCAGAGCCTGCTTGGAATTCTCTCTCTCCCTTTCTCTCTGCCTCTCCCCTGCTTGCTCTCTGTCTCTCAAAGTAAATAAACTTAAAAAAAAAATTAAAAAAAAAGAAAGAAAGAAAAACCATTGTCTCCTTTTTCCTTTTCTCCAGTATTTACTGAACATCTATGATGTATGAGGCACAATGGATGTCACCTGAGACACTGGGTTAAAGACCTAGTCTCTGCCATCAAAGAACCCACAGGTTGGTGAGATTAACATAAAAATAAACAAATGAGCTCCTGGGTGGCTCAGCTGGTTAAGCATTCACCTCTTGATTTGGGCTCAGGTCATGATCTCAGGGTCCTGAGACTGAGCCCCTAATTGGGCTTGGTCCTGAGCATGGAGTCTGCCTGATTCTCTCTATGCCTCTCCCCCGCTTGCTTGCGCACGTGCATGCACATGCACCCTCTCGCTCTAAAAAAATTAAATAAATGAAATTTAAATAGAGATGAATAAATAACTACCAACAATGTGGAAATGTCTATGAAATAAGCCAGCTGCAATATGGTTATTCAGAAGATATGTGTTAACAATGGTCTGAAAAGGATCAAGGATGGTTTCTGGAAATGACAAAAATAAGCCAAGACTTGGAATTTGCAGGGCTTTCCAATTGCAAGGAGCAAGGCGGGGCGGGGTGTTTCAGCATGTGTAACATGTGTAGATGGTGGGTACACACAGGATCTCAGAAGGACTGAAGTTTATTTTATTCAGAAATGGGGCTTGAGGAACCCAAAGAAAGCTTGTAGAATTAAGAGAGGGCCTCAGTAAGCAAGGTCTGGGCACAATAAATGAGTTAATGTGTATAAACTCTTATAAAGTAGATATTTTTGTTATCATCATTTTAAAGATGAAACAAAAAGCAATTAGCATTTCCAAACTCCTAAAGCATTTAAGGAGCATTTAAGGAACTCTGCTGAGCCAGGGTTCATATCTTAATAATCCAGCTCCATATCCCATGCTTTAAACCTATCTGCAGTGTTCCTTGTCACCTGGTTAATACATTACGGCATCCAGTCTCCTCCTATTCTTTCCCTTTTTCCATATAAAGGTTAATCAAATATGATGTTCTTGTACCATGCTAATCCAAGTGATTTGTCCCCACATCGTTGTATTACTTTTTTGCATGAGACAAAATTTTATCTTTTTAAAAAAATTAGGAGATACAACACCAATATTATCAGAATTAAATAAAATAGTTCCCTAAGGTGAACATATTTTTGTATCACCATATGAAAACCTATACTTTTCCTATATAATAGTACTAAACTGAGGAATTCGGGTCTTGGTTAGAATCTTTTGTGTGAAAATAGGATAATATTGAAAATTCATTGGCCTTATAAATTTTTTTAATGTTTATTTTTGAAGGAAAGAGAGACAAAGCATGAGTGGGGAGGGTTAGAGAGAGCAGACCCAGAATCTGAAGCAGGCTGCAGGATCTGAGCTGTCACCACAGAGCCCGACGCGGGCCTCAAACCCACGAACTGTGAGATTATGACCTGAGTTGAAGTCTGGTGCTTAACCAACTAAGACACCCAGGCACCCCGGAAATTTACTGGCCTTCTAAACAAAATAGTAGAATTTAGACAATGGCCTTGTTATTCCCTGAGTTTTTAGTTTGAAATTACCAGGGACATTTAGCTGAGTCAGTTAAAATGTTGTGACATTATTAGAGATGCATACATTTATCATCATTTATTAATGATTCAGGTAGTATGAAACTGAATCAGTGGACAGGCAGGGAATACAGCTCATAGAAAATAACATTCTTTTTAAATACAGAAATAATAATTAGAAATAGCTGTAATCTTGTAATCGACAATCTTGTAATAATTGTCTACTTCTATGTGTAAGTTTAATTTTTAATTGTATGATATCTCAAACATATAGTTGCTATTCTTATTAGGTTTTAATTGTTTTCTATAGAAAACATTTCTATAGAAATTATATTGTTTTCTAAGAGACGTAGGTATACTAAAATTGTTTTCTAAAGAAACCCAGCATCGGGTTAAGAGCACAAATTCTGAAGCCAAACTACTTGGGTTGAAAATATGGCTGTGCTATTTTTCAATATTCGTGAACTTTAATCAAGTTAATGAATTGGTATGCCTATAGTTCATAATCCTTATTATAGGATTAATATTAGCATCTATCTCATGAAGTTGCCATGAAGTTTAAATAGGTAACTGTGTTTGAAGTTTTCTTGCTACCTTTTCTATATATTTAAGTGGTATGACAAATTTTTAATCATGAGGATACTTTAAAGATGTATTGGTTATTGTTACAGAGTTCACATACCTATTATCTCTTTACACTCTTTTGCTGAGTTGTTTTAATTTAAAATACATATCTTTTACTTTTAGGATGGATTTACGCCACATATTTCAATAATGTTATAAATAATAATTTTAACCATTTTCATGTTTTCACACAGTAAACATAAATAGTAATTTCTATGGCTAATACTTGAGGTTGACATATTTGAACATATTTATGAGTGGTTTGATTATTTACATTGATATTAAAAACCATAGCATTTGATCAAAGCATATAAAATGTTCAGTATCCTACCAAATGTAATTACCTATACTATGTAAATGACTGTAATTTAGACCATGTCTCTCCTGTGTCTGACTCTCTGCCTGAGAGGAAAATTAGTCAGATGAATTAAATTTAACTGTATAAAATGCTACCAGAAAGGAAGGTTATGCCTTCAATCTCAGTAGGCTTGTAGCTACAAATAAGCAGTCAGTTGGCATGCCTTATTTTCACATTCACACACACCACACCTTTCCAACTATATATATTTATTACTGATTTATTCCAAGACTTAATTAATCTTGGCCTTCTATATGTACTAGATACACTTCTGTGATAGCTCACAATGACCACCGCCACCTAGTATTGGCAGACTGTGTAATCTTGTGCCCTTAAGTAGGAATGGAACTGATAGAACATGGCAAGTTCTATGTCTCTCCCATGATTAGGCTACAAAAGCTTATAACTTCTGTCTTACACGTGGACTCTACTGACTTCTCAGTGTACAGCTTTGATGAAGTAAATTGTCACATTTGAGAGATCATGTTACAAGAAACTGAGGACAGCCGCTAGCCAACAATCCACTTGGATCTGAACGCTGCCAACAACAATTGGATGAGCTTAGAAGGAGATCATTCCCTATTTGAGCCTTTGGATTAGACTACAGGCCCTAGGCTGACAAAGATTACAACTCTGTGAGAAAGTGTGAAGCAGAGGACCCAGCTAAGTCCAGCCCAGATCCCTGAACCACAGAAAGTATGATATAATAAATGTGTGTTCTTCTAAGCCAGTAAATCTTGGGGCAATTTGCAACACAGCAGTAAATAACAATACACTCTGCCAAGTTAGAATAATATACCTTGCAGTGTTATAAGTCAAACTATTTCTTTACTATTGAATGGTATCTTGTAATTTCACCACTACACATTCAAATGCAAAATAAAACATTAGTATTGATTATGAAATATATATGGAAGTAAACACAGATATATTTTCTATACACTGTAAGTTATGTAAGTTAAATATAAACCACAGATCATTTTTACATTTTGAAATTTTTTTTTTACAGAGTAGCTTAGATTAGGCTTCTTAAAACAATAAGTCAAAGAAACTTTTACTTAAGACACACTGTAATTTTCCCGTTATTTTACATTTAGTAAGCATAGACAATTATCTTGTCCCAAGGACTTTCCCAGTTACACTTCTCAAATGTAATTATATAATCAAAATCACATGTGAATACTATTAAGCATAATAATGCAGCCATGACCTAGTCACCCTAATTAAAAACTAGAATAGCAGCATTACTTTGAAGTTTTCTGACTGCTCCTTCTTATTGTATCTCTCTGCCTGTTCCACAGAGGTAACTGCTGTTTAAAATTTTATGGTTATCACTTTCTTACTTTAAAAAGAGTTTGCTACATAGGTCTATATCCTTCAAATGTATTTTCTTTATTGAATATACATAAACTAACAAAATGACAGTTTATTGACTGGCCCACCAAAATCGACTAAATGGAAAATTAATGAAATACACTGTTCAGACATCACCAGTAAAATAAACATCTAAAAATATAATATTTCTAAAAACTTCAGCATAGACGTAATTTAATCTTCTATGTCTGGGGAAATAAAGGTAACTCTTTGCTCTTATATTGAATTTCTGACAGATCTATGGTTAGAGTATAAGCATGTGAGGATATAAGTAGAAAATCGTTTAGAAACATTTATTAACTATCTTAATGTGTAGTATAAGTTCAAAAGAAATTAAATTTTGCCTTCCTTTGGATTAATCATATTGTACTTGGTGCCTATTGTATTGTAGAATTTAGTATAGATATCAGCGCAACCCAGAGAAATAGCTGTTTACAACTTGTATCAGGTAGTGTAAGGATAAAGTTAACCAGAGTTTCAGTGAAACTTGAATAGAATTGCTTTGGTATCATCTGGGTTCTGTAGTTTTTAGTATATCACCAGCATATAGAGCATCAACTCTTAGGTAAGAGCAGATTGACAATTTAAGAGAAACAAGCTTCACCAGAAGCTTCAACCAATACCAAGTTTACTGAGTTATAAGAAAGGATACTGGCAGGAAACAAAACAGCATACATAGCAAAAGGGTCACAGACATCCAGTGGATTTCAGGCAGAATTTTGATGGCCTGAAGACATGTATAAACACGAGAGGCTTGAGTGTGTGTAGAGCCTCAGATCCTGGAAGCCATCAGTATTGGTTCTTTCCACTTTGATGTCTTGTAAATTACAAAGCCTTCAGACACAGCAGCCTGGGACTATTCTCTAGATTAGTTGCCTCTCAGAAATGCTGGATACCTATTTCCAAACCTTCACAATAGAATAAAGGTGCTTAATCCTGTAGGTAGTCTTTGGCCAGAATCTCACAATTTGGACCGGAAAATTCCTAACAAATTTTTTAGTTAATACTGTCCAGAGATATTGGCCGAGTTGTGTCCTAAGGTGGTGTTGAAGTGAGAGGAATGACCTAAGAATCTTCTGTTCACCCTTTCTCCCCACACATATTTTAGAGTTACTCTATTATAAAACTAAAGGATGGTCATTTTCCTTATAACATGAATCAGGAATTTAGTGACTGACACTTGCTCCAGATCCTAGTTCCTACTATGTATATTTGGGTTGTTATTTGATTTTCTCTAAGGAAAAGAATAAAGGATATGATAAAACCAAGTTGTAAAGGAGCTGTTAAAAGAGGGTAGATTGTTCAAAAACTTTAAAGTAGCCCTGTTATGTGTGAGGGCAATGAATGAAGGGGGTTAGGATGAAGTTAGAGAGGTAGGCAGTAGACATGGGAAGGGCCCTGTATACAGGAATATGGGCATACTTTCATGCTATAAAAAGCCATTAAAAGAGTATAAACAGTATAATCAGAAAATCAGATCAGTGAAATTGTGGCTCAACTGAAATAAATCTCCAAGGAAAATGGTAAAGCGAAGATAACTCAGAGAATGAAGATATTAGCCAGGGAGGAAATTCACTGGATATCCCAAATACCTGCTTATTTATAACATATGCATAATCAATTTCATTATAATTATGATCACAAAATAGTATACTGTTTAAAGGGATAAATAAAATAATAATAAAATAATGTTTAATAGATTTGTAGGAAAATGGCAAAGTACATAGAAAAAATGATCTGGTAGATGTCATTTTACTAGTTAAGAAATACAATATTTCTAGAAAAACCAAGGAATCTATTAAAACAATATTTGGTTGATGCTTTATTGTATCTTAAAGTGCATTGTCTAACTGTATACTTCTGGTATATCAAAATGCATTTGAGTTTTTATAAATCAATCTATCAAGACACAAGAGGAATTAAGCCTCTCAATATTGTTCTTTTTCTTATTTTTCAGAATGCTTTTTGAATTAAATTCTATGTTGTCTCATATCTTTGCTTTTATAACATCATATTATCTGTAGCTCTACAGAGATTTTCATATTTATAGTGGTTATTAATAGTTCATGGTATATTTCAGCCATCTTATTTTTGGCATTCCATTCTTCCCACTTATTGTTTATTCATATGTCTTCATTTGTGTAAGGTTTTTCCTCATTCTGTTTGCCCTTTAATCAGTTTGAAAATTACATTCTGTATTTAATTAACACCCTTGAAATTTTACCATATTACATCAGTAGAATATAAGAAATTACAAAACCATTTGCTATCTGACCCTGTCCTCCAAAAACTAGGGCCCTGAATATTTATAGGGAGAAATGGTGTTTCACTTCTAACTTTTAACAACTGCAGAAACATTATATTTCTTGACTCTCATTCCAGAGAAGACCAATGTTAGAGAAGGAGCCTACCTCCATACTTCCAAGACATTTTTTCACTTTTATTCTTGGCTCTCTATGATTTCTTAAATCCAAAGAAAGCCGCATCTGCCAAACATAACTATGGCCAAAAGGTTTGAGTTGGCCGTTCACCTAATACTTAGAGAAGAAAAATGTCCAACTTGTAAGAAAGTAAAAGGTACTGTATTTTGAAGTATATTTTAACCTAACGTTCCAGATATTGGGCCTGGAGGTTTATACCTATGTTACAACCTCAAGATCTTCCTACAGAGAAAGTAATTAAGAATTTAAGGAAGAACTTCACAAATCAGGTAGTACACACAGTGTCTATAACCTAAGCACTAAATGTTTTGACAGGGGCGTGATTATTTCAGTTATATATGCCAGAATATTAGACACTTGGGGAATGTGTATCTTCTGCAGTGTCAGAAAAGAAAATGCTACCAGAGCTAAGGCTGTGATTTGTTATACTTGAGTTTCAACTCTGAAAATTAGCCTTAAAATAGTATTTCATTACATATATTATAGCTCTGTGCTGGTAACCATAACAAGAGAGAAAATTAGGACTTTACAAGCATTTTCAGTATATGTAGCCTGAAATTCATCTTTTTTCAAAAAATAAAGAGAAACCATACCCATTGTCACTATACCTTTACTTTTCTTTTATCAAATTAACTTTCTCTGGAAAATGGAAAATATCAATTATCTTTGGGCAACAAAAAAATCGCCTTTTTAAGTTTGAAAATATTTATAGATATCTTTCTTACATATACTTTCTCATATATACATATATGTGTATTTTGACACTTAAATAAATTAATTTACTCTCATAAAATTCCATAATTTTACAGAAGACAGATATATTGATTATTAGCACTTTGCTAAGAAGCAGTGACATAAATATATCTTTATTTATTTATATATAAATATCTTTATAGGCAAGGGACTTTTATTTTATTTCCAATTTCATTTGCTATAGGAAACTCACTGAAGTACAAATCAAACTGGGTAGCTTGGCGACATGATAGATTCACAAATATCATGGTTCAATTCTAAGTGTTGATGTATACAGCAAATAGGGAAAGCATATGATAGAATTTCTAAATATGAGGACAAGCAATAATATATGGACATAATTGATTCTGGGTACTTACCCGAACAAAATGAAAAGACTAATTCAGAAAGCTGTATGCACCCCTATATTTAGTGCAGCATTATTTATAATAACCAAGATATGGAATCAACCCAAGTGTCCACTGATAGATGAATGGATGAAGAATATATACATACACACACACACACACACACACACACACACACACACATACATACACACACACACACACACACACACATATATATATACATATACATAAATACATACACATATATAAAGAATGAAATCTTATCATTTGCAACAACATGGATGGACATAGAGGGTATAATGCTAAATAAAATATGTCAGTAAGAGAAAGACAAATACCATATGATTTCACTCATATGCGGAACTTAAGAAACAAAAGGAAACAAACAAAACAACAAAAAACAACAAAAAAACAGACTCTCAAATACAGAGAGCAAACTGGTGGTTGCCATCAGGAAGGTGGGTGGGAAGATGAGTGAAACAGATAAAGAGCACTGAGAGTATGTGTATCTTGATGTACACTGAGAGCTATATAGAATTGTTGAATTACTACATTGTATATCTGAAATATAAGACTATATGTTAATTATAGTTGAATAAAAATATAAATAAGAAATCTGATTGTCAGTGCTGCTATTCAACATTATTTTAAGGTGTATAAAACAGTGCAATGACACAAGAAGAATAAACTACAAATCTATATTAAATGAACTAATATTCATAAAAGTTTCAAAGGAGTTGCTAGCATATGGTAAGTGAAACTTAGATTTTAAGTTCCATCATTATCTGTAGAAGATAAGATTCATTATCTGGAAAACCACAGAGAATTAACTGAAACATAACTTTATGTTAAAAGGGGTTTAGTTAGGTGTCTGATTAGTATATGAAAGTCAGTAACTTCTTATGGAAATATATGAACTAATTAGCATGGCTATGAAAAATACCCCCTTTCAGTGTAACAACATATTTTATTAAAGACAATGAGAAGATAAATATAAAAGAATAATTAATAACCTTAAAAAACTAAATAAATTGAGAATTATATTATTTTTTGAGAGATAATATAAAAATATATAAACATATCCAAGATTTCAATTCTTCTAAATTAATTTAGATCTTCAAGTACAAATACATGTTTTTGGTAACATGGTAAATTAAATTTGAAGTTTATCAGGAAGATTAAATGAGCAAGAGTAATAGACACAATTTTGTTAAAAAAAAGCAATAAGGGAAAGAATTTATTATAATATTTTTCAGACTTGTTTAAAACATAAAGTATGTCATTATTAAAAAGATAAGTTCATGAAGAGTAAAATTAAAAAATGGACGTGTAGGGCACCTCAGTGGCTCAGTCAGTTAAGCATTTGACTCTCGGTTTTAGCTCAGGTAGTGATCTCACAGTTTGTGAGGTCGAGCTCCCCCTCTCCTCTCTCTCTGCCTCTTCCCAGCTCACACGCTCTGTCTCTATCTCAAAAATAAAAAATGTACCTGTATATATTGTACTTGTCATGCAAGTAGCATTTTTAACAGACATGAAAAGGATATATTATAAAACAAATATTAATTTTACCATTGATTCTCCATTGAAATAAAATATATATATATATATATATATATATATAAGTATAACATACAGAAATTATTTAAGATATACACATTAGAGCAGAACCTTTGTTTCAAAATAAAAAAAGAAAACACACTGGTTGAAACATAACTGTGGTGCTTAATAAAAGATAAACTTTTAAAAAAAGACAAATGATGTAGATAAAATATTTAGCCAATATATTAATCTAAGCCAAAATATGAACCTTGGTACAGTATTATTACTACTAAAGTATAGCAAGCATTTGGATTCTAGAAACTTTCTCTCTAGTAGTAGTATTCTTTTTCTTTTCTGGAATACTAACTGGGTTCCCTCCTGCATCTAGTTTAAATATCTCCTTGGTACCATCCAATCTGGGGCAATTTTGTCTTCTGTTGTCTTTTAGGGGTCTGGAACATTTAAATAGTCTGCTGAGATATTTTGTAGAATGTCCCATAATTGTCTTAACTGATTGTAAATTTTAATTCAAAATTTAAAAAGGGCTAGCATAAATAAATAAATAGCATAAATAAAAGTGCCATGTTCTTATGGCTAACCTATCACAATACGCTAATGCTACCATAGGTGAATAGCTCAAATCAGAATTCTCTCAGAGGTTCAGGTCTGTGTTACCAACTATCTACTTGATATTTCCACCATTCAACTCCATAAAGCTCTTTATATAAAGCACCTTCATATCTAAGCATCTAGGCATATTGGGTCTCATTTATTGTCTCTAATTTCCAATTCCCATTTCTCTATATTGCATATAGCGAGTTGATTTCCACCCTATTGCTCCACTGAAATCCTGAGAGGAGCGATTTCCATCTCCATCTGGCAGACTATATGCTATGCAAAAAGATGATCACTGTTGAGCAATTTTGTAAAAATCTTCACCCTGGTAGTTACCAATAACTGGTAGTCTGCTCCAGTAGTTATCAACTGGGGGCAGTTTGACCTGCCCTGCCAAAAGGGAACTTAAGAAATGTCTGGTGACATTTTTAGTTTCCAGTGAGAATGCTATTGGCCAAAGATACTATTGTCTTACAATGCATAGGACAATCCTGGAAATAAAGACTTATCTGGTCCAAAATTTAAATAGTGCTGAAGTTGAAAAACCTGCTGAAATCTTGTACTCATCTTTGAAAGTCATTAGGTAATCACAAAGACAAAACATTTCCACCCATCCCTAATGGCCTGAGCAATATACTAGTCTCACTGTGTGGGAAAATCTAGCACAATTCCCTCACATAATAGAGCTCATTAAATATCTTATGAATAAACAAATGTTATCTAGATGCTTCCAAGAAGGATATCTCCTTACTACTCAATGAATGCTACTAGATGTTTTGAAGCAAATGCTAAAAGACCATTATCTTCTCTACTATCAAAATTTCCTGTTTACAATTAGACTTAATCATTTTCCTTTTGTATAAAAATATCAACAAATACCTCAGAAAAGGGAGCACAAACCTAAGCTTTATAACTGTAGCCAATTAAGTTGCACAGGATAACTGTTCACACTGGTCAATACTGTTATTTGGATTATTGCTCCAAATAATCCTGCTCCAGGATTATTGCTCCTGGACTAAACTTTAGAATGAGAGGCATTTTCAAGAAAAAAAAAAACAAAACTGAATAATACAACAGAAAAAGTATATATCAAGGAAGTGAGTCAATCAGATTGTGTTTAAATTGCTTTCAATTTATATCTAAGTTGTGTCTTATGGCACTTATGGCATGATTGTGCCTTATAATTATTGTACCTCTATGTTGTTTTTCCCTTCCATATTTTCTATTTCATATTAATTTGTTTCATAAGAAATATGATAATAAAATAAAAAATAAAGATGATTATTTGGAATCTCAATGGTGTATAATCTGGTTAATGTTAAGCCTCATAATCATTTTTTATTTTTGTAGAATTTATAGTATACTTCAGTTTGAAACAGAGAAAACCAAATTTTTGTGATTTTTTAGTAATACACTTTTGACCTAACTTAAATCTTTTTTATAAAATGTATATTTACTCCTTTTTGAGAGACACAGAGAGAGCATAAGCAGGGGAGGGGCAGAGAGAGAGGCAGACACAGAATCTGAAGCAGGCTCCAGGATCTGAGCTGTCAGCACGGAGTCCGATGTGGGGCTTGAACCCAAGAACTGGTGAGAGATAATGACCTAAGCCCAAGTCAGATATTTAACAGACTGAGTCACCCAGGCGCCCTGTCTTAGCTTGAATATAAGTACTATAAATTAATGATGCAAAAAAACCTACCGTGGAAAAAATTAAAAATTATAAATAAAATCAATCAATATTTAAAAGTAGTAAAAAAAACAAACATTTTAAAATAATCATACTTTCAATAGGAAAAAAATAAGAAAAGGGTACACTTTTATTAAATTTAGAATTTTTCCTGGGTTGCTTGCTATAAAATAACTTAACAGAAAATCCAATTACTTATAAGTACATGGTCCAAAATATGTAATAACTTCTCTGCAAACAATATAAATATGTAATATATGATAAGACATACATTTATTGGTATATAGTTTTGAAAACATAGTGGAGAAGTCCTATAAGCTGCTTATCATTACTATATATCAATTTATCTAAGACATGTCATTCTAAGCCAGTTGTGTCTAATAGATATTAAATTAATTTAAAGAAATGATGGAAATGTTTTTAATATTGCACTGTTCAGTTTGGTAGTCCTTAGCCACATGGAACACATCAGCACATGAAATGTGACTAGTGAGACAGAGGAATGCAGTTTTTATTTTCATTAAATTAAAAAATATATAAATTGAAATAACAACATGTGTAGAGCCCACTATATTCAACAGCATAGAGGAATATTAGCTTAATATTCTTTCACTTAATAATAAATATAGTTCACAAAATAGTAAAATAACTAATGAACGTGATTTTGTCAATTTTCATGAAAAGTGATCAATTTCTGTGAATCCTATGCCTAAGCATTTCATTCTGAATGAGATAAAAGAAGCATGGGCTCTAAAGCAAGTAAAAAACCAGCCTCTGTTAGTCTGATCTTAAATCCTCTTTTAAATGGACAACTTCTTTTCAATGTATGGGAGTTTCCCCTCGGTAAGGGCTGCAGAGTAAGTGCTATTAAATTAAACAGCCCTACTGAACACCTTTGTGGGCAATTCACACACGAAGAGCATCAAAAATTATAATGTTATTGCTTATTTATTTTATGAATCCTTCTTCCTCAGTGGTGTGGGTTATTTTTATATGAACCTTTAATTATCTTTCCTGAAACTTACAAGCATAAATCTTTCCTGAATTCTCTGGTAAAGAGACACATTAAATGTTTACAAAAATTCACTGGAAATTTTGCTGACAACGCATTCAAAATACAATTTTCTACCTTGTTCCTACACAGAATCCTGTTGTATTAGCTATCCTTAACATGTAAAATGACACATACTCCCCTCATTTTCCTGACAACAATGACATAGAGTCCACAATTACAGACCCAATAACTTTGGTTAAAACCCTTGCACAACCTGTTATTCTTGGCACACTTGATAAATGTTGAAAGATATAATTGGAATTTAAACAAAAGATTCAATAACATTTTGAAGTGACTTCATCAGGAATACACTTAAAATTCCATAGGAAGATAGTAAATCTATGTTAAAGAAAAAAGAATTAATATTTTCCATTGTCAATTAAAAAATGGGCAGCTGTAATGTTTCACTGCAGTGCAGACGTTGTTGTTGTTTTTGTTTTGTTTTGTTTTGTTTTGTTTTTTGGTGAGGCTGCCCCAAGGGTTTTGTTGTTGTTGTTGTTTTGGTGGATTTTTCTTGTTTTTTTTTTTTTTTTTTTTTTTTTTGCTTTGTTTGTTTGTTTTTTGGTGTAGTGCTGATGTTTTGATCTGGGCTAAAGTGACAGTACTGATAATAAAATGAAAAAAAATAATTTAACTTTAATTTGCATTTAACATGTACCCATACACCAATAACTTAAATTTGTTAGTGGTCTTGAAAAGCTGACAAAAATTTTGCTTAAATTTGTCTAGTTGTTTCATTTTATTAGCACTCTTTGAGTATGTTTGTGTATGTGTGTGTATCTGTATGTGTGTAAATTTATGGAATTGCATTAATTCACTCCAGCTGCTTGTAACCTCTTTAGCCTCTATAATTTCAAACCCTGTAAGCAGTGACTTTGAATCTAATATTCCCCTCTAAAATATCTCTAAATTCTGTTATTTTAATTTATAGGAAGATTGCTGATGTGGTCACTCATGTTGTTGGCTTATTATGCTTTATAGTTTAATTGACCAAACATTGCACTTCTATAGAAATTTTTCTACATAACACAAGGATAGGAGAGAAGGGACTTAGTTTCAATTAGAAACAGCATGGATCATGTGATTTTGAACACAGAATACATGACAACTGAGGTTTATTTTTCAGCTCTAAGGATCCATATTTACAATAGTAATCAACCTGTCTCAATTTATTGAATTAACTAAATATCGGGTAGTGCTGGGATAATATAAATTTTGCAAACATTCTATATTCTATTTTACAAATATATTTATATTAAAAATTGTATATTACACATCAAGTGTATCTTCTGTATGAGTAATGTAATATGTTAAGAAATACCCTAACATCTTGGCTTTGGCTATTGAGCTATATTTCACAAAAGTATGAAAAAGATTGAACTTCTCGAATCTGTGGGTGGATGTTTTTCATTTTTTAATATGCTCTAATTCTTGTATTTTTCTCGAATATTTATTTTACTTCGTTTGCTTTTTATTTACCTTCAGAAAAGAGCATGCCCCTTCTTTTGACACATCATTGACGTGAGGTGTTGAGCACATATAATATGTGTTTGAGTTTCATTTAGGCTTCCTATGTAACTTTGATTTCATTTGCTACATACCTTCAAATGTTTTGACAAGGAATCAGAACGTTTCCTTCAGAAAAATTTGGAACCTGCATTTTTGCATGATCCCTGAGATATCTGTGGTTTTTTTTTTAGCCAAGTCCTCAGCTTATTAACTTACTCTATCTTTCCTATAGCCCAGCTGCAGATTTTTGGGTCACGGAGGAGTTTTCCTTGTTCTCTAAGTCCCTTCTCAGCTTTCTGTGCCTTTAGAGATCTTTACCCATCCTCTGACTTGCCCTTAGTCTTTAAACAGAAATGCTCTATATTCTGTAAAGGCCTGGAATGCCTCAGAAATATATTTTGAGCATTCTTCTTTCACCCCAGACTGAAGCGGTTGGAGTTATTACATGTCATAAATAAAATTTCTTGGATCAATCCTGCCCTCTTAGGAAAAGTAGCTGAAAGCCCAAATCACCTTTAATTGATAACCCTCATCTCTCTTCTACTCTTCCCCACTATCACATATGTAATGTGGGAAAATGCAACTCACCCATTTTGGAAGAGAAATATGTATAAGAATTTTTTTATAATCCTTTGGCAATCTCAGAAAGTCTAAAAGAATCTAGAAAAAGTTAAATTCTCTAGGGAATAAATTATTTCCACTTTGCCTCTGTCTATACTCATATAGCAATGCTTTCCCACGTGCCTAACGACAGTGGTAAACATTCTACCTGTGAGCCTGTATGAAATGCAAAGACAAAGCTAGTCCTCTGAGATAATAGAGATTTCTTCCATGTTATCACTTACCAAAAGAACACTATGGGTAGGGATAATACCCCTGGATTAGTGCTTCTCATAGTGTCATCCATCAAAATCAACTAGGCACTTGTGATAAATGAAAATCCTCAAGCCCCATTCCAACCTCTTGAATCAGAAACTCTGGGACTGCTACCTAGAAATCTGTGCTCTGCCAACCTCAGATGATTCTGATGTAACGTTTAGTTGAAAATGCACTGCTCTCTATAACTATGGTTAAATATGTTAGTGTGACTGTGTGTGTGTGTGTGTGTGTGTGCGCGCGCGCGTGCACTTGAGTGTAGGATTCAAAGATTAATGTGTCAATTTCTACCAAATACTTTAGTATCTTAATTATTAGCAGAAATATATTTTAACGACTAAAAGCCCTCTCTTCTCTTTTTAAATCCAATCTGGTTTGTAATGGTGTCATTTAAAATTCCTAGTGCTTCAGATTTCTGACGCTCAGTTTGTTCATCTGTAATAATAACAGTGAGGCCTTAAGGTTGCAATGGATATAAATAAGGAAATTTAAATATGTAAAATACTCAGTGTAGAACCCATGGACATTATAATTATGGCCATTACTTTTTCCAATAAGGGCTATAACCAATGGAGCTGCTTTATTGGAATTAATTAATACTTTTGTTTTTGGTTTGCACAAACTTGCTCCCTTATATTTTATTTTTATTTTTTTAAAGAGAGACAGCATGCATGCACATGTGCTCTAGTGGGGAGAGGCAGAGAGAGAGGGAGAGAATCTTAAGCAGGTTCCATGCCCAGTGCAGAACCCCACATGGGCTCGATCTCATGACATGAGATCATGACCAGAGCCAAAATCAAGAGTCAGACACTTAAGCAACTAACCTACCCAGGCACTCCTATTTCTATTTTTTTTTAACGTAAGCTCTATGCCAGATGTGAGGCTTGAACTCACAACCCTGAAATCAAGAGCCATATCTTCTGTGGACTGAGCCAGCCAGGCACCCCTGCTCCCTTATACTCAATATTGAAGATGCCACATCCCTGCTTTATACTTCTTTGAACATGTCTCTTACCACCTAACATGACTTTTTCTTGCTTTCTGTGTGTTCCAAACACATTAAAAAAATTAAAGCCCTATTGTTAGAAAATTCAATGCTTAAAAAAACTCTTTGAAAGACATAGCTATAGCACAGTATAAGTGGCTTGGTACTTACTGAAGATGATGTAGACATTTAAAAATTTTTAAACAAAATCACGTGGCAAACAAAATACAATAGTATTTTATATAGCAATGGTGAACGGATGCAATTTTTATCCATCCAACATGTATTTCTTGAGTGCCTACTGTACCAGGCACTGTGCTAGACTCTTCAGAAACACTTGAAAACATGGAAAGAAACATTTTGTACCTCATGAAGTTACAATCTAGAGGAAATGTCACAAATTAAATAACTTACTAAATAACTTTATAGTTATGATTGTACAAAACAAGTTGTATTTTTTGAGCATTAAATGGATTAGAGTTATTTGTAGAATGCCAGATTTATTTATTATACTTTCTTCCTCTCTCTATTCCTTTTCTTTTCATCTCTTCTTCATCCTTCCTTATGTTCATTACAAATGGTATCAGGTGTTTGTTTTTTTAAATTTTTTTTTTTTTT
This sequence comes from Leopardus geoffroyi, assembly GCF_018350155.1. NCBI lineage: Eukaryota > Metazoa > Chordata > Mammalia > Carnivora > Felidae > Leopardus > Leopardus geoffroyi. Next base: position 23,123,421 of record NC_059338.1, on the reverse strand, counting down.
TTTTGAGAAAGAGAGAGAGAGAGAGCAGGGAAGGGGCAGAGAGATGGAGAGAGAATCCCAAGTAGGCTCCATGCTCAGAGCAGAGCCTGACACAGGGCTTGATCCCGACTCTAAGATCATGACCTGAGCCAAAATAGTCAGATGTTTAATCCACTGAGCCGCCCAGGTGCCCCTGGTGTTTACTTTTTTTAGTCTGTGTATTTTTCAATAATTAGTGTTATTGAAAGTAGCAGAACAGACAACTCTTGATTATAATGTTAATTTTAAATGCTTTTCTGGAGAAAATTTGGCAATGGCTATGAAGGTGTTGGGGAAAGAATTCCCTCTACCCTTCAAGGTCTTTCTAGTTGGACTAAGAATCAAATCGACAGAAGACAGATTAACAGGAGAAAATAAAATTTAATGGCATATGTGTATAGGGGATCCATGCAGACACAGAAATTCCAAAGAGTCAGCCAATTAGATGTTTATATGTGCTAAGGAGAGGGGTAGGATCTGAGAATACAAAAGGGAGAAATACTATTATCAGGAAGGTGAAAGGAGATGTTTGGAAGATAAATGTTTCCATATTATATAGGCAAGTTTCCTAAGTAAAGAGGAGTCTCTATTAATAGCTCTCTTCCTGGTACGAGTAGGCAATAACAGGGAGGTAAAAAGCCTTTCCTGAATCTGCTGGGTTTTGATTGCTTTTAAATCAAAATAATGGTCATGCCAACGCGGCCCCTCTTAGGGCTGCCTATTTGCTCCTACAAAATCCTTAATACCTAAATTATGTTCTAAAATACCAATATTATTTTAATTCAAAGCTAAAGGACAAATACTAAGGAATTTTTAATGGTATGGCAAAGATGAATAAGTTATCTCCTCATTGATAAGGAATATAATAACTGGAAGCAGTAACAATTTTGCAGAATGTATGATTATAACAATTTATGCATAGATGAAATGAATAGCTCTTCCAATTTAGTACAAGAATTTACTAATTTATAATGTAAAATAAAAGAAAACATGCAATTTTATTGAGTTCTTAATTCAAGTTAATATATTTATAACCAATGCAACCACTGATAACCTTACAGTTTTGTCATTGGAATGGATAAGAAAATTTTAGACTGCTTTTACAAATCAAATGAGAGGAGATATTGTATCACAAGGTAATAACTTTGATAGTATGCTTAGTTATTTTAAAGCTCAAACTATTTTCCATTTTTTCCCATAAAACATTATATTGAGGGAAAATATTGTCACACATAGTCATTCTAGTTTGGGAACTATAACCTCAATAAAAGTGCATTATAAAGCTTAACACTTTTTGGATTTACCAAATGACTCTTTATTTACCTTGAAATGGGATCCATTTGAAATAATAGTATTTCTGATAACAGATATAGGTTTCAAAGTGCCTTTGTTAAATTTTATGGTAGTATTTTAGCATTGGAAGATTTATAGAAGGATAAAGATGAGGACCTACAATATTACAAATAAAATGGCATTATTTTTCACTTTTGTAAACTTTACAACTGTTTCAAACATTTAATATATAATCCTAGATATAACCTTACCTGGCACCTGAAGGCAAGTTAATTAACACTGTATCAAAGTAAATAAAACACTTTCCATTTAAATGTTATATTTCCATATAAAATTGGAATGTCTTAAAATAATTATATTTTCAAAATCCCTAATTCAACTTTCCATTCAAATCAAAATCTGTAGTTAGTTCATCATTTTTATCATAGCATGTGTCTGATGATTGCTTGTTTCTTTAGATATTTTTGATTAGTTTCAACAAAGTGGCATAATATTTGCAGTAATTTTGGAGAACTTTTTCCTCATTTATATTAATGCTTTCAAACATAAACATTTCTGTTAGTAAACCAGGTTTTATATACTTGAATTTGATTAAACATATTGGCAATGTATGTTTCACTGTAAAAACTGTACTCCTTGAAAACATTTTTATTTTAGAGTAGAAGCTTTAATGACAGACATAATATTAACAACATAAAGGGTATATTTGAAGTTGGCAAATGATAAAGCATTACAGTCACTTAAAAATACTATAGTATGAAAACAGCTGGTGATAAGAGATTGCATGGTTTTCTACCTCTAGGTAACCTAATACTCTGAAAGCAATTCTATTACTTATACTTGAGCTGTTATGATTGAGTTTGTAACTGATTTCCAATCAGTTCTTATTTAATTCACAAAAAGTACCATAGAAATTATTTTTAGGTCAGATTATACAAAACATACAATTACCAATACTGAAAACAATTTTTTAGTCTCTGTAAAGCTTACATGGCATAAAAGATTTCAAATAAAATATCTAAATATTGCATATAAAGTATATAATGACTAAACACACTTGTATCCTGGTTGAGATTAAGAAACAGAACATTTAAAATATATTCAAGTGTTTCTTGTATCTCTAATGTTTTGTTTTTTGCTTTGCTATTTTTAAAGCAGTTTTAGGTTCACAGTGAAATTGAACAATAGGTACAGAAAGTTCCCATGTATTATCCACCTTCACACACAATCTCCCCCATCATCAACATTATTCCTAAGAGTGAAACATTTCTTATAATTGGTGAGTCTATGTTGATACTTCATAATCACCCCTAATCTATGATTTACCTTATGGTTCACTTTTAGTTTTGTGTATCTATGGGTTTGGACACATGTGTGACAATATGTATCCACCATTGTAATATCATTGCTCTAAAAATTCCTTGTGCTATTCGTATTCATCCCTCTCTTTCTTCTATTCCCTGCTGACTACTGATCTTTTTACTGTCTCCATAGTCTTGCCTTTTTAAAAATAATGTTATTATAGTTGGAAATATAGAGTATGTAGCCCCTTCAGAATAACCTCTTTCATTTTGTAATATGCATTTAAGTTTCCCATGTCTTTTGAGTGGAGCATCTTTTCATATGCTTGGTTGCCATCCATATATCTTCTTTGGTTCCCCATGGTTTTAAAACCCCATGTTTGCAATTATATGAAATGGGAATGTGTTCCTTTAGGGTAGGAACATAAAAAGGTTTTACCAAATAAAACAATATGTAGATTATAAGTAAACAAGCAGCTGGCTTTGCAAATATATTAATATGGTCTGTCAGGAAATAATAGATTTTTGAAATTGTTTGGGCAACAAAGCTGCAATTTCCTTGTGAGATCTGTGAAACACAATTCTGCTATTATATGGCTATTTCTCAGGAGAAGAAAATGTTTCTTCTCCACTGGATATGAACAGGCAGTTTGGCATCCAAATTTGCTTTAAAGCACTGAAGAAATAACAGTGGTATTTATGTTTAAACTTCTGATTATACTCAGACATTGAACACACAAAATTTTGCAAAGATAAAACTGTATGATACTTAGAGGTTTTTTTCGTGGTAAAACATATTTATTTGCTATAATAAGGAATATAAAATAACACTAAATTCCAAATACATTGTTTTCCTTTTAATTAATACTTCAGACATTATCTACTCCAGTTAGGCTGTCCCTTTCCACACATCCCAAATAGCAAAATTAGTAACTATCCACACTTTTACTCTCTTGTTCTCTCTTATATTTTCAGAAAGCATCTACACACACACACACACACACACACACACACACACACACACACGTACATAGTCATAAAAACTGGAAAAAGGAGTTCTATACTTTTTTATTGCACTACCTTAGAAGACCTATCATATTTGGTTTCTTCTCAGGCAATACTATGATCAACTAGCTTGGGACAATTGGAGCATTTAAAAGAGTAATCATTGCAAAATTACATGAAACATATTCAAATCAATGTTTATAATAATGCTCAGTAAAACAAACAAAAGTCTTACTGGTCAACTGTTGCAGACTATGAGTCTGAAATTCTGTCTTGTCCAGCAAGAGGACAGATGCAGAATTGAATAGGAGAGAGGCTAATGTCTGGGAGGAGACAAGAGCCCTGAACAGGGGGGGATTCATCTCCGTATTTATTGAGCACCCAAGATCTTACACACGTGGTATACATGCAGAAGAAAACAATAGACAGTACTCATTAACTTGTATGTGTAAGGAGCAAAGGGTCTGGGGGGCAAGTGGAGCTTGAAGTTTTGATCGAAGTATATTGGTCCAGATGGAAAGTAGTTCTTGCGGTGACATAACAAGTTACTTATGATCCCAATATAATATCTCGCTAACTAACCTTAGATGCTTTCACCCTGTGGCTGCAACTTTCTGCCCTAAGCTTTTTTAACCCATTTATGTAAGTGTAAGGAATTCTTGAACCTATTTTGCCACAGGTAACCTTGGAAGTTGCCACGCATTGAATCATTCTGGAGCCTACTAATTTTTAAAATACAAGGGCTATCTCTAGATCTTCCCTTCCCTTTCTCCCTATTTCTCTCTTTTTTTTTTGTATAAAAGTTATACGTGTTCAAGGTTTTTGTTTTTTTTTTTTAATTTTTTTTTTTCAACGTTTATTTATTTTTGGGACAGAGAGAGACAGAGCATGAACGGGGAAGGGGCAGAGAGAGAGGGAGACACAGAATCGGAAACAGGCTCCAGGCTCTGAGCCATCAGCCCAGAGCCCGACACGGGGCTCGAACTCACGGACCGCGAGATCGTGACCTGGCTGAAGTCGGACGCTTAACCGACTGCGCCACCCAGGCGCCCAGGTGTGTTCAAGGTTTTAAAAGACCAGTTCTAAAAGGATTATAACACTCAAAGGTTTTAGCCCTATCTTGTGATTTTACTTTGATATTACCAAAAAATATTATTATAATTTCTTTTATTTTTCAATTTTAAGCAATATTTCTTGGCTTCCTACTATAGAAATAATGACTTAGTTCTCATACACTTGACCTCCAGCTTTCACATATGCTTTTCACTGTCAATGTACTCTCACCAGCACGACCCTACAGATCAACCCCAATACCTGACCTTTACTTCCCACCTGCATGTATCCACTGACATTTGTCCCACATTTTCCTTACATTCTTCTTTCCAGTTTATCTTTTGACTCAAGCAAAAGACCCAATGGGCAAAGCATCTGGTGATGGAAACTGAAACTACTCCTTCAAGCAATAACAAATGCCCTTCTGAAGAGCTCTGGCCAGCCCAGACCACCCAGCCCAGTTTGAGCTCAGCCCAATGACTGACTCACATCATCACAGATGGACTATGAAGTGACTGATGTTACCTATTCCTCTTTATAATACAAAAATCTCCATTCAAGGAGGAGCGCAAACCTCATTGACACAATGTACAACATATAAATAGGCATGCTTTTTTAAGGCACGTACACAACCTTATACCCGCCTCTACACATAATGACAAAACTTTTCTTTCTGAGTATTCATCCCAACTCTAAATAAAAGGATCCCATTCACCCTTGCTCTCAAGGTACAAGTTACAGCTTTGGAAATTATTCCTCATGATCTCCTTATTTGCTGCAAATAAAGTTTCCTTTGTGTGACAGTTCCACCTGGCATAGTCTCTATCTGTAAGTCACAAAGGAGTGAACTCACATTAGTTCTGTTACACTACCATTGCCAGCATTCAATTTATTATTTATATACATACCTGTTTGCATGCATATATCAAATTCAATATATATATATATATATACATATATACATATATACATATATATATATAATAGAATACTATAATTTCATTATTATACCACTTTTCTTTCTTTCTGGGAATATTTAATGATTATATTTTCCCATTTTTTTTATTTTGTGCACACTTCTCTGGTTGAAATGTAAATCTACTTGCAACAGTATCAAATACATCATTTGTCAGATTCATTGTTTACTCTTTCTTGGAGATAGATCTTTAATTGATTATTCTCCTGATTCTAGGCTTACTGCATTACTGTTTTTCTGGTATCTCCATTTGCCTTCATTTGGGGTCTTCCATTCATCCTCTATTTTTTTTTCCTCTGAAGGCCATATACTCTACTTTTCTTGATTTACTACTTCCTTTTGATGGCACAGATAGCTCTTCAGAGTCTAAGGACTGGTACTGGGGAACTACAGTTTTGGGTCTTTGCTTGTCTAAAAGATCTTTATTTTATCTTCACTTTTGATATATAATTTGGCTGGTTATACAAATCCTGTTTCTGTATCATTTTCCCCCAGAAATGTTAAAGTTATTTTGCATGATCTTTGTGTTTCCAAGTGGTGTTGTTAAAAAGTGCAATGGCTTCAGTGTATTAATCGTTCTTATTTGTTCTATTTGCCCACATATATCCTAAAGCCCATAAGATATTCATTAAATTTATATTTTTCTGAAATTCTTAATAATGTGCTTCATGGAGCAATTTTAGCACAGATTTGTCTAGGCATTTGAGGGAGGGAGCTTTTTTTTTCTTTTAATCTATAGAATAGGTTATTCAGATCTAGAGTTTTTAATGATCTATTTATTTGACAATTTCCTACTAGTTTCTATATGCCATTTTCTGAAACTCCTGGGTTTATATTATAATATGCTTACATTTTTTTCCTTCCCCTTTTCCCATCTCTTTTTCTCATTGGTTTACTTTATGGCATATCTCTTTATTGTTATGTTTTAATATTTCTATTCTTTTTTTTTTGGAATTTTAATTAATGTGTCTAAAACATATGCTTCTGATTTTTGTTAGAATTTCATGGGAAGAATGGATATACATATGAATTTTTATATAATATAATATTATATAAGTATATAATTTATGTAAGAATTTGATTGGCCATATTTAATGAAAATTCCTAGTAATATTTTTAATTGTTGAACAATATGGCTTAGTAGTTCAGACACTACGTAACAGTCAGAAAGGCTGTTCAATAGCCACTATTTACGGGGTGGGTGACCCAAGTACATCCAAGTTATTAAACTTTCTAAGCCTCAGCTTCATCTCAATACTGTGAGGGCAATGATATTTACCTCAGTTTATTGTGTGGGTTCCATGTCTTGATATTTATTAGTTGAATTCACAGAGATATCCATTACCATGTCTCTTTCATTTCTTTTCATAGAGTCTCCTTTGGCTTTATTCCCTTCACTATTTACTTTGAACCCTCGGGTTCTTTGTCATGATAACTAATTAATCTAAAACATGGAGAAACTAACCAAATAATTTCTTTACTCACTTTTATCTGCTTTCAAGAACACTTCAACAGGAAATACTAGAACCCTGAAGATAATAAAATTACTTTAAGAAAATATATGATTTTTCCCACAAATCTGCTTATCTCAAGACTTCGTGTTTAGCAACTGGCCATCACATTACTGCTGTTGCTCAGTCCATAAATTACTGAGTCATTCTTGATTCCTCCCAGTCAATTCCTTTGGCAAGTCTTGTCAGCTTGATCTTTAATATTTTGCTATTTTTATTAATATACTTCTCCCCACATTAGAATTAAAATTCCATGTGATTAGGGACTTGATCTGTTTGATTCACTGCCTAGAACACTGTTTGCAACAAAATAATGAACTACTAAATAGTATTAAAACTAGATTGGGCCCTCAGCAATGCTCAGTAGTAATAGTATTTCTCTTTGACTCAGATGCTATTTCAATCTTCAATATTCTCTTTGTGTCACCTCTCATCATTTTGATTCTTCACATTCATTTTGCTGAATCTTCTTTCTTTTAGAGACTATAGAAGCAATTAAATGTGAACTACCTCAAGTCACATCTTGTCCGCCAACTCAGAGAAAATACTACTTCCTTTACACTATTGAGCCAAATGCTCAAGATATTATCTCCAATGCAATTACTTAATTGTAATTTCAATAGGCCATCCCATCATTCCAAACATCCAGGTGTTTGGATGAAAGATGGGATATCTTATATGACCAGAAATTACATGGTCAATAGTTCATTAACTCATTTATTCTATTGTAAAGTGAATTCCCTATTGATAACAATATTCTGTAGTATATCATGACAATTTATAAGTTATTCATTAAGCACTAAAAAAAGCATTACAGGAGAGAAATGTATATTCAGTAAAAACAAATCACTGGCCTCCTCATAGTGAAATGAGCTCAGGTTTTGTCAATCTGCTTTCAGTAACTGATTAGCAGGCTGAGAATCAAATTTTGTTGCTTTTTGAAAATTTGAAGTTTGGAAAAGGTATATCTATGTTTTGAGCTCATACCTAGTAGTCATTATTGAGTCTTTCTGGGGAGCTTTACATGACACAGACTTTCCTTAAGGATATTTGCTTATCCTTAACTTAAGCCGTAATTTCTTCCAGAAACCATTAATGGTTTCCCAATGGAAACATATGCCTTTTCTAAAGCCATTCCTGGATATCCGGGGCGATGATCTAGTGGCACAGAAGTACTATTAGGATTTCTGCCAGCAAGTCCTGTAAAGTCATTTTAAAGGAGGCTTCAAACTTATCCTACCAAGTCCAATGGACAAAAAAATTCCTTATAAACCCCAAGTGTTGGTAGAGTAAAAGATGACTGTAAGTCAGGATGGGATATGATGAAAGTTCATGAAACTTCTCAGTCCAGTTCTATATATATCTTTCTCCTTTCTCATTGGCTATGCATATATAGAATTAATTTCTCACCTATACTTTAGATTTCAATTTTAGATTTAGACTGTCTGCATAAACTAGAAAAGTCCTAAAATTCATTATTTTACACTTCCTCTTGTTTGTTGACTTGTGATTGTCATTTCTTTCTTTCCCCCATGCCTCCATGAGGTAACTCAACTCTATTAAATGACTTTTAAACATTGAAAAGTGATAGTCACAGGAAATGAGGGCGATCTGCACCCTCCCTCTCTTCAGAAAATTGCCAATGACAAGCATCATCATCAGCCTTATCAGTAAGTGAAGAAGAAAAGGCAATCTGTAAGGGAGGTTTAGTGAGAGCTGTCCATCTGGGTACTCATGCTACCTAAACTATTACAATTCTGAAGATTCCAATCTTGTCCTATAAATGTCCTGCTTTTCACATGTGATACCTGGCAGGACTGTAAATGTAACTGACATTGTAATTCGCAACCAGCAGGATCAATAGATCAATGTTTGATTTGGGTCATCAGGTATCTCAGTTTTTCAGCTTCGTGAGATAAGAGATTCTTTTATCGCTACCATAGAAACTTTCTTGATTTCTGCCAATGACTTGAGCTGATATTTGAACTTTTATTCTCTTTTTAAAGTTTCCTGATTTTGAGGCTGCACCCCACTTCACAATTCTCAATTCCTCATTTGTTCACACCATTGAGTGGAGATGACAATGCAGTCCTTAAAATTTTAGATCTCAGTGGGTTCTTTACTAGATATAAGGATATCTAAATTTAACTAAGGAAAATTCAATTTTCTCCTCCAGCCATAGAGCAAGATTCACGATATTCCTATTGAGAAATGGGAATGCCTAGCATTTTCTTACATTTTCTTAAGGATCTCTTCCCTGTAATGCTCTCTGGTAATTAGGCCAATATAGAAGTTAGGAGAAAGGATTTTCTAAGTTCATTCAGTTTTTGTAGTTGAACGTGGGGACCTGTCTCTCATTAAGTCGTAGCTATTAGGGAATTCTTCCTAATTAAGAAGGACATTTGGATGTTGGACAAACAAAAATAACAAATATTTACAAATACCACACTGCTTTGTATGACTGATATGGTTCTTTACCACCCAGCACTGTTTTATATGTCCTTTCTTATCTTCTACCTCTCGATATGATGTTGACCTAATTATATTTCCTGGAAAAATGCCATGACTTTTCATGCTCTGTAATCTTTGTACATGTTCTTCCTTTTTTCCTTCAAATTCCATTCAATATCTTAAGTAGATCTTCTCATTCCTGAAGATTTAATTGTAGAAACCTGAAGTCCTCATCCATAGAGAATTATATAATTGATTTCTCAACATAGCTTCTAACATAGCTTCATGGTTAAGCCGCTTTATGCTGATCACATTACTTCACATTCCTCTCCTCTCTCTTCTCTCTCTCTCTCTCTCTCTCCCTCTCTCTCAATCTCTCTTTCCTGGTCCCCTCTCCCTCCTTCCTGCTCTCCTTTAAATCCTTTAGGAGAAAAGCATATTTTACATATTTTCAGTTTCCCACAATAAAGCATAGTACCTTGTACACTCTCAGTACTTACCTTGAGTTTAGTGTTGAATATATTCTTAATAAACTAGTCTTTCACATTAAAATGAATATGCTGAGACCTGACCAGCATTTATTATTATCGTCTTTATATCAGGTCACATAGGCTAAAAAATCTGGTATGCTGCCATCAAGGCCAGTATTATTTCCACAACACAAAGCTAAACCTTTTGTATAAATGATCAAAACAATAAAACCAATCAGAGGCAGTAAGAAACTACATCAATGTGTTTGCATCTATAATATCAAATAAAATATTCAGATTTACATTAGCTAAAGTACAGTTACTAATCATGTTGCGGAAATCCTTCTGATATCAAATAATTTGGGATATTCTTAAGTGACTTTCTACTCCTAAATGAGAAGACTGAATAACAGGATCAGCTATGTGTTGCTGGACAAATATATTAAGTTCATGGTAGTCACTCTATAATTCCTTACATAAAAGTAGTATACACTCATGGAATATCAATGCTTTGATTCATCAATAGAGAGTATACAGAAATTATTGATAATGTCACCTTCATCATGAAGAAACCAAAAATATGTCTGTATGTGTGTGTGTGTAAATATATATTTGTACATATGTGCAAAGTAATGAGACTACTTATGAATAAATGATTTTAAAAATGTGGTAAGAATAAATATGAAATTGAAAATAATAAAATCACAATCATGACAATGAATATTAACTAGGTTGATTTCTACATTATCTCTTCTGCTCATATTATTCAAACATTTCTACTATCTAGTAGTACTAAAATAAGCATTGTTTCAGTATTTAATAGCAACCATTAATATATGTGTCTATATATGACCTAACCATCATCTTTCTTGATGAAACTTTATTAGGTGTAAAGTTTATAGTTTTATTATGTGATTTTAGTGCCTAATAGTAAATTTATTTTGAAATGGCATGAAACATGCATACATGTTTAGAGATGGCTCAGTGTTTTTCCTTTACTTCATCTCCTACAACTAAAAAAAAAAAAAAAAAGTCATCAAGTAAGTTATATCAATTCAGACTCCAAACTAACTTATCTCACTTTACCTCTCTGTCTCTATTGATGCCATTCTTATCCATGTCCCCATCATCCCCAGCTCATTACAGGTCTCATCCACCTATCTCCAATCTCATTACAAATCAGTCTTTCCGTTCTGCATGTTTCTCCCAAAGTAAACTTTTAGAACATGCTCTTTCCCTGGAATTTAAATGTGTATGCTACTCCACTCTGTTTGGAATATTGATCTTCATTTTATTTCCTGGCTGGTTTCTTTTTAATCTCACAAGAGTTGACCCAAAGATCACATTATTAGAGAGAGCCTCCAATCTCCATATGCAATGCAGGCCCTTACAAAGTTACCCTCTATTAAAATACTTTGATTACGTCATTCCTAACATCATATTACAAAATATTATTTAATTGTATTCATTATGTCTCCTTCCTGTGAAACTCTAAGGTCCTTCCAAACAGAGGCATGGCTTTCTTGGTTTCCTCTGCATCTTTTTTTTTTCCTTTTTTTTTTTTTCATAACATTGCCTGCAGGCAGAGAGATAGGTATATAGACAACAAGGCAATTCATGAAGAATTGAAGTCTGTATTTCTCTCCTCTACCCTCTAAGCATCTCAAAACTTAAATTGAAGTCTCATGCACTAAATAGATACTCATGTTGTACAGTCACAGACCCTAATAAATAGCAATTTGGAAAGACAAAGTAAGCACATTTTCACTATCAAATAATTTCTTTCAGCTTATTGTGCTATCCTAAGTATTTTTTTAATGTAGTTTTGTTCTGAACATTCACTGTCAAATGTTAAGATTTTTCCACTTCACATTACAAAGATACATCTAAAAACTTTATATCCAGCAATGAATATAATTCTTCACATGTAACTAGATAAATACAGTTTAAGCAGATATTAGGGTCCCCTTCTCTTTGGTCTTATACTTGTATTAATACAGCTGAAGTTGATATCAAATTTTATTTGAGAGCTAACTCAAACAAATGACACACATTGAGATTGAGGTCAACTGAAATCTCTATGTATCCTATGGTAAACAAAGGAATTCTAGCAATTATGATGTGCCAGTGTAAGTTAGATAAAAAATGTACAATTTTGGTGAGTGATATTGATAAAGGGGGAGTCTATGCATACGTGGGGGCAAAAGGGTATGGAAATCTCTGTCGCTGTCTCATTTTTGTTGTAAACTTCACACTGCTGTAAAAATCGTCTTTAACTTAAATGGGATAAAAATTTAGGCCCAATAGGTCATATGATGTCTAAGTTATTACTCCAGAATTAATCATCAACAATCCTTTTTGTATCCATATTTTAGAACTTTTCTCACATTGAAACTAAGCAAAATATATAAATCATGCATATGCCCAGGGAAATCAGCAAACACACTCCTATTTTATTCCAGGTAATTGATGGAATTCTGTATTCATGACATTATGCTTCAATTCCAATCACTTTTAGCAAGTGTCAAAAACATGTACAGGCTCTTAAGGAGTTTTACTGGTGCATAAGAAAGTGGAACAAGCTTTAATTTGCATACATTCATATGGTATAAAGAACTATACTGTACTTGTTACTCTGCTATATAAAGCCTATATAAGATATAATATTATTTCATAGCTCACATATTTTGATTTTGTGTCAATTTAATCATTTTTCTATTAGTGGTCCCAAAAGAGAAGATAGGTTTTGGTTAATGAGCCAAAAAATTAACAAGTTGGGTAAAATGCAATTAATTCAAACACCTTTCTCAAACAAGAATCATTATGATTTTTCTTATTAATTATTTGACAAACATACATTTTACTTTACTTAGCACATCAAGCCCTACTGCCTCTGAGTATAGATGAGCCAAATCAATTTACTTTGGGTAACCATACCTGGGATCGATCATATCAGAGCACACTTCAAGAAGTCTCAGAAAATCACATCTAACATTGACTAGCATCTGCAATAAAGCTAGCATTTGAATGGAGCATGACATGGGGTGCATAGGTGGCTCAGTCGGTTAAGTGTCTGACCTCACTCACCTCAGGTCATGATCTCACAGTCTGTGAGTTCAAGCCCTATCTCAGGCTCTGTGCTAACAGCTTGGAGCCTGTATTCTGCTTCGGATTCTGTCTCCCTCTCTCTCTGCCCCTCCCCCACTCATGCTCTGTCTCTCTCTGTCTCAAAAATAAATAAAAACATTGAATGGAGCATGACATAAGACACCTTATTCCTGAAACTCTAAGACATTAATTGAAATTGCAAAATTGACATACATTTGAGGACTGATTTAAATCGATTGAATGGGAATTAACTCATTGTTTTGATTAATGTAGAGGGAGAAAAGTTTTTCTAGTTTTCTCTGTAAGTAGATAGTAGTATTCTATCTATGTAAATAGATATTTTAAAGGAAAAAAGTAAATGCAATTAGGTAAATTGATAAAAATGGTTTATTATTAAAAATATGCAGATAATTTAGTGTTTGAAAGGACAGAAATATCTGGATTTCAACATTACCAGTTATTGAACATAATGCTAGAAACTCTGTGGTTATTAACTCACTTTAACAGCAAAGAATCCTAGAACATAAATATAACACATTGCTATCCTTAAGTAACTGAAGTCAAATCCTTTTGGTTCTAACTTCAAAATATAATGGGAATATGTTCATTTAAATTGGATATTCTCTTATTTCCTTGCCTGTATCTTCTATTCTCCTGCAACTTTTCACATATAGCAGCCAGAGTCATCTTACAAGTTCAAATATGATCTGGGGAACATTTAAAGCTCTTATTGTTTCTTTTCTTTTTAAAAAACATGTTTTTTATGTTTGTTTGTTTGTTTGTTTATTATCTTGAGAGAGACAGAAAGCATGAACATGAGTGGGGGAGGGGCAGAGAGAGAGGGAGAGAGAGAATCCTAAGCAGCACTGTGCCTCAAGTTGAATTAGCCATATGCTAAAATTCATAATTGTATATTTCCACACTCTCATTTCAGAGCCTGACATGGTGCTCAATTACATGAACTGTGAGATCATGACCTGAACGGAAATCAAGAATCTGTGGCTTAGACTGAGCCACCCCTGGGTGTCCCCAAAGTTCTTACTGTTTCTAAGGTCAACATTAAAATTACTGGCATGAATTCAATTTAATCAGAATTATTGTTCACTTCATGTAAAACATGTGTTTTCCTTCTTAAAATTTCACTACGTGCTGTGGAGTCCTTGCTTATTTGGTTATTAGTCATGTCTATTCTTACAATGTTATATATTGGAACTAAATACTGCAAAATATCTAACAGCGAATAGTTATAGGTCAAAATGAAAAGCATGCCTTCTTTGTTGAATCAGTATGTTTGGTTAACATGGCCTGTCCAGATACCCTTATGTAAGTTTTTCAAATCAACTCTTCTGGACAGCAAATAAAAAATAAATCTTCCATACCTCAAAGAAAATAGGCAACTGTGATTCTTTTCTTCCTTCGTACAATGACATCAGTCATTACCAGTCCAACCCGAAACACTACAATCTCTATCCAAGGGACAGGAAAAAGCAAAAACAAGACCAATTAAACTAGAAATGTGTTATGCAATTCTCACTTGATTATATATTAGCATTTCTTACGGGAATCTGTGCCTCAAGTGGAATTAGCCATATGCTAAAATTCATATTTGCATCATTACTCTGTGTTGTCTATTTTTGTTTTTAAATTATAATTTTCCCCTTTAACTACACCTCAGTCCCATTCTCCACAGATACAAATTTCCTCTGTCCTTTAATATTACCTATACTTTCAAAATGTGTAGTATTGTTTCTATGTGTATTCCTTTTAAAAGTTTGTCTATTGGTATTATGTTAGTCTTTGCTCTAGTATTCCATGCTACTGTGTATGTGTATATGCATGTATGTATTTCTGTGTATGTGTGTATTTGTATATATGTACATATGTGTGTTATCTGTATATATGTATATTAACTATAACTATTTATAGTTGTTTCTAACTGTAAACTATATTGTAGTTTGTATCCACATTTTTAATTAATCCACTTCTATAATTATGAACATCTAATGAGTTTCCACTTGTTGCCTAACACAAATAGCATTGAAATGAATATTATTGCCCACATCCCCTTATGAGTCTGTATATGATTTATCTCAAGTACATACTCAGAATTAAGATTTCTGGGGCATGAGCCAAATGAACATTCAATCTCATGGACCTTGCATACAGTTTCCACTTTCTCCAAACAAAACATTTGTCTTTACAATTTGGTGGGCATCTGCAGTGGCCTATCACTGTTGTGTCACAAATACAGGAATACTGGAAGAAGTGATGTTAAAGGGTCACAATGGCTATGCATGCTTCATAATCAAAAAGAGACTAGTATTGAGAGCTATTCAGGAAAGTCAGACGAATCTTTAGGGGAAAAGGAGTTAAAAGGACATCTGTCAAGGAAGGCACACTTGTTTTCAATGTACCTGGTCTAATTTTAACATAATATTATATAGAGATTATGAGAATTGCCTAGATTAATCTGTATCTATATATCTGTCTAGAGGCACGTGAGTTGCTCAGTTGGTTAAGTATCCGACTCTTGATTTTGGCTCAGGTCATGATTTCATGGTTTGTGGGAATGATCCTGGTGTTGGGCTCTGCACTGACAGCAGGGTGCCTGCTTGGGACTGACTCTCTCTGTCTCTCTCTCTCTGTCTCTCACCTATCTGGCTGATGCTCCCTCTCTCTCTCAAAATAAATAAACCTTAATATATATAAGGTTTATATATATATATATATATATTATATATATGTGCATATATATATAATATATATATACATATATATATCTTACATATATTTAAGACATAGATATAAATGAGGATTTTTTAAATTTAATTAAGATAAAAAATTTGCCCATAGTACCAAGAAATACAAACTCACATTTCAGTTAATTATGGAAGGTGAAGAAGATGTATATAGCATATTATGAGTTGATATTTTGTGTTAATGTGAATTTATATTTAAAAACCAAACCTAGGGGCGCCTGGGTGGCGCAGTCGGTTGAGCGTCCGACTTCAACCAGGTCACGATCTCGCGGTCTGTGAGTTCGAGCCCCGCATCAGACTCTGGGCTGATGGCTCAGAGCCTGGAGCCTGTTTCCGATTCTGTGTCTCCCTCTCTCTCTGCCCCTCCCCCATTCGTGCTCTGTCTCTCTCTGTCCCAAAAATAAATAAACGTTGAAAAAAAAAATTTTTTTTTTAAAATAAATAAATAAATAAAAACCAAACCTAGATTTGGATTTTATTTTTCAAGTAACTGAAAAGTAATTTCAAAAAACAGGTATAAAAGAAACAAGTTGTGTTTATCTCTATTTTTATGAGCATATAAGTCGGCTGCTAAGTATAAGTCTTAATAAATCTATCAGAAGGGGAAGTTCAGAGGACAATTTTAGAACAAGGGCTGTGGCTTAGATTGGGACTTGGGAGAACATGGGTGGGAGTAGAGGTAACTTTTGGGTAACAAGTAACATTTGGGTGAAACCTTCAGGTGGCCGTTGCTTTCAAACTGTTTGAGAACATGAAGCACTGAATTTTTCATGTTTTATTTGATTGTTTACTGTAAAGTCATAGAGGGCTATCTTTCCATAGTAGGTGTTTTAAGAGGCTAGTTCTTGTTTTGAAAGTTACATTTCTAGTGCTCAATTTAGTATATTCAATTATCTAACAAAATGTTACCTGAGATGCTATTAAGGCTTGTTCAAGTAGAATGCATGACAATTTCAGGTCCCTTGTGAGATTTAAAGAAATATTGGTCTTTCTATCTATGGACTGAAACTAGACTATTTAACCCCAAAATATGTCTCTCTGGCATACAATTATTAGCGTAAAGACAATTAAGAAGCAGAAAAGCCAGAGAAAAGCTTCCCTGTTTCAGCCTCAAGGCAAGACATAAAATCTTTTTTTTTTTGCAGACAAACTCTTATCAGCCCAGCAATGGCACCAGAGGAACTGCAAGGAAATCTCACTCCATTAGTTCCCTCCCATGTATTTACCCTCCCCCACCCTTGGATGCCTAAAACTGCTTTCCTTTGTCTTGCCATTTCTCTGCAAATGTATTGTTCTTTGTTGAAGATACCATGTTAGCACAAATCCTAAACCACTGCTTTGAATTACTGTTTTATGTTTTTCTGAAGATGTGCACTGTGTGCAACCAAAACATTCCCTTAAAAGCCTAATACAGAGCAAGACTCTAAGTCTCTTCAATTCTAAGAAAGCTGAGAGAGGTGAAGAGGAAGCAAAATAAAATTTGGAGCTAGAAAATGTTGTTTATAAAGTTGAAGGAAAGAAGTTGTCTCTATAGCATAAAAGTACAAGTGAATTAACAAGTGCTGATGTAGAAGGTAGCGCAAGTTATCCAGAAGATCTAGCTAAGATCATTAATGATGGTGGCCACACTGAACAACAGATTTTCCATGTAGACCAGACAGTCTTCTACTAGCAAAAGATGCCATCTAGGATGTACCTTGCTAGAGAGGAAAAGTCAATGCCTTCTTCAAAGTCAATGCCACTTCAAAGCTTCAAAGGACAGGCTGAATCTCTTGTTAGGGGGCTAATGTATCCAGTGACTTGAAGTTGAAGCTAGTGCTTATATATCATTCTGAAAATCCTAAAACCTATAGGAATTATGCTAAATCTACTCTGCCTGTGCTCTATAATAAAGCCTGGATGACACGCATCTGTTTAAAACATGGTTTACTGAATAGTTTAATTAAGCCCACTATTGAGAACTACTGTTCAGAGGAAAAAAAAAAAAAAAACAAAAAAAACAAAAAACAAACAAAAACCCTTTCAGAATATTACTTCTCATTGACAATGCTCCTGGTCACCCAAGAGCTCTGATGGAGATGTACAAAGAGTAATATTGCTTTCATGTCTGCTAACACAACCTCCATCCTGTGGTCCATAGATAAGGAGTAATTTTGACTTTCAAGTTTTATTATTTAAGAAAAACATTTCATAAAGCTTTAGCTGCCACAAATAGTGATTCTTCTGATGAGTCTGAAAACAAAAATAAACTGATACCCTTCTGGGAAGGATTCATCAGTCTAGATACCATTAAGAACATTCATGGGAGGAGGTCAAAATATCAACACTAATAGGAGTTTGGAAGAAATGAATTATAATGTTCCTGGATGATTTTTAGGGATTCAAGACTTCAGTCAGAGGAGGTTAAGTGCATATGTAGGGGAAACAGCAAGAGAACTAGAATTAGAAGTGAAGCCTGAAGATGTGACTGAATTACTGAAATCTCATGGTCAAACTTTTACAGATGAGGAGTTGCATCTTATAGATGAGCAAAGAAAGTGGTTTCTTGAGATGGCATCTATTCCTGGTGAATATGCAGTGAAAATTGTTGAAATGACAACAAAAGATTTAGAATATTACATAAAATTAGTTGATAAAGTGGTGGCAGGGTTTGAGAGGATTGACTCCAATTTTTTTAATGTTTATTTTTGAGAGAGAGAGAAAGAGAGTAAGTGAGTGAGGAGCAGAGACAGAAGGAGACACAGAATCTGAAGCAGGCTCCAGGCTCCAAGTTGTCAGCACAGAGCCTGATGTGGGCCTCGAACTCACCGAATGTGAGATCATGACCTGAGCCGAAGTCGGACACTTAACTGACTGAGCCACCCAGGCACCCCAAGGATTGACTCCAATTTTGAAAGAGGTTCTACTGTTGGTGAAATGCTATCAAATAGCATTGCATGCTACAGAGAAATTCTTAGTGAAGGGAAGAGTCAATCATTGTGACAAACTTCGTTGTCTTATTTTAAAACCTTGCCATAGCCACGCCAACCATCAGCAACCACATCCCTGATCAAGGAGCAATAATCAACACTGAGACCCTCTACCAGCAAAAGGATTATAATTCATTGAAAGCTCAGATGATGGTTGACATTTTTCAGCAATATTTTTTAATTAAAATACATTCATTTTTTAGACATAATGGTATTGTGTCTAAAAAATCAAAATGCTCTGGGAAATAAAAAAGTTCATTTGACTGTCTTTATTGTGATATTTGCTTTATTGTGGTGGTCTGGAACTGAACCTTCAATATGTCCGAAATATGCCTATACTCAAAATTAGAAATTTTGAAATGAGAGACAAGTAAATCTGGACAAAATAAGCATATGTTTTTATCATATGCATCACTTTATATTTTCTGTCCAATTTTTCATTTATTGGCATAACCACAAAGTACGCAGTAAAATGACACATACACATAAAGGAAATAGAAATGATTATTTAAGAGTGAAATATCAGAAAATGGTTAATGTGACGGGGAAAAAGATGTAATAGTTATGTAATAAGTAGGACAATGGAAACATCAATTCGGGTCAGAGAACTTGGGCAGCAATGACCCGAACCACTGCAAAATCAGAGGTATTTACTGTCAGAGACAGTATCCTAGTCTCTTGATATGTTCTTATTAAGCATAGAATTCTGGAAGGAAAATGGAAGGCAATTTGGAATACTTATGTACTATAGTCTCATAATGCAAGTAAGTAAAATAATTGGTAATGCCCTTTACATGATGTAAACAAAACTAAATAAAAATAAAATATAACGGGCAATGAGAGCTCATTTGAAAACAAGCTCTTTCACAAAGCTGTGCCAGTACTTAAAGGAGGCAAACCAAGCTAAAGCAAATAGCTTAAGGAGTATTATCAAAGGAAAAATAACAATCTCATATTTATGCATGCAGCATAATGAACTGAAAACCACAATAAGGCAAATACATTAGATTAGCATAATTTTATCTCACTATTCAAATTTTTAAGTCGGAAATTGATTTTGTTTCAATTGCTGCATTCTCCCTGGATTACACGTTGTATTTTAAATCTATGCTTATGTTCAAGTTCGATACTGTTCACTCTTTTCCACGGCTATTTGCCATGTTATACAGTATGTGACTAGACACTGCCTATTAAGTTTTCTGTTACCAAAAATTACTCATAATTATATTTGGCCAAAGTAGACATTAGATTTACTGTCTTTGCTTTAGAATAAAATTTAAGTTTTATTACAACATATCAAAAATACTGTTTGTCTAAAAATCAAACTAAAATTCCAATCATTAATCAACATAATCTTAATGATAATAATTACAGCAGGCATTTATTATCAAGTATTCTTTGACCAAAATTCTACTAGAAGATATAATTTTTAATTTTTGAAATTAGACTTTTCCTCCATTCTCAGATTCAGGCCACAAATCCTCTCAAATTAAGAAGAAAAAACCAGATTTTTGCTTTCTAGCATTTGGATTTTCAGAGAAAATTAGGCATACTGATTCTTAAAGAAACATTTCCCACAATGATAGTCATACAAATAACATTATATATTTTCAAATAGGCCTCTAATAAACTATAGTAGTTCAAGCAAACTGAAAACCAGATATTGGAGCTCTCCTTTTTTCTTCTGGTGTGCAAGTTATCCCACCAACAGTAAAGCCAGAAATTTTTGTACTGTTAAATTAAAATGTTCAATACATATCACTTTACATCCTCCTAGCATGATATCTTAATAAATACTAAGTAAATGACGTGACTGAAAATATACTATTACAGATACAATTCTACATAATATCCTAAAAGTGACAAATGCCTTAACATTAAATAATGAAAAATGTCATCAACTGTATATAGTCTGGACAACTGTCATTTTGAGCTACAGAACCATAATGCAGCAAAAATGATATAAAAATTCTGTTTATGAATTTTTCATTTGATTTATTTTGTTCTATCCATTATTATTTTTTTACACTATTTATTTATTTTTGAGAGACAGAGAACTAGTGGGGGATGGGCAGAGAGAGGAGACACAGAATCCAAAGCAGGCTCCAGGCTGTCAGCACAGAGCCCGACGCGGGGCTCGAACTCACAAACCATGAGATCATGACATGAGCTTAAGTCGGACGCTCAACCAACTGAGCCACCCAGGCGTCCCTTGTTCTATCCATTCTGATTTAATGTGCCATGTATGATGAAGTTTAAAGTACCCTGACAAAGTTGTTGGGCTTTTTTTTTTAAGTTCCTATTTCTCTGCCTTTTAATTAAATGCCTAAGTTGCAGATATGAGGAGGTATAGTGTGGTTGTTTAGGTGTAATTAACACTAATAAATAGGGTTTATAGAAAAAAATAATTAGATTCTATAATTATTAGGTATAGAGTTAGTTGGTATTGGTGACTCTAGACCAATCACAATCTAGTGTCTTTATCAGTATAATAATGGAAGAATCTCCTTTTTAATAAAGTTGTTGACATTGATTAAATCCTTAATATGTGTTAGCCCCTATGCTATTCAGCCTATAGATTTAATACATTTAATCATCACAAAATTCATAAGGTAGGTTCCATGAGTATTTTCATTTCAGAGACAAGGAAACTGAGGTACAGAGATCTTGGCTTATTTTCTTAAGGTTGATACTTGTAAGTGGATGAATCTTTATTTGAATTCAGGCAGTCATTGGCTAAAATGCTCAGTTATAATACCAATCTGTGTCACTGCAGATTAGAGGAATAACTACCCAGAAATACATAAGTAAAATCATGAGGATTGCATTAATTTCACATTTTTCCTTGAATGTATATTAATCTATTTTGAAAGTTTTGCTAGATATGAAATTATGTGAAAGTAGGTTTTGCTTTTGTTTGTTTTTTTTTTGTTTTTGTTTTTCGTTAACAATCACTAAATTATGGAGGGAGAAAGCACTATATGTTCTATGAATATATATGCAAGTAGTGAAAAATTCACACACATACACAAGAAGGCATGCACAGACATATTCACTACAAAAGCTGTTGACAAAATTGCTTTAAAAGTTTGTGCATTAGTTCCTAGTTTTCAAGGAAAGACTAAACAGTGAAGAGAATTATCAATTTGATCTCTGAGAGGCATTACTACTTCCTTTAATCATATTAAGTTCCTCACATTTAAATATTAGCCGCTGCAATTTTATGGTTAATAATAGAGTTTTGGTATTATTTTGTAAGAATTATATAGTTTCTCAATAATACATGAAAATGGTAGCTATAAGTACTGCCAATGGGATGTCTCTCATAGTCACTGTTTAAAGTTCTATGGATAATGAGTTCCAAATTTCTAATTTTAATTCAAAAACCTAACCTGAACTGCATATTCATATGTACTAAAGCCTATTTCGTTTTTTACTTTTATGATCAGCAGGCATCTTCAACTCGACAGTGTTTAAGCTCACCAACTATGCTCTGTTTCAAATCCTCTCCTAAAAATCTTTTTCCTCTCAATTAATGACAACTATATTCCTTAACTTGTCTGAGACCAAAACTTTGCCATTTTCCTTAACACTGTTTCTCCCAATTCCAAATTCAACCTCCCATCAACAAATGTTTTCTTAGTCCTCAAATATACCGAGAGATCGGCTTCCCCACAAGTACTCTGCTACAAACCTGGGTCAGGCCACCATAATCATTCACTTGAATTCATGATGTGTTTCCATTTTTACACATGCAGAGACTAGTTTCCACAAGGAAGCTAAAATAAAACGTTTAAAATCAAAGGCAGATAAATTTCACCCCATTATCATCTTATTGGGTTAGGCTATGGTAAAAGTCATAACCCAGACAATGGCTTACAAGCCCTAAGTTGTGTGGTACCTACCTACTGCCTGGTTTACTTCAACTATTTTCTCTTTCCCCCAGCTCATTCTGCACCAATGACAGTGCACCTCCCCCCCTACTCTTCTTCTGCTCTCTGACAGTCTCCAAATACATTCACCTCAACATCTGCTTGAGTTCTTCATTGGCCTGGAATGTTCTTTCCCTATATACCAGTCTCTCACTTTCTAAAAGTCTTCTATTCAAACATAATTTTATCCAAGTGGTCTTTCCACAGCACTCTAAGTAAAATCACAACCCACTCCTATACCTGTGATCCTTTAATCTATGTGAATTCTCCCCATATTACTTCTCACTATCCCTACTAGAATGCAAGCCCGTGAGAGTGAGTAATGTATTTTTGATTCACTTGTGTACACCTTTATTCTCAAATAGTACATCTCAAGTGCGACACAAATGACTGTTGATGACAAAATGAACAAGCAGATAGATACATTAAACATAATAGAGTTGTCATCCCATCCGGGGATGGTTTGTATTACACTGTTAAAGTTGTGAGTATAAATTTTCAATTAAATTGTATTACATATTGTACACTAACAACTTAATATTCTTTAACTTAATATTCTTTACATGTTATTGCTATAATATAAATCTATTTTTAAATTGCTGAATTAACAGATTATATATATATTTTTATAGATAGAACAGATTATATATATATATATATATATATATATATTTTTTTTTTTTTAACCTCCCAGAACTTCACATTAAACCTCTTAAAATAAAATTTGAGATAGACATTATATGTTTGAGAAGTTATTAGGTTTTGGTCCCACATGCAGGATTTAAACATAAGACAAATGTAAGGCAAGTATGATTTTAAAGGAAATAGTCTCAAAAAAACATAATCCTAATGTTTTAATCCCAGGTACCTGAAATAATTTATTGACTCTTCATGTTTCTTTTCTTTCCTTCTTTCTTGCTTTCTCTCTTTTTCTTTTCTTTTCTTTCTTTTTTTATTTGTTTACATAATATATCTGCTTGGTTTCCCTTTGCCCTAATTTCCTGTTTACTCTTTCAAAACATTTTATCCTTGGGTTCTTTGATAAACTGACTTCCATGGTTCAGTTCTTCTCAGATAGATTTCCTGACCACAATAGTGAAGTCAACTCTCATGAACATTCTACCATACACTCCATTTTTACTTGATAGTATCAAACACAGAAATAACATTATTTCTACTCTAACATTATTACATTAGGTATATATTATATATTTTATATGTTATTATATATGTTACGTATTTTATTATAATCTAACATTGTAATGTTATTTCTGTGTTTTCTTACCAACTTATTTTTGGTCTTTCCCAGTGACATGTAAGCTTGATGAGAAAGAGTCCTTCTGTCATATGACTATCCATATATCCATTCCCTAGGAATGCTGCATTCAATTTTCATCTCTATAGCTCTGTGGGTCAGGCCCCCATGATTGCTACTATTTCCTGATCTCTAATTACAATAATTGCATCCACCTGCCTTCTTAACTATCATCAACTCCCTACTGTTGTTTTGGAGTCCAGTTGCCCTCATTGTTAACAGTTTGTACAGTTCTGTGTTGTTATTTCCCTCAGCCCATCCAGCAGAAGAAATCCCACCACGGAATGTATTCATGGTGTTGGTAATCCTCTTTCAAATTTTTTTTTCTGTGCCCTCCTATAGAATACAATAATCTGGTGGGTCTTCCAGTTTTACATAATATACCCACTTTAGTAAGCTCACTTCTCTAAAGCTTTTAGTCTCTTAACCCATTATCTGTCATGGCAATTTCAGTGTTTCTACAGCACTTCATGTAGACTTGCACCTTTTCCATGCTGTTAGGAGCCATATTAGCAATGTGCTTGCATCATCTTTTGTGGTCATTTTCTGGAGAGTGTTATCCTAAATTCTGTAAGTGTGCTCTTAAATCAATATACATTCCCTCATCTAAATTTATGTTCTGCCCACTTGATAAAGTTCAACGCACACTTTCTTGCTCCTGCCAATACATGTTGGCTAGATTCTGCAGGTATTTGGAGGTATAATTTATTTAATCCTTTATCAAGTTCACTATATCCACAGTGAAATTATGTTGTGACTTAACTCTAGCCAGTGGCTTAGTGGCTAAGAGGGAAGGTGGGTGAAGGCTTACTTTGTATTACCAAGGGGAAGTCTTTGCATTGCCTTCGAGCAATACAGTCCTTAATAGGGAAATGTGGTCCACTTCTGTAGGCCCAGAGGGTTCTGAGTTATCTGAAGATTCAAGATTTTCACGTACATAAACCCAGTCTTCTATACCATGTATGAGGGTCCTATTCTTTCCCAACCAATCATCTCACCAGCCATAACAGATCTACCTCAATTATGAGTTTAAGTGCCTTGGGAATCTGCTGCTTTTATTATTAGAGTAGATGCCCAGTACTCAGATTTCTTCCTTCCAGCTGCAGCAGATAAGAACCTCTTTATTTTTTTTATTTTCATTTTTTAAATATAATTTATTGTCAAACTGCTTTCCATACAACACCCAAACTGGTTTCCATACAACATCCCAACAGATGTTACTGAAGGTTGGGGCACCTGGGTGGCTCAGTCAGTTAAGAATCTGATTTTGGCTCAGGTCATGATCTCTCAGTACATGGGTTGGAGCCCCGCGTCGGACTCAGAGCCTGGAGGCTGCTTCAGATTCTGTGTCTCTGTCTCTCTCTGCCCCTCCCCTGCTCACAGTCTCTCTCTCGCTTTCTCTCAAAAATGATCTCTCAAAAATGAATAAATGTTAAAAAATGTTTTTAAATGTTACTGGGGGCCCCTGACTTTCACATTTAGCAAATAGTTGTGATTAATCATTCTCAGCTTTTCCTTATCTTTTTTTAAATGTATCCTTCACACCCAGCAATAATCACATAATCCCACTATCCTTACAGTTACTCTCTCGCCATATTTTCCAAAACCTGATGTATTGTACCTACCAGTACCCTCCCAATAGGAACTCCATCTCACCGTAACACAATAAAAAAATTTACAATCGCTATGCTTTGTTGTGCCGGTACTATGTATATTCATTCCATCAGTGATGATGGCATCCTTATCACCGGCAAGTTAATATGTGATGCAACTCCACACTCTTATCTGTTAGTGTCTATTTGTCATCCTGTTGCAGGATGAGTTTGGAATAGGACTGGGTAGAGGGAGAAATTGAACTAAGCTGTGGTCCCAGTCAAAGCCTTTGCTGACCCCACATGGAGCTCTGAAGCTGAGAAAGCCCTTAGAATGGCTCCATTTCAGTAAAGAGGCTGATATTCATACCCCCACATCAAACAGTCAGTAGGTGTGAGCTTCCCAGGAGGAAAAAGTGGCATTTGATAAAATGCCTTTTTCAGAAAAGGCATTTTCCAAGGAGAGTTGATAATTGGGTGGGGACTGTTAGCAGCACTCCCGGTCATGGGGAAATAAACTCTCAGTTGTGATGCTCGATGTGGTGGCGCATCAAATAATCCACCTCAGAGAGAGTTAAAAGGAGTATCTGGCAGAATACCTAGAGCAGAAGTAAAGGAAAATACTTTATGTTCAATTTTAATGCCCTAGTTTCAGAGTGAACTATGTGAACTCGGAGAGTATAGGTACTTCGGGAATTTAGATAAGATTCAAGATTTCAACAGAGAACTTTGGACTGAAGATAACAGATTTTAGATTTACAAATTCAGTAGTTGTTATCATGGTTTAGGTGAATTCAATCAGAAGCAATCCACAGTGGTACTGTGGCTAAGAGTACCCTGGTGAACACTAATATGTATGTACAAATAAAGAAGTGAATGGGGACATATATGTGAGGTAGCAACATAGTTACGAACAAAACCCAAGATTTTCATTTTTAGGCTGATTCAATTACCAGGACTTTGATATATAAACAAGAGTTGTGGGGCGCCTGGGTGACTGAGTCAGTTAAGCATCCAACTCCTGATATCGGCTCAGGTCATGATCTCACAGTTCATGAGTTGGAGTCTCGCATCTGGCTCTGCACTCATGGCATGGAACCTGTTTGGGATTCTGTCTTTCTTTCTCTGCCCCTCCCCTGCTTGTTCTCTGTTCTTTCTCAAAATTAAATAAACTTAAAAAAATAAACAAGAGTTGTAATTCACTTTAATATTGACTTAGTAGAACTTTAATGATGTTTTTTTGAATTTGTTGAAATTAGAATAAATGAATAATATATACATTGCAATTTGAAATAAAAGTTAGGCATGGTACTTGAGAAAAATCTTTAATATAATTTATTTTAAATAAATTTTGTAACTCAAATTGACTCTATAATCCCTTGCTTCATAAAAAAAAATGTGTTTGTGTATTTTTAAAAGCTGTTACTTATATAGTACATACCTTTCATAAGCCTAAAGAGGGTTCTGAATGATCCAAATATACAGCTAATAAATGGAGGTAATTCAATGAAATAAGTGCATATAAAACCTTTCATAGATTTTTGTTATATTTTAGTTATAAGGATGTCTGTGAATAAAATGATCATTTCTGTTACCTAATTGTTTATTGGTATCACACTAATATAAAATAAGTAAGCAAATAGGGGCTAATATCATTAAACCAATAAACTTAAAAAGCAAATAAAAGTATAATTACTTTCATCATAAGCTCTTGTATTATACTGCTCCCAGATTATACTGCTAAATTCTGACTTAATACACCAGCTTTATATGCAGTCTCTGATAGTGGCTAAGAAGGCAAGATAACACAAACTGACATTTTCATGTGTTTAAAACTTAATTTGAAATCCAAAGAACAGACTATCCAAATCAGGAAACTAGGAACAAAAGTATCTTTTGAGGGCAGGTACTATTTTTATTTTCATTTAATTTTGTACTTTGAGTAGACATTTGTCAAATTGCATGTACTTATCCATTCATCTGGCAGTTAAGCTTTGCTATTCACACTCAAGTAAAAGTTCATACTATGTTATGCTTTACCCCATCCCCACCCATATGGAAAGCTAATTGAACCCAGGGCTGCACCTTACTAGAGACATTCAAATCATTGACTAATCAGATTCTTTATCACTCAATGATAGTTTGAACTAAAAGCCATAGAGCCTGTAATTAGAAACATTTGAGCTGAAAGGCCTTTAAAAGTTACATTTAGAGCAGTATGTTTGGTAATATGAGAGGAAGGCAAATACTTTGGAGGAATTGGTGATGAAAGGAAATAAGATGACCCACCGTGGAGCCATTTGTTGAAAGAAAATGTTCTTAGTTCATGATGTTCAGCTAGCTGTTTTGTCCTGACTCTATTTTTTTGTCTCTTCTTGAATGGATTTTTTTAAGCAAATATTTATTTACATAACTATCTCCCTTAAATCAAAAATAATTTGAGTGGCTTCTGTTCTTTGCAATACCCACTCTTTAGAGGCATTGCTGAAGCTCTTCAGGGCTAAAATGTGAACAAGACTTCTCTCAAATGTTGCAGTTCATTTCATGAAAATGGATGGAATACAAGAAGTTCACACAAGACTTAGCAGCAGCCCATATATAACAGGTGCCTACACAAGATGGGGAATGGCACTTATTATTCAAACAGAAGGAAAGAGATAAAATCAATAATAACTAAATGGAAACATCTAGGTGAATTATAAATTACAATGGAATTTTGATGAATGACTTTGAAACAGAGATGAGAATGTATGTATGGTTAAGGGTGAATGTAAGCAAAAACTCCAATGCAAAAAAAAAAAAAAAAAAAAAAAAAAAAAAAGGCCAAAGGATAGTGCATCCAGCATCAGTGAAAAAGTTTTATAGAAGACTATACACATACAACCCCAGAATGTGGTGGCATTGGGATGCTAGGGTAAAAAGCTGACACTTATATAATAAGACAATTGGGCTACCATGATATAGGAGTCTCCCATTGCTGCTGTATAAATTGCCACAAACTTAGTGGTTTAAAACAACGCAAATTAGCATCTTAAAGTTCAGGAAGTCAGGGTGAAAAATCCGAGGGGTTAAAGCAGTATCTGGAGGCCTGTATTCCTTCTACAGTCTCCATGGGAGAATGGTGGCCTTTTAGCAGCTTCAAGCAGCCACCTACATTCTTTGGCTAGTGGCCTCTTCCTTCATCATCATGCCTTCAGTTAACATCTTCTCTCTTCTCTGACTTCTGCCTCAGGGCTAAGATATTCTCTCTCTGACACTGATTCTGCTGTCTCCTTGTGACCCTTATGATTACATTGGGCTCACTCGACAAAGAGGATAATTCTCCTTTTTCAAAATCCTCAACTTAATCACATAGGTAAAATCTCTTTGATGATGCAAGGTAATATGTTCATGTGTTATGGAGATTAGGACATAAACATCTTTGAGGAGGGATGCCTGGGTGGTCAGTGGTTACAAGTCTGACTCTTGGTTTTGGCTCAGGTCATGACCCCAGGGTCTGTGGGTTCTAGCGCTGACAGCACAGAGCCTGCTTAGGATTCTGTCTCTCTCTCCCTCTCTCTCTCTGGCCATCCCTGGTGCATGCACTCTCTTTTTCTCTCTCAAAATAAATAAATAAACTTAATAAAAGAAAAACATCTTTGAGGGGGGCAATTATTCAGCCAACTATATATGAGATCATGTCCATCTTAGGGAGATAGTATATAGAATATAGGCTGATATGGAAAGTAAGAGCAGGCACCTTGACATAAGAGAGAGCTAGAGTTCAGTGACAATTCTGTCAATATCTAGCTGGGTAATCTTAGATATAATGCCTTAGAATCATCATTTCTTTAAATGCATATTCAGAATGAGTTTTGATTCATTTTTGGAAAATTATAAGATATGTATATGCATATGATATGCATGGTACATATCCATAGGACAGATACATATCCAGGTGGCCATAAAATTAATCATCACATATGGTTTCTGCCAAAAACCCCCAAGTGAATTTTTATAGACATAGACAAGATTATACTAAATTGTTTTAATAGAATGGCTAAGGAACTAGAATAGCTAAAATAATTAAAAGAACAAACAAAGTAAAAACTCGATAAAAAGGAAATAGAAGAGATCACTTTACCTGTTTTCATAACTTGTACATCTAGAGTAAGGTATATTCTGGTAATGTTAGGGGGAGAGAGCACAGATGAAAGGAACTTATTAGAGAACTTGGAGATAGACCTAAAAACATATTCCCAAGGAAAGACAATGTTTTCAACGTTTATTTATTTTTGGGACAGAGAGAGAGACAGAGCATGAACAGGGGAGGGGCAGAGAGAGAGAGGGAGACACAGAATCGGAAACAGGCTCCAGGCTCTGAGCCATCAGCCCAGAGCCCGACGCGGGGCTCGAACTCACGGACCGCGAGATTGTGACCTGGCTGAAGTCAGACGCTTAACCGACTGCGCCACCCAGGCGCCCCAAGACAATGTTTTCAAAAAAAGTGGTTGAGCAATTAGACATCCATAGATAAAAAAAAAAAAAACCACGAAAATAAAAAGTAAAAAAAAAAATGAACTTCATTATAAACTTCACATCTTCTACAACAATGAACACATAATAGGTCACAGAGCTTAATGTAAAATGTCAAGCTGTAAAGCATTTTAGAAATAAAAAATAAGAGAAAATTTAGAGCCAGGTAAAGAGTTCTTAGATTTGATACTGAAAGTTCAATCCATACACGGAAAATTAGAGCTCATCAAAACAATTTTTTCCCCTCTGTGAAAGGCTGTATGAAAAGGAAAAATAGACAAGCTACAGCTTGAGAGAAAATACTGACACACAGCCTATCCATCCAAGGGCTAGTATGTAGACCATATAAAGAACTCTCAAAATTCAAAGTAAAATTTTAAAAAGTACACAATTACATCAACAAAGGACATGAAGTACTACTTAACCAAAAATATACATATAACAAGTAAGTACATAAAAAGATATTCGACATCATTACCCATTAGGAAAATGTAAATTAAAATCATAATCAGGTACTATCACACACTTACCAGAATGGCTAAAAGAAGTGACAACCCTAACTGCTGATGAGTGTCACTAACACGTCATTGGCAGGGATGTAAAATGGCACAGATGCTCTGGAAACTGCCTTGGAAATTTCTGAAAAAGCTGAACTTGAACTAATGTATGACCTAGTGATTGCAATGCTGGGCATTTATTACAGAAACAAAGACTTCAGTTCACATACAAACTTACACAAATACTTGTATAAAGCAGCTTCGTTTGAAGTGGCCAAAAAGTGGAAACAACTCAAATATTCTCAGTTGGTAAATAGATCAAGGAACTTTGGTGCGTCCCTAACACGGAATAGTGCTCCGCAAGAAAAAGAAATTCTTCACACTTCAACCTGTTTGATATCCAGAGAATTAAGTAAAGGAAATTGAGTCCCAAAAGGCCACATATTCTATAATTCCATTTATTTAACATTCTTGAAATAACCTAATTATGAAATTGGAGGAAGAATTAGTGGTTGCCCAGGACTAAGAGGGGAGTGTGGGTGGGAAGAAAGTGGTTGTGATCATAAAAGGACGACATGAGGGATCCTCGTGGTGATGGAAAGAAGCTCCACCTTTACTGTATTAGTATAAACATCTTGGCTGTGCTATTGTGTGATAGTTTTGCAGGAAGTTACTATTGTGGGAAACTGAGTAAATGATACACGGGATTAGTTTCTGCATTATGTTTTTCAACTGAATGTGAATCTATAATTATGATAAAACACTAAGTTTTAATATAAAATTGTCTGTGACAATAAAAAATCACCTACAATTAAATTAATCAGCATGTTTCTCAAGAATCTCCCTGGGAGAAGTCTGGATATGTTGGGCAATGGGGATATTTTTCACCTAAAAAAGTGAACAAGTGCTTCAGTACATTATGTTAAATTCACCAATTTAATCAGTTTTACATATTACCTTATTAAACAGGTGCTTCTAAATTAATTTTTTCATCTGTGGTTTGCCTTCTTTGAAATATAATTAGGAAATTGAACTTTTATGCAGTGGCATGATCAGGGAAATGCGTGCATTATTCTGTACACTTATTAGAACCTTGACAAAATCAAATATCACTTTTTTAACTGAGTCGTAATGGACACATTATATGTTTCAGATGTACAACATGATGATTAATATTTGTCTATATTGAAATTATCATCAGAATAAGTCTAGTTGAATCCACATCAGTTTTCTAAATGTGTACTTTATGCACCTGATTAATAAAACTTTCAGAATTGAGACACTAGCTGATGGTGGATTTTCCATGCCCGCATTCTTTTGTTGCTTTTGAAAACTCCAAACATTTGGTTTCTGTGATAAAATATTTGGCAGATTCATTCAACCTAACATGCTAGATTCCTCTTTTTTTAAAAAAGATCGTCTTAGTCATCAGAATAGTTCATGTTCAATGCAGCTTTCACAAAAATAAACTACCTCTCTAGATTACTTTTCTATCATTAAATGTTTATTTAATACAACTAACCAAAAGATGTAGCAGATGAACAAACATCAGCATAAACATAACATTAAGATAATGTTGCAGGGCTTTGCTTATGGAAGAACTTTTTAAAACTAGATATGAATGGAACTATGGTGAGTCTAAAAAAACTAATGGAGAGAAAATGCTCTGTCTGAATGAGTTTTTGTTGAATTGCACAGCATTTGACACTTTCATTTCCTCTCTTGAATATTTCACTCTTACCTGTTTTCACTATTTACGTGTCATTATATGTAATTGTTTTTATATATGTGTATTACATACTTCATTACACATTTCTTATTTTTCACTATAACTTATCAGTAATACATTATGTTTACTATTTTATAATTAATTAGTATTATTATATTTTTAAACAATCCTATTAATGCGAAGTTGCAGGATGCCAAAATTTGAGAAATAAATAAATGTATCATTCACATTTTAAAGAAAAGCTGTGAATGAGCTGAATAATTATGTAACTAAAACAAATAGATTATTAGTGGCCTTACCCTAGATTCACATTTTTGTGTCAGGGTAATCACCAAGAAAAATTTCAGCAGATATCCAAACAGTTCACTCTGTTGCTTTTTGTAAAGGTCTTTCCTGGCCATACAATCTAAGACTGCAAGTTATCCTTACCAATTTTTTAGGCTCTCTAGCTATTTTCTTCATGTGCATTGTCATTATTTCACATAATTTATATTTTACTGATGTTTGTTTTTTATCCTTGCACCAGACTATGAGGCTCCATGTGGCAGGAACTTTGGTTTTTTTTGTTTATTTAACATTTTTACTGAAGTATATTGACAATTTATTTAATAAATTATTTTGAACAAAAATTCAGTTAAAGCCTTCTGCAAAGAAATGCGGCAGGAGAATCACATGAAAAATTCAAAGGAAGACACTTCTAAACCCTAAAAGTAGGTGAATGCAATTTAAAGACAAAAGCTGAAGTTTATTCTAGTAAGTATCTCAAATTGATAGCATATTTGCTATCAAAATACAAATTGCCAAGAGTGACTCATAAAGACGTGGACAACCTGAACAGATGGTTTAAATGGAAATAAATCAAAAAGATTTTCAAAGGATTACCAGACCCAGAGTTTTACAGATTATGTCTATCAAACGTTAAGGCAGTTATTTTTTCTGACCAACCTCCCTGCTTTTCTTGGAAAATGCCAGACAAGCATCCTCTTCACAGTCTTTGCATGCACTATTCTGTCTCCCTAGAGAGTCTTCCCTTGAACTTCATGGTTCAAATGTCACCTCTGATTAAGACTTGTCCAAAACACTCAACTCAAAGTGTCATCCTCCATACCCACCTGGCATTCCCTGTTAATCTTTTATTTTTTTTAATCTTTAAAATGTTTATTTTTGAGAGAGAGAGAAAGAGTATGAGTGGGGAGGGGCAGATAGAAAGAGAGACACAGAATCTGAACCAGGCTCCAGGCTCTGAGCTCTCTGCACAGAGCCCACCGTGGGCCTCAACATCACAAACCACAAGATCATGACCTGAGCCAAAGTCAGACGCTTAACCAACAGAGCCACCTAGGTGCCCTCATTTAGCCTTCTTAATTCCTTTTTCCTACACAACTAAATACCATCTATCATGCTATATGGTTTACTTGTTAAATGTACTTATTACCCCCCCCCCACACACACACATAAATATACACTGGAATGAAAACAAAGTGAACATAAGAACTTTTGTCTCGTATGTGCATTGCTTATTTCCACTGCCTTAATATATACCAGCTATTATTGGAATGAATAAATAACATTTAGGAGCCAAGCATTTATGTCTTACACTCTTTCAATTTCTTTTCACAGAAAAAAGAACACTTACCTTTTCAGAATTATCTGCGGAAAAAATGTTCTTTCTTCTCACTGGCTTCTCCCTCTGGGAAAAGAAGGGATATTTGGTGAGAAGAGAAAGAGCACCAATGAGTTTGGACAGTAAAGTCTCCTTTGCTCTATTTTTCTCCTTTACTCTCATTTTCACTCAGAAATGTCATACATATATTGACTTCAGATCAACACAGTACATGTAATAGAACATGGTAAATTTCTAAAGACATTGTCAATTAAACAAGGAACAATTTAGGATTAATATTAAAAATCTTATTTTATAACTTTATAATGGCCATTCTAGCTAATGCAATATCCTCCCAAATAGCACCAGATTATATTTCAGAAAATTTGAGAAGCAGCCAAGAAATTATAATTCCTTATAAACTTATAAAAACTAAGATTCTCAGAACTAATATTTTAGAAATCTATTACTTTTTATGGGTCAATCATAACTATGAGATATGAATATATTTTAATAAAAATTTCAATTATAGGAAAGATAAAACAAAATATATAAGCTGAGTGTGTTAATGTGTGAGGTATATGCATTTGTGTAGTTAAGATAATGCATATGGAACCATTTAACTAAAGTTAGAAACATAAGTAAAATGCTATAAAATCATCAAAAATAAACAAAAAAATGTCTATAAATATTCCTTTTGGAAATTTACCATGGTCATGTAAAGTGATAAAAGCAATTTTATAAAAATATTACTTATAATTTAATTCATATCAGCAGAACAAATATACCTCTTATAATTTTAAAACTTCTGATTAATTAGGGGCACCTGGGTGGCTCAGTCAGTTAAGCGTCTGACTTCACCTCAGGTATGATCTCACAGTTTATGGGTTCGAGTACCACTTTGGGCTCTCTACTGTCAACACAGAGTCTGCTTCAGATCCTCTGTCTTCTCTGTCCCTCCACCACTCACACTCTCTCTCTCAAAAAATAAATAAACTTAAAAATTTCTGATTAATTATATAACATTTGAAATATTTTTAAAGTCACAAAACTTTTGGTGAAATCAAAGTTAGAATACCTTTCTGTCATTATGGGGTCATTTAGTCTGACAACTGAATAAACAAAAAT
Organism: Leopardus geoffroyi; assembly: GCF_018350155.1. Classification (NCBI taxonomy): domain Eukaryota; kingdom Metazoa; phylum Chordata; class Mammalia; order Carnivora; family Felidae; genus Leopardus; species Leopardus geoffroyi. Next base: position 23,088,196 of record NC_059338.1, on the reverse strand, counting down.
TGCCATGTTCGCAGAGTTTAATTTTGCTGCCATATGAAGTTGGTGTCTCTAAGCAAAATCCATTCAACCAAACAGTACATTTTCCTATTGTACAGAACATTAAAGTGCATAATGAATACCCAGTTACGTACTGATGCTTGAACAGCAGTAACATTCAGCTTGATTATAATAAGTTAACATTTCCTTCAGTTTTGTTTAAATAATATAACAATTGTCATTATTATTCCTAAGAGGTGTTTTTAAGTGTGCAAACATAGATTAAATTTAAGAATGCCCCTTATTCAGCAGGTAAAATTGCAAGTTAATAGAACAGTTTTTCAACTATTCATAGCAAGTTTTTCTACATAGCTGTCCTTAATTTTACAACGCATCCCATGTTTAATAAACTATAACCTGAAAGTGTGATGTGGGTGCTATGCGATGTGCTGGCTCAGAGTTCTGATTAAAAAAAAAAAAAATTCTCATCTGGAGGATGCCCTACTTTAAGGTACTTTTGCACAGAAAAAGAGGGACTCAGCTTCAGGTTCTGTTTTAACTTTATCCATCCTCAGAATTGTAACTCCACTTCTTAGACTCTATAGAAACTGTGTAATGCATGTTTAGTTACAGACCACCTGAAATTCAGGCAGTTTTGCCTATCTTTTTGATTCCCATAGTTCATTTCCAAGTCTACAACATTCTTGCTATTTAGAATTTCTGTTTCCATAGGTTGTTATTTTCTCTTCCCCTTTCCTCCATAATCTTTCATCACACTCAACAACAATCGACGGCGACCCAACGAACGAAACAAAGCACATACTGCTAAGAAACCAGCAGTATGAACCTGTGCCCAGTGCCAGAAAACGCCAACTGCTAAAGAAATCTATCAGCAACGCAAACCCTTTAGTCGCACTTTGTTTCTACTTTCCCTTCCGTCCAACTTCTGAAATCGATGGTATTCAGGTCATCCTCTAACTGCTCTATCCTACGAAAGCAAACTATCCCTGGATACATTCCGCCTCGCTCAATATCAGTTAGGCTACTTCAGATACTGAAAGAGGACACATGTCGCCAATGTAATCACACATTGCACCGGCAATAAAAAGTCATAGAGATCAAAAAGCATTCGAAACGAAACTTTCTATGTAGCATTTCAAAGTAAATATAATTATGATTGGTTTTGATTTTAAATTTGAAGCAAACATTATTATTTCTATAATGTTCATGACATGCACGTGACTCACTTCTAAATTCATTTTCATATGATGCTTAAATACTTTTCATGATAAAACACACTTCCTTTAAATTGAATGACTGCATCTAATTAGTTTTTCTCAAATAATTCTCAAATATTTTCTCAAAAAATATTTTTGCTACCATACATTAATAAGCAGTGTTGATGATAATGAATAGATTAAATATTTATGAAAATATCTGAATCCATGATGATTTAAATTTTTTCTCTTGCTTACTTCAATTATCAAATAATAGAACTAAAAATACAGTACTGTCTGTTTCAAATAAATCAAGATACTGTGAGAAATATTTGTAATTAAATGGGGGTGGCGGGTGCACAACCATGTGGATAGACTAAATGCCATGGAATCATTCTTTCTTCCTGTCTGTCTGTCTATCCATCCATCCATCCATGCATCTATTTTGAGAGAGAGAGACAGTGCACAAGCAGGGGAGAGGCAGAGAGAGAGGGAGAGAATCCCCGCTGTTAGTGCAGAGCCCGATCAGTGGGGCTAGATCTCACTAACCATGACCTGAGCTGAAACCAACTGTCATGTTTAACCAACTGAGCCAAAAAAGCACCCTGGAATTGTACACTTTAAAACAGTGACTATATGTTAGGTGAATTTTACCTCAATAAATTATTTTTAAAATATGTTGTTTACCTTTATATCTTTTATAAATACCTCAGAGAAAGTAAACGTTGTTTAGTGAATTCATGATTTAAAAACTATACTGCTATGTTATGCCATTTCCACAATCATTTAATATTTAATAGGCTACATTCTTACATTCCAAAATTTCCCTATTTTGAGCAGTCAAATTAAAAGTTTTGTTCTGCCCCTCGCTCGCTCTCTCTCTCTCTGTCAAAAATAAATAAAGATTAAAAAAAATTAAAAAAATGGGGCACCAGGGTGGTTCAGTCAGTTAAGTGTCCGACTTCGGCTCAGGTCATGAACTTGCTGTTAGTGAGTTTGAGCCCCACATTAGGCTCTGTGCTGACAGCTCAGAGCATGGATCCTGCTTCAGATTCTGTATCTCTCTCTCTCTCTCTCTCTGCCTCTCCCCCACTCACACTCTGTGTGTGTGTCTCTCTCTCACTCTGTCAAAAATAAATAAAGATTAAAAAAAATTAAACAAAAAAAGTTTTGTAATCAAGCTTAGAAAGTGGAGGAGGGACTATAAAGTATCCTCCAGACTGAGAAGGCATTTTGAAACCAAAAAATGAAGCAAGCTACTCTATACAATTTACACAGAGTTCATTCAGGGTACCTTACTGATGAGGGAATCAGGCAAAGGGACGATTCAAGCACTTCTCAAATTTTCTCCACCAAGTCCAGACCTTAACCCACAGCGTTTACAGAGCAAGGGGCATTGTGGTGAGGTCAAAGGGTAGTTACCTAAATGGGTCCATCTGTGCACCAGATGATCTCTGCTAGTTAGCTAAAGTGGAGTCGTCTGTGTTCCACTTTAGGGAAGGTCAGCCTCCCTGCATTCTGGTCAGGGCAGTGGGCCTGGAACGTGTAGCCTTTAGGGAGGTCATTTGGAGGGCATGAACAAGATGGAGGGCTAAAGACAGAGTCAGTGTTGTCAGCGCCCCTATACAAGCAAACGTGAAATCAAGTAAAATTGAAGAACATTTCATAGTTTATCCATATGTATCTAACCAAGTAATTCATGACAATGAGTAGAGAATGTTGATTGTGAAAGCAACTATAACAATACAATAAGAGCGTGTATTAAACAATAAAAGTGTATTAATTCCTTTGGATTAATTATCTGGAAACCTCATAGCAATCCTACCAGGTAATTATTGTCATTCTATTTGTATATGAATAAAGTGTGGTTTAGATTATTCACCCTAATGCTACTCACTATGAAATCTGAGCACTTTCTATTTTCACTGGAATACTTGTATAAACCCATGAAAGGTATCTTTCCGAAAAATAACAATCTCTAACTGTGTACTAAATCTGTAACTGAAATTAGTTGTGGGAGCCTTCCAATATATTCAATGAATACCTCGGGCTATCTGGAAATCCTGGGAAAATGCATTAAAGGGATGTAATTTGTACTTTGAACAAGGACAATAAGTGACACCTAATAAAAATACAGTTTGTATTTCTCTCCCACACTTTCTGTTTAATATTTATATGATGAGAAAACTATTTTTCTTGTAACTAAATGAAAACTCTGGCAAAGCCCAAGGCTTCTCTGGTAACTTTCATTCATCAAGCCCAGCTTCATTTCAGCATTTTAAATGATCCCTTCAACATATTAATTAACACTTTACTCTTCATTCACAAGTATCACTTTCCTCTTTATTCCTCTAGTTAGACCCTAGCATCAGTGGAGCTGACACCTTCATGGAAGGGAGTGTGGTTGGCTCTTTTCTTTTTCCTGCTCACCTCTCCTTCTGCCCCCTCCCAATCTTCTGGCTAGCTACAGTTTCTAACGCCTCTGGGATTGGAACGGAATTTCTTACTTGAATGGAACAATTGAAAGATGCCTTCTTTTTAGACCTGCGTGATATTTAAAACTATTTCTTTCACTGGCTCATCATATAGCTCCTCTGAGGATCCACTGACACTCATCAGACAAGATACTTGGGGCGATATAATTCCTCTCCTTCAGCAGCCTTATCTACTCTCCATTTAGACTATTTCCTTTCACTCTACATTATATCAATGTTTTCTATTAGCGTCCCATTATCTTCTGATAAAACTTCCTTGTTCAAAATGTACACCTAGAGCAAATATTTTCCCCAAGTGTTCCACATGGGATACTCCCATGATTTACACATGATCAACCTTTTCGATCCTGAGAATTTTAAGAGTTGTCTAAGTGATTCTCACCTCCTTTAATGTTAATAATCTCCTTTAACTTGCTGCTTGGAGTACTGGCATTACCCTTAAGCATTTAAAATCCACTGTATGTTGATACCTCAGGTAAAACCTTAATTAAATGTCTAATTACAGGAAATCAAGAGAATCCTGAATTCTAACATATCCACTCATCTCCGAATTAAATATATATAAATATATGTATGTATGTGTGCAAATATATGCCTGTTTTTTATGAAGATATTATAATTCACTGAAATGTATCTTATACCACAGATACATTCAGATCAGAAGATGTCCTCCTTATTTATTATTTCAACTTTCTCTTGCAAAATTCCTGTTCCTTTGAGGCTGAAGGTATTTGAATATGTGAACCTTTCTTCCATTTTATGGGCAGTCAATAGGGAGGGTTCTTGGTTGAAACCTCCCTATCTTATTCATTAAAACCTTTGTTTTAGGATTTTGGTTTCATCGCCAAAGAGACCATGAGACCTGCCTTTAATGATCTCCTGCCTTAATTATATGTAATGTCTACATCCACAAATAGCTTTCCTTAAGTCAACCATCAACGCAAGTGCTTATAAGGTAGAAATTGGTAATCAGACAAAAATTGCAAATCTCCAAAATTACAGATGTCTGTATTGTTTTTTATAGACTAATACTTGAGTAACCCACTACATTTTACAAACTTTATTATGATTTATGACCAATTTAATATATCATTCACATCGTATATAAGCCTTCTACTGATAAATTTTCAGTCTTATTATTTAGACTCTAGCATCCATCATTACATTCATACCTTGGAAACATTGTAATCTACCTTTTCTTGCATTAAAAAAAATTAAAAGCAGAAAAAACACAGATATATTTAACCACATACTTACTATTTGTGTTGTTCATCATTCCTTAGTGTAGATAGGATGTAATTTCCTGAGTGCCTGAAAACTGTATTTAACATTTCCTTCAGACCAGGTCTGCTGGCAAAGTATTCTCTCAGCTTTACTCAATCAGGAAACATCTTTGTTTTTCCTTTTTTGATGAATATTTGCATTAAATATAGGAATCTTTTTTTTTTGACAGTTTTCCCTTTTGGCAATTTAAGGATGTCATTTCAATGTTTTCCAAACTCTATTGTTTCTGAAGACTAGTCAGATGTCATTGTAAAGTTGATCATCTGCATATAATGTGTCCTTTTCTCTAGCTTCCTTTAACACTTCTCCTTTACCAGCGATTTTTAGTGATTTCACTCTGATGACCCTACATATCATTTTTCTTTCCTTTTTATGCTAGGATTCCTTCAGTTTCTTGGATCTAAATGTTGACAGTTTAACCAAAGTTGCTGCAATTTCTGTCACTGTATCTTCAATTTTTTTCTGCCCTACTGTCTCTTCTTTTTGGAACTCCAAATATAGGTAAATTAGTGGTAGCCCAAGTCCATTAGTGCTTACTGCATTATGACCAAAGTGGAAGCGCCATCGTCTCAATATGACAAGTGGCAATAATGTATATAATCAAGTATAATGCTTATACAGAAGAAAATCATTCAAATACATAAGTGTCTTTATTAAAAATTAATTAAAATCTCATCAGTGCAGTAAACCTACTCTGCCTCTACAAATCTAAGGTTTCTGTTTCTTTTGAAACTGTTTTCCCCCTCCCCTTTCCTCTATTTTAGCTGCTATCCTTTTCTTAAATTTCAGTTAATCCATTTTGTTTGTCACCACCAAATCCACAAATTTACTTTCATTTGTGCTTATATTCTCTTTTTCCACCTTTAAAAGTGAAGAAGTATACCTCTGTTCAAATTCCAGTCTGTTCATATATACTTTGAAATTTACTACCACTCACCATTTTCAGTTATTTCCATTCCTTTCTGTATACTCTAGAGCAATATGCCAATTAGTCTATAAATATGCTCTAAAATTGTTACCAACTCTGGTCCTTGGGCTTTCTAAGTAATAGAAATTGACTGGGGCCAAATGGGAATTTCCAGTCAAGGCTTTTACTGGGGCTTATGCTCCATCACAAAGGGGTCAGCACAAAGGAAAGGATCCTCCATGCTAGCTCTCAAAACAAAGGCAGGGGAAAGTTTTAAAGAACTAAGTCAGGAAAGGAGTGATGTGTAAACACAAGGGTTGGGGAGAGATACAGGAAGTCGTCACTAGGTCACAAAGGTGCAGTGGACAGAATTTGCACTGCATGTCTCATTAACATGTCAAATCTCCACCCCTGGGCATGATTTTTACTATTATAATGAAGGAAAAAGTCAGTGAAAGGTCAGCACAGGGTTCCACCTTGGCTCAGACTGGTTTAGTTTGGTCTTTGCCACTCTTTGTAGTTGAGTCCCTCCTTTGGTAAGTACCCTGCTTCTGCATTCCCACAAGACGTGTTACTCAAGAAGTGTAGGGTTTCAGCTGTGAAGAAATGCTGGATTCTGTGGTGAGGGTTGAGGGGACCTGAGTCCAGTTCCCTCTCTGTCTCAAAACCACTCATCCTAATCAAAACCCAAACGTGATCCAAGAAATCAAAAGAGGAACAAGCAATCTTTCTCATTACATTCTTCTGCCATTACCAGGTTCTTTGTTTTAATTTTATAGTAAATATTCACAAGAGATTTGTCTACATTAACTGCCTTCACCTTCCACATATCCTTTCACTTTATTCCAATATCATTTGTAATAGCTTTGACATCAATGAACTTACATGATTGATCAAGGAAAAAGAAGGTTGGGAAGAAGAGATAAGACATGAATAGAAATAAACATATGGATTGAAAAGGGAATCTTTTTTGGTGGACTGGATAATTTAAAAATTATAGCATAATACACTAAGCATAATTGCTTATAGGATTTAAAACTTTAATAAACTAAGGGTGCCTGGGTGGCTCAATCGGTTAAGTGTCCAACCGGCTCAGGTCATGAACTCACGGTTCATGAGTTTGAGCCCCCACATCACGCTCTGTGCTGACAACTCAGAGCCTGGAGCCTGCTTCGGATTCTGTGTCTCCCTCTCTCTCCCCCTCCCCTGCTTATACTCTCTCTCTCAAAAATAAATAAAACATTAAAATTTTTTTAAAAAACTTTAATGAACTATATTGTTATATAAACATAAATTGTAGAAGCTGACTAATTAAAGATTAAAAACTTCAAGTGTAATTCAAATATATTCCCTTTAAAAATCAACAGCCATAGATACTTCTTTTTGGGAAATGTCAATAAATCCTACCAAATTTAATATAAATATTCTGAATAAGAGAAAGGTGACTCTCACTTAAGTGGTAAAGAAAGAAAAACTCTAAATTGGTAAAATTTTTTTAGAAACGCAAAAATCCAAAATCTAATATTAGCAAATTAAATTTGCAGTGCTAAAAATATTATGCTATGATCTAAATATATATTTTGCAGGAATGAATAAAAAGCCCAAAATTAAATAATTGACTAATGTAATTCAACACAAACAAAGGAAAAATTATCTAACATTGATAATCATCTATAGCCAGACATAAAGAAAATATACTAAGTATATAAAAGAGGCCAGAAGTAAATGTAGATATATATTATGTTTAAGCATGGTAAAAATCAGTTATGTAAAATGTCATTTTCCATTACTTGTTTTTTTCTTTTTTCTTTTTTTAATGTTTTATTTTTTTTTTTATTATTTTTTTAATTTTTGAGAGAGGGAGAGAGACAGAGCACAAGTCGGGGAAGGGCAGAGAGAGAGGAACACACAGAATCCAAAGCAGGCTCCAGGCTCTGAGCTGTCAGCACAGAGCTCGATGTGGGGCTTGAACTCACAGACGGTGAGATCATGACCTGAGCCAAAGTCAGATGCTTAACTGACTAAGCCACCCAGGTGCCCCTCCATAAATTGTTTTTAAAATTCAATCAAACTCCAATTCTTCTTCTTCTTCTTTTTTTTTATAAATTTGTCTTGCTCTTCTTCTCTCTCTTTCTCACACACACTCTCTCTTTCCACTTTCAATTTCTCTCTCTCTCCTCCTCCCTCATATATCTGTTTGGATGGTCAGGAAAAGATAAGAAAAAGAAAAATAAATGAGGCAGTAAGTGTTTGATCTACTGGATATAAAGATTCTATTCTAAAGACAGAATATTAAAAATAGTAGGACATTGGTCAAAAGTTAGGTGAATAAATAGCAATGAGTATGACTAAAATCAGATTATATTCAGATTCATATGTATATGTGTATACACATGGGTGGATGTAGGTATGTGTGTATATATACATACAAACATACATTTGTGTGTGTATAATTATGTATATGAGTTTGGTATAGAAAATAAATGACATTATTACAATTCAATATGGAAATTATGGAGTTGATGTTATGGAAAATTTAGATATCCAGTTCAAAAATGGAAAGATGGATTCCTATATGCTGATAAATTCCAACATGATGAAAATTTCTGTGACAAATAATTCAAGGTGGAAGAGATTTTTATATTTATTTTTTAATGCCTGAAGTAAAAAAACAGTAACCTATAAGGAAAATATGAGTATATATTAAATATTTATAAAGAAATATAAAAAGTATGAGAAATAATATTACAACCAAAGCTAAAATACTATACAGAAAAATATTTTTCAATGTAAAATAATATATAAACAATATATACATATAAATGTGTGTATAATATATGCATAATTGACAAATTAAAAAGAAAAAGACAACCCCATAAAAATTTGTATAAAATATATGAACAGCCAACTCATATAAAGGGTGTTTGAATAACAAATACATATTTAAATGTATTATTATCCTCATAATTTGCCTTGTTAATTATATACATATGTATATGTATACACTATGTAATGTCGTTTTAGGCTACTGTATTAGAAAAATTAAAAGATGTGAAAAAAATCAAATGTACCTGGAGACATACAACAATAAGGAATTTCGTTCAGTGATAGAACATATATACTATGCAACCACTCTTGAGAACAAATTGGCAACATGTAATAAATTTTCTATTGATTCTCTGGAGTTATACTTGGTAAAATCTCTCACATGTATGCAAAGAGACATTTATAAGTATTGATGTGCTGATAAGTGTTAGGCAAACAGCTCTCCCAGTATTATACCAACATAAATTTCAGTTATTATTTTTGTTTATATTAACAAGCAAGAAAAAAGTGAGAGAAGACTGATGGCAGGGCCTACCCTCATTCGTCAATCTGGTGAGCGACTTCTTTGCTGAATTAGAGAATAGTTTTTAACATTGGAAGAACATTTCTTCACATTGTGTGCCATACAACATAAAGGCGACACACAACTCAGTTTATTTTAATCTGCATAATACACATTTTCCTTTATGGTCTTAAATCTAAATATGAAATAAATACAGTAAGACGAGTCTTATCTGTAGTGTTTGCCAAGGTCTATGGTATAAATATACTCACAATGGCCTAATTCAATCTAGCAATATAGCACCACTGAATGGGGATTTGGGAGAGATGTATAGTAATAAACGATTCCATAGAATTTTTATTATACACATACTATAAACATGAAAAAAAACCTACTGGGTCACAGCTAATAGCAAAATACAATATAAAAATTAAGAAGTGATGAGTTTGGGTCATTTATTACCTTTGTTTCTAATATAACCATTTAATTGTAAGATTATATAATTAAATTTTTTAAATTGCTATGTTTAATAATTGTTTGCAAAGTTTTTGGAATGTTGACAACTGATTTTTGGCCTGATCTAGCATACCACTATATGTAAGATTATCACTACAAAGTTTCTGTGAATGTGAGAGAATGGAAATACATCATTTTAAAAATAATTGCAGATTGGGAGACAATAAGACAGATAGAATAAAGTAATATTATTGATTATCTGTCTTGAATAAATTGATCACTTCAGTGCCTGGTTTTTAGTATTGATGTGAATATTGTGACACCAAACTTGCACAAAGAACTTGCTCACTGAGGTTGAATATTTTTCAATTATTTTCTTGGAGTAAAGGATAGAAATTAATTAAGTTATTATAATTATGTAAAAACCACATTCAAAGTGGGCAACATAGTAACAAACACTATACAGGACAGAATTCAGTCATTAGAAATTATACGTCCATTTTACTACCTCAAATATTAATAAATCCTAACTTTGACTTGTACGTGTGCCAGAAATCTAGCAGTGATAAATAACAGCCTTCAATTAGAAATCACTCCTTAAGTTAGGATCCAGGATTGATTCAAATATTCAGAATTATATGGCACAATTACCAAACAGAGGATGCCATTCCCAACAATCTCTTATGAGTTAAGTTTTCTACTAAAGTATGAAGCAAAAACAAAAACAACAAAAAAAATAACTGTACTCTAACCTATGACTTAAGGCATGCATTTAGATTAATGACTGAAAACTAGAACAATAATTTTATTACTAATATCCATTTATTTATTTTTAATGGTATCTTCAACTGGTGATCACACTGTTTGCAGAATCTTTAGATCTTCCAAATTTGAGAATATTTTCTCTAGTGTCATGTTTTTTGAATTCTTACGCAAGTTTGTTATTCGTCATCACCTACTTATATAGGTTCTGGTTCCCAAATCTGATGCCAATATCCAATGGCTAAATATATACATTATGTACGTGCACTGCAAACTTTTATGATGGAATGTCTTAAGGAATATGGTTATAAAGATACCTTTATAAAAATCTTGAGCCTTTAGTACATTGTGGGACTGGAATGACTCCCAACACAACCTTCAATAATTTGAGGTGTATAGCACCAAATCTATAAGAAATCATCATTGATTCTTCTCTTTCTTGCACAATCTACATGCCACCTATCAAGAAGCCTTTTTCCATATATCCAAAGCATGTTCAAATCTAGCCACTTCTTAATATGCCCTATACTAATCTAGGCATCATCAACTTTTATTTTGGTTTATTTCAAGAGCTTTCCTGACTCTACTTTGTTTTTCTTTTACCACCATCATCCCTTACCTGGATCTGAGACACAATTACAAGTATCCAAAGGCAGTCTATCTAAGTATTATGAAATAATAGTAGTTTCTCATCACCTAACCTTGTGTGATTGGTCATTCAGCTGCTATCTGCGTACTACTTTTCATTTCTTCTCATTCTCCTCGAGTAGATGTAGCCGGTTTGCTGCCCTTCAAATGCTCCCTTCCTTTTCTCCCCTTATGCCTATTAGCTGTTCTCTCTGAGTGAAATGCTCTCTTCCACAAAATATTTAAGAGCCTGCTGCCTTATCATTCATGTCTCAGCTTAATTTTTAATAAATGTTTGCTTTATAAATGTATCTAGTTGGCTGTACAGACTCAACTGATGAATAACAATTGCTTAGCATACATTTTAGCATCCTTATCTTTACACTGTTCTGACAGAACTGGAGAGATGATTACAATCCAGAATGGGAGTCTTATTCCAGTAGCCATAATTACCTTACAGAGATGTAAAATTTAAATGAGAAAACATATACAATTACAATACAATAATAAGCATCAATAATTATCTTTTTCCTCTTGAAACCTCTTCTCAGATGCTATGCAGAAAATGAAATAATACTGCGGTCACTGGAATTCAGAGATGCATCTTCAGTTCATATATAAGGATTGGAATGGGCCCATGATAAAGAGGACTAAATAGTTCAGACTTGTGATCATACTGATCAACACTCCTTCTTGTACTAGTCCTCAGTTAACGTAAAGAAAGTGTGAAATGGAAACATTCTTAATTAAATAAATGAAGACACTTGTGATCTTTGCACACATATTTCTTAAGTACCTACTGTGCTTCAGGCACTATTCTAGGTGAAAGAAATGCCAAATAAAGTATGAATAGCATGATTACTGATTTTAATAACTTCAAATTTTTATCTCTAAATCTCGGCATGTATTTGTAAAAGTGATAAAAATCAAAGTGTCATTGGATGAGATTCTGGTTGTGAATGAGCTATACAAAAAGCATGAAATCTAAAAACAAAAGAGCTATGTCATCCTGAGATCCATTAAAATGATCTAGTTTTATGAAAGGTGTGTCTCTTTATATGTAATAGAGGTTATCCTGGGTTGCACACAGTATTTCTCTCTGAAATCACTATGGAAACTGCCACAATAGATTATAAACTCCATGACCCTCTATTATAACACTTTTATTTTGTGTGTAGAGTTTTTCTTTTCCTTCTTGCAAACCTTTCAATGCAGCATTATCAGGAAGTATTCACATATCCCTATAAATCTATTAAAGAAAATAATTAAAATAAGTTCAATTTTAGAAGAAGAAAGACTTTGAACTTTGTGACTGATTAAATTCTGGACAATTTTCTTCCATTTTGAGTTTGAAGGACATGAGTGATTTTTCTTTGAAATTCTGTTCTTTTTGAGAACAACCAATACAATTTTTGTCCTTGACCAAAGGTGTCCTTAATGAGCGAATGACAGAGTGAAGGAGCCCACAGAACAAGGCAACACAAGAACACTAATGAACAATCTACCCAGGCCGTGACTTGGTGATGGAGGATCATTAATTCGTAATATGTATAGATATAAGCAAAGTTTTCCATATCTTATTTTCCATTAAAAACCTTTAACAAACCATCCAAACGGAGTTTAAGTAGAGAATGATTGCCTGAACCACTTTTCGAACTTGAAAATCAGATAAATTCAAAAGCAATATTTCTATTCCCTGTGTGCTTTATATTCTAAATTGTAAGTATAATACAATCGGTCTTAAAATGTCAGTTGGTTTTGAAGCCACTATTGCTCCCTATCACGTTTTCACTTTTATTTCTCTGTGTGTATGGGTGTTTTAAGTGGGACTTTTTATTTTTTTTTTAACGTTTATTTATTTTTGGGACAGAGAGAGAGAGAGCATGAATGGGGGAGGGTCAGAGAGAGAGGGAGACACAGAATCTGAAGCAGGCTCCAGGCTCTGAGAGGTCAGCACAGAGCCGGACGCGGGGCTCGAACTCACGGACCGCGAGATCATGACCTGAGCCGAAGTCCGACACTTAACCGACTGAGCCACCCAGGCGCCCCAAAGTGGGACTTTTTAAATAAAAATGTGATTTTTCTATAGTTTAATATTTTTATGGTTTACATTCCATCATCTTAAACTCTGGCCTGAGTCACTATTTTAAGACTGAATGTTGGTAACGTTTCAAATGTAAATCTTTAAGTTGATAATTCCATGTCAGTAACCTGTGATATGCTAAGTATCTTTATGAGCCATGATAAATAGAGGAAAGTTTGTATCTGACAAATTTTAAAACCTGTTCTCTTAATCATGGCACTCATTACCATACTTTAGACAGACCTTGTTTTCTCCACTGAATTAAAATAATTATCTCCCCCCCCCCCAGTAAGGATATTTTTAAAGGAAAAATAATGTTGGATTGAAAATAAACATACAGATCAGTCTACATGTCCATTGCTAGTGGCTCCTGATGTCTGCATTTTGGAAAATATATATAAATTAATATCCAGTTTTACAGTATGTCAAGATATCATAATAACTTGGGAACATAGATTAATTTTCAGTTAACTCTATAGCTTGATTGGGGTCCCAAGTGCAATAGAATTTATGTAACCCTAATCTATATAGATTATTCTTGTTAAGGGGAGGCCACAAACTTCATCTCAGATTATCTCCTTTTAAGCAGATTGCAATTATTTTCATGATATTTAAAACCTTGTAAGGGACTACTCCAACTGGGAATTTTATAAATTTTTCCATAAATAATTTTTCAAATGTTTGTTTATTTATTTTGTGAGATACAGAGGGCACAAGCAGGAGGAGGGGCAGAGAGAGAGAGGGAAAAGAGAATCCCAGCAAGCTCTGTGCTGTCAGTTCAGAGCCCAACATGGGGCCTGAAACCAAGAATCTCAAGACCACCACCTGAGTTGAAATCAAGAGTTGGATATTTAATCAACTGAGCCACCCAGGTTCCCCATTTTTAAAAAAATGCTTGTTTATTTATTTTGAGAGAAAGAAAGGGAGTGCAAGAGGGAGGAGAGACAGAGGGGAGAGTCTATATGTCACTTTTTAAAAGACTTGTAATTTACAGAAAAAGCAATAATTATCATGCTTGTCAAAATAAGGACTAAATATAAAACTCAATAAAATTTGAAACAACATTCAAAAGAGTATATTATCTAAAATTTTATCACTAATAAGCAGTGGCTTTGTTGGAAGTGATTTTAAATTCAACCCAGCACAGCATTGAGATGTAGCTAATGCATTTCATGTGTTCTCATTTTCCCAATTTGAGTGAGTTAATTTCTTATTCTATGAATTTGGAATTGGGCAATGATAACTAAAGTGTTACAGTAATGCCTTTGTGGTTATCTTGGTAAATAAGAGATAATGTGACTTAATTACAGTTCATTGTTTTTGTCCTGATGTTAAGTAAATAAAAATTTTATTTAAAAAAAATTGTTGCTACCAAGCTAAAAATAACTGAACAAAATACATATTCACACCTTCCTTTGAAAATCTATAAATGAGTTTCATAAGAAAAAGAAACTTATCATAGACATAAACATTATATAGCTGTGTATAAGGGCAGTTTTAAACTAATACTGTCTCTAGCTAACAGGAAGCTAACAGTAAGAATAGCACCTCCAGGTGATATTCTGATTGATTTGTGATTGATTTAAATTTCAGCAAAACCTCTGATTTCTGTCTCTACTGATCCTTGCTCATTCGTTCGTTTGTGCTTTATTCTTATTGCCCTGTTACCATTGTTTGCTGAACAGTAAATAATGAATAAAAGTTTGCTGACTAAATAAATTGCACTCAGAACCTGTTGCAAGTCATTTAAACTTCTATCAAGATTTGCGGGGCGCCTGGGTGGCTTGATTGGTTAAGCGTCCGACTTCGGCTCAGGTCACGATCTCGCAGTCAGTGAGTTCTAGCCCCACGTCGGGCTTTGTGCTGACAGCTCAGAGCCTGGAGCCTGTTTCAGATTGTGTCTCCCTCTCTCTCTGCCCTCCCCTGTTCATGCTCTGTCTCTCTCTGTCTCAAAAATAAATAAACGTTAAAAAAAAAAAAAATTTAAGATTCTCTTACACCCTGCAACTAATAATAGCAAGCAACAAATAGTTACAATATCACATTATCGGCCCTTCAAGGGAAGCATCAGTCACATAATGCAGATATCTTCAATGAAGGTAAATTGAAATTTTTTGAAAGAGATTTTAGAGACTGCCAGTATGGGAATTCTATATATCACTATGCTTAGCAATGATCCTAGCAGATCCAAGAATTCCTGCCCTGTGTCCCAGAAGACCCTAGACTGTCCAGAGTTGATTAAACCAGGGGTGGGACCTGGAGACAAACCAGGCTGACTGGATTCCCTGAAATGAAGTTTTGGAAATGGGATATAAAAAAACTTAGTTGTTTGTGAGGAGCTAGAAGATTAGGTGGGCTAAGGAGCTAAGAATGCCATCTAGGGAAAGAGATATGACTGATCATGGGAAAGCCAATGAGCGAGTGGGCCTGTAGTCTTCAGAGAGGATTAAATGAAACAATGCAGAGAAGCAGAGCATCTCGCCCACTGGAGCCCCAGGCAGAAGACACAGAGGTAATGATTTTTCGGTTCCCAGAAGGCCCACCAATACTTCTGCTTTTAAATTGGGGGAAATTCTAATGTGTTTTTTGGATGATCTCCTCCTTTTTAGTGTTAAAGCTTGATTTTTTTCTCCTTTTAAATAAAATGAACCAAATTAAAAATACACTTGTAGAAAAATGCAATGTGAACAGATTTTTTCAATAACCTGTACTTGTTAAGTGACATTGTTTAATTCAAGGTAAGATCTGAATACTGTGAATTGTACTGAATTCTGCCGCATCAGGCTTTTTTGATTCAGTGCTGAAAGCCATGCACTTTAAAAATCTGGGCACATTTGGAATTATTTAGAGCACAGGCACCTTTAGTTTGGCAAGAATACAAGGTAAAGACTTCCTGGGGGAACTTACTCTTGGAATGTGCTGCATCTAGTGTCAAAAGACACTGAGATCTGTGAATAAAAAGCCATCAACACTAGTCTTGCCCTAACTCCTCATCTAACCTCAGTAAAAAGCCTAAACTCCTACAAAAGCGGGTATTTATATACCTTCTCTGGTTATTGCCCTTTCATCCTCATACAGAAATAAAATTAGAAATAAAATGTACAATTTTGTTCCTATCCCTCTTCCTAAGCACTTTAAAAACTTAATACAGGAGGAAGCTAGAGTCATGGTTTTATACAAAATATGAACTACTACTTGATTTAAGCAAAACATATTGTTTCGTCTTACTTAATTTCTTTTCACTGTTTCAACTGTTTGTAAGACCTCCCTTTGAGGAGTGCCATTCCCATCTTTGGTCCCCAAGCCTGTGGCAGATCACTAGTATGGGAAAGCATAACTCACCTAACTAGGCAGAAGACCCCACGTCATGCACGAGCACACTGTTGAAATCAGGAATATGTTGCTTTCGTTGTGACCATAAGTCTGAGGAAATTGCTTTAAAGCTGTGTTTCCTGATTTGATTACCCTAAATTTTACACTGTTGGGCACAAGTGTCTGGAGAACAATTGCATGCATTTATCATCTCCATTTTAGAAGTATTAGGTATCTTGGAAGCATTTGAACCCTCCCATGGAAAAATGCTATGCAAGGTACCGCCCAGGGCAATATGTGCTAATATATAATTATTCTGCTGAAATTCATGTTGAAAAACAGTACCCTGCTTTGAGAGACTCAGAATTATTCTCTTTTCCAATCTCACAACCTCTGCTTTTGTGTAAGACTTCATCAATTGAAGTGTGCAATTGTACAATACTATTTTAAGCATTTTACAAATTCCAAACTGGGGGGAAAGCAACTTTCCAGGCACACAAACTCTTACTTATGACAGAACATGGATTTGTAAGTAAGCAGTTGCTGGAGAGGTTCCTGCCAGAAAAGTGACAAATAGGGAAACCAATTTGACAATAAATTTCATATTAAAAAAAAAAAGACCAATGGGAGTCACTGAAGAATAATCAGAAGAATTTACTTTTAAATTATGCTTTCCTTTATAATTTTAATAAAATATAATCAGAGCTGGGTTATCTTTCTGAGTCTAAGTTTTCTTTGTTTATGCTTTTTCTTCTAATTATTTGAAAGGAACACATCTGTTTATTAAAAAACAGAAGAAAGTTAACAACTATAGCATCTTCCAGGCCAGGACCAGGAGAGGTGGGCATGGGGTCAGAGAGGAGCCAATTCCGATTTAAATCACCAAATTCCCAGGCTCTGGAGTTCCTAAGGATCAGGGCAAAAGATGTTTAGCCTTTCCAACTTTTTTTGGAGGGCCCTGGAATACATATGTATTCATTTCTCCAAAGACCAAAACAGCTCTTGATTTTGCAATATCCAGAGAAAGATGGGCCAGTATATGCAAGTAACAGGTACTTTCCCTGTGAATCTAATTGATAACAACGGCATTCCAGAAATCTCTACTATTAATATATGATATGACTAAAACAAGGCCTTATCTCCTTAAATGTGTGTGTGTGTGTGTGTGCGCGCGTGTAAAAACACAAATAAGCATAGCTGTATATATGTTAGGAGGTAATAAACTTTTCTTTGTAGAAATTCTTCATATAGAGGGAAAAAGAGGGTAAAGGAAAAAAAATGTGACAGGTGATGTTTAGACCCCCTTTCTAATGAAAACTCTAAGGGTCAATCTGTGTCGGGGTGAGGATCAGTGAGCATGTGAGCTATAGCCATATGAGGAAGAGCGATGTAGAATAAATAAGTTAAAATAAAGGGGAATCATTCAAGGAAGATTCTATACAAATTATTTCCTCTCAACTGTTAAAAAATACTAATTTTCCAGGCCAAAAAAAAAAAAACAACAACAACCCAGGTTTAAGGTCTTGGGCCTTAATGGCAGTGGAAACAGCATGGAAATAATTGTTTTCCCTTCAAAATGGAAAAAAAAATTATTTTGATTATTTTTATTACTTTTTGGAGAGAATATGCAATAAAAGGGAAGTTTGAGTTTGAGAACAGGGCATTTGAGTGTAGTCTAATGCTTATTTTTGAATGATTTTTTTACTGAGAAAAAAATTTTAAATGTATCTTTGTCCTTGAATAGAAATAATGAAAATGTTCTTAATTTACATGTCAATATGCTGATTTTTTTTTCCTATTTGTTTGATCTGATATTCCATATGTATTTACTAGAGTGCCACACTGAGTGGTTTAAACAATAGAAGTTTATTCATTCATAGTTCTGGAAGCCAGATGTTCAAGATGAAGCTATAGCTAGGATTGGTTTCTTCTGAGGACCTCTCTCCTGGGCCTATTGATGGTCATCTTCTTCCTGTGTCTCACGTGGGCTTCCCCCAGTGAATGGCTGTGTCCTAATCCCCTTCCCCTAAAGGACACCACCCTATAACCTCATTTAACCTTAATTATCTCTTTAAAGACCCAAACTCCAAATACAGTCACATTCTGAGGCATTGAGGGTTAGGATTCCATCATATAAATTTGAGAGGGGGGCACAATTCAGCCAATAACACCATACTATTTCTTTCCATAGTGTATTTTCATCTGCAAATTCTAATTTTTTTTTTAGGTCTGGAAAATATGCTCAAATTATTTATCACCTTCAATATTTCTAATACACACTTTCATATTATTATACAGATATTTGTGCATGAAATTCTTCCCTGTCCATCGAAATCTAAACTATTAACCGGAATGGAAAATATCTTGTCATGGTGTGTGTACACAAATACATATTATATATATATATATATATATATATATATATATATATATATATACACACATACATGTATTATATATATGTGTATAAATGCATGTAAGCTGTAATAGACAAGAGAAGGGCTAAAGAAAAATATTCATATTTCACGAACAGATTGCAAAGTATTGTTATGTTCTCAGTCCTGGTGTGCTTTTCAGAAATCGCACTCTCTCCCAGTAGTGTAGATGGTATATATGAAAGAGACTTTTATATTAGTGAATTTGTGTTCCACCATTTCATGAAGAAACCAAGCATGATTTCTTTTTAACTATCGTCTATTTAGACACTGATTCACTTTACCTAGAAAAACCTTCTTTCTAATTAAAACTCTAAAAGAAATCATAAGGGAAATCATAATCACAGTAGAGAACATGAGAAGAACACTGTTCAGGGTAAGGGTCAATTTTAATCACCTATCTCATTGACTATTTCTTGTAGTTACAGATGCCTGTGCAAAACTGTCTCTCCCTCTCCGCCTGAACATCATTCACCCGCCCCTCTTTACATTGTGTTTTGTATAGGTCAAATTCTAGGCTTTAAAATCACGTTATCAGCAAAAAGCATCATAAAGTCTTTGAATCATTTCACCTTCCCAAGCTCAGTTATTTTGTCAAAATACTTATAGAATTGTTTTAGAAATAATTATCAAAATACCTTTTAGCTAAAATGGGAACAATAATTATTGTAAAAACATTGAGGAACTGCAACAACATGGAAACAAAATCTCTGGGATGAAGATAAAATATGGGCTATTTTAATTTTATCTCCAGCCTTGCCCCAGGCACTATCTGACAAGGTAAGGTGAGGTTATGGCAATCGGCAAGAGAAAGTCCCCAATTCTCCTCTCTCTTTCTACTTCGTATTTCTTAAACATTAAACCGTGGAAATATCAGAACCCTACAGTGACTGAATTTCAGACTTGGGATGCCTCTGAAGTCTCTTCTTATCAGGGGACAAATGCAGGGTCAGCAGGTTCATGCTGCACATTTTCAAGGGAAAGAAACTCAAATACTTTATGCCACTAAAAATCTATCACTTTTTAACCTTTCACTTTTGGTGTAATTTGGTGAAACCACATGTAATTTGATTTGATTGCAACAGAGTGTAAAATTGCATTTTTGTTTCCCTTTGTTATAAAAAAGGTATATATGTTTGACGGGGATGGCAGCGAAGCTGAGGCAGGGAGGAAGAGTGGGGTGCAGGCAGGGAGGGCCATGTTTACCAGATTGAGTCCTGTACTCCCTTTGTACCACAACTTTCTTGTCTACACTCGCCCCCATTTCCCTTCTCTTGCCTGCACAAGCGAGAACTGCTGTTCAGTGACCAAAGGTTACAGGACTGTCTAATCACTTATTCATTTATAACACTATTCCTCAAATTGTCTTTCATACTTCATCGTGTGCACATGGTCATTATTGCTTCAAAAGCTAATGATGCTATAAAAATATCTATGGCTTAAGAAGGACACTATCTAAATGAAAAAGTCACAAACAACTCTGGAATATTGTAATGTCAGCAGGCTCAGCACCTGAGGACCTGAGAATAGACAGTGCATGCGTTTTGGTGTTCTATTATATACAGGGTTGTTCTTTCGTGGTTTCATGACAGTTATTTCCAAGCCTTGTCTTTCTCCGAGGTGAGATGAGAAACAGGCTGGGTGAGTAATTGTTTTGTTTGGGTCGTTGCAGACCTTCTCTAAGTCAGAAAAATGGATGTGATGACCTCAGGAAATTCCTTCAGGTCTTATTGTCCTAGGAAATCAAATATATTGCAAGCAGCCAAATCCATAGCAAAAAAATTAGCATTGTAAATATACCCATTTTCTATACACACTGCATTCATGTTGTTTTATACAAGGGAATATTAGCTTATTAGCTAATCTAATTTTCTCGTGACATAAAATTGTTTCTTTTGCTAGCATGCATGTTTCAGATTCATGCATACTACAGTGTGTAATTACCAATGATATATTTTTTTTATACAGCAAGTGACATCATCCATTTTTTGTTATTTTTTTTACCCCAGAGGACAATAAACAGTTACACACTTACCTATGCTGATCATACTGTTTACACATGGCAGATGCTGACGTAGTTGTAAACTGGAAGGTAAGAATTAAAATGCAACACCACAAGTTAGAAATGTTGCTGAGGCTGTCCTGCTAAAATAAAATCTAATATTTTAACATACCATATGATACCTTCCAGTAAAATAAAATTACGCTTAAACAAAAACATATATTTATTTTATTTCTTATTAAAGGGATTAAGTAATTAAAAAATATATTTAATGTTTATTTTTGAGAGAGAGAGACAGTGCCAGAGTGGGAAGGAGCAGAGAGAGAGGGAGACACAGAATCTGAAGCAGGCTCCAGGTTCTGCTCAACGCAGAGCCTGACACAGGGCTGGAACCCATGAATCAGGAGATCATGACCTGAGCCAAAGTCAGAGGCTCAACCAACTGAGCCACCCAGGCGCCCCATAAATAATTATTTTTAATAACATTTACTTGCTCATTGAGAGTAAAGGAATGAATCTCGAACTTTCAACACACATCTATAATGTTTCCCATATTGTCCAGTTGGAATCCTTTTTCCTGAGTTCTCTGCTTATCATTTTTCTTCATCTTTATGGTAGCATTCTCTCACAAAGCCAAAAAAAAAATGAAAAAAGAATTTCAGGAATAATTTTGTCTTTTAATCTGGGAACAATAGAAATTAGTGTAGCAGACCTCTCTCTTTCTCTCTCTCTCTCTCTCTCCCCCCACCCCTCCGCTGCCTCTGTCTGTGTACATATGTATTTGTCTCTCTGTCTTTCTTTCTCTTTCATTGAATAAGTTCAAATGGCAAAGAGATTTCTCAACTGCATTCTCCAAAACGTGTGACAATCTTCATACAATAGTAGTAATTCCTTTAATGTGCAGTATTAAAATATATGAAATAAGAATGTGTTTTCCAAAAGCCAGAAATACATAATAAAAGGAGCCCTGGAACTAATGACAACAATATACATTAAAACCCCCTCTAGAGTTTGAAGCCTGATTTGAGCTCTGGTATCTGCAGCAGGTAGGTGCCTGCAGCCCAGTGCAATGGGGTAGGAGATGGTTAGAGATCAGCCAGCGGAAACCTGTGTAAGCTTTTTAGTTGCTGTCGCACTTTTGTTGGCCTGCCCTGTAAGAAAGACAGTAGTAACAGCTCAAACTATTCATCCAGTTTGTAAAAACCAGTGCAGACAAACAGTAGCTGTCAGGCACTTTCTCTTCCACTAGAGTTCCTCCAAATACTAAGTCCTCAGCATTATCACTTACAAAACCGTCTCCTCCAAATCCTTCCTTTTCCTAAGACGTTAAGTTGGAACACTCTTCTGAGGAGTTCCCTTCTCTCCGGGATCTTCGCTACTCAAGTAATGTTTGAATTTGGTCTTTTTATGTCTTACGATGGATTTTATTTTTTATAATTTATCTGGTTTTTTTTCCAATTATTCTTGGCTATCTATAGTAGGTAAAATAAAATAAAATAAAATAGAATAAAATAAAATAAAATAAAATAAAATAAATCTCCACATCCAAAACCTCAAAACAGTGAATGTGTTATTATATGGCAAAAACTACTTTGCACATGTGATTATACTAAGTGTCTTGAGATGTCGAGATTGCCATGGATTATAGAAGTGGACCACTATAATTGCTAGGGTCTTTATAAGGAGAAGGCAATGTGACCACAGAAATAGTACCTGGAGTAACGTAGCCAAGATGAATGCAGCCACTAGGAGCCAGAAGAGGCACGGAATGGAATCTTGGCTACCGGCTCCAGAAGGAACCAACCTGGCTGACATCTTGACTTTCAGAAAATCATTGAAAGTGCTTTTGGACCTCTGCCCTCCGGAACCATAAGAGAATATATCTGTATTGTTTTAAGCCACCAACTCTGTGGCAATTTGTTACAGCAGCATTTTAAAATTAATATACTATTCTTGGTGGTCTGTATGATTTGGAAGAAAGAGGAAAACACTACCATGCAAACTAGTAATGACAATTACCAGTCACATCAAAGCAAGCACAGGATCCCCTTCAGTAGAGTGAGAGGAGGTAGGAGGTAACTGCAGAGACCAAAAATTGTCAGCAAATACACATGTCAAAAAAGGGTAGCACCCCCATCTTTAGTGAAAGTCTGAGCAAACAAGGCTGTATGTGACCAGGGAATTCTGGAGAAATTCTCTAAGGTTCCAGTTTGGTTACAAACACAAAAATTTAATAGAAACTCAAAGACCAAGCGATACCATAATGGTCAAGACCTTGAAAAGAGATCTGGCAAACACATGCTCTCAGAAGGGCAGAGGCTTTCTCTGAAGAAAAGATAATGCAAATTTATTTGAGCAGTTAATAACACCAGTTAAGGGAAAGAAAAGGATCTAATGGAAGGGATGGGTAGAGAAAACTGACACAAGCAAAGATTTATGAGCAAAATAGAATACTCGTCTAAAAGTGGAAGATAGGGAAATGGCTCACTGAGAAGACAAAGCCCAGCCAATTCCAGCCAGACAAAAATAAACATAGGATGCAAGAAAAAATTCATCTCTTTAAGAATGTATGCAAGTGAAGATTAAAATAATATACAGTTGTTACAAGAAATAAAAATGAAAATAGAGTGAATAAGTCCCAAGGGACAATGACCAAAAATATTTGAAAAGTTTGACTTAAAACTTTATTTGAAAACTTAACTTTTTAATTTTTATAATTAAAAAAATTGTTTTTAGTGTTTATTTTTGAGAGAGAGAGAGACAGAGTGCGAGCTGGGGAGGGGCAGAGAGAGGTAGGGAGACTCAGACTCTGAAGCAGGCTCCAGGCTCTGAGCTTTCAAGACAGAGCCTGATGTAGGGCTTGAACTCAGGACATGGACTATGAGATCACGACCTCAGCCGAAGTAGGACTCTTAACTGACTGAGCCACCCAGGCGCCCATTTTGTTTTTGTGGGTTTTTTAAAAATTTTTATTTGAAAACTTTAAAATAGACAATTTATTTAGAATAAAAAAAGGTGGGGAAAAATGTTCAAAAATAATATTTAGAGGGGCGCCTGGGTGGCGCAGTCGGTTAAGCGTCCGACTTCAGCCAGGTCACGATCTCGCGGTCCGTGGGTTCGAGCCCCGCGTCGGGCTCTGGGCTGATGGCTCAGAGCCTGGAGCCTGTTTCCGATTCTGTGTCTCCCTCTCTCTCTGCCCCTCCCCCGTTCATGCTCTGTCTCTCTCTGTCCCAAAAATAAATAAACGTTGAAAAAAAAAATAATATTTAGAAAAAGCAGGATATGAAATGACACCTAACCAAATTTAGAAATTGTAAATATATATTAAATTAAAAATACATAATTAATATATAAATAAAAAATATATATCTATAAAATTGGGCTCCAAAAGACAAAATAAAAAGCAGAAGATATTTTATTGAAAATTATAATACCATCCATCCCACCCTACCTCTGCCAACATATTACTCTGTACTAATTTACTACCCTAGCCTAAATTCTGTTTAGAATTCTTTACTATTCGAAGCTCCCAAAGTTAAGTTTGCTTTTTCCTGTCAATTCTTCATAGATTTGTTGTCTCTTGGTCTAAAAAATATAAAAACTGCCTTGATCATTTCTTTAGATCTCAATTCCATTATCGGGCCTCCGTGCACAGGTAATAAAACTCTGTGTGTGTGTGTGTGTGTGTGTGTGTGTGTGTGTGTGTGTGTTTTCTCTTGTTAATCCATTTCATACAGATTTAATTCTTAGTCCACCTAGAAGAATTTGAGGGTAGAGAAGAGTTTTCCCTACCCTTCAACAGCAACATTTATATACTCAATACTTTAGGATCATCAAGAAAGAAAATGTGAGTCAACCTTCATTCAGCTATATTAACTTCAAGTTAAGGCCACAGGAAAATAGTTATGGAGATAAACAGACTCAGGGACTATTTTTCCCTTGATATTTCCAAGAATATCTACCAGGGAATAAGTTCAGCTCACCAAAAAACAAACCAAAATCTTTGGCATGATATCTGAGAGTGACAATGAACATTTTATTTACAGTACTAATTTTTAAAATGTGGATAAATGACAAAATGATATATATAATTTTTACCATGACAATAAAGAAATAATACAATTAAACAAAATATTGGAGATGGTAAAGACTAATAAGTATACTTGAGTTTAGAAAGTTCCACCCTAAGATAATACCAGAGGACTTATATCGTCATTTAGTCTTGAATAAGAATTCGTGGAAATGATAAAATTGCAAAGTAAGCCAGTCCTCATAATCATATAAAGTTTGTATACAGGATCATAAATAAGTGGTAATTTAATAGCATTAGAATAAAATACATTGTAATTCTATGTAACTGCAATATTCTAAGCTGGTCTCTAAAAAGTAGTTCTGCAGCATGAACATAACGTTTCGTTTTCACTTATTCGTTCCTATTTGCCCTTTCTTGTAACACTTGAAAGAATGAATAAGTGAGGTGCCTCTGAGAAAGCTGGAATAAATAATACAATCTAGAATTCATAGTTGCCTTTGGCTTCTCCAACTTCCCTTCTTGACCCTTCCATCTTTTCTATTGGCAGACACTTCCCCCCCACCCCCACCCCCCGCCGACCTTCGCCTACTGGTTTCACCTTGAGTACACTTATTAATGCTCTTTGCTAGTCATGACCCATGGAAATATTTACAATCACCACATTCATACTTGTGCCCAAGAGGGACTTTCCAACTAACAAAATTACTCTTAAAATATAATGATAAGACTGCATATCTTGTGTGTTTCATGAATCTAGATTTGAGTTGCCCAATAAAGTAACCATTTGCTGCAAGTGACTATTTAAAACTTGATTGAATCTAAATAATATTAAAATTCAATTCCTCAGTCATACTGGGTACATTTCAAATATTAACTAGCCACTTGTGATGAGTACCTACCCTTTCCGATTTTGGAAAACAGAGATATGGAACATTGCAATCACCTGAAATGTCTGTCAGACAATGCTACTCTAGATTCACAATAGTCTCTTTGGAAATAAGGGCCATGTGATAAAATATATTTGTGAAATGCTGTGCATTTCATTATATTACTGGATAAGATACACTTTTAAAATTTTTAATCATTAAATACAGTGTTTCCCAGATTAAATGAATAGGATATTTATATTTAATTCTTGTCTGAATTCAGGAAAATGGATGGATGTTGCATGGAATACACTTTGAGGGAACATGATAGAGCAACTTAAGAAAGGATTTATTTACTAAGTTCTAGTAAAAGAAACTGACTTGAATTATGTGTGATGAGTTTACTGCATATAAAAAAATTTAGCTTTTAAATATAAATTTAATATTTTTTTTAAACCACATTTACGAACATATGCTATGTGCTATATAACCAGACTAATGGAAACTCTGTGCTTAGTTAGAAGCTAATTTAAAATCTCAAGGCCTCTTTTTGCTTTTCATGGGATAATTTTTTAAAAATTGTACATGTTTAATTTGCACATAGAGGTGAAAGCTTATTAGAGTTACTAACGTTTGTTTTGGCATGCATTAATATTAACTCATGGCTGGGGCGCCTGGGTGGCTCAGTCAGTTAAGCGGCCGACTTCAGCTCAGGTCATGATCTCACGGTCCGTGAGTTCAAGCCCCGCGTCGGGCTCTGTGCTGACAGCTCAGAGCCTGGAACCTGTTTCGGATTCTGTGTCTCCCTCTCTCTCTGACCCTCCCCCATTCATGCTCTGTCTCTCTCTGTCTCAAAAATAAATAAATAAAAAACGTTAAAAAATTAAAAAAAAATATTAACTCATGGCTGAAGGTAGTGGGTTAGTATTCTAAAATGTGGTCCATAAACAAAGGAATTATTTAAAAGGGCACATAATTTCTAATATGTATGTGCATAGCAAATATATTCAATTCCCATAATTTGGGTGAAAAGAAATTTGTTACCAATACATTATCATTATTGCCTGGAGTTGGTTAGGGTGATACTTTGTTCCTCTTAATCATTAATATTTAACTCGTTTGTAGGATTGCTTTTAGCCATTACATTGTCTGGGTGGGCATTTGGTTGTGAAAAATTGCCAGTTGTTTTGTTATGTTGGTTAGTAATTTGTTTTGTCTCAGTCCTTCAATATGATCATACTCTTGGGCCATCTTAAGTTGGCCACCATTAAAACAGAGTTTTCAAACACGTATCTAAAGTTACATCACTAGTGAATGGTGGAATCAGGATGCAGGCATGCTTATTGTGAAATATATTCTATTCTTTTTTGCCTTATATCTGTGTCAATACTGGATTTAAGCATTAAAATGATATTATGGTAAATGGATTTTCTATAGTAGAAAGAAAAGACACATAACTTTTGCAAAAACAAGGGCAAGGGCAGCACCAATGGGAGCAAAGAGAAGTCTTCATGCTGATGGAGAGAGAAGTGTCAACCCCTCCTTGATGAGGTTAGCATTTCAGGAGACTCAGTAAGACAGCCTGTAAATGCATATGTAAAACCAGTCCTTTTGTGGATAAACAAAGCCTGTCAGAAATCAGAAGATAGTAAATCATAGCTGAAGTTTGCCCTTTCTGGCTGATGTAAGAATCATTGTGAATAGAGAACAGTTTAAAAATAGAAGAAACAAGAAATATACAGAATATTTTAACCTTTTTTTCAGAGGGAAAAGTTATCTATGATAAGAACTTTGCCTTCACTATTGCTCTTCACATATAGAAATGAAGATGGTGTAAAACTAAGCTAAATTGAACATATGCAGTGGAATGCAACCAAAGAAGACTATGGATAAGAGACACATGTACAAAACAGAAAAATCCCGAGTGACAAAATACATTATAAAGGGCATTTCTCAATTTATACTATGAAAGCAATATATTGCTTAGGAAACTTTTTCAAGCCGCATGTAAAAAGAGATATTGAGGGGCACCTGGGTGGCTCAGTCGGTTAAGCGTCTGACTTCAGCTCAGTTCCTGATCTCACGGTTTGGGTTCGAGCCCCTTGTGGGGCTCTGTGCTGACATCTCAGAGCCTGGAGCCTACTTCAGATTCTGTGTCTCCCTGTCTTTCTCTCTCCCTCCCCTCCCCTGCTTGTGCTCTCTCTCTCTCTCTCTCTCTCAGAAGTAAATAAACATTAAAAGAAAGAAGATATATTGACATCTCCTTTTATTTATTACTTATTATTACTTATTTTTGTTGCATTTAAAAATAATATGACTTTTCTCTAAATAAGAGAGAGGCATATGCATTGCTGAAACTAGGAAAAATAGAAATAAGTAAAGAAAAAAATAACATTTATCCATATATTGCTTTTAGACTTGCCAAAACCCAGAGATACTCTATTTTTTTCTGGATTTTTTCTCTTACCTTATAAAATTGGTAAAGTTGGAGCTAATATTTCAGGTTTTCACTAATTCATTAATTTCACTAATTAAATTTCACTAATTAAATTTCACTCATTTGTGCATGTGTCTGTACATGCACGTATATATGAGAGTATGTATGTATGTATTTGTATGTTTATTTGCTTGTCATTTTTTTTTAGCCAAACATCTTTGGCTCTGTAAAGGCATTCAAAGCAATACGCTGCATTATTTCCATTGAATATTGAGGTAAATCCTGCCAAATAATTATCTTTATTTGATGAAAGTAAATACTCTAAATACATAATATCAGCTGCCCACCTAATGCTATTTTTTCCTACTTCACATTATTAAAGACATTTAACTTATTACATGTTGACACCTACTTTTACGTTGCTTTGAAACTTTATATATACTTTTTCCTATTATATACTTCTTGTCTCTACAGTTAACCCTATGAATTCTCAAATTAGTAGTCACATATTCCGCTAATTTTGAATGCCTAAAACGCAAGTAAATGTTTGGCAGTCCTCTTTTATAATGAGTGTTTACTCAGAACCAATAAAATATAAGTGACACAAAGAGTATATGATACACTCCTGAATTACAGGGAATTGGTGGATACTCTACAAAACTTGACTCAAAATTTTTTGAAGAGAAAATGTTGCCATAGTCAACAGCACTTAAGGTTATATGAACAACTCAGACAGTAAGAATGACAGGCTGTGTTAATAGTGAATGTTTTAGTAGGAGTCCCAGAGCATCATTTTAGAGAAAACTGGTTTTGAAGATTAAATTATAATTTTTTACACTTTTTTTGTTTTTGCCTCAAAATTTTTAATGTTTATTCATTTTTGAGAGAGAGAGAGAGAGAGAGAGAGCGAACAGGGGAGGGGCAGAGAGAGAGAGGGAGACACAAAATCCAAGGCAGGCTCCAGGCTCTGAGCTGTCAGCACAGAGCCCGACACGGGGCTCGAACCCACGAACCGTGAGATCATGACCTGAGCCGAAGTCAGAGGCCTGACCGACTAAGCCACCCAGGACCCCTACTTTATTTTTTTTTAATTCACTTATTTATCTTGAGAGGGAGAGAAAGAGAGAGAGACAGAGTGGGGATGGGGCAGAGAGAGAGGGAGAGAGAGAATCCCATGCAGGCTCTGTACTGTCAGCTCAGAGCCTGACCCTCAACCAACTGAGCCACTCAGGTGCCCCTACTATAATTATCTACTCTTATACTTGTTCTTACTTTTTCTTTCGTTTTATTTTGTTTTGTTTTGTTTTGTGGTTTGTTTTTTGTTTTGGGGGTTTTTTTTGGCTTGGATAATTTTTAGCCTTTCTTTCCTCCGCGAAGACAACATTATTTTGAGCAATTGTAATAAATCTAATACTTTCTGCTTTCTTCACTTTCAGTTATGTTACAGAACCTGAATAAGGTGATTGCGGTAGACAGCTTCAGAAATGGCTCCCCATAATCTCTTCTCCCTGGTATTTATGTCATTGTAATGTCTCTCATGAGACTCACATGCAAAGAACAGAGTCCGGATTTCATCCAACAAACAGCAAGGAACTGAGTCCTATCAACAACGACAAGAGTAAGTTTGGAAGTAGATCCATTCCTAGTTGAGGACTAAGATGACTGCAGTTCCAGGTGATAATCTTGATTACAGACACTCTGAGCCAGAGGTTCCACGTAGGCTGTCCCTGGATTCCTAACCCAGAAAAATTGTGAGAAATGTTTATTGCTTTAAGTAACTAGATTTTAGGATAATTATTATATTGTAATAGATAACTAATGCAATAGCAAACATGGAGAATGCAAAGGAATGTCCTTATGTGCAAGGATATAATGATAATAATAATATATATATACACTATCAGTAATAGATACGCTTATTTGCCCCAGAAGACACAAAAGAGGACATATTTTAAAATCTTTACTGCAATGCTATTACTATTACTCCTAGAAAGTCTAGTAAGAGTATTTTGAAGACTAAAAGAAATCCTATACACTATCTATTCCAAAGTTGAAAATGCTATGATGCTTTTGGTCAAGTCACAGGTCAAATATTTTCCCTACTCATCTTTGGCCCTCAGTTCCTTTACGTTGAATATAAGTTTTCATCCCAATTTTTAAAAACACATCTATAATCTCTGTTGTGCAGAGTCACTTGCTTATAGGAGCCATTGGTTGGAAAATGTGGTAGTGTGCAAAAACTACCAAAGGTAAAAGTCAAGTTCCTGTTGATAGTTTGTTCTTCTTCTTTTTTCTAATCTAACATTTCTGTATATGACCCACGTGCGTCTTTAGTGACCTTCAAGGATCCTAAAATTAGGGACTGTACCAAATGTGAACACATTTGGACTATGACCATAGATCATTAAAGACTAAAAGCATTGGGAAGAGTAATGCTCCAAAGCACAAGTGTCTTTCTCATTTACTACCACATCTAACTGTTTTCGATCCTGAAATTCATTATAAACGTCACTTATAAACATTTAACTTTTGTTTCAATGATTAACTGAAGAGCATGTCTACTAATCACTACCATTTTGTCCCCTGCAGCAAGTTCTGGCACAGTAGCTTTCTATCAGTCCCCTAATTCCAGCTAAGGTCAGGGTTTGCATGTCAAATTGTATGAACATTTATAAATTCACATATTTTGACCAATTTACAACTTAACTCAAATATTAAAACGTAAGCAATTCAAGTAGATCAAGAATTACTTGCCATGTATTTCATCAAGTGGTTCCAAATTTAGCCTGTTGATATTCGACTTCCAATGTACTGCAGGTATTCAATAGCACTATCATTTCCAAATTAGTTTTATAATAATTAAAAATTCAGATATTTTTATTTATTTTAATATTCCTGTGTGCTATACATAAGCAAAATCGAGGGTGTTTTGCTTTTCATTATTTCAAAAATCATTCTTTTCAATCTATATAAATACTTCCTCCTGAATGTGAAACACATATGATCAAGATTAAAATAATAGCTGGAAAACATTTCATTTAAAATATAGCAGCAGGGGGCGCCTGGGTGACTCAATAAGTTAAGCATTCCACTCTTGATTTCCGCTCAGGTCATGATCTCATGGTTCCTGAGTTCAGGCCCCAATCAGGCTTTGTGCTGACAGCATGGGGCCTGCTTGGGATTCCCTCTCCTCTCTCTCCTGCCCCTCCCCTGCTCTCTCGCTCTCTCTCTTCAAAAAAATAATAAAAATAAAAATGTGACACCTGTTATCAAGACCAAAAATAGTTTAATGTAATATTTCTCAATATATCCAGTGTATTGAATGTAATTACTCTACAGTATACAGATACATTAAAAAGTAAAAAATGATAAAACTTTGTAGCTCCAGATTTACATTCTATGTTACTCTACTAGGATCTATCATTAAAATAAATGTATTGTGAACTGTTAATCAAGTTATCATGAAAATATTAAATTCACAAGTACATCAGAGTCAAGTGAAAATTTGTTAATAAAGGGGCGCCTGGGTGGCGCAGTCGGTTAAGCGTCCGACTTCAGCTCAGGTCACGATCTTGCGGTGGGTGAGTTTGAGCCCCGCGTCAGGCTCTGGGCTGATGGCTCAGAGCCTGGAGCCTGCTTCCGATTCTGTGTCTCCTTCTCTCTCTGCCCCTCCCCCCTTCATGCTCTGTCTCTCTCTGTCTCAAAAATAAATAAACGTTAAAAAAAAATTAAAAAAAAAAAAGGAAAATTTGTTAATAAAAATGATACTTATAAACAACTTTCTACAGTGTTACATTTATTATCAGTTTCTGAAGGTGAATGAAATAGGAGGACATGCTTAGTTCAACTTAGGGTTTTTCACAAGAGGAAATGTAAAGCAATTTTAAGGAAAGGATGTAGAAGTGTTGAATGGGAGGAGTCTTGAGAAAGAAATTAAAGTCTTCTTCTATGGTCTCTCTAGATTATTAGAAGGGAGAATAAGCATAGAAAATAATTGAGAATAAATAGGGACCAAATGGGAAGGTAATGAATTCATTAGGGTAAGTAAATATGGGAATTAATGAGAGCTGAAAGGACTGCTGTCAGATATCTGGATGTTTAATTCAGAGGCAGAGCTGTTCAAGATGACAGTAGGATGCAGGGTATAGTCACGGAATGAGATTAATGGAGTGGAGGTGAAAATCAGTGGGTTAGAGGATTCAGGGGCCAGTACATGATCCTTTCTGTGAGAAAGGCACTTATTTACTGAAGTTTCTCAGATCACAAAGGTGGGGAACATGAACTGGCACCAGATTAATGCAGGGATGTATGGGCTCCAAATGGGCTATTTTTTCCTAAAAACAAAAATGTCATGTTTAGAAAAGAAGTAATTTTGAGGAAGAAAAATGGTGACGCACCATCTGCAACACTTCTCATAAGAAACAGCACAATAAGAAATCTTCAGAAACTGCAAAGAACGTGATTATATAGCAGAGGGAGGTATGTCCAAGGTAACTTAAGAGGCAAGAGGAAAATATTCTAGAATGAGGTGAAATATGAAGGACAATGAGTTTACATAAAACAGAGAGGAGGGGGCATGGGGGACCATCAGCAGCAGGATGGAAGCCACTCTGCTGACTCCAGAATACAAGGAGAACCATAATGGGTGGAGGTACATGCCAAGACAGACACCCAGTGGAATTGGAGTTTGGTTGAATGTGATGGATGAGTAGCTAGAACAGTGTGGTAGAAATAACTGGATGCCATCTCTGAGAGGACACCAGGTGTGAAAATACTTCCAAGCTGAACCAATTAAAGACAATGACTGGTTTCAGATTTAGATAATATTCTCTGTTTGCAATCCAATTATTACCTTGTAGTCATGTAGTTTGTAGTCATTAGTTTAAAATCATATGGAATGCTGCTGTGTAGGGTGTAGAAATTGTCGGTAGATCATTTTTCCTCCCTAAAATATGAGAACAAGCCAAATGAGCCACAGAATCACAGTATATTTCAAAACCCATCAAAGAGCTGGGGATGTAAAGAAATGTGAATTAACTTCCAAAAAATGGCTAGCCATTCTTACGGGACAAAATGTCCAGTAGCTTTCAGCACTGTAAAAAAAAAAAAAAAAAAAAAAAAAAAAAAAAAAAACCTGGGTGAGAAGGAATCTGCTATTCTGAGAATTGTGGAGAAACTAGACAAATTTTTAACAAATCTTTAAATGTCACTGGAAGGACTTGATGGCTAGAATTATGAGGAGTCCAAGTCCCAACCCCAGACAGCATTCATGCACCCACTATTTTCCAAGGACTTATACCACTTACAAGAGGGGTGGGCAGGGCAGAAGACCTAGGAGAGACGTCCCCAGGTGCAAGAAGTCTTTCTGATTGCAGGGCATCAGCACAAGCCAATTGAAGGCAAGAGCAAAGAGAGCAATGAGAGAGATGCACTGGAGCTCCTGAGGACTCCCCAGCATGCAAGGTAACAGTCTTGGAAGGGCAGAAGGAAGAGCAGAACTGAGAAAATCTCACCCAGGGAGGAAGGATGCATGACAGTCACCCTCTATCACTTACCTTCCAAAGAGTAGAGTGGGAGACCAGCTTTTAGCTTTTTTTTTTTTTTTTTTTTTTTTTAACTTTTGTTTTGAGAAAGAATACAAGCAAGGAAGTTTGGGCAGAGAGAAAGGTAGAGAAAGAGAATCCTAAGCAGGCTCCACGCTGTTATCACAGAGCCCTGAACCAAATCAAGAGTCAGATGCTTAACCGACTGAGCCACCTGGGCACCCCCAAGCTTTTATCTTTAATCTAAAAGCTATTTAACTATGTTGTTTTGTTTTCAGATATACTGAACTTTCTACCTATGCATATATATTTGTGTGTGTATATATATATATACACGTATACATATTTTTTTTAGAAAGAGAGAGTGGGGGAGAGGGACAGAGGGAAAGGGAGAGAATTTTAAGAAGGCTCCATGATGATTGCACAGCCCAACAATATGGAGCTCAATCCCACGACCCTGGGATCATGACCTGATCCGAAATCAAGAGTCCAACGCTCCACCTACCAAGGTGCTCCTATTTTCTTGATTTCTACATTCATTCACTGAAGTAAAAAATTATTGTCCATATGAACATATTTTTTGTAATAGGTTGATAATTGTGGCTTCCATGGTAGACTAATACATAATGACTTCATTGTACATATTTTATGTATACTATATAAGAATGTATTTATGATTTTACTGTATAACATTCAACATGTGGTCTAAACTTGTTAATCACATAATTCAAGTCTTCTTTACTTTTGTTTTTATCTGTCTCATTAATCTAGCAGCTTTTGAAAATGATGTGTGAATATTTCCAAGTGTAATTGTTGCTGAATTGGTTTGTTTGTTTTATCTACTAGAATAAAAGCTGCACATGCACAGAGAGTTTTAACCTTTTAGTGACCAATGTCTTCAAAGTGCCTGGAAGAGGGCCTGACACAAAGCAGCCTTTAATAAATTCTTGTTGATTTCAAATGGATATAATTTTACGTTACGTATTTTGAAAAATGCACTTCAAAATATGTGTATTTTCATAATCATTACAAACTTTGATCATTACAATATAAGTGTGTATTAATCAATACACATTTCTCAATATAAATGATTACTTTATTGCTTAGAATAATATGTTGCTTGATTTTGAAATTGTGATTCCTGCTTGCTTTTTGTTCAAAGTGGTGGTATACTGAAGGGGGCCGGAAGGATAGTACGTCATGACTGTAGACAATAAGGGAGTGCATTGTGTGTAGAGACTCAACAACAATAATATACTAGTTAAAATTTAGTCTGCTTTCAATTATTGTGACAAGCTGGCACTTATAAACACTGTCGGTAATAAACTCCTGCTTGCCAGGGGACATGGTTCTCACGGCCCCCATCCTTGAAGGCCTGATCTTCCAACACCTGCTTTCTTTCAAAATGTCTTTACTTATTCTGTTTTTCAATGGATATGGATTGAATCTTTGTAATGGATTAGGTACCTTGTTTATTTATAAAAATTTTCATCGTTCACAATAATACAGCTGGGTGAATTCTGAAACGTAACTATAGCATAAAATGAGATATAGAACACTAACCAGATGCTACCCAGAAATGTCCATCATGGCTGATAATCATCACCCAGGAGGAAGTGCTGATTTGATTCAATCACCATGAACTAATTTTATCATCTTTCAATATTAGTATGAGTGAAATCTTGCTGTATATACTTTTGTGTTGCCTTCTTTCAGATAAAATTATGTTTGTGAGACCATCCTCAGTGATTCATCTACTTGTAATTCCTTCATTTTATTGATGTGTAGTACTGACTCCATGAAGATAATACATTTATCCATCAAACTATAGAAAGTTTTGTTGTTTCCAGTTTGCATTTTTGTTAATAATACTGCTATGAACATTCTCATATATGTCTTTTGGTAGAAATATGTACACAATTTCCTTGGGCATATAATTACTGAGTCACAGTTTAGTTATGTAAATACTTCCAAATAGCATTCAAATTGATTTTGTCACCACACCAGTAAGACCCCAAGACCTAACCTTTTCTGCCACCTGCATGTACCCACTGAACTTTGTCCCACATTTTTCTTAAGTTCTTCTTTCCAGTTTATCCTTTAACTCAGGCAAAAGACCCAATGGGCAAAGTATCCAGTGATGGAATGGGAGCTGCCCTCCCCCCACCCTCAGCAATAACAACTCCCCAGAGGAAGAACTCTGGCAACTCAGACCACCCAGACCAGTTTGAGCTCAACCACCAACTACACCAACACACATAGACCATGGAGTGAGGGACAGTTACCTCTACCTCATTATAATGTTAAAACCTCTGCTTGAGGAGGAGCACAAACTTCATGAACATAGTATATAATATGTGCATAGGAATGTTTCCTTAAGACGCATGGGTGACCTTATGCCTACCTCTACACAAGATGACAAAACTCCCTTTTCTGAATATCCACCTAACTCTAAATAAAAAGCAACCTATTCCTTCTTGCTCTGAGAGTCACAGCTTTGGATATTATTCCCCTTGATCTCCTTATTTGCTGCTAGCAAACTTTCCTTTGTGTACAACTCCACCTGGTATAGTCTGTACCTATAATTCACCAAGGAGAAAACTCACATTAGTAAGGTTACAATTTTATTAATTTAATTAATTAATTTACATCCCTATCAGTTATTTCTGACGAAGCCATTTGCCTTACAACATTGGCCTCATTAGTCTCAATCCTTCTTGTTAATATTTGCTGTATTAGTGGCCATTTATTAGAATTGCAGTTTTAATTTATATTTCTCTGATGATTAATGATGTGCAAGACAGTTGGGTCTGAAATAAATATTAGTTTAGCCTGGAGACGGTTATGTCTCTTCTGCTATTCTTTAATGTGAGTATTGGGTGAATCTTGTTAGTGTTTAAACTGGGCTTAAGTTTTATTGTGATGGTTACTTTCAACGGACCAGAAGCTTTCATTTATACCAGAATAAACTAATACTGAGGATAGAGGCTGATATGCTGGAGTTTTACTCCAGGTTTCATGTTTACCTCAAGTGATGGTTTTATTGTGCTCCTGAGCCTGGAAGAGGGTGGCTCTAGGATTTTACCAGTCCTCCTCCCAGTGACAGGCAGCAATTCATGTTACTCAGTGCTTGTTAACCAGCTGATGGACACAGGGAATGGGGGATAGCTAAGGCCATCTTCAAAGACAGCCTTGTGACACTCAGTCTCTCAGAGATGGGGCTTTCTCAGGTTTCCCACCCTCCCCAGTGTTAGGTAGCCTTTCTACAGTAGGGCTCCATTTGTGCCTGGGGGCAAAATGGTTTGTTGTCTTTTCCTCAGTGGGTTAAAGCTGCTGTTTTTCTTTTTTAATGTTCATTTATTTTTGAGAGAGCCAGAGCATGAGTGGGGGAGGGGCAGAAAGAGAGAGGGGGACAGAGGATCCAAAGAAGGCTGACAACAGAGAGCCCAGTGTGGGGCCTGAACTCATGAACCTCGAGATCATGACCTGAGCCGAAGTTGGACACTCAACTGACTAGGCCACCCAGACGCCCCAAAGCTTTTGTTCTGAAAAGAAGAGATTTGGGCAGGGCTTTCTATCTTTTCCACAGACATTATCTGCTTTTTAAGTGTGTACTGTGGATGTTTTTCTCATTTCTCCCTCCATGTCCCCAACCTTTCTCATTCAGGCCAGGTGGAAATCTATGGAGAACTTCAAGTACATGTGAGCTCTCCTTGCGTCTGAAGTTACACAGGTATTTTCCTGTACTCCTAGCCCACATTTAGCCTTTGGCACTTTGTTAGGCATTTTAGTGAATTTCTCTTATCATTTTGTTTGTGTAAAGAGGATTGCTCAAATCTTCTTGGAAATTCCTATGTTCCTGACATTTTAGACCACGTTAGTCCTACAATGTTAGCTTTCTGATGAGTTTAGAATTGTTCAAAGTTTGTAGATTATCTCACTTCTTCTTATTACTGGGGTGAGAGTCACATTTTGTCCAGCTTTCTACATTGTGTTTAGAAGTTAGAAGTGTATTCTATTTTCTTAATTTGGAAGAGAAAAAGTAATTACTAAGTTAAAGTTGCAGAAAAATAATATAAGTTCCCCAACTTTGAAATATAATATATTAGAAATACAAATGTATTTGAAGAGAAATTGTTTTTAATTAATGGGGAAATGGTGCAAAGTAGTTGAACTTAAAAGTATTTATTCATGATCTCATACACTCACTGCCTGATGCTATAAAAGAGCTGAGAGTCACAGAATAAATGTTACCTACAAAGCAAAGCAAAGTCTTTTTTTTTTTCTTAAAGATTATTTATTTTTCAGAGCGAGAGAGAGAGAGAGTGAGCAAGCATCCGTGCAAGTGCGGTGAGGGCAGAGAGAGAGGGAGAGAGAGAAAGAATCCCAAGCAGGTTCCATGCTGTGAACACAAAGCCCAATGCAGGGCTTGAACCCAAAAACCATGAGATCATGACCTGAGCTAAAACCAAGAGTTGGACACTTTACTGACTGAGTCACCCAGTTGCCCCCAAAGTCCTTCTTATTGATGAAAGACTGAAGCAATTCTCAAAAAAGTTTAAATTGCAATTTTTATAAACTTTAATATTTTCTCTATATTCTATTGAATTGCATTGCCATTAAATATACAGAAATAATTAAATGTAAAGCTATGCTCTTGTGTAAATATTTTACCCTAAATATGTTCCCTACTTTTCCAGTATTTAGGTTAAGATGTATTATAAAAAGCCTTATCAGGGTTTTTGTAGTCCATCCTTCAGAAAGCTATTCTTTGCCAAGAAAGCATTCCTCCTTGGTGTAAATTTAAGAATTTTTAGAGAGCATGTAAGATCTGAAAAACAAATCTGAAAGAAAGAAAGAGGAGGGAGGGAGGGAGGAAGGAAGAAAAGAAGGAAGGAAGGAAGGAAGGAAGGAAGGAAGGAAGGAAGGAAGAGAAGGGAAGGGAAGGGAAGGGAAGGGAAGGGAAGGGAAGGGAAGGGAAGGGAAGGAAAGGAAAGGAAAGGAAAGGAAAGGAAAGGAAAGAAAAGAAAAGAAAAGAAAAGAAAAGAAAGGAAAGGAAAGGAAAGAGGAAGGAAAGGAAAGTTAGGAAAGGAAATGGAAAGAAAAAGGAAAAGAAAAAGAAAAAAGAAAAGAAAAAGGAAAAAAATATGTACCCTAAAAGTAGAGAATAAGAAACCTGGATTAATATTTCTATGATTGGACTTCATGGAAAGTCAGTGATAACACAGAAACAGGCTTCAGAGACTAGAATACAATTGAAATTGTCCACAGAAGCTTTGAAGAGCAGCCATCCCATACATCCTCAGTCTTCGTCTGCCATTATGTCTAGACTTTTACAATGAACACGAAACTTCATGCTCTTCTACTTGCATCCTTGTCCATGTCCTGGCTTCACTTTACTCAAAATTCCTGTGCAGGTCTTATTTTGATTTACCCATAAATAAGTGATTCACATTGCCCTCTAGAACTCTGAGGTCTTGGCATATTTCATATATTTAAATTGGTTAAATTATGATTAAATTACCTTACTGTGCATATTCAGATCCAGTCCTGAAATGTAGAAGTAATAGGGCATATCAATGATTAACATGCTTCTCATATAGTTTTCCCAGGCCCAAAAAAGAAATCATGGGCTTATGATAAACAATATACAATAGAATAAAGACAAAATAAAGAAAAAGAAAAACAATATTCAGAAAAATCAAAAGTCTGAGAATTAGAGAAATTTAGTGAACTGATCTGCATCTTTAGAACGCTATAAGATGTGGCCTCCACCAAGAGGGAGCACAAAGCCAAAAGCATAAATGAGGTTGAGGTATAAATTCACACTAGATGGGTTTAAAAGTATATGGATAATATTAGAAAAACATTGCCAAGAACCTAAGGAGTCAGAAAGATTAAAATCCCCATTAGAGGCTGTAATAACTTCAGCTCACCTACATCTTTCCTCACAGCGCATTATTTAAATCCCAGATGCTATGGATGTTCCCCAAGATGAGAGTTTGACTCGCGTTATCTTTCTCAGTAGGCCTCTCCATAAATTCAGGCCAGTTTGTGGATTAAAGGCTCTACTCTCAGCCATTCACCCTCACTTTATTCACCATGGCCATGGAGAGTGGATTTATGAGTTTAAAGACCACATCTACTGCTGTCTCTTCAGCAGGAGCTTCCTGTGACTTTATTCTGTTAAAAATGGGCTGAGAGAAGACATTACATTAGCATTTGCAATAACACCACAAAGTATTATTCACTTAATAGTTTGTTGATCTTGGAAATGTCTATGAGTACGAGCCTCTTCAGATTTGAGAGAGAAAAAAAATTGAGGACCAAAGAATAAATAAAAACATTTGCTTTCAATCATATCCTCCTTAGCAGAAATATTAAAAGTAAGCATCTTCTTGCTGTGAAATGACAGTTTAGTCTCATTTTCTCCTCCTTTTCTTTATAAGCTTAATGACAATGTATTTTACACCTCACTGGATAAAATATTTTGGCCAATTATTGATTAAGGTGAAATATAGCAGAATTAAATCTGCTTGTTAGATTTCAGTGTGATAACAGTATCTTTAAAACCTATACTCCTCGGATTATACAGTCCTTATGATTTATGTTCAGAACCTTGACAGACAAAAAGTAACAAAGAAAAAAATTCCTTAGGAGTTCCCAAGAACATATATATGTTTATCTGTTGACACCTTTTACCTTCTTTTCTGTCTTATATATGTTTTTTGTTGTTGTTTTGTTTTTCTTTACCTTTTTAAGTGTTCAAGATCCTTTCAATGGTCTATAGCTAGGGTTCATCAGTTTTTATTGCTTTCTATATTCCATTGTGTTTATACCACACTTTATTCATTTATTCTAATGTTGACAAACATTTAGGTTGTGTCCAATTTCTGGCTACTCGAAATGATGATTCTATGCATATTCCCATGCATGTTTTCTGGACTAGATATGCACTTGTTTTTTTAGGGTCTACAGCTGCAAGTAGAATTGTTAAATTGTGGGATATGCATATGGTGAACTTTAGTAGAAGTTGCCAACATGTTCCCCAAAAGTTTTGTCTGATTTTCATGATATCCAGGAGTGTATGAGACTTCTCATGGATCCACACCCTCACCAATACTGATATTGGCAAGACTTTGTGTTAGCCAGACAATCTGTGATGCAGGAACATCATAGTGTGGCTTTTATTTGCTTTTGCCTGGTTACCAAAGACATTGAGTGCCTTTTCACACATTCATTGTCCACTTGGAGTCCATCTTTAGTATAGTCCCCATTTATTTATTTGCCTTTTTAAATTTATATCACTGATTTGTGAAGTTCTTTATATATTCTATATAGTCACCATTCTTTAGATTATCTTTTCACAACTTAAAAAAATCTTTTTTAGTGTTTATATTTGAGAGAGAGAGAGAGAGAGAGAGAGAGGCAGAGTATGAGTGGGGAGGGACAGAGAAAGAGGGAAGACACAGAATTCAAAGCAGGCTTCAGGCTCTGAGCTGTCAGCACACAGCCTGATGCCAGGCTCAAACTCATGAACCACAAGATCATGACCAGAGCCAAAGTTGGATGCTTAACCAACTGAGCCACCCAGGCGCCCATCACAACTTTTTTGAATTCTTAATTTTAACATATATACAACATGTCAATATTGTCCTTGAATTAGCTCCTTTGTGTTTTATCCTAAAAATCATTCTCTTCTTCAAGGTCATGAAGGTCGTCTCCTATATTATCTTTTAAAGGCTTTATATATTTGACTTTCACAGTTAGGTCTTCAATTTACCTAGCATTGACTCCCTTTTAGTTGTGTGATGTAGAGGTCCAATTTCATTTCTTTTCCTTATATGGATAGACAGATTTCCTACTACCAATTATTAAAATTTCTGTCCTCCTACTACCTGGAAAGCCACAATGTACATATGAAGCTTCTGTATATGTGTATGTCTATTCTTGGACTTGCTCTTCTGTCCCATTTGTTATGTTGTTAACTCCTGAGATAATACCATTTTTTTCTATAAGTCTTTACATCTGACGGTGTATGTCTTCTCCCATGTTTTCCTTCTTCAGTAGCATTTGACCATGACTGGGCAGTTGATTTCCATATAAATTTTAGAATCAGAAAATGAAAACTATTTGTTACTTTTATTTTAAAATAAAACATTTTGGGGCACCTGGGTGGCTCAGTTGGTTAAGTATCCAAATCTTGATTTTGACTCAGGTCATGATCTCATGGTTCATAAGTCTGAGCCCCGCATCAGGCTCTGCCCTAACAATGTGGAGCCTGCTTGGGATTCTCTCTCTCTCTCTCTCTCTCTCTCTCTCTCTCTTCTCTCCCCCCCTACCCCACTCATACCTTCTGTCACATTCTCTCAAAAGAAATAAATACACTTTAAAAAATAAAATAAGGGGCGCCTGGGTGGCGCAGTCGGTTAAGCGTCCGACTTCAGCCAGGTCACGATCTCGCGGTCCAGTGAGTTCGAGCCCCGCGTCGGGCTCTGGGCTGATGGCTCAGAGCCTGGAGCCTGTTTCCGATTCTGTGTCTCCCTCTCTCTCTGCCCCTCCCCCGTTCATGCTCTGTCTCTCTCTGTCCCAAAAATAAATAAACGTTGAAAAAAAAATTTAAAAAAAAATAAAATAAGACATATATATGTGTATTAATGTATATCTAGCCATCCTATGAATCACTTGCTAATTCTAATAATTATTAATTATTATTAATTTCATTGTTTTGGATGTTGTATCCATGAAATCATACAACCTATGATTATTAACAGTTTTTGTTTCTTCATTCCTATGGCTTTATTTTTCTCATCGAGATTTTGGGTTTATCTGTTACAAGACATGGCCTTCTTAGCAAATAGAACACATGATGTTTATTCAATCTATTTAGATTTTAGAGATCACATAGAATACTTGGTTGAGTATTTTAACTCATGAATCAAATAATAAAGGATAAGAGAAAGTTTAGCTGCTGTCCTCGTTGTTGTTCACACTGCTGTGTGAATGCTGCTGCTGATCCAGCAGATCCAAAAGAGGATTGATTTTTCTCTGTTGGATCAGGATTCTGGTCAGAGCATGAAGAAATCTTCAATCAGAGAAGCACATACAGTGGTCTCACTAGCTTATGAAAGGAAGCTATGCTAAGAACCATTCTTCTTGTGAAAAATAGTCTTGGCTTCCTACACTTGTGCTGCAGGACTCCTTCAAGTTAGAAGTGCTACAAGTGAGGGAGGCCTGACTATATGTCCTAAAGCCACTAATATTTTGTACACATCTATGGATCCACGAAGAGATCATGATGAGCGGTCAACTCAGGAAATCAAATTCATGTCTGATTCACAGTTTGCTTTGTCTCGTTGACTGGCTCCTGCTAGAAGTGAAATGTTACTTCATTTTGCTTACACACTCAAGGATGGACCTGAAGGCTAGTGGAAAAGATCAATCCCCATGTGAACAGACTTTGAACAGTATATCTAGAAGTATATTTTTCCTAAAGAAAAAAAGTACCAGAGGTACAAATCTTCAACGATTTATGAGCAATGGCTAACCACATGGCAAGAAGAGGAATTAAAAAAAACAAAACAAAACAAAACAACAACAACAACAACAAAAACAGTTGCTGTAGTCCTCATAAAGGAATTTGGAGAAGAATCATAGGTATAGAAATTTCAGAACAAGAATCAAGTGAGAGCATATTTGTTTCTTATGTGAATGCTGACAAAACAGTATGTGCTGTAGAGGAGACACTCAATTATCAGAGGGACAAGC
Organism: Leopardus geoffroyi; assembly: GCF_018350155.1. Taxonomy (NCBI): domain Eukaryota; kingdom Metazoa; phylum Chordata; class Mammalia; order Carnivora; family Felidae; genus Leopardus; species Leopardus geoffroyi. The sequence continues at coordinate 23,044,665 of NC_059338.1, read as the reverse complement.
TTACCCATCCCAGTCAGCTTCTTTCACTAATTACCATAAAACCTGATCAATAGGCTCACAAAGCAATTAGGACAGAGATCATCCCTGTACCAAATAGCAGGCACTTCACCTTACAAAGGCTAAATTAACCACTGCCATTGGTGGGGCGCAGTCTCATAACTGCAGAGAATACTGTTATTACTGGATAAAACACCATTTCCTTGGAAGAATGGGAAATCACCTAGTGAAATTCTGATTGTTTAACCCCCGTCTTTGCTAAGTAAGCAACTTTTTTCACCAGATAAAAATTATGTTGGATATGGATGTGCCATCTCTGACCATAACACTTCTCTAAGGACTATAAATTGTAGATTTTCTAATTCACTGTTATGATATGCACATTGCTTTTGAATAAATAATTCATTTTACAATAATAACAACAAATTAATTCACTCAGATAACAAAACATTGTTTCCATACAGCCATCACGCCACTCTATGCCATTAAATCAACAAGAAGAAATGCTTATTATACTGAGATGCTTAATTCTGGCTATCAAGAAGGAGTAGGTAGGCAGGAATGCGTTTGAAAACAGAAGATGCTCAGGTAAATTGCCCAACTCCTTCATAACCTGTAATAATAGAAAGAACAGAAACACTCATTAGTACTCAAAACTTGTACCAAGCAATGAAATTTGAAGTGCTGAGATGCTGGCTGAAGGAAAAGTGACATGGAATATGTGGTAAAAGAAGAACGTAAATACCAAGTGCAGTCCTGTGTACCGAAATGTAGATGTTAATGACCATGTTCTCTCTTCCTTTCAAATGCCTATGTAGCCATCACAATCCCAGAGTTTAGCCTCTACTACAAAGCTGTCATCATCAAGACAGCATGGTATTGGCACGAAAACAGACACATAGACCAATGGAATAGAATAGAAATTGGACCCACAAATGTATGACCAACTAATCTTTGACAAAGCAGGAAAGAACATCCAATGGAAAAAAGACAGTCTCTTTAACAAATGGTGCTGGGAGAACTGGACAGCAACATGCAGAAGGTTGAAACTAGACCACTTTCTCACACCATTCACAAAAATAAACTTAAAATGGATAAAGGACCTGAATGTGAGACAGGTCTGATGTGAAACCATCAAAACCCTAGAGGAGAAAGCAGGAAAAGACCTCTCTGACCTCAGCCATAGCAATTTCTTACTTGACACATCCCCAAAGGCAAGGGAATTAAAAGCAAAAATGAACTACTGGGACCTTATGAAGATAAAAAGCTTCTGCACAGCAAAGGAAACAACCAACAAAACTAAAAGGCAACCAACAGAGTGGGAAAAGATATTTGCAAATGACATATTGGACAAAGGGCTAGTATCCAAAATCTATAAAGAGCTCACCAAACTCCACACCCGAAAAACAAATAACCCAGTGAAGAAATGGGCAGAAAACATGAATAGACACTTCTCTCAAGAAGACATCCAGATGGCCAACAGGCACATGAAAAGATGTTCAACGTCGCTCCTCATCAGGGAAATACAAATCAAAACCACACTCAGATATCACTTCACGCCAGCCAGAGTGGCCAAAATGAACAAATCAGGAGACTATAGAGGCTGGCGAGGATGTGGAGAAACGGGAACCCTCTTGCACTGTTGGTGGGAATGCAAATTGGTGCAGCCACTCTGGAAAACAGTGTGGAGGTTCCTCAAAAAATTAAAAATAGACCTACCCTATGACCCAGCAATAGCACTGCTAGGAATTTACCCAAGGCATACAGGAGTACTGATGCATAGGGGCACTTGTACCCCAATGTTTATAGCAGCACTCTCAACAATAGCCAAATTATGGCAAGAGCCTAAATGTCCATTAACTGATGATTGGATAAAGAAATTGTGGTTTATATACACAATGGAGTACTACGTGGCAATGAGAAAGAATGAAATATGGCCCTTTGTAGCAACGTGGATGGAACTGGAGAGTGTGATGCTAAGTGAAATAAGTCATGCAGAGAAAGACAGATACCATATGGTTTCACTCTTATGTGGATCCTGAGAAACTTAACAGAAACCCATGGGGGAGGGGAAAGAAAAAAAAAAAAAAAAAGAGGTTAGAGTGGGAGAGAGCCAAAGCATAAGAGACTCTTAAAAACTGAGAACAAACTGAGGGTTGATGGGGGGGTAGGAGGGAGGGGGGGTGGGTGATGGGTATTGAGGAGTGCACCTTTTGGGATGAGCACTGGGTATTGTATGGAAACCAATTTGACAATAAACTTCATATATTGAAAAAAAACAAATGCCTATGTAGCTATAAAAGAGTTACATTTCCCTATGAATTTCCTAAAACTGTGACTATGAATATTTTTCTCCTTTTCCTTATTATGGATGTAGGCTTTGCTCTTCCTTTTCCCTAATACTTTATATTTGGTGTATTTTTTTAATAGTCGACTTATAAGTTGGTTTTCCATTTACAGAAAATCAAAATAGAATTTTGACCAAATAAGCAGAGAATGGTTATCACTTTGAGATGGATATCATGACTGATGGTGTATTGGGGCTCCTCTTTGGCCTTGTCTTACAGTGAAGACAGACATTTATTACATATAGTAAGCTACGAGTGGAACTTGAGTAGCCAAACTGATGGAGTATGATGGAGATGTTGAATGATATTCACAACCTTTCTTTTGCCTTGTATTTCTAGGGTTGGAAAGCTAAACATTGCATTTTTTAGGCACCCTTAAAGCTAGAGTTCTGAATGTAAAGTGGGTATTAGATTTGTAAGTTGAAAGTGAGGCAGATCGATATTTTTGGGTGGATAAGTTTGCTCTGAAAACAATGAGTGTTACCAGAAACTGGACTCCTTGTCCTAATGTCTGATTACCAGCTTCATTTTCCAAGAAAATGATGGCTGTGGCATCATTCTTAAAAGAGTCAGAAACTGTTTCCTAAACTCTGGGGGGCAGAAGCAGTGTTCTGGCTTCTTGATCTTAGCTTCAGTGGTATGAAATTAAAGCCAAAACTTACTGGTAGCTGTGTGACTTTAACTGCACCATTTCAGCCAAAAATTGTGTAAACATATTCTTGGTATTTCTGTCAGAATCTTGAATGATATACTGATTTTGTTTATTGTTGCTGTTGTCTTGTCATATGAAACATGCACACTCATACACAGAACTTGTTCAGAACTTATTTAGAAATAAATAAATAAATAAATAAATAGAGTTTTTTATTTGTCCTGCAACAATTTTTTAATATATTGCTTCTAATATAACCTTCCCTATAATAGGGAAAAAGGCTATTTCATGATATAATTAAAAAACAACAATGACATCCATTTCTGGTCAAGATGCACTAAAGGGGCAAAATTTACTGTCTTCCTCTCAAACGACTAAAAGACTGGTCAAAGTATATGAAACAGTGACTCTCAATACATTGGACATCAGGCAGTGAAGGAGAGTGATTGCTGAGAAAATGGGAAACAAAGTAAATCCTATTATTTCCCCCAGTTTACTGCCTGAAGACATTTCCAGGCTGTGGCTCAAGGCTCAGACAACAGGAACTCAAGCAGAGCCAGAAAGTCTCCCTGACTTGATAAGATAGAGAAAGAAACCCAGGCAGGCTATGGTGGCCAGAACTGCAGGAAAAAACATCAGATATAAACTTGCTGCACAGGAGGAGAACCCCAGACATCTTCAGGGATTCCCTTCAAGAACTCATTTAAGTATTGATCAGTGCATGCCTGGGAGGAAACTATCCAAGGGTGTGGAAAGGGCGACAAGAAAGTATTAGAGCAAAATAACATCTGGGTCTCACAAAGTGCCAGAAAATTGCCTGCTATCACCAGCCATATTGGAAATCTCATCATTGCTTGCTATCACCAGCCATATTGGAAATCTCATCATTAATTAAGGTTTTGACTTGGTAGTGGAGAGAAATTGACCCTAGACTAAATGCTCCTCTCTTCTGCCTACCACAGTATTAGAACAAAATTTAAAAGAAGCATACTATTTTCAAGATTTAATGATATCTTTGAACAAAGCTCAAGAATACTTTAGGGATAAAAAAAATTATCCATCACCCAGAAGTAGGAAAAACTTACACTGTCTAGTGTCAGACACATTGTCTAGAGTCATGCAAAAGTAAGGGGAAATATGATCTATGAGGATAAAAAACAATCATTAGGGAACAGTGAATTAAAAACACAATTAGTTACTATTAGAGATATTAACATGTGAAAAGTTAAAATGACTAACCATACCAAATGCTGTCAAGGATGTGTATAACTAGAAATCTTATATACCATTAGTCAGAGTATAAAATACAGCAAATACTTTGAAAATTCGTTTGCTGGTTTCTTTAATATTTCTTTTTTTTAAGTTTAGTTATTTATTACAGAGAACAAACTGAGGGTTGGTGGGGGGGGGAGAGGGGAAAACGGGTGATGGGCATTGAGGAGGGCACTGGTGGGATGAGCAGTGGGTGTTACACGTAAGCGATGAATCATGGAAATCTACTCCCGAAGCCAAGAGCACACTGTATACACTGTATGTTAGCTAACTTGACAATAAATTATACTTAAAAATAAAAGTTTATTTATTTTGAGACAGAGAGAAAGCACAAGTGGGGGAGGGTCAGAGAGAGGAGAGAGAGAGAAACCCAAGCAGGTTCCACACTGACAGGGCAGAGCCCAACATGGGACTCAAATCCACGAATTGTGAGATCATGACCTGAGCAGAAGTTGGACTCTCAACCGGCTGAGCCACCCAGGTGCCCCAGTTTGTCAGTTTCTTAAAAATTTAAACAGACGCCTATCACATGAACCAGCCATGAATCTCAAAATAGTAATGTTGAATTAAATAATTATATTGAATGAAAAAAGCCAGATAAAAGGAAGCACATATTTTATTATTTCATTTTTGTAATTATTCTAGAAAATGCAAACTTTCTATAGTAACAGAAAATAGATCAGTGGCTTTCTGAGGATGGGAAGGGGTCATGTAGGGATGAGGAGAAATTTCAAAGAAATACATGGAAACTGTTGGGAGTGGGATATGTTCTTTATCTTGATTGAAGTAAGGGTTTCAAGGGTATGTATAAATATATCAAAACATCAAATTGTACACTTTCCATATATAATTTGGTCTGTTAGTTATACTTCAGTAAAGCTGCATTTAAAAACAAAACAAAACAAAAACTTATAACTTCACTGCCTTAAAGTAACAAAATGTGTGTGTGTGTGTGTGTGTGTGTGTATGTGTGTGTGTGTGTAATACAAGCTATGTACATATCTATTGCTTGTCCACAGGAAACCAAACAAAACAGAGTAATGCAACTGCACATGCTAGTATTAATGAAAATATTTACAACAGCGCTGCTGAAATCAGAGGTAGCCTGTCCGTATGGGTCATGGAACCCTCAAGGATTCCAGCCAACTGAGCTTTCCCCATATATAATGTTTCATATTACCATAGCAGAGAGAAAATAATGTGGCAAATAAGATATTTTTGTCATATTTCATTGGCTGAAACAAGTCATGGTCCAGAGCTAGCTTTAAATTAAGTGCTTGTGAAGACCATTGATAGCTAGCTACTAGAATCTATCAAATGCCAAATTCACTTTCTATTTGCCTATAAAATGCACTCAGGCTCTTTGCAGGGGAAATAACTCAATAATTCACACAGTCACCTCATCAAGATCAAGGTCTAACAGTTTTTGGTAATGTATTGCAATTTCTTCACCATGATGTAACATAAGGTAATTTTATATTCTGGATATAATGTGTCTTTATCTGCAGATTGCACAACTAAAAAGAAAACGTTATCTATCCTCTGACACATCCTCTATACCGGGGGAGGTTGTGCAACATAATTCCAGACATATCAGGTTTTGGTCCATAGAAATACTGTAATCCTTTTGGATATAGAATGTTCTTTGATGGGTGAAAGACCTGAAATTAAGGTTCAAAATTATGTGTTGCTAATTCTGATCAGAAGCTTGAAGGACCACACATGGCCTAACCACGTGCTCCCCTCCCTAACTTTACTCCCATGAATAAGGTCCTATAGTCAAACAAAGTGCCTGCATTCTTCCATATAGCAAGCTTTAGTTCCCTGCCAGCACCAAACATTATTCAAAAGGAATAATCACATTCTCCTGAGAAATAGAAATTACTCCATTCTCTTGTTCCTACAAAACCTGCTTCCCATAATCCCTCCATTCTTGTCTTAAGTACAAACCTTAAGTTACACTCCATGGCATGGTGTCTTCCTGCCCTGTAGTTTTATATGTGACTAATAAAATGACAATATCTATACATATAATTACATATTATCTATTATGTATTTATCTATTATAATTATATATTATGTAATAATATATGCGACTAATAAACTTCCACGATTCCGTCTGTCCAGTATCACGTGTTGTGTATATGGTCATTCCCAAACCGTAGAGTGGAAATGCCTCCTTCACCAACAGGTTGAAAAGATGGTCCAAACAATTAGTCTCTGATTGTGTTATTTTAGAAGAACTCTCTTGTCCATTTTTCTCTATGATCTCCTCTGATCTGGTGGTTGCCAGGGGCTGGGAAGTGGGGGAAATGGACGGATATTTGTCAAGGAGTACAAATTTCCAGTTATAAGATGAATATGTTCTTGGGATTTAATGCACAGCATGGTGACTACAGTTAACAATGCTGTACTGTACAACTGAAAGTTCCTAAGAGAGTTGATATTAAGTGTTCTCACCAGAAAGAAAGAAAGAAAGAAAGAAAGAAAGAAAGAAAGAGAGAGGAAAAGGAAAAAAAAAAGAAAAAGAAAACAAAAAAGAAAAAGAAAAGAAAGGAACTATTTTAGGTAATAAACATGTTAACTAAACGTATTGTTGTAATTGTTTTGCAATATATGTGTGTATCAAATCATCACATTGTACGGTGTAAACTTACACAACGTTACATGTCAATTATATGTCAAAAAATCTGGAAAAAACTAAGGAATGGTTATAAGTGGATTTTGAATTATGGAGTCAGCAAGCGGGCAAATACTATAGGGACTGAACCTCCTCAGTGGTGGAATAAGGACTTTATTTTCTGGGTGAACACACTCTGAGCCAAAAGCTAGAGAGATATTATTTTATTTATTTCAATATACTTTATTTATTTCAACAGACAGATATTGGCTTGTTTTTGTTTTTGTTTTATTTTGCTTAAGCATGGACAGGTCCCTAGTAATTTCCTTTGTCCCATCACTCTTATTCCTGCATTTTTTCACCAACTCTAATAATAACATTCCTGTTGGAAATAAATTTAATGTTTCTTATTTTTCTCTTTTTTGGCACCCCATGTGTCATTAGTAGAATTCTAGGAAATACAACAGCAAGGACTGAGTCAGAAACCATTCTGAATGAGAAGTTCCCACATAGAACAATCATAACCATTAAAATCATCAAGCTTCAATACTTTGATGTGTTCCACTACTATACTTTGAAATATTTACCTATTTCATTTGTACAGAGTGAATAATACCTAATATACCAAATATACTGCCTAATAGGCCAAATATAGTGCCTAATATACCAAAAGCAATTTTGCAAAAGGACCTAACAAGGATACAAACTTAGAATAAAGTACCGTTTTCATGGGTCATTTTTAATTACATCATAACATTTACTGAAGTACCAGGAAACAAACATTTCCACAATTGCATATTGTTTACACCTTGACTTAATTTCAGTATAAATTATAAATTAGAATCTCCAATTCATACCCATTGTATCTTCGAAGCAGAATTCCACAGAAAATGTTACCAAGATCAAAGTGGTATAACATTAAAGAATATTGTTAGTCTCTCTTCATAAGATCAAAGATAGGATGATTTCAAATGCTGAAAAAGAAATTTATCTAGGGGCGCCTGGGTGGCGCAGTCGGTTAAGCGTCCGACTTCAGCCAGGTCACGATCTCGCGGTCCGTGAGTTCGAGCCCCGCGTCAGGCTCTGGGCTGATGGCTCAGAGCCTGGAGCCTGTTTCCGATTCTGTGTCTCCCTCTCTCTCTGCCCCTCCCCCGTTCATACTCTGTCTCTCTCTGTCCCAAAAATAAATAAACGTTGAAAAAAAAAATTAAAAAAAAAAAAAAAAAAGAAATTTATCTAATCCCATAGGAGACCAAATGTCAGATTTTAGATTAGAATAAGTAAATTAATACCCATTAAGACTGATGTGGAATTGGCAGGAAATTGTCAAGTTATAAGGCACTAATATCTAGTACTATAAGTAAAAATAAATTCTCAAGTTAATGTTACAAGGCTAAGCATATTAAAAAAATCTGCACTAAAATTGAAAGATTACAACTTGTAATGATGAGAAAATGTCATGATTAGTTATATTAATGACTGCATTTATGTGTTCAGTTAACTCATTTAAGACCATATTCCTTGGTCAAAATATTGAGTGAATATAGATGATCCGGATAAAAATTTGAGTTACACATGGTTTTGAAGTTAAAATTCATATCTTTTGTTGACAAAAAATAATTGCTGTATAAACAATAAATCACTGTGAAACATAAGGAAATTACAACAATTAATGAATGTGGCATAATATGCCTATAACAGAAGACAAATCCCAATGACTCATGAACTATTGTATATAAGATGGTTCATATATGGCCATCCCCCAATTATAAGCTTATCTTCTTATCTACACTTAAAATAAGTATAATATGATCATTGTCCAGCTGGGATTTGGGTATACTTATTTAATATGGCAGTCACAGGGAGTAACAAATTTTTGATGGTTATCTCAAATTCTCCAACTTTTACTGACAGAATGAATGTTTTTGATTGTTAATATTTTGCTATATAGCATTTCATCCCCTTGGAGTTTTATAAGTATATATATATCCTATTGAGTATTTGGGGGAGTTATATCCTTGGAGTTATCTAACTAATAGCCTCACAAAGCAATTAGACTTGGTCTTAGATTGACACCAAGAGCTCAATTCATACCTAAAGTGAATAATCCACGAGTCTCACAAAATGTATAATCGATTTACTGTAGGAATGTTTTCTCTGGGTGTTTTTTTGTGTTTTGTTTTGTTTTGTTTTTGTGGATATATTCTTGCACCTTTCTTATTCTTCTAGTACAAGACTATTTTTCTTAATTTATCCATTGCTTACAAAAAACATATCATTATTGGCAAGACTAATATATATTATAGCTTTATATCACTTTTTAAATTGGTTGTGCTAATGATAGCTGGAAAGAACTGGGTTATATAGTTAGTGTGGTGATTTTCTCTATCATATACTAGATTTAGACAAGTTATTGTTGTTGAACTGAACAAGAAAGACTAGTTGAGAAATATGCAAACTTAAAGCTATAAAGAGGAAAATTATGACCAAATTGATAATTTAAAAATGTATGTGACATACAGATGATTGTAGTTCTGATGGTCTTGACCAAAAGTTTGCATGCTTCATATGGTAATTGTCTTGTGATGAAGATTTTCTGATTTTACCAATTAATGATACAGGAAGTGTGCTCATAAAGATGTTGCAGGGCCCAAGGCAAAATCTGGCTAACTGTGGTTTTCCAAATTAGTCATAAGTCTAACAGACATGCAACAATTAGCTCTTAGGGACTACTTGGATTAGACCCTTACTGGTCTTTTCCCTGTGGAAGAGTCTCTCATAATTCAGGTGGAATAAGGAAGTTAGGAGCAAAACAAAAACACATGGAATATGTCCTTATACATGTAGTAGTCATCAAACTATGGCCAATGAACCTAACTGGTGACATGAGTTTTCGCTTATGGCCCTTGAGCCAAGGAAGATTTTTGCATGTATAAATGTTTGTAAAATCACAAGAGAAGAATTTGCCATAGGGATTGTGTGTAGCCAAAAACGCTTAAAATATTTTATGCGGTCCCTGACAATAAAATTTGAAAACCAATGACATAGATAAACAATAGCAATAGGCATTATTATTATTATTATTATTATTATTATTAGCTAATTTTGTTGACAGCAAAAGAAAAGCAAATTAATGTCAAAATAATTACTAAATTTTATACTTCCAAAACAAAATGTCTAATGGCCTTACACAAAGACCTAAGCCTAGTAATTTACCAAATATTACACCTTCAAATCAAAACTCAAGTTACTTAATACAAAAACCTAGGTCTGCCTACCTTATGCTAAGACCTAAGTCAAATTATTTATCACGTTGTACACCTTAAAATGAAAAGATCTAATTACTTTATACTACAAACATCTGTGTTCCAATTATATTATACAAGGACATAGGTCTAAAGAGCCCTACAAAGATCTATCCTGTTAGAAATAGTGTGCTAAGCACAGTAAATTTGGCAAGAACTAAATCAAACTACTAAAGTTCAGATCATTATTGCATTCAAATCACCTGGTGGCAAATTGGAAAAAAAAATAGAATTTAGGCTTACGCAACTGAATGAGTACATGTCTTGATGCAAGGAAGCTCTGGAAGACTGCCCACCAAGGGTCTTTCATGCCATGTATAGAAGTAGAATTGATTTATAGCTATACTGGAAAAGATTTGGGAGTTCCTAGATGTCTGGGTGTTTTCTTATTATTTTTTTTTTGACTCTTGACCAAAGTTAGGATGGAGGGATTTATGATATGCTGCTTAAAGCCAAATTTCCACAAATAACCTCCAGGGTGAATTTCTTTATTGGTATTTCAACTGACCTACCTGACTCCAGATAGTCTGGCAGGGTTACATGACAAAAATTACATAAAAACTGTACTAAAAAATTCTGCTTGGGTTTCTTCTAAAAACTAAGATTCTACACATAGATATTGGGGGTTCAATTTAGAAATAGACAAGAATCCATACACTAATGAGGACCCTGGAGAGCTTGCTCTTGGTCTGTTTCTAGAACCTCCTATTGCTTTCCCACACACTCTTTTTATCTTGGGGCACCATATCATTTGCCTTTAAATGAAGTCTTCTATGAGTATGTCCTATGGAGGCAGATGAGTCCTTTCAATTATCCAGATTTGGGAGACTTTGTATAACCTCAAGACCACTTCTAGAATTGTCAAAGGATAGTGAGACCATGGCTTAATATCCAAAATGAAAGGATAAAGCTGACTTTATAACTTACTAAAATGTTTACTATATATGCTTACTATATATGGTTAATTATATGCAGCTAAAGTACAGTATTCCAACTAATGCAGAGTGCTGATTTTAATGTGTGTATGTATGTATGTATGTATGTTTGTATTTTGTTGTTATTGCTATTGTTAAGCTTGGGAATCTGAGTAGTAGACTTTCAGAGGTAAAAGTAGATTGACATTATTTTCAGGAGAATGAGTGATTGATTAGCAATCAGAGGTGTGTTTATTGCACTGTATTCTTTACTGATTAGCTGACTTTCAAAAATGAGATGATGCCATTGATCTGTGTTTAGAGAGGTAATTTGCCTTTGGAGGAATATATAAACGTGTGTGTGTGTGTGTGTGTGTGTGTGTGTGTGTGTGTGTGTGTTGTGCTGTGTGTGTGTGTGTATGTATATCTTGGTAACTTATTAATAAAATATATATCTAACAATATATATTTTTATATTTAGTATATAATTCCTATGTTTTACTAATAAGTAACCAAGACACAAGATTACATAGGGTAAATAATGACAAACTAAATACGCTTACCTTGTTTATAAAATTATCATATTTGTACAACCTCAGAATTTTAACTGTCTTGCTCTAAGAATATTTTATAATTTAAGATATTTCCAAGACATTTTTGAAAAATTTACTCTATCATTTTTTACTGTTTCATCAGGCATCATTTATACTAATTTATATCTATTGACAATAGTAATGCTTTAAATTCAAGAATATAAAGAATGCTATTCTCAATAGGAAAAAACTGTTTAAACAAATGAAATAAAATAATAAAATAAAATGAAGCCACTGCAGAGACCAGAGGCCTACTCTTTAGCCTGGCATTAGCCAGCAGATCAGTACCATTCTGAGATTATTTCCAAGATGACATTAGAACTAAGAAGGTTCTAGTTTCCCCATAAGCTTTAAAACACATTAAAGCTAAAATTAGTTGAAACTGAAGACACAACCAGACTCTGGACCTAAAATGCAGTTATGATCTTAAAAATAAGAGGTTAATGTAAAAAATGATAATTAAAGAAGTATGGAAGGATGGAAGGAAGGAAGGAAGGAAAAAGGAAGGAAGGAAGGAAGCAAGGAAGGAGGGAGGGAGGGAGAAAAAGAAGGAAATAAGGAAATAAAGAAGCGGATTTATTTACTCAGATGCTACAGGGGAAAAATGAAATGAAAACACATAAAAGTGGGCTATAATGGATTATTCGATCATTATCTGCTTTTCTATTATTAAAAATATCTTCAACCAGTTAACTCTCTAGACTTAGCTGCTTAAACTAAGCCCTGAAATCAGCTCAGGCTGCATTTAATACATTGATCAAATCTGTCACATGGAAAAACAACCACCTCTTCTCACCTGCATTGCTTGAGATACTAAAATATAACAACCATATTGGTTTAAAGAGAATAATTTATGTTACATTTCATAGTAAATTTTATATAGGAAAACAATCCTTGGTATTCCATCTTTACACAGGGCTTTCTCCCTACCCTCCAACTCCACGGCCACACACACACATACTTACCCAGCATACAAATTTCTTGAGGTATCTTGTTGGGCTGTTCATATAAAGAAAATATCTCTTAGTCTCTTAAATAGAGTATTATACAACAGAGAAAAAGGTTTTGAAGATAGTTTGTTTTGTTCATTTTATGTCATTGCTATGAAAATGTGTAAGCAAATAAATTAAGTGAAACTATCCAGTCAGTAAATTGATGTCATTTTAGATAGTGATTATATATGTGGTGTGTGTGCGTGGGGGGGAGGGGTGTTTATAGTCAGTACTGTAGTTATTAGATCAAATAAAAAGGAAGATTTCATGAATTTCAAAAATACAAACTCTTTAAAATTGTAGTTGCATATAAGGTATTTTTTTTCTTTTAACCGTCAAAAGAATGGAATTAAAGGCAAAAACATGAGATGTCAAAAATTTGAACCTGCATCTTTAGTATTGCTGCAAGATAGAATATTTAAGTATGCATGGTTAGTTTTGCATATGATAAAAGGGTATATTAAAGCATTATTTATGGTAGAAACCCAAGATTTTTTTCTAAATAAGGAACTTTTAAAACTGTTGGCAATAAAATGATCAGCAGCATTAAAAGGTGATGACATGGTTAACATTTGGAATGAAATTAGCACTTCATAGTCTGTCATACATATGCATCAGGTGACTCAATAACTGAGTCTGTCTTAACAAAATCACAAGAACAGTCCACCAAAACAAAACAGAACAACAAAAGGGGCAGAATTGAAGGGCAAACATTGGGTCTGGGGAATTTAAAAAATGGTACTGACATTGAGACAGATATATGGACCAACAGAACAGAATACAGAGCACAGAAATAGACTTCTAAGGTCAACAAATATTTGACATAGATCCCAGAATATTTAATGAAATCAAGGATAATCTCTTTAATAAATGCTGTTGGGAAAACTGGATAACGACACACAGAAAAATTAAATTGTACTTATCCATCTTACACTACTCACAAAAATTACCTAAAAATGGGTTGAAGACTTAAACACAAGACCTGAAATCAGAAAGCTCCTAGAAGAAAACATCAGAAATAAAGCTCTGCAACATTAGTCTTAGCAATGACTTTTTGCAGGGCACCAAAGGACCAGCAATAAGAGCAAGGACTACATTAATCTTAAAAATGTTCTATACAATAAAAGAAATAATCAAAAGATGTGAAGGCCAATTATGGGATGTTAGAAAATATTTGCAAACCATATACCTGATAAGAAATTAATATCCAAAATATAAAGAACTCATAAAATCAATTATGTAAAATACAAACAATCTGAGTATAAAATGGCAGAGGAGTTAAATAGACAGTTTTCCAAAGCAATTTACACCCCATGTAAATGGCCAACAAGTACTAAAAAAGGTGCTCAATATCGCTAATCATACTGAAAATGCAAATCAAAACCATAATGAGGTACCACCTCACACATGTTAGAATGGCTATCATTAGGAAGACAGGCAATAACAAGAGTTGAGGATATAAAGAGAACTCTTATTCACTGTTGGTGGAAATGTAAATTGGTACAGCCACAATGGAAAATAGTATGGTGTTGCCTTAAAAATTGAAACAGAACTACTATATGATCCAGTAATCCCACTTCTGGGTATGTATTTAAAGAAAATTAAAATAGGATATTGAAGAGATATCTGAACTCCCATGTCTACTGCAGCATTATTCACAATAGCCAAGAAATAGAAACAATTGTCCATCAGTGGATGAATAGACAAAGACAGAAACAGAATACATTTACAATGGAGTATTATTCAGCCATGAGAAAGAAGGAAATCCTATCATTTGTGACAAGATTGATGGACCTTGACGACATGATGTTAAGTGAGATATAAGTTAGAGGAGGACAAATACTGTATGTTATCACTTATATATGGAATCTTAAAAGGCCAAATTTGTGGTAACAGAGCAGAATGGTAGTCACCAGAGGCTGAAGAGATGAGAAAATTGAGGGGATATTCCAAGGGTGCAGGCTTAAAATTAGAAGATAATAAGATAATAAGTTCTGGAGATCTAAGGTACAGCATAGTGATTATAGTCAACAATAATTTATTATATATTTTAAAGTTACTAAAAGATTAGATCTTAAATATTTTCACCACAAGAAAGAAATGGTAATTATGTCAGATGATAGAATGTTAGCTAATGCTATAATGGGAATCATATTGCAATATATAGATGTATCAAATCGGCATGTTCTATACCTTAAGCTTAGACAATTATAATATGTCAATTATATCTCAATTATTTTAAGGAGGCAAAAAAACAAACTCCTCTGGAAACATTGTTCAAATAGCCAAACATGCACTATCATTTATTGCATATTCCATGAGTGTCTGTATCAACAAGATGATGGTGATATTCCTTCCAAAATGTTCTATTACACGATAGATCTGTTTTATATAGGTTCAAATAATTTTATGGAATTTGAAACCATACAGGGAAATTTTAGCAGGAAACGATTTAAAAACAGCCATGTAATTTAAAACATTTTTAAATGTTCATTTATTTTTGAGACAGAGAGAGACAGAGTGCAAGGGGGGAGAGGCAGAGAGACAGGGAGACACAGAATCCAAAGCAGATTCCAGGCTTTGAGCTGGGGCCCTGACATGGGGCTCGAACCCACAAGCTGTGAGATCATGGCCTGAACCAAAGTTGGATGCCCAACTGACTCAGCCACCCAGATGCCCCTTAACAGCTATGTGATTAAAAAATGGTAAGTAATGTGAAATAAAAATTGATCTGTTTCATTTCTACTGTCTAGACATTTATCCACATAATCTTTAGAGAGCACTTGTTAGGGACTTTGCCCTATATTCCATATATGTTTCCCAGTATGAAAAAGTAATAATAACTTTGGCTGTAGTATCATGTTTATTGTTACAAAAATAAATGAATAAAAATTTAAAAATAAATATATATTACACAAAAGTATTAACATTTCCCGCTAAGTAATTTTAATTAAATAAAAGTAATGAAATTCCTATTTGCCTCTATGGAAAATACACAAAAATATTGTTTCAGAATAGAATTTTCATTTTCCCAATTCATTTTTTTTTATTTTTCATTTTTTAAAATGTTTATTTATTTTGAGGGAAAGAGAAAGAGCTTGAGTGGGAGAGGGGCAGAGAGAGAGGGAGAGAGGGAGAGAGTCCCAAGCAGGCTCTGCACCATCAGCACACAGCCCAACGTGGGGCTCCATCTCATGAATGGTGAGATCATGACCTGAGCAGAAACCGAGTCAGGCGCTCAACCCACTGAATCACCCAGGCACCCCTTCATTTCCTCAATTTATAAAGTGGCTGTACTTTATTTTTTATTATTAGAAAAATTTATATAATTTATAAGTCAATATTATAGTTTTTAAGTTATCTTACTTAACTTTTAAGTAGGCAAGAATTTAGAAGTCTCTAATAAGAAATATAACTCCAATGAAGCTTTTCTATATATTTAAGGTACATACTTTCCCCCAATATAGCACATGCCTGATGGGTGAGTTTTAGCTAATTTTAAAAAGTGCAAAGATCTTATGAAAGTTATTTGTTTCTTAGGTAGACAGATAATATTCTTTTATAGATAATTGAAATCTATATTTAAAAGATATACTGTTTCTACTTAATTATGGTGACTCAAGTAACAAGCTGTACCATTTTAGTTATTAGTATATTTATAAATAATGTGTATATGTTTTTAAAATCAAAATGATAGATTTGTTAGAGAAAAATGAAACATCAAACTGAGAAGATGGTATGAATACAAAAATCTTTCCTCCCTTCCTCCCTTCATTCTTTTCCTTTCCCCTCCACTCTCCTCTAGGTATCTTCAAGTAAATGAATCCCCAAGAC
The DNA here is from genome assembly GCF_018350155.1 of Leopardus geoffroyi. Lineage (NCBI taxonomy): Eukaryota > Metazoa > Chordata > Mammalia > Carnivora > Felidae > Leopardus > Leopardus geoffroyi. The sequence continues at coordinate 23,028,138 of NC_059338.1, read as the reverse complement.
AAGCCACTAGAGTCTGATTTAGAAAATTATGTCAGAGAGAATAAATGCCTTTTAAATGGCACCCTAATGGCCCCAAAGAGTTAATGAACCTGATATTCTTCATGAACCGGATTCATTTTAAAGACACCCTTTCACAGATGAGGCGTGTGGCTAATTATATTTGCACATTTGGCTAGCTGCTTAGTCATGCAAAATGAGCAATATTATGGGCCATGAGTCACCAGCCATCTTGCCATATGGACATAATTTTCTGAATATCTTATATATTTTCAAGACTTTGTGACAATAGTATCTTATTGTGGAATAAGATATAAGATTGTTTTTTTGAAACTGTTTCTCCCCATTAAATACGCTAGGAGTAACTTTTAACAGAATTTTTAATGAAAGTAACTATTTTAAAATATCTCTTTTAAGAGATCAAATTTTGAAATGGAGTTAAACAGCATACCTATCCTACTTTTTATGTGAAAATATCCAGCAGGAACTTCACACACAGTCCAGTGGAGAAACTGGAAAATCATCGAGAAATCAATACAGGACAAGATGATTCATATTTTCTTTCCCAAAATATAATGCAGGTATGAAGTATTTTTTATATTCCTTCTGTGTCAAGTTCTACTTTATAGGAAAAATGATCTGAGCAGGATTAATGGTGCCAGTCTCCTCTGTGCAGTTATGTTATATTCTGAAATAGAGAATTTTTTATGCCTGTTGTTGAATAGATATGGCAAAATTCAATAATCATTAGTTAATGTGTTATACTTTCCATAAACCAATACTGCAACTATTAACATTCAACCATCACATAAAAAAATAAAGAGTAATTGATTACTGAACAAATTAGGACTATTTATAAAGAACAAAAGTGATAACCTAAGTCTAAATGAGTGATATTCTTGGGCAGGTAGTGGAATGAATAAACACATCACTATTCATTATCATCAGAAAAGAAGTATGCAGCAGTCAGAATTACATTTAAATTTCTAAGCATTTCTTTTTCATATTCCATAGATATCCATAGTTCCATGAGATTTCTAAGACACACATGCTGAAGATGAGAAAAATCTGTTTTTTTTTTTTTTTAAATCAGGGGCTGTTTTTTTGTGTTGTTTAACAGCTTACATTAGAGTATTAAATAACTTAAAGTGCATTATTTGGAAAAATTATTTCATTTGGAAAATATTTCATAATTTCTTTTGTATGTGCATGTGTTCACATGAATGTGTGTTTACAGTTGCACATACATGTGCCATTTAGGACTCTTTCAGCTTAGACAGATATAAACTCTTTGAAGGTAATATGTTGACTTAATTAAATACGAAAAACAAGGGGAGTTCTTGCACTAAGGTATGGATTGATTCCAAGCTCAAACAATAGTATATGATTTGTCTTTCTTTCCATCTCTGTGATCTGCTTTCTACAGCCTTCAGTCACAAAGTCCCAGCAACCTTACTTTGATAGTACCCAGCAGAAAATAGAGAATGTGTTTATGCACCTCCTTCTAAATAATCACATAAAGATACTCCATTGCCTTAGTAAGATAAAGGCCCTTGACCATTTCTAAACTGTTCTCATAGCCACAGCAATGTGATTTTTGGCTTTGGCCAGTGAGAGTTGAGTGATTAATCCTAAAATCAGGGATGAAGTCAATCATCTGAAGTGTATGAATAAAAAGTGACAGAGGGGACAGTTATTCAGAGAAAAATTGATATACGATCTCCAAAAACATAGTGAATAAATGTTGAGGTGAAAAATAATACTGTCATTCTTAATCATGACACAGTATAAACAGTGTACAGTTTGCACCCCAGACTAGCCTCCCTCTCACTCGATATTTGATAGAACCACTTGGCAGGCTGTGCACATTGGGATCTGTCCTTTCTATCCTCTTCTTTAATGTCCTGGTTCTCTGCTCTTTACCTATTTTTTCCTATATAGTATACTGGTTGATTTCTGATGTTATTTAATATTTTATCATTTGTCCAATTATTGACTGGTCAGAAGTGACCCACTACAGAACATTGTTACTCTGTCTGTAATTGCTCAACACTCAGAAGACAAATGTATGCAATTCTAAAATCCTATGTGGCTCCCATTTTTAAAACATAGTGTCTGCTGATTGGCATTGCATAATCCTTTTTGTAAAATTGATGTTGGATTAGTCCTTTTTTTAATAACCCTGATTTATAGATAGAGGAAATCATAGATGCTGGACGGCTACTCAGAAATTAACCCCATTATGTTATATCTTATTGGATAGGAACAGCTTGTGTTGTTCTACAAATTTTAGTTTGGTTCTTTTATTGTAAAATATAGATTTATTTTAGCACAAAAATAAATTAACGTGGTTATATTTCATATAAAATAATCTAGAATGTGAAAGCCAAAACTGATAGAAGTTAGGGGATCATCACTTCCCATCTCTATTCCAGAATTAGAAGTTTTGACATTAATAAAATATTCATATTACATCTTATCTTTCAAATATAAAATTATATATAAAACAATAATATGTATTTCACAGATGTGAAACTCAGTTCTTGTATAAACAAAGATGTGTCTTTGATGCACTAGAACTTTAGAAAAATATTTGCATGCTGATCAAATGAGAAAAAAATGCCCTCGATTATTTTTGAATGTTTGAATGGTCAGAAATAAATTTTAACTACGTAGGTTCTACCAATGTACCCCTAAATTCTTAAATGTTTCTATGTACAAGATGCTGTGGTAAGCCCTTTATAGAACTATTTCCATTTAGTTTGAGCAATTTTTTTAAGTAAAAAAATACATGCTTAAACTGTTTAAGCGAGACACCCATTTTAGAGGTACCAGAGACAAAATCAAAACAGTTTCACACCTACGCCTTTCTCTTAACCACCATAATTTATAAGGTTATGGATAAATTTGTGAATTATCAATATTTATACTCTTTATTTTATATTACGGCAAAATTTCAAATGAAACAGGAGCTATTAGTGAGACTTCTTTTTGGTAAGGTGGTTAAGTTCATTCTTGTCTAATCACTAGTTCTTAAATAAGACTTATTCTAAATAATGTTTATTCAAAGATTAATAAATGTGAGTTAATAGTCTATGTAGTAAAATACATTTCAGGATTATAACTATAATGTCATTCACTTTATGTCAAGAAAAGTGAATTTATTGTTTGCACAAAGGCTGTGATAAAATAAATAACCATGTTGAAGGGGGTAAGCCATGAATCTGCTTTTCTCACTTTTGATAATTCCACTGTGTTGTTCAAAGGTTTATTCTGGAAGTTTGGAACTATTCAAGTGGATAATTGAGTTTGGGGGAACTCAAATGATAGATGGAATCGGTGTTAATTAAAGTACTTACCTGGGGCCTTTACAGTGCTCTCTTAAAAGAAAATAACATCCCCCCAAAGCAGCCATTGCCAATTTTTTTTTTCTTACAGCCTCTTCCAAAATGTAGAAAATAAACTATTATTTTTTCCTTTCTAAAAATGACTCACAATCCAGAGATCTAATATATATCAATCCCTCTCCTTCATTCTTAAATATACCTTAAAATGTACCATCTCCAGAAAAGAACTTTAAAAAATTTAGGATGGGCCATCTAAAACTGAGCCATTAAGACTTTAAGTTATGCTTTCAAGAAGCATTATATTTTTATCCAATTTTAGAAACTTTAAAGTTGAGCCATAACAATTGACTATATTTAAACATTTTATTTTAAATCATGAAATAGATTTCCTATCCAAAAGCATACATTGTACTATATTAAGAAAATCAAAAAGGCTGATACAGTGGTGTGCATACAATGCAAATTTGTGATTCACTGATGGATAATGTAAGTTTTCTACCAAATAATACTTTTAATGTTTACTGGAGATGAACTCTGGCTAACTACACTTGAAATTATTATAACAAAACAAACTATCAATAGTTAAGTCATTCCTTAGGTTATGCCTACAAGTTTGCCAGTAATGACTGATGCCCAGAGTTCCGGAATTACTCTGTCCAGGCTGTTTGGGATTTGTTTCCATTCTGTAAACTACTCCCTATCTTCCAGTACATTTCTTTTTCTTTTAAATTATCCTGTAGTTTCCATTTCTTGCCACCCAAGAATCTTCTGTTAAATTTGAATTCCAGTATAGTTTGTGTAGTGTTATATCAGTTTCAGATGTACAATATAGTGATTGAACAGTTCCATACATCACCCAGTGCTCATCACAAGTGTCCTCCTTAATCTCCTTCACCTATTGTGCCCATCCCCCTACCCATCTGCCCTCTGGTAACCACCAGTTTGTTTTCAATAGTTAAGAATCTGTCTCCCAGCGGGCCTCTCCCTCTCTCTCTCTCTCTTTTTCCCCTTGCTCCTTTACTGCTTTCTTCAATTCCATGCTTCTCAAGAATCTTAGTTCATATACTTCTTTATATTATGTGTTGTAAATTTTAGGAGCACATTTTTTTCTGAAATGTTCAGTTTTAATCTGCTTGGTAATATGTATCTTATTTATTTGTCATATTAAAAGCATGCTTTTGGTGTTTTTTTTAAGGAATTTTAAGTCAAAGAATATTGCTACAAATATCAGTATGATATGTAGGCCTAACCAGAAAGTTACAACAAAGTGTACTAATTTTAGTAAATTACACTAATTATAGTAAAACAAAACTAAGAGCAAATTAGATATAGATATATAGATATAGATATGTAGCAAAAATTTCACATTTGAAAACCACACCATGTCATAACCATAACACCATGAATAACTAATGAGAAAGCGCTCTTTGCAAGACACAATTGAAACTTGTGCACTGCACAGTAGGAACTTTGGAGTTTAGCCAGCCATTGCTTGGTATGTATACCACTTATTAGAATACTTAATACACCTAGACAGGATATTACGAATGAATGACTACTCTTCTCTGAATACCAAATTTGGGTTTAACTACTCATTTGGCTACTAGGAAGTATACCAGAAAACATTCATCTACAAACATGAAAATCAATGAGATTGTACTTCATTTTCCATCAGGAATAGTATATCCAAATATAAAAGGAAAGATATTTTGAGAATTATTTCCATTATGAAGATTCCATAGACAGGCTGTTCACAATACTTGACATAATACTCCCTTAGTTATCCATTTAACTGATGCTCATTTTCTACTTGTAATGTGTCACCTAACTGGTCCTTATGTGCAGTAGGTTAATTGAACATAAACTAAAAGACTTCTGAAAAGTTCTATTAGCCTATGTGTTTTTCAAATTGGATTATTCACAGGATGTAAAATAAGGCAAAAAGTGATTCTTTAATGGAAACATTAGTGTCTTCATTGAAAAACATACCATGGATAACGTTAAATATAATAATATACCAATTTATAGTATATTTTATATTAAGAAAAATCAATCTACATTATCAGTTGATTCCATCTAAATGCTGTATGGCATCACAGATTTTTTTCCCAATTTTGTGCATAAGTGAACTGGAGTTCAGAAAGGCTCAAGGTAACTAATATGACAATGAAGAATTTAAATATGGATTTCTCCAGAATTATGTGTTCTCACAAATTTCACATTTTCAGAGGTAGGCAACTTTTGTAGACAGCTACAATAAAATTGTAAAAGACATGAAGAAGTGAGGGATAGCATAAGTAATAAGAGGAAAACGAAGAAATTAAAACAGAAAATGACATTCAGATGGGAGGGTATTTGAAGACAATGTTTATAATTTTACCAAGGTCAAATTTGCTTCAATGCTTTATTCTTTTCAAATTTGGTTTTAATCACCTAGTAGGATCAAAGGTTATGCAAAGAGATCATATGATTAACTAGCCCAGGCTTTTGGGGAAGGAAGTATTAGGAAAGCATTTTAATAGTGGGCTCGATAAAAGGAAGGTCATCAAAGTACATTTATATTTGAACATTAAACAGCACTTCTTTGAAGTGCTTCCTGATGAGATTCCACTTAGTTAAATATTCTTCCAAAATGCTCTCCTAGCATTACATCCAAATGGGAGAGAGGGTGGGGACCAACTAGTGTGGAGTTCCCGAACAGATAGAGAAAGCTTTATGCTTCTATCAGGTTCAGAATCTTTTATTTATTTTTTAGGTTCTACTAAATGTTATATATGTCAGTTCTTTCCATGAAAACAATGTTTTATCTATCCCTTGATCTTTATGGAATTGCATGCTCCTTTAAATAAACAAATGCATCAGAAATGCATTTATTCACCAGCACACAACTTATATTTTAATTGATTTGAATGGGAGCTTTGAATTTATTGATTGGGCCATAAAACAACCACTCAGCTAATTGGGTTAAAACTTATCTTCTAATGAATATTTCCTACTTAGAGGAGTTGTGCTTCACACAATAATGATTAGTGGGCTTCCTGTTAAAAACAACCACATTGATTTCATTTTAACATAGCTCTACATAAACTATTTCTGTAATTATTTATGTAAGTTTCCCTTTTTACAATATTTTATGTTATGACATGGATCGACTAAACCCTTTGTACATAGTTAGCCCTGACACAGACTTTACAGGTAATCTTGTGTTTTAAAAAGGCGAATGTAAGTCGCATTAAACCACTGGATCAGTGCTTCCATTGCAAATCAGTAAGATGCAGGATTTACTCTTATTTAGTCCTATATAAAGTAGTAAAGCCTTTGTTATTTCACCCTACACAACAGACCCCCCCCCCCCCGAAGACTGACGCTGATGCCTTTGCATATTTTCAAAGCTCTCACTCAGTGTAGTTCTCTCTTGTCTGTCCTGCAAACTCTAGCTGCCTTGCTCTTCCCTTTCTCCCAAGTCTTCTCAACACAGGGAGGCATCTTGCTCCACCAGAGTCCCCTCTTCTTCTGCTGTGGCTTGAAAAATCTCTCCAGATGCTATCCTGGGGGCAAACCTAGATTTCAACTTGTTTGTTTCCCAATTTGCAAGGATCACTGTCCTGGGTTGGCCTTATGTTCAATGTCTCAAAACCACTGCTATGTTTTGTCTGGTCTTTTAATTGCTTCAAGCTGAAGGTAACACCTCTGGCCTATTTCTACATCCTGGCTATAAGTAGAACTCCATTTGTCAGCTCTTAATGAGAAAATTACAATTTCTGAATATAAATGCTAAAATATATACAGTAGAAATAAACACGTGAAGGAAGTAGGCACAACAATATTCTTATCAGGCAAAAGAGGAAAAAATAATTATTGATGATATAAAGGGATACCACATAATCATAAAATGAAAAAAAACAGAGGATATAAGAAATTAACATTTTTGGTAGATGGGTGTAAATATGTACTCTCAGGTACATAGAGGAAAAAGAAGACAAGTAAAATTTTTATATATCCACAGTCACTATAAAAAAATCTATTCCTTAATTAGCTATTTTGTCACTTGGCAGGTAATGACCAGCAAAACCTTACAAAGACTACAATAATAGCCTTTATCTAGTAGAAATAATTGAAAATCTAGCACAAACCTGAAAATAAAATTTTATATTAGTTTCAAGGACACATGGAACTTAGCGAAAATCTAACCTTAGAAGTCTTATTTATTTATTTTAATTATTAGTCAGTTTATTTATTTATTTATTTATTTATTTATTTATTTATTTGTTTCAGGAGAAACAGGATCACCTCTGGACTCAGTCGAATTACCTGTTTCATCGTCTTAATAGAAGTTGCAGTCTAATAAAGGATGTTCTTAGGAGTAAATGAAGTTCCTTAGTCTTAGTTTCCGGAGGGAATTATGTACGTAATTGGCTGGTCTCAGCAAGTCATTTAATTTTGGAGTCAGTGCTGTTGGTGATGTCCCGGGTGTATGTGGGTCTCTGGCACCCGTGGAAGTTCCTGGAGACAAAGCCAGCACCCTGTGTCCTCCTCATCCTCAGTGTCCTCATTATCATCTTTGCTAATGGTAGTGATTGGACAACAATGAAATAATAAATGGTGTTTCAAAATTGAGTGTTCCACCTAACATCATACACATATATAAATTCCAGGTAACATAAACTTTTCCATTAAATATTATTAATCCTTTTCTGATGTTTATACTGAAAATATGCATCTCAAGTAATAATATGGAAATACATGAAAGTGTTTTTTGATTACAAACATAACACTTTAAAATGTTATATTAAATTCAGGAAAATATACTTATAGATTTATTATAGAAAAGGATATCTAACAGCAGACTAAATCATACAAGGCAGAAGAATATAGTTTATACTTTTTGCACCACAATATTACTCAAGATTTAGCAATTCCCACTAGTAAGGAAATATTCTTGAAAAGTATGTGCAAATATCTCAGGAAGATAAAAATTGTTTTTTACAAGGTTATTTTATTATAATGATGCTTCGAATATTTTAAAAGATAGCAATACTTCAAGTATCTTTTTTTTTAAGTTTATTTACTCTGAGAGAAACAGAGGCAGTGCAAGTTGGGGAGGGGCAGAAAGAGAGAATCCCAAGCAGGTCCACACTACTAGTGCAGAGCTTGATGTGAAGCTTGAACCTATGAAGCCATGAGATTATGACCTGAGCTGAAATCGAGTCAGATGCTCAACCGACTGAACCACCCAGATGCCCCAATACTTCAAATATCTTAAAAGTACATTAAAATGAAAATGCATGCTAAATATACAGGTATAATTTAAGAATATACATATGTGTATGTGTGAATATATATATGCATACTTATAAACACAAGAACATAACTTACAAAGTATATATAAATATAAATGCATAAAAATATATATGTTTACATATTAGAATATAATATAGCAATTAAAATCTATGAACAAATTCTATATGCATCAGCTGATAAAATTCAAAAGCTATGCTGAGTATAAAACATTTGCAGAAGTAGATAGCATTTATTTGATATTTTATCACAAGAAAAACATTTTTCAGTCTTTCTATTGTTTAAGAATTTCCAAATTCATTACAGGAGTCCCTTCTGGAGAAAAGGAAGATGAATAGATTGTGGAAGAATACATAAGAATCTTCCTTATATGTAAGTTCCTTTCACTTAAAATAGCAACAAAATAATACTCGGAGCAAACCTGACAAGATGGTAAGATTTGACAAAGTTGAGCTTTCAGTTTACGGCTGTACATCAAATTCTTTTGTCTTTTCTGTTCATATGAATAATATTTTAAGTAAAATTAATTTAAGGAAAAAATCTGAGGAGCACCTGGGTGGCTCAGTCGGTTAAGCGTCTGAGTTATGTTCAGGTCATGATCTCATGGTTCTTGAGTTCGAGCCCCTCATTGGGCTCAGTGCTGACAGCTCGTAGCCTGGAGCCTGCTTTGGACTCTGTGTCTCCCTCTCTCTCTACTTCTCCCCCACTTGTGCTCTGTCTCTCTCTGCCTCTCAGAAATGAATAAATGTTTAAAAAAATTTTAAAAAAAATTTAAACCTTGCCTTTAGGATCGGAAGAATTCAACTCTTTAATTATAGGCAAGAATGATAGGAAAGATATTAATATGAGGCTTAACTTCATAAAATTCCTGAGCTTAATGTACATAATTTCCAGAGAAAGAATATATGACTGACAAATGACTAAAAGTTATATTGCTAGCATTCTCATCTGCTAGATAAGTAGGGAATAGTATCTGGAAACTTCTAAAAGACGAGATCACAGCCCCAAAATCTTTTCTTAACCAAGATATCATTCACTCACATAGCATTAAGAAAAGGTACATTTGAAGATATAAAAAAATTCAGAAAATAAAAACAACTGTTTATTCCTTTAAAGAAAGTACACAAGGGGCGCCTGGGTGGCTCAGTCAGTTAAGGGTCCAACTTCGGCTCAGGTCGTGAACTTGTGGTCCATGAGTTCGAGCCCTGCATCTGGCCCTGTGCTGACAGCTCAGAGCCTGGAGCCTGTTTCAGATTCTGTGTCTCCCTCTCTCTCTGACCCTCCCCCATTCACACTCTGTCTCTCTCTGTCTCAAAAATAAATAAATGGTAAAAAAAAAAGAAAGAAAGAACACAAGAATCCAACTAAAAAATGTAAGCAAAAGATAAATTTCTAAATTAGAATAGTGACTTTCACAACATATTTAAAGTATTTTTTCCTAAGCTCTGCTGATTAAAAGAACGGACAAGAGAAAAACTATTAAGTAAAGAGTACAATAAATATTGACTATGCATAATTAAATAAATATGCATATGTATTTATAGCTATTTATATATCAGATATGTATAGCCATTATATATAATATGCATAGCTATAAATACATGTATATTGATTGATATATGAAGTACCTGAAAATTTATAATAAAACTTTTTTTTAAATAAATGGATATTCTTGAAATACAAAGGCATCTTGCAAAGGATAAACTAATGTTCTGAGATTATAAGTGAAAAACAATCTCACTAAAATCTAAGCATTTAGATGGGGCCTTGCATAAAAAACCTACAAATATCATTAAATGGAAATAAAGTAGTTTAACCCAAGGGTTTTAAAATGATTATGTTATTGTGAAAAGGAAAACATTATATATAATAAATATGTATTTTTATGTGTACTTGTAAAACTTTACCAGAAAAGACCATATGCTGTGTAATAAAGTTAAGTCACCAAAGTTTGAATCTTGAAACAATTTAGGTTATTTTATAGATGAGAGTGGAATCAGGTCAGTATTACCAATAAGTCAATATAAAATTGAATTTTAAAATTATATCTCAATTACATCATTGTTGCAAATATTAGGAATCAATATAAATAAAAATGTGTAAAACATCTATACTAAAATATAAAACTATTATTGTGAAAAATACATAAGATTTTTTTTGATTACTTACTTGTATGTATGTATTTATTAATTTTAATTTTCACTTATTTTTGAGAGAGAGAGAGACAGAGTTCACGTAAGGGAGGGGCAGAGAGAGAGAGGGAGACAAGAATCCGAAGTAGACTCCGGGCTCTGAGCTGTCAGCACAGAGCCTGAGGCAGGGCTTGAACCCATGAACCTTGATATCATGACCTGAGCTGAAGTCGGACACTTAACTGACTAAGACACCAAAGAGCTCCTATTTATTTTTTATTTTAATATAACTGTGTTGTTTTATTTTTTCCCAAGTTTTTATTTAAATTCCAGTTAGTTAATATATATTGTAATATTAGTTTCAGGTGTAGAATTTAGTGATTCATCACTTACATACAATAGTGAGTGCGCATCACAAGTGCACTATTTAATCTTCATTACATATTTAACCCACCCTCCAACTCCTTTCCAGTATCTAACAGTTTGTTTTTTACAGTTAAGAGGCTGTTTCTTGGTTTGCCTCTCTCTCTCTTTTTTTTTAATTTCTTATGTTTCTAAATTTCACATATAAGAGGAATCTTATGGTATTTATTTTTCTCTGACTGACTTATTTCACATAGCAGAATACTTTCTAGCTCCATCCACATTGTCGCAAATGGCAAGATTTCATTCTTCTTGATGGCTAAGTAATATTCCCTTATCTATCAATATCTATGTCTATCCATCTGTCTGTCCCACATCTTTTTAAACCATTCATTAGTCAATGGATGTTTGGGCTCTTTCAGTAATTCGGCTATTGCTGATAATACTGCTATAAATATTGGGGTGCATGTATCTCTTTGAATCAGTAATTTTCTATCTTTTGAAATAGTAGTAGTGCAATATCTGGGTTGTCACGTAGTTCTATTTTTAACTTTTTCAGGAACCTCCACACTGTTTTCCAGAGTGCCTGTACCGGTTTGCATTCCCACAGCAGTGTGACAGTTTCCCCTTTCTCTGTATCCTCACCAACACCTGTTGTTTCCTGTGTGGTTAATTTTAGCCATTCTGACAGCTGTGTGGTAGTATCTCATTGTAGTTTTGATTTGTATTTCCCTGATGATGAGTGATGTTGAGCAACTTTGCATGTGTCTGGTAGCTGTCTGAATGCCTTCCTTGGAAAATGTCTATTCATGTCTTCTGCCTATTTTTTAACTGGATTATTTGGGTTTTGGGTGTTGAGTTTTATAAAAAAAATGAATAAGGTCTTAAGAAATTAAAGATATATCATATTCACTGAAGGAGAAATCAGTACTGTAACATAGATAATTTCCCCAAATTATTTTAAGGATTCAATGCAACATTAACTACAATCCCAGCTCTAATTTGTTGTGAATATTGACAAACTGATTCTAAAACATATACAGAAATACATTTGCCCAACTTAGCAAAGTCAATTTTTAAAGACAAAAAGTGGTGACTTAGACTATAAGGTATCAAGATTTATTACAAAGCTATGGTAATTCAAATTGTTTTTGATATAAGAATATACATATATTGGAAGACACCTGAATGTGTAGAAATGAAACACTGGCATATAATGACCTAAATTATGACAAAGGTCATACTGCAGTGTCATATACAAGTGACAATCTTTGATAAACAATGAGTCAATTGCATATTCATTGAGTAATAAAGGGTCTGAGACAAGGTCATTATATTGTGATAAAGGAGTCAATCCAAAAAGACAGATAACATAAGTAAATATTAATGCACTCATCAAAGGGTACCTAAGTGTAAAGCAAATATTAACAGGCCTGAAAGGAGAAAGACAGCAACACACTATTAGTAGGGGACTTTAATACCCTACTTGCAACAAAGAATTACATCTAGACAGAAAATCAATATGGAAACATTGAACTTAAAGTACAAGTTAGACCTAGTAGTTCTTTCTGAAGCATTCCATCCATCCAGCAGAATACATATTCTTCTCAAGTGAACATAGAACATTCTCCAAAGTAGATTATATGCTGGAGCAGAAGTATGTCTTGACAAACATAAGAAGATTGAAATCGTATCAAGTGAGTGCCTCGATGGCTCAATTGGTCAAGTGTCTGACTCTTGATTTTGGCTCAGATCATGATACCATTGTTACGGGATTAAGACCCACGTTGGCTCCATGCTGAGTGTGGAGCCTGCTTATGATTCTCTCTCTCTCCCTCTGCTCTCTTTCTCTCTCTCTCAGAAAAAAAAAGAAAAAGAAAAAGAAAAAAAAATTCATATCAAGCATGTTTCCAACAATAGTAGTATGAAACCAGAAATCACTAATAAGTAAAAAAACTCAAAAATTACAAATATGTGGATATTTGACAACATGCTACAGAACAACCATTGGATCAACGAAGAAATTTTAAAAAGAAATAAAAAATATCTTGAGACAAATCAGTATGGAATATAACATACCAAAACTTATGGGATGCAGCAAAAGCACTTTTGAGAGGGACGTTTATAGTCATAAATGACTACATTAAAAAAACAGAAACGTCTCTAATAACAACCTAACTTTACATCTAAAGGAATAAGAAAAAAGAAAAACAAATTAAGTCCAAAAGTTAGTAGGACGAAAGACAATGAAGAGTGGAAATAAATGAAATAAAGACTAAAACAATCAAAAAAAGTAAGAGGTGGTTATTTTTTTTTAATGTTTATTTTGAGAGAGAGAGAGAGAGAGAGAGAGAGAATGGGGGAGGGACAAAGAGAGAGAGGGAGACAGAGGATCTGACAGCAGGAAGCCTGATGGGGGGCTCGAACTCACAAATCATAAGATTATGACCTGAGCTGAAGCTGGACACTTAACCAACTAAACCACCCAGGTTCCCCAAGAGGTGGTTATTTTAAAAGATAAACAAAATGGACAAATGTTTACTTAGATGTGGCAAGAAATAGAGTTCAAGTAAGCAAAATTAGATATAAATCAGATTTTACAAATACTACTACTCAATACAAAAGATCATGAGACTACTATAAACAGTAATTAGCCAACCAACCAAAAAACCTAGAAAGAAAGAAATTCCACAAGCTACCAAGTCTCTATCATGAAGAAATAGTACATTTGAACAGACTACTAACTAATAACAAGATTGAATCAGTAATCAACAACCTCCCAACAAAGAAGTCCCTGACCAAATGGTTTCACTGGTAAATTTCACAAAACATTTAAGGTATTAAAGCAATCTTTTTGAAACTTAAAAAAATAGAAAAGGGGGAAATACTTCCAAACTCAAAAGTCCAGCATTATCTTAGTAAGAAAAAAACAGATGAGGACACTAAAAGAAAATTATAGGCCAACATCCCTAATGAACATAGATCTAAAAATCCTCAAGAAAATATTAGCAAACCAAATTCAACAATACATTAAAAGGATCATATACCATGACCAAGTGGAGTTTATTCCAGGGATGCAAGGATGGTCCAACATCCACACATCAATCAATACAATACACAACATTAACAAAATGAAAGATAAAAGTCATATGATCATCTCAATAATGCAGAATAAGCACTTGACAAAATTCAACATTCTTTAATGACAAAACTGTGAACAAACTGGGTATTGAGGAAACATATCTCAACATAATAAAGACCACATATAACAAGCCCACAACTAACATCATACTTAATGGTGAAAGTTTGAAAGCCTTTCATGTAAGATCAAGAAAAAGACAAGGATTCCCACTCTCACCAATTGTATTCAATTGCTGAAATTGTATTCAATTGCTGAAAGTTCAAGCCAGAGCAATTAGAGAAGAAAAAGGAAAAAAAAAAAAGGGCATCCAAATTGGAAAGGAAGAAAACTGTTACTATTTCCAAGGACATGATATAATATATAGAAAAACCTGATGACTCTACCAAAAAACTGTTAGAACTACACAAATTCAGTAAAGTTGCAGGATGTAAAATCAGTATTAAAAAAATAAAAAAGTTGTATGTCTACACACTAACAATGAACTATCAGAAAGAGATATCAAGAAAAAAAATCTTTCTCATAATTAAATAAAAAAAGAATAAAATACCCAGGAATAAATCTAGCCAAGGAGGTAAAAGACCTGTACACTGAAATCTGTAAGATACTAACAAAATAAATTAAAGAAGACTAAATATATATTTCATACTCATGGATTGGAATAATTAATACTCTTAAAATGTCCATATTACTCTTAAAATTTCCATATTACACACAAAAAATTACAGATTCAATGCAATCTCTATCAAAATTATAATAGCATCTCTCAGAAATAAATACAACAAATAATCCTAAAATTTGTATGGAACCATGAAGAGCCCAAGTAGCCAAAGCAATCTTGAGAAAGAACAAAGCTGGAGGCATCATGTTTTGAGATTTAAAAATGTATAATAACACTATACTAATCAAAACAGTTTGTTATTAACGTTAAAAAACAACAACACATAGACCAATTGAAAGGAATAGAGAGCCCAGAAGTAAACCTATTCAAACATGGTAAATTAAGTTACAAAAAAGGAACCAGGAATACACAATGGGGAATGGGTAGTTTCTTCAACAAATGGTGTTGGGAAAATTGGAGAGCTACATGAAAAGAATGATCCTGAAACCCTATCTTATACTGTCCAGAAAATCAACAGAAAATAGCTTAACAACTTGAACATAAAATATGGGAATGTAAAACTCCTAGAAGAAAACATGGGGTTAATCTTCAAGACCTCAGTTTTGGCTATGATTTTCTATTTGATTCCAAAAGCAAAGGCAACAAAAGCAAAAATCAACAAGGTGGGACTATATCGAACAATCAAGCTTCTTCACAGCAAAGGAAACTTCCAACAAAATAAAATGGCAGGGGCACCTGGGTAGCTGAGTCAGTTAAGCACCCAACTCTTGATTTTGGCTTAGGTCATGATCTCTTGTTCATAAGTTTGAAACTGCATCAGGCTCTGTACTGACAGCACGAAGCCTGCTTGGGATTCTCTCCCTCTCTCTCTGCTTCTTCCCTGCTTGTTCTCTCTCTCTCTCTCTCTCTCTCAAAATATAAATAAATAAATTAATTAATTAATTAATTAATTTTAAAAAGTGAAAAGGCAACCTATGGAATGGGCAAATGTATTTGCAAATCACACATATGATAAGGGGTCAATATACAAAATAGAACTCATACAAGTCATTAACAAAAATAGCAAACAGTCCCAATTAACAATGGGCAGAGGAAATGAATAGACACTTTTCCAAGGTGAATACAGATGGCTATATGAGAAAGTGTTCAACATCACTATGCAAAGGAAATGCAAATAAAAACCACAATGGATATCACCCCGTAGCTGTTAGAATGATTATCATCCAAAATAAGATATAACAAGTGTTATTGTGGACACTTGTTAACATAATATGGGACATTGTGAACTATTGATGGGAATGTAAACTGGGGCCACCACTATGGAAAACATTACGGAGGTTCCTCAGAAAGTAAAAATAGAACTACCATATGGTCCTGCATTTCCACTTCTGGATATAGACCCAAATGAAACAAAATCACTATCTCAAAGAGATATATTCAAAAGAAATAAAATCACTATCTCTAAGAGATTATCTGCACATCTAATGACATGGCCTAAGTGTCTATCAAAAGATAAATGAATGAAAAAATGTAATATGTATATCACACATATACATCTCACATATAATAATGGAGTTATTCATAATGGGATATTCATAATGGAATAATATTGGAATAATTCATAATATTCATAGTGGAATATTATAAAGCCATAACAAGGAAATCATGCCATTTGTGACTATATGAATGGATCTTGAGGGCATTATGTTAATGAAATAAGTCAAACAAAACAGTCAAATTTTGTGTGATCTCCCTTACATGTGGAATCTAGAAAAACCCTGAACTCATAGAAACAGAGAGAACATACCAGTGGGAAAGGGTGGGATGTGGGGAATGGGTTAAGGCACTCAAAAGGTACAAACTTTTTATAAGGAAGTTCTGGCAATGTAATATACAGTAAGGTGACTATACTCAAAACACTGTATTACACTCTGAAAGCTGCTACGAGTAAATCTTAACAGTTCTCATGACAAAACAAATTTCGTAACTATGTGAGGTGATGGATGTTTACTAAATTTATCATAGTAATCAGTTCACAATATGTACACATATCAAGTCATTATGTTGTACCCTTAAACTAATTTATGGTTATATATCAATTATATCTCAATAAACCTGGAAAATAATTAAAAAATAAAATTTAACATAAATACAACAGAATTAACTCCTAAAAATAAAGTCAAAATTAATTGTTTTGATAATAGAAAAGTCAAATATATAGGAACTTCACTACCAAAGTTAAAAAAAACTGTCAAATCAAAGGACAAAAAATTTGAAAATTTAAAATAATTGTTAAAAACAAGAAATATCCCAGTTATACTTAAAATGAGAACAATTAAGTACATTAATTAGGTAAATTATGTGGGTATTGCTAACAATTAGCAAGATGCTTGAGAACATGTGTAATCGTCCGGAAAATATTAACAATTAAATTAATGAAGATATGAAAATGCAAGTAGATAGATCAAAGAAAAACATTTTAATCATGTGATATATTTTTTCATTTGCCTAAATTAATTTGGTTCTAATTAGTCAAAAATTTAAATATATTAGAGTAGCATCCTACCTAGCATAACCTTTCAAAAGGTACACAGAGCAATAGTACCTTTCTGCAGTATAATTTCCAATACCTTGAAATGGTTGAAGATTCAATGAAAATATTAAAATAAATCCAAAAAAGTATGCTGTTTGATTTTACTTGTTTATATCCATGAAGGTATTTTTCCAAATAATATATCCATAACATTACAAAGAATAAACTCAAGTTAATGGAGATGATTTTTTATTTCCATTTCCATTTGATCCTTTCCTAAGTTAGGAAAGGTACTTTTGACTTCAGGTAATAAACTAGCATTATTTCATATGGCTTAGCATATAAACTCTTTTCTACCATAGTTTTGTGTGGTGTTTGAAATATAAGTCCCAAGCAAAATTTTGTTATTCAAAATGCAGCTTGATTTTTTTTTTTTTTTTTTTGAGAGAGTGAGAGAACATGAGAGGTAGAGGAAGAGAAGAGAAAATCCTAAGCAGGCTCCACACAGGGCGTTGCAGGGTTTGATCTCACAACCCTGACGTCATGACCTCAGTAGAAACCAAGAATCAGACACCCAACCAACTGAGCCACCCAGGTGCCCCACAGCACCTTGATTTTTCATTAGATACAAAGGATAATTTTTCTACAATATTGGAACTAAGAATGTAATCACTGATGTTGGAAGATATACTTCCTGTTAAAAGTTATTTAATTACATACAACTTTTTGTCAACAGAAGTTCATCTTATTTATAATCATTTTTCTTTCTTGAGTTTTTAAACAATGAAGAAGCAAAAGGTGAATCAATTAAAGGAGAAACATGAAATGGTCAGATGGAAGTGCACCAGTATATATTTAAATACATGTATGCAAACATGTATTTAATATCAATTATACTTAAGTGTGGGATAAAATCTATAAAATTCAGATGAATTCCAATCCACTTCTAAATTTTATATAGAATATATGCTTAATTGCTTTTTGTTTGAAATTTCCTCATTTTGTTTCTGTGGAACTGTCAGTCCATTGCATTCAGATGAAAAGAAGTATTTAAATTCAAAGAGATTCTTCTTCCTTTCACAGGGTGAGGATATTTATTTCCATTTATGTATTAGGATCCCATGGCTACAGTGATTATCTTTGTGGATAAGAGATTATTTTATCAATGGATTACATTTGTGTTCCACCCTTGAGTTTCCAGCTGGCTGCTGTAATCATGGTTTACATGCTCTAGTTGTCTCGTCGTTTGAGAAGTTTATTTTATATTTACTGCTTTTTTTCCCCATGAATGTGCTGAAACTACTTAAGACCACCTTTTGGAGAAGAAAAGCAAAAGAACAGTGATAAATAATCTAAAACTACTTATAATCTTAAATAAATGTTAACATGGCCAAACTTTTCTCCGTTATACAAACATTGCACTATTTTGGAATAGTCTGTCTTATCCAAGTAGACTCTGAGTACTTTTAGATATATTTTTTTTTCCATAGCCTGTATGATGTTTCCCAAAAGAGTAGGTATTTAAAAAATGTTTCTATGGCAAAAATATTGACAGAATTTCCTATGGATTATGGAAATATATCTCTTACTTGGCATCTTTGTAGTTAAGGTTTATTGCTAATTTTATGACTAAATTTTTCATAACAATAAAAAAGAATATTAAGTATTGTCACACTCTGAAAAGTACTGAAGAAATTTCAACCATTTTTTTTCTTTTTTTAAATTTTATTTATTTATTTTGAGAAAGAGAGAGGCAGAAAGAGAGGAAGAGAGAGAATCCCAAGAAGGTTGTGTGATGTCAGCACAATCTCACAATCTCACAAACCATGAGATCATGACCTGAACCAAAATCAAGTCACACATTTCACCAACTGAACCACCCAAGCACCCCCAATTTTCTATAATCTAAGTGCTGTTAACTTCCATTCCTCATCTCTCCTTTAAAAAAAAAGCAAAGTAATACAATAACAATATAGAGTATAAAATAAATAATAGCTCATGTTGGCTTCCTAAGGAATTTTTTATTAATTTTTTAAAACTAAAATTACATTGAAATATTTCATCAGATTTTGATGATCTCCTATCTTTTCATTTCTCCTACTTTATCTCAACAAATCCTTTCTAGATCTTGAGTTAGTATGTTCTATGAAGAAAACATTCTACCTCTTCCATGTTAGAAGGGCTCCAGTGATTAACTGGTATCCTTGATGATATATAGTATTTTTTTTTGAAGATTAAGCATTGGTTTTTACTGCTGGCTGAATCAATATTAAAACTGACAGTAGCCTGGTCAGCTTCATGAAATAAAATTAAAAGAACACACACACATACAACTTCCATCACTGCCATCCTGGGTACTTTGATCAACTATTATTGGGTTGACTTGGAGAAGAGGTTCACTGAGTTAAATAGATTAACTTTCCCCCAGATTAAGAACTGTCATTGCAGAAGGGTTTTGCCTGAGAAATAACATTTGAGAAAAGCATCTTTACACTCAGCATGTTCCGAAAGCTCCTTCACAATATTTCCCTCCAACATCTTTTTAAAAAGAACCTTCCAATATTACTGGTTTCACTCTGTCCCTGCACATCCAGCCGTCCCAACAATACCATTAACCACTGCCTCTACATTAGAATGGATCTCTGCATTTTAGAATAAAGCACCTAGCCTTGCAGGGAAAGTGCGCAACAATATGTGCTGAGAGAAACATTGCCACAGGGCTCCCTACCCTACTCTCCTCCTTAGTCACCTCTGCATTCCTTTGTGATGCTAAAATCTTCAATTCCTGCTTGTGGAAAAAATCCAATGCAAAACCTTTCATAAACCAGATAATCAGTCATTGCCAATTTCCAAAACCAAGGTAATGATTCTAAAATGGGGAACATTTTCTCGTTACAGAGAACTGAGATTTGTTCCAAATCCTAAACAGCCTCTAGTGTAATGAAGGAATTACATAGGCTCTATAATGCATTTCCATCAAAAACATCCATGAACTACCTTTTGCTTTCTGGCTATAAATTCCCACTTTTCCTTAGTGTATATGGAGTGGAGCACAATTTCTCTCCCATACTGCAAAACCCCATTCTGGTATACCTCCTAAATAAAGTTTGCCCTATTGTTCTTTAACAATGTCAAGAATAATGTTTTTTTCTACTAGCAAGATCTCTCCTTCTTCCTAAATGTCACCAGTAAGATCTTGTTTCCTATTCTTTCCCAATCAGATCTCTAAGTCTGAAACAAACAAAAACTTGTGAAGTTATACATTAAACCTGTGTTGTAATTTTCCAACACACAAGATTAGCAGTGGCTCATTAATTTCAGCTGTGTCTGCCCTTAGGGTTTTTGTTTGGCTGTGATATAAGAGGTCTTTTAAGGAAATTATAGAAACTGTTTTGTTGGTTTTTTGTCCATGCCTTAAGATGCAAATTTTAAAACATAAATCTATTCTTTTTCCAGGGTAAACAGAAGTAGACAGCCACAGTCCTTACATTCCTCATGACCCCTAACTCATGCTAGTCTATTATTTCTCTTTGCTTCAATAGGTACTTCATTTCTGTACACTGAATGATGTGGCTTTCCACGTCACTTTACTGAAACTAGATCCTCACTGCCTACAAAACTAATTGGTATGAAACCTATACATATACCTATTCCTTAAATGTTTATGATCTCATTACTCTACTGAGCAGTATTCTTAATTACAGATAACAGAAATACCTTGTTATTTTTCATATGAGGGAACTTAATGAAGGATGTGTGTTTGTGTGTGTGTGTGTGTGTGTGTGTGTGTGTGTACACGCATATAATAGCTTTCCAGGATTATTGAGGAGGGCTGAAATCTCTCTAGTCTGTCTCCAGAAATAAGATTTCACAACACAAAACAGACCTGTCCTTCCCAGTTCTGCAATCTGGTATCCTGAATCAGGAAACTCCTATTAGAATTTCAGACATCAGAACCATGCTGATTTCCCTATCATCAAGAACAGCAAAATGATTGTCTTCTTGAATGCTCTTATTTCTGAATACTTTGGTTCTACTTCAAAGCCTGCACAAATGTATCCAACTAACATCTTAAAATACTACCTTAATCCCAAATATCAAAGAATGCAAACTTCTGCATTTTAGAAATAATTCGAGAGGAAACCAAACAAGTCAATAAATATCAGTCACACTTATTTACTTGTGGTTTTAGATGTATGGAACAGTTTTCCAGTTCCCAAACACTGTACTTATATTTCCACTAGCAATATGTTAATATTCCCTTGTCCCACATTTTTTGTGATATGTCTCATTGTATAATGCTCAAAATCCTAGTGGCTACAAATTGATGCTAAACCAATCAATTGTTTTGTCACATACTTCTATTATAGATACTTCGAGCAAAATTTTTATTATTCATAAAAGTTTAAATATCTATTTGTCAAAATTCATTGACTAATATAGATATTAAAAATATTATACTATGTGTGGATTTTTAAACATGTAATTTTTCTATGAAATTGTTATGCTATTTCTCACTACATTCTTAATTTTATTCTATTAAGTAGATAATTTGTTCTTTGTATTTTTGTTTTAATTTCCCTATTAGCTAAAAATTATTTACTCCTTCCATTTAGACTTGACAGACTAAGTTGAAATGAGAAGACATCCCTACTTTTTATTTTCTAAGACATGAAGATTTTGGTTAAAATATAACAATAAATACATAAATGCAATTAATATCAAAAGAAAATTTTTGAAATTTCAGAATAAAAGGCCAATGGAGAATACTGTTTAAGAATGTGGACACTGGAGATAAACTATCATTTTAAATCTGGCCCTTCACTAATCAGCTGTGAGATGATGGGACAATTACTTAGCTTCCCTGAGCCTGGTTGGTTAACTTATAAAATGAAAATAGTATCTCCTGAAATTTTGTGGACACTTCCTGTTTCTAAAAGATTATATTAAATGCTTTGTAGGGTATGTTATTCGCCTATCTTTTTCAGAGAAACTGACCACTCTCAACAAGTTTAACCCTGGGATAATGTGGAGACAAATGTACGACCATTAAAGGAAGTAATTTTCCTTCTTGGCACATAGAAGATATACTTCCTAACCTGTCTTCCACCCATGTGAGTTTATGACTGAGTTCTGGTCAAAGGACTTTGGGGGAAAATTATTTTGATTATGATCTTTCCCATTCTCTCTGTCCTGGTCTACATGACTGGCAATTAAAGATGTTATGTTACTAGAGATATATATATACAATGAAAGAGGCATGAATCTTAAAATTTATTACTTGGAGAAGAGCCACCAAAGAGAGCCATCTGACAAATAGTATTCACATAAGACTTGTTGTAAGTGGGAAATACAGCTTTGTTTTTTAGTCACTTAAAGTTTTGGGTTTCGTGTCATAGCAGATGGTGTTTTTTATAGAGAGAAAGATGTGCAGACCTGAAACTCAGTGTCAGAAATGATTGAAGAAGGGAGAAAGGCACCCGACACTATTGGCCAAAAATCGTGTGCTGAGCTAATCTGATTTTTTTGTGAGAAATTTAGAAATGAGACACTGAAATTCTAAATCACTCAGCAGAACTGAAAATAACTGTTTGTGTGGGTGCACCTGAAAATTTGTATAGAAGAGTTAAAAAACTCCTACAACTGAGATTCCTAAAATTTAAGTCCCTCACATTATCTTTGTAATCCAAATATCTTTTAAATATATTAACTAACATTGGTGTGGATGGATTTCTATACCTAGTACCTAATTTTCCTTAGAAAAAAAGAAGATGGCATTACTCTGGATTCTGTTATCAGATCTCCTACCATCTGTCTGCATAATCATTGTACAAGAGTCAGAAAATTCTTAGTCACAAGAAGAGCTGGATCCAGCTGCTTTAAAGAGACAAAGAGTGCATTAAAAAAGATACTGTGTAGTTCACAGAGCAGTCTGGCAATGAAGGCCCGGAGGCAAAGCAGCCAGGAGGACTGCCCTGACCACCATGCAAAACCGGTCTGGTAATAAACCACAGCCATTGTCACCAAGCCCTAGAACCATGCACCACTGTCAGTTACGAGATAGAAACTAAAATTCACAGCAACAGTTAGCAGAACCACTGCTGGAGTGTATTCTGATCTCCATGTTTCTGGAATTAATGGCTTACAAGAAAAAGCCTGCAGCTAATGCCTCTGCAGAGAGCCCTCAAATATGTATTGAACTCTTCTGCAATAATACTACTCTTGGATTTCATGTGGCACAGAAACGACTTTGTCCTGGAAAACTGGTGAAAATATGTGGCTAACTTCTGACAAATAAGATACAAAGAGAAGCGATGCTTGCCACTACATTTTAAGACACCTAGGAAGTAACACATATTTTCTTTTCTACACTTAACTCTTTCCTACTGGCTAAAATATGTTCCATCTTGTTTGACTCAGCAGAATGACAGCCTTAAAAAAGCAGGAAGACAATTGTTTTTTATTTCTCCTTTACTTATAACTGCCAGAAATCAGAAGTACATGTACTTGTTGGAAAGTTTTTATACCAAAATGCTAGCTGCAACATTTTTGGGTAAAATTTAATTAAAAAAATAAAGTACCCTATCATAAAAGTAGAATGGGTGAGATTCATCAGTAACAACTTCTACATAATAGAGACTTGTTCATGAGCCTGGCCCTAGGGAATTGCATTGGAAGCTGAGAGGCCAATAATTTTATCTTATATAATAGTTGACAATTTCTTAAATATATGAAAAAATATTCAAATGCTGAATCAAAAACCCCCAAATATCTAAAATACTTCTTCTAAACAGTATTTCCTACATCTGAATCTATAATCACCATTAAACTTATGAAGACTCTTAAATCTATCTCCATAGTGCTATTCTATATCCTTGACATACTGCCTTCTATATCTTATATCTAATCAACAATTCTGATTAGTAATAACAAAATTAACCCATGCATCTATTGACTCTCCAAATTCTATATCATTGCTCTTATTTCATGGTTCCTTTTCATCTTATATGTGTTTATACCATCATTTCTTTGATTAGAATACAGTAGTCATAGACATGATTAATGACATGAATGAACAGGTATTTGCCAAGCTTCTTTTGTAATAGTAACGTTTTTACTAATTCTACTATTTTGTATTTTTATTGTTTTAAAAAGACTGAATATGTTTTAATGCAAAGTACGGTTTTTGTAATGATTTGGGCCTTGTATTTTTTTAAAAAGAATATGATAAAGCATATTAATAAATCAAAATGTTTTTCACATTTTACAAATATAAACATGTATAACTCATATTTTTTTTCTTTGGGGGGAGGCTTTTATTACATGAATATATATCCAAATTGAAGTCCTGTTTTTAATGTACATTAGTTATTTTATTTATTTTTATATTTTTTAATGTTTATTTTTGAGAGAGGGGAGAGAGGGAGAGGGAGAGGGAGAGAGAGAGAGAGAGAGAGAGAGAGAGAGAGAGAGAGTGGGGGAGGAGCAAAGAGAGAGGGAGACACAGAATCCAAAGTAGGTTCCAGGCTCTGAGCTGTCAGCACAGAGCCCGACACGGGGCTGGAACTCATGAACCACGAGATCATGACCTGAGCTGAAGTCGGACGCTTAATGGACTGAGCCACGCAGGTGCCCCTAAGGTACATTAGTTATTTTAATTAATTTCATTCTGTTTTTTTATTTTTCACTCAATGTATATTGTGATAGAAATTTATCAACATGATAAACTTCTCTTTCATTAACATGTATTATCAAAAGGGTTTTTGATTTCATAAATGGTGTAAATACATGAAAAGGAGATGGGAGTTGAAATTTTGATTTGGACTCTAAATCTACCTTGTATTGACTTAATATACCCAACTGCATATTGTATGAAAGAAACATGTCCTACACAAGACCGAGATTTATGAAGATTCCTGGAGGAAGAAATACAGAAACATCATGTATTTCATGATAAATTCTGGTGCCATTTCCTCCTTAACCACAAGTTTCATTAATACATATATATATTCTCACATATATATTCATTCATGTATATCACAAACACTGAAAACAGTGATAGTTATTTGTGAAGATTCTGGGGACCTGTGGAGTGGTTCAAACATTGCATTTAAATAAAAATTACTTTACACTTAAATTTGTTTTGTCCACCCACTTAATGGGGATTTATAATCATTCAGAGTCAACAGAGTGTCACATTTTGTTCTCTTTTTTTCTCCTTTTTACCTCTCGTCTGCTATTTAGCCTTTCTCTCCTGGATTACACTGGGAACTTCAGTAAGCATATAATAATATCAGTAATATATTAAAATCATACACATACATTCTAGGCATTATGAATTACAAGTAAAGCTTAATTTAATTTTCATCAAAACCTTATGGTATAGGTGCTACTATCATCTTTATACTGTAGATGGATGAACTGAGTATTAGAAAATTTAACAACAGCTTTGTATCTGAAATGGGCTACAAATTTCTGTCATTTGTTTTCAGAGACATTGTTTATGTAGGGATTAGAAAACCTCTAGAGTCTTGGCCTTTGTTATGAACATATGATTGTTATAAAACTGGCTGCCCTCATACATTTGAAATACTGTCGTAGCTCTTACATTGAAAATTAAAAATTGTCTATTTAGTTTCCTGTAGGTTCTAACAGACTCCCTAGATTGTAGGACTCCCTGGATTGTAAGACTCCCTAGATTGTAGGACTCCCTAGATCGGAAGGGCAGGAGTATGTGTACCTTGTTTATCATTTTGTAATGATGGTCTTTCATTGTCTATTTCAGTCATTACACATAGCAATAAACATTTATTGAATAAAAACATGGGTGTATAATTAGGACACCTTAATATAGATTCAGCTGATTTCTGATTCTAGGAATTTGGTTTCAATGTCAAAATCATTTGATCTATAAGCTTTAGTGGATTGAAAAATTCAGAATTAAGGTGGGTCATTAAACACCCTGCTAATATGAAGCCCATACATAAATCATAAGGAATCTATACTATTATTGTGATTGAGAGTTGAAATGAGTCTATACTACACTTATCCATATTGAAAGCTCTTTTTTTTGTTCAAAATAACATGCTAATATCATATTTCCATTTCAGAAGCACAATAAGTATGAACACAAATATTCCATAATAATAAATTATTTCAAGAAACTTATATAGAAATAAAATGATCAGTAATCAAATAGATTTAAAATAATACTTCATGAATTATATTATGCTGCAGTGAACACTTCCAGATGGCGATATTTTGAAGACTTTATATATCACATTCTTATTAGCTTATGTTTTTAGTATTCTTAAAACACTGCACATTGGATTTCCATTTGGGAAATTAGCTAACTTGAATTTATTCAAACATGATTTTATCTATTTCATTCTTTAACAGAGCCAGTCATATGACAGTAAGTTATTAAGTAATCATCCAATATTAAGACTAATAGAGGAAAGGATCAAAGATCAGAAGTCTTGTTCCCAGTTTTTCTCTTAATTCAAAACTAATTCAGAAGAATATTGAAATAACTTATAATTGATAAAAAAAAAAACCTTGTGATTAATCTCATAGATATTTACTCAAGTTTGTTTATTCAGTTTCTATAGGAACTTCTCTGCCCTGCTTCCTAGGTTTTGGTGACCCTTAGATTTATGAAATCAGCCTACCGCCTTTTTCTTCTCTCTGTTTTCACTGGAGAAGGTAATCTGCTCACAGATGTTATAATATGGGTAATATTCAAATCTATTTCTAGCTCAGTAGAGGACCTACTTTTAAAAAATGCTTGGACAGTTCAGGCACATGTGAAACCTTAGTTATTTTTTTAAGTTTATTTATTTATTATTAGAGAGAGAGAGAGAGAGAGAGAGAGAGAGAGAGAGAGAGAGAGAGAGAAAGCATGAGCACATGAGCAGGGAAGGGGGAGAGAGAAAGGGGGAGAGAGAATCCCAAGCAGGGATCGATTTCATGAACAATGAGATCATGACCTGAGCCTAAGTCAAGAGTCAGACGCTTAACCAACTGAGCCACCCAGGTGCCCCAATTCTTCTTATTATTTGCAACCTCAAGGGAAATGTGTCCTTTCTCCTCTATTACATTTTTACCAGCTTTTATATTACCTTCATGCCATAAATATGAATGTCATTAAGCTTTTTCTTTTTTTTAACTTGATGGTTTTCAACCTTTATCACCTCTCTAAGGAGTAAAGTACATGAGAACACATCTCATTGTCACAAAGACAGAATTACTGTTGGTTTTTAGTAAACCACAGCCAGATATCCTAAAATCCTACAATATAGTAGATAATAATAAACAAAGGATTATTCCTCCGAAAATGTCAATATTACCTGTTTCAAAATCAATGTGTTATCCACAGTGTGTCAATCTAAAATCCTCCTTCTTTTACTTTTGCAGTATTTCATATATTTATTTATTTTTGATCCCTAATACAAATTGCTGTTTCAATATCTCAGGATATCTTGGCTATTCTAATGCAGTGTTTTATGAAATGTTGCATGAATTACATTATTCAGGTATTTACTGAACAAATTTAATTTCCTTGAATGTGCCAGACATTGTTCTAGGCCCTGGGGACAGAGTAATGAATAAGTCAGGCAAAGTACATTCTTTGAAACAACCTCATTCTTGTGAGAAGAGACAAATGACATGAAAATAGACAAATTCAGTCAGAGAGTAAAAAGTAATACGTAAAAAATTCAAATACGATATGGTAGGAAGTAACTGGGAAAGCAGAGGAAACTTTGGTGAGGATGGTGAAGCAATGGGAAGAATAATAATACCACTTGTATTGAAAAAATACAACTGATTGTATCGAATAAATAAGAGATAATTACAGATGAAGTAGAGAGAAAAAGTTGGAGACTGAAATGTGATTTATATATAATATATATATATATATATATATATATATATATATATATATATATATCTTTGTGTGGATAAGTTTAATTTTATCAGATTTTCAAACAATTTAGTAAAATGATAATTATAATATGGACATTATATAAATTACATTTTTTTTTAATTTTTTTTTTCAACGTTTATTTTTATTTTTGGGACAGAGAGAGACATGAACGGGGGAAGGGCAGAGACAGAGGGAGACACAGACTCGGAAACAGGCTCCAGGCTCTGAGCCATCAGCCCAGAGCCTGACGCGGGGCTCGAACTCACGGACCGCAAGATCGTGACCTGGCTGAAGTCGGACGCTTAACCGACTGCGCCACCCAGGCGCCCCACAAATTACATTTTTCAAATGAAATGTTTTTAATGTCTCATGTTTAAATGGTTCTTTTTTTTTTTTTTTAATTTTTTTTTTTCAACGTTTATTTATTTTTGGGACAGAGAGAGACAGAGCATGAACCGGGGAGGGGCAGAGAGAGAGGGAGACACAGAATCAGAAACAGGCTCCAGGCTCTGAGCCATCAGCCCAGAGCCTGACGCGGGGCTCGAACTCACGGACCGCGAGATCGTGACCTGGCTGAAGTCGGACGCTTAACCGACTGCGCCACCCAGGCGCCCCTGTTTAAATGGTTCTTGTCAAAAACTTAAAATTGAATTTTATGCCTATTTTCTATTTTATTTTTTTTATAACAAAAGCAGCCATTGTTGTCAAGCCAATCAGCCAAATCAGATTAATTTCTCCAGAAAATGTTTTCCATTTTTTCAATTCAAATAACATATTGATACATATGTAAGAAATATTTTTAAAACAAAGATATAAATTATGAAATACAATTTTTAAGTCATGAAAAACATCATTTGCAGGTAATGTAATTAAGTTTTCCATGTTTAAAATGATTTATAAAATAAGATGATACAAGTTCTTGTTATCTAAATTGCAATAGTCTAATATGTGGTTAAAATTATGTTATTTATGAGGGTGTAAGATAGAAGAAAGGGAATTATTTCTGATTTTGTATGGGTATATAGCATTCTGATTTTGATTGACATCTAAGTAGTAAGAACATGAATAAAATAAGAAATAAATCCATTCACTTTGTTTTCTTTCACCATCATTTCCCTTGTATTTAATGAAAGAGAATATTATATACTGCTAAAATCAAATGAACTAAAAGCTACTTCAGTATTAGTAAGTAGAATATACAACATATTATAAAAAAATTATAAAAAAAATAAATAAAATTACCATGATTGGAACAAAGACTTCATGAAATTATTACCTATTTCATTGAATTATGAACACTGTATCTGAAAGAAATCACATTTGTTTACTCAGTGCATCCTGAAAATTGTGGCCATCCTGGGAAGCACTCCAGTGACAGTGAAAAGAACTGGCATCATAAACAAACTTAGCTTTTTGTTTTTTTCCCACAGCTTTCTTTCCAGCTACTCACTCATCCTAACGATGAGTGGTGAGGAAGCTTTAAAATATTGCTTAACTTTAAACACTGCTTAATTATTTTATCTTTCGGTATTTTCTCTGATTTGTTTTTAAAATTCTCTTCCTAAGGAGCCATGGATTATTTGACAAAACCTGTTGAAAGATGGAAGAGGAAATATCACTGTCACTAACTTCCCTACAATATATTTGTATTTAAAATATCTCAACAAGTGCCAAAATACTCTGCTTTTAAAGCCTCATTAACTCAAACAAAAATATGTATGAAAAAAAGCAAGAATATTTATGCTATAATAAATCATAAGAGGGGCTTCCACAAAAACCAATAATTCTAATTGACACTTTTTTTTTTGCATCGTAGGTGGTTTTACACCCAGGAACAATACATCAGAATAAAATTCAAGACAGCAAGAGGATGTATTTCATTTTTAAGTAGGAGTTTTAGAGAAAGGTATGTGAGAAAGGAGAACCTATGGGCATACATAGGTCAGTCCATAGCCAGATCAATCTTAGTAGAGACTATAGGGAAATCACAGATGTGGAAATTTATTTTTATAGTATCATCTTTGTTCCCACTGTCACCCTTGGAAAGGCTTCCTGTGAGCATATTCTAAAGACTGGTATTGGAAATTTCAGCTAGGATAATTAACATATTATTACAGGGATCTGAAACATTAACAGGTATTTGCTAATTTATACTTATGACCCATATAAATACTAGGGTCAGGAGGGGCTAGTAAGTGTATTCAAAAACTTATTCATTAGCAAAAGTTACTAATTTACCACTCCAGGTAGATTTTTTAGATTCCCTTACAAAATTTTTGATAATTATTTAATTGAGGTGAAGTATGTAACTAAATACACTTTGTGTACAGTTACATTTATTTAATAAATAATTTAATAAGTGATATTATTGAATACATATTTTGATAATTTATTATATTTCAGTCTTTATATTGGCTTCTACAGATAAAGTGGTGGCCAATCAGTAACTCCATTTTTGAGTAGACCACAGTATATTAGCAGAAGTAGACACAATCAACGAAGGGGGTAGGTCCCTAAGATAGGATTAGCAGAAAGGCCACTGGAAGGATAAATATCCCAATTTTAAACTGCAAAAAAGCTTCCTGAAGCAAATAGATACAAGGAAATCTCTGGATTATTAGTGTAAGAATTAGTGCAAACAAGAGAAATGCATAAGAGAGCATGCTAAGAAATAAAGATCACCTGTCATCACGTTGATTAATTTTACATAGCCATACACAGTCTTGATCTAAATCATTTCAGCACAGTTCTTTCAATAGGTAATAGCCATTTCCTAAATATTTTATTAATATTATTTGGCATTCTGCTCACTATGTATCTTTATATTAAAAATTTTAAAAACATAGACTCACTGCCAATGAAACAGATGATACAGATGAGATAGTATTCTCAAATAAGAGATAATTACTACTATTATAATTACAACCTAGTAACTGTAGAAAGTGGTTAACTAATCATGCAGAAAATATATTAATTGCATTTTTCTGTATACATGCTTACATGCGTGCATGTATATATGTGTGGGTGTGGACATAAGTTAGCATGGCAGTGATAGGTAAAATTCCACCTATCCAAATTAGGTGTTAAATTGGGAAAAATTACAAAAGTAATAAAGTGATTTAAATATTTAAAATTATTCAAGGGATAGATGGTACACTCAGTTGTGAAACTAAATCCTAAATAAAAGGTGTTTGCTCAAAGTTCATCGTTGACGTGGCAGATAGAGCAGCGAATATGACTATAAAAAATAATCCCATAGAATGAAAGTTCAGGTAAATCAGTGTGATAGTCTGTGGTACACTGGTCCTAATTTTCAATCATGAGTTCAATCAACCATTGAATCAACCATTACATTACTGATATGTATGTTTCCTATTAATTTTTGTGCCAGTAAGCTCAAAACAATGAAAATGGTAAAACTGTATCACGAGATATGTGAATGACTTTATAACCCTAGATATTTTAGAAATAAGTAAGTTCTATAAATAAGACATTGGAATAACCCACCACACACTATTAATGTGTTTCCAGCCTAGAGAGAAGTTATTTTATTTCAGTGTACTTACTGTGTTTATTATTGAAGATTAATCTTCATGGGAATATGAAATAAGAATACTCAGAATATTAGGCATAATTTTAATTTGAAAGAGGCAATCAGAACTGTTAAATGTGTGAAATTAGGTTGTATAGTATAATCAGGTATAAGGTTTGTAAATGATATTGGAATATTTAAGGGAGCTTAATTTACTATATTTATTATTTTGACTTATATTTTTAAGATTTGTTTAAATGCTTAGAAATGGTTTGCTTGGTAAATCTTAAGAATATTCTATGAGGTATTAAAGTGCTTTAGAATATCATGTTAACTGTAGAAACTTAGAATAAAATGTTATGTAATTTAATTAGCTAAATTTGTAAATGGAAAATGTTTTAGGGGAATTTAATATTTTAACTTGTTCAACAGAATGTATATTAAATTACAAGGGGAATAATACATGATTTACATATTTACACTGTAAGCTTAAAATAATATAGGTTTTTAATTTTATTATAAGGTTAATAAATTAAATTCCAATACACATATATAACTAAACTACAATAGTCCTAAACATACACACACTCACATACATACTCATATAGCATTTGAATATTAAAAATTCAAAATGACACATATCAGCTGAGTGACCTTGGGATAAATATCTTAACCTCATTAATTTCCCTTTGCTATTAAATAAGGATAATAATAGTACCTATCTTAGAGTTGATTTAAGCAAGCAGAACAATGGATGATAAAATTAAAAAAAAAATCAGAAGTTGCTTGACTTTGAAAACATCCTCTCAAATGGTAACTGTAACCAAAAACAATGAGATCACAATGCAATCTACTAAATTCAGATTTTCTTTCCTTTAGTGTAAGGTATTTCTTATTTTAAATGGTGAACTTCAAAGTGAGAAGTTACATTAGACTACAGTTTTCTTTTTTCTGCTACTTATTATTATTTAGAAATGCCATTTTCTAGAAATATATATGAAACATGATTTATGTAACTCAAGGTATTTTTATGTATCCATAAATAATTACTGAATACCTAATGTTTTCCAGGATCCAGCTCAGTGCTGGGAATCCAAAGTGAATAAGAAGCCATATAGTAGATCAATGCTTTTTTCAAGAATAAAATAGTACTTAACATTCATTGAACACTCACTTTAAGCTAGGGAAAGGTCCTGAGTTCTTGTGTACCATTTCTCTCTAATTGCATTCTTATGAAGAAGGTATTATTAATCACACATTTGACAGATAACAAAACTGAAGCTTTGATAGTTTCAGTTTCTTGCTCAGGGCCTTGTAGATAGACCCTAGTGTAATTGACATTCAGATACTTACTCACCATTATTACTGTGTTAAAATATAGCCCACCGTAGTGTGTTGAAATGGATAGTAAACTTTTGTGTAAATTAGTCTGACTTAAATATCAATATAATGTATTTAAATACATTTTATGATTTTTAGATATCTATTTTAATCTTTAACATCTTTATTGAGAGACTATAAATTGAAATAAAAAGAACTCTACATATTTAAGGTGTACAATTTGATAGGTTTAGATGTTCAAAAAATCCATAATACCATCATAGTAGAGAGGATAAACATATCCAACACCTCCACAGACTTCTAGTGTGTTTTGTTCTTTATGTGTTTGTTTTGGCAGGAAGAGCACTTGACATGAAATATACACTCCTAATGAATTTTGAAATGCACAATACTATATTGCTTACTATAGGCAATTTGTTATATGGCATATCAGTAGAAATTATTTATCTTGCATAACTGAAACTTTATATCCACTGAACAATACCTTCCTACTTCCCCCACCCCTCTTCTTTTTATAAGTATTAGCAAAATTAATAATTATAGGACAAGATTAAGAAAGACTAGGAGATTTTCTATGGTTGTGTTCCAGGTCTAACTAGCCTCTGCTTGCTGAAATGGAGTTCTTGAGCTTAAAAATATCACTTTCTTTTTATTATAACACAGTAAGTATATATAATGCACTAGAATGTGATTTTGCAATTAAATAACAACATGAACCCTTTTCTGCTTTTAAGTTTTGGGCAACCTTACATTCAAAATAATTTTGGAGAAATTATAAAAGGTCATTTTCCTACAGACTTCACAGCATCTCATTTCTAACTCAGTCCATTAAAGTGAGCATCTTCAAAATCTGATCTTTTTTTGAGGTATCATCAAAAGAAAATTACATCAAATCTTACATTCCTTATTAGGAACTTTGTTCTCCCGAACATGGGCAAAGGGACAGATTCACAGTTACATCTAACTTCCATCTGTGACGGTTTTGGCTTCATAGATGAAGGCCAGAAATTTTGTCTTTATAAAGTACAGAAATGACACACTCAACAAGACAGTGTGAGAGACTGACTGACCACTCTGTCATCTGCACAGTTACATGCCTCCCAGGCCCAACTATGAAACCTGGTTGGTTTTTTAGTTACCATTTTACATTGTCTTTTACTTTTTGAGTCTCTTTTATGTGTTTTCTTCTAGCATCTTGCTTTCTTTTCCCTTATGCTTTTATTTATTTATATTTTTAGTGTTTATATTCTTCTAACCTTATAAACAATTAATGAATCCATGACATTTTTTTCAAACATTTTATTTATTTATTTTTAATTTTTTTTAATTTTTTATTTATTTTTGAGAGAGACAGAGACAGAATGCGAGTGGGTTGGGGCAGAGAGAGAGGGAGGCACAGAATCTGAAGCAGGCTCCAGGCTCTTGAGCTGTCAGCACAGAGCCTGAGGTGGGGCTCCAACTCACAAGCTGTGAGATCATGACCTGAGCTGAAGTCGGAGGCTCAACCGAGCTTCCCAGGCGCCCCTTTTTCCAAACATTTTAAATACATGGAAGGAAAGAGAAAAAGGCAGAAGACTGCAGACCAGCATAATCAAATGTTTTTTTGCCAGTTATGGCAGTGGGAGTGAAAATAATGGAGAAGAGGAAACATATGTAACTACTTTTCTATCTAGTGACAGTTCCTAAAAGGAATGGTTTGAAGGTATGTGAGTGCGCGTGTGTGTGTGTGTGTGTGTGTGTGTGTGTGTGCACGCGCGCGCATGTTGCTGTTATAGACAGGAGGACGAAAAAAGAAAAATCCACTGGAAAATTTTTCCTCAAACTTTGAAAATTTCTCAGGATAAAATTATGGGCAAGTTTTCATTTCTGACCTATACAGTAACTAAGCTAGGCAGAGAAACAAGGAGCAAAATGGAAGTCCGTGTGTAATAAAATCTTCATTTAACATTGGGAATGAAAAGACAATCCCTTGTTATCTTTGAAAGCAAAGTAATTCTTCAGATTATTTTTAAGTAGAGCTTCACTTAGGAGACTTCATGAGTATTTCCAGAATTTCTAGAAATTAATTTTTCAATAAAGACTTAAGTGATAACACAAATGCTTACATGTTTACAAATTTACTTTCTCTTTAGCAACAGCTTTATTGAGGTATAACTGATATACAAAAATCTGCACATGTATAACATATACACTTGATGGCTTTGGACATTTGCATACATCTGTGATAGTATCACAACAATCAGAGTAACAAACATATTCATTGCCTCCACAAGTTTGTGTCCTTTTTATTATTTTTGTGTTTGTGATGAGAAACTTGTGATGAGATGTGATCTACTCTCAAACAAAATTTTAAGTGTGCAATACTGTGTCCTTTACTATAGGTACTATGTTGTATAGAAGATCTCCAGAATTTATTGGAGCACTTTTTCATATACTTGTTGGTCATTTTTTTCTGTTCAAGTCCTTTGCCCATTTTTAATTGGATTATTTGTTTTAGTTTTTTTTTTTTTTTTTGCTGTTGAGTTATAGAATTTTCTTACGTATTTTTGATATGAACACCATTTCAAATAAATGATTTGCAAATATTTTCTCCTACTCCACAGGTTGACTTTCACTCTTATTTCCTTTGCTGTGATGTGCAGATCCTTTTTAATTTAATGTAGTCCTATTTGTCTATATTACCTTTTGTTGCCTGGGTTTCATTGCCGTATTCAAGATACCACTGCCAGGACCAACATCAACCTTTTAATCCATATTTTCTTCTAGAAACGTTATGGTTTTAAGTCTTTCCTTTAAGTATGTAATCCATTTTGAGCTGACCTTTGTATATGGTGTGAGATAGAGGTCCTATTCCAGTCTTTTGCATGTGTATACTCTTTCTCAATACCATTTGTTGAAGACTGTCCTTCCACCATTCTATATTCTTGGCCACCATGCCAAAGATCATTTGACTACATATGCGTGGTTTTATTTCTGGGCTTTCCATTCTGTTCCATTAATCTTTACGTCTGTTTCTGTGTCTATACCATGCTGTACTAGTCACTGCACCCTTGTAAAACATTTTGCAATCAGGAAGTATGATGCCTCTAGCTTTGTTCTTTCTCAAGATTTCTTCGGGTATTCTGGTTCTTTTGTGTTTCCACATGCATTTTAAATAATTTTTTCCCATATCTTTAAAAAATGTCATCGGGATTATAAAATCTGTAGATCAGGGGTGCCTGAGTGGCTCAACTGGTTAAGCGTCAGACTTCAGCTCAGGTTTCTCTCATGATCTCATGGTTTGTGAGTTCAAGCCCCACATTGGGCTCTGTGCTGACAGCTCAGACCCTGGAGCCTGCTTCGGATTCTGTGTCTCCCTCTCTCTCTGTTCATCCCCTGCTCGTGTTCTGTCTCTCTCTGTCTCTCAAAAATAAATAAACATTAAAAAAATTAAATCTGTGATCGTTTTGGACAGTATAAAAATTACTAATATTAAGCCTTCCAATCCATGATCATGAGATGTCTTTCCATTTATTTGCATGTTCATTAATGTCTTTCATCCATTATTTATAGTTTTTAGTGCATAAGTTTTTACATTCTTGGTGAAGTTTATTTCTAAGTATTTTATTTTTTCAATGTTCTTGCAAATGGGATTTTCTTCATTTCTGTTTCAGATAGTTCACTGTTAGGGTATAGAAATGAAGCTGACTTTTCTTGTTGTTACTGTTGATTTGATTTGATTTGATTTGATTTGATTTGATTTTGTTGTTGTTAATCTTATATCCTGAAATTATACTGAATTTGTTTATTATAACAGTTTTCTTGGTGGAGTATTTACCATTTTTTACATATTAGATCCTATCTGGCACCAAAGATAAATTACTTCTTCTTTTCAATTTGAATGCCTTTCATTTCTTTTTCTTGATTAATTGCTCTGGCTAGGACTTCAGTAGTATGTTAAATAAAAGTAGCAAGAGGGCGCCTGGGTGGCTCAGTCGGTTGAGCCTCCAACTTTGGCTCAGGTCATGATCTTGCAGTTCATGAGTTCAAGCCTTGTGTCAGGCTCTGTGCTGACAGTTCTGAGCCTGGAATCTGCTTCAGATTCTGTGTCTCCCTTACTCTCTACTCCTCCCCTACTTGTGCATGCTCTCTCTCTCTCTCTCTCTCTCTCAAAAATAAAGAGTTAAAAGATTAAAAAAAAAGTAAAAGTATCAAGAGTGGGCATCGTTGTCTTGCTACCAACCCTAGTTAAAAAAAAAAAAAAGCAGGGGCGCCTGGGTGGCGCAGTCGGTTAAGCGTCCGACTTCAGCCAGGTCACGATCTCGCGGTCCATGAGTTCGAGCCCCGCTCGGGCTCTGGGCTGATGGCTCAGAGCCTGGAGCCTGTTTCCGATTCTGTGTCTCCCTCTCTCTCTGCCCCTCCCCCGTTCATGCTCTGTCTCTCTCTGTCCCAAAAATAAATAAACGTTGAAAAAAAAATTAAAAAAAAAAAAAAAAAAAGCAGATTTTACTGTTGAGTATGATGTAAGCTATGGGCTTGTCATATATGACATCACGTTTAGGTACATTGCTTCTATACTTAGTTTGCTAAGGGTTGTTATTATGAAAGGATGTTGAATGCTTTTTTATGTATCAATTGAGATAATAATATGACTTTTATCCTTCTTTCTGATAATATGCTATATAACATTTATTGATTTACATAAGTTGAACCATCTTGCATCCCAAGAATAAATGCCACTTGTTCATGGTATATGCTCCTTTTAATAGGCTGTTGAATTTGGTTTGCAAGTATTTTGTTAAGGACTTTGGCATCTATGTTCATAAGGAATACTAGCCTATAATTTTCTTTTTCCTGTGGTGTCTTAGTCTGGTTTTAGTATCTGGGTAATGCTGACTTCATAAAGTAAGTTGGAAGAGTTCCCTCTTCATTAAATTTTTGGAAGAATTTGAGAAGCATTGGTGTTACTTCTTCTCCTATATTTGGTAATATTCACCAGAGAAGTCTGGTCCTGTTTTTCTTTGTTGGGAACTTTGTGATTATTGATTCAATCTCTTTACTCATTATTAGTCTGTTCGATTTTCTATTTCTTTATGGTTACATGGTAGGTTGTACATTTCTAGCAATTTATTCATTTCTTCTAAGTTATCCAGTTTGTTAGAATTTTTATAATGGAATTATATCAAATATGTTTCCCAACCACAAAGGTATGAAACTGGAAGTCAGTAATAATTAATCAAAAATAAGCCAAAATGTAAAATTAATAAATATGTGGAAACCAAACAATACATTCCTAAACAACAAATGGTCAAAGAAAAATTCAAAAGTGAAATCAGAAAACAAATTGACACAAAAGGAAATGCAAATACAATATGCTAAAACACAGGATGCAGCAAAAGCAGTAAGAATTTATAGCAATAACTCCTACATTAAAAAGAACAATCTCAATTGGGGCACCTGGGTGGCTCTATCAGTTGAACATCTGACTCCGGCTCAGGTCCTGATCTCACAGCTCATGAGTTCAAGCCCTGCACTGGGCTCTGTGCTGACACTCAGAGCCTGGAACCTTCTTGGGATTCTGTGCCCCCGTCTCTCTCTCTCTGCCTCTACCACACTCATGCTCTGTCTCTCTCCCTCTCGATCTTAAAAATAAACATTAAAAAAAGAAGAACAAACTAATAAACAAATAAACAAACTAATTTTATATATTAAGGAATTAGAAAAAAAGGATGAACAATTAAGACCAAAGTTAGCAAAAGAGGATAATAATAATGATTAGATCAGAAATAAATGAAATAGTGAACAAAAAAAAAATAGGAAAAATCAACAAAAATAAGAGTTGTATTTTGAAGACAAAAAAAATTGACAAGACTTTAGCTATACTAGAAAAAGAGAGGACAGAGAGATTTTTCAAGTAAATCGCTTAGAAATAAAAAAGGGGCACCTGGTTGGCTGAGTTGGTTAAGCACCTGACTCTTGATTTCGGCTCAGGTCATGATCTCACCATTCATGAGTTCCAGCCCTGCATTGTGCTCTGAGCTGATAGTTTGGGATCCTTCTTGGGATTCTCTGTCTCTTTCTCTCTCTCTGCTGCTGCTGCTCCCCTGCTCAAGCTTGTACACATGTGCACTCTCTCTCTCAAAAATAAATAAATTAAAAAAAAAGAGAGAACAAATTACAATACCACAGAATTCAAAAATATCATAAGGGATTTCTGTTCTTTCTCTTTTGTTTTATATTAAGTAGAAAATTTCATTTCAAAGAAAACATAATAAATTGAGAATTGGCAGAAATGATTTTATGTGGTATCAAGTCAATTACTGCTTATGTATCTTCCTTTACTAAATTATAAAAATAAAAAAATGAATTAATCATAAAATTCTAAAAGATACTGCTTATAAATACAAATAGAAAAGAAAAAATGTAAATGATATAATAAAATGTACAAATACATAGAAAGAAATTGCAGAATTAACTTTCTTTCAAGCTGCCTAAAAAATGAAACTGGTATGTATCAGAAAGTGTTTTTTCTTTACATTTTTTAAGTAGAAATGCAGTTTATTAGGCATTTCAACTAAGCCCTAGAAATCCCGATCATTCAAACTGTTCAAGTCTCTTGCACATTAAAACAAAACAAAACAAAACAAAAACAAAAAACAGAGCAGCATTAGAATCTGAAATGCTTAGTCATTTTCTTTTGCAAAAATCATTGCCAAAATGTTCCCCTGGGAACAAACCCAACTCCTTAAGTAAAAAATGTGTCTTTTTCAACTCTTTTACTGTACCATCTAAATTCACGTAGTAGCAGAAAAAAATTAACTAAAGTTTTATGCAATAAAACAACACCCTTTGATGGCTTTTGAGCTTAGTCATTGATTTCTAAATTCACCACACAACTGGCATTTCTCTTTCATTTAGATTAATCTTACATCAAATGATGAATATTCACACTCTCTTGCCACTTCAGCTGGGATAAAGCTCACACAGAAAAAAACTGAAAACGGTGGAAATTGAGTGCCTGTAAATATCATATATGGAAATATATGTATACATATATATGCATATGTATATGTATATAATTGATTAAATTACATGATTTATCATTAAAGTCTCCAAAAATAGAAGGCTTTTGGTTTTGGTTTTGGTTTCATATAAGAGTTTTTTTACAAAGATCTTTAACTCTAACAAAAAGGCATGCAGTTTGTTACATTGCTACATTCTGAGAAAACTCTTGAGGGTCAGGGACACCCACTGCCCTCTTCTCAGTTACCTGTTGGCCATTTGTATGTCTTCTTTGGAAAAATGTCTATTTCCATTTATTAATGAGGGTGTTTATTTCTTTTGAGCTGTTTGAGTTGTTTGTATATTTTGTATATTAATTCTTTATTGGATATGTGTTTTACAACTATTTTCACCCATTCCATAGGTTACCTTTCATTTTGTTGATGATTTCCTTGGATGTGCAGAAGCTTTTTAGTTTGTAGTCCTGCTTGTTTGTTTTTGATTTTGCTTTTTGGTGTCAAATCCCCAAAAAGTCATTGCCAAGACTAATGTCAAGGCTTAATATCATAAGTCTTCTTCTAGGACTTACATTTGTAGGTCTTCTGTTCAAGTCTTCAATCATTTTGAGTTGAGTTGTGTGTAAGGTGTAAGATGGGGGACCTTGTTTCATTTTTTTTTTTTTTTGCATGTGGCAATTAAGTTTTCCCAGCACCATGTCTTGAAGATTAATTGACTGTGTGTGTGTGTGTGTGTGTGTGTGTGTGTGTGTGTGTATTCTATCTCATTGGCCTATGTGTTTGTTTTTATGAAAATACCATGCTGCTTTGATTATTATAGTTTTGTAATATAATTTGAAATCAGAGAATAGGATGCCTCCAGCTTTGTTCTTTCTCAGGATTGCTTTAGCCATACCAGTCTTTTTGTGTTCATACAAATTTTACAATTTTTTTTCTATTTCTGAGAAAAATGCCATTGGAATTTTCACTCTGATTGCATTGAATCTATAGATCACTTTGGGCAGTATGGGCATTTTAACAATATTTTAACGATATTACTTATACATTTTTCCTCACCCAGACATTCAGCGAATGATTATTTACATGATTATTTTAAAACTACTGTATTACAGGAACCATGATGAATTCTGAGATATTCAGTGATAAATGAGAGATATGATCTCTAGATCCTTAAACTTTCATTCTTGAAGGAAGAGAGCTATATTAAAAGTAATTTAAGTATTAAAGATGATACAAAAAGGGACAGATGTTATTGGAGCATGCATGGTGAGACTGACCTTTGGAGAAAAGAAAATATTCAGTGAAGTTGAAGGTGAAACCAGGTGTAGTAGGAATTAGAATATTTCAGGAACTGAGACAGACTTGAATATGTGAAGATCTTTACACATCAGACTCAGATGAATTTAAAAATATTGTAATAAATATATCTAGATAACAAAGGACAGTCGTATCAGCAGGGCAGAAGATATAGAGAGTAGCATGAGTGAGTTTGGGGAGATAAGCAGGGCAAATTTATTCTAAGTCCTATAGACAATTTTAACCATCATTTTTTTTCCCCTTCACCTAAGGGCAATAGTAACATATTAACGAGATTTTTTCAGAGTAGTACCCAGGATAATATTCTGCCTAAAAATTGTCACTCAGGCTCAGAATGGAGAGTGAATTAGAGAAAGAGCTTTGGCCAAGGTGATGCCAGTAAATATGAGAGAATTAGATCATCTGGAGAAATATTAGTGAGGTGGTAATGATAGGATTTGTTATCTGTTCAAATATACAGCATTTTGTACTTGAGAAACAGTAGAAGTCATTATTTCTGTAGGTTTTAGTGGGCTTCCTATTAAACATCCAAGT
Source organism: Leopardus geoffroyi (assembly GCF_018350155.1). Classification (NCBI taxonomy): domain Eukaryota; kingdom Metazoa; phylum Chordata; class Mammalia; order Carnivora; family Felidae; genus Leopardus; species Leopardus geoffroyi. The sequence continues at coordinate 22,986,058 of NC_059338.1, read as the reverse complement.
GAGAATGAATACACCCCTGTGGGGATCAGAAGAGAGGTCAGAGCTGGGCAAATAAATTTGCAATTGTTACTGACTTTAAAGCATAAATTAGAAAAAAGAGTTATCGGAAATAAAATTTAAAATGTCATTAAAACCCTTCCAATGATTTAGAAAATGATAGTTTTATCTAGTATATTTAAAATCAACTCAGAAAGCTGTGTAATAGTAAATTGATAAGTGTGTTGTGTGGAGACAAATACATATAAAGTTAACCAATTAGAATGCATCAAAGATTCTTTAAAGGCATGAATATATGATGCAGAAAATAATATGTAAAACCTTTATATTTAAAATTTCAGTATTGCTTATTTTTCTGTATACTTGCAAATTTCCTTTCATAAAATTTTATTTATAGATTATATTTTTCTTACACACATATCTGATTTTAAAATTTTATGATAAAGAAAATTGTTATATAGAAACCTTTCACTTGAATGTCCCTGAGCTTTGTGTTACAAAATTTAGTATGCAGTAACAAATACTTTTGATTTTACTATTTATGTTGTTCTCAGGAAATTTAATGTTCTCTGTTTTCCAAAATGGACTGTAAGATTTTTGTGAGTAAAAACTAATTATATTTATTTGTTTCCCTTTTATAGAATGATATAGAGTATAGGAGATTAATAAGAGAACTGCAACAATGAATAGGAAAATGAAAGAACCATCTCTAGACAGGAAAAATAGAATTATGTAATTTCAGTTATAGAGATTGTTTTATGTAATGAAGTTTCAATTTGTTAAGCATCTACTTTAGTTTACTAAAGCTAAGTAACCTCTAACAATAAGAGCCTTTAGATTACAGAAAAAAAATACAAACTCTACTTCAGTACTCTCTGATTTTTATCTTTAAAAAGCTAGTTACAAATGCTCTTTTACACCAGGTGAAAATAAAAATATCTCATATCATTCTAAAAAGCTACTCAGTTATGATAGAAACTTGGAATTGGTTATGCTTATTTACCAATTCTTACTCTTTGTTTTTGAATTTCTAAGCTCCTCTATGTTATCTTTGCTTGAAGAAATCCATGAGATGAATCGATTGCCTTCATAATGCTATAATATCCTCTATGTTTTTTTTTCTTCTTAGCAGACAGTTTCTTTGACACTATCTTAGTAACTCAGTAAAATAAGGAGACATTTAAAAATTGTATCAGAAAAAAATGCTTAAAGTGTAAATCTGGCATCTAAATTGCATAAATAGTACATACTATAATAAAAACATTATTTGGGTGGTTATTTCATAATCAGAATTCTTGGTGTTTAATTTACTTTTCCTAAGAGCATAGCATCATCATAACAATAACTAAAATTTTATATCTCATTGACCTATCCTCTAAATTAATTGATTTTTGTCACTTAAAAGTTCACCTATTGGTCAAATTACTTGTACAATCTGATAGTTTCTGAGATAATTGCAAATAAGGTCATTTGTGTTCTATTTTGCTTTGAAACAATCAAAACAGTTTAGCCACCAGTCTTATATTTAATCCTTTACCTGACAAAAATATCTGTGGGGCCAAATAAATCCATGGTGATTTTAAAACTGGGTAAAACCAATAGAAAGAAGGATACAGGCCATCCATCTAATTCTCTATTCAGCACAGTTATTGCAATACACTTGATTCGTTTGGTTACGGTTTAAAAAACTGGGCCACGACCCATAGCACAAGATTGTAGTTTTGTATTGTTTTGACAGATATTCGACACGCTCTGAATTTTCCAAATTAGAGCAAATCGTTTAGAAAAAAGATGCTACTTTTATGTATTCAGATGCAATTTTTCATTATCTTTTAGATCATATTTTTTCCATGTATGTTTAGCTTTGTCATTAGCTAATGAGAACTATTGTAGAAATAATCATAATGGAAATCATTTTTTATTCATGTTAATAAAGATGCAATTTCCTAAGAGTATTCTGGCGCCATTTTTTCATTGTTTTATATTACCTTTATTTCTATAATTTACATACTCATTGGGTTTAATAAAGGTGAATTTTAAACTAGTTTCTTATTTTAAAAATGTTGACTCTGTTTTTAAACAATGGTATTTTTCTGTTATAGCTTGGAGCAAAGCCCTAACAAGCAACAACAAAAAACAAACTCCTGCCCCTTGCAGGAAAAAAAAATATAATAATCATCTTGACATTTTAGGTATTAATGTAAATGTATCTATTGTCACATAAAATCCTTTGAAAAATATTTGCATACACATAGAAACTTCCTCAACAAAAATGTAAACTGTTAAGTGTGAAAAAACATATATTAAATAGTGACAAAAGAGGGGAGAAAGTACATTCAGATTAACACCAGTTTATATACTGACAATCTCATTTTGCTCAATTTTAATTAATATTCACCAAGTGTACATTCCCTAGACTGCCTGGCACAATAATTGAGTTAGGCAAGTCCATATAGTCCACTTTTTCCTTCGAGCCTAGTTGAATGCACGCAACACTCATTACTTCAGCAAATCACGTGTGTCTTCACTTGTAGCAAACACATCCTTTAGATACGAGTTTTCATTTTCTCATTAGCTAGGCAATAGCTACAGTAGAACCTTACTCTGCCATGAAATTCCATTTCCCTGTACTGACAGTGAAGTTGGAAAGATTGTCTATGCAGTTTTAAAAGATTCTTCAGGTAAGGTTTTGCATCACTTTTGTGTTCAGCAGATTTGGACACATTCTCTGACCTGCCAATCTCCCTCTCCCTGGAAATCCTCCAATCCACTGTTCACATTAGAGTGACCTTTTGAACATGCAAAACGAATCATACCAGTCTCCCATCTACAGACTTTCTCTACTTGATTAACTTTAATTTAATCTGTCATTATGAAGACAAATAACTTTAAAATTGCTTTCCTACATTTAAAAGGGATGGCCTCCCAGATCTCTGCAGCCCTGAGTTGCAACAACATACACCCCTGCCCCAGCCCTCTTCATGTTTTCTCCAGCCCCAAGGGCTTCGTTGTACCCGCTGTTTATGTGACATGCTCCGTGCTGCTACAGAACCAGGCAACCTTACTTCACAGGTTTGCAAGGGGGCATCTTTACACACACTTTGCAACCACTTCCGACATTCTCCATATGGGTAGAGATCATGTCAGTTTTAGCTTGCCATTTTATTTTAGTGCCAGAGATTGTATCTGTTGCTCTGTAGCTATTTGATAATATTGTTAAATGTGGAATGAATATACTTTTATCAATTGAATTCAGTCACAGGGACAATTTCCTTCTAAAATGGCCCTTAACTAAGAGGCATTTTATTTAGTGCCTTAAAGAATATATATACTTGACTCTGATTATGTAAGACTCAAAATCCACCTTTTAATTCTTGCCAATATTATACTGTTGTTTTTAAAATAGTAAATATTCAAGTCAGATCAGAGTTCTGTGCCTTCAATCATTGTTTACTAGCTTGGCTCCTCTCTTTCATCTTTTCAGTAGAGTGTAAAAACCAAATAAAATATTACTAATTAATAAACTCTTTAAGTCTATACATGGTGTATTTTGTGGGGCGGATTTGCTGCTAAATTTGCTTTGCTTTTACTTAAAAAAATGCATTGAACAGCAATAAAGTCTACTACAGTGGCAGATCATATGATTTTCCCAATTTTGGAAGAAGACAGTTTAAACAATACAATATTTAAAAATATAAATAATGTTTAAAAATGTAATTAAAAAACAAAAATGTTTAAACAATTTTAAATGTAAAAAATTAAAAACATAATACAAAGAAAATGTTACAATCTGTTACTATAACAACAACACATTTAAATATCAATGAGGTAATTTCGAGAAATATAGGACATTTTTGCATAATGAAATAATGTTGTTTAAGCCTTTCCTAATGCAGGAGTATTATAACTCTCTGTCTCTCTGTCTCTCTCCCTATATAAATATACCTTTGTAAAAGTTCTCATAAAAAATTAACCTACATTTAAATCCCAGTTCAATTTAGTGTATCTTTGTGTAAATTATTTAAGCTCTCTTGGCCTCGGTTCCCTCTTGTGGAAAGTGAAGATAATACTACCACTAATTTACAACTTTTGGAGTTATGCAGTCACATCTCACAGAGATTGGATGCTTAGTATCAGGCCACTATAATAAAGCGAACATTGCAACAAGGCGAGTCAAATGATTTTTTTGGTTTTCTGGTACATATAAAAGTTATGTTTACACTATACTGCAGTCTGTCAAGCGTGCAACAGCCTTATGTCTAAAAAAATAATGTGAACACCTTAATTGAAGAATACTTGATTGCTAAAAAATGCTAACCATCATTTGAGCTTTCAGTGAGTTGTAATTGGGGATCACAGGTCACCGTAACAAATACATTAATTGATGAAAAAGCTCAAAAGACTGTAATATTCCCAAAATGTTACACAGAAACATGACATGAGCAAATACTTCTGGGAAAAAGATGCTGATAGACTTGCTCAACACAGGGTTGCCACAAATATTCGATTTGTGAAAAGTGCTGATCAAGTGAAGCTCCATAAAATGAGGTATGCCTGTAATTAAAGATGACACACTTCTAACCAAGTGTTTAGATTTGTGATGTGCAAAGGATATGCAGTTAGAACCTGAAGAGAGAACTGTTATAGTACTCTGCAAAACACTACATATTATTTTGATCTGTCTTGTTTTGAAAGGCTGAAATCATCCTGTATATCTGAAAAATTTATAGCTGTTGCCTTTTTCCTTTCCTGATATAGTTTAGAAGCATCATGTTAATCCATCTAGAAATTAGCTTTGTTATAATTTTTGTGTTTCAATTAAAAACAAGTTCATAATTAATAATATTCTAGCACTACTTATTGAATGATTGAAATATCATCTTTATTATATAATAATACTTTGCAAGTGAACTGTTATACCTGGTGCTCACCAAGGATTTAATGAATTCTATTTTTAAATATTATATCTTTATAAATAAACTAATTTAGTATTCTATTTTGCAAATGTCAACTTATTGCAAAGTTACAGTTCTATCAAAACTACAATTGTTTTACAACTTCTCCTTGGAGCAGTGAAGGCCTTTGATTACAGTAAAATGCTAGGGGCACCTAAATTTGATTGGTTGGGGGAACGTTGTTTATAAAGTCAAAAACATTCTAATTTTCTCTTTTCTCATGATTATAGTCACCTTACCTAGCAGTCTCTAATTGAATAACAGATTTATCATTTTCAATATTATTTAGATTTTCATCTTAAAATGCCTAAGAATATGTAATAACATTACATTTGCCATTATAAACAATAAATCAACATTACTATCGGGTTAAAACTACTATAAAGTGCAAGCATTTTCCCACAGGTTACACAATTAAGACCTAAAAATTGGGCATGCTCTTTTTACTCCATTGAGATTCACACTTCATACCTCTTTAATTCATTTTTTTATGAATCACTAGATCCCCTAAGTCCTTTTTCTATTAATTATAAAGACCACTTATACTCTCAAGACTTTTCACACCTTCAGTATATAAATTTTAGAGTGCTTTTAATGATAAAACTCATAAAAACTCTACATACTGATCAAAATTTTTATGGGTATGAAATAAATGATGTAAGTGCAAAAAACACATTGTCTTACTGGTTAGGTTATTTCACTTTTTAAAATTTTATTTATTTATTTTGAGAGAGAGAACATGTGAGTCAGCCAAGGACAGATAGAGATAGAGAGAGAGAGAGAGAGAGAGAGAGAGAATCCCAAGCAGGCTCCATGATACCAGCATGGAGCCCAACACGGGCTGGATCCCATGAACCATGAGATCATGACCTGTGCCAAAATCAAGAGCAGGATGCTCAACTGACTGAGCCACCAGGTGCCCCAGAGTATTCCACTTTATTCATGAATAAAGTTTTTTGTCTTTATTGGATTTGAATCTCCCTGAATATTGAGGGAAGGGAGAGTCAAGGTCGTTTCTAGCCTTGCTTTTCTATAACCTTTAGAAAAGAATAATTTCATTATAAAATCTGTAATTCCACATACATGATCCAGTAATTAGACCCCAAATTATATGCCTTCCCATTTTATCTTATGATTTGTATGTCTTATTTTATGCAAAAATATTAACATTATAAAAATTATTACATTGGTTTCTCTGTCAATAGATTTTCTGTTATGTACTGACAATTTAGCAGAGACACCCCCTTCATTAAATATCATACTATCTCATTATTTCTTATTCTTGCAAAGGAAGATCTGTACTACAAATATAAAATGGCAATCTGATACTAACACCTAAAGTGACCACTCACATAGTCAATACAGAATGTGACATTGTAATCTTCGGACACACCTAATTAATTGGTATTAAAATCAAAGCAGATAAAATTCAACTTGCATAAGCTGAAATGTATTTGAAGTAAAACTTTTAACTAAGATATTTTAAAGTGCTTGAATGACAGAAATATACCCAACACTTCCTAATATCTGTTTCCTTCTCTGTCTTGATTAATTCCTATTGCTATAACATGAGCTTGAAGATCCAAATTTAAAATTATTTTAAAAATTCCCAAGAAATATATACAAATGTTATTTGAATATTCTGTTTGCATACATATGAATAATCACATATAAATCATTATGGTATATAGGCCTAATAAAATTTTTAAACACAAAAATACATAAAATTGTATTTTAAACATAAAAATATATGAAATTGTCCCATAAATTTTTTTCAATAATCATCTGTTCACAAAAACATTTACTATAAATAGCTAATAAATCAGAAATAAGAAATTGAGAATAAATCACATGTGCAGATGAAGTTAAATTAAGTAAAACAATATCCTCATAAAAGTTCATTTAATTACTTCAAATTAAAATTACTTTTCCCTAAGCTTCTTTTTTTTATTATAACATAAATCAATATTATATACCACCAGTTGCTTTCTGTCTTTCCTATAACTGCTTAGCTTTCTGAATTGATCAAAACTGTCTAATCTTAATCTTCATATTTCTTTCTTTGCCTAAAATCTTCTTTTTTCCTGCTATTATATTTCTGAGGACATTAGCCTGACTAATGAGTTGTTTTCAAGCTGTAGTTTAATACCACATTTCTTTATTCCTTCATCCTGCTCATACTTTTTTCCTTAAAAATGATTTACACACATGGACAGAAGCACTACCTCATATCAACCTAAGTAAGAGACCCATAGAGAATGTGTTTAAGTTTTAGGATACTAGGATCTCACTCTTGGTTAAACGATATTTGAGATGCTACTGGAAGGAAGCCATTCCATAGTGAGGGTTACCCCTTGGAAGGGAGCATAGTGACTTCTAAGGCAGATAACATTTATGCCAAGAAGGTTTTAGCTATACATGAATTTAGAGACTGATTTCTGTGACTTGTTTGGGAAATCTAAAGATATTAGTTGAGCAGGAGGTTTTACTGATATACATTAAGGAGAGACAGCAGAGTTTGTTAAAGTTATACACTCACCCTTTTGATAAGACCAAGGTGAGGTGAACTTTTATAAGAAAGGAGGACATGGTGATTTATGTGTTTCCTCTCAGACTTCAAGCTGAAGTCTCCCCATTGTTTGCCTCAAGTGTTATTTCTTGAGATTGTTCATTTGCCTTTGAATGCTTTTGAGGAATCCCCTTCAAGTAAGTATAACCACTTTTCTGGCCTGAAAGAGCTCAAATTAGGGGAAGCAAAAGCCAGTGCCCTGTGTCAGTTCTTCAGTTAACCTCCAGACAGATCTAAACAAATACAATTGATTCTTGAGAATAAGGACTACTCTGCTCCATCCCAACCAGTAACCCAGGTCCCACACTTGAGATGCTGGCTGCCATGTGAAAACTGCCCCCACACTGGGCTTAGAGGAAGGGAGAGCAAGCAAAAACCTTATAAAGCCTTCGGTATCATTTTTAATTCACCTTTTTTCTTGATTAAATGCTGGCTGGTTGCTGTAGACCTTAGTCTATTTTCTAGATTCTGATAAAATTTATTCTGACAGTTTTTGCTCCTTTTTTTTCATTGTTTTTGTGTGTAAACAGGTCCTTAGAACTAATACATTTGCCACCTTTGCTGATATGACCCCATTGATTTTTAAGGTACCACTTTTAACCATTTTTATTTTTTAAAGCAATGTTAAATGGCTTTTGAGATACATTCAATTTCGTTATATCTTGTTTTTTTCTCTATATTGCTAATTATATTTCACTACTAATTTGGATTTTAAATCTACATTCTTTTCTTTGTTGTTTACTTATTTTGAGAGAAAGAGAGAATGAGAGAGAGAGAGCAGGGGAGGGACAGAGAGAGAGAGAGAGAGAGAGAGGGAGACAGAGAGAATCCCAAGCAGGTTCCTCATGGGGCTGCAACCAATGAACCTTGAGATCATGACCTGAGCAGAAATCAAGAGTCAGACACTAAACTAAATGAGCCACTCAGGCATCCCTGGATCTACATTCTTTATTGAGATTACCCTGTAAATATTCATTCTTATATTATCTTTATCGAAATTTCACCAAACAATACAATACCTTCATACAATATGATCAGGCTGGGTGTATTTATTTTCTATGCTCTAGAATTGTTTGGATAAGATTAAAAATATTTCTTCCTGAATATTTGGTAGAATACAGTAGTAAAGCAATGGGGAACTGCAGTATTCTGTTTTGTTTTATTGATGAAAGAAATTACAACCAATAAACTTTATTTGATACTTATAAATCAATTAGTCTGAGTTGGGAGATTATCTCTTCAAACAAGATTTGCCAGAATTTTCTCTAAAAAAAATCTACTTCCAACATGAACTTCAAGACACCACATATAGTTTTTGGTTTGTAAGTCACTTAACCATTAGCATAGATTAAAATATAGCCCTATATCATAGCCAAACAAGGCCACAAGTCACCGTTCACAGATCTCTCTGTGTATTGTGTTTGAAGATGTGTGTGAGGATAGTGCATACTTATTTTAGTGTAATTTTTCTTTAATTAGAGCCAAGATTTCATTTACTATTCCATTCCTCTCAACTTGTGCTGTCCATGGATAGTTAGATTCTTCCCACATAGAGAAAAAAAAAGATTCTTCCTACATAACTCATCAAATGACTTCAAGACAATTACAGTTTGTGCTACCAATTTAGCTTCCTTTTCTCCACACCCACTCCTGGATATTCCTACAATATTCCTATATCTCATGAAAACTACAAACTATTCATTTAAGAAGATTTTTTTTCATCCAGACTTTTACATTACTTTTAATTTGAATCTTGTGAGTTTTAGAAAATATAGCCTGCAATTTCCAGAATAGGAAACCATACTATTTTACCAGTGCACTAGTTAGCTAATAATTTCTTAGAATTTTAGATGAATATTTATAATTGACATTTTTCTATATTTTTATTTTTTTTTTTTGTGCTTTAGGGGCACCTGGGTGGCTCAATCCGTTAAGTGTCAGACTTAGGCTCAGGTCATGATCTCATGGTTTGTGAGTTCAAGCCCCGCATCAGGCTCTGTGTTGTCAGCTGGGAACGTGGAGCACGCTTAGGATTCTGACTCTCTCTGCCCCTTCCCCACTGGTTCTCCATCCCTCTGTCTGTCTCTCTCTTTCCAAAATAAATAAACATTAAAAAAATTTTTAAAAATAGTGTTATTGAATGAACTGAGCAAACATTCTTTATGTCATGTTTCTCACCTCTCCCTTAAAATAAAATGTATTTTCTGATACTTGGAATTTTACTATTTGGATCTAGAAAAAATGTGTAAGAAGTTATTTAGATGTATTTCAAATGTAATTACCTGTTGATTATTCGTAGTATATTGAGAAATTCAGCAAACCTTAGTAACACTTCCCTGGAGGAACAGCTGTTGTTAATGATTCGACCTGTGACCCCTGGGTAGGTTAAGGTTTAAGGCAGTTGCCTCCATTGGGTAGAATCTCCCTGAACCACAATTAACTGCTAAATGCCCAAATTTGCTGATCTTGCCCCCACAGAAACTTTATTAACATGCCCCCATGTACTGCTGCTCCTTTCCAAGGGCAATTATCCCTTGGCTGCATTCACCATTTGGTTGTATTTACAACAGATTATGGAACAGACAAGCTGGCAAATTTGCACCCAGGGGCACTCATTTGTTTTGTTTTGTTCTGTTTTTTGGATATAATTTGTTGCCAAATTGGCTTACATACAACACCCAGTGCTCATCCCAACAAGTGCCCTTCACCCATTATCCCTCTCCCCCACCTCCCCATCCACCCTTAGTTTGTTCTCTGTATTTAAGAGTCTCTTTTGCCTCCCTCCCTCCCTGTATCTACTTCTTCCCTCTTCCCTTCCCCCACGGACTTCTGTTCATTTTCTCAAGATCCAGATATGAGTGAAAACATATGATATCTGTCTTTTCTCTGACTGACTTATTGCACTTATAATACCTTCCAGTTCCATCCATGTTGCTGCAAATGGCATGATTTCAGTCTTTCTCAATGCCAAGTAGTATTCCATTGAATATATAAACCATATCTTCCTTATCCATTCACCATTTGATGGAAATTTGGTCTCTTTCCATAATTTGTTGAAAGCACTGCTATAAACATTAGGGTACACGTGCCCCTATGCATCAGCACTCCTGTATCCCTTGGGTAAATTCCTAGTAGTGCTATTGCTGGGTCATAAGGTAGCTCTATTTCTAATTTTTTGAGGAACCTCCACACCGTTTTCTAGAACGGCTGCACCAGTTTGCATTCCACCAACAGTGCAAGAGGGTTCCCATTTCTCTATATCCTCACCAGCATCTGTAGTTTCCTGAGTTATTCATTTTATCCACTCTGACCGCTGTGAGGTGGTAGCTCAGTGTGGCTTTGATTTATACTTCCCTGATGATGAGTGATATTGAGCATCTTTTCATGTGTCTGTTAGCCATCTGGATGTCTTCTTCGGAAAAGTGTCTATTCATGTCTTCTGGCCATTTCTTCACTGGATTATTTGTTTTTTGGGTGTTGAGTTTGGTAAGTTCTTTATAGATTTTGATACCAGCACTTTATCCGATATGTCATTTGCAAATATATTTTCCCATTCCATTGGTTGCCTTTTAGTTTTGTTGATCGTTTCCTTTACAGTGCAGAAGCTTTTCATCTTGATGAGGTCCCAATAGTTCATTTTTACTTTTGATTCCCTTGCCTTTGGAGATGTGTTGAGTAAGAAATTCCTGCGACTGAGGTCAAAGAGGTTGCTGCCTGCTTTCTCCTCTAGGGTTTTGATGGTGTCATCTCACATTTAGGTCTTTCATTCATTTTGAATTTATTTTTGTGTATGGTGTAAGAAGGTGGTCTAGTTCCATTCTTCTGCATGTTGCTGTGCAGTTCTCCCAGCACCATTTACTAAAGAGGCTGTCTTTTTTCCTTTGGATACTCTTTCCTGCTTTGTCAAAGATTAGTTGGCCATACATTTTTGGGTCCAGTTCTGGGTTCTCTATTCTATTCCATTGGTCTGTGTGTCTGTTTTTGTGCCAATACCATACTGTCTTGATGATTACAGGTTTGTAGTAGAGGCTAAAGTCTGGGATTGTGATGTCTCCCGCTTTAGTTTTCTTCTTCAATATTATTTTGGCTATTCGGGGTCTTTTGTGGTTCCATACAAATTTTAGGATTATTTGTTCTAGCTTTGAGAAGAATGCCAGTGCAATTTTGATTGGGATTGCATTGAATATGTAGATTGCTTTGGGTAGTAGTGACAGTTTAATAATGTTTGTTCTTCCAACCCATGAGCATGGAATGTTTTTCTATTTCCTTGTGTCTTTTCAATTTCCTTCATAAGCTTTCTATAGTTTTCAGCATACAGGTCTTTTACATCTTCGGTTAGGTTTATTCCTAGGTATTTTATGGGTTTTGGTGCAATTGTAAATGGGATCAATTTCTTTATTTCCAGGAGCACTTATTTGATAACACCTTTGCTTGCCTCACCTAGTGCAGGACTTCTGCTATTGTTCCTGGAAATATTCCATTTTGCCCTTAGTTCAGATTTTTCCTTCTTCCCAGAGAGGTGTGCCCCCACCTCTCAATCTCTCTGTAGATTTACCCCAATTTTACCGTGTGTGTGTGTGTGTGTGTGTGTGTGTACCATATTCCTCCTCCTGTAGATATCTATCTACATGACTGGGGTTTGGGATAGAGCACACTAGAGTATTGGTAAATTTTGCTTGAGGGATTAATATTTTACTGAGGCTAATCATTAAAATGTGAAAATGAGAGACTTGATGGGTTCCCAGATTATGAAATACACTTATTTTCAGTATGTGATTTCTTTCTTTCTTTCTTTCTTTCTTTCTTTCTTTCTTTCTTTCTTTTTTTTTTTTTTTTTTATTCTCTCTAGTTCATCTGTATTTCTTTGAGAATTTTAGTTGGAAACAGCCTGGAAATCTGACAGGAATAAACTTTCACATAATGTTTTTTTTTACTCTCTAACTGGCAAGATCAGAAATGCCATGAAAAGAAGACTATCACACAGGATATTTTCTACTTCAGCTGGCTTCTGAACTCATGCAGACACAGCCATACGCGTGCATACATAAAATCACATTTTCAAAAGTTAACAGGAAAAATAAAGTTGGGGGAGGGAGAGCTGCATTCAATTATCCTTAAAGCTTTGTCCATATGTTCAAAAATTAATTGATCTAAGAGACAAATAACACCTGGTAATCTTTTTTTTTTTTTTCCATTTACAAGGGGGCTAACAAAGTGAACTGTAGATGTTTCATAAGTTCTGTATAGGTTGTCTATTGTAAAAATATCCAAGCCAACTCACATTTTAGATAAAATGCAAATTAAAATTTTAACCATGTGAATGCCAAGTAAGATAACCAGTTCACATGTTAATTTAGCTTTTAAAACTTAAAATATATACATAGAGAGATAACATAATACCAACATATTATTTAACGACTCACCTCATTTCATTTTATTTTACTCTAGGCACAATTAAGTCTAGGTAGCATAGTTCATGTGTTTTATGGAGCGTTGAACTGGTAGCATATGACAGAATCATGACCATTACCGCTGCAGCTTGTGACAGAGTGGGAAGATAATAGGCCAATCTTCCCTCTCGATGACTCCTGCCTGACCAGAGAAGATGAGGTGGTAGAGGAATTGAATCATTTTAAAAGAGGCATTTGTGCAGGATGGAGACTGAACTATCAATTGAGTTGTACTTGACAGAAAATGGCACTTTTGCCTTTGGGCATCTTTTTAAGAGTAAGAACAAAGTTATATTTAATACCTTCTTGATTTCATGCAATGAACATCGAATTTTCCTCCACGTATATCAGAATAAATGGTATCTTGGTGACAGTGTTATTATCATAGACAACTTCATAGAAAATAGAGACTATAACCGAATTTAAGCTAATTTCCTGGGATTGAATTTCCCTATATGAAGGTAATACAGCTGAAAAGACACAGAGGAATTTCCACAACACTCAAATTACAAAGACAGAAAAATTCTGCAATTCCCAAATAGTACCTAAAATACATGTCAATTAAGCTCTCCCTAATTGTTAATGATGAAAACACAGGCTTTCTTTCTATGAACAAGAAAATATCATTAGGGCTATTTATGTGTCTATTGTTTTCCTTAAGTATGAAGGAATTTCTACATATTCTTATTAACCATAAGATAAGATAAATAACCTATATTATAGTTTTGTTTTCCTATTGCTTTGGAATTCTATTGACTTTACTAAATTTCCCATTATCTCAGTCTTCTGTTTGTTTTTTTTAATAAATAGAATATTGTCTAATCTTTTACTTTTTTCAATTTTAATTAAATAATCTTCGTGGCAGGAATTATAAACATATATGCCACAAATTATAATAGTATATAGTGAATTGATAGTAATTGTTTTATGGTTATAATCATTTGGCTGTGTATGATTTCAGGTTATGTATGATAATTCTATTAAGCATAAGGCTAACTTAAACTTATACATAACAAGTGAAGTTTTTTCTGACTCAGTGAAAATATCATTGGTCATAAAACTAAAATATTCCAAAATAACATTTTTTAATCACAAAATAATATGGAAGTTTATCTGATACCTATTCCTTGACTATTGAACTCCTTTCTATATATACATGTGGGCATAAAATGTGTGGGGTAAATATGTGTTTATATATTGATGTTATGGATTCATAACAAAGGATAAATAAATGTACAGTGTTTCTTTTTTAAAAAATTTAAATCTCTTTAAGACAAGTTTAGCCAATCATTATAGTCCTTGAGTTAAGCCATTTCTTTGTGCAGAGAGATTTGGTAAGCATTTGATTTTACTAGTTTAAATAATCTGAGATATGGAGAAAATACAGTTGGTATCGAGGGTATGAAAAAAGTTGGAATCTGAAAATGTTTTGTCAGTATCCATGAAAGATGCATAGCATTCAGGGTTCTGTAAAAGATGAACACTTGTTTCCCTCATGTGTAGTAAGGCTTCAAAAGCATATATAAGCCTTTGGAGGCTAAACATCAAGGGCTATAGTTGAAAATACTGAGAGGAGCCACTGTCATCAAGGACAGAATCACTGTGACCAGGTATCACAGTGGCCTGTCTAGAGTAGCAGAGATGAAAAAGAACCAGTGACAGAGACTTGTAGGAAGCAATTGTGATTGAATCTTCTCACACCTCCTTTTCCTGGTAATGCATATGTTTCAGAGAAGAATGAGTGGAAAAAATTTACAGTGTCCTCTTAGCCAATCTTTACTAGTATAGGGCAGAGCTGAGTTTGATTTTATATTCTAAGAGAAGTGATCTTTACACTAACATTCTTCCTTATTTCATTTACATTAGGTTCAGAAGAAAAATTAATCCTCCACTTAAGACTAATTTGAGATCTTTCTCCAGTTCCTTCTATTCTCATTTTGATCATGATAGATTGCTTATTTTCTCTTCCTTATCTCTCTCTGGTGTTTCTTCTTAGTAATAGCAACTTAAATATAGGTTATAAACATCTTAAAATATTTCATATTTTCAATTTGTCTCAGTGGTTGGATTCTGAAATTCTTTCATTTTCTAGACTTTCTTTCTTTCTTTCTTTCTTTCTTTCTTTCTTTCTTCCTTCCTTCCTTCCTTCCTTTCTTTCTTAATTGGGCCCAACTTTTTACCACAAAGATTAAAGCACACATTGTCTTGGCAGGATATATTCAATGAGCTGAATCAGAAAAATATGCAGCCAAGAATTATTTTTTTTTTAATTTACTTATTTGGTTTGTGTGAGAGAGGGAAAGCATGAGAAGGGAAGGGGCAGAGAGAGAGAAAGAGGCAGAGAGAGAGAGAGAGAAAGAAAGAAACCCAAGCAGGCTCCATGCTGTCAGCACAGGCTCCATGCTGTCGACAGGAGACTTGACCTCATAATCCATGAGATCTTGACCTGAGCTGAAATCAAGAGTTGGACCTTTAACCGACTGAGCCACCCAGGTGCCCCTAAGAATTCTTTATCCAGCGAGGATATCATTCAAAATAGAAGGAGAGATAGAGTTTCCCAGACAAACAAAAACTAAAAGAGTTCATGACCACTAAACTGGCCCTTCAAGAAACTTTAAGGAAGACTCTTTGAGTGGAGAAAACAAAACAAAACAAAACAAAAAGATAAAAAATGACAAAGATTAGAAAAGGTCATAGAACGTCACCAGAAACACCAACTCTACAGGCAACAAACACAATGACACTACATTCATTTCTTTCAGTAATCACATTTGAAGGTAAATTGGTTAAATGCTCCAATCAAAAGACACAGGGTATCATAATGAAAAACAAAAACAAAAACAAATAAACAATAACAAAAAGATACATCTCTATGCTGCCTACAAGATACTCATTTTAGACCTAAAGACACCTGCAGATTGAAAGTAAGGGAATGGAGATCATGCTAATGGACATCAAAAGAAAGCCAGAGTAGCCATACTTATATCAGACAAACTAGATTTTAAAACAAAGACTGTAACAAGAAATGAAGAAGGGCATTATATCATAATTAAGGGGTCTATCCACCAAGAAGATCTAACAATTGTATATATTTATGCCTCCAACTTGAAAGCACCCAAATAATCAATTAATCAAAAACATAAAGAAACACATTGATAATAATACCATAATAGTAGGGGACTTTAACACCCTACTTACAACCATGGATAGATCATCTAAGCAGAAAATCACCAAGGAAACAATAGCTTTGAATGACACACTGGACCATATGGACTTAACAGATATATTCAGAACATTTCATCCTAAAACAGCAGAATACACATTGTTCTTGAGTGCACATTGAACATTCTCCAGAATAGATCACATATTGGATCACAAATCAGCCCTCAACAAGTACAAAAAGATCAACATCCTACCATGAATATTTTCAGATCACAACACTATGAAACTTGAAATCAACTACAAGAAAAAATTTGTAAAAACCACAAATACTTGGAGATTAAAGAACATCCTATTAAAGAATGAATGGGTTAACCAAGAAATTAAAGAGGAAATTAAAAAGTATATGGAAGCCAATGAAATTGAAAACACAACAGTCCAAAACCTCTGGGATGCAGCAAAGGTGGTCATAAGAGGGAAGTATATAGCAATCCAGGCCTTCATAAAAAGGAATAAAAGTCTCAAATACATAACCTAACCTTACACCTAAAGGAGCTGGGGGGGGGGGGTGTGTGTCTGAGTGACTCAGTCAGTTAAGCATGTGACTTTGGCTCAGGTCTTGGTCTCATGGTTCATGAGTTGAAGTACCACATCAGGTTCTGTGCTGTCAGTGTAGAGCCTGCTTCCAATCCTCTGCCCTCCCCAACCCTCCCCAGCTCATGCTGTCTTTTTCTCTCTAAAAAAAATAAGAGAAAAAATAAATAAAGGAGCTGGAAAATGAACAGCAAATAAAGTTCCAAACCAGCAGAAGTTGGGAAATAATAAAGATTAGAACAGAAATCAATGGTATCAAAACTTAAAAAAAAACAAACAAAACAAAACAAAACAAAACCAAAAAACAGAACAGATCAATGAAGCCAGGAGCTGGTTCTGTGAAAGAATTGAAATTAATGACCCCTAGCCATATTGATCAAAAAGAAAAAGGAAAGTACCCAAATAAATAAAATTATGAATGAAAGAGGAGAGATCACAGCAAATACTGCAGAAATACAAATACTAATAAGAGTATATTATGACCAATTATATGCCAACAAATTGGGCAATCTGGAAGAAATAGATATTCCTAGAAATATAAACTACCAAAACTGAAACAGTAAGAAATAGAAATTTTGAACAGACCCATAACCAGTAAAGAAATGGAATCAGTAATCTCCCCAAAACAAGAGTACAAGGCTGGATGGCTTCTCAGGAGAATTCTACCAAACATCTAAAGAAGAATTAATACCTACTCTTTTGAAGCTGTTCCAAAAAACATAAATGAAAGAAACCTCCCAAACTCATTCTATGAGGCCAGCATTACCTTGATTCCAAAGTCAGGCAAAACCCTCTATGAACAGGAGAACTATAGACCAATTTCCCAGTGAACATGGATGCAAAAATTCTCAACAAGACGCTAGCAAATTGAATCCAACAATATATTAAAAGAATTATTCCCCACCATCAAGTGGGACTTATTCCTGAACTGCAGAGCTGGTGGAATATCTGCAAATCAAATCAATCAACATGATACATCACACTAATAAAAGAAAGGCTAAGAAAGCATAAGAGACTCTTAAAAAATGAGAACAAACTGAGGGCTGATTGGAGGGTGGGAGGGAGGGGAGGGTGGGTGATGGGTATTGAAGAGGGCATCTTTTGGGATGAGCACTGGGTGTTGTATGGAAACCAATTTGACAATAAATTTCATATATTTAAAAAAATAAAATAAAAAAGAAAGGCTAAGAACCACGTGATTCTCTCAATAGAAGCAGAAAAAGCATTTGACAAACTGTAGCATCCTTTCTTTATAAAAACCCTCAACAAAATAGGGATAGAAAGAACATACCTCAAGATCATATAACAAGGTCATGTAACAAAAGACCCACAGCTAATATCATCCTCAATGGGGAAGAACTGAGAGCTTTCCCCCTAAGGTCAGGAACATGACAGGGATGTCTATTTCTCACCACTGTTGTTCAACATAGCAGTGGAAGTCCTAGCCTCAGCAATCAGACAACAAAAAGAAATAAAAGTCATCCAAATCAATAAGGAATAAGTCAAACTTTCACTCTTTCCATATGGCATGATACTCTATGTGAAAAACTCAAATGACTCCAAAAAAAAAAGGAAAGAAAAGAAAAAGAAATTTTTAAAAAACCTGCTAGACACTGACATGTGAATTCCACAAAGTCGCAGGTTATAAAATCAATGTACAGAAATCAGTTGCATTTCTATACACCAAATAATAATGCAGCAGAAAGAGAAATCAGGAAATCGATCCCACTTGCAATTGTACCAAAACGTACAAAATACCTAGTAATAAACCTAACCAAAGAGGTAAAAGATCTGCATGCTGAAAACTATAGAAAGTTTATGAAAGAAATTGAAGAAGACACAAAGAAATGGAAAAACATGCCATGCTCATGAATGGGAAGAACAAATATTGTTAAAATATCAATACTACCCAAGCAATCTACACATTCAATGCAATCTCTATCAAAATAACAGTAGCATTCTTCACAGATCTAGACCAAACAATTCTAAAGTTTGTATGGGACCACAAAAGACCTCAAATAGCCAAAGTAATATTGAAAAAGAAAACCAAATTGGAGGCATGACAATTCTGGACTTCCAGCTACATCACAAAGCTGCAATCATCAAGACAGTATGGTACTGGCACAAAAACAGACACTCCGATCAATGGAATGAAATAGAAAACCCAGAAATGGACCTACATATGTATGGTCAACTAATCTTTGATAAAGCAGGAAAGAATATCCAATGAAAAAAAGACAGTCTCATTAGCAAATGGTTTTGGGAAAACTGGACACCAATGTGTAGAAGAATGAACCTAGACCTCTTTATTACACCATACAAAAAAATAAATTCAAAATGGATGAGAGGCCTAAATGTGATACAGGCAACATCAAAATACTAGAGGAAAACATAGGCAGTAACCTCTTTGACATTGCCCATAACAACATCTTACTAGCTATGTCTCCTGAGGCAAGAGAAACAAAAGTAAAAATAAACTATTGGAACTTCATTAAGATAAAAAGCTTCTGCACAGCAAAGGTAACAAGAAAACTAAAAGGCAACTTACTGAATAGGAGAAGATATTAGCAAAATATCTGATAAAGGGTTAGTATCACAAGATATAAATGACTTATAAAACTCAACACCCCAAAAGTAAATAATCCAGTTAAAAAATAGGCAGAAGACATGATTAGACATTATTTCCAAAGAAGGCATCCATTCAGATAGCTAACAGACACATGAAAAGATGCTCAACATCACTCATCATCAAATCAATACTGGGAAATACAAATCAAACCATGATGAGATACTACCTCACACCTATTAGCATGGCTAAAATTAACACAGGAAAAAACAGATGTTGGCAAGAATGTGGAGAAAGGGCAACCGTGTTATGCTATTGGTGGGGGTGTAACTGGTACAGCTATTCTGGAAAACAGTGTGGAGTTTCCTCAAAAAGTTAAAAATAGAACTACCTTACAATCCAGCAATCGCACTACTAGGTATTTATCGAGAGGTACAAAACTGCTGATTCGAATGGGCATATGCATCCCAATGTTTATAGCAGAACTAGCAACAACAGCCAAATTATGGAAAGAGCCCAAATGCCCATCAACTGATGAATGGATAAAGAAGATGTGTTATATATGTACACACACACACACACACACACACACACACACACACACACTGGAATATTACTCAGCCATAAAGAAGAGTGAAATCTTGTCATTTGCAACAACATGGATGGAACTAGAATGTATCATGCTAAGTGAAATAAGTCAGTCAGAGAAAGACAAATATATTTCATTCATATGTGGAACTGAAGAAACAAAACAGATGAATATAGGGAAGGGAAGGAAAATAGGATAAAAACAGAGAGAGGCAAACCATAGGAGACGCTTAAATGTGGAGAACAAACTGAGGGTTGCTAGAGGAGTGTTGGGTAGGGGGATGGCCTAAATGGGTGATGGGAATTAAGAAGAGCACTTGTTAGGATGAGCATTGGGTGTCATACATAAGTGATGCATGACTAACTTCTCCTGAAACCATTACAGTATATGTTAACTAACTTTGTTTTTTGTTTTTTTTTTTAAAGCACACACTATCTCATGTCTTTTTATTCTACTGTTCAATGTGTTTATTTCACACTCCTTGCATATTCTACAAATGGCTAATTATTATATATATCCCAGCGGTTAATTTGATTCCCCATGTATTTCTATACACAGTTGCCTTTGTAACCTTCATGGAGGATTACTCTAATAACAGATTAACCCAAAAAATTCCTTTATTTCTATTCTTGATCATAGTGTTACTAGTCAATTTATAAATAACAATTATGGATTATTCATATACCTGGACCTAAACCCTTTATCTTTCAAATTTAAGACTCATAATGTATCAGATTTTCCATATTGGCAAATATAATATTTCAGACTGCAATCATGTATTTTGCCAAAATGTACTGAAAGCTATTTCTCCTTTTGGCCTTAAAAAACTCATTAACAAATTTAACAAGTTTTCAAAGCTTTAAAGCACATTTAAAGTCAACTGAATCAGAAAGTCATAGAAATTTTTAAAGGTTTTATAGAAGAAATTCATAATTCACTCATCAATTGATTTGAATGCTTATACATTTATTCCCAAATTTAACTGTCTCTAAATAAATTATTCTAAGTATCTGTTCTATCTCTTTATGTTTCAATTTATTCCATTTGTCTATCCTCTGTGAGGATAGAAAATTATCAGGCATTGTTTAACTCCCAATATGCTACGTAAAAATCTAAGTCATTCTGTAGAGGTAGGTTAAGAAATATTTTTTTAAAAAGAGAGAGAAGGATATCTAAATGATAGATAGAATATATATATATATATATATATATATATATACACACATATATACACATATGTATATATGTAACATATATTTTATTTATGCATACATACACCACATACAAAACATTATAATAATTTAGGGAAGCTATCCAATAGCATGATTCAGAATTGAAAAATGATGTCGTAAAAGAAGAAAATCTATCCTTCCACTTCCATCAGTTCTGAGTACATGGTTGTCATTTATGAGCCTTTAATTACACTATGCATCATGATTGACAATGAATGGTTTAAGTCTATTTTGAATAAAACTTTGGATGGGTGTGAAAACACCCTAAACATTGTGGCAATAACTTGCACTTGAATGGGATTAGAATTTTAATCTCGCTTTATTGAGAAATTCAAATTTGATAGACTTACTCATTCTGTCTGATATACAAAAGATATAAGCAATGTTAGATATTATTCCTGATTGACAATAGTAATTAGAAAATCTGCACTTTGGTTAATAGCAAGAGCTCAAAGAAGGATGATGGTCTTGCATAAATTTATAACATGGACCATCAGAACTACAGGAAAAAAATGCATTTTCAATTTTAAGCACAAGACCAGGCAAAACAGAAGTTCTGCAAAGATCAATGTCTAATTAGTAAACTAAGGAGCAAATCAATTACTTTATTATAGAAATGTTGAAAATCTATGTAAAGTTTCGCTGAGAGACCTTTTATATGTATTATATATCCATAATTCCTTTTTCCAAAACTCTTAAATCCCAAATGTTTTGGAAGTAAACATAGTCATGTGATCCATTAGTGGAAAACTTGGTGTTAATTAGTATGAGGTTATTCATTATCTTTATGCATTTCAGTGTAACTACACGTATGTTTTGTTGAAAATATGTTAATTTAAAAATTTCTCCAAAGCTTCTGGGATTATATGTACTCATTAACTTCATAAACTTGAAAATTTTGAATTCTGCAAGACATCTGCCTGGAGAGGTTCTCATAAGCAATTGTAGACACGAACACCAACAAATTATATACCTACTGTCTATTTTGCAATAGTTTATTTGTTTAAAAATAACTAAATATCTCTGATATAAATTTAACTACATTAGACTTCGTACATTAAATTTCCATATATCCCAATAAAAGCTGGCATTGAATACAAAACTTTCTGCCCATTCTTACAATATCAGTCACTTTGCCAAAATGGTGCTGGCTTATGCTGTGTCCTGGCCAAGTACTAATGGGGGGCCTCATTTCACTCTCACACATGTCATGATTCTGATTATGAATTGCATAATTCATACTCTCCATTCCAGTCCTCTACCCCCTTCATTCTCTCACGGTCTCCTTACCTCCTCATTCCCAATGCTGGGGAAGTTCCAGCCTTCTTTCAGGATACCCTATATCCAGTAAGTGGCTTAGGGTGGCCTGGATGTATGACTGAGGGGGAAGGGTTCCAATGTCAATCCATACATTAATTACAAGCAAAGTTGTCTGTTGTTCTTTTTGAGACAAAAATAAATAAATATGAACTCATGTATTTTAGCACCACAGTGGGTCATTGTGAGAACTTCACGGATTCCTTTTCAGTCTGAGACACAGGTATTGGAATGCGCCAAGTGGAAGAAGCAAGTGGGCAAAGAGGCAGTGGCATTGACATTCTGTGCCTGAAAGTGTGTTGATTTCTGGTTTTCTCCCAAGTATGATTGCTCCTGTATGTCCTACAGCACATTTTAGAGCAATTTTAGCATACACTAGCTTAAGCCTTATTATAAGCTTCATTACGAGTTGTAAGCACAGGTAAAGCAAGTTTCCCCTGTAGGTCAATTCAGTCAATGTGCTTTCAACGCATGGTCCTAGAGATCTAGTCACCTTCTCCGTGACTCTCTATATCTAAATGCGTATGGAGCTTTTACGATGTATTTAGACTCTGAAGATGTGCATGTTCAGCTGCATGCATATTTCCCGACAGTTTTCATTTTCTTATAGTGACTGTTATACCATTATATTTTACTTTTCTATTTAAAAAAAAGTGCTAGGCAAAACAAGTTACTTTTACTAAGATTATTATGATGAAAAGATTTTGTTTTATTGTATTACAAGTACTTTTTTTTTTTACATCAAGACAGTCTTAACTATTAACAGTAGAGTATTTTTTAATTATTTCAGTTCTTTTTAAAAATTTGTTATGAAATAACTTGATACTATATAGAGATAACATTTCACTAAAGTAAATAAAATTACTGTCTTCTCTAAAACTTCACAAACTGACTGCCTTTCCCCAAAACAACTTAAAATCAACCTTCTTTGGGCAAATACATGCTGTTTACTTCTGTTCTATTTCAACCTGATCAAGTGTAACAGATGTATTGCTAATACGGATCTGGAGAAATGCCCTTAACAGATTTGAGTCAACAGATGAGCAGTCAGAGAAAGTTTAGAAATTTTATAATCATGACCTTTAGAAACACCACTTACCAATTATATCACTTTGTGACTTCTTCTGAAGTTATTACAAAGTAACTTTATGTCTATACAAAGTTACCTTAAAATAGCACTCTCATGAATAGAGAAGTTTTAAAATTGAATTATCTAATTATTGTTGAAGAAAATTTCATTTCATAGGACACTACTTGGGTTCTTTTATTTTAATATGAGTTTTCAGAATGTTAAAAATCATGACCTCCTTAAAATATATCATCCATTTGTGATACATGCAAAATTAGAGGAAAAACATGCTCTTAATATATTTAAAAACTATTTAATGAATATTGCTAACTTTTAATTTTACCATGCTTCTTTTTAGAATACTAGGATACCGAAAGTATACATTTTTGGATGGCTCTAGTTTGCTGTACAGATTTTCTTGTTTATGTTACATTCCCATATTGGACTAAGTCAAGTGTACATACATAATTTGAAGAGTGAATTCAACTGCTTGTTCAGGCTGAAAGCTGTATGCATTTAGATAAGAGGATACAAGTAGCAGGAAGAAAAATAACCTTGGAAATTGTCTTCTGTGTTTGCTAATTCAATATGTTTAGCTAAATCAAATAGCCTTTATTATGAGTTTTCAATATCTCTAAAACATAAAAATACAAAGAGGAGATGTTAGTAGAATTAATATTTTTTCAAATATTGATTTGCCTGAAGTTATTTATTTTTACCATAATGTTTCAAAAGATGATCTACTAATAAACTATATGAACAAAGAAAAAAGACTCAACCTCAAACATGTTGCTCTCATGTTTCTATTTAAATGACAAGATAAATAAAAATATTTTTTATGCTAAAAAATGTTCATAAAAAGTGGTGTAAATGACAAGATATATAAAAATACTTTTATGCTAAAAGATGTTCATAAAAAGTGGTGGTGTAGGTTAGTAAATAAATGTTTAGAATTTGAATCAGGCTATCTGCTTTTTATTCAGTGCCTCATGCTTTGGACATGACATTTTGCCTTCCTCATTTCACATTTTCAATATGCAAAACAAACATTGTGAGAATAAATGCATAATATATTTTAAAACAGATTTGAAACATTCTGACATGCAGTGCTTGCCATTAATTCCAAACAATGGTTTAGTCAAGGGTTCAATATGAACCTTCCTTTTCCTACCACGTATTAAATTATTGCCCTTATTTTTAACAGAAACTACCACAAAGTTGAAGCTATTTTATCCTTCAAGAATTTTTTTATTTTTTTTGTAGAACTGGCCTTTGACCATATTAATCTCTATTTATCTTCGAGAGTGACAGAGAGAGTTCGAGTTGGGGAGAAACAGAGAGAGAGGGAGACATAGAATCAGAAGCACTCTCCAGGCTCCTCACTATCAGCACAGAGCCCCCACTCTATGCCTGAATCCGCAAACCGCCAGATCACGACCTGAGCCCAAGTCAGTAGCTCAACCCACTGAGCCACCCAGGTGCCCCTTATCCTTCAAGAAATTAACAAATCATTTATTTAATAGAAAAAAAATATCTTAATGGGGCACCTGGGTGGCTCAGTGGGTTGAGCCTCCGACTTCAGCTCAGGTCATGATCTCATGGTTTGTGATTGAGCCCCGCGTCGGCTCTGTGCTGACCGCTCAGAACCTGGAGCCTGCTTCAGTCCCCCTCTCTCTCCACCCCACCCCTGCTTGTGCTCTGTCTCTCTCTGTCTTTCAAAAATGAATAAACATAAAAAAAAAGTTTAACAAAAAGAAAAAATACCTTATTTTGAGGAATACAAGTCCATTTAACAGCAAATTAGAGTATAATTATAGTAAGTCAATCGTACCCCTAAATGATAATGAAGAATTCTGATCATTTATCAAACATAGTTTTTATCTAAAGGAGATAAGAATATCATGGGACTTTCAAGAATTCATATGATATTAATTAAAATTTCATTAATAAACAAATGTACAAAATGATTGGGCCTGATTTCATGCAAATATTCATTCTCAGTATAATCTCCTAACCACTTCCCTATATATAATGTATATTTGCTCAGGTTGAAGTGGTAAAGTTTTATACTATTTGCAAATAGTATAAATAGGATAAATTCTGACTCTATGTGCAAATAGTTTTTCCAATGTAAAGGACACTTTTCTCTTTGGAAGACATGTGAAGCTTGCCCCATTTTTGCTACAAAGTTCCTTGCTGCTCTCCATTAAGTCACAAAAATCAATAAAGCAAATTACCATCACCATGGAAAAAATATTCCAATAATCATTTTGTCTCCAATCTAGGATTTAAACTATAAGTGTTATCTTTAATGTCTTAAATTTGATGGCAGGTATAGAACTCAAAATCTCATTAATTTTAAAATACCATCTAGTAGTTTGTATTTATTTAAATATAGCTATGGAGAGACACTGTTGATAACAGAATCTAAATTAGATTACTGTTAATAAGCATTGTGTTATTATTCTTGATGTAGTCTGTGGTTCCAGATGGATAAATTATCTTCTGGTATTCATGACAATGTGAAATCCAAGAAGCATTTTAGGTCATGGTCATTAACATAACCTGATAACCTCTAATAATCGTGTGCAACATTGTACCATTTCCGAAAATTGAGTTGATATGAATCATTAAGCAGGTAGTCTATATCACTGGTATTTTCTTATTTGTACAAAGTTAATAATATATTAAATGTTTTATTTATTTATAAACAAAATTAAGAATAATGATATTATGGATCAAATCAATGTTTTTAACAGAATGTAATTTTTTAAAAAAGATACGTATTCGTGCAGGAAAGCATAGGAACAGATGACAGGACTCATTAACTGTTGGATACTGTAAGTCAGGGATTATGCCATACCTTTATAATTTTTCCCCTTTAGAACCCATCATTGTCACTTAAAATTCTAAGGTTCAAGGGATATTTTTGTTTGTTTTGAGAGAGAGAGAGAGAGAGAGAGAGAGAGTGTGTGTGAGTGGGGGAGAGGGTAAAGGGAGAATCCCAAGCAGATTCTTTGCTAAGCCCTACTCAGTGCTTGATCCCACAACCCTGGGATCATGACCCACGACCCTGGGATCATGGCCTGAGCCAAAATTAAGAGTTGGACTGATGGAGCCTCCCAAGCACCCCATGTTCCAAGGGATCTTAAGTCACTCACTTGATAATTCTATTTCTCTTTACACATTCTTAAGTGATGATAAATCCAACGCTTAAAACATCTCTAGTAAGGGTGAATTCAGTATTAGTTAAGGCAGGATATTATTCTCATGGCATAATAAACACTTAATAAGCCTGTTGAGTTAAGTGAAATAATTAAATATCAGCAAATGAATGTCCTAGTCTATGGGGGACAGACCACCATAAAAGCTACAGATTCACTCATGTTCTTTTGAGGATCAGCTATTTAAGATTTCTTATATCATTTCACTACCTATTGTATTTCAAAGAAAAACAAGGAAAGAGAGGCACAGAAATTGATATTCTGTCTTGACCTATTGATCTTATTAAACTTGTCTTACAGGAACTTAGGCCCATTCATTTTTTTTTTTCTTTTAATGGGATTAATGGACTTGAAAACAAGTTACTGAAGGTTTTAAGCACTTCCCTATCTTGTCTTTAAACTGATAATACTCATGACATGGAATAATTATTATTCATATAATTTTTTTGAAAAATCAACAATTTTAGTTTCCAAAATGGTTAGAATAATAAAATCATTACTGAGCTAGCAACTAATTATTACCTAAACAACCTTGCAGGAATTTTACTGTTCACTGGAAGACAAAGTTGATAGTCACTGGGGAAACCCAATGAGATGAAATATTCTCTGGGTGATATAGGAGAAGAAAAAAATTACCTTCCCAGCCAGTAGTCAAATCTTACTATCTCCAATGTAATGATAACATTTTCCCTTCTTCTCCCGCAACTCTTCTAGTTTTGATTGTGTGCTTGAAGCAGAAAGTAGTTTAGGGAAGTCATTGTACAATGATTGAGTCACAAGAAGCTGAGAAGTGAAGTGATACTAATGTAATTATTTAAATAGAACAATTGCAACATTATAAAAATTGAAAACTTGAAGCAAAGCTATCTAGGGGCATTGATGTAGCATAAAGACCCATATATCTATAAATTTAAAAATATAAATTAAGACCAAGTTTATATAATAATTCCACTTGGGGTACAAAGTGTGTGTGTGGCAGGAAAAGATTATGGGAAATGTATAGAAGATGACATAAGAGAAGATTATAAGTGTGTCTTATTAAATAGATAGGTGACTCTGTGGGGTGTGAACAAGGTGGCAAATTTAGACTAAGATTTTAAATTAAATATTTTTTCTGTACTATTTGAATAGTGTTGTCTTGAGTACTTACTATTTTATCAATTAAAAATAATTCTTGGGGTATGTGATTGGCTCAGTTGGTTAAGCATCTGACTCTTGATTTC
Organism: Leopardus geoffroyi; assembly: GCF_018350155.1. Taxonomy (NCBI): domain Eukaryota; kingdom Metazoa; phylum Chordata; class Mammalia; order Carnivora; family Felidae; genus Leopardus; species Leopardus geoffroyi. The sequence goes on along the minus strand of NC_059338.1, from coordinate 22,958,114 downwards.
AGTTCAGGTCATGATCTCATCATGGTAGTGAGATTGAGCCCCGTGTCGAGCTCAGAGTGCAACCAGCTTGGGATTCTCTGTTTCTCTGTCTCTGTCCCTCCCACACTCATTCTCTCTCTCTCTCTCAAAATAAATAAATAAACTTAAATAGTTCTTTTTTAAAAAAATTTTAATGTTTATTTTATTTCTGAGGGAGAGAGAGACAGCGAGCATGAGTGGGGGAGGGGCAGAGAGAGAGGGAGACACAGAATCCAAAGCAGGCTCCAGGCGCTGAGCTGTCAGTACAGAGCCCGACGCAGGGCTCAAAGTCACAAACTGTGAGATCATGACCTGAGCCAAAGCTGGATGCTTAACCCACTGAGCCACCCAGGTGCTCCACAAATAATTCTAAGGAAAGATTACTACCGAATATACACAAGGAGATAAGGTATATGCCAAAGGAAAGATAATATTATGGGCCAATTTTTACATAAAAGTTTAAGACTGAGCATTTATGGTAGTATACCTATATACTCAGCAAAGTAGAAAGCTTTGAAAATTTGAATGCATGCATGTTTCAAGAAAATGAGTAAAACATCAGTGCTACCTGGGTGCTATAAAGTGAATTTTAAATATAGGGTCACCCATAGGTTTTCAGAGTTGTGCCAAAGATATTATCAAAAGTAATGTGACACAGTAATCTGACTGAAAAATGAACATTCTATTTTCATATATGTAGACATCAAAACCAATGAAATATTTTTTTCTTCACTCTGTCAAGAGCATAGCCATGGTATCATGATCTGAAATTCTTGTTTTTTCCTGACTTTTCATGTATCTGCCAAGTGCTAAAAAGCATTTTTTGCCCTTAAACTCTAAGCCAGGACTTTTAAACTTGAACAGGAAATATAATATATATGTTCAATTTTGTGGAAAATAGTTTTCCACACAATTATGATTTAAATTCCCTTTGGTAGAGGTCAGTTCACATCATTCCCTGTTGTATTGTATCCTGGGAGACTGTGCTGTGATGTGAGATTATGAGTGAGCAAGGAAAATTCTAAGTTTTGTGTCAAAGAGCAAGAAACCAAAAACAGTGAAATGATTTTAATTTAGAAAGCCTGGATTTCCAGAAAAGCAGAGTGTTCAGGAGGCCAAGTGAAACACATATCTTGTGTAGACAGAATACCCCAGAACTGAAGGACCAATAGAAGAGCTGATTGGATATAAACCTGTCTAGACACTGAACATTGTTTGCTAGGATGTCTGCAAGACCTTAACAACTGTCCAGTGGGCATGATCGAAATGGATGTGGTAATAGGTTTATTATTTTCTCTGAGCGATAGTTAGTACTCACAAATATTTCTTCAGCTATCCTGCATTTCCCAGACTCTTTTGCTGTTAGATTGAGCTTACTCTGTTCCGCTACTGTGAAGGAAAATCATTCGTGCCACTTCTGAGGCAGCTAAGAGCTAGTGTCTCTCCTATATCCTTTGGCTTCTTGTCTACCCTGAGACCTCAGACACCAGTATTTCATATGATGCAATTATAGATTGAAGAAGGGATGCCTGACTCACATCAGCATTTACATGACCGAGATATCTTTCAGCTGTAAGATGAATAAGTTCTGAGGATCTAATATATAACAAGGTGAACTTAGTTCATCACACTATACAGTATAATTGAAATTTGCTAAGAGTAGAACTTAATTTCCCCCCCACACACACACACACGCAAATATGTGAAGTGATGGACACGTTAAGTAACTCAACGAGGCACATGCTTTCACAGTGTATACACACATCAAATCCTCACATTTGTACGCTTTAAAACCTTACAAACTTAAAATAAAATAAAATAAAATCTTACAACATTGCCAGTTATACCTCAATTAACTTAAACCTCAACATCTATCATTCTGTATTCTATAATGTATATGTTAAATAAATACATACATACATAAACAATAAATACATAAATGAGATAGAAGCAACATGCAGATTCATACATAGAGAAGGGTTAATGCAGTTCGAAACTCTAATGGATGATAAAACTAATGAGTTAAATTTGAAGAGTAACAAAATATTACATAGACACAAAAATGTATCTTCCAACTAATTATTAATTACAAATGGGAAAACAGTAACTTTCAGTGTGGAAAACTGATGGCCACTACCTTAACAAGTCACTGAAACTAGTATCACTCTTACTGAGACAAGTCAATATCACATACTTCCTAATCAGAGGTACTGTGTAGGATAAATCAGTTCATTGATATTCCTGAAGTTACATAACTTGAATCTAACGACTCTGCAATCCCAATTTGAGAGGCATTCTACAAAATAACTGACCTGTACGCTCTTAAAATATAATTTTAAACAGCACACAGATAAACAGTGTGAGACTGCTGCATATTATAAGATAATAAAAAGACTTGGCAACTGAATGAAATGCATGATGCTAGAGGGAACTATGACTGGGGCAACAGATAGCTCCAAAGGATGTTAGTAGGAGGACCGGCTCTGTTTCTGTATGTGTTGAGTACGATAGCAATGGATGATATCACTTATTTCTTTAAATTAAATAAGAATACATGATTTTGCACTCAAATGGAGACAGAGATGCTTAAATATAGATATAGATATGCAGGAATACATAAATGGTACAGAAACTAATTAACAACTATTAAATCCAGAAGGAATAATGTATTTATAAATTATAATGGGCGCTAAGACTAATGAGAGGGTTTGATGAGGACCATAATTACATAAATAGATATGTATCAGTATTCATTGAGAGATATGCATTGTGTGTATTCTCACTATTTACATACACAAATATATATCTATGAATTTACTGACTGTCCCAGTTGACCCACTATATATAACTACACTTAAAAATAAGAAATTTAGCTCTAGTTGTCAACTATTCCTGCTCTGAATATTCAAAAGGATAAGTGTATTTGATATGAGATGCTTACACACACATTATTATTTACTTTGAATTATCTTCTTCAAAATGAATCAAAATTCTGCCAGATTTGAAGCTTTCAGCTTTGGCCATATCTGAGTCCTGCCAATCAGAAAGGCAGTCTGGAAACTGTTGATACTGTGAACAGAGCATTAATTTCACTGCTGAGTGACTTAAATGTGGTTATACAGTTATTTTCTCAAATCTGAAAATGAAATAAAACACAACTATTTTCTCGTAGCTGGCAAGTTTATACTCACAATCTATTAAGGAAAAAATCAGCACTGGACAAGAAAAAAAGAAAAGCAGGTAGCGTTAAATATGGAAATTCAGAATCATGCAAGTTATGGTTTACATCTTCATCCAAAAAAGATGTTTGAAATGAAGAAAAGAAGTATCCAGGAAAGCATTCCTTTGTACTAACGTATGCAGGAAAGACTAGTCATATTCACACCAAGTTGTTTGAAAGAAAAATTATTTTTCTATGTTCTAAAATTATAAATCTGTGCTTATATAAATAAAGTTCGAACCATTACATTACATTACATTACATTACATTGCATTACATTACATTACAGCTGGGGAATTTAAGCAGTGTGAATAACTTTAATCGAAATAATCAGTTTTTTGCTAAATTTTTCTCATAGATCTTCATTGTAATCTCAATATACACCTTCTTTTTCTATCTCTGCAGGACAAATGGCCATATGCTTAGCAGTTTGAGCACCACTTATCAGAATCTCCCGCTCAGGGTCTCCCAGGCTGCAACCAGGGGTTTTGCCAGACTCCATTCCTTTGTGGAGCCCAGGCTCTTCTTCCAAGTCATGTGGTTGTTGGCAGAATTCCTGTCTTTGTGTTTGTTGAACTGTGGGCAATCGTTTTCCCCAGTCCTCAGCTGGGGGTGGCTCTCAGAAACTAAGGCTGCTGCAGGTCCTGCCACATGACTCCTCCCAGGTTCCTTCACAACATGCAGCTTACTTCTTCAAGCAAGCAGGAGAATCTTTTCAGAGAGGGCAAGTCCCTCTTTAAGGGCTTCGGCTAGTAGCTCACAACTACCCAATATAGCCCTCCATTTTAGTAACTCAGAAACAGCTAATTTAGCATCTTAATCTCATGGGAAAGGCCCCTTGCCCTTCCCTCCTCCTCAGAGGAGTGACCTCCATCTAGTCACAGGTCCCATTATATTCATTTACATGCTCTATTTACAAGGGTGGTGGGCGGGGTTGCACCATGGGTGCATCAGGGAGTACAAATTTCAACCATCTTAGAATTTTGCCTAGTTTGAACTGTATGGGTTTTCTCTTTCTGAATAATAAATTATCACAAAGGCAGCAGCTTAATGCAACATCCATTTATTATCTCACAGTTGCATAAGGTCAGGAGTTTGGGCATAGCATAGCTGCGTTCTCCCGTCAGGATCTCACATGGGACAAAGCAAACAGTCAACCGGGGCTGAGAGCTCATCTAATGCTCATAGTTCTCTTCCAGACTCACCAGTTGTTGTCAGAACTTGTGGCAGAACTTCTTTCTTCCTGCCTATAAACTAAGTCTGTTTCAGCTCGTGGAGACTGTCTGTCGTTCTACACTTTCTGACCCTCTCTACATCACAGGATTTTTCTCCTGCAAGGGCAGCAAGAGCATCTCATTACAAATTGAATAGCTCTGACATCTTTAAATGGCTCAACTAATTAGGTCAGGTCCACCCAGGACATTCACTCTTCTGATTAACTAAAAATCAACTGACTAGAGATCATAATCACACTTTTAAAATCCTTTCTGCCACAATACAAGGTAACATAATCACAAGTATTCACACGTCTTAACCACATAAAAGGGTAGGAGATCATACAGGGCATATATACCAGGGGACCAGAAACTTAAATATCTGATAACTGGTGAAATAATTAACTGGGATCGATTTTTAATTTTTTTTTTAAATTACAAGTTTTCTAAGACATACCTTAAATATAACTGTATTCTTAAATATATGAACAAATTTTAAAAAGTGAAAAAATTATTCACTGGTCCTTTTATTCTGTTTAAAAATTTAAAATAACAAACAAATATATACATACATATACATGTACAAACATGCATGTATACCCACATGAGAGATTTATGTAACTCCATTCGCAATTTAAATCTATGCTACAGGGACATTATATTTCTTTGTTTTATGTTGGTATTTTAAAAGGTTAGTGTTACAAATACATATTGAAATTACTTGAAATAATTAATTTTAATTTTAATTAAGCTTACTTTTAATTCCATTTAGCTCCTATTACATGGTTAAGAGGCATATACTTTCTCTTTGTGTAACACATTGATGCATACTGGGAAAACTTGGATGATTTAATATAGATAGTCATTATTATTATTATGTGAGTAATTGTATTATCGCTATTAAATTTTAATGTGAAGCATAAAGTTTTAGGCCAGAAGGTAACTTGAAATAATCAATACTAAACTCTCAATTGTGGCCTTCTGAAAAATCCAGTGATGTCAAAGTGCCTCCTTGTAGATATCCGAATCCAGACTTGTGGATGGGATGGGATGTAGGGCAGATGTAGCCAGCAAGGACACAGTCCAGAAACTGGAAGCAAGATTTTAATCCCAGTGAGTTGTCTCCCCAAAATAATGAAATGTATGTCTGAACCCAAGAACATGAAAGCAAGTTGAAGAGAAAAATGAAGTGGATGGTTAACTAAATCTTCAAAAAATTAAACAAGCAAACAAAAAATGTGACAAAAGAAAAAACCTCAACCAGCTCAAATTAAATATATAGAGTTCAAGAATTGGATGGTGATCATTAATGAAGAATGTATACAGAAAAAAATGAATATATAATTCCAGAAACTATCTGGTAGAAAACAATTTTACCAACAGTTTTGAGGAATATTTGAGAATTGAGGTGTCTGAGGTTTGCTTTGGATAGTTGTTGTATGTGGTTGGTGGTGGCCCTGGGGTCAACTAGACGGTGTTGAGTAGGGAGAGCACTTTTACTCAAGTCATCTGTTAGGCATGCTGTTCTTAAGTGCTACAGTTTTGAATTTCTCTCCGTATATTTTCTAGTTGCTGCTTTTAAATCTGTCAAATTGAGAGCTTAGTACTGACTATTTTGAGTTACCATTATTTTATTTCACACCCTTTCAGAGGGGAAAGCTAATATTTTGTCTCTAACAAGACCCAATGGACTGTTACTTGCCTTCATTATAAAACAGAATTCTCATAATGCAGATTTCTCTTAATGACAAAAAACAAAGTATTGTTCATTACTTTTATGTTGTTCCTTGTAATTGCTCTTGTTTTATCAGGAATATCTTGACTGCCACTAAATTTTCTACTTTGGTATAATTTGTAATGATCTAGGCAGTCTCATCCCTAAAAGCATGGGAGTATACAGTAATGTAGTTAACTGGACAAAATGTAGCTAAATTTTAGAACCAAAATTCTATATGACTTTGCCTGCCACTTCTTTTCTTAATGTTTATTTATCATTTTGAGAGGGAGAGAGCGTGCACATGCACGGGCACGAGCTGGGGAGGGGCACGGAGAGAGGGAGACAGAAAGTTCCAAGCAGGCTCTGCATTGTTAGCGCAGGGAGCCCTATGGCAGGTTTGATCTCACCAATGGTGAGATTGTGACCTAAGCTGAAATCAAGAGTGGGTCACTTAACCGATTGAGCCACCCAGGCACCCCACTGCCTGCCACTTCAATGTTACTCTCCTCTGGCTCACTCTGACTTTCTTTATCATGAATAAAAATTTCCACAGTTTAGTTTTAGTTTTTTAATTTGCAATTGGCTACTCTTGCTCTCTTGCTGAGTTTTTTTATTAAATATATACAAGTGTTTGGGCTCTGCACTGTCAGAGTGGAGCCTGCTTGGGAATCTCTGTCTCCCTCTTTCTCTGCCCCTCCCCTGTTTCTTCTCGCTCTCTCTCTCTCTCAAAATAAATAAACTTAAAAAATTTTTAAAAAGAAGTTTTAAATATGTGTGAGTGTTTATTTTGTTTTGATTCCTTGTATTATTATGTACTACGTGAAAATAATTAAAGCATTCCTCTGGTACTAATTGTTTTATAACTTGGATTTGTAATATAATAAGAAATACTGGATTGTCAAGAAGAAAGGATACCCAAGGCTTTATGTTGCATTTGTGGGAAGAAAAAGGAGAGTAAAGATGTTTCTGGAAGAAGCATTCTAGTTTTCCTTTCTGTCTACTGTAGAATTAAGATAATTACATCTCTCTGGCAAAACAGGAAAATATTCTCACCTTGCCTGTACCTACCCTGACTTAACCATGAAACTGTTCTTCAAAACTGAACACAGATTCTTAAACATTCTTTCTTGACAGCAGTAAGAAGCATAATGGTAAAATACTGTGCATTAGTTCAATCTCTTTTGTGTTCAGATATTTGGAATCTCATTCAGTCCCTTTCAGAATGATAGAGCTACCTGGCGTTTGTCCCATACAGCCTAAATAGATGGCAAAATATTTACCAAATGATGTCCAAGAAGAAGTACAGATTGCAAGGATAAAATGAGAATAGGTACCCAAAAAGATAGGAAAAAAAAGAAGGTCCTAAGAGCTTATGTTCAGAGACTCAGAATCAATGGAACAGAGATGTAGGAAAGCTGAAACTAAAAAAACAGGACTGCTTAAGTAAGTGGAAGACACTTTGTCCTTTTTGTGATGATACATCTTCTTTAAAGGCTTGGTGCAAAACAGACAAGTATAGAGAAATTAAAGATATTAAACTCAAATGTATGTGAACATGTGTTCCTTGCTTAAGTCAAATACAAACCCATTCAAATGTTCCATAAGCATTTATTACAGGTTGTGAAACAAGTATGCCTGCTTGAACATTATAAATTTAAGGATAGATAGAGCTGATTAAATTGTACTTATTCTCATTTTCATCTACATAGAATAATCAATTTGGAATTTCTATGTAATGCATTTTTATGGCTATTGTCATAAAACAGAAATAGATTTCATAAGTAAAATGTATTCAAAAATTTTGTCCGTGTGAATTAATATTTACAACCAATAGATGGATAAAGCAGGTTATATTCAGAGAGTAATCTGCCTTAAAATTGTGAACATGTGGTAATGATTTTTTTACTTCTTTTAACTATCCTACAATTGCTTCCAAGAGGAAATTATGGAAAGGTCACCACTGTTTGTGGAGAAAACATAAAATTTTACTACTATGCGGTAGTAAATCCAACAGAGTGCTCAAAAGTTAATTAAAATATTTATCCCTTTGGCTGTTATTAAGTCACCTGTGCACAGTATGGGTATAAAATACTGTTACTTTATATGTATGATTGATAAAATGTGTTTTTGGTTTATGTGATTGGTAAAAACTGGTAGGGCCAGGGAGGAGACAGCAAATATATATATATATATATATATATATATATATATATATATATATATACACACACACACACACACACACACACACACACACAAATTACAGCAACAAATATATATATATATATACACAAATATATATATATGTATTTCTTTTTTATTGGTTTCTATATTGGTTTCAATATTTTCTATATTGGTTTCAATATTCCATTGTCTTATCTTTTCAGCATTTAAATTATATTTGGCATTTTTTTATTTGTGAGAAATTAAGCTTGCTGTCAATGGTGTAAAAAGGAATATGAACAAATACAAACTTTTTCAAAAAATATGAATGAGTGCAAACTATTTCTTGGGGTTAATGAGTCATTTCCTAAAAACATCACTCTTGCATCTTTTAAGTTACTTTGCAAGTATTTTAGAGACACGTGATGTTAGGTAAAGCTGTGGTAATCAAGTTATACAAGGGAATACTAGGATACAAATGGTCATCAAAATATTAACAGTGGAGGAAGTCTCAGATGAGGAAGAGACAGTTGACCTACTACCTGAAGGAAGAGTTTTTGCAAAATAAAAATTGAAGGAACAACCTCTGGTAAGATATAACAACATGTGTTAAGACCAGAGAAGAGAGCAAAACAAAACAAATAAAACATGGCATTTTTAAAGAACTAACAATCCAGTGAGGCTACAGCTGAGTAAATGAAAAGAGTTCCATATAACTTGAGCTTGGACTAGTTGGTAGAGATACAGTTTTAGTTGATTCCAAGTGGAACAAATGTCCACTTAATATTTAAGAAGTATCATTCATGAGTCTGTATGGAAAGTTGATTCTAAAGAAAAGAATGCAGTGGAAATAGTCAATAAGAAATTTATCAACTATGGGGGAGGCAAACGGTGGAAGTTGGTCATGGAAGTGACAGTGAGGTACAGAAGGGAATGGAAGGAATCAAGACCGATTTTGTAGTTCTAATTTCCAGTATTTGGTTATGGGTGAGATATGCTGTGTGAGGAAAAAAAAAACAGAAAACAAAAACCAAAAATGATATGTAAAGAATGGGACCCAGATAGTTTTAATTGAGCAATTGCATAGATTAAGATATCATTTACTGAGTCAGGAAGGGATAGAAATTAAGAGGTTGGTTGATGGGACCACACATTGTAAAAAACTCTGTGATGTCTATGAAGCAACCATTAAAGATGTTAATTAGATTTGTATAGATAAGTGGATGTAGATAAAAACAGATATAGACATAGATATACAGTATTATTAGCCAGATCTATAAATTAGGACAAATTTATTTTCATTTTTAAAATATCTTAGTGTAGGGTGCCTGGCTGGTTCAATTGGTAGAGCATGCAACTCTTGAGCTTGGGGTTGTGAGTTTGAGCCCCACATTGGGGGTGGGGGAGGTAGACTGTACTTAAAATTTAAAAATAAAATAAAGTAAAATACATACTGGTGTCTAGCATTACCAAGTGTCGATATATTGGACTTCATTGATTTAAAAAATCTGTTTATCAAAACAGCATTAAAAACATGAAAGAAGAAAATATTCACAACACAGGACTCCAATTTTAACCTGGCATATTAAATGCTGAAAAAGATACAGAGGACGTATGGATATGATTATAAAATGATACATTCATTGAGAGTGTTCCTTATAAACTAACTTATTCTTACTACCATGAGTTCTGATTAGCTATTTTCCCAAGCAAAAGTTTATATATGTTCACCAAAAAATATTCATGCAACCGTTTACAGTGGTTTAAACACAAAATGATAACAATCAAAATGTCTTTGACTTTAATGGTAGAGCAAACTATGTACAGGCATAGAATGGAATGCTATTGATCAGTAAAAAGAATGAATGAATTACTGATACATTCAACAACAGGGATGAATCTCAAATGCGTTAAGTGAAAGAAGCCAGACTTAAGAGACTAGATGCCATACGATCCATTTTTAAGACATGTTTGAGTAAGCAAAAGTACTGGGTAAGACATATTAGTTGTGTCCAGTACACGAATTAAGGGAAGGATATAAACTACATAGGAGCATGACGGAATTTTTGTGGTATTCAAGATATTATATCCTGATTGCAGTGGTCATTAAACAACTTCTTTCAAAATCCAGAGAACCAGATGCAAATGATGAATCTGATAGTATATAAATTTTAACTCAGTAAATCTGACTAAAAAATATATGTACAGTGCAGCCATAAATTTTGTCAGTGTATAACAATGTTCTCTCTATGGGTGTGAATAGATTTTAATATCTTCATTAAATTAAAATTTACCTGTATTTTTCTAGATTTTGTCTATAAGGTGATCAGAATTAAATCATTCATAATGTTTTATATTAAACTCAAAAAAGTTTTAGAATGTAGGCTATGCAATCCTTATTCCTTGATAAGACAAGTTTATCTTTTCATTCTTAGCAGCAATAAAAAGTAATTTAAAGCATTAAAAGAAACGTCTTGCGCTTAGAAACTTCCTAGTGACCAAATTAATGAGAACCACATGCCTTGCACTTAAAAATAATAACTCTACAAATGGAGGGAAAGTGAAAGAAAATGAAAAGGAAAATTCAATATCTTATTTTATATGGTAATAAAATCAGTGGTGGCTTTGAATTCTGCACAATATAGTTGTTGATTGCAGCTTGAACAAACACATAGTTCTTACCTTTCCCCATATTTTACCTAGTTATTATTGAAAAATATTGCATTTCTAACTATTTCTTCATTCTATTGAGGAATTACATATTTTTCCTATGAATGCTAAACAACTTAAAACTGAATTAAAAAAAAACCTTTCTCTGATTCTCAAAGTCAAATATGAGAAATAATGCTAAAACAACTCCATATTGTGGGAAATTCTTTATAGGATTTCATAAGTACCAATCATTTCACAAGTATGTTTCTTCCTCTCAGTGGGATTATTAATAATTATATTAATAAATATGTAAATAGCCTTATTATGATATTACATAGCAGCTATACTTCTTAATATATTACTATAAGAAGTTATAATATCATTGCATAAAATTTTAATGTTTCTGATTTTTATACATTTTTTAGTAATTGATATGTTGATATTTCTACAGTATTTATGGTTAGTATATGAATGATTAAAATCTATTTCATTCTTTTTTATTATTAGTATTGATCATGTTGCTGGGTACACTTTGATTTATAGCTCTTTTTAAAATACATTATTCAAGATAAATCTCCAGCAATCCTGTAATTATTGGTTCAAAGGCATAGATATATTTATAGATCTGGCTAATTTTTTCCCATTTATATCAAATTGTTTTATATAATTACAGCCATACAAAATTTTTATAACTTGTCACATGCTTTTGTGCCATTCATTTCTACAATTATTTGGGTGAAAATCTGCTCAAATTTGTCTTTGATTTATACATAAATATTTTTGAGAAAATTAAATCCAAGTGAGATTATTACCTAGTTGTTGAACTCTAAAAGAAGTATCAATGTGAAAAAAAATCATAGTCATTACAACATAGAGTTAAACAATATTTTTCATGGGAAAATAATCTTTTGGAGGAGAAAATACCTTGATAGATTTGATGGGAATGACCATCCCCTGAGAATGTCATGATTGAGCTGGGAGAGAGGAAGAGATCAGTATCAAAACTGTTTATATAACGTAGAAGAACCTATGGCTTCCGGGCCAGAAGAGGAAAAAATGCAATGGAAGAAGTCAATGAGAAAATTCTATCGAGTCAGTTTATATGATGACCTTACAATTAAGTCAGTGTAAACTTCTACCATATCTCCCCATTTACTGTGCTGATGCTACTCTCTTAAAAACAAACAAGTTTCGGGGCGCCTGGGTGGCGCAGTCGGTTAAGCATCTGACTTCAGCCAGGTCACGATCTCGCGGTCCGTGAGTTCGAGCCCCGCGTCGGGCTCTGGGCTGATGGCTCAGAGCCTGGAGCCTGTTTCCGATTCTGTGTCTCCCTCTCTCTCTGCCCCTCCCCCGTTCATGCTCTGTCTCTCTCTGTCCCAAAAATAAATAAACGTTGAAAAAAAAAATTAAAAAAAAAAAAAAAAAAAAAAAACAAGTTTTTTTATGTGTGGGGCTGAGTTATCAACCTAGAATTAATCTATAATGCTCTTTGGCCCATGATACCATATACCTTCCACTTCGATCAAACATGAGGTTGTAATACCAATACTAGATAATCAGAGACCATTAAAAAACATGCATTTTAGGGAAATCAAATGCCTACAGGCACCAGACATCCAAATAAAAGTGCAAGTCTGGCCAAATATGACAACAGAAAATATTAGATTCTTTGACAAACAGAAAGTATATACCAGATTAAAGGCATATTAGTTCCTAAGTTAAAGCAAAGTTTTGGCCCCTAGATGCCTATCTACTGACCAACTCTTGGCCCAAGAGCCACCTGTTTCTACCTTTGTAACATATATATATATATATATATATATATATATATATATATATATAGTTATAATAAAAATATTATTTTGTGTCAATATTTAAACTTACACTTTTAACCATTGTGAAAATTAGTGATGGTATGATAGAAAGATAAATCTCAATGAGATATTCTAAATGCTTATTACCAAAAGCAAAACAATATAATTGTTCATTATTTACAAGTCTGTACAAACACAGCCATCAACATGAGTTTTTAACTTGGAACACTGCACACAAAGAATAGTATTGATGGTAAATTATATTTCCCTTTAATTTGTAACTAAGTTTGTGCTTGAGTGTGAATCCATATTATTTTGGTAATAGTTTTCAGACTTTCATAGTAATTAGAAACACTCTTACATTAGAGATCTAATTTTATAATATACTCAGGAAATATTAGATATTCTACTAATTGAAATGTCAATTAATAGATATTGCCTTATGACCAATTATCAACTTCTTGTTTTTTTTTACTGCCATGTGCTACTGGAAGCATTACATTATTTACTATTTATTGACTGTGCATTTTGTTTTCTAAGCTTGTAAACTAGAATTGCCTCCTTTAGAGAGTTTAATTTCAATTATCTGAGTGGTTGATCTACCAGAACATATCTCCAGTCGACTTTGACATTCAAAATTATTAGAAATTTTCTAGAAGTGTAGTTACATTGTTGAATGGTCAAATTGTTCTTTAGGAACCAAATCCCTTGCATCTAAAATAAACTGGTGCAAGACTAGAAAGGGGTTTTATGTGCCAGCCTCTACTAGCTAATAAAATCCAGCATCCAACTCTCTATAATTTGCCATCAAGCATGTTTACAAGTAATCAATTCAATTACTTTACAGATATTGATATTGCTGACTAAAGTGTGGAAAACAAAACAAATCAATGCTGGATTTGTAACTTCACTGAAAACCCTTTAGCATAAAACTTTTAAATGTAAAGGATCTGAGGACTTTGAATGAGGGGTCCAGATGTTTTTCTAATCAGTTTCATCAGCCCAATAGAATGTGGAAAAAATAATGAGGGATTGTCCTTACCTAAAGAATATCTTTTTTAAAAAAATTATTGGGTGTATATTTATCTTTTTATCAGGAAAAGAAAGGAAATTGTGTATTTGAGGCTAAGTAGGCTGGTGGAGGCGTTGATTTTCCACAACTGGATACAATAAACTCACCTCATTGCTCCTGTTACTTACCTCTTGCTATTGTTTTCTATTTACTGTCATTGACATTGGGCAAATAATTTTTTTTTACGATTACCATGTAATCTTTAATATGCCTCCAAAGAAATAATATTTATTTGTGTATTCAATTAACAAAGCTCTTACATCACAAGGGCAATGGGTATTTATACAGATGTAGCACTTGTAATTGAAAGATGACTGATTATTGCTAAGTTATGGTTTTATTTTAACTTGGACGTATTCTGTCAGGCTAGTTGGAGAGACAGAGACAGAGAAAGAGAGAGGCAGAGAGAAGAGAGATAAAAGAGAGAGCCTTGGAGAACAAGAAAAAGAGGCGTACATTTAAAATTGAGCAATTCTTTTATTCTCATTTTTTTTAAATGTTTATTTAATTTGACAGACAGAGAGACAGAGAGACAGAGAGACAGAGAGATAGAGAGAAAGAGCATGAGTTGGGGAGGGGCAGAGAGAGAGGGAGACACAGAATCTGAAGCAGGCTCCAGGCTCTGAGCTGTCAGTGCAGAGCCTGACGCAGGGCTCGAACTCACTAACAGTGAGATCATGACCTGAGCCGAAGTCGGCCGCTCAAGCAACTGAGCCACCCAGGCACCTCTAAAATTAAACAATTCTTTGTATAAAATGCTCATTGTAAATGATATGGAACACTGAAGTTTGAAATGCTCTAAAAGATGTTTGGAAATATGAATCAAAACATTCCTTAGGAAAAAACACATCAAATCTTCGGATTGGTAGAGAATATTAAGAGAGAGATTTTAAAAGTTCTATAAATGACTTCTTTAATTCTTTTCTCACAATTTTCTCAGGAAATGATACTGTTTTCTTTTTTTGTTTAGCATTAAAAAATAATTTAGAATTATTTTCTCTGAACTTCATGCATATTTATAATATTCCAAGGAGAAAAACACCAATTTTATTTTATGTTAAAAAGATTTTATGCTATCTGTAACTAGTAATCAGTTGATCTATGAAAAGCAAAATGACCACTATTATTGGACATTCTATGTAGTTTCTTCAGTTTATGCTATTTTTTTCCATGCTACTAGTGCAGGAAAAAGGTATTGCTTGTGCTTCTATATCTACTATATTTATTATTAGTAGTAGTAGATTTGCATAATTTTGTTGAGCCTTTAAAATAGCAAGCTCAGGGAATCTACCACTTTGAAGTTCATAATAATGTCTCTAAATCATTCATGTTTAATTTGGTGGTAAACAATCCATACATAAATCTACTGAGAATAAATTAACTATGCAACAAGTCTCATTTGAAACATATCTTAGTATTCTGTGTACATTTTATGTTTCACTCCACAAGATTAATTTATCAAAACACACGACTTCTCACTGAATCATTTACACAATTATTCAAACATTAAAAAGCTTCATGTTATAATGTCCAATCATACTGTTATTTTCCTTAACTCTTAATTAATTTATTTCTCACTCCCAGCTATGATTTAAGATAAGTCTCTAATAGTTTTATTCTGTGCCTTGTATGTAGTAAATCAATGCAAATTCATGTTAGAAGTAGAAACCAGCAAGTATTAGCAGACTGCTGCCTAGTCACAATTCAGACTTCATTACACATGTTATAATGGAGAGCCATTAGTAAATCAAAAAGTTAATAAATTCTTTTTACTTTTATTCAGGGAAGATTCTGGGCTTTTCATAGATAGGCAATTTCAGGGGCCCGAAAATAATGAAACAGAACTAAATTACACTCAGAAAATCTGGTCCTATGAGGAAATGCCCCCAACCACTCAGCTAGAAAATAATCATACAAATACAAAATTTGTATATTTATTGCAATATAAACCTACATATATATTAAAGTTCTCAAAACTTTTGATTTAATAAACTGGATTAGAAAGACAATACTATGTACCCAAATAGAAAATAAATAACAACAAATGGTGTCAGGTCTTTCCTAATATATAGGTGTAATACAGTTCCAAATACAATTCATTTGGATATTTTTTTTTCAAATCCAGTAATGTTCTACCTTTCCTTCTCCTTTCTGTTGAATTGCTAATATCCTTTTTGGATTCATTAGAATGTTGATAATGTTTTCCTAATAATAAACTATTAAGCCCATTAATTTAAAAACTATATTAGGTTTTTAAAAATATTTTTTCTTGGCATAACACTTACCTAAAAGCATTGATTTAAATTTTTAAACTTCTCATTGCTTTTAAAGGGATAATATTAATCTGCTCAGGGAATTTACCACATTTCCTTGATACACACTCAGTGTTTATAAGTTTTGCCTGAACACTTAAAAACTTGGCTCACAATAGAGAACCTGGAATGAGACCCACACAAATATAGTCAGGGGTTCTTTGACAAAGACACAAAAAGCAGTTCAATGGAGAGAAGATAACCTTTTCAACAACACTGCTCAAACAACTATGCATCCTCATGCAAGATAATTAATCGAGACACATAACTTATATCCTTCACAAAGACTAACACAAAATGGATCATTGATCTAAATGTAAAACACAAGAATATAAAACTCCTATAACACAAAATAGAAAAGTTAGATGACTTAATGTTTGACACTGAGTTTTTAGATGAAACACCAAAAACCTCCTCCATGAAAGAAAATACTAACGTTAGACTTTATTAAAATGAAAACCTTCTGCTCTGTGAAAAATGCTGAAAAGATAAGCCATCAACTAGAAGAAAATACTTGCTAAACACATATCTGATAAAGGACTTACATATGAGATATATGATTAATTTTCAACAATAAGAAAACAACACAATTTAAATTGGGCAAATGATCTGAATAGGCATTTTACCAAATAATATACAGATGGCAAATAAGCATAAGAAAAGATGTTCAACGTTAGATGTATTTAGGGAATTGCAACTTAAAACAACAATGAGAAAGCACTATACAACTCTTGAGATGGCTAAAAGTAAAAAAATACCAAATACTGACAATACCAAATGCTGGAGAGCATGTGGAGCAACAGGAACTCTCATTTATTGTTGGTAGTAATGCAAAACGGTACAACCAATTTGGAGGAGTTTGGCAGTTTCTTACAAAGCTAAATATAGTGTCATCATATGATCCAGTAATCACACACTTAGGTATTTACCCAAATGAGTTGAAATTGATGTTCACACAAAATATCTGCACATAATTGTTTATACAGCTTTGTTCACAATTGCCAAAACTTGGAAATAAATAAAATGCCCTTAACAGATGAATGGAAAACCAATTATGGTGCACCCATTCCATGGCATATTATTGAATGATTAAAATAAATGTGTTATCAATCTATAAAAAGACATAAAGGAAACCAAATGCATGTTACTAAGTGAAATAAGGCAATCAAAAAAGGCTACTTACTGTATGATATACCTATATGGCATTCTAGAAAATGGAGACAATAAAAAATATGTGGTGTCCAGGGATTGGGGAAGAAAGGAGGGATGAATAGATAGAGTAGATTTTTAGGACAAGGAAACTATTTTTTAGAATACTCAAATGATGGAAAAATGGCATTATATATTTGTCAACTCACATAGAATGTAGAATGCATACAGTGTATCATGATTTACACAATGTACTTTTTTGGTAATAACGTATCGGTATCAATTTAATCCAATTGCGAATAACATTTGTAACGCATGTATTACACTAATGGAAGATGTTAAAAATAGGGGAAACTGTGTGGAGTGGGAGGGGAGGTAAAGGAGAACTCTCTACTTTCTGCTCAATTTTTCTGTAAACTTAAAACTGCCTTAAGAAATAAAGCCTAATAAAAAAATCTAAAACCAAGGAGAAAGTAAAGACAATACCAACTTTCTACTGTAAGATCACACCCATTTTATTAATTATGCTGCTCAAGTACTTAAAGTATGTTTTTGTGTATTTCGTGTCAGAACTGATAGTGTTCTATTTAAATCTCATTACATTTGCATTTCCACTTTTTGTATCTTTTAGCAGTACTTAAAAGATTAGCAGTGCTAATTTTTATATTATATTCTCTGCAATACTTCGTCTTATAACAATTTAACAATCTCTTAGGGGTTTAGTAACAAAAATAAAATTTAAAAATTAATATAAATAACTAGTTGGATTATTTTTCTTTCAGTTTATTCAGAATCACCACTCCCCAGGTGTTTCCTTTAATATATCTGAATATGTGCTCAAATTCACAAATGCTTACAAGCTGCAGTAAGATCAGTCATAACCACAGTCCTATCTATCATATTTAGATTCACCATGCTAGTAGAATCAGATCAAAACATATCCTGAACTTGGAGTTATCTTCACTATATGAAGGTGGTTTTTCAAATATCTCCAGAGATGATGACAATTCCTTCTTAAGCTATGTATAGATCTCATCCTTCACTATTTAAATCAAGATACACACACACACACACACACACACACACACACACACACGTGTGTGTGTGTGTATGGATATATACGTATATACATATATATGTGTGTGTGTATATATACGTGCACACACACACACACACACACACACACACATATATGTGGCACATATTGCTGCAAAAAAAAATAATCACAAACTGTGGTTTAAAACAATACCCATATATTACATTATAGCTTCTGGGACATGTCTGGCCACAGCTTAGCTGAACTCTTTGCTCAAGGTCTCACAAAGCTGCAATTGAGATGTCGGCATTTGTGGTCTTAACCAGAGTCTTGACTAGGAATAAATCATCTGCCAAATTCCCTCAGGTTGTTGGCAGAATCCATCTCCTAGTGCTTACAGGAATTAGGTCCCCATTTCCTTGCTGGATGTTGGCCAATGGCCACATTTAAGTCTCAGGGGCCTCCAGCAGATTACCAATGCATGACCCTCTCCTTAGTTCACAACCTGGCTGTTTGTTTCTTCAAGACCAGCAGAAGACTCTCTCTCTCGAGTCTGCTAAACAGAATCATATGTTAAGAAACTTAACTAAGGTAGTGATATTCTGTCACCTTTGCGCTTCAACATAACCTAGTCAGGGCACCCTAGATTATATCTACCATGGGCAATTTAAAAGACTGTACTTTAGTTTCTATATATGTAATTTTACCATCCTTTTGTTGGTGGTGGTTCTACTTTTGTCAAGTGACACTCAGTTGCAAAAAAAATTGATTTATTTTGATTTACTGATACATAAAATTGCTCCCTTTTGTTATAATGCTTTTTATGTTCAGAAGTCTTAGTTGTCTGCAACTAAATCGATACCTGGAATTTATTTGGGTTCATGTATGACTCATATGTTTCTTTGTTTATTTTTTTTTTAATTTGCCTTTCTTTGTATCTTTAAGCATGTTCTTTTTGTTTTTATGTTTTTTAGTTTTTTAATATTATTTAAAAAATTTCTTAACGTTTATTTATATTTGAGTGAGAGAGAAAGAGCATGAACAGAGAAGACACAGAGAGAGAGAGATACAGAATCTGAAGCAGATTCCAGGCTCTGAGCTGTTAGCAAAGAGCCTGATGTGGGGCTCGAACTCACAAGCCACGAGATCATGATGTGAGTTGAAGTAAGATGCTTAACTGACTGAGCCATGCAGGTGTCCCATATCATTTATTTATTTTAAATAAAAAAGATATATATTTAAAATACACAGGATGTGAGGCGCCTGGGTGGCTCAGTCGGTTAAGCGTCTGACTTCGGCTCAGGTCATGATCTCACGGTCCGTGGGTTCGAGCCCCGCATCGGGCTCTGTGCTGACAGCTCAGAGCCTGGAGCCCGTTTCAGATTCTGTGTCTCCCTCTCTCTCTGCCCCTCCCCTGTTCATGCTCTGTCTCTCTCTGTCTCAAAAATAAATAAACATTAAAAAATTAAAAATAAAATAAAATAAAATAAAATATACATGATGCTTTGATATACACTTACAGAATGAAATGAAAACATTAAAAATAGAACTACCATGTGACCCAGAAATCCTTCTTCTGTGTACACACCCAAAGGAAATGAAATTATTACCTAAGATATCTGTGTTCCTATGTTCACTGTAGCATTATTTACCATGTCCAAGATATGAAACTCTGTAAATGGATGAATGGAGGAGTAATTGTGATATACAAGCACAATCACACACACACACACACACACACACACACACACACACACACTGGAATATTATTTAGCCCTTAAAAACAGGGAGATCCTGTTGTTTGCCACATAATGGATGAAACGAGGATGTTACAGTAAGTGAAAAATCCAAACACAGAACGAAACCCTGCATGATTTCAGTTACATGTAGTATCTAAAAATATTTAATACACAACAGAAGGGGGGAGCCAAGATGCCATAACAGCATGGAAGTTTTTTGTGTGTCTTGTGTCCATGAAATACAGCCAGGCCAACACTAAACCACCCTGCACACCTAGAAAACTGATCTGAGGATTAACACAACAATCTGCACAACCTGAACCATAGAATTCAGCAGGTACATGGCGTGGAGAGGTGAATTTGGGGAGCAAGAAGCCACAGCATGTAGGAAGCCGCTTTTAAGGGCAGAGAGAGGATGGAGATGGTGGGGAGCATAAGGGAAAAGCACCCCTCCCCGAAAGCTGCTGGAGAGAAAGTGGAAAATTGGAAACAGCTGCAGGGACTAAACTAAAAGGGGAGAAAGGAGAAAGGAAAGGGTTTAAATTCCATTAAGACTGTAAACAAGGGGAGAGCAAAGTCTGCAACTCCACAGCTCGATACTTGGTGGTGTTCTGGTGGGAAAGGCAAATCTTGAGAGACAGAGTGGGGTCCGGGGGATTCTTGAGCCACACGGGGAGAAGCAGTTCCACTGCTGGAAGGGTAGTTGGTAGAAACTGTTGAGGCACTCTGGTCCCAGCAGACCCCAGAGAATGGCCACATTCACTGGTGCTGGAACAAGGTCATTGGGGTGAAGCCTGGTGCCAGATGTGTGTTGTGATTTTCCATAATCCCTGAAATGCTGCTGCTGCCCTATCGCGTGAACTTTTTCCGGGGTAGGCTGGCAGCTGGCTGCAGTCTCAGGGCACTGGCAGCAGCAGGGTCCAGCGGGCATTCCTGGGTGCAGCCAGCATTTGGCCATTGCTCAGTGATACCCTTCTGCAGAGTTGTGGAATGGGTCAAAGCTGCAGTCCTTCAGAAGTAAGGGGCCGGGTAAAATAGTTGCTTTGGAGATAAAACTTGGGAGATAGGTACTGCCTGGGGCTTGGTCATGGAGAGTAAAAAAGTAGGGGAGTGAACGAGAGCTGAAGACAGAGGACAGGTGCACAATTGCTGATTGGGGAGAACAGTTCTCATACTAGAGACTGGATAGCTGGGTGGCGCCATTTTCACCACTCCCGCACATGTGCATACGCACCTATGAGCCGTTCAACAATCCACCCCAGTAGGCTAGCAGCGCCGTCTAGTGGAGAACAGAGCCATTACACTGTGCTTCTCCCAACTGGGCCAACCTCAAACTTCAAGAACACAAGTCTACCTGCCTGTTTAGTTTATGGACTATAAAGCGCTTCATAGTCTGACTTCTAGAGGAAAACAAAATAATTTCAGTCATATTTCAATCTGTTAGCAGGTCCATCTATTCAATTTTCTTTTTTTCCCCTCTTTTTCCCTTCTTTTCTTTTTCTTGAATACAGAAAGAGAAAAAATTTATTTTTATTTCCAATTTTTATTAAAAATATTTTTCTTTAATTTTTTTACTATATTTTTTACTTTTGTGTAAATTTTTTCAAATTCTATTTCACTTCCATCATTTTATTTTAGTCTACTACAGTGTATTCACTTTTTCAAATTTTCAAAGATTTCCTTTTTTTTTGTTTCTTTTCTTTTTCATGAATGCAGAAAGAGAAAAAATTCATTTTTATTTTTAATTTTTATTACAAATATTTTTCTTTTATCTCTTTTCTACTATATTCTTTATTTTTGTGTAATTTTTTTCAAGTTCTATTTTACTTTCATCATTTCATTTTAGTCTATATCAGTGTATTCAATTTTTCAAATTCTCAAATAATTTCCTTTTTTTTCCAACTTTTTCTCTAATCTATTAAACCACTTTCAACACCCAGACAAAAATACACCTAGGACCTAGCATCATTTATTCAGTTTGTGTGTGTGTGTGTGTTTAATATTTTTAATTATATTTTTAATTTAATTTTTTTTAATTTTAATTTTTCAACCTCATTAATTCCTTTTCTCCCTTCAAAATGACAAAATGAAAGAATCCACCCCAAAAGAAAGAGCATGAAGAAACAACCGCCAGGGATTTAACCAACACAGATACAAGCAAGATGTCTGAACCAGAATTTAGAATCATAATAATAAGAACCCTAGCTGGAGTTGAAAATAGACTAGAATCCCTTTCTGCGGAGATAAAATAAGTAAAAACTAGTCAGGATGAAATAACAAATGCTATAACTGAGCTGCAATCAGGGATGGATGCAGCGGCGGCAAGGGTGGATGAGGCAGAACAGAAAATCAGTGATATAGAGGACAAAATTATAGAGAATAATGAAGCAGAAAAAAAGAGGGAGATTAAGGCAAAAGAGCATGATTTAAGAATTAGAGAAATCAGTGACTCATAAAAAAGGAACAACATCAGAATCATAGGGGTCCCAGAAGAGGAAGAGAGAGAAATAGAGGTAGAAGGTTTATGTGAGCAAATCATAGCAGAAAACTTTCCTAACCTGGGGAAAGACGCAGACATCAAAATCCAGGAAGCACAGACGACCCCCATTAGATTCAACAAAAACCGACCATCAACAAGACATATCATAGTCAAATTCACAAAGTACTCAGACAAGGAGAGAATCATGAAAGCAGCAAGGGAAAAAAAGTCCCTAACCTACAAGGGAAGACAGATCAGGTTTGCAGCAGACCTATCCACAGAAACTTGGCAGGCCAGAATGGAGTGGCAGGATATATTCAGTGTGCTGAATCAGAAAAATAGGCAGCCAAGAATTCTTTATCCAGCAAGGCTGTCATTCAAAATAAAAGGAGAGATAAAAAGTTTCCCAGACAAACGAAAATTAAAGGAGTTTGTGACCACTAAACCAGCCCTGCAAGAAATTTTAAGGGGGACTCTCTGAGGGGAGAAAAGATGAAAATATATCAACAAAGATTAGAAAGGACAGGAAACACCACCAGAAACTCCAACGCTACAAGCATCGTAATGGCAATAAATTCATACATTTCAGTACTCACTCTAAACGTCAATGGACTCAATGCTCCAGTCAAAAGACATAGGGTAACAGAATGGATAAGAAAACAAGATCCTTCTATATGCTGTTTACAAGAGACCCACTTTAGACCTAAAGACACCTTCAGGTTGAAAATAAGGGGATGGAGAACCGTCTATCATGCTAATGGTCAACAAAAGAAAACTGGAGTAGCCATACTTAGACAATCTAGATTTTAAAATACAGACTGTATCAAGAGATGCAGAAGGGCATGATATCATAATCAAGGGGTCTATCCACCAAGAAGACCTAACAATTATAAACATTTATGCACCAAATGTGGAACACCCAAATATATAAATCAGTTAATCACAAACATAAACTCATCGATACTAATACCAGAAGTAGGAGACTTCAACACCCCACTCACAGCAATGGACAGATCATCTAATCAAAAAATTAACAAGGAAACAATGGCTTTGAATGACACACTGCACCAGATGGTCTTAACAGATATATTGAGAACATTTCATCCTAAAGCAGCAGAATATACATTCTTCTCTAGTGCACATGGAACATTCTCCAGAATAGACCATCTACTGAGACACAAATCAGCCCTCAGCAAGTACAAAAAGATTGAGATCATACCGTGCATAGTTTCAGACCACAACGCTTATGAAACTCAAAATCAACCACAAGAAAAAATTTGGAAAGGTAACAAATACTTGGAGACTAAAGAACATCCTACTAAAGAATGAATGGGCTAACTGTGGGAGGCCGGGCCCCGGTGCCAGGCTGAGACCGGGTCGAGCAACAGTTCCCTGTTGACTCAGCCAACCTGGTGGTTCCCCCTCCCATTCCCCCACTTTCAAGGGCATACGAAAGCCTTGTCAAGGCTGAGAAAGTTAATTCCTGAAGCCTGTGGTCTGCAGGTGTTGGCAGTAATGCTACCTCCCTTTTTCTACCCCGAGTCAGATAGAAACACACATGGGAATTGTGTTTTGCTAGCAATCTTATCAACAAGGTCTTGTTGTGACCCGTTTAGAAAATTCAAAAGAAACACAGAACTAAATGTTTTGGTTGGCAGAGATTATGTGAAACCTGTTTATTCTTAGAATGGCCTGACCCATAAGAGTCTGGATATAAAAGATGGTGTACAGCAACAATAAAGCCGTCACTTGGGCCATCAGCCCAGGGGACCCTCCTGTTCCCAAACTGTCTTCTCTTCTCTCTTTTTTTCTTACATTCCCCTACCCTCAAGACCCTGATCTCGGTGTTTGTTGCGCCGGTCACAACAGCCAACCAAGGAGTTAAAGAGGAAATTAAAAAGTATATGGAAGTCAGTGAAAATGATAACACCACAACCCAAAACCTATGGGATGCAGAAAAGGCAGTCATAACAGGAAAGTATATAGCAATCCAGGCCTTCCTAAAGAAGGAAGAAAGATCTCAGATACACAACCTAACCTTATACCTTAAAGAGCTGGAAAAAGAACAGCAAATAAAAACCAAAGCAGCAGAAGACAGGAAATAATACAGATTAGAGCAGAAATTAATGCCATCGAAACAACAACAAAAAAAAAAAAAAAAACAAAATAGATCAATGAAACCAGAAGCTAGTTCTTTGAAAGAATTAACAAAAGTGATAAACCACTAGCCAGTTTGATCAAAAAGAAAAAAGGAAAAGACCCAAATAAATAAAATCAAGAATGAAAGAGGAGAGATCACAACCAACACAACAGAAATAAGAACAATAATAAGGAATATTATGAGCAATTATATGCCAATAAAATGGGTAATCTGGAAGAAATGGACAAATTCCTAGAAACGTATACACTACCAAAACTGAAACAGGAAGAAATAGAAAATTTGAACAGACCCACAACCAGTAAGGAAATCGAATTAGTAATCAAAAATCTGCCAAAAAACAAGAGTCCAGGGCCAGATGGCTTTCCAGGGGAATTCTACCAAACATTTAAGGAAGAGTTAACACCTATTCTCTTGAAGCTGTTCCAAATAGGAACTTCCAAACTCTTTCTATGAAGCCAGCATTACCTTGATTCCAAAACCAGACAGAGACCCTACTAAAAAGGAGAACTATAGACTAATTTCACTGATGAACATGGATGCAAAAATCCTCAAGAAGATATTAGCCAACCAGGTGCAACAATATATTAAAAAAATTATATTCACCATGACCAAGTGGGATTTATACCTGGGATGCAGGGCTGGTTCAATATCCACAAAACAATTCATGTGTTTCATCACATCAATATAAGAAAGGACAAGAACCATATGATCCTCTCAATAGATGCAGAGAAAGCATTTGACAAAATACAACATCCTTTCTGATAAAAACCCTCAGGAAAGTAGGGATAGAAGGAGCATACCCCGAGATCATAAAAGCCATACATGAACGACCCAACGCTAATATCCTCAATGGGGAAAAACTGAGAGCTTTCCCCCTAAGGTCAGGAACAAGACAGGGATGTCCCCTCTCACCACTGTTATTCAACATAGTATTGGAAGTCTTAGCTTCTGCAATCAGACAACACAAAGAAATAAAAGGCATCCAAATCAGCCAGAAGGAGGTCAAATTTTCACTCTTCACAGATTACATGATACTGTATATGGAAAACCCAAAAGATTCCACCAAAAAACTTGTACTAGAATTGATTCATGAATTCGGCAAAGTTGCAGGATATAAAATCAATGCACAGAAGTCAGTTGCATGCCTATACACCAACAATGAAGCAAAAGAAAGAGAAATTGAGGAATCAATCCCATTTACAATTGCACCATAACCTATAAAATACCTAGGAATAAATCTAAGCAAAGAGGTGAAAAATCTATACACTGAAAACTATAGAAAGCTTATGAAAGAAACTGAAGAAGACACAAAGAAATGGAAAGAGATTCCATGCTCCTCGATAGGAAGAACAAATATTGTTAAAGTGTCGATACTACCCAAAGCAATTTGTATGTTCAATGCAATCCCTATCAAAATAATACCAGCATTCTTTACAGAGCTAGAACAAATAATCCTAAAATTTGTATGGAACCATAAAAGACCCTAAATAGCTAAAGCAATCTTAGAACTTAGTCAGGAAGCATCACAATCCCGGACTTCAAGCTGTACTACAAAGCTGTAATCATCAAGGCAGTATGGTACTGGCACAAGAACAGATACTCAGATCAATGGAACAGAATAGAGAACCCAGAAATGGACCCACAAACGTATGGCCAACTAATCTTTGACAAAGCGGGAAAGAATATCCAATGGAATAAAGACAGTCTCTTCAGCAAGTGGTGCTGGGAAAACTGGAGAGCGACATGCAGAAGAATGAACCTGGAGCACTTTCCTACACCAGACACAAAAATAAACTCAAAATGGATGAAAGGCTTAAATGTAAGACAGGAAGCCATCAAAATCCTGAAGGAGAAAGATGGCAAAAACCTCTTTGATCTTGCCCGCAGCAACTTCTTACTCAACATGTCTCTAGAGGCAAGGGAAACAAAAGCAAAAATGAACTACTGGGACCTCATCAAAATAAAAAGCTTCTGTACAGAGAAGGAAACAATCAGCAAAACTAAAAGGCAACCAATGGAATGGGAGAAGATATTTGCAAATTATATATCAGATAAAGGGTTAGTATGCAAAATCTATAAAGTACTTGTCAAACTCAACACCCAAAAAACAAATAATCCAGTGAATAAATGGGCAAAAGACATGAATAGACATTTCTCCAAAGAAGACATCCAGATGGCCAAACAACACATGAAAATATGCTCAACATCACTCATCATCAGGGAAATACAAATCAAAACCACCATGAGGTACCACCTTACACCTGTTGGAATGGCTAACATTAACAACTCAGACAACAACAGATGTTGGCAAGGATGCAGAGAAAGAGGATCTCTTTTGCATTGTTGGTGGGAATGCAAGCTGGTGCAGCCACTCTGGTAAACAGTATGGAGGTTTCTCAAAAAACTAAAAATATAACTACCCTATGACCCAGCAATTGCACTACTAGGCATTTATCCACGGGATACATTTGTGCTGTTTCGAAGGGACACATGTACCCCCATGTTTATAGCAGCACTATCAACAATAGCCAAAGTATGGATAGAGCCTAAATGTCCATTGATAGATGAATGGATAAAGAAGATGTGGTATATATATACAATGGAGTTTACTCGGCAATCAAAAAAAATGAAATCTTGCCGTTTGCAACTACATGGATGGAACTGGAGGGTACTATACTAAGTGAAATTTGTCAGTCAGAGAAAGACAAAAATCATATGGCTTCACTCATATGAGGACTTTAAGAGACAAAACAGATGAACATAAGGGAAGGGAAACTAATATAAAAACAGGGAGGGAGACAAAACGTAAGAGACTCATACATATGGATAACAAATTGAAGGTTACTGGAGGGGTTGTGGGAGAGGGGATGGGCTAAGTGGGTAAGAGGCACTAAGGAATCTACTCCTGAAATCATTGTTGCACTACATGCTAATTTTGATGTAAATTATAAAAAGTAAAATAAAATAAAAAATTATGATAAAAAATAAAAAAAAAATATTGAATACACAGAAGCAGAAAGTAGAATAGTGGTTAACAGAGGAGGAAGGTGGGGGAAATGGTGAGATGTTGGTCAAAGGGGACTAAGTTACAGTTACATAGGATACATAAGTTCTAGAGATCTAATGTACAGCACAATGAGTATAGTCAATATTACTACATCATACACTGGAAATTTGCTAAGAGGGTAGATTTCAGGTGCTCTCCTCTCTCTCTCATTCTTTCTCTCTGTCTCTCTCACATACATGCACACACACACACACACACACACCAACTCCATGAAGATGATGTTAATTAAGCACATTCTTTTTATACAATAAATTGTTGCATTGTTTTTTAAAATGTAATCGATCTGAGTGTCCCTGTGCTTGCCTGAACACTGCTGACCATCTCCATTTCCACCTCACTTCATCCCTCTCTCCATCATATCACCATCTAATTTCATTTCCTATAATTCTATTTGGTCAAGTGAAGAAGAAGAAGAAGAAGAAGAAGAAGAAGAAGAAGAAGCAGCAGCAGGAGGAGGAGGAGGAGGAGAAGGGGAGGAGGGGGAGGAGGAGAAGAGGGAAGAGGAGGAGAAAGAAGAAGAAAGAAGGGGGAGGGGGAGGGGAGAGGAGTGGGAGGGGGAGGAGGGGGGAGGAGGAGGAGGAGGAGGAGGAGGAGGAGAGAGAGAGAGGAGGAAGGGAACAACAAAAAATATTTATTGTTTAGAGATGACCTATTAGTTGTTGCCAAGCAATTTATACTCCCAACTGACCACAGCTCTTGAATAATATAGAGGAAATTTTCATTTTACTCAAATTTGTCATTCACAAAAGGTTTAAGAATCTTTAGATTCTATTAAATCATAACTTTTTTCTTTTATTTTGTGCAATGGAATATTACACAGCTATAAAAAAGGATGCGATCTTGCCATTTGTGACCATATGGATGGACCTAGAGAATATTATGCTAAATGAAAAAAGTCAGACTGAGAAAGATATATACAAATCTAAAAAACAAAACAAATGAATAAACAAATAAGAAACAGAATCAGACCTATACAGAGATAAACTGATGGTTGCCAAAGAAAAGGGGGGTGGGAGAGTGGGCAAAATGGGTGAAGGGGAGTGAAAGATACAGGCTTCCAGTTATGGAATGAAGAAGTCATAGGAGTAAAAGGCACACCATAGAGAATATAGTCAATGCTATTACAATAGCACTGAATGCTGTCAGATGGTAACTACACTTACAGTGAACATAGCATAACATATAGAGATGTTGAGTCACTATGTTATACACCTGAAACTAATGTAACACTGTGTGTCAACTATACTTAAAAAAAAAGGAAAAGAAAAGAATCTCTAGATTCTTAGCTGTAACATTAGGATTTTATAAGTTTATGTATTTAATGTCATTTTCTATGTTTTTATACTTCAAAAGACTTTCTCACAATTACCTTAAAATACTTTCTCTATCATACTATCATTTTCACATAATTTATGCTGGAATTTCCTAGAGAGAAATCTGAGTAGACCAGCATTATAACATGTTTCTAACACAATGTCCTTTCATCAATCTAGAGCTTAATTTTTGAAAATTGTCTTCTATATTTCCTCTCACTACCTTTTTTCCCCTAAAAAATATATTAGTTGAACATGTACATAAGAAAATAGAAATTTTATTTTTTTGAACACATTCCTGGCATGTCATATCCATCACTTTTTTTCATCAGCACAAAACCAAACCCAAACCAAAACAGAACATAAAAGTTCTCTTTTCTAACCAGGCTCATACTTGTCTTTAGCTCTTGCTTCTAGATTACATACCTTTGAGGATTAGTCCTGATTCAGAGTTAAAGCTAACAAAAAAATTAAGGCAAAGAGGTGAGAGTGGCGCTAACATTGCGTTCATAACTTTATTACTCATATAAATTCCCCTGCCTGGGTTAAGCCTTAAATGTCAGGATTAAGAATAAAGGCTTTGATGTCTGTGGCCGGCAGAACAATGCCCCTCCCATTCCCCAAAGACACTCACCCTTAGTGCCTGGAACCTGTGAATATGTTACATTACATGGCAGATCTGAGGTAACTATGCAAGTGGAAGTAATTTCGCTAATCAGCTGATGTTCTGAAAGGAAGATCAGCCCGAATTATCCAAGTAGGCCTAACATAATCACAAGGGTCCTAAAAAGATTTAGAGGAGGCTCTGACTATGAAGAACCTTAGACGTTGCAGTGTGAAAAGGACTTAGCCCACAGTTACTGGCCCTGAAACTGGAGGAATGGGCCACAAGCCAAGAAATAGAAGCATCCTATAGAAACTGGAAAAAGGCATCCAACATAGTGGATGAAATGAACCATGCACTGGAGCCTTCCCCAGTGAAAGTAGCCTGGCTGACAGCTTGACTTTAGCCCAGTGATGTATACTTCTAACTTCTGACCTCCAGAACAGGAAGAGAATAGATCTGTGTTGTTGGAAGCAACTGAACAGCAGTTAATAGTAGAATTCAGCATGAACTAGTAGAAAGTGGAAATTGATACATCATCTTATTGAACCAGGACTGAGTTCTTAGGTCTGCCGCTTAGTAACTTAGTGACATGGGGCATGATTCCTAAAATCGCTATGCCTGAATTTCTTCAAATATAAAATAAGGATAAAGATAGCTTCCTGTCAGAAGTGTTATTTTAAATGAGATTATGTATGATATCCATCTGCCAAATGATAGTGCAAGCACTTTTGAAACATTAGCTATTGTTTTTCTTTGCATTTATTGGCAATTAGTAAGCATTATTGGTCTTGAATCTGTTGATGAACCTCAGCGCTTGAGGACCTGATCTGTGGAGTGCAGATTTCCCTTATACATTGTAGACCCCTTGTGAGATGAATTTCTATTCATCAAGAATTGCTAGATTCTTCAATACTTGCCTAAGTCAACTCTCTGGAGATACTACATGTCCTGAAGCTTTAATCATATTTGTCTTGATGTGTTCCTAGAATTCCTCTTGGGCCTCTTTTTTTTATCACATATACCTAATATCTGCTTTCTTCTATGGATTTTCTGACTGTTTTTAATCCTCGGTTTGGTTCCATTATTACAGCATTGATTTGGATTAGCCTCTTCTCATTCCTAACCCATTTCTTGCCTAATGCTGTTTATTCTACTCTCCTCGTTCCAGTCCTTCCACCTGCCTCCATGATCTGTTACTTCTTACATGCATAAACACTTCACCTTTTTGTGTGTGTGAAGAAAAAAAATGAATATGAAGCTAAAACAATTAATAGTCTTTCAAAGGTAATAGTGCTAAATAAACTCAATGATAATATAATTCAAAAATATGTCGCCAGGTAAAATTGAGTCAAAACTCAGAAGATGAATTTCAGTGGTAAAGAAAAAATACCTTAGATTTCAAAATTGTTAACAGCACAATTAGAGGAACGGGAGATTTTCTAATAGATCACTTCTAGAGTCTATATGTGAACATATATACAATTTTGGAAAGGCAAAAATATGTACAGGTACACGTAGGGAAGCTTTCCTCTTTGGCTTACATATTCTGCATAGGTAAATATTTTACTTATCTTTGGTGAGGGGAGAAACAAGGTTAAGAAAAAAAAAACTATTTATCCAAGAAATTATTGAAAAGTTTTAACTACTGAATGCTTGCTTGAAATTGTCATCCCACATTTAATTTTAAATATTTTTAAACATACAAAACTTAATTAGATACAGTGGGACACTAAAACACGACATCTTTCTTGTAAATATCCCACTGTTCAGTTTTGTAAAAATGTATCAACTCTTATAAAAATTTGTCAATGTGATATCTATATTCTTTTATGTCCTTTTATTTCCATTTAAGAGTATTTGGGTTTGCTGCCATTTACCCACTTTTTATCCACCAAATAATAAAGAGTTCTGTAATTGTTTTTAGTTTTCCTATAAAAATTTTCTAAAAATGTTCCTCAAATATGATGGTTTAGCATTAACAAAATTAAGAAATAATAATGAAAATCAGTATTTCAAATTTGATGGAATGATATACTTAATTTGCAGTACCTTAATATGCATTTCAAGCTGTAATGCAAAGTTTGCAATTAATGGTCCACAGATCACTTTTAGCATTTAGATATAGTTTAGCCATTTAAAAACCAACTTGTTAGTGTTTTTTTTGTTTTGTTTGTTTGTTTGTTTGTTTTATGGAGGGATATTGCACTAGTATCTAAGGGTATTTTTTCAGTTCATGATTGTTTGTTTTTGTTGTTGTAGAACCTGGTGTCTGTCCTTTCCTAACATATTGATAACTGACCAGAAGGAAGGATGATCCCTCTCTGTGGGCCAGGTACTCCTAGATGGTCACTTTTCCTAC
The DNA here is from genome assembly GCF_018350155.1 of Leopardus geoffroyi. Taxonomy (NCBI): domain Eukaryota; kingdom Metazoa; phylum Chordata; class Mammalia; order Carnivora; family Felidae; genus Leopardus; species Leopardus geoffroyi. Next base: position 22,926,022 of record NC_059338.1, on the reverse strand, counting down.
CACTCCCTTCCTATTATAGAAGTCCTCTTTTTTCCCTACGTAGTGCTTGTTTGACCAAATAGTGACTAAATTAATTTATAAGAAGTGGTTCTGACCTAATATTTCAGATCTAATATTATGTACTATGAATAAGAAAAAGCCACTCAATGACTTACAGTTTGCAACATAGCCTTACCCTGTCAAATAATAAAGACTGACCTAGTCCTAGCCCTTAAAATAAGTTCTTTCAGCATTGTCCATATTTTTGCTTCATTCAATCAGATCAGTTGTCAGATCTCCATTGAGATGGTGTTGACTTTAAATGATCTGCACAAAATAATTTCGCAGAATATTGTACGTATACAAAAAAAATTCAAATATAAGCAATTTTCTAGTACGATTCAAACAAAAGAATATGTCTATATAGGTAAAATGTCAGGAATTTTTTGTGACTATTCATTTTTACAGAATCTCGAGCAATTTTCTAATGTCTTACCAAGATTTTTTTTCCAATTGAGAAAATTGCTCCTTCATTGCCCCTTAAATTTCACTTCAACATCTAATATATTTTTAATTCAGGGGAAAGGCACCATTACTGAACTATCAATTTAACACCATTCAGGAAATAAAGCCTGACTCATTGCAGCAGAAATCCTGGTTGTCTCTCAATTTCCATTTTGCTCCTTTGTCCTTTGGTATTAGAACACCAATTTTAGCTGAATACCAGGCTGCCAGAAAACTGACCACATTTCTCACCCTTCCTTCTAGCTAATTATAGTCATGATGCTAGACGGTACATCCAACTTCCAAATCATATCTTTAAGGTGATGGTGATTCTCTCCACTTTCTCCCTTCTCAATCTTCTATATACAGAATGGTGCACATACCAAAGTATTCAGCTTGATAAAATCTCATAAACGGAACACACCCGTGTAAGCAGCCCCCAGATCAAGTAACAGAATATATCATCATTCTGGAAATCTCTTTCATGTTTTCTTCCATTTCATGTTTACCACCCCCTCTACCTGCATCCAGGAGAATTCTATCTTGCCTTCTGGTAGCACGGACTACTTTTAGTTATTTTTCTAAACTGTATGTAATGAAAAATCATATGGTAGCATATTTTTTGTGTGTCTGTCTTCTTTTGCTCATCACTATGCTTCTCAGATTATTCCTTATTTTGGTGCAAACTTGGAGTTCACTTTATTGCTGAACAGAGTTCCAAAGTGTGAATATAATAAAATTTGGGATATGTATATATTGATGTTATATATGTAATATATTAATATATTATTTATAATATATGTATATATTCTATATACTAGAATATTGTGTATATTTATATAATAGAATATCCTGTACATATGTAGAATATATAGATATATATACATAAAACATATAAAATATAGAATACATACAAATATAATCCAAAACAGGTAATTAAATATGTAATAATAAAATTGTAAATAGTTGGTAGCTGACATTAGAAAGAATAAGTATGAATTCCAACTTTAGACGTGTTGAAACAGACTTGGTAATAAAATATGCTTTTATTTTTTACATATTAATAATTATAATAGCAATGCCAATTTCAGAGTGATATAGTTTTTATAAAGGTGTTTTACATACATTAATCATTAAAAGTGTCTTTTTGTGTACTGAGTATATCAATTTTGCCAAATAAATATTATGAATAAGATGAAAATATAAGAACAATCTACTAATTTTTAAGATATCCTTTGCCACTGTTCACAGTATATATTTCCATGTTAAAAAAATCTATGAAATTAACAAGTTCATCTTACACATATTTGAGGAAGGTATAACATAAAAATATTTTATCAAGGAATCTCCAAAGGTAAATTATAATATTTTTTATAGCATGGATTCACAGACAGAGATATACACACAAATACAATAAAAAATAGAAAGGAAAAATAGAAAATAAGAGATTATTAGAAATTCATTTAGGGCAATGTTATAGTAGTGTGTTTCTGTATTTTTAACATTCACTTTAAATTATAATATTCCTTTTCTATATTGGTATTACAGCTCTTTATCATTCTACACCCTCAACTTCTACATCCTCAAGTATAAACCCCAAAGAACAGCATTTTAATCTTCATCCCTCAAATTCAGGTCTCTCTCTCTCTCTCTTTTTTTTTTTTTTTTGCCAAATTGGACTAGACAGAATCTTATGCATTTTTATACTTTATTTTCTTTAATGCTAGTATCCTTTTAGATGTTAAGCTCAGATTCACACCCAATTCATTTCTTCAGAAAGTATTTGTAGTTTCAAACTCTGCCAGGTACTAGTACAATATGGAGATGAGGACAGTGTTACCTTCTTTTTGATGTAATTGATTTCTGATTGTCCTCCAAAAGAACCAATGTTCTCGCCATGGTGCTCTCCATGGTAAATTTTCACCCCATTGCAGGGGACATAGACTGTGATGGCTCATCTAATGGCAGAGTGCATAGCAAAGGCCATGTTGGCTTAAGTTAGTGAGAGATAAAGGAAATAAGGATGGTTATTTTTTCGTAAAAGCAGAGTATAACTTCAACTGTTGCTCATAGCAGCTTTAGAGGTAAGCTGCATGTTTAATTATTAATGGATCAAGGAACTCACACCAGAGATAAATTCACTCCAGCTAAGTCACCCTAAAAGCTGGGTCTAGGTTTGTCCTTTTTCCCTAATGCTGTTACAAAATATAATTCACTCAATTCTCCTTTCATAAGCCTAGAAATTCTTTTACAGAGAGAAGCAGAGAAAGGTTATCTGAGAAATTTAGCATTTTCAAAAATAGCCTGAACACCAAATGCATTTATAAGAATGAATATAATAGCAGACATTATAAAAATTCATAATTATTTTAAAATCAATTTGAGAGTTTATAATATTCAGCATTTCTTAGTTTCTTGATTTTTTTTTACTTATATCTTTGTTAAATATATTATTTATATATAATTTAAAAGAATTGGATATACTCTTCTTCCAATTCTTATATAAACGACTTATTTTATAAACAGTAAGAAGTATTAGAGATAAAAAATAATGGTTCAGGGGCGCCTGGGTGGCGCAGTCGGTTAAGCGTCCGACTTCAGCCAGGTCACGATCTCGCCGTCCGTGGGTTCGAGCCCCACGTCGGGCTCTGGGCTGATGGCTCAGAGCCTGGAGCCTGTTTCCGATTCTGTGTCTCCCTCTCTCTCTGTCCCTCCCCCGTTCATGCTCTGTCTCTCTCTGTCCCAAAAATAAATAAACGTTGAAAAAAATTAAAAAAAAAAAATAATGGTTCAAATCCCAAGTCTTCCCCTTAAAATAACTGGGTGAATCTTTTTGAACAAATCATTTAATTTGTTTGATCCTTTGCTGTAAAATAAAGGATAAAAATTGTCTATTGGAATAAGAATTATAAAATAGGATGTGATTATGTTTTAGGTGTAACATATACAAAAAGCAAATTTATTTTTGTTTATTTATCTTTGCTTTCATACAATATATTTTGTGAGGATTAAACAAACAAAGAGCTGAAATGTCACATTTCCTAATTAAGGCAACATTTTCTGGAATGCAAACATAAAGATAGAGATATATAGTTCCTATAACATGACTAAGAATGGAGTGTAATTCTGGTGATTAATTAAATATTCAAAATTTATTGAATGTGTATCAATGCCAGGCAATGTGGTAGGCACTGATTTAAACCTGGTCTTTATTTTTAATCACTTATATTTTATTCGACCTACAAAATTTATGGTAAGACACAAAAATGCCAGTACATGATGTTAATGAAATAAAATGTTCAGCTCAGTAATGAACCAGTAATGGGTGCAAACCTGTTCTATATTAAACAGAAATGACACATTTATTCAGCTTGATGAAAATGCTTACTGCGAATTTACACAGTTTCTTAACATCTGCAAATTCAGCAGTTACTACGTGACATCCTTTAATTCATACACACAAAAAAGTGTCTAACGTGACAATAAGATAAAATAAAAATTGTTCATTTTCAGGAAATAGAGCATATTTTTAATACTGGCATGTCCTTTGAAGTCATGTAATTACTGTATCCAGTGAATCATGATCTTTTACTAAGACACTTTTCTATTCTGTATGTAAAAATAATTTTCAGAGAAATATGTATTTTGCTTTGCAATAAACCTGGCTTCTCTTATTGGCAAAAACCAGTTTCTTTAGGAAATAATGTATTTTGTGAAAGAGTTCATCACTTATAACAGAGAACAATTCTATTATCACAAAGCAATTGGATGAGCAGGATTTCAGAAGTTCTTTTAAAAATACACCATTAAAGAAAGTCACAAAGTTATTTTCAAAATACCATTTCTCCCTTTAAAATTAACTTCAAGTATTGAATAAAGTTAAAAGGAAAATAATAGATGGAAAATAAAAGTTGATTGATTTAAAGATAATTATGAATTTTATAATGTTTATAATATTTATAATGTTTTATAATGTCTGCTATTATATTCATTCTTATTCATTTGTTGTTCAGGCTATTTTTGAAAATGCTAAATGTCTTAGATAACGTTTCTCTGCTTCTTTCTGTAAAAGTTTAACTTTTTTTTTAATTAAAAAAATTTTTAATGTTTATTTATTTTTGAGAGAGAGAGAGAGAGAGAGAGAGAGAGAGAGTGGGAGGGACGGGCAGAGAGACAAGGAGACACAGAACCCAAAGCAGGCTCCAGGGTCTGCACTGTCAGCATACAGACAGATGTGGGGCTCAAACCCACCAACCGTGAGATCATGACCTGAGCCGAAGTGGGAAGCTCAAAGGACTGAATCATCCAGGTGCCCCAAAAGTAACTCTTTTAACAACAAGAGCATTTAAAAATCTGAACAGATCTTAAAAACCCTTATGTCTACTGATACCTAAGATAGGTGCTATTTTTTTCTCCAGCTGTTTTTACTCTATCATGTATTGAATTTATACCTAACATCACTATAAAAATGATATCTGCCAAGTCCCCCAAATCCAATCGCCAAGATTATGTAAGTTCTGTGATTCCAATTTCATTAACTCAGAATTAGTTATTGTTGGCTTCATAATATAGTATCTCTCTCCCTCTGTCTCCACAGTCCCTTTCTCTTTTCTCTGTGCATGCCCTCCTTTCTGTCTTGTGATATCCTTTCTGTGATTGGTTCTTCATTTTTTTAAATTATGAATTATATATAATATTCCTCTAGGGTTTTAAAAGACTAAATTAGTGGGGCGCCTGGGTGGCTCAGTAGGTTGAGCGACCAACTTCAACTCAGGTCATGATCTCATGGTTTGTGAGTTCGAGCCCCACGTCAGGCTCTGTGCTGACAGCTCAGAGCCTGGAGCCTGCTTCAGATTCTGTGTCTCCCTCTCTCACTGCCCCTCCCTGACTCATGATCTGTCTCTCTCTGTCTCAGAAATAAACATTTAAAAATTTTAAAAGATAAATAAATAAATTAGTTAAATCATGGAGCCAATTTTGGTCATACTGTACAGTCATTTCTTGTATATTAATTTTTATAAGAAAAAATCTTTCTATATTATTTTATAAATATCCATTTTTAACCCCCATAACACCAGAATTTTTTAATATTTTTATCAAGGGTTTACTCTGAAATCCTGTATTTAGCTGAAAAATATTAAGCTGAAATTGCAATCTTTAATAATCTAAGGTTTGGCTGAAAAAAATCTAAGGTTTGTCTTCCTTTCTCATCTATTTCAACACTGTTAGGATCTTAGAATATAATTACTACTCTTTCCACACTAAAAATTACCACAGACTTCCAATATATTTTAGGTGGTAAAAAATTTATTGATAAAATAATGTATAAAATGTCCTAACATCAATCCAATGATTTCAATATTAGTAATAACATTGATATTGGACCATATCCAAAGCTTCCACATTATGTAGATGCATTGGCTTCAAGCTACTAATTGAAAATGATAGGGGGTGGTACACTCCCATCAATGATGTAGAGGTTGTAAGACTCAACTATAGGCGAAGATAACGGTTATGTCATAATTCGGTTGGACCTTATCTCTTATCCCAACAAAAGACAGGCTAGAGCTCTTTCTAAACATAAGCCTTAAAATCTTAGAGCCAAAGAGCCAAGGGTCCCATTCTCTGATTTGACCTTGTACTGCCAGGTTCCTGCTTGATGTCTCAGGGCATCATATAGCTACTATATTTAAAAATATAGCTAGCTGTTTCATAATAGCTATCTCAAAACTCAGTGGCGTAACACCACAACCATTTATTTTGCTCACTATATATAGGGAAGTTAGGCTATTTTTTTGGTCACATCTGGGATGATCCTATGCATCTACAGTGTGCTGTCAGTGGGCTACATGATTCAACCTAGGGTAGATTATCTCACATATTTGGAGGTTGGCTGGTTTCAGGCTGGCCCGTATACCTCTCCTTCACTTCCCCCTCACACTAGTCTGGGGAAGATTCCAGCAACGAGACAAGCTTGCAAGGTCTTTTTAGGCGTAGGGGTAGAATTGCAACGATGTCATTTGTGACACATATTATTAAGTCACAAACCCCGTCTGAACTGAAGGGTCAGGGAAATAGATACTACCTTCCTGTTGAAGGAAATGAAAAATCAATATACAAAAATCTTTCAGACCACCATTATACAAGGTATACTCATAACAAAATGCCACATTGTATACCTTAAATATATACAATATTATATTTATCAATAATACCTCAATAAAGCCAGAAACACACACACACGCACACGCACGCACGCATGCACGCATGCGCCCGCCACATTACCTACAGACAGAAGATAGTAAATAGTTATGGTTAAGTAAATAAACAGTAGTTATTAACATAACTTTGTTTTATTGAATAGGAGTAGCTTATATTATTCAATGTTTTCTATGTGCCAGATCATGTTCTAAATGCTTTAAATTAGTGACTAATTTTATTTTATGAACAACCTATTGAAATATATTCATTAAGCAAATATTTATTTAGAGGTCACTATATGTGAGGCACTTTTCTATGAACAGGTTATATCAGAGTGAATGGAATAGAAAAGCTTCCTACTTAACTGAGTTTGCTTTCTGGTGAGAAAGATGGACAATATTCAAAATATATGATAATCATTTGATCTGTTCACAGTTATATAATTAACTTTGGGCAATAAAATACAAATGGAAGTAAATGGAGTTATATGGGAACAATTTATACTATCCATTATAGTATTAAATTAGATTTTTCTGTAATTCAAAAGCTGTTCTAAAATTAAAAGTTCATAAAAAAATTCTAATCTGTTAAGGATCAGCTCAGCTGAACGACAGTCATAAGAAACATCTCCCAAATGCCTACTGTGTGCCATAGTCTATGTAAAGTTCTCAGTTACAAAGGTAAATCAAGTATCCTATGATTAGAAGGATTGTTAGTTTAATTATGAGGTGTCTTGATGAGTAAATTGCAACTAGCATTAAGAGTGTAATCAGGAAACCTCTGCATTTATTGCTGATAATTGGGATGTTTAATGTTCTACAAAATATCTTAGTGCTGATCAATGAAGAAGCTATTTTCACCTCTGGTTTTATGAGGAAAAGATCATTCACCATAAAGGACTTAAACTACTCTTATTTTCCATACCTCGTAGAGAGAACACATATCCTCAGTTTTGCTATATTCAGGTTACACTTTGAAGGAGAAAAGGGGTGGGAAGAGAAATACCATCGTACAGATATTTCCTCTAAAAATTAACTCTAATAGCTGATGTTTTGCAAAACAAATTGAAAAACAGCAATGTTTAATAAAATAAATGAGGGGCGCCTGGGTGGCGCAGTCGGTTGAGCATCCGACTTCAGCCAGGTCACGATCTCGTGGTCCGGGAGTTCGAGCCACGCGTCAGGCTCTGGGCTGATGGCTCAGAGCCTGGAGCCTGTTTCCGATTCTGTGTCTCCCTCTCTCTCTGCCCCTCCCCCATTCATGCTCTGTCTCTCTCTGTCCCAAAAATAAATAAACGTTGACAAAAATTAAAAAAAAAAAATAAATGAGTAAAAATTGAACAAGTGCATACTATATTTGAAGAAAACAAACAAGGAAGAAGCTGTAATAAAAATAAATAACATTTGCTTAGTGCTTCTCATGACCTTTACATGAACTAGCACAGAAAGGACTGGAACTTTTACTAGAACTTCGGCCAAAGCTGCTTTGGAGTTATACTCTTTCACTAACAATGAGGAAATACAAATTGATAATAAAATCAAACTCCAGAGAATAGTAATTTTATCTCTTACAAATTCAATATTCTTCCTTTATTTCTTCAGTCTAATAGGTCTCACTGGCTATTTCAATTAATTTTAATTTTAATTTTTAAAATCAACTAGGAATTATTTAGAGCCTTAAACTTTACATTCTGTAGTATGTTATGTAATTCTAACATAATCAGTCAGCAATCTATTTGTTGAAAGTGACAGAACCCCAAATGTTGTAAGTTTAGGCACAAGGAAATATGTTGCTTATATAAATAAACCATGGCAATGACACACACAGCGCAGTTTAAGTATTATTGGAATAAGAAACTAGACTCTCGGACTTTCTCTGCAATCGATCATCTTTAGTTTTTGCGTACATCATTCTCATTATTTTATTCTGTCCTTTACCGTATTATTGGAAACATAGCTGTGGATTGTCAGTAGCTTACCATCTCCCTCTGTTGCCATCCCAAGACTAGACAGCCCTTCTTTACCTAATAAGGTGAGTAAAGTCCTTGGAAAGTGCTTTGAAAGATTTATGTGACCTCTCCAAAACAGAGATGTGATCATGTTCATTGAATCTTCAAAAATATTAGTTAAGCCCCTATCACATCCATTGCAGTCTTCTACTTATTTGGGATAAAACAGCAAATAAAGCTTCAATCCCTGCTCTAATTATAAGCTAGTGGAGCACAAAGATGAGAAACAAATAAAATCAGTAAGTCAGGTTGTCATCTGTTATTGCAAAAAAATAAAACTGTAAAGGGCATGAAGAACAAAGGAGAGATGTTATGTTCAGTATAAGATGGTCAGGGAAGACTTCCCTGATAAGGCGACATTTAAGAAAAGACTTGAAGGCAATCACAACCATATGGCTCTCTCCATATGGCTGGAGTGGGAAGAAACAGGGATAATCTTCCAAGGAGTGAATACCAGTCCAATTTGTGCTGGGCAGATTCTAAAATAATAGACTAACTATGCCAATTTATATTGCTTTTAACTTTTCCTTCCTTTGCAATTGCCATTTTTGGAATATCCTGATCATTTTAAGGTTTGAAATTATGCTTAGTGTATGCAACACAGGAATTATTTATTCTCTTAAAGTTTGCAAAAAGAAATACTTACCTGACAAATAATTTTAACAGGTCAATTAAAAACAGAAGACAATTCCCATTTTATCTTTCCATGATAAAAAGAGAAATATATGCTAGTCATAGAAAATTAGTAAAATTAGAGAAAAGGACCACAAAGACATAGTGCCATTACAGATTTAAGTATATTTTAACAATATTTCTTCTAATAAAGAAGGTATCTACTGATTTAGAATCTGTTTTTTTTTTTTTTTTCACATGGCTACTTCCCTGGGTGTGTTATACTCACAAAGTTCTTTCCCACTCATGTAAGTAGTCATTTATTATTTTTTTTCAGTACCTTTATGTTTTATTTTATTTTGTTTTTGTTTTCACTTAAGTGTTATGTGCATTTGGCATCGTTAAGACAATCAAATCTGGATGGTTCTGTAGGTTCATCCCCTCCTCCTCCAGGTAATTTAACAAGAACGGATTCAGCATATGTAAGTTATCTCAATCCTGCTGCTGGTCTCCAGCCTGCCTCTCTTTAATAAGGCCACTTCTCTGCTCCAATTGTTATATGATTATAGGTGCCCCCCACCCTTCCCCCCAGCCGCTCTCTGCTGTGCTAAGCATATGTAGAGCGGGAATCTTCTCTACTAGACATTGGCCACTATGCATGCAAATGATCTATGCTAACCTAAACTGTAGGAGAAAAAAGAGAATTTGAGGGACTCTGTATATATTATTACTCAACCTCATAATTGTCCACAGTAAATGGTATTTCAAATCTGCACATACACTAGTGTTTATCTGCAACTCTTCTGCATAATTTTGAGTTGTAACTTAGTTGTTTTGCTAGTAATCATTATTTATTCATTTACACTTTTTCTAAATTATTATACAGAAATTCTCAGATGCATTCTACTTAGATATGCTAGCACCATCCAGAAGTAAATGGCTGCCACATTATACCTTCACTCATGGGTGGCCCTGAGGAAGAGAGGTAAAGAAAATTTTGCAGTGCAGAACTTAGACCTGGATCTATGATTGTTCAGGTCTTTTTTTTTTTTTTGACAAAGAAGTGGCCCGAAGCAAGGACAGAATTGCTTACATGCTCGTTTGTTTTTAAGGGAAGTATGCGTACAGATGTTGTGTGGCCAAAAGGATAGACAGTGCCATTTATGAAGTTATCGCCTCTCAGCTCCAAAGCTAAACTTCTAAAGTTTATGACTTCAGAGCTGGGCTCTGCAAACTGCATTTCTAGTGTGCCAAGTGTCCTGTGATGGGCTGGCCAATGAAAGATAGAACCTTCTTGTTTGTTCCTTATATATTTTCTGTTTGTTGGTTTTTGACTATATAGTACACGTTTTCTCCCCTGGCATCAGCAGCTCCTTTCTGTATCAGCGGGTGAACACAGTTTGCAGATTTCTAAAGCTCAGGAAATCAGGCTCACCCACCTTAGGGACTACGACATCATCCAGCTGGCAATCCCTTCACAGACCTGGTCCAAGCCTCAAAAGACCCTTTCTTCAAGCTCAGCCAACACTGCTCTGCACAGTGTTCCTCTGCCAAAGAGTCTATTCCTTACTAATTTTCACAGTTTTCCTCTGTTCCCCCTGCTTTAGGACTGCTGTTTTCTGTAGTTACTACCTCTCTATGTTAACATTCTTTTCATTGCATTTTTTTTTAACTTCATAATTCTGTATCTTTAGTTGACAGTTATTGATATTAAGGTCTCTGTGTTAAAATAGCTGATATAGTCTCTGTCTCCTGTCTGGACTCTGAAACAAACAGGTAAGTATGTTTTCAGATAATTAACTTAATAAGTATTTAGGTAAGTACTTTAACTGTAGAGATAAACACAGAGACTGAGATAGAGCTGGAGACAAAACCTATTTAACATTGTTTGAAAGGACACACATCAGGCTATGAGCAGGGTTGCCCAAGTAGAGTGTAAAGGGTGAAAAGATACCAATGAGAAGTGTGGGGAGGAGAAAAGGAGAGAGAGGAAAAAGAAAAGAAAAGAAAAGAAAAGAAAAGGGAAGGCATTAAAACATTTGTACAATAACATTTAAAATAACTGAATAGTCAAGTGGTATAAAACAATTGGGCTACTTCATATTTCTTCAATTTTCACCATAAGATATTTTAAAGTAGATACCATTTCTTTTAATATTTAAAAAGGATAATTTTATTTCTAGTTTTAAAGGTATTTTTACTCAGAAGGCATGATTGTATGATGTTTATTTTCTTTATCATATCATTATTTTTATATTTTGACATAAGGGTGTTGAATACAATATTGAATTCATACATTAAAATTGCATTTGGCAATCTCAGGTTTTTATATGTTTAATGTATTAAGTTACTGAATTCACTGTACTTAATTTGCTACCATCATGGGGGGAAGTGTGAATGAACATTTGTATGTTCGTATTTTCTGTATTATGTATTTTGCTGTAAATTGGGTTGTGCTAGTTTTATAAGCTCAGTGAAAAAGTAATTAATTTTTCATTCATTAGGCTAATTTATACAATAGGTAACAGTTTTTAGATTTCCACTAAAACTTTTGACATCCTCAGACTTTTTCATTCTTCTTAAAATGCTGTTAAGAAATTACTCTTGAGGTTTTGTTTAGACAGGTACTCCAAGAAGGTATTCCATATTCATCAGCATGTGCAAGAATAGTTTTTCAGTTTTGCTAAAAATTGATACATGCACACAACACACACAGGCAAGTAATTTTGGTATTTAGTATTTGGAACACAGTTTTTTTTGTATAGTCTAAAGATTTATAACTATTTTCTATATTTATCTTCTGATTATGCAGATTATGTAAAAAAGAACTTTTTTAACAATCGGGTTTTATTTTGAAGATGTTTGCCTATTATATTTTAAACATGGTATCTTCATGTCTTTACATTTGTGTGTAAACTTGTATTTTCACATCCTTCACATCCCTTTTATCCTTTTAATATAAATGTAACAAAATGTGTCAATCATATCTTTTGCTGCTGTTGAACATCACCAAATGTGCTGTTGAACAAGTCCTTCCTTTATAAAGATATTTAGATGAATATATTTTTTTAATATTAAAGATTTTACTTTTACATTTAAGATTTAATTCTGGACTAATTTTAATATGTCAGATATGTGGTTAAAATACGTTCAGTTGTACCAAACTATTTATTTAATGATCATTCATGATCTGAAATGCTAATTTTGTAATTTTCAAGTTTTGATAGATCTATTCAACTGTCTTGTAGTCTCCATTCTTCACAAGTATGCCTATTAGACTATATTCTGATAGATTTAATCCTCATCAAATTTGTTTCTGCTGACATTATAGTTTATTTAAGTATGTTTCTATAATTGTTTGGTGCTGGTATATAAGTTGAAATTTATTTTGATGATTATATATTTAATAACACTGCTAATCCAAAAAAATGTGCCTATATATTCTCTTATGTTTATGTGAAAAGACTGATAACCTGAAAATAATACTTTTCTTGCTTCACCCTTATGAATCTTTATGCTCTTTTATCTTGCTGTACTTGGAGGGTTTGGAGGACAATACTGAAAAAGAAGTGATTATCTAGGCACCTTAAATTATTTATGTTTTCAAACTCAAGTCTTTTATGTTTGATCATTATGTAGAGAGATCCTATTGACTTTTGATCAATACCTCTTTTCAAAATTAGGGATGTCCTTGTTTGATCCAATATTTTAAACAAAATATTGTATGACTTTTTAAATTTTACTGAAGTCCTTTTCTACATCTATTGAGAAGAATCATTTGTCATCCTTTTCACCCTTATTCTGTTAATGTGATAAATTGCATCAATAGATTTTTAAGTCTCAAACAGTCTTTTACTCCTTGAAACAACCCAATTTGAACATTATATGCTAGGTTTCTTATACTTTGGTGGATTTAGGTTGCTTTTGTTTTCTTTTGATATTGATGTATCTGCTAATAACTAATAACAGCTGTAATCTACAAATTTATAAACTTCTAACACTGCTTTTTGTAATCAAGGTTATACAATCTTAATAAAATTGTGTCTATCATCTTAAAGAATTTGCACAGGTTTAGAAAAATATGTCCTTAGAATGTTTGTGAAAACATACTATAAAGTTACTATCTGATTGATGTTCTATTGTTGTTACTTATTTTGTGTGCTCATTTTACTTCTGTAGATAATTTTACTACTGAATCCACTCTTTTTAAATGTTTTATTTATTGTTGAGAGAGGAAGCACAAGCAGAGAGAGAGAGAGGAACAGAGGATCTGAAGCAGTCTCTGTACAGACAGCAGAGAGCCCTATGCAGGGCTCGAATTTACAAACCCTGAGATCATGACCTGAACTGAAGTTGGTCCCTCAACTGACTGAGCCACCCAGAGCCCCATGAATCCACTTTCCTAATCATTATATATTTATTCAGCCTTTCTATTTCTTTTAATAAATTCTAGTAACTACCAGTTTTTGATAAAATCATTCAATTTGCCAAATTTATTTAACCATCAACATTCCAAATCCATTGGTTAATAGTTCTTTTCTTTTTTTAATTTTTAAAAGATCTTTTTCCACATTTCTTGTGCATTTTTTTGCCAATTTCAGAGAGAATTTTGTATTTATCTTCTGAAATAATCAACCTTAAACTATATTGAGTCTTTTAATTTATTTTCCATATATTGTTTTTGAACTTTATATTTTCCAGTTCCTACTCCCTTTAGATTTGTTTATCCTTTTCTTATATCCTACGTCTGAGTCCAGCCCATTATTTCCGATCATTTCCATTTAAATATATGCATTTTAAAATATTTTACTCTAATTTATGTTTTAACACCACCTAACACATTTTTGTGTGATTTTATTATTTATTTTCAAGATTTGTCTAATATGTCTATTATATTTTGTAATATTATTATGCAGTGTTTCAAATGTAAGTCTTTTGTTGCAGAGATGGGCAGCAGAAATTTTTGTTTCAACTCATAGCCTTATTTACAGGTCTTTTTTTTTGTTTCTAGCCTCTAGGGATTTTTTCTTATGTTTCTGCAAACTTATTTTTGCATGCAAAATGTTACTTGTTATACTGTGCACAATATTACTTGCTGTTTTAGAGTAGGAGGTTTTTAAAAGCCTTTCTAGTTCATAAAATTCCTGGAAATTATAGTATTCCATTCATTTTTATCCCATTTCCGCTGTTTTTTTTCTGTTTGTTTTACCCATGATTCTAATAGAAAAACTTCATTACAAATTCTATGTCCACTTGATACATTTTTGGATTCATCTTAATGAAATGTACAGCTTAATTTGTCACAATTGATTATTGTTTCCTTCTTGAAATATTTTTCTTTTGTTAGTTTTCAGATCAACATATTATCTTGACTTCATTCCTTCCTCTTTGCTTGCTTAAGATTTTCCTTAACAGCATCCTTCCTCTCCATTATAATCTGAATCTTGCAATTCCATAGAACTTTTATCTAAACCCTCTTTTTTTTTTAAATATTTATTCATTTTTGAGACAGGGAGAGACAGAGCATGAATGGGGGAAGGTCAGAGAGAGAGGGAGACACAGAATCGGAAACAGGCTCCAGGCTCTGAACTGTCAGCACAGAGCCCAACATGGGGCTCGAACCCACGGACCTCGAGATCATGACCTGAGCCGAAGTCGGATGCCCAACCGACTGAGCCACCCAGGTGCCCCTAAACCCTCTTTTATTTTTGGTATCTAAAGCTCTATTCCTATAAGAACTTACATCTCACTGGATTTAATTATCAAAATTATAACTAAAATCATCCAAATGATAAATCTGTATATCCAACTGCCATCAGAAAATTTTATTCATGTATCCCATTTGCATCTCAACTCTATCTTGTTTAAGGTCAAATTGTTTATAAACACCAAACTATTTCCCTTCTAGTTTTTCCCATCCCAGTAAAGGTCAATACCAAAAATGTAGGCAAAGAGTACTTTTGCTTTTAGTGATCATGGATTAGCTTAATGTGAATGCACTCCCACTAAGAACACCTAGAAAAAATAGACACAGTTGGGAACTAAAATCTACATGAAAGTGTCCAAATTCTAGTAAGGTATCAAGGAATTCTAATACCTAGAATTTAAAGAAAAAGGGAAGCAAAATATTTAGGCTTACTCTCTCCCTTGAGGCTGAACAGAGCTTTAGCCATTCACAAGGGATGGGTAGTTCCAAGGTCAGCAAAAAAGAGGATTATTGATAAATAACTTGGGTTTTCAGTTTTAACTACCACAGGCTATAGCACAGGCATAAGAGGAAACTATAAAAAAACAGGTCTTACAAAAACTCAAACTTATTTTCAAGCAGGCCCAATATCTGTGATTAATTAATTCAACAAATTAATAACAAGCTGGAGAATATAATTAAATAGTTGGAGTATAAGTGATGTTCTCAAATGGATATTTAAGAACCCAAAATGACAACTAAAAGTTAGGACTCAACGGATAGATTTAACACTTGATGAGATATAGCTGAAGAAGGAAAAAATCAACTGTAAAATAGCACAGCAGAAAATATCCAGATTAAAACATTCAGAGAAAGCTAATTCGAAAATGAAACAAAAATAACATAAAATATTTATGGAACATAGTGAAAAGATCTAACATATTATGATTGATTCCAAAAATAACAGAAACAGTATTTTCAAAACGGGGTCTCCTCGGTGGCTCGGTTGACCATCTGACTCTTGATTTCGAGTCAGGTCATGATTCCAGGGTCATGAGGTCAAGCCCTGCAGCAGGCTCTATGTTGAGCATGCAGCCTGCTTGGGATTCTCTCTCCCTTGCTCTCTATCCCTCCCCATGCTTTCTCTTTCTCTCTCTCTAAAATTAAAAAAAAAAAAAAAAAGTATTTGCAAAAAGACATAAAGCCGTATTTTTAAGAAGTTCAATGAAATGAATCTGTGATGAATACAAAAATAAACAAAAAACAACAAACAAACAAAAAATAACAGGTAGTCAAGTCATCACCGAAAACCAAAGATAAAGAACAGACAGGGGAAGGGGAACATATTTCTTTAAAGGAAAGAGATTTAAGATTTACAACTGGCTTCTCAAGAGAAAGACTAAGAGCCACAAAACAAGTGGAATTATATCTTTAAAGTACCAAAACAAAACAACTACTGGCTTAGAATTATAAAATGAAGGTAGGTAACAAAAAATTTTCTGATAGACCAAATAGAAAGACTGTCACCAAAAGAATTGTGCTGACGGATGTAACAAAGGGCATTCTTGAGGCATAAGGAAGCACAAATATCTAGGAAAAAATGAAAAGCAATGGAAGAGGAAATATATGAACAAATATAAATATAAATTGGTATTTATAAATAATAATAGCATCTTAATGATTTAAAATTTAAGACAAAATTCACGGCAACAATTGTATACAATGTTCTGTGAATGTCAATTAATTAAGACAATTTTTATTTTAATGTATTTTATAATTTTCATGTATTTCAATTTTCATGTTTTTAATAAACGTTGCCCTTTTTTTTCCTGTCAGTTACTGAGAGAATTATGATCAATCTCCCAATTTCTAAATTTGTTTCTCCTGTTGTTTTTGTCCGGTTGTTTTGATTAATGTACTTTCAAATTATATGTTTAGGTTTATAGAAATTTAGCATTTTAGTTTTTCTGTTATTTGGCATTAATGTATTTGGGAGTGATTTCTTTGTTTCTGGCAATACATTTTATAGGTGTGTTTTACTTGCCATTAGTATAGCTAAACAATATGTGCACACCTCATACTTGCCATTTTTATCCTACTACTTTCAAGCTTTCTTATGCATATTTTTAAAGTATTTCTTATTAACAATTAAGAATATATTACTAAATAGTGTTTTAAGTTGTAGTCCTGGGGTCAACAGACTACTTCCTCGCCCCTTATTTTGTAAATTCAATTTTCTGTAACACAACCCTGTTCATTCAGTTACATATGGTCTATGGCTACTTTCATGCTTCAACAGCAAAGTTGAGTAGTTGTAATAGAAACTATATGGCCAACAAAATCCAAACACTTATACCAGGTTCTTTACAGAAAATGTTTGTCCATCTTGACAAGGACAAGGTTAACAGATTTTAAGCACATTTTCTTTAAGTTGTATTTTTTTATTTATTTTTTTTATTTTTGAGAGAGAGACAGAGAGAAAGAGAGAGAGTGCAGGGGAGGAGCAGACAGAGAAGGGGACAGAGAATCCAAGCAGGCTTGGTGCTGACAGCAGTGAGCTGGATCCAGGGCTCAAATTCAGGAACCGCAAGATCATGACCTGAGTCAAAGTCAGGTGCTCAACCCACTGAGCCATCAGGTGAACTTAAGAGATTTTTAAATGAATATATTAGCCTCAATATTGGGGCACCTGGGTGGTTCAGTTGGTTAAGTGTTGACTTCGGCTCAGTTCATGATCTCGCGGTTCCTGGGTTCAAGCCCTGCCTCAGGCTCTGTGCTGACTGCTCAGAGCCTGGAGCCAGCTTTGGATTCTGTGTCTCCCTATCTCTTTACCCCTTACCTATTTGCGTTCTGTCTCTCTCTCAAAAATAAACATTAATTTTTTAATAAATAAATGGATATATTAGTACATATACATTTAATACATTATGTTTTAGCTAAGTCTACTATTTTACTACATGTTTAATAATGTGTTTCTTGGGGCGCCTGGGTGGCTCCGTCGGTTAAGCGTCTGACTTCGGCTCAGGTCATGATCTCACAGTCTGTGAGTTCAAGCCCTGTGTCAAGCTCTGAGCTGAGCGCTCAGAGCCTGGAGCCTGCTTCCGATTCTGTGTCTCCCTCTTTCTCTGTCCCTCCCCCACGCATGCTCTGTCTCTCTCCCTCTCTCAAAAATAAATAAACGTAAAAAAATAAAAAATAAAAAAATAAATAATGTGTTTCTCTCTCTCAACATTTTTTAACTAATATTTCACTATTCATTTTTCCTTTCAATTAGCTTGTTAATTGTATACTAACTTGATATTCTTTTTGTGGCTACATGAATTACAAAAGTCACACTTTTATGTAAGAACATTACGTATGCTTTTACTTAAGAAAAGTTCGTGATTTTAAAACTCCCTCTAAAATGTAAGGCATGTAGAATAGTATAACTCCATTTATATGCTGTGTAAACTTTATCCTGTTTTCCAGTATTTTAATTATATATATATTTTAAACTCATAAGCCACCATCCTAGTGTAATATAAAGAGAGCCAGTTGACTCTAGTACACACAGTAAGTTATTTTCAGGTCAAGGACATCAGGCTTAGGGAACTCAGATCTTTTTGAAGCCTACCTAATCCTTGCTTTAGAGGGAGATATTACCTGTTCCTACCAGACAGTAACCTCCCAAAGGCAGACAATATGTCTATTTGCCAAAGCTGTTCACTGTACGAAGAACTTGTAAAGGTTGTCTGGAATAAAAGTTCATCAGAGCCTCACTCATCAGACATACAGAAATAAATGTGGTCCACAGAGAATTTTCTAACTAATCACCTGTCAGCGTTACCTTGATAACAAAATCTGGCAGAGATATTAAAAGACAAAGAGGAATGATGTCAGCAAGACAGAAGTTAAGAGCTCTCCTACTCATACCCTCCCCTCAGCAACAATGATGCGGCAGCAATCCACAGACAACGTGTCTTTATGGGTACTCAGGGATCCAGGTAGGAACCCGTGACACCCCTGTGAAGTCCAAAATCAGCAAGGCAGGCCTGTGCCCAGGCCTGTCCGGTGTCTGTGGTCCTCCGATCCTGGAAGAGTCTTGCACACTTGTGCCTCAAGTGATAGGCCCACAGACTTTGGTGTCAGCTGTGAACCTGAAATGGCCAGTGATGGGTCTCCAGACCCTTTTGGGTGCAGCGTGGGAGCCCCTGGAGGCAAGCTCACTGAACCCAGTCTGACTGTAGATGTTACATTATTAACATTTCCATAGGATTTACACCTATATTAGTGAACAAGTTTGGCAAATTAACTTTCCTCAAATTTTTCTTCTTTTTCTTTTCCCCCCAGAACTAGTAAGTATAGCTGACAAACTTACATATATTTAAGGCATATAAAATGTTCAATTAATGTACACAGACATTTTGAAATCATCACCACAACAGAGCTAACTAACATATCCATCACTTCATATTAGTTATTTTTTTTCTTTTTTTGGTGTGGTAAGAACACTTGGGATTTACTCTTGCTTAATATACCATCTTTTCTCTACTGAGTCCTCAGTTCAGTAGAGGTTTTGTTCCCTTTAATAGTCTGTGATACATGTAAGTGGCACTGCTTAACACTGTCAGTGATTAATTATCTTTTTTTTTTTTTTTTTTTATGAGAGAGAGAGAGAGAGAGGTTGAGAGAGAATCCCACAGCCCTGGTATCACAACCTGAATGGAAATCAAGAATCAGATGCTCACCTGACTGAGCCACCCTGGTGCTCCTGAAATGTTAGTTTCTGACTTTACTTGAGTACAAACGTCCAAGCCTTTAGGCTCCCTAAACGTATATTGGTACGGTACTTTTGTGATAATATTAGAGAACATTTTCACTGGGATAAGCACCAGGAACCTGACTCTTATAAAAGAAGAGAAATTTTAAATTCTTCTCTATGGGAAGAGTTATCTCTCCTTTGAGGCATAACATGAAAATTAATTCCTTATAACAGGATATCATAATCTCTTCTATTTAATTTATTAACCCGGAACTTCTGTTCAAATAGCAGTATTAGGGATGAACGAAGCATGGGATGATGCATGACTAACTGCCACATTTTCCCTGGGGTTATTTGAAAATGGAGCAGGAATAATAGATTCCTATAAAAGTAAAACTAAATATAAAATAACTAACATAATTATATATTTTAAAACTTATTTTTGATATCCTGAAATATCTAAGTCCAAGAATCTCTCCTTTACTTAGAAAGTAGTAGTAGACCGATATGAGGAAACAGGGATAGCTACCATATACAGTTATTCCCGCTTTTCGAAAGTTCACATTACGTTCCTTCACTTTGAAGCCCTACTGTCGGCACCTATTTTCACCTCAAAAGAAATCCAAAGAGCATTTTTGCTTTTATGAAAAAATACAAAAAAGCAAAAACAGTGTTCAGCATTTGTTTTGCAGCTAGCCCTTAGGGAGGGAGCACGTTCTGCCAACAGGGAGACTGGCCCCAGCCAGCAAGTTCCCCAGGAACCACAATCAGCATCTCAGCAACTAGCAGTCAGAGCTTTGAACTCTGTGAGCATCTGTGCTTTATCTCGATTTTTTTCTGTGCATCCATTAGCAAGATGTGTCCTAAAAGCCAAAGAAGGAGTTTATTTTGGGGGTCTGGGAATGCTCGAAATGTGTCCATTAATGGAAATTGCTTCCATGCTTTATAGCATTTAGGCTTATAAAAAGTTTCATGGGAATGCTCTACTTTTGGATAGTGGGAGAAACCTGTATTTGTATGATGAATATGTGTATTGGAGTGTTTCTCAAAAGGAACTTTCTGTTTATTTTTACTGTGCGTGGGGTGGGGGGGAGGAGGGAGAGAGAATACTAGATTTTATTCTTAAAAACTTCTCAAGTAAATGTGGAGATCACCAAATGGTCGATTTCTCTTGGAAATTCAGTTGGTTTTCTATATGTTAAAGACTGAAAACTTCTGCCATAAAGGCAAGTGTTTAACTTTGTTTTACACAAGATTCTTCAAATGCCTTTCAGATGGGGCTCTCATGGAATCAGAGAGCAGAAAATAGCACTTCTTAGTCTCTTGTGATGTTGGCTGCTTCCTCAGTATCTGTTCTCTTTTCCCTCTGTAAGAGGATCTCAACAGGAAGAGCAAGTTCCTGATAACAAAGGAGTCACTTCACTAGCTTTGGACGTTTAGATTTCGGGAGGTTTCTGTTACAGACAGCTGAAACTTATTCCAATACAGCAGGCCTTCTGAACTCAAACTAAACGTAAGTCTACTGATCCAGGGATTTTTGCTAAGGAATTTGAGTGTAGTGCACTTATTCTCAATGTGAGCTACATGTCACGTCAGGAAGATCTTAAAAAATACATTCTCACGTCTAGGTCCAAAGGGATCTGCAAAGGGGCCCTGGCATTGGTACTTTTTAAAATCTTCCAGGGGATTCTAGTAACACAGCCAGTGTTGAGAATGGCTGTCAAGTACTTTATTTTTTTTAATGTTTGTTTGTTTGTTTATTGAGAGAGAGAGAGCTGGAGAGGGGGAGAGAGAGAGAGGAGAGAATCTCAAGCAGGTTTCACACTCAGCACGGAGCCCAACGCAGAGCTTGATCCCACAATCTTGGGATCATGAGCTGAACCAAAATCAAGAGTCCTATGCTTAACCAACTGAGCCACCCAGGCACCCCTCAAGCACTTCATTTTTAACTTAGCTAAAAAACTCTCCATAAATCTGCTTTTTCTTGCTTTTTCATTCCTATTCTTGTTACAAGGTTAAGAGTTTCATTATACTGTAAGTTGAAGTTCCAAAAACAAGAAGACTGATTCACAAGGATCGTTAACTCTATCCTTGTTTACAGATATTTTGAGCCCTTGTTTTTCAAAACTTTTTTTGTGTGTTTTCACACTATGTCACGTCCTAACATGCTGGCCAACAAGTGAGCTCTTACTTTGCATAAGGAAGCTATGTATAGTCCAATCATCCCTGGCCTTTGGAAAGAGAGTCACAACACACACACACACACACACACACACACACACACACAAACCCAAAATGAACAAACAACTACTTAAGTCATATTCAAACAATACCTTAGACAATGTATTACAAATTATCTCTTCAATAAACCACAGCTGAGGCAGTTTTTCTTAATATTATACATTATACACCTTGTTAGTTGTAAATACGCACACATTTTTCATCCAAAACATGTATTTTCCAATATTCCCTACTAATATTACCTAGCAACCACAAATACAACAACCCAATAATTAAATCTCTATCTAGAGAGTAATCCAATGCTATTTCAAAATAATCATCCAGAGGTATATCCTATGGCCAAATTTATCTTTCTCTGATTAGCCTCAGAATTCACAAACTCCAGTTTTCCATGTCTCTTCTAGTTTTATTCCCAGCCCAGTCTAGATATTATCATTTAGCAGTCTTCAGTCTAGAGAAGATGATCACTACCAACGTAACCTATGTAAAACCAGTGGTACAAACAGAACACTGGCAGTGCCACCTTTTGGTAAAGATCAAAATTTCAGAAATACTGCCAGGCAGCATTGCAGCCACTTAATATGATGACCCTGGCTGGCGCTTTACCACACACTTGCACAGTGGAGTATGTGATAAGACTAGTGAATCTTATGAACCTTATGCGTTACTCTACTGATAGGCTACTTTTTGTTTCCTTTTTGTATGTGAGTCTCTAGGTTATAAATATGATTGCCAACCTGATGAGGGCTAACACCCACCATGCTGCATTTTTAGCTGTTAAGAACTCCTAGGAAGAGCACTCTGAGGTCAATCTTGAATTATTTTGCCCTGCTTTCTAGGGTGCACAGTTGTAGTTGTCATTTTTTATCTCCGTGACCATGCTCCTGCGTAATAAGAGAATATATAGGATTTTTAAGTTGTTCCACTAATGCCTGTGGTAAGTAATTCAACTTCCACCCCATGTTGAGTATAGAAATCGTATTTTTCACCTTACAGTAATACCATAATCAAGTTCAAATTCTCTGTTTTTGGATAAATTCTATTTCCCAAACAACCATACTAAAGGCATAGACTCTTTTAAATATGTGCTATTGCTAAACATATACTCTTCCACAGCTACTTCAAGAGTCAGGTAGGGTATGGGCAGGTAAAGTATGAAAGCATGCATTAGTCAAATAAGAGAACAAATTACCCAGGGCTTTGTGGAGAGCAGACCTAAATTCATTACAATTCAAGGAACCATTAAGCAAGATTCCATGATTACTCACTTCAGCTCTCCATCAATAACAAGAATCCAATCTTCTCCATTTGGCTCCTTCTTTCTGAGTCATATGCTTTTCTTTCATCCATTAACTGAAGCATTCACTCCATATTCTCAATTTTCTCAGAGATAGATCCTTTTTTGTATTATTTTCAGTGCTTTATCTAACCATTTTCATTTTCTTCAAAAGACTCTTGATTTGAACACCAACGATATAGCCCAATCTTTGCCATAGCTTTAGAACTCTTGCTGAGAGTAATTAAAAACGTAGGGCTTGCTTGAGACTCAATGTCTTTCCCTCCCTCTCTGCCCCTACCCTACTCACACACTGTCTCTGTCTCTCTCAAAAGAAATAATAATTAAAATTAAAAAATTAAAAATAAAATGTAGAGGCAGCCCAGCTTCTCGAAGGCTCTCGGCGCGCGGCGGCCCATAGGCACCTGCACGCGCCCGCCCCGCCGCCAAGACGCTCAAGAGGAAGGTCAGCTCGGCCGAGGGGGCGGCGAAGGAGGAGTCCAAGAGGAGGTCGGCGAGGTTGTCAGCTAAACCTGCTTCTGCAAAAGTGGAAGCGAAGCCACAAAAGGCGGTGGGAAAGGAGAAATGTTCAGACAAAAAAGTGCAAACAAAGGGGAAAAGGGAAGCAAAGGGAAAACAGGGTGAACTGGCTAACAAAGAAACAAAAGAAGACTTACCTGCAGAAAATGGAGAAACTAAAAACGAGGAGAGTCCAGCCTCTGATGAAGCAGGAGAGAAAGAAGCCAAGTCTGATTAGTGTCATATCCCATGTCTTACCAGTGGTCCCTGTCTCCCTTCTTGTACAATCCAGAGGAATATTTTTATCAACGATTTTGTAAATGCAAGTTTTTTAGTAGCTCTAGAAACATTTTTAAGAAGGAGGGAATCCCACCTCATCCCATTTTTTAAGGGTAAATGCTTTTTTTAAGAGGTGAAATCATTTGCTGGTTGTTTATTTTTTGGTACAACCAGAAAATAGTGGGATATTGAATATGTGAGGCTTTGATCATCTTGGGTGTCAGCTTAACATTCCATAGATGGGGTAGTTTTTATATCCTATAATACCAAGCATACTAAATGGCAATTTGGAGTCAGTTGTGCATTTAATATGTCTTGAACATTTTAAATTACTTCTATTCCCATGTTGTTTTTGGTAGAATTGTTTGCTAAAGAAAACCACTCCTTGATCTTGGCTCTCTCCCTGTCAGAATTTTGTGCATTCTATAACATCTTGGTCGTGGTAGTCCAGTTTCCTAGTAACTTTGTTAATGTGCTGCGTGAGATTGAAAATTTGAGTATGTAGCGTATATGACATTAAATTGTGAATTAATGGGACTTAACAGTGTAACAGCATATCAACATTGGAAGATACCGGTACTTGATACACCGTTAAGGGAAATTTGCCTCCAAATTTTAAGCTGGAAGGTCACTGGAATAACTTTGAGAAAAGAACCGCAACTACATGGTTTTTTTAGGTTTTCGGTACGTACGTTAAGAATTATGTATAAATTGAATTGTCTGTACTGATCCTCAGAACAACAAATAAAAACTCAATTATGAAAAAAATAAAAAATAAAAATGAAATGTATTTTAAAAATAAATTTCCACTTCCTAAAACTTTGCTGGCATAATACTGAAGTGTATATGTTGATTTTATACCACTAATCTTGCTCAAGTTCTTATTAACTGTAATAATGTGTCTATGGATACTTTCTCCTTTATTTCTTTTCAAACTCTATAACATTTACTTGTTTAACTGTATTGAATCGATTGCCCAAAACACCTTGGAACTGAATTGATGATAGAGGACATAATTGTCTTATTCCGCATCTCAAGGGGATACATGCTTTCGAATATTCACCACTAAGTCTGATGCTTGCATGGCACCTTTTACATGTTCTTTACAAGATTGGGAAAGTTTAACATATCAACTTTATATATTAACATAACATTAACATATATATGTGTTAATGCTTACATGTGATTAAATTGATTTTCTAATTTTATTTTATTTTATTTATTTTTTTTTTTTTTCAACGTTTATTTATTTTTGGGACAGAGAGAGACAGAGCATGAACGGGGGAGGGTCAGAGAGAGAGAGGGAGACACAGAATCGGAAACAGGCTCCAGGCTCTGAGCCATCATGAGCCATCAGCCCAGAGCCTGACGCGGGGCTCGAACTCACGGACCGTGAGATCGTGACCTGGCTGAAGTCGGACGCTTAACCGACTGCGCCACCCAGGCGCCCCTGATTTTCTAATTTTAAACCAACCTTGGATTCACAGGATAAATTTCCATTTTAGACATAATGTGTTATTTTGTTATACATTAGTGGACTTATTTTTTAAAATATGGTTAGGCCCTGCCAGGAGTTATTACGGGGTTAGATAACATTAGTTGCAGCCATTGACCTCTGTTTCTTGGTATCTTAACAATGATATTATTTGGAGGTTGCACTTAGCCCAAAGGATACTTCCCATTCACCCTTTCAAGTAGGAGTGGCCATATGACTATACTTTCTAGTCAATGAGATATAAACAAACACCTTGTCTGCAAGTCCAAAGATGCTGAAAGGAAGTTGCCTTGGGGGTGGGGGGCTGTCTTTCCTTTCTCATTTCTGCTGTCCATGAGAGATGATGTGAATGAATTCCAGAAACTGTTATGGATCATGATATGGCCTTAAAAATTAAAGCCATGCACATGAAAACAGAAAGATACAGAATATATGGATCCCTTCATAAACAAGAGGTGACACATTAGACTCTCAATGCCTACCTTCAGACTGTGTGTATATGTAAGCTCTACTCTAGGACATTTCAAAACTGTAATTAAGTCAATAAAACCAGCAGTCTAATTCAATGCTTTATGGACATAATCCTTAATACAAAACAGGTGTCTTGTCTGTATAAAGCACAGAGTGTGGGATAACATTCTCTGAAGATGAGCAAGAATTTAAATTGTTGCAAATGCAGAGAAACTGCAAAACATTTAACTTCATAAACCGAAACTTGGTCACTTTTTAGATTTTTTTCAGTATTTCTGGTTATATCAGTAAGGAAAAAGTATTTAACATAACACTGACATTTACTACCCCTCAAAAGGAGAATCAGAGCATTCTGCAGCTAAGAGTAAGGACATTATGCTATGGTTAAATTTCACTTATTACAAATGGCTTATGTCCCATTCATTCCTGTGCAACTGTTTTAAATTAATAAAAAGAAAGTCGTTTTACAGTGAAAACAGTAAGAGCAGAGACAGTAATTATACAGGGCCCAAAACACTGAAGTTTGAGAACTAGTCTCTAGAGGAATTACACTGGCTTTTCATAAAAAATATACAGACTAGTGCAGAAAATGTAAGAATTATTTTTTTAAATTTTTTAACGTTTATTCATTATTGAGACACAGAGAGACACAGACACGAGCAGGGGAGGGGCCAAGAGATGGGGAGACACAGAATCTGAAGCAAGCTCCAGGCTCTGAGCTGTCAGCACAGAGCCTGATGCGGGGCTCGAGCTCACAAACCGCGAGATCATGACCTGAGCCGAAGTCGGAGGCTCAACCGACTGAGCCACCCAGGTGCCCCAAGAATTATTTTTTAATGTTTATTTATTTTGAGAGAGAGTGTGTGAGCAGAGAAGGGGCAGAGAGAGGGAGGGAGAGAATCACAAGCAGGCTCCACACTCAGCACAGAGCCCAATGTGGGGCTTGATCCCTGACCACAAGATTACCACCTGAACCCATCAAGAGTCAGAAGCTCAACCCACTAAGTCACCTAAGAGTCCTTTAAGATTTAATTTTAATTTTAATTATAATAAATAGTATATCATTTTAACAAAGGTAATAATTTTATTGGAAAGCAGCCAAGGACGATACTTGGAAGATATCTTCTAACTTGGCTCCCTAAATGGATGGTATAGATATTCATGTCATAGGAATATGGATGGAGGAAGCTTGACATGGCTGTGAAGATTAAATAATTTGGGTTTTTTTTGAAATGCTTTTGAGATTATTATGTGAAAAACTCCTCCAAAGAAGACTTCCCTTTGATCTATCATATATAACACATTATATATATTATAGATTTGGTGGGAGGGAGGAGTACTTTCTACATTAAAACACGAAGGAAGAGCAAAGACACATTTTTCACCTCTCTTTCTGTTCCAGTAGGGCAGTGGCCTCTCCTTTGCACTGGTATCAGCCCATCAGCCCCGGTAGTGGGATGAGACAGGAGTTTCCTGAGCAATGACAGTAGCACTGGCCTGATTTTATGCCCAAATGAAGCAATCAAAGAAACTAAGGCAGCACAAAGGGAAAAAGCCTGCCAGATGTGAGGCTAATGGGGCAATGGCTGGGAGTCTGTGGAGATGGAATAAGCTTGTTAAGCAGAGCTAAAACCCACGAAAAGCAAAGTTCTAGAATTTCTAAAGCAAAAGCTATCTTTGTAACCTTTAGCTCTCATCAGGAGAAAGTATGTGATCAAACTGCTCATATATCATGTATATAGAGGTATTCATTTACGTGGGTTGAGTTATTAATAATAAAACATAAAAGAGGACTTTGGCATGTTTTAACAATCCACTTGAATTTTACCTGCTATTTTTAGCTGTAGAATATATGTGCCTTTATTTTCCACTCTAAAGTTTTCTTTTGTTCCTTTATCATCATTATCTTAAACCTACTGGAAAATTAGAACCTCTAATGGGAATAATTAAAATATCCAGTAATATCATTATATTTATATTTCATTACATTTAAATTAAAAATGCAAAAGTATGTTGCTTTAACTTCCTTCAGTTTTCACTTTAGTTCTTTTATAAAATATTTCCTCTAATAGTTAGATCATAATTTAAAATGTATATTCCATTAGTTATAGCTGGTTTTTTTGTATTCTTCACAAGATATGCCACATAGAAGTCTTAATTTATCAAATACTTTGAAATTTCATGTTCTATTTTTCTATTTAGAGTATAAATAAATTGGTAAGCAAATGTGTAATTGCTTTCTTTTTTGTGTCATGCTAAATGATTGTTAGTAAGTATGGGTAAGAATCAGCCTAAATGGATACTAATAGCTCTCATAATCAGGGCATCTACTCCCTTCACAATGAAAATCTAGGTACACTGTTTATTCCTGTACTTTTTCCCCCTTCAAATATACTTGATTAACTTACTTAATTCAATATTTATTGCCAGGATCAGTGCTAGTGAATATACAGTGGTAAATAAAATAAACTTGTTTTGCTCGTTCTCCTGGTGTATATAAAAATAGTAATTATGCAGTAAAATATGTATAAAAGAACATGTATTTTCCAATCTCCAAAGAAATGGGAAAGCCTTAAGTTAGTATCATACATTTTAAATGATATTCTATAAAATGGTGGGAAAATTCTCCTGAACCAATAAAAACAAAATCATGAAATGTAAGCAACTGCTGTTCCATAAACCTCTGGGAATAGCACAAAACTCCGAGTGATTTCACAGTTTGAATACACATACCTTTATTAAGAGCATACGTTCTTCTGTCTTGAATGTAATTAAAAATTGGATATCACTTTTTATATCTTATAAAAGTTTTGACATAGGACCAAGATATTAAACACATACATAGCTTTGATATTATCTATTCAATGGAATGTATAACAGAAAGAAATTAATATTTTTTGGTAAATTCCCTAAAACCATCAATTTTATTAAAATCTGTTATATATGTGCATGTGAATACACACACATATAAATTCAACGATTTATTTTTTGAAATATCTATTTCCCCCCCACTTCAGCCCTCACACCTTTTTTACATATTCTTTTTGAGTTTCCTTTTGTGTTTCCCTCTGAGCCATCTTTTCTTGACTGTCCTACATAATGTAGTAAGCGGGGGGGGGGGGGGGGGGTGGTACTGGAATATTTCTGTCTCGTATGGACATTTATGTTTTATACTTTCAGTTTTATCTGCATCTGTAGATCTATCCATATCTAAGAAAAAGCAGCATAAGGTGTTGGTTTAGAACAAGTTTATGGAGCCACACAGACAAGGATTAAATAACAATTCTACCACTAATTAGCTGTTTGCCTCTGGGCAGGGACATAATTTCCCTGCACCTCAGTTTCTCATATTTAAAATAAAGATAACAGGGACACCTGGGTGGCTCAGTCAGTTAAGCGTCTGACTCTTGATCTCAGCTCAGGTCATGGTCTCACGGTTTGTGGGTTCGAGCCCTGCATCGGGCTCTGTGCAGACAGTGCGGAGCTGCTTGGGATTCTGTCTCCCTTTCTCTCTGTCCCTCCTCTGCTTGCTCTCTATTTCTCTCTCAAAATAAATAAAAGAAACTTAAAAATATAAAATAAAAGCATGTATGCCACAAAGTTGTATGTACATTAAATGTTGAAAAATATATGTGTATGAATATATGTGTGCATGTCTATAATTATGTGTGCTAAATGCTCAAAAGGTGCCTAGCAAAAGTAATCACTTATGTAAGCATTATCTACCCCATTAATATATCTTTCTAGCTCTCCAAATATATTATATACAACTGTAATATATAAACTATTCATTCTAATTTCCTTTCGGTGGAATTCTAGCAAGTCGGGGCATGATATATGACCATGACATATCTTCACTTCTCTGAGTGGGGTTTGCATCAAACTGCAGACAATTGTCTGAGGAGGTAGCATTGAACCTTTATTTAATGGCAGCCTCATTACATACAAAAGTATGTTAAGGCAAATATGAACACAAAATATACCTTCAACAGATACAACCACTGTTCCTTCTGAAATAACTCTGACTTCCCACTCCCACTTTATAAAAAATATATACAGCAACTTTCTGAGCATGTATTTCCATCTTTTGGACTAAAAACATTCTCATTTAATACAAATGATTAATGTCTTTCTTAGGGCCTGCCTACCTATGAAAAATGAAAAGGCACATTGAGATGAAGAGTATTAGATTATAAAGACTAATATATTAATTATTAACAAGTTAGTTAATGCTTTCCCACTCATAATACCCATGTGCGTTAATGAGAAATAAAAGAATACATAGCAAGAAAACACCCTGTTCTTTGGCTGGATTTTATTTTGACAATTGTGCACACATGGCATTGTTCTTCCCTGTCCTGCTTTAACCTCATTTTCCAACTCCGGGTCTTAATCTTTGTATTAACTTGGAAAATTCTTGATTGAACCATTTTAGCTGCCTGGCTTCTGGGAATCTTTCCCATCACTGAGTTCATGTGCCCTGGCTTAGCTCTGCCGGGTGCCTTGGAAGGTCATCCGTTGAGTTCAGGACACTCCTATTTGTCTTTGGCTTACCTGTAGATAGAAGAGTGTCTGCTGTGTGCCTCTCTTCCTTACTGCCCCTACACCCCAAGCATCTGCCTCTCTGCTCAGGCACCTGCCAGTTCTTGAGGCAACCCACTGCAACCTCCTTACTCTTTCACTCTGGAGTCACTCACGCTCCTTATCTACTTGGCTCCTCTCTGCTACATTCCAGCAGCTATATCACTTATCTGAACTGGGACAGCCTGCATCCTGCTAGCTGCATTGAAGTCTTGAGCAAGCTCAATGGTGCAGCATAAAGCAAACCAAGAGCGGGTGAGCACATATAAAGTGAAATTCTTTTTATGGCAATACAGTAAACATGGAGGGTTAAAACAACTCACTTCAATTTAGAGCAAGATAAAAGTCACTGGGCTCCTGGGCTCCACTGAACTGGCATATTCTTCACTTTATGTATCTGCTGCTATCACAAATTTTAATGATGTAAAGGAGAGCACTGTAAGGTTTCACTTACTCCAACCACATCTATCTTTGATCTTCTCCTTTGCACTGCTTGCTTGTTGGCTCAGTAATAAAATAAAGTGTAAGCAAACTCAGTTGAGTCTGAGTAATCCTTCTCATAAATCTTCAAATCTGGAGAAACCTTGGGGGGTCTGCTTTAATTCATATGCTTCACCCCATGAGCTTGCTGAGGTTTGGCCTCCCCTCCAGGAACTTTATGACTGAGAAGAGATGAACACGTTTATAGCCATAGAATAATAACCTGATATTATTCCAGGTAAATGGAACGTTTAATTTGTTTGGTCTCTAAAGTTTAGATAACTTATTTATATTTTTTCTCACAATAGCTAGGAGGTGAGGGGAGAATCATTTTTAAAAAGGAAATCTCAGAGAAGTTATAATTTGGCGAAATTATCTGCCAAATAAAATATAACAGACCACCATCTTATATTGATTCTGGATCTAATGAAGTTGTGTTTGACATGGGTTTGAAACAGAATTTGTATTGAGTCCACTACTTGCCAACCTGAGGACATTGGGAACACTGTTTTATGTTTCGGAGTTTTGGTTTCCTCAGCTGAGACTGTGGCTAACAACAACTAGCCAACAGGATGTTTTGGAGATTAAATGAGATAATTGATTTGTAAATCTCCTCACTTACTACCGATCACATAATAAATGTGAAATGAATGTCATGTTCTTTCTCGGAAACAGAAGTAATTCTAGTGGTCTTTAGCTTAGTGGACTTTGTATCTAGCAGGTGAAGATGTGAATTTTTGATACTGATATCTGCATCTACCTTATTCACCTTTGTACTTCTTGGCATGAGGTCAAGCCTTTTTGAGACACCAAATACATGTTTGTTGAATGAGAAAATAAATAAATGATCTGGTGCTGAGACAGACAGTCTATGTATTGGAGTCACATAAGACAGAGAGGAAGATTTTTATAGAGGTAATTTCAAAGAGGATGCCTGGTAGCAAAGTTGAAGAAAAATCAAAAAGTGCATAATTAGCTAACATAGAGAGGCTCTCGCTTTTCCAGTGAACATTTCTGTAAACCTTGAGGCACTACTTGAGAGTAAATATATTTTTTTATTTCCAAAAGTTAGTTAGAATGTATATCAGAATATTTATAAAATATGCACCAATCTGATACTGTGCTTTTTAACATCCCTTCTTCTTTTAACCTCCCTCTTCATTTATATTAACCATTCATTGAAACAAGTTTACATGCTCTGCTGTGTAAATATAAATTATTGAAAAGAATTGGGAATCATAATGTAATGTTCTTTCTCTCTCTCTCTTTCAGAAGCTGTTCTAAGTAACTAATTTACATCTCTGAAACACCTCCCAAAACTTACATTTTGGAAAATATGTAAAACCAATATTCAGTAGATAAGTTTGGCACCCAAAAACTTATTAACGTCTTAAACGTTACATTTAATCAAACGTATTAAATGTCATTTATAACTTGGCCATATATAATAAAAACACAATGTGCATTAATAATAGCATATATTTTCTACAAAATACATCTGTGAAATCATTGTGTTATGATAAATCATCTCAGTTACCGATTTAACTTCTCTAATTTGGATATATAAAAATCACAAAGCTAAAATCAGTCTCTCTTGTCAGCCTCTACATCATTTAACGAATGCAAACTAAATGATCACCAAACCTTATTACAAACAGTTTGAATGATGTTTTAAACAACCATGGAGGTATTAAGTACAATTATTATACCTGCCTTTAAGAATATACATTTCACAGGTTAACTTCAGAAATTTAATAGAGACACTGAAAATTAGATTGTAGGTAACAATACTGGATGGATGATGCCGTGTATTTTAAAAATGAGCAACAGCATTTTTATATCAAATAGTTATTTTTCCCGTTAGTCAAGCCATTGCTTTGTGCCATTATTTTCTCTTTTTTTTTATCCAATGTGCCGTATTGAAGCTGACATTTTGCAACTGGCAGACACACAGGGCAGTTTTTTAAAATGCTATTTTTAATTTTGACATAATCAGGAAAAATTTATTTGGCACTTTTACTTTCTGTTCTATAGCACATTAGTCAGTTTGGTGAAATGTACCTCAGAGTGTCAATTAGAAACTGAAGAGAAACAAGTCTTCAAAGGAATCCAGACTGTTTTCCCCTCCATATTTGAGCTTATCTCTCCCAGCACAGGTTCTCATTATGAGCTTTCTCTCTTTTTTGGTGTGTGTGCAACTTCAATTCAAATTTTTGTGTTTCTTTGGTGCACCCAAGTTTAATAAAACATGAATTTGTCACACACATGTTTAAGTTCATCATGTGTTAATTTTAAAGTGACTTTTTAATTATTGGGAAGTTCATTATTGTTGATTCTAATATTTTCTATTTGTAAGTGCGGTGTTTATTTTGTGTTATAGGTAATAAAAAATTTTCAAGAAATAAACATAAAAGCATAATCCTAAAAACAATAAATGACTCTACTTTCAATTGTTTCTCTTATGTTCTAATGAATAAATTATAGCTTATTCCCTAGTATATTTCTTAGAGAAATGCAGAGTTACAAATACATATCTGAATTTTTGATATGCATGGATTTCAATTATATCAAGCATATCATAAATTGAATTGGGACATTAGTTAAGTTTGGTTTTGTTTTTTATTTATTATTATAAGTGCATATCATAACTATCTGCTTAGCATTTCCATGTCATTTATAGACAGAATAATGGGGCTTGTGACAAGCATCTACCTCACAAATGATCAGATGGTATTAGCCAAGGGAACTTCCTTCTCAGTCTTATGTAATGTGCAAATACTCAACACACACACACACACACACACACACACACACACACACACACGCAAACACACAAACACACGCACACAGATATAAATCCATCAAGTCCCTTCCTCTTAGCTCTCTATCAGAACTGTCATTTGGATCACTTCAAGAAGAAATAATCATCTGCTATAATTGATGACAGTCACAGAATATACTTTTAATGACCACCAAAATTCTGAATGCAAATGTAATCTGTTGTCCAAATGACTCAAGTTTTAATAGAATGGATATTCCAAGAATAGAAAATTGTTATTACCTTTGCCTAAAATATAAAATTTCAGATTTATGTATATTTTCCAATTATTATACAACTATTAAACATTGAATAGTTTCATGCAGTAAATTTTACTTTTCTTGAAAATGTGTTCTAGAAAATCATTTCCTATCCACATCTGATAATGACTTCTCTCTCTATGCTCTTTTCAAGTAGAAAATATATATTATTCTGGATTGAACCTAGGCAAGAATAGAACAATTTTTAGGTTGAATGCACAGCAAGACAGTTTTCAAAAATATGCAAAATCACTGACACCATGCAATACGGAATAACCTTTCTAGCATCAGGGATGCTGGATGTTCAGTGTTATGTTTACTTAAAAATGATCTACCTTTGGTTGATATTAAGAATCCTACTTATCCAAGTATGCCTTGATGTAAGGAAAGAGGATACACCTAAAAGCAGTCACCAGGGAACTTCATGATAGTAAAGATAAATGCAAAGTTTTCATATATTTAATTTTTTTCTTTTGCCATTTTCAAAATAATGTGACATTTCCATTTCCAGCAATATTTGACATGACATATACTGAAAAAGAAAGAAACTTATACTACATAATGCATAAGAATGTTGGATAAAACACATAAGAATTGATACAGAAACAATCAAAACTTGCAAAATATACTACGACTTACAAAAAAAGTTAGCCTGAAATGTAAGACAAATGCTTAAATTCAAACTCATTTAAGTAGCACATTGAGTCCCATGTTTCTAGAATACTACAGGAAAACTGGTCTATCAACACTTCAGCATCATGCATTCCACTTATTGTTCAAGCAGTTCCCTGGGATGCAAACTGATCCACCCTGCCAAGACCATTCAGTGACTGACTCTAGTTCATCAAATTCTTGAAGTACTCTTCTCCAAATGCCTTTCTTATGAAACACTCCCCAGTTCTCTTGGTATATATTTTCTATTGCTTCACTAAACAAACTTAACTTTTTGGCAATTGGCTGGTGGGCTTCTAAATAATTTAAAGTTCTACAAGATTTGGCCATGATTCTCTCTACCATAAACTCAGTAATAGGTTTTATGTTTGCAAATCTCAGCTTAGCCAAGACCAATTTATTCATCACATGTTCTATGCTGAGTCAAAGCCTTGGATATGCCACTGTGACTTTTACTGTTGAATTTATTTACTTTATCTTAGGAATAAAGATCCCCATGGCTTTTTGGTGGGATGATCATAATTATACTTATTTTCCTAGCTGAATATCTGTACGAACACTGCTTTGCTATTAACCATTCTATCTGTCTACATTACTGGCTACATCACTATATATCTATCAGACTACATTCATAAGTCAAAAAACAGACAAAGAGCCAATATATCAGTCTGAATTCATCTGAAGGAATACCAATTTAAGAAGTTCCCCTGAGATTGGTATCATTTGCATAAACTATCTGAGGAACCTTTTTAAAACCTTACAAAAATGTTTCTATTCTTTATTGTATAAGAGAATTTTGCTTTGAAAGAGAGCTACTTCCCATATATTCTACTCTCTGGGAGTATGCTGATTCTTGTACCAAGGCATTCTCAAGTGATATTCCATTTTTGGCTACCAGTCAATTCCTTACAGATTCACTGGCTGATAAACTTGCACTTCCTCTTGACTGGATAATGTACTCATTCTTGTATTTATCTTTCTATATGGAATAATTTCAAGCACAATTATAAATTTCAGTTACCATTATGGAAAAATGTTAACATAGGAAAGATTTTTCATAAATTCTCCAAGAAAGTAATTACTAATATTTTAACTGTTTTAATTACTCTAGGGTAAACTTTTTCATTGAAACATCAACCTGTAAAGAATGTCTTAATTGTGATTTAAGCTAATGACCTTATAATAAAATTATTGGAAAGAAGGAGATTAGAATACTTGGGATGTACAAGCAAGATTTAAAATGTCTGTAAATACTTGACCTATCAATAGAGATACTTACAAATTGAGTGGAAAAAAAAGGTCCATCTCTAAGAAAATTACAGTGAGCTAATAATATTTGTTTGCAAACAACTCTCTTTCTCCCTAATTATAGCTCAATAATATTTTTTGTCTATGCCTAAAGTTTTTTCTCATGTTTAAACTTTCTAGATCTCTAGTAAATTAACACTTTTCACATATATTGTTTAATGCTACAAATATATATAACTATGTCCAACTAAATATAATTATCACAATGGATTTTTTTGAAATGTCTAATCTTATAAATCTCTTTAAATGTTATAAAGTAAAAATCAATGTTAATTTGAATTGTTATCTCAACATCCTTAAAGTCCTCAAACTAATACTACATTGAATTAACTGAGAAATAATTTTCAATTCCAGACAAAAATAATTACAATATCCCTGTTTGCATTTAATACATTATAAAATAACCATAAATTAATAGGTAAAAAGATGGGTAAGTGCATTTGCATTATGTAAATATGTGTGCTCATTCTGAAGGAACGTAAAAGGCAGAAGCAGATGTATGCAAGGGTCACCAGTGTGATTTTGTTTGTAAAGAAACAAAAGAGAGTATAATTTTGTCCTAAAACAAAAAGTGTTCACCTGTTCCAAAATAATAGATTCTAAAACAGAAAGTTGGAAGCATGGTATAAGCATAGACTGCATGATGAAAAATAAACTACTTGTGTAAGATTATGATACCTACAAAAATAAGATGGAAAGAATCTATTAAATTGTTTGGAAATTTGGACAAAGTTGGTAAAATATAATGAATATATTCATAAGGACAAAAAAAGGCTTGTGAATCATTTCCCATAAAATGTTTTATAAATAATACATATGGAACATAAAGTTGTAATTTTATATATCTTTATTCTAAAATAGAAGTTAATCTGTAACCCAAACCATTGGAGCAGGAAATCTTCTATGCTGGAGCCATGGACTGCTACAGGCTTTTGTGTTTCTTTACACTTCTGTTCTCTATTTTACCGACAATTTTTTTTATTTTTTTTAATGTTTATTTATTTTTGACAGAGAGAGAGAGACAGAGCATGAGCGGGGAGGGACAGAGAGAGAGGGAGACACAGAATCCGAAAGAGGCTCCAGGATCTGAGCTGTCAGCACAGAGCCCTACGCGGGGCTTGAACTCACGGGCCGCGAGATCATGTGCAACGCTCAACTGAAGGAGCCACCCAGGCGCCCCTGGGCAATTTGTATCTTTGCTGATTTGGGGGGTGACTTTTTATTTATTTTTCTTTTAATGTTTATTTATTTTTGAGGGAGAGAGTGACAGAGCGCAAGGGGGGGGGTGGTGCAGAGAGAACTGGAGACACAGAATCCTAAGCAGGCTCCAGGTACTGGGCTGTCAGCACAGAGCCCAACATGGACTCAAACTCACAGACCGCAAGATCAATACCCGATCCAAAGTCGAACGCTTAACTGACTGAGCCACCCAGGTGCCCCGAGGTTTGATCTTTTTAATGATGGTTCTTAACATTTGGTTCTTTCCAATATGTTGATCTTTAACACCAGATATAAGATGAATTCTAGAGAAATTGGCATTATTAGGCAATTTGTAACAAAACTAAAAGGACAATGCTACTTGCTTATGTAAGGCAGATGCAAATAGATGATGGAGCAGGTTTTCACAGTCTAGATCCTATGTCTAGGATTATGGCTTGGAAGTACCTTCTAGACTTTAATGTGAATACTTTCTTTAGTGTTTGTGCCACAACGACCAGATGTATGATCTTCAAAGTCATATATAGTGCTATATAATTTCTGTCATGCCAGATGATTCAAAAAATAATCATAAAACAAAAGGAATAAGCAGGACTTATATTTATAAATGCAAAAACAACTAACGTTAAAAGAACAATACTTGTTCCTGACCTATCACACAGCTGTACTACAGCCAAATACTAATAAACCTCAAAGATGGGTCAATTTTTCAGCATATTAAAAAAAATTAATGTTTATTTATTTCTGAGAGAGAGACAGACAGATAGTATGTGTGTGTGGGGGGAGGGGGTTAGGGGGTGGGACAGAGAGAGAGGGAGACACAGAATCCAAAGCAGGCTCCAGGCTCCGAGCTGTCAGCACAGAGCCCGATGTGGGGCTCCAACTCACAAATGGTGAGATCATGACCTGAGCCGAAGTCAGATGCTTAACCGACTGAGCCACCCATGTGCCCCTATTTTTCAGCATATTACTAGAGAATGGCCATAAATTGAGAACTGAGAGTTAAAATTTAAAAAAAAAAAAAAGCAAAAACGTAACATAGAACTTGCAAAACCATCGCATGGTTTCAGCCATAAAGAGTAAATGGTACCAGACATATCCGACCTCCATAGACACCTAAAACATGGGATGAGCAATTGTTTCAGACACTGGGTAAGGGGCGTCACTGGACTGTGATTTCTAACAGAAGAGAATCAAGTAAGTTCTGATATCATCAGAGCATTCTGCGTGAGGAGACTCTTTACCGAACACAGTACCTTCTGTGGGATGGCAAACACAAGAACACCACAGTAATTTCGCCAACTTAAGGACACGTATATCAGAGTTTAGGAAAGTGGAGGAGGCTGAAACTTTAATGACAGAGTACTGAAGAAAAGGAAGAAACTCAGAGACCAAATTTTCAAAACATGCATAAAGGCTCCTTTTGCCTTAGGATAAATACTAAGAAAAGGGCAAGAATCCATAAACCCAGTCAAAGAAAATCTACCAGGGAATGTAAAACCACAGTAAAGCTATAGGTGGAAGAATATTCAACACTCACATAACGTTAGAGCAAATCACCTAGAGGAAAGAGATATTTTTAAACACAAGAGACAATTTTGTAGAAATCCCCGAGAAGTTACATCCTTAAAATAGGACTAACGCAGCCTTAGAGCAAAGGTAACTGCAGATCAGCCCTAAAGAACTTTGAAGAGTCCAGCTTATTTGTAAGTTAATTAAGTATGTGATAAACAACAACAACAAAATCCCCCACAAAAGAACCAAAAATAAATCCACACATATGATTTAAATTTATATACATATATATGTGTATATATACATATATATACATATATACACACACACATATATTTAGAAAATATATATTATATATAACATTCAACAATGTAAATCACATGGTCTTACAATTGACACAATTACTGGACATGTGAAGAAGTCTATATGACCGAAAATCAAGAGATATTTAATTAATAAAATAGGCAGTGGAATGGCAAATATTATGGAATCAACAGACAAGCACTCTAAGAGGACTATTATGAATATATATTAATCAATAAAAATGAAAACATAAAAATATTGAGAACAGATATTATAAAAAATCAATTTGAGCTTCTAGAGCTGAAAAATATAATATCTGAAATGATATATTTACCAATAGGCTGAAGGGAAATCAGATACTAAAGAAGAAAAAGTTTGTGAAATTTAAGACAGGACAAAAAAACTGACAATAGAGGGAAAAAATTAGCTAAGAAAATAAATAGTTTCAGTTATGTGAGGAAAAACATCAAGTTGTCTAAAACGTATAATTACAATAGAATAACAAGATTACCCAGCAGAAGAGAAAATTGGACAATTAAGGAATCCATACTTTTCAATTTCATAAAATTATAAATTAACATTTCCACAAAGCTCAACAAAACCCAAGGAGAATAAATACAAAGAAAAGTATATCAAAACATAAAATAATAAAATTACTATAACCCCCCCCAAAAAGAGACATATTACTTGGAAGGTGACAAAAATAAAAATTGCCATTCATATCTTTTTAGAAAAAATTCCACTAGAAAAACAGGGAGCAACATCTGGAAAGTTCTGGTGGAAAAAAAAAATGACATCAACCAATTATTATATAACAGTATAAGTAGTCTTCTGAGCCTTAGGCAAAAGCAATCTTTAGTGTTTATCAGTATTTTAATACTTAGTACCCTTCCAGAAGGTCTAAATACGACTAGTTGAAATCCTGGCATTTCAATTGTATTCCAAATAGAAAGAAAATGTATGCCAAGTGTGAAAGGGCTATTCCCCAAATCTTATCATAGCACCAAATGAACATTTTTTTTAAATAACTATATCACAGAATGATGAAATATGTACTCTTTTACTTAGGTACTTTGCCATCACAAATAGAAATCTGGGTTTATATTTGTGTAAAAATGAAATAAAGGATATTAGGTACACAGTGAAACCCTTTACCTTAAGGGTAAATTCCTGATATCTCCATCTCTCCCTCTCTAAAGCTTGAATCCACATAGGTCTATAACCTAAATATACAAATGATAGATAGATAGATAGATAGATAGATAGATAGATAGATAGATAGAGACATGACATACAGACATACATAAGATAGAGACAGAGATATAGATACAGTGTAACCTACATAAAAAAGCACACCCAAACTCTGGCAAAGGAAATCTGTCTCATCCTTTGCACTTTGCATGACACATCAACATCTATCCTGAAAATATTTAATTTCAGGACTTCTCTCAATTGAGTTTGTACTAGAAAACCAGCAAGTTACAAAAGGAGACAAAAATATAGAGAACATAAAAGAAAGAAAAAATCATGGCAGCTAGGAGTGCCTAACCATTTATCTAATTAGATATATCTAATTAAATTAACTAAATTGAATATCCCAAATTTAAGTGATTTCTTAACAACAATGGAAGACAAAAAAATTACCAAATATCACAAAACTTTTGATAGAAAATTACTGTCAACCTCTAATTATACAATCAACAAAAGTAACTTTCAATGGTAAGAGCAAGTAAGCAGTTTTTCAAAGAAATAATATATCCCATTCAAAATACAATATCTAATGGGAAATTCTAGAGTTCACATTTTAAGAAAAAAAATTATCACAGAGATTTCTGAGATGTGAAAGGAAAAGTAAGCAAAGAGAGAGTGGATAATCTAAATAAATGTTGAATAATTAAAATATTTTCACTATAACCTTGTAGTTATAAAGCTGACAGGAAATGAAAACAGTGAAAAAAATAATAGGATGTTAATATAGACATGATTCTAAGAAGAGATAATCTGAGATAGAGCACACCAGAGTTCTTTAACCATCCAGACAAATGATTAATTACAGATTTTCTAAACTACAGTCACAGAAATTTTTGCAAAGTATCCTCTTAAGTAACATTAATAGTGTTTCACACTTGTAACAACAGATGGAAAAAGGAAAAAAGAAACAGGAAAAAAAATCATTCAAATAAACAGTGAAAAATTAGAAAAAGAATACCATAGAAAACACAAATAGAATGTTCAAATTAGGAGAGTGAATAAACACACATCAATTAACATGAAAAATAGAATATTCTTATAAACTAAAAGAAGAATTATATATATAATATATATAAGTATATATAATTTGCATATATACAATATGCATATATCTATATTTCTAAGAATGCATATTAAATATATATCTATATATGTATATATACAAATACACACACGCCTACATAAATGTATCTTTTTCAAAGACACAACTAAGTCATAATGATTATAAAAATTGTGAAAAACTGAAAATATAATTAGGCAAAGAGAAATTTGGTAAAGTTATGTTAACATAAGATAAGAATAAACATTAAGGCAAAGAACATTAATAAAAAATTATGATTAATACTTATTGAATCAGGATAATTTAATAATATAAATTTATAACAACTGAACCACAAAAATGCATGTAAATAAATAAGTAAACAAAAATACATATATGAATAAAGTATTCTAATTTATATAAAAGGACAATAATATTAAAGAGTGACCGTGTCCTCTTAGTAATTGGAAATAAAACAAATTACAAAATACTCAAAATGAAGAAGACTTAAAGAACATGGTAACCAATTTGGTCTAAAGAACATAAACCAAACACTGACATCTGGTTTAATTACATACAGAGAAAAATTTATAAATTAAATAATTTAGAGTAACAATAACAGATTCAACTAATGAAAGAAAAAGAAAATCAATAAAAAAACAAAAATTAATGAAGCAAGAAACCAAAAATTAAACAGAATGAAATAACAACTCCAAAGTTGATTCTTTGAGAAGATAGTTTAGAAAATTGATGGATGTTTTAAAACAAATATTAAATAATCCTAAAGAGAATAAGAACACAAAAGATGCTTTTAATATAATATAAAATTATAAAACTGAGCACGTATTAGACAACAAAGGAAAACTTTCTAAATAAATTTAAAATAAAATAATAAAATAATTTCTAAAATAATTTAGAAACATGCAGATGGCAATCTCTGCTAGGCAGTGATAAATCTAAATAGTATTAATAAAATTAGAAAAACAGAAACCACTTCCTGATTTGATGGGAACATTCTTAACTATTGGATAAAAGAGGAAAGAAAAACCAAAATGGCAGGAAAATATATTTCTTTGTGAGTGGTATATTCTTGTTTATATAAAAGCAGTTCTTGGGGCGCCTGGGTGGCTCAGTCGGTTAAGCGGCCGACTTCGGCTCAGGTCATGATCTCGCGGTCCATGAGTTCGAGCCCCGCGTTGGGCTCTGTGCTGACAGCTCAGAGCCTGGAGCCTGTTTTCAGATTCTGTGTCTCCCTCTCTCTGACCCTCCCCCGTTCATGCTCTGCCTCTCTCTGTCTCAAAAATAAATAAACATTAAAAAAAAAATTAAAAAAAAAAAAGCAGTTCTTAATGCAACTCTTAAAGATATTTTCTCAGTCATTTGTCAGAAGGTTAGAAGACCTGACACAAACATCTTTTTTTTCTCTCTGATCATTTTATTTCTTTATTTTTAGTATTATTTTTTCTTCTCTTGTTTTATTTGTGTATCTACTTCATCGGTTTCCATGGAATATCATATGCAAATAATATTTAGAGAATTTGCATGTCACAAATCATTTTTATTAATAGCCTCCTATATACTTTCTAGCTTGGCTCAACAGTGTTTTATAACCTCAGCATTATTGACATGTGGGGATAGAAATTAGTTTTGGGGGCCAGTCCTGTGTATTATAGGATGTCCATCCGCATCTCCGGCCCTCCTCATTAGATATCAGAGGCAACAGTCCCAGTTCTGACAACCAAAATTATCTCCAAATGTTGCCAAATGTTTCCTTGGGAGGGGAAAGGGTTATTGTCTTTGGTTGTGTACAATTCTCTGCACTGTATAGCGACCAGTCTCCAAAGGGTCCCAATGATTCCCACCTGTTGCTATTCACATCTTTGTTTACTTCACTCTGACACTGTACCAGAGTTAGTCTTTGTGACTAATGGTTACAAATACTAATGGTATTTGACAGAAATTATAGTATGTCACTGCCAATATTGTATTATAAAAAGACCATAGCTTCCATCTTGGATTCTCTTTCTCTTTCTTCGATCACCTGCTCTGAGAGAAGCAAGCTACCATGTTGTGTAAGCGGTCCTACCAACAATCATGGAAGTGAAGCAGGAAGCAGATTCTTTAACCCCAGTTGAGCTCTGACATGACTGAAAACCCAGTATCTTAAATGCCACCTCATCAGAGAACCTGAGGCTGAACCACCCAACTGAACTATTACCAGATTTCTGATCCACAAAAACTTTAATATAATAAGCATTTGCTGTTTAAGTTGCTAAGTAGTGAAGTAATTCATTACACAGCAATAGATAATTTAGAAAATCCCTAATCCCAGGAAAGTGTAGCTTTTTCAGACCTCTGTGCCTTTTCTCAGTCTACTACTGTAACATCTTATGGTCCATTTCTATCTACAATTGTTCAAGTTATTATTCATGAGCGAGATACAATGATACATTATCCTAAAGACAGCACTGGCCTTACAGATACCCAATTGGTGAGTACATAAGAATGTATAAATTGTTACACTGTGGAAATTTTTGTAAACAAAGACTAAACAAAACAAAAGACATAGAGTAAATGTAAATCCCGAAAACAAAGCAATGGGTTTGTGAGATGATACAAATCTCTTCATAATCACAGCCATTCCATTTTAAATATAAACACAACCTGGAGCAACTTGTAAGATAAGAGTTTACAGATTCACAACTCGGTAATGAACCTAATTCTGATAGTGGAAACCTGTTACATGTTAGGTGGGTGGATTTGGAAGATGCATGAAGATTTTAGTGATAGTAAAGAACAATCCCCAAGGTACTATGGTTACTATGGTACTAAGGTTTACTATGGATACAGTAGGTACTATCGGTATAGTAGTAAGTTCACTTTGCTTTCCCTTCACCTTTTTTATTAAATCATGCTCTGCACCATTTTTCTTAAAATAGCCTTGCACTGAATTTTTTCCCTAAACACTTGTACTTGTCTCCAACACACAACA
Organism: Leopardus geoffroyi; assembly: GCF_018350155.1. Taxonomy (NCBI): domain Eukaryota; kingdom Metazoa; phylum Chordata; class Mammalia; order Carnivora; family Felidae; genus Leopardus; species Leopardus geoffroyi. The sequence goes on along the minus strand of NC_059338.1, from coordinate 22,881,573 downwards.
CGCTTGTTGGTTTCTACCTATTTATATCTAACAATTTGCAGCATTTTCAAACTATTTCCTTTTATAGTGAATTCCCCCTGTATATAATTATTTACTCTCTGACAGTCTAAGATCCTCATACATCCTCTAACATAACGCAATGCATGTTTTGTCTTGCTTTATTCTCTTTATCATCTGCACTTTAAGTTAATCTGAAGCCTTGTTTTCCAGTTCTTTGTTCTTATTCTCACTAAATAAAATGTTGTTCAATGCAAAATATATGATCCATACATATATAAAAATTGAGTGATCTATTTCGTGATGGTATATATACCTCTATGAGACAATGGCGATGACAGTATACTCTCCTTGGATCCAATATTTGATAACTCCCAATACAATGAAAATATTTAACATTCATTATACTAAAAGAATAGCAATTGTGGTTCTTTTTGTTTAACACCAAAACAGACTTTTACTAGGTGTTCTGTTGGTGGTAATATACAAGCAAAGAACTAAATGCATCATTTTCAAACCATGGTAAGTGAAACTTTATTTTCATTCTATGCTTCAAGATTAGAATGACATTTTGTGGCATTCAAAGGTCAGATACATTTGGTCACTGATGTTATTTTAAACCATCTATAAGGGTGCTTTTTTAAAATATATTCACTTTTGCCCCAATCAAAATATCCAATATTTTTCTAAAAGCAAGCTCATTCAATAGCACCAGCCATAGAGCCATTCACGTTGTTAAGCACTGTGTGGTGATATTCAACAGAACCTATGAAGCTCAAAGTGCTTTCAGAGTTTTTGTCAGAAAAATATTATTAATCCATTATATCATCTAATTACTATGCGATTCAAGAGTGCAATTAATCTTCCTCACAAATAACACATTACATTACAAAGCCTTACACAATCTCAGGCCCAATTCAGAAGCTACTTGGTGCATTTAATTTTCACTGATTCCCAGTTCAATAATTAGACGCTTTGTCTCTGTGTGCCCAGCATGGTAACACCAAAGTATCCGTGTTTTCTACATTTATCTTGAATAGAAGTTGTTCCAGTTCATATACCCTCAATCCTTCTTTGGACCATGACTTATAGACCTATGTGTACTTATGGGTGTGTGTCTATACATAAATGACGTCTTAATTATCTAAAAGCTGATTATTTTAGAGTAAGTTTGAAGAATGATTCTTCCTTATGACCAACAGTGGAAAGCTTACCAATTTATTTAAAATGACGTGCATTGAATTACAAATTATGTTAAGCCTAGAAGTCACTTAAATATGAAATAAATGTGAAAATGTATAAATAGTAACATTGATGAACAGTTTATTATATGTGTGTGTTTATGTGTAAAAGGACATATACATACGAAAATGTGTTATCCACAATAACAAAAAGTTTATTTCCTAAAGTGAAAATTAACAAATCTAAACTTTGTATACAGATTCACTGGATTTCAAGGCAATTATAAGCATATAATCTTTCTTTGGTTGGGGTAAAACAATCTCTTAAAATCAGGTCACTTAAAAGAAAATTCCTTGAGACAGCATTCAAATGTATACTAACTAACTCTCATTGTTTAAAAACTTGCATTATTCCCTGGAGGTTATTTCATGATCCACAGTAACTTAGAACTTTTTCAATTACAATTATATAAAATTATTACCTCCTATTTTATTTTCTCAGTTATCTAACTCTGCATATGACTTATTTCTATGTATGTGTTTACCTCTCCTTTAAAAGTAAAAAAAAAAAAGTTACATTGGATTTTAATAGTTCTTTTCTTCTCTGTTGTAAGTTCTATTTTTTTTAATTTTTTAATGTTTATTTATTTTTGTGAGAGAGAGACAGAGCCCATACACACACACACACACACATATATATATATATATATATATGTGTGTGTGTATATACACACGTGTATACATATATATATATATGTATATATATATATATATATATATATTTAGTCACTAATCCATAAAAAATAAAAATAATTATTGGGGCACCTGGGTAGCTCAGTTGGTTAAGCGTCCAGTTCTTGGTTTTGACTCAGGTCATGCTCTCACAGTTCATGAGATCAAGCTCCACGTAGGGCTCTGTGCTGACAGTGCAGAGCCTGCATGGGATTCTCTCTCTCCCTCTCTCTCTGCCCCTCCCCTGTCTCTCTCTCCTCTCTGTGTCAAAATAAATAAATAAACTTTAAAAAATTATAAAAACATGCATGTATTATGGGACATTATTTTTGCTAGTGACTGAATTAATAATAATAATATACTATTGGTCAAAATTCCTGTTCTTATAGTCCTTAATTTTGCTATAATTCATAGTTATATATATCTATGAACCATATTCAAAATCTAGCCTTTTGAATATGGTTATAGGACATAGGTTATAGAAATGGCAAATGGTTAAGTAATAACTGAATAAGGAATTGAAGATGGCAATAATAACAAACAAATTGGCCAAATTTGGTGTGTGGCTGCTAGCAGATTCTTAGAACATTTTACTTTTTGTTTTGCTTTATTTATTTAGGAAGATGATTGTATCTGCTGCTATTTGGTTGCTAGTAAATACTCTAGAAAGATTTCAAGGGGAGCAAAAGCATCAATGATAAATTATCTTGGGAAAAATTGAGTAGTAACTATTAATAATTCATATTTCTGATTTTTCATAATTCTAAGAACAAACATATACAAAGAGTAAAGTGAAATTAATGGAAGGCAGAAATATGAAACTATAAGGGAGTATCAGCTGGTAATGATATTTTATGTTTCAAACAAAGCATATTTTTCAGACATATTTTTAGGAAAAAGGGAGTTGTTGAGGATACTCAGAAATAATTCTCTAACCCAGAAAAACAATTAGCTTATCTATAATGCAGTGTATTTTGATGGTATGTTACTTTCAAAATATTTACAATACAAAATACTTCCTTGGGATACTCTAAAGTTTCTTTTTCTTAATGTTTATTTTATTTTTGAGAGAGAAAGAGAGAGCACACAAGCAGGGAAGGGGCAGAGAGATCAAGACAGAGGATCCCAAGATGGCAGAAGAGAGTCCCATGTGGAGCTCAAACTCACAAACCATGAGATCTTGACTTGAGCCTAAGTCGACACTTAATCAACTGAGACAGCCAGGTTCCCTGGGATCCTATAGGTTTAAAATAGGGGATGTACTTTCATCTAATATTTAAATATTTTCCACTACCGCTATTACCCATGCTCTTTGCCATAATTTTGGCCATAAAGGTGGATATTCTAATATATAACAATGAATTAAATCTAAAAATAGGACAATCCAAAAAAAGGACAACTGAGACTCTTCAAAAGTGAATGTTATTTAGTATACTTACAGTGTTATAGTAAGCAAACTTTGGATTTTGTACCTGCTGCTGATATAAGCAGAATGAATTAATATAGTAATATAAAAATTATTATTACCTCACTAGTACATTTTTCACTGACTCTAAAATATCTTACTTTTCTCCTGTTACATTTCTTTATCACCCATTTATTTTTTTATTTAAATGGGTAATTATATACATATACTGTGAATACATTTTAATATTCTGCATACTAGAGATTCCATAAATTAAATTCCTCTTTCAAAACAATGCCTAGACATAAAAATGATGGCATCTGACGACATATACACCAATATGGACAGTCATGGCAACCTGGATCAGGATATGCAATTCCTACCATTCTTTTTGTTTGCTTGTCTGTTTTAATTCAAGACACTACATTTACAAAAGAAAGGACGTGACCTTCTCTGCCTAGCCAGATATCTGAGACTGGAAGTAACCTTGATTCTCTTACTTTAAAGAGAATAAAGGTTGGGGGGCCTGGGTGGCTCAGTCGGTTAAGCGTCCTACTTTGGCTCAGGTCATGATCTCCTGGTTTGTGAGTTGGAGTCCCGCTTTGGGCCCTGTGCTAACAGCTCGGAGCCTGGAGCCCGCTTTGGATTCTGCATCTCCCTCTCTCTCTGCCCCTCCCCCACCCATGCGCTATCTCTCTTTGTCTCTCAGAAATAAATAAATGTAAAAAAAAAAATTTAAAGAGAATAAAGGTTTTAATTCATGTGTTTCACAATGGCAAAGTAATTAGAGGAATCTTGGCAAATTAAGTGTATATGTAACATGGATACCTATCCCGGATTATGTGTAGGAGACCATTTTAAACTGTATAAGGATAAAGGAAAAATCTTTACTATACAAATACAAATAAAATGAAAGTATATGAGTGCTTTAATATTAAGCAATCAGTAAACACCTTGATCTCTACAGTCATAGAGAGTTAAAAACTAAGCAGAGACAATTGATAATAGTATTATATGCTATAGTCTTTCTCTATATTTCTTTTCACCTTCCTAATTTTCTTCAAATTGTTCTAGGTTACTTCTTTCAAAAGAAAAGCCAATACATTTTTCTTAAGAGTTTAATTTGCCTACAAAACATTTAAAAAGAAAGTACTAAAATGGCTTGAAGACTAAATTAAGTAATGCAATATATGTCATTTTGTAATACACAGGAAATTCTCCAGTGAGAGTTAGTGTTTTTAGGTTAATGTGAGCTTCGGGCTTTGTTTAAATTTGTGCGCATTACTAAATTGTGTGAAAATGCAGGGACTCACCTGAAGGAAGCAAAACATCTTGGATCAGGATACAGATTTGATTGCAGCAAAGACAGAATCTGAAATTAAAATTTAACAATTTATCATGTTTGTTCAACATCAATTCACCATTTCCTGTGATGAATTAAGATGGGGTAATATTTCAATATCATTATGTAGAAATTTATACACTTCAAATATGAACTATAGTAAATAAAATTAAAATATTATAATTCATAACACTATTAATGGCTGAAGTGATCTCAGTATTAAAAGAGTAAGATGTATAAAGTTAAAGAATTTTTTAAAAACACCATCATAACACCTTACAAAAAGAGTGACTCTTAGGTATTTATTCACATAGGAATTCTTTGGCTGTTGAGCAAATAACAGGGGTGTTGTGAGTTTTTTTCATTAGGATTCGAATAAACTACCATGACTACTTATCTTTGCCTGTTGTTAGATCAACACTCTGAAATAATATATTTAATAATTACTATCATTATTTTTAAGAATGAAGTCTGATTTGCTATGCATTTAGACAATTAAAATGTTTTACATGAAATTTCTGCCAGTCAGGTATTTAAGCTTGGTGCATAATCATGGCATATACAATGTTTCTTTGTTTGTTCTTAGTTTTAAAACCTAGTTTTTCTGTAATGGATTTATATACCCAGTCCATATTCTTTATTTCACCAACCCCACTCAACTTGTTTAATCAACTTATACATTACATTTCCTTCATTCCCAAACTGTTTCAATTTTCTTTAGTTAGAAAACAAATTATCTAAATGTCAGCCAATTTTATTTGTACCACCACTGTGTCAATCATTTCTTAATATGTGTGCCCATTCCTGCCAAGTAACTAATATTTTATATTGCAGCTTAATAATATTTTAAGAAAAATTATTCTATATTCTTTTAATATTTTCAAATTTTATTTTCATTTGAACTAAATTAATTATGTGAGTGTCCTGAGGGAGAATTTAAGTCTTCCATTAAGGAATATTCCTGAGATATATATTTCTTAAAATAGTAAGATGTATATGTCTTTATATTCTTCATAAAGTGTTACATAGATTTTTATGCTTTTACAAATCATATTATATTTAAACGTTGAAATATAATTTTTGTCTCTCATTTTTTTGTGGGTTCAGTTATAACATATAATTTATACTATTTGGTTATTTGGTCATTGTGTATATAATCATGTTTTAATAATATTATAGATAATATACTTAAGGTTATCTTCTCTTGCTTCTTTGAAAAATAAATGAAAGAAGAATTTGGGAAGTTCCAACCAAAACTTCCATAAATTATAAAAGCAATCTAGAAACAACACTAAAACATCATTCACACTGTCAGCCAAACAGCTGCTGTACTAATGAGGAAAAGAGAATTTGACATACAGTACATCTGTATTCCTTTTTCTGATCATAACTCATTAAACATTTCATCTGTTGACACCAAAAGCTAGTTCTATAAACTATGATGGATGCAGTTAAAATAAAATACTAACATATAGTGGTCTATAAATAAAATGAAAATGTTGTACTGGGTTTTATTTATACGCAGTAAGATGTTATGACATTCGCTAATTGATGGGCTCCATAAAATGCAGTTTAGTCCATTGGAAGCTTGTAATTATGTAATAATTATTTTAATATTAGAAGTAATTATTCAGATGTTACATGTATTTGGTTAATTGGGTTTCCATTTGCTAATGCAGCATCATTATGCTTCTTTCATCAGAAACTGGAAATATAATTCGTCTATTTTGTAATTTTAAAAAATGACAAAAGTAATCATACTCTTATTTCAAGACATTAACTGAGACATTACTATAGTACACTGAACAAGATTTCATGAAACAATGACCATAGTTTCAACCATCCCAGGTGTCTCTTCGAACAAAATATTTACTCAGCTGTACCCTGATGTCATTATCTGCAACATAATTATTTAAAGTCACCAAGGGCTCTTCAGCTAAACTAAGCTTCTTCTGTTCTAGTAGATACCCTCAACAAGTAACACTTAAGTACGGTGAACATAAGATCTCCCAGCAACATTCTCTGATATACAATTAAATGCTATGTGATAGGTTTATATTTGAAGATCAATCTGTCTTAGCTTGGCTGCTGTAATAAAATACCATATAATGGGTGGCTTAAGCAACAGACATTTATTTCTTACAGGTCTGGAGGCTAGGAAATCTGAGATCAGGGTATCAACATGGTTGAGTTCTGGTGACAGCTCTCTTTCTGGTTTCCAGATGGCTGACTTCTCACTGTATCCTCACCTGGTAGAGAAGGAAGCCCTGGGGTCTCTTTCTCCTCTTATTAGGGTACTGAGCCCACCATTAAGACTTGACTCTCATGATCTCATCTAGACCTAATTATTTCCTAATGCCCCATCTCTTGATATATCACTTGGGGTTTAGGGGTTCCACATATGAATGTGGGTGGACATAAATATTCACTCCTTAACATATGTATTTTCTCTACATTTCCACCATCTTCCGTTCTCTCACAGGTACCAAAAGGTCAGTATTTTATATCCCCTAAACTCTACCTAGACCAAAATAAGAAAAAGGTAGTCCAATTTCATAAAGTCTCCATGTAATAAAAGTTTATAGAAATGAATTGCTATTCAGAAAAGTGAAAAACAGAAAAAATTTCCATGAGCACTTGCAGAATTTGCTTTTTTATGGTAATTTTTGTTTATTCCTTTTTTTCAAAACTAAGATCAGAATTAAGTGAAGCTGGAGGAGAAATATTCAAAAGTAAAAAGTAGAGAGACTGGAAGCTTTGAAGAGAAAATAAGAAGAAAAATATTTAGTCTTCAAGGTAAAAAATAAATAGAATGAATATAATTTGGCCCCTAAGGGTCCTCCCATGCAGCTGCATCACCACCTCATTGCCCATCAATAACACTGTTATGGATTGAATTCTACAACCCCAAAATTCGTATCTTGATGTCATAATCCCAAGTCCTTCAGAATGTGCCCATCTTTGGAAATAGAGTCATGGCAAATGCAATTAGTTAAGAAGAGGTCATGCTGGAATAGGATGGGCTCTTAATCCAATATGACTGGTGTCCTTTAAAAATGGGAAATCTGGGCACAGACACACACACACACAGAATGACATGTAAAGATCAAGGCAAAAACTGGGACAATACAGCAAAAGCCATGGAACACAAAAGATTGCCAGTGATCACCAGAAGCAGGGGGAGGGGCTGGAAGAGATTCTCCCCCATCACTTCCAGAAGGAACCAGCCTTGTCAACACATTTATCTTAGACTTTTAGCCTCCAGAACTTAGAAAAATAATTTTTTGTTGTTTAAACTGACCAGTTTGTGGTACTTTCTTATGAAGGCACTAGGAAACTAACACAAACACTACTCTAAACAATATGTAAACAAATAAGGAATGAATTCACTTGTGAAATATTCGCTTTCTCAGGCCCACAATATTTTTTACCACATAATAGAATATTTTAACAATGGACTGATAGGAAGTTTATAATTTCTTCACTTCTATGGTTTAAAATATTTGTCACAGAGTTTGCTAAACAGTTCCAAGTCTAAACTTGATTAGTAAGAGAGGAAAATATTTTGGTAATGAATATGTAATTCCTTTCTTATTAACAATTCCTACCACTCTGCCCAGAACTGAGGATGTTGGTCGCTTTATGCAAGCTACCATAGTCAGTTCACTATCAATCAGAAAATCTTTACTATGTACTGAGGAAAGGGATTCTCTTATACTCAAATTTGTTTTATTTTGTTTTATACATGAAAACATTAGTCTATTATACAGCAGTGATCTATAATGAGATAAGTCACAATATTACGGTTTTTACCAAGATTTAAGGACTACTCTGATGCTGAAATTTTTCCAAAAGGTTTTTAAAAGAATGTAACAGATCTTAGAAGCTTTCAGATTACACCTAAATTAAGACCTGATTTCTTTGTAAAATTCTGTGGTTAGAAACATGATTTCTATTAGAGAGTTCAATTTGCTGCAGTTCACATGAAATAAATAATAATAACGTATGTGTTTTTAAATTAACCTAAAATAAAAAGCTGCAAAAATTATTTTCACTCAACATAACAACATGCATCACCATAGTCCCTGGCAGTTTTTAGAATCTTGACCTTTTGACTTCATGAGCTTCCTACCTGACACTACATTTTAAAATTTCATGACATTTTTGAAAGCTGTTATCATGATAACTTTCTGGACTGTTTTAAAGAAACAGTGTTAACACTTTAAAAAAATCTGTTTGTCAAGGGCAATTTAGGATAGAGAAATGTTTATGAAAATATATTTGGAAACACAGAATCACCATAAATCACAGTATTTCTTTTGCTTTGGCATTGCATGATCTTCCTGATGACTTCAAAGCGTTAGTGTTGCTTCCAAAAGAGATTGACCTAGCTACTGTCTGTGCATTCAATCCTCAAAAATGACATGTTTTTGATCCTCAAAAAATACATGAGTTAAATCTTTTCTTTTATTATTGGCATGAAAGAAATTGTATCCTGAAATATATCATAGCAATTATTGTTTTTAAAAACTATCAATAAAAATTGTTAAGATTACTTAATTGTCCCAAATTTAGTTCTTGGCCTCATGTAAATAAAGCCTACTTCCTGGAGAATTTCTGTAAAATAAAATAACAACAGCAATAGCAGCAAAAATAACATGTAACGTTTTAAAATGGTAAAGAACCAAGACAAATCAAGGAGAAACAGTCAATTCAATAAACTGGACAGAACTCAAGTTGGTGTGGGTATGATTTAGGACATTATCTATTGCCATGATTAATATGGGTAATTACTTTCACTACAAAGGTATCACTTTTGCCTTTATTCTTTTGTGGAACTCATTCTTGAAATTGTGTATTTGGTGAAGAAAAAAAATACAATTTCCCTCTGCAGCATCCTTTAATAATGATTACATGAATAATTGTTTATTTTCCTAGGTTCCCCACCTTAATATGTGAGACTATGGATATTACTTAGGTGAAGAGAAAAAATACAAATAAGAAAAACACTATATATGTTACCTACAGTTGTGGGACAAATTATTCCAACTCAGCCAGTCAAAACATCCAGTTTTTTTAGCTCACAGTTTCTGTGGTACAGGAAACCAGATACAGGTTAGCTATATGTTTCTGGTTCAAGGTTTTTCAGGAGGTTGCAGGCAAGCTGTAAACCAAGGCTGTGTTATTTTCTGAAGCCTTGGCTCACAGTGAGATCCTGCTCATTCATGTAGTTATTAGCAGGCCCTCGTTTCTCTTCATGCAAGCATCTCTATAAGGTTCCCTAATGACACAGTAAATGGCTTCCCAGGACAATGCAAGGCAAAGCTGAGAGAACACAAAGACAGAAGCCACCACCTTTTTATGACTTAACTTCAGTATGACATTCTACAAACTCTGCCATATTTTATTTGTTAGAAGTCAAGCAATAAGTCTAGATAACACTGAGAGCAGGAAGGATTAACAAGTATGCCAGGGGGCAAAGATAAATGGGACCAACCTTAGAGCCTGTTTTCCACAATGATCCCAGGCCATGCATGTGTCCAAGAAGTACTTCAGAAATATAAAGGATACAGATGTGTTTTGAAAATAAAATGTAATGTCTTTACCAATGAAAAGCAAGGCATGAAAACACATGGCGTTGACATTTATTCAAAAGTAGCTTACATTTTATAATATTTTATGTCTATTAAATTAGATAATATATGGGACTTTAGCAGAATAAGTGAAGTTGAGAACATGGTATAAAAAGACTAGTGCTCTAGGAGTTTGAAATAGCTCAGCAAAGCTGTCAAAGTCTTATTTGCATAAAGCCCAAGACTTGCTATGGGATTCATTTAAGAAAGATGTAGGTATTAATAGGCTCTAAGAATTACTAACAACAACAACAATTAGAGGTAGAATTTGTCCTCTACCTTTTAGATCAAACTCCTCAAGAGTAGGAATTCACCATGAAGAAGGAGAGAGAGAGATTCTCTGGGATTCCCATTGTGGTATGTTAAGAGATAAATTTATTTTCAGCATTAAACGCTGTTTCTCACATTCCTCTGCCAGGCCTATTATTGTTTCAAATATATTTACAGTAGATGCTGTAAAAATAAAGGGTGCACCTGACTCCCAGGAGAATAGCTATCAAATTTAATTGCTATAATTTTCACATTTACATCTGACAAAAGAAATCTCCCTACTAGAGATTAAACGTGTTGAAATTAAAATAGACAGAACAAAATCATCCAAGCATCCAAGGGTGGAAAACAGATTAGTGAATAATTTTTTAAAAATGAAAATCTTCATACCTCATGTCCAAATATTAAACACTAGAAAATAACTGTATAGAATAATTAGGGGAAAAAAAAAAGATTTGTGAGCTACAGCTTTACAACTCAGCCACAGAGCACCCATGTGTGAAACAACAGAAATATTTGATCATAGGTGCAATGATTGAGGAAAAATAGCACCCAGATACACTTCCTGATGGGAAAATGATTAAAAAAATTAATCCATCAAATTACAAGAATAGGCTACAATAAAGAACTATAGAATGGAAAATTATAGTATAAAAGGACATACAGTAGGCATTGAAAGGAAGTAATACTGTATTCTACTTGAATACTTGTTATTAATGTAGAGATAACAGAGAAAAACCATAAATAATTTTTAAATAAACATATGTGAAGCCAAAACAAAAAAAAATAATATTAAAAATCTGGCTATGAAGCTTCACATATTGCCAATGAATAAGAGTTTTGGAAGGGCATAGGAAATAAAGGTACATATATTTTGAAAATATATGGGTGATTTCCAATAGATATCTTCTCTTTGCAATTAAAAAATATATAAATACAGGTGTAATAATTTAAATTATAACTCTACTATTTGAAATATAAAAAAAACAGGATTTCCAGAATGCTAAAGGAAAATAATAGAAAATAGTTTAAAAAAAATTCCAATCTTTTATTTTGCCAATCCATTTGCACTTATTTCTTGGCACAGATAATCATTTCAATTGACAAAAATATTATCATTAAATGTGAATTAAAACAACATAACACAAAATATTGTTGAGTATTTTCCAGATAATTAGGTTAAAATAATTAAGTCACTTATTGAGTATATAGTGTAAAGAGAAAGAAGCAAATATAAATCAAGAAAGCATAGAAATGAACAAAACAAAAATTGTGATGTATATATAATGCTCAGCACGGGAATTATCTCTTGGGATTGCTTGGAATTCCCCTCTCATTCCCTCTGGCCCTCTCCCCCACTAGCTTTCGTTCTTTCTCTCTTCCTTTAAAAATAAAAAATAAAATAAAATTATTTTTTTTTTCAAAAGGAAACAAAACAAATGAACAAAGGGGAAAAGAGAGGGAGGCAAACCAAGAGACAAACTCTTAACTATAGAGAACAAACTGATGGCTACCAGAGGGAATGTGGGTGGGGGGATGGGTAAAATAGATGATGGAGATTACCAGTACATTTGCTGTGATGAGCACGAATGTTGCACAGCAGTGTTGAATCACCATATTGCATACCTGAAACTAATATTACACTGTATATTAACTGACTGGAATTTAAATACAAACTTAAAAAAAGAAAGAAAAGAAAAATTAAAATTAAGTCCTGTGGCTTCGATCATAAAGGCATCTGTAATAGAGTGAACTAAAATATATAAAAGCAATAGCAATATAGAAAACACTGAATTCTGCCTACAGCAGACAACATTGCAACTGAGCAGTCCACCCACCAAAAAAACTAGAAAAATTAGAAAAAGTAAGAACACTGTTATTTGAAGTTATCAGTGAATTACCAACAGAACAAGTATTTCAGGGGCCAAGGTCCTGAAAAGAAGAAAAGAAAGTACTGAGAGAGGGAAAATATTTGGTTTCATTTTATCATCAAAATATTTACTAATTCTGACTGAAGAGAGTCTAAGAATTTGTACAAGGTTTAGATATTTCTATAGATTTATGTGGACGTCAAAAATGGAGTTAATGACCCACTAGGGAACATGAACCTGGTAAACACTGCATGATTCTTGGTTACACTCTAAAGTAAAATGGAAATCAAAATGGACCAACTTACCCTAAAACTAAAACCAGTGAATAAACTCATTCAGCTATTCAATAAAGGATACCTGTCCCTACCCTAATAGTTTGCTAAAATCAGAAAAAAAAAAAATCTAGATTTGAGGAAGATAATCTCACCGAGTAACTAAATTAATCTCTAAATATTTTATGTACTATATAAATAATATTTTACACCATATGCCTAATAAAAATCAAACAGATTATTAACAAAAGGGCAACCTCCTGAATGGAGAAAATATTCACAAATGATATATCCAGTAGGGGTTAATATCCAAAATACATAAAGAACTTGCACAACTCAACACCAAAGAGACCCAAATAATCCAATTAAAAGTGAGCATTTCTCGGAAGAAAATATAAAGATAGCCAACAGGCACATGAAAAGATGTTCAACATCATTAATCATCAGGAAAATGTAAATCAAAACCACAATGAGATATCACTTAACATGATTAAAATTAAAAACAGAAAAAACAACAAGTATTGGCAAGGATATGGACAAAAAGGAACCCTCATGCACTTTTGGTGGGAATAGAAACTGTTGTAACCACTTTCGAAAACAGCATGGAAATTCCTCAAAAAATTAAAAATAGAATTATCATATGATCCAGTAATTCCACTCATGGGTTTTTACCCAAATAATACAAAAATCATAATTCAAAAAGATATATGTATTCTCATGTTTCTTTCAGCATTATTTACAGTAGACAAGATATGGAAGCAGCCCATGTGTTCACTGATATACGAATGTATAAAGAACAGTGGTGTATATATACACCCATGGAATATTTTCAGTCATAAAAAAAGAATGAAATCTTGTCATTTGCAAAAACATGGATGTGTCTACAGTATATAATGCCAAGTGAATTAAGTCAGAGAAAGACAAATACGATATGGAATTTAAGAAAGACAGTAAATGAACAAAGAAAAAGAGAGACAAACCAAAAATAGACTGCTAACTATAGAGAACAAGCTGATGGTTACCAGAGGGGACATGGGGGACAAGGGTGGGTGACATAGGTGAACAGGATTAAGAGTATATTGATGAGCCCTTAGTAATGTATAGAGTTGTTGAATCACTATATTGTACACCTGAAACTAACATAACACTATATGTTCACTATACTGAAATTAAAATTTAAAAAAAAAAAAGTTAGGGGCACCTGGGTGGCTCACGGTCAAACATCAACTCCTGATTTCAGCTCAGATCATGATCACACAGTTGTGAGATAGAGCCCTGGGTCAGGCTCTGCACTGAGTGTGGAGCCTGCTTGGGACTCTCTCTCTCCCTCCTTCTCTGCCACTCCCCTGCTTGTGTTTCTCTCTCTTTCTCTTTCTCTTTCTTTCCCTCAAAATTAATAATTTTTTAATTATAAAAATATAATACCTATTTGTGTTATAAGATACACCCAAAAAGTTCATAGCAAACTAGAAATGAAATATATTTAACCTGAGTGAGAGTATCTACAAAAGTAACCCATAGAAAATCATCATTATTTTTTAAAGATTTTATTTTTAAGTAATCTCTACACCAAATGTGGGGCTTGAGCCCATAATTCCGAAAATAAGAGTCACATGCTCCATCAACTGAGCCAGCCAGGTGCCCCTAGAAAACATTATTCTTAATGGTTATATTTTGAAAGATTTCTTACAGCTATGGGTATTAAAATAACTATCCCAATACCCTAGTCCTCTTTAATATTGTATCAGAGATTATAGCCTATAAAGTAATGTAAAATAATAACAGTACTGTTGATAGTAAAAGTTACAAATACTATATAATAATAATAATAATTACTATTACAGCATAAAATAATAATTATCACTATTATTATTATAGCAGTTTATAAGGACTCACAGAGAGAATCTTCCTAGAGTGCAATATTGTGGAATGTCAGCATGACTTTCCAGCATGCAGAAATGTATATAACAGGACTCATCATAAAAGAAAAGAGAGGTAATAGAGAATAAGTGTTTGATAAGTTCTAGCCATCTCTCTACCATGCTTGGGAAGATCAAAGCAGATAGAGTGACAGAAATTTTAAAGTAGAATAGACAAAAATTCAGCTGAGAGTATCTCTAGAGCCTAAGGTAGCAAAAGAAAAACACAATTTGACTGCAGAACCCAAAACAGGCTTGCATTTTGGAAATATATGATACAATGGCTGGAAGGAATGAGACCAGGATTTAAATGAAAGATTCCAGTAATCAGAAGTCAAAACATGAACTAATCAATCTCCTTATTGCATTCTACCTTATTTCATCAATCTAGCTATTAGGTACTCACCTATAAGCAAAAAACTTCAGATGATCGTTCTTTTAAAGAACTGCATAGATTGAGTCAAGGAAAGCAAACTAAAGTGCAACCTGTTTCACCAAGACAAACTCTTCTGTGTTCTATTGCTGTATGTAATGAACTACCTTGCTCTGCTCTCTTCCCAGAACACGTAGAAGCAAGCATGTCAGTCAAAAAGTACAAGCCACTTGCACACAGCTCTCACTTGGTCATCATCATGCCCACTGATTTAAACTACCTGTCACTGAAAACTTCCACTCTCCATGCCAAAGGCTGCTACCTTGTAAAGGCTTACATCATCTTATGCCTGAATTTCTGTAATACCATTCTATTTTTTTTTTATTTTTATGGCAGCTTTATTTTTTTAAATATATGAAATTTATTATCAAATTGGTTTCCATACAACACCCAGTGCTCATCCCAACAGGTGCTCTCCTCAATACCCATCACCCACCTTCCCCTCCCTCCCACCCCCCATCAGCCCTCAGTTTGTTCTCCGTTTTTAAGAGTCTCTTATGCTTTGGCTCTCTCCCACTCTAACCTCTCTCTCTCTTTTTTTTTTTTTCCTTTCCCTCCCCCATGGGTTCCTGTTAAGTTTCTCAGGATCCATTCTCCTATTTAGTCTTTTGTTTCCACTCTTGCCTCTCGTCTCTCACACTAATTCACTACTTTGTGAACTTTTAAACACATACCTCAAATCACATCACTCCCTTTGCTTTAAAATCCTAATAAGAAGCTTCCACACATTTAAATGCCATCTAAATAGGTTAAATGGCTTAGGAAACCCTGCATTATTTGGACACTGAAAACTTTTCAAACCTAACTCTTTAAAATACTCCCTCATTGGGGCACCTTGGTGGCTCAGTCAGTTAAGCGTCCGACTTCGGCCCGGGTCATGATCTTGCGGTCCGTGGGTTCGAGCCCCGCGTCCGGCTCTGTGCTGACAGCCTGGAGCCTGCTTCAGATTCTGTGTCTCCCTCTCTCTCTTCCCCCCCCCCCCCTGCTTTCACTCTGTCTCTCTCTCAAAAATAAGTAAAACCTTAAAAAAAAACTTAAAAAAAAATACTCCTTCTTGCCACCTCGCCCTCCAAACTTTTCTCTTTATCCATATTGGTTTCCTTTGGGGTGTCTAAACAATTGCTTTATACCTATAGGGATTTGTAAAATGACTGAAATTTTAGCCTCACTCTCAAATCCTTGCTGAGCTAACTTCTACTCATTGTAAAAAGTAGGAACAACTCCTTTTAAAGAGACTTTATCAGGGAGCACCTGGGTGGCTCAGTCAGTTGATTATTGGACATCAGGTCATGATCTCATGGACTTTAGCCCAGGTCATGATCTCACAGTTTGTGAGTTTGAGCCCTTCTTCGGGCTTGCTGCTGTCAGTGCAGAGCTTGCTTTGGATCCTCTGTCCCCCTCTCTCTCTGCCCCTCCCCTCCCCATGCTCACTCTCTCTCAAAAATAAACATTTTTTTAATTAAAAAAAAAAACTATTATGGAAGGCATTCTTGAGCACTCAGATGGGCGGGGTTGCCCATTACACGTTCTGTGGAACACCACGCCATCATAGCAGTCAGCAAATTTATTATCACTTTGGATGATAGGTTCCAATGTACGATTAATACTGTCTGCTCAAAACTATCCTAATATGACTTGTGACATCTAATTAATATTCCACAAATAGTCAACCAGCACACTCTGACGAAACTATCACAATGAAAGAAATGTCTCTCATTTGCAAGGCCAACATCTGAACTTCTCCCAGTTTGTCCTGCTCAGAGCCACCTGATAAGCCTTTATCCCTCCTGCAGTTCACGTGCTCTACTTCACTATAGGGCATTGAAAGTTTCAAACATTTCTCAGTTAAAAAGAAGCAAAATAACAGGGGCACCTGAGTGGCTCAGTCCTTGAGCATCTGACTCCAGCCCAGGTCATGATCTCATGGTTCGTGGGTTCAAACCCCACGTTGGGCTCTGTGCTGACAGCTCAGAGCCTGGAGCCTGTTTCGGATTCTGTGTCTCCCTCCCTCTCTATCCCTACCCCACTTGTGTTCTGCTCTGTCTCTCTCTCTCTCTCTCTCAAAAAGAAACATTAAAAAATTAAAAAAAAACAAAATAATAAACAAAACATTAACAAAAACCCTCTTTCCATGTAAATGGAACGCTGACCCTTTCCTTATTTCCATAGTCATCTCTTAATACATTGGTAAACTTACTTTTTCTACTTTCTATTCTGACTCTTAATGTTTGTTTTTATTTTCATCTCTATCTTGTTCCAAAAACTTGCCCATGATTTCCATGTAACTAAATGGAATGGATTTATTTTGATGTTTGAATGCCAGCCAGTCAACACTATTTGATGCTGTTCTCTATTCCCCTAACTCATTTTTAATCCAAAGACAAGGGGAATTAAAAAAAAAAACAACTTATTTATTAAGACAAGTCATATAATGTATACATGTGAAATTGGAGAAACAGTAACAGTAATTTTTAGGTCTCAGTCAGGAAATCACTTGCTCCCACAGGCCTCTTAGATCCTGATCACCCTCTATAGTCCTAGGAATAAATTCAGTTAGCAGCCAGTATCTAAATGACCACAATGAGCCTTTAGATTTTTCCTTTTACCCTTGAATTATACTTGTCTATTTAAATGATCAAAGTTTCTTATAGAGGAGGTCATGAAAAATATTATGTATATTTTAGTTTTTATTTTTATTTTACAGCACAGTTCCTCCATATGTTCAGCCTATTCTTTTTATTTAAAAGGTCTTACAATGACCAGATAATTATTAGTATGCAATTTTACTTTTTTTAAAATGTTTATTTATTTTGAGAGAGACAGAGAGCATGAGTGGAGGAGGGACACAGAGAGAAAGAGAGAGACAAAATCTGAAGTAGGCTCCAGGCTCTGAGTTGTCAGCACAGACCCTAACGCAGGGCCCGAACCCACCAACCATGAGATCATGACCCGAGCTGAAGTCAGACGCTCAACTGACTGAGCCACCCAGGTGCCCTGTTATGCAATCTAACTTTTGAATCTCTGGCCTGGAGTTTTTCTGTTGATACAAATGAAGCAGGATGTGACAAGTATTCTAGGACCTCACATTGTATACATCAGTGTTTAAATGTCATTTGCTTCTTTATTCATTTATTCAACAAATATTCTGGCCACTATGCTAGGTACTGAGGACAGAATATCTTTTCACAGCCCCTGAAAAGATAGGATTAGGTACTGGTCCCTTTTTTGCTGCTACAGCTCTGCATGAATAACCACTTGACTTGATTTAAACAGACCGTTATGTGAACCTGCGTAAATCCCAAACAAAATGTTAAGAAATAATGACCTATTACACATTCATAACCTAATGGCCATGACCACGTAGACTACATTAAACATGTTTTAATATTTTCAATATATATATATAATATAAATATATATAATATATTTACCATATGGAATATATATAATAAAAATATTTATAATATAAATATATATTATAAGATAATTTTATTATTTTTTTAAAAATATTTATTATTAAAAATAATTATAAAATAAATAAATATATTATTTAATGGATAATATATATAACATATATATTATACATATAACATATTATATATCTATATTATCCGTTAAATAATAAACTCATTAAAATAGGTAAAGGATGATAGCCTATGGGGTGCCTGGGTGGCTCAGTCAGTAAAGCATCTGACTCTTGGTTTTGGCCATGATCTCACAGTTCATGAGATTGAGCCTTGCATTGGGCTCCATTCTAGCAGTGCAAAGCCTATTTAGGATTCTCTCTCTCCCTCTCTCTCTGACCCTCTCCTGCCCATGTTCTCTCTCTCTCTCAAAATAAATAAATCAACTTTAAAAATAGGAGAACATAGGATATAATTATCTAAATACTGGCATGAAAAATTTTACAAATATCTTTTTTTTGAAGACAAACTTAGTTTTAAGTTTTATAAAGATTTGATTCCTTATCTGTTTAAAATATTTTCTTTCTTTCTTTCTTTCTTTCTTTCTTTCTTTCTTTCTTTCTTTCTTTCTTTCTTTCTTTCTTTCTTTCTTTCTCTTTCTCTTTCTTATGAATATAATTTATTGTCAAATTGGCTTACATACAATACCAAGTGCTCATCCCAGCAAGTGCCCTCCTCAATGCCCATCACCCATTTTCCCTCTTCCCCACCCCCCCATCCACCCTTAGTTTGTTCCTGTATTTAAGAGCCTCTAGTGGTTTGCCTCCCTCCATCTCTATTTGTATCTATTTTTTTCCCTTCCCTCCCCCTATGGTCTTCTGTTAAGTCTCTCAAGGTCCACATATAAGTGAAAACATATGATACCTGTCTTTCTCTGACTGACTTACTTCACTAAGCATAATAGTTTCCAGTTCCACCAACATTGCTACAAATGGCAGGATTTCATTCTTTCTCACTGCCAAGTAGTATTTCATTGAATATATAAACCACATCTCCTTTACCCACTCACCAGTTGATGGACATTTAGACTCTTTCCATAATTTGGCTATTGTTGAAAGCACTGCTGTAAACATTGGGGTACATGCGCTCCTATGCATCAGCACTCCTGTACCCCTTGGGTCAATTCCTAGCATTGCTATTGCTGGATCATAGAGCAGCTCTATTTTTAATTTTTTGAGGAAACTCCACAATGTTTTCCAGAATGGCCGCACCAGTTTGCATTCTGACCAACAGTGCAAGAGGATTCCTGTTTCTCCACATCCTCACCAGCATCTGTAGTTTCCTGATTTGTTCATTTTAGCCACTCCGACCAGTATGAGGTGGTATCTCAGTGTGGCTTTGATTTATATTTCCCTGATGAAAATGATTTTAAATGAACAAAGAGGTTTATATTTTATGATCAAATTCCTAAAACATTTTCCTTAAAAAAAAAAGTCAAAAGTACACTTTATCAACAAAACTAATCATCATGACTAACATTTATAATAGGTATCATGTATTAATATTTATCGTGCACCATTATTACTGTTTTTTTCAGATCTGTCACCTCATTCAATTCTATTAGAAATCCTGAGAAGTTTATTCAGATTTTAAAGATCAAGAACATGAGATTTATAAAGTTTAATCACATGACACACCTGGTAATTGAACCCAAATCTGTCCTACTTCATAGACCATGTTCTCAATAAATATACCACATAGGGAGATCCAAATATTCAGTATCTCTATTATTTAGCTGATTGATTACCAATATGCATCAGATTAAAATTAAATTAAATTCTGAAGATTAGACAAAATTATTTCTGATGCATCATGCCATTTGTTTAAATAAAATATAAATGCATGTTTTTATATGAATAAATTATATCTAGTTACATACAGAAAGAACTGGTAACAATTGATGTGAGGGACCAAGGCCAGGTAAAAAATTACATTTCCTTACAACTTACAGCCCGATGACAAGTCCAAGAGAGAGGCAGAGTGACCCTCTTCTAGGAACTCAACTGCCTTGATATTGATACTTTGCTAAGGGCAAAGGCAATATTAGCTTAACATTAGCCTGACCTCTAGGATACCATAAGTCTCCTTTAACATATGAAAATTCCTTTGGAAACATCGTTTATCTCACTCCTGAAGATATATGTTAGCAATCATCCTCCAAGAATATGGTCTACTGATTTACATCTGAAGGGTCTCATGACTAAGGTTTTATTAGACAGTAATAAATGACCTTTTCCTAACAATAACCAGCCCTTTCAAGGTCCTGGAAAAGTTGCTTCCAAAATTCCTTAGAGATTTAAAGATATCCCTGACCCCGTCCCAACCTGAATGTATATAATCGGCCAACTCTCACAACCCCAGTGCAACTCTTTTTGCCTACAAGTCCTGTCCCCGTACTTTAATAAAACCACCTATTTGCACTGAAGATGTCCTAAGAATTCTTTCTTGCCCATTCACTCTGAACCCCAATATTTCCACATTAACAATAGCTGACTCTTGTAAAGAAATAGTATAGTAGGTGGCAAGGGCATAAAAGGGGACTCACTTTTGAAATTTTAGTCCCTGGAACTTTTGAATTTTGATTCATGGCTATTTTTTACCTACTGAGAAATTTTTTTAATTACATTAACAAAAATATGGGGAAAATGTTAAGCTTTTGAATATAAGCTTTTTCTAATGATCTGAGAATCAATATTGTTAACATAGGTCCATTATACTTCAGAGCTTTGCCAGAAAATATACAGAAAATTAAAAGCAATTTGTATCTTGGAAAAAGTACCAGGACACAGGAGTCTAAAAAACCATGTTTGATTCCCTGATAAGTGGTTTGAGTCTCAGATATCAGCAATATTTAATGGAGAAACTCATTTCATTCCTAAGAATGTTTATTTGTATTTTTAATCTGTAAAATGGAAATAATACACCCTGCCTTTAGAATCATCATTACATTTGGTGACATAAATTTATATAAAGCATATGATCTAGGGCTTACAACAAACATTTATAAAAATAGTTTTTATTTTTCTCAATCTGGTAACTTGAGACTCATTATTATGGTAGTTTGATCAACAAACAAGTCAAAATAGTTAATTATGAAAAAATTACTATAAAATATTGATAATTATATAGAAAGCCACAAAGCCAAATGTGTTTATTATTTTCACACTAAACATAAACTCATATCATATTGCTTAGCTTTAGACATATTGTACATTTTTATCAGTAGCTAACATTGCGAAATAAACATACTAAGCAAAATTCTGTCATTTGTTTTTCATATAAAATTCATAATTATATGTGTATACTTTTTTGCTTTGTACTGAAGGAAGAATTGGGGCCTTTGACTTTTGTAAGAAAACCAATTATATAGCTAAAATTATGCTACAGACACACATTATAGATACATGCAACAATGAATTTGCCCCAAATTGCTATTTTTTTCTTCTCTCAATGAAAATCCAATTTCCATTTTAATGAAGTTTTCTGCAAAAACCATATACATATATGTTTTAGTATCAAAATCTATGCAAGTTCTACTCTGTTGGTAAAGTATTTTTATTTATGTTATATCAAATCTGTCTATATCTTATAGCTTGTCCTTTGTATATAATGGTAACACTATTAACTGGCCATTAACTGGGCAAGTGCATTTACTTGTTTTGTCAGTAACAGTGAAAGTTTTGCCCTGAGCAAACTTAATTCATACATCCATTTCCTTTTGTGATAAATGGCATACTTTTGTGAGATATGAATGTTTGCAAGTCTATGACTAGAGAAAGTAATCACGCTGTTTTTGATTTAGCCAGGTCTCCATATCAGAACTGAAAATAATTTAAGATAATGAAATACTTTATAAAAACTGCATTACATAGGAGTTTAACAATAATTGAGACAAGGATGTTTTACAGAAATTAGTAATATTTAAGCTGTGCACAAAATGTTAATAAATATAAAATAGTCACTCTGATTATTGAAAAATAATTATTTGGTATTTGGAAGAGATTTTTTTAATATAATTTACTTCACAGAGTACACATAAGACTCATAGACTGGTATTATTAGCTTTTGTAGTTCCTGCTGTGTTCTACAGGACCAGAATCTCAGATTAGAGTTTAGTAACCATATTAAATAACAACAACAGCCTCAAAAAATATTTTATATGATATTTTCTATGTAAAAATTTTTCCTATATCTCATTTATGCATTCATCTAACAAAATTGTCGAGTCCTAAGTAACTACAGAAGAGGTAAATGTGAATAAGACCCAGATTTGTGGACATTAGAGGGCTGAGAATATTAAAAAAAAAAAAAAAAAAAAAAAAAAAAAAAAAGATTGGCATACTATTTATCTAATTAGTTACATAACTGTCTATCCATAGACAACCAAACTGATTTATATAAATAATTAAGTTATTAAAGATTGCACCAGGAGGAGTAATAATAGTATTCATTAGAATTAACATTGGCAAAAACAAACTAAAGCAAGTATGGCTGAGATCCCACAGTAGCATGATATTCTGAAGGAACAATTTCTCTTGAGTCTGGCTACATACACAGAATTTCTTGAAACAAGCTAAGAGAGCACACAGATAGAAAGAATGACCAATATTAGATGAAAAAAAGTTCCAAATACAATGTGTAGTTCAGTTTAGATAGTAAACATTTATAAACATTACAATGTTTATAATTACAATTGCTTACATGCTTCCAGTTAACTTTCCAAACAAATTTTACTTCACAGACAAAAGGAGATTAACTAATACAATTTCCTGAAATAAAGAGTGAAACAATTTAAGTTTAATCAATTAATTATTGGACAATTTTATTGTAACTCCACTATTTTCAGTATTCTTCTAGAAAGTGGAGCTATTTGAGTGAATAAATTGACAAAGTCCCTGTCTCAGGGGGCTTACCTTCTATTACAACACAGTAAAGTAAATAAATGAGACCAGGGAGTGACCTACTGATACAGAGTAAAGAGAAAAGAAGAAGATATTTAGATATTTTACTTCGATATTTTGAAAATCAACTTTCTCATGATATAATTAGTTCAGTACTTCAGAGAATTCATTATTTGGGAAGGATTATTATTGTTGTTGTTGTTGTTGTTGTTATATGAACTCACATGTACTTTAGTGAAAATAAATATTTTATACAATTATAACTAAATTAAAATTTCCTCAGTATTTAGTCATCAAATTATGAGACTATTTCTTGAATTGATTCTTGAGTTGATTACCTCTTGAGTAACACATTGGAATAGCAAAATTTTGCGAGCTATAGTAAGCCAATGTGTATAATATGAGTATGCAATATGATTTGTGGTCAAGGAATACAGAAAACCACATATACTTTTTATTTTGGGAAAGTATCTATCTATCCATCTATATATCTATAAATATATAGTAGTAAACTACACATAATATAAAATCATGTTGTGCACTTTAAATATATACAATATATTTGCCAATTTTTCTTCAATAAAGTTTGAAAACTCATTAAATCAGCAAACAAGAGAAATAAAATAGGTACACAATATTTATTAGTAGACCTACTTTGTACTAGAAGAGGTACATTAATAATAGAATTGTTTCAAGTGAAGAGAGGATTTTGAAAAGACTGCCATCCAATTGCCAAACTCGGATGTATTTTATACAAACTAAGAAATATAAATTTGAATAAAAGTCTATTTATATTAATTTTTTAATACATCAATTTTTTAAAGATTTCTTTTAAGTAATCTCTTTTAAGTTCAACATGGGGCTTGAACTCAAAACCTCAAGATCAAGAGTCACGTGCTCTAGTGTCCAAGCCACCCAGGCACCCCACCAAAATTTTTGCTACACTAATAACTAGATTTCAAGATGTTCACTGAAGCAGTTGTTTTAAAAATGAAGAGAAAATACCAACTGTTAATTAAATCTCTGATTAGTATTTTACAGATTACCTCAAAATTAATTATGTGAACCCTTTTTCTAATATCAGAGGCAATTGTTTTTCTGTCTCACTTTGTCAGTTTAACTGATTTTGCCCATCAAACAATAATATATTAAAAAAAATTAATGATCATTTACATGATCTTTAACTCTTTGATTTAAATTTCTTTTTCTTTTACGGGGATGCCTGGGTGGCCCAGTAGGTTAAGTGTCTGACTTCAGTTCAGGTCATGATCTCGCACACCATGAGCCGGAGCCCTGTGTTGGGCCCTGTGCTGACAGCTCGGAGCCTGGAGCCTGCTTTGGATTCTATGTCTCCCTTTCTCTTTGCCCCTCCCCCACTCATGCCCTGTCTCTCTCACTGTCAAAAATGAATAAATGTTTAAATTTTAAAATTTTTAAATAAATAAATAAATAAATAAATAAATAAATTTTTCTGTAATATATAATGTCCTAAATTCCCAACAGGGCTTACTCTTGTCCAAGACAAGACAATCATTTTAAACTATAGTAAAGAAAAGCTACAATGTTTTCCCATTATAAATAGTCTTATTACACTGTTTAGAAATGGATCTATTAAATTGTCTTCAGTTCTTTCTGATAAAGTAGTCATTAATTCATGACCTAGCAGTTACCGGAATATTTAAAAACTTCATATAATAGCTTGCTCTATTTTGGACTTCTCAGAAAAGGATTCTGTTGCTCCTTTTTTCTCACGCACTGGAACTGGAAAAGTACTAATTATGAAAACAAATTCAGTATTCTGAATATATTCTTCTTCAGGGCACAGATGATTGTGATCTCCAAAGAACCTTCTAAGCTCCTTCTATTCCATTTATCCTCACCATTGATCACCCATAAGGTCTACTTATTTCTATACTCTTGAGAAATAGATTTTTGGAACTATAAAATCCACCTGTCTTCTTCTGAAGCATTAGCAGTTCTCCATGAATTATGCCAGGGCCTGAGATTCCCAACCGTGTGGAATTTTATCTGCGGTGGTCCCATCTTTCCATTTAACATGGTTTAATAAAAAACAATCAGGGCTTTTACCATTTTTCTTTGAAAATAATTCATAACATGGTATTCTAAACCACAGTTCTAATAGGAAGGAATCTAATATTTTATTTAACCACATATGAACATGAAAATCTGCATAGACTAATACAAAAGGAACAACATTTTTTGTTAATTCACACCAAAGTCCTATGGCAAATAATTTGTTAAGTTTTGCAATGTTAAGAGATATCTGACTTGTATAGATGAAAATGTAACTGTAATATATTTAGAATATCAGACATTAAAATTTATCTGCTCATATTATTTAGATTCATTTCTACAGAATCTATATGTATTTTAATATCAATTTCATAGTATGTTTCCCATATAACAATTTTACTAATATTGTTTCCTTATAGATTTTCCTTATAGATTTTTTATAGATTTCCTTATAGATTTTTTAAATATTAGAATATTTACTAAATTTTTAGCACATTGTTTCAAATGAGGCTACTTATATTCTCTGTTTTTTTCTTTTTAGTAGGTTTTGAACAATAATTTTTATAACATATAACTTATATACGAAGATTATATTTAGCTTATTTACCATTCACTTAAACTGAAAATATGTGTATACCTAGAAATAAGAAACATAAATCTGATAAAATATGTTTATATGGAAGACATCTGAAATATATGTGTCTATCTATCCTCTATCTTCAATTCAGACAACTAATTTATGGAAAAGTAAAATCTCTCAGAAGGTTAGCTGAGAGAAAAGATATATGATGCTATCATTTGAAAGATGCTTTTTGAATGTAGCAAGGTAAAACAAATACAGAGTGCTAGAAAGGTTTAAGTGATTGTGATTCTCCATATCCCACATTCTTCCTTCCAACATTGTGGGTAAACGTTTCAATTAGTTAAGATCTTTACTTCCAGGACAGGAAAGTATCAAGAAGCTGCTGTGTGGTCTGTGGATTCCTGAAAGGAGGGAAAAGCGGAAAGAAGGAAACAAGTCTATTGTAGTTAGAATAATCTGATTTGGGGCCCAAATCTAAAGAGAGGAAATCTAATTTAGTTGGGTCAAGTCTGAGAATTTTTGCCTTCCTCAAAGACTCAGAGTCTAGACCTGGGAAGCTAAAGAAAAAAAAAACTCATTAATGAAAATTAGTATTATTCTTAATACAAAACCTCAGTAAAAAGTAGATGAATTCAAATTCAAATGCCAGGAGTCTGGTTCTTTTCCTTTGTCACTTCCTTACAATTAGACACAGCATGTTGTAACTTCCATCACTTTTTACCCCTAACTGTGGTTATGACAATCTATGTCAGTCACTAATTATTGGGTTGCGCACTGCTTCATGGTAATCCCCAAACTCAAGACAAAGGACCTTACAGGAGTATTATCTATTTCTCTTCACAATCCTAAAATGCCTGACATCATCATAGAGAATAATTTCAACTATCTACATGTGACTCTATTAGGAAAGAGTATCCATATTCTTATTCATGACATTTGCTAGCAGCCAGTATTGAAACTTGTATTGCCTTTTATAAAAAGCCACTATCATCTTCCATTTAGTTTAAGAAGTATGTATGTAAGATTAGTGTTATCCATCCACATTTCCAAAAATACCCCCTGAAATATAAGGTTTTAAGGCTAGAAATTATAATTTGTTATCAATTTATGAGTCTAATTCTCATGCACCCTGGATGGGAAAATCTATTAGTCTATTTTATTATTCTTTATCATACTGTACTACAGTTTCTAGGATAGCAAAGTTGGCATCTATGTGGCTAAGGAAGGACTTAACATGGTTAAAGTAGTTTAAGGCAAGTTTCACAGTCTATTATGGATCTGGATGTTGTATTAAAGCTTGCTACAAATAGTCAGTAACTGTTAGGAGGCCTATTCTATACCATCATTTTCTGTATTGCTAGATTTTTATGACCTTAATTTGATAATATAACATCAGGGCACTGATCACTTAACAACCAGGTATAACCCTTAACAAATCTCTCAACGAAAATACTTGGCTCCAATCTTATTTTCATTGTATCATGGAGATGAAGGACCAGTTGGGAGATTCAGGAATTCCTCACTAAATAGTCAGATAGCTCAATGAGTCATAGTTGGTTCCTTTAGAAGCTTAAAAAAAAAATTCCTGATGGAAATATTAGGAAAACCCTTGCTCTGGCAAAGGGGAAATTTTCATTAGAATAGATTCTGTTTTCTAGGAGAATTATCTTATTCATTGTTCTCTGACTCTGTCTTTTGGGGGATTCCTCCCTGTCCAGTAACCACTAACCACATCTGACAAGGGTTAATTTAGGAAGTTCTGAAAGGGATATACAGTTTTACAACCTCTGCAATGCTGGGATGAGTTTTGGCATCCATGTATTGTATTTCCAAGTCTGTCTCCCCAAGAACTTATGAGGCAAATGCTTAACATAGTGCCTGGAATGAAAAGACAATCAATGATTGTTTCCTTACCATTATTTTGGATGAGAAAGTGTTGTTTTCACATCTTGTTATATCTATGAATATTTTGTAATCACATTTTTGCTTCAAGAGGGGAAAAAATCCTGCATCTACACTGGCTGAACTCCAGTTGAATACGAACTGTTGTAATAGACCAGTAACATGAATTGTAACATAAAACAATGAATATATGAGAAGAAGTCAAACCGTGCTACTTTTACAAACTCTAATTTGAGGGGCACGTAGGTGGCTTAGTTGGTTGAGCATTTGACTCCTGATTTTGGCTCAGGTCATGATCCCAGGGCTGTGGGATCAAGCTCTATTATCAGGTTCCGTGCTAAGTGTGGTGCCTGTTTAAGATTCTCTCTCTTCTCCTCTGCCCCTCTCCCTCCTTCTTGCTCTTCTTAAAAAAAATCTAATTTGAGTACTACAATCATTGGTGTTGCAGAAATGTTGTCACTCTTTCTAAAATGAGAATATAAAGAGGTTGGCACTTAAGGCAAGAAGATCTGTAATTCTAAATGGCAAAAAGATTCAAACATTTACTGAATATCACTGAGTAAAGAGAGAACATATTAAAAAATAAACTGAGCTGTAAAATAAGACATAGATTTTTCATTTTAAAATCAGCTTGTGGTGTCCTCATCTACATGGTCAACTAATCTTCAACAAACCAGGAAGGAATATCAAATGGAAAAAAGACAGTCTCTTCAACAAATGATGGGAAAACTGGACAGCAATGAATGAATGAATGAAACAAAAGAATGAAACTAGACCAGTTTCTTACACCATACAAAAAAATAAGTAAATAAATTCAAACTGGATAAAAGACCTAAATGTGAGACAGGAAACCATCAAAATCCTAGAGGAGAAAATAGGCTGCAACTTCTTTGACATCTATCATAGCAACTTCTTACTAGATATGTCTCCTGAGGCAAGAGAAACAAAAGTAAAAATAAACTACCAGGACTTCATCAAGATAAAAAGCTTCTGCTCAGCAAAGGAAACAAAAAAAACTAAAAGGCAACTGACTGAATGGGAGAAAATATTTGCAAAAGACATATCTGATAAAGGGTTAGTTTCTAAAATATATTAAAAACTAATAAAACTCAACACACAAAAACATATAATCCAGTTAAGAAATACACAGAAGACATGAATAGACATTTTTCCAAAGAAGGCATCCAGATGGCTAATAGACTGATGAAAAGATGCTCAACATCACTCATCACCAGGGAAATACAAATCAAAATCATGATGAGATACCACCTCACACTTGTCAGAATAGCTAAAATGAACAACTCAGGAAACAACAGATGTTGGTGAGGATGTGGAGAAAGGGGAACCCTGTTACACTGTTGGTGCGGATGCAAACTGGTGCAGCCACTCTGGAAAACAGTGTGGAGTTTCCTCAAAAAGTTAAAAATAGAACTACCTTATGATCCAGCAATTGTACTACTAAGTATTTATCCAAAGGTTACAAAAATGCTGATTCAAAGGGGCACATGTACCCTAATATTTATAGCAGCACTTTCAACAACAGCCAATATGGAAAGAGCCCAAATGTCCATCAATTGATGGATGGATAAAGAAGATGTGGTATATATATATATATATATATATATATATATATATATATATATATATATAATGGAATATTACTCAGCCACAAAGAAGAATGAAACCTTGCCATTTGTAACAACATGGATGGAGCTAGAATGTATTATGCTAAGTGAAATAAGTCAGTCAGAGAAAGGCAAATACCATATGATTTCATTCATATGTGGAATTTCAGAAACAAAACAGATGAACATAGAGGGGAAAAAGAGAAAGGCAAACCATAAGAAACTCAACTACAGAGAACAAACTGAGGCTTACAGGAAGAGAGGTGGGCAGGTGAATGGATTAAATGGGTGATGAGCATTTGTTGTTATAAGCACTGGGTGTTGTGTGTTAAGTGATGAGTCACAAAATTCTACACACAAAACTATTATTAAATGAACTGTAATTTAAAGAAAAACTTGCAAAAGAAAAAAATAAAATAAAATTGTGGTGTCTTTATTTTAAAACTGAATGTGTAAATCCTAGAAAACACTTGTGTGGTGTTTATTAAATTTGGTGTGTAAAAAATACAATAGGATTCTAATGTATTTGCTCTGTTTTTAATTGCTTATGTGGTCCTTTGTGGCTTTTCATTATAGCCCTGTTGCCATTCAAGCAGCTAATTAACCTCTATTATTAGGTGCCTTCTCCACAAAAGTACCCTCTGCTTTATATTTAATTACCTTTTTCAAATCCTGGAACCATAGGGCTTATAAGATGATAAGGACAAATAACTATCTATGGAGTAGAAAGCATATACTTTACATGGAGTAAATGCCTATTTAACATTAAGGCATGATTATCTCAACTATTAAAAATAAATAAAAATAAAAACAGCCAACTTAAAAAAATATTTAGCACTAAATACCTTTTGTACAAAAAAAATCTAGGAGGAAATGGCTACTTGGTGTATATCTAAAAACATTTATGTCCCCTGTGAATTGATAATGAACTGTAAAAACATATTCAGCATAAAATATTTGATTTTATGTAAAATGGTAATGTCTATTAATTCCATTTTGTCAAGTACTTATTCATAATACTGTAATAATCGTCAAGCTTAAGAACCCAGTCACTTAAAATACATAGAAACCTTGTGTATAAATGTAGGTTTTCATATGCAACAAGTTACTTTAATATTAATTCTGATTCAGTAGGAAATAATTTAGTAGCCTACCACAACTCTGTATTAAATATAATATTTGATACATAAACTGTTCATATAATCATAAGACAGGCATCACTGTTTGCCCTGAAAATGAATCAATGTATGCCTTAATTATAATACTAGTATTATTTGTAATGATCCATTTGAAATTTATTTATGCTAGTAAGACAGTTTTTATGGAAGAAAGCTACATGATTAGATTTTTTTTTTTCTTAAAATAGTATCCTTGACTACAGCGCAGAGAATTGTTTGTGAGTTAACAGGTGGAACGGGAGTTTAGGGACACTCTCATCGTAGATCATTGTGAGAGGATGTAGAAAGAAATAACCAATGCCAGCCATGCAAAATATTTAGAGGGTAAAGCTGATATGATGTGTATCAGACATAGGAAGTGAAAGAAGGGAAGTATGATAAATAGCTCCCTGGCTGGCTTGTAGAACAAGATGAAAGATGGCGTCCTGTTTGTTGGAAGGGCTATTGGAAAAAAACAAAACAAACAAAAGAACAAAACAAACAAAAAACAACTAAGTTGTATTGGAAAAACATGAGTTCATTTGGTTGGCTGAATCTGAAGAGCTTTTATGGCTATGTATCCCAGCTCTCCCTAAACATGATCATCACATAGGAAGCTTTTGAAAATACCTCTAAATGTTCTGATTTAATCTTTTTCTTTTTGGGATAGATATCACATGTCAATAATTTTTAGAAGCCCATTAATGATATAATCCAATGTAGATAACCAGATGTTGTATAAATGTAAACTCTCATGCATATTGCTTAAGTATAAAAATCTAATAAAAATATTATTAGAATATTAAATATGTAAAATGAGATTATGAAAAATTTATGATAATGAAGAACCCTTTTTTCTAGTAAGAAACATAATATTAGCCAAGAATTTCATCAATATGTTGCTTTTTTTTTTTTCTCCCTGGAGGATTTCTGTATTAGTTTTTCAAAATATTTTCCTCCATTGGTAATGCTGAATATTGGATTCACTTCACATAAGTTTCTTTCTAAGCATGGAAATGTCTTTTCTCTTCTGGAATTGATGTTTTCCGTTTTAACTCCCAAATCTTGTTTTCTTATATTTTTCTCATTCTTTCATTTCATTATTAATACTTTCAATCATGTAAAAATATTTCTTATGGTCTTATCCTTTCCTATGTTGTTATTAGTAAATTCACTCATAAGCTATTGCTTTCATAACTGAATTTTACATCAGGTATAGCTTTTGGAAACATTTAATTCTACTCTGACTTTTGTCATATAGTCTACATTAAAAGAACGTCATAGTGTTTGCTGTTAATCATAGATGAAAAATAGCTTCTACAACATTTAATGAAATAAATTTAATACTTTTAACTCATGGCATATAATGTGTCTTGCCAATGGAGTTAAATTAGTTCGTTTTGGTTTATTCATTAGTTCACTGGTTAAATTAATAAGTTAATATTCAATCAATTGTAAAACTATAATGATTCCATTACATGACCACCCGTAATTTATGACTGTTGAAGAAATATCAATGAGACTGAACCTTTCAATTTTATATGTATAAATATTTATATATACACATACCATACATACAATTGTTTAGCACATTATATTAATGTTTAAATATAATAAATATATACAATATTTTAGAACATTACAAAGATACATGTATGTATACACATACATATTTATCAATAATTAGAAGGAAACACAGATTGTTTGAAATGTTTTTTTATGGGACATAATGTATGTAGATCTATTATATAAACGAACTAGAAAATGACACTATGAAGGCAGGGATCAGATGCCACGTCATTGCCATTTTTGCATTCCCAGTGAGTGATGCAGTGCACAGAGGAGGTACATAGTAAGTATTTTCTCTATCACACCAGGTTTCAGAATTAACCTACTAGTGGGTTTTTATACCAATATAATAGGATACCATCAACACCGGCTCTAAATACAATAATTATTTTTTCCCATTGTAAAATGATTCAAATCTTGGCATAAAAGTGTTTCTATTTGAAAAACATAAATTTTTTTCAGGATGCATATATAATGATTTACCTGCCTTCATGAATCACAAAATAATAGATTATTGAGGTTATGAATATTTCACATGCCAGCACTTGTGGATCAAAATATAACTCAACTGACATACTATGTGAAAGGTCTACACAAATTTTTTTCATGTTTCTCATTAATACACTATGATGCAAAGTCATTGGCAATGCAAATTCTTCATCATAAAATGAAAGATTAAATCAAATAAAAATGCAGTGTTAACTTTTAAAACCCATGTTTTAAAAATAAACATTCCACTGTCGTTTATGAGGCATCAAATAAAATAGTCGCAGGAGCATCATCATAAATGTGACTTCACAGGAGTTAAAGTCATAAATTCCTTTCCAAACATTTTATGAGGCTAAAGAAATAGCAGCTAGTACTTGAGAAGGCTGGAATTTCTTGTGTGACAAGAATTACTGATCATTCTTTAGTATCTAATGGATTATATTTAATAAACGTCTATCGCTCATTTTCACCTCACACAGAAACAAAGCTCCTATCAATATGAAAACATGTTTAATATGTAGCATTCAAATAATTTAACCTAACATAGTTCCACAATAGGGAGGGTATGGGCTCTTTCAACATTAAACATAATGCCTTTGTTTCTAAGTTGCCCCTTTCTCTACTCCAGTTATTGGATAGTGCTTAACACGAATATCTGAGTACTTGCTGCCCTTCACCATTTATTCAGCATTATCTAACAATGACCAATAGAAAGTTGTGAGTGTTTAGGACAGTACCTTACATTAGCCATAGGATTCTCTGAAAGGTAATTCTAAAAATCTGAAAGCTTTGCTCCATACTTTATCATTATTTACACGCAATGAAATGTAATGTGTTTTTTTGTTTTTTTTTTTTTAAATTGTTTTTTTTTTTCAACGTTTATTTATTTTTGGGACAGAGAGAGACAGAGCATGAATGGGGGAAGGGCAGAGAGAGAGGGAGACACAGAATCAGAAACAGGCTCCAGGCTCTGAGCCATCAGCCCAGAGCCCGACGCGGGGCTCGAACTCCCGGACCGCGAGATCGTGACCTGGCTGAAGTCGGACGCTTAACCGACTGCGCCACCCAGGCGCCCCAAATGTAATGTGTTTTGATGGTGCTCAACAAACTTGCTTTAATCTTATTGTTTATTGAAAATGCATTCTACCAAAAAAGAATTCTTCTTTTACAGGATTAGGACCTAATAAAAAATGTATTCTATCCTTTGTTACTTTAAAATATAGGATCACAATTTGAATTTTGTTAGAAAAGCTTATCCATATTTTTTTACTTAAAAAAAAAGTTTTGATGTATTTTCTTCTGTTTATTCACCCAAGTAAATTTTATTATCACTTTATCAATTTACATTGAAAAATTATATTGACTGACATATTAAAAATCTTCAGAATTTCAGAGCTTAACATTTAGGAAGATGTTTTTCTCTCCATTGATTTAGATCTTATTTTATGTTTTCATTAATATCCTAATAAAATTTTTAGATATTTGCTGCTTATTTACTCCTAAACATTCTGTCAATTGTATTATTTAAAAGGTACTTTTTCTCTTATTTTGTCATGAGGTTTTCCAATTGTGAAAATTGAAACTGATTTAAATGCATTTATCTAGTTTCTTTTATCTGGTCACCTTACTAGCTTCCTTTTTGTTTGAATAGTTTTCTTCCTGGCTGATTTTTTTTTTTTAGATTTTCTACTTAAAATTCCATAATTTCTGAAAGCAATGACATGTTTATTTCTAATCACTCTCTCTCTCTCTCTCATATATATATATATATATATATATATATATATATATATATATTTTACATGTTGATAAATATATTTTCATATAATCACCTTTTCCAATTTTTAAATGAGAGAACAGTGTCCAATAGGCTTAAAAAACACTGTCTTATTTCTGCATATATAATTTTGTTCTGTTTATGTAATGCTCCATGACAAATCACCCTAAAACTTAGTGGTTTAAAACTATAAAGAAATCATTTTATTACTTTTCATAATCTTTATGGGCCAGAAATTCAAGAGGGCCTTGACCAGCTGTTTCTGTCTTAGGTCATTATCTAATGTGGTTGCAGCCAGATGCTGGTGCCCAGGAGCTGGAGCAGTGGGGGCAGGGAAGTACTTAGCTGGAGGCTAGCTACATATCTCTATTTTATAGCCTCTATGTGTAGTCTCAGCATGAGCTACTCTGGGCTCCTCTAGGCATGGCATCCTCAGAACAGTTGGATTGCTTACTTGTTACCTGGTGGCTTCAAGAATGAATATTCCAGAGAGCAAGGCAGAAACTATCACTTTTCATGACCTAGCCAAGAAAGACAGGTCATATCATTTCCAAAGAACTTTATTTATAACAATCAAAGTTCATTCACATTCATAGTAAGAAACACAGATCCCACCTCTGGATGAGGTGATTGTCAAGTAATTGAGAGCCACATTTTTAAAATAAGAATTTTGGCATTGTGTAAGATTTTTGCCATTGAATAAATTATTGAATAAATACTCTTTATAAGATTGAGAAAAATTCCTTCTATTTTTAGTTTATTTGAATATTTTCATTTCTTTCAATTAGAACGTGTTTTAAAATTTCTATCAGCATCTATCAATATAATATATTTATTTCATTCCAAAATATTTCATGTTAACCATAAGCATCCATGATAGATCCTGAATACAAGGAAATGAAAGAGGCAAGGTCACTATCCTTCAGCAGCTGAGACATGCCAAACATGCTGAATCATTTCAATTATTATTTATAACCACAAACTTTCTGTTGGTTAGAGAACTACCCAACTATTTTACACTTTGCTGAGAAATTCTCTCTTACACTTAGCCTATTCACCCTTGTATTCTTCCTTCAGACTTCAAAACTCCCAGTCTTGACTATCAGTTAATAATCTTGGTTCCTATTTTACTGGGCAGGGGATGGGGATTAGAGGTGTGCGTCAGGGGGAGCTATCAGTAGACATATGCTGTATCATGCTCGCAAAAATTTCCATAAATCTCTACCTCCATGTTCCATTTTCCTTACATTTACAATGGATAAATTATTTCTGCTACTCTTTTCTTCTTCATTTCTGTACTAGAACCTATTCCCTGACCTACCCAAATATTATGATCCTTCAGTTAATGTCACTGTACTTAGATTATAAAATTTTTGTTTGTTTACTGGATCATCCTTATCAGAATAGAAATACAGTATTGTATCTCTCATTTTAAAATAAAGTATATGAATCCATATGTTCTTCCATTTACTGCTCTTATTCTCCTTATAGTAAAACACTTTGAAGGGCTTTACTAAACTAAGGTTTTGACTTTCTGTGATGCCATTCACCTTTGGGTCTATAGAAATCTGTATTTTCCCTTATACACCACTGAAGTTGTTTTGGATAAGTCAGTCGTATGTTGTTGAATTCAATAGTCATTTCTAATCTTTAATTTTGAGAGAGAGAGAGAGCACACACGAGTGGTGGAGGGACAGAGAGAGGGGGGACTGAGGATCTGAATAGGGCTCTGCGCTGATGGCAGTGAGCCTGATGACAGGCTTGAACTCAGAAACCATGAGATCATGACCTGAGCCAAAGTATGAAGCTCAACCAACTGAGCCACCCAGACACGTCCATAGTTATTTCTTAGTTTTCAGATTAACTTACTTCACTGTAGCATTTGACACAGTGACCAGTTTTTGAAGGATTTCCTTCACAATTTTAATGTCAGTGGAGTGGATTAATTGCTCACCAACTTATTTTGTCTTATATACTACTAAAAATGTAGAAGCTTCAATTTATTTGAGTTTCTGAACTTATTTTGGTAAAAAAAAAATGAATTTCAGGAACAAAATGATCCTTATGAAAAATACATTTCAAGCAAAACATGTTTATACCTAAGCCTAAAACATAGCTAATATTCAGATTTCTCTCTTTCATAAATTTAATTAGGAAGGTTTCCATTAATATCCCTAATTGTGATTAGTTACATTAATATGGATTTAACTATTTGTAAAGATATGTTAGAATTCCCCCATTCACCTTCTGGTTGGGAACAAAAGTATTAGGAGTCGTCCTGCAATCCATTTTCTTCCTTTATCAGGTACAGCCAGGTAAAGTAAGAAAGATGATCTAGTCACATCCCCTTATAAGATGCTAATGATACACCTCCTGAAAAACATTAATGTTATTTACTAGTAGAGCTCCCTATCTGGTCTGTCTAGGTTAGATTATGTTAAACCAACCCTGGATTTATGGGGCATGGCTTCCCAAAATTTTTGTGGAAGCTATGTGATTATTGGAGTAAAGAAAAATGAAAGTATCTTATCACTGAGATAGATCCCTTTTGTGTAAGTGAGTACTACATAGCCTCTCAGAAACTTCATATGTTAAACTGGGACCAAAAACCATTCAAACACAGCAAGAAAAAATCTGGGAGAGGGCAATGAAATACTGAACTCTGTGCTCTCCCTGTCCTTTGCAATTACTCATATCAATAAAATTATTAGAATGTTTGGAATTGGTAAGATTTTTGATTCTCATGCATCTGATTTGACAATTTGTAACTTCATGATATTTAACCAACTTTGGTGTCAATTTTTAATCTTGCTATAATTTCAAGTCTTCAGAAAGATACAAGAATAGTATAAGAAACTCCTGTATACTCTTTAACCAGGATTGTTTATGTTTGCCCCTCCCCATAGAAATACACACACACACACACACACACACACACACACACACACACACACACATACAGTTCATATATATTATATATTAAAATTAAATACAAAATGAAGAGCAGACTCAAAAACTGCCTGAGCAAACAAAACTAATTATGTCACATAAGCAAATCTTAATTTAGCTTATTCTGCAAAATAAGTAAAACTTAACTGGGTTGCTTCTTGTAAATGCTTCTAAAAATCATAAACAATCTGTTCCCCCAAAATGGCATAAGGTAAGCACTTTTAACCAATTCTATCACTAAATAACCTGCCACTAGAAAAACTTTGATGCTATAACCAATCATTTTATAAAAAACAAACAGCCTCTGTATTTTCACTATATAAGCTGCCTTGTAACAATATATCTCTGAGTCTCATTCCACTGTTGGTTTGCAGCTCCAAGGTTGCACACTGGTTTTTTTTTTTTTTTTTTTTAATTTTTTTTTAACGTTTATTTATTTTTGAGACAGGGAGAGACAGAGCATGAACGGGGAAGGGGCAGCGAGAGAGGGAGACACAGAATCGGAAACAGGCTCCAGGATCTGAGCCATCAGCCCAGAGCCCGACGCGGGGCTCGAACTCCCGGACCTCGAGATCGTGACCTGAGCTGAAGTCGGACGCTTAACCGACTGCGCCACCCAGGTGCCCCAGTTGCACACTAGTTTTGTGTGCACAGTAAACTCTTACTAATTACTATTTTATTAACCTGGTGTTTTTAGTTTTCCTTTTGCTGGATTCTTGACATACATATGTAGTTTATATGTATAATTAACTTTTTGAGAGTATGATGAAATCAATGTCATATTCATGATAATAAAACAATACTGGTCTTTTCACTGTATTGACATTTATACTAATAATGCAAAAGTGATACTGAGTAACATTGTTGGTATCTCATCACAAAATCAAAGAAGTAGCACCAAACTGTAATAGTAATCATTGTATTCTCCACTACCATAAATTTGCAGGGAGAAAAAAAAAAAGTCCATTTTACTTAAGAATGTCCTTGATGAAGCAATAAGAAATTGTTAAATTTATTAAATCCCAGCCTTTGAATATACTTCTTTTTAATATTCTGTATGATGAAGTGGGAAATAGGTATAAAGCTCTTCTGATGCATATAGAGGTATGATGAATGTCTTCAAAAGAAGCACTTGTACATTTCTTTGAAGTATGAAAACTAGCTGCTTTTTCATGGAATATTTTTGCTTGGGAGAATCCATGACAGACAAACTATGGTGACTCTGGCTTGAGTATTTGGCAGATATTTTCTTATATAGGAAGGCACTGAATCTGTCAGTTCAAGGAAATTGGTAATATGTGTTTCCAATGATAAAATTCAGGCTTCAAAGATGAAGTTACAATTTTTGGCAACTTGTATCCACCACCGTGACTTTGATATACTCCAAAGCTTAAAGACTTTCAGGAGAAAACAGTGGTGACACAATATTTTATAATAAAATATGTCTGCATTTGGAATAGCAATAAAACCTCAGTTAACCATTCATACCTAGCATAATTATTGATAGGTTTGCAGTTCAGTTTAACATTTTACTATTTCTCCTTTACTTGTGCAACATTTTTTTTTCTTTTTCTGTATCTGCCTCTCATTCCTACATTGTCTTAAATGAGTATTCTTTCTTATTATACTTCCTCTATCGGCAGTTTAGCTAACACCTTTGCATCAATTTTTTTTCCCTATTAGGTGTTAGGATATGCATCCTTAATTTATTATAGTCTATTTGAAGTTAAATTTGTACTTATAATTTGAAATAAATACCTTGTAAACTGTATATCTATTTAACCCTCTGACACTCTGTGCTATTTTTGTCATATGTGGCATATCGATATATATATAATGTAAAATATATCATTATAATGTATATTATAAACTCTAAGCTTTCAGAGCATGTAATACTGATTTAACACTAATAGTAAGTAATTAGGGGAAAATACAAATTAGAAAATGAAGGAACTAATTTATCCATTAGGAAAATGTTTAGATGCTCTTGATAATATAAATTCTGTGGTTAATGTTTATAATTTATCTATCTATGGAGCATAAAATTATTATAGTTCTGCAAATGATAAAAATGTTAACAACTGAGATATTATAAATACATATAGTGTTAAATCTGACAGAAGGTTGCAGTGGGAAGGGTGGAGTATTAAATTAGAATACTAACACATTTATCTCAAATAGAAATGATTAGTGATATTTTTCGAATATAATGTGACAAGACATGTAAATCCAACAAGAAATATACTATAAAGCTTGTGGTTTCTCAGAAGTGGAGAGATAATGGGGAATTGGAAACAAGTATATATCTTTTAATTCTTATAATGTTTTCGTGAAAAATGGATATATATTACTTCAGAAATATCAGGAAATAGGAGCATAAAGATAATATTTAAATCTTTGAAAGTGAATACCAGTAAAACCAAACAAAAAACAAAAAACAAAAAACCCTGCCACTGATTAAAAAGAGTTACTTCTAGGAGCAGAACTAGAAGTAGAGAAGCACTGGGAAGGAGATTGTTGCTTTTCATGTCTTCTTATTGATTTTTCCAAACACCTTTGCCATGTGTTTGTATTAGTTTTCCATTGCTACTATAATAAGCTACCACAAACTCAGAGGCTTAAAACAACTCAAATTTATCATCCTCCACTTCTGCAGTGTAGAAGTCCAACATGCCTCAGTGGGTTAAAAACAAGTTGTTGACTGGGCTGCACTCCTACTGGAGGCTTTGGGGGAGAATCTGTTTCCTTGCCTTTCCCAGATTTTAGAGGCTGCCCTAGATCCTTGGTTTATGGTCCCCTCCCTACATCTTCAAAGCATTCGATGTTGTATTTCTCTAATCATCCTTCAGTAGTCATAATTCCTTTGGACTCTACTATTCTGCCTCTCTCCTCCACTTTTAAGGACCTTGTGATACACTGGATTCACCTGGATAACACAGGATAATCTTTAGTTGAACAGCAACCTAATTCCTCTTTTCCATATAAACTAAGATATTCACAGGGATTAGGATGTAGGCACCTTGGAGAAAGCCATTATTTTGTCTCACACAGTATTATTACTCAATGTGAATATTAAAATAATATTAAAATAATGTGCTTAATTAATAACATTCACACATAACTATTCTTAACTTATCTTCATATTTCTTTCAGGATGGTCTGTATCATGCAAATCACCTACATCAAAATCACCTGTACTGGATCATGCCCCTGAGTCCACACCTACCTTTAACAAATGAGAACTTTGAAAACAGATGCCAGTAGTCTGGATTTTAATAAATACCCTAAATAATTTTAACACGCATCAAGGTTTGAAGTCTGCCAATTTAGCCCACTGAAAAGAGTTAAGGAAACAGCTTCAGTTTAGGGAATTAGGAAGTAATGGGGCACAAACTAATGTGAATTATTTGTCCTTAAATAGGAAGCTCAGGATAGAAGAGTTTGACAATTCAATAAGTATCAAGATAAGATTTCCTGGAAGAATATAAACAGCAAGTAATAAAGGGATTCAAAAACAGTTTACAGTATCTTGTACATATTAGTTGTAAAAGGTTTAATGAATGAATGTTGCTGAATGATGAATGTTGTTGAATGATGATAACCATTGAAAAAGAGCAGAAATAAAATAAAACAAAATATATTCTGGGGAAGTTTGATGATTAGGGAAAGACACAACTGAATACATAAACAATTGATCCCAGTATAGATTAGTAACAGGTACATAATCTCTTCTGAGAATTATTTGCTACTTTTTAACATTTATAATATACATTTTACATAATGTATGTAGAAACTTAAGCCAACTAAATTGTGTCACATATAAAATACATATGTTTTAATTTATAAGAAATAATCAGTGAAAATTTTAAATAGTAATATTCCTGTCTCCCCTTTCTTGTTTATTCATGGGAAGTCTGGCCATAGTAACTATACTTAATGAACAATCATTAATCACCTAGTGGCAGACACTTGCAATAAAAGCTGAATGCATGGGAAGAATTTCAAAGTGACTCTAAGAATTGCCCTGAAACTTCAAGTTCTTTGAAGTGATGGAAAATTCATAAAGACACTGAATGCGGAAAAGTAAAAATGCAACTTTAAACTGTGACCTAGTCATAAAGGAAATGTGTTTCTTCATTTATCCTTTTGGGTCTCTTAAGCTTTTACTCTAATGGGCTCTCTGCATCTCTAGTGCAGAATTAATAACAGCTTTAAATTAATGTCTCTGTGATCAAGTCTAATTTTTCCTCCTAGATTCTTTTCTGCTTATGGGCAAAGATCCTCTCGCTCTCCCTTTCTCTCTCTCTCTCTCTCTCTCTCTCTCTCTCTTTTGTGACTCTCATGCCCAACAGAGTACCCAGCACAATAAATGTTGAATAAAGGACTGAAGCACGTGTGTGAGAAAAAAAAAAAAAAAAAAAAAAAAAAGGAAAGGAGAATGGCTATCTTTTAAAAGCTCACTTCTAAAATGACTTTTGTTTTTTTAAGAATAGATTTCATTTATTTAAACAAGGCAGCTATACATTCTCATTTTTTGGCTTGTTTATTTGTTTGTACCTCATTGTGGAATATTGTAAATGAAAAGAAGTCATATGTTAATAATTATATAAATGCAAGAGGAATATTTTCCTTGGGAAAGTATGGTTTACAAAAGCACTGAAAACTTGACTTCAACAAGCTCATTAAAGTTAACATATTATTTTAATGGTACAGACTCATATTAACGAAGCCAATATATTACTAAGTAGGATTAACAGAAAGAGGTCTAATCCTCCAAATATAATTCCAATGAAGTAAAAAATAATAACGCTCAGGATTAAGTAAAGAGGTTATTAGGAATTCATGGCCCTAATAATCTGTTGATAATATGATTTTCTTGAAATCAACGCATTATATACTGCATTACAATACATTGATGGGAATAATATTTTATTACATTTATTTTTAAGTGTATAAGATACTTTTAAAAACAAAAGGGAATTCTGTTGCATTTTTAGTATATCCAAGAAAAATGATTTTAAAGTATATAGTATAGGGAATACATGCTAAATAAGGAATTCAAACTCAGGATTCATTCACTGTTTTAGTCATTAACTAAATATATATTGAATGTCTCTGTAAAGAAGTCACTGTAGAGGCTCCTGGGTGGCTCAGTTGGTAAAGCGTCCAGCTCTTAATTTCAGTTCAGGTCATGGTCTCACAGATGCTGAGTTCTAGCCACAAGTTGGGCTCTTTCTCTCCCTCCCCCCTTTTCCCCTCCCCTGCTTGCACATGAGCTCTCTCTGTCTCTCAAAATAAGTAAACGTTAAAAAAAAAAAAAAAACACATCACTGTAAATGTCCAGCTATTTAAAATGAGTTCAAATATGCTAGCTAAAGCAAATGACACCCCAACAAACCAAAAATTTAAATGTGAATGCTGAGCAAACTCAGTAATATTGGTGGGATGTCCTAAACAGGAGTTTCGACCAGAAGTTGGGCTGAATATAGGGAGTGGGAATAGGGAATAATATTCTTATAATATAATTTTAATCGTTGAGGCAGTAAGTAGTACTAGGTACTGTTTTATATTCTCAACCCTTCTTTGCAGTTAAGTATTGTACCTCGTTTTATCCATGGATTCTGCTATTACTGAAATTTGTCACTTTTGGTTTCACAGAGCTAAGAACTATGTGTTTCCTAAATTTCGCTTACTCTGCCACATTAACATTACAATTCATGTGTTCAGATGGGAATATAATCTTGAGAAGGAGCCTAGATTTCCAATTCACTAAGAACACAATGTTTCTATCAATACAGATAGATACTGTCAGATACTATATGAATGAGAAATAAACTTTTAATGAAAATTTCTCTTATGACCTAATACAAGAGAATTTCAAGAAATAGTATCAAATATTATATAGGTACCTAGTGAGGTTAATTCTAGTTATACATTATCAGTTTAAAACTTGAAAATCGCTCAGTGTAATTCTCCACATTTACAAAGAAAATAAGGAAAAAAAATATCCTGACCTATGCAGAAAATAAATTTGACTAAATACAACATCCAAATAATAATTTTTAAAAAAGCTTCTAACCATACTAGAAATAGAAGAGAACTTTTTTCATCTAATTAAGACTATGTATAAAACCTACTGTAATTTTTTTACCGAATGGTGATATGCTGAATTATTGAGAGTGTTCCAAAATAGAAAAACTAAAATAGGAAATGAAGCGAGGATGCCCACTATTACCCCTTCTATTCAAAATTGTAATGGAATCTCTACCCAATATAACAAGCCAAGAAAATAAATGAATAGCATAAATAACAATAAATAAAAGAATATAATTAGATACCTAAAAAAATAATTAAATAAGGAATCTACAGACAAACTTAACAGAATAAATATTTGACTTAGCAATGTCACTGGATATAAAGCCAATAGAAAAAAATGTTTATAAATACAATCATTAAACAAAGTATCGGAAAATGTTACTATTTACATAGTATGAAAAAATCATCTAGTCTAGAAAAAAACATTCACAAATAACATATAAGATCTATACACTAAAAACTCTAAAACATTACATGTGGTGATATACAATAAGTCTGTGGTTGGAAGACTTTATTTTTCTTTCAATTGATCTATAGGTACAATACATTCCAGATCCAAGTTTTTTTTCTTTCTTTCTTTTTTTTTTTTTTTACCAAAAGTGATAAGCAGAATCTAAAATGTATATGAGACTGAAGAGCGCTAATATAAGCAAGGCACTCCTGAAAAGAGAGAAAGAACAAAGCTAGAGAATTTATAGTATCAAACACTGGGCCTATTACAAAGTAACGGTACTGACCAATGAAATATAAGAGAGAGTACAAAAGTGGTATCACAAGTATATCTTACCTAAGCAATGACAAACGCAACACAGTGGTGCAGGGTCAGGAGTAGGGGAGAGCAGTGTGGGAGTAGGGGATAATGTTCTTTTAAATGCTATTGAAT
This sequence comes from Leopardus geoffroyi, assembly GCF_018350155.1. Classification (NCBI taxonomy): domain Eukaryota; kingdom Metazoa; phylum Chordata; class Mammalia; order Carnivora; family Felidae; genus Leopardus; species Leopardus geoffroyi. The sequence goes on along the minus strand of NC_059338.1, from coordinate 22,837,089 downwards.
CAATAGGATAAAAAAAAAAAAGTATATTGCTCCTAGCTTACACAAATAATGCCAGACGGACTGCAAGATTCCAAACTGAAAGGTAAAAATACAGCTTTTAGTAGAATATATAGGAAAATATCTTTTGACGTTGGAATATGCATTATAAATGGACACACAAGTGGTAATCATATGATAAAAATACAACAAATTAAATTATACTAACATAAAGAATTTTAATTTGTCAAGAAGGCATCACTTAGAAAAAAAATGCAACTCAAATGGTGAAAGAAGAAATCCCGAGCACATTTATTCAACAAAGTACTTAGATCTCAAAAATATAATAAATTTCTACGAGTAAGAAAAAAAGGCAGAAAGCTCCACTGAAAAATGGGGGAACAATACTTTTTTAAAAAACCACAAAAAAATGATATCCAAACAGCGAATAAACATATGATTAGCGGCCTTTCCAGGAAATGAGATGGCAAAATGTAATTTCGCTCCACTCAACAACTGACAGAGCAACTACTGAGTATGGATAAGAATAGGGAACAGCTGAAACTACTTCAGTCCTGGTAAGAGTGTAAATTTATAAAATCACAATGCAAAACTGGCCATACCTACTAAAGCTGAACATTGGTATAATTTATGATACAGGTATTCCATTCTGGATTACTATATACCCAACAGAAATGCATATATGTTCACTTAAATATTTGTGTTAGCTTGTTGTTTGCAGTGATTTTCATAATAGCCCCCAGCTGCAAACTACCCAGTGCCCACCAGCAGCAGAATGGATAAACACATCATGGGATATGTTTATTCCTGGGTTGAATAACATACAACTAAATGTTACCATATGAACATTTCTCCCAAATATAATGTTGATTTTTTAAAAAGTCAGATACGAGAAAGTATGTACTGTTTGATTCCATTCATGCAATGTACAAACACATTCAAAATTAACCTATGCTTTTAGAAATCAGGATAGTGCTTATCAGTAAGAGCAGTGACTGAACAAGAGAAAAGGAAGTTTCTCATCTGCTGGTAATGTTTTGTGTTCTGGTTAATGTATGAAATAACTGTACTCTTACGATACATATAATATTCTGCCCTCTGCATCAAAATCAAATTCCTGAAACTGTTTTTGAAGCCTGTTCTTTGTTGTGTGCTTTTGTTTTGACCTTCATTTTGTTAGCATTTTATGTACTTTTTAATTCTCCAATCCCTTCCAAACTGTATTATCAATCTGTTGCTATGTCTAAGTGAAATCTCTCTGTCTTACTAATACTCCCTTAAATTAACTTCCATTAAACTACAAATCTCCTGTTTTTTTTTTTTAAGTTTATTTATTTATTGAGAGAGAGAGAGAGACAGAGAGAATGAGAGAGAGAGAGAGAGAGAGAGAGAGAGAGAGAGAAAACGTACACCCATGAGCAGGGTAGGAGCTTAGAGAGAGGGAGAGAAAATCCCAAGCAGGCTCTACACTTGGCACAGAGCCTGACTTGGGGCTCAATCTCACAACCCTGAGATGGTAACCTGAGGTGAAATCAAGAGTCTAATGCTTAACCAACTGAGCCCTTCCTGTTTTGTTCTTATATCTTCTACTGGGTTGTTAAATACTGGTGCGCCTGAAGACATCTTCCAAAGTTTACTCATCTTCAAATCTATATGATCCACATAAGCCAACCACATTCATATACATAACTTTAGTTATCATGGATTAAACCAATACATTCTACATTTTATTGTCAGCCTCAAACTCTAAAAAGCAAAATCCTATGCATTACTCATAACCACCCTTTGAAGTTAGCTCAGTCTCAGCATGTTCCAAATTTTTTCATGATTTTTGAACTAACCCAGCCTCTCTTCCAATATTTGAAATCCTTGGAAACAGATCAGTCACTCCAACATTCTGCAGATGAGAAACCAAAAATTGTCCTTGACTCACCATTTCTTTTATGTTCCATATCCAAGATATTCCTAAATCCATGAACTGTACCTCGCATATTATATCTCATACTGATAATTACTCTCTATGTCTATTACCACCATTGTTCTCATTCAATTTTTAATTAACTTTGACCTGAACCACTGTATTTACTCCTATCAGGCCTCTCTCCCTTCACATTTGATCCTTACCAATACATTTTCTACACCGCAGTCAGAATAATCTCATCAAAACATTAATCCAGTCTAGTCTAAGGTGATCCTCCCAGATTCCTTCTCCTATGGTGAAACAGGTAGAAGATACTCTCCAGTCACTAGGAATAGCTGCTGTTTTCAGCACAATGCTGACCCCACAAAAGAAATTACTGTAGGTCTACATGAAGTGCTTCAACCAATCTTGGGCTCTACCCAAGGAACAAACCCCTTCCCATGGGGCAAACCCTGGCCACTGACTGATTGATACAAATCTCACCAGCCCTCTCCTCTTGTCACCATTTGGGGCAACTCAGAAGGACCATCTCCAAGTTCCCTGTAAACTAGGTTGTGACCTTGGCTCGAATTGCATGGATCACCTTCTTCCTCTGCCAAACCCACCTTTCTTTTCATATAGGGTATCCCTAGAGAGCACACCCAAAAAACTTACTGCTTACAACCTTCCATCTCTGTGTGTGTTTCCAGAAAACTATTCTAAGACATCTTCATTTATAAGAAGGAAAACCACTGAATTGATTTCATGGTTCTTTTTTTTTTTTAATTTTTTTTAATGTTTTATTTTTGACAAAGAGAGAGAGAATGAGCAGGGGAGGGGCAGAGAGAGAGAGAGACACAGAATCCAAATCAGGCTCCAGGCTCTGAGCTGTCAGCACAGAGCCCAATGTGGGGCTCCAACTCACAGATTGCGAGATCATGACCTAAGCCAAAGTCGGACGCTCAACCGACTGAGCCACCCAGGCACCCCGATTTCATGGTTCTTAATACAACTGTAAGAATCCTTCAGCGTGGTTTGCAGTGCTCTGCATGGATTTTTCCTTGCTTCTGTCTCTTGCTTTGAACTCCAGTCACATTAGTGCCCTTCCTATTTTATAAATCAAGATGCTCTGCAGCAGTATATTCTTTGTTTCCCATTCCCTGTGCCTGAAATGCCCCTCCCTCAATGCATGGTTAACTACTAATCCTTCCTCAGACCTCAGTATCCATTAGTGGGGATGGAGTCACCTGGCTCCCAAGGCTACTTCAGTTATTCCTTCTCTATTCAAACCTTTCATCATTACACCCACATTATACGCCATAGATTAGGGGTCAAAATCTATGGTCCATATGCCAAATCAGTCTGCCACTTGTTTTTGTAAATAACATTTTTACAAAAGATAGTCATGCCTGTAGGTATTGTCTATGTCTGCTTTTCTGATGATGGCAGAGTTGAGTAGTTGTTAGAGACTATATGGTATTCAAAGACTAAACTATCATCTGGTCTTTTATAGAAAATGTTTTCCCATCCTTGCCCTTGTTTTATACTGTATTTTATGCAAAAAAATGTATAATATATATGTGTACAATATATCCATAATACATGTATGCAGATTTTATGCAGTATAAATTACTATTTATGAGGCATTAGGAAAATAGTGTAATATATCTGTGCTTCAATTTCTATGGCTGTGAAATAGGGTTGATAAAAGAATATGCATAAAACTGCAGAAATCTATATGTGAGTAACACATAGGGATCATGTGTCTAACAGAAACACAATAGTATAAAACCATGTCAAACACACATATGAAGTTGAAAAGTAGTCTTCTTTTTGTTTATTTATCAAAATATTGAAATAAAATGTTATTTTATAGGTTAGTTATTAATACTAACAAGGGTGATTGTCTACATGTTTATATTTTCTTTTATATTTTATGTTTTCTTTTTTTTAAGCTTTTACTAAGATTCCAGTTAGTTAACATACAGTGTAATATTGGTTTCAGGTGTACAATATAGTGATTCCATACTTCCATATATCAACCTGTGCTTATCATAGCAGGTACAGTCCTTAATCCCCATTACCTATTTTACCCACCCCCCCACCCATCTCCCCTCTGGCAACCATCAGTTTGTTTTCTATAATTAAGAGTCTCTTTCTTGGTTTGCCTCTCTCTCTCTCTCTCTCTCTCTCTCTCTCCCTCCCTCCCTCCCTCCCTCTCTGTCTTTTGCCCTTTGCTCATTTGTTTTGTTTCTTAAACTCCACATATAAGGGAAATCATATGGTATTTGTCTCTCTCTCAGTCACTTATTTTCCTTAGCATAATACTCTCTAGCTCCATCCATGTCATTGCAAATGGCAAGATTGCATTCTTTCTATGGCTGAGTAATATTCCATTATATATATCTCAACGTGTATCATCTATGCGTATCCATTTGTCTGTCAATAGATATAGATATAATATGGATATCACTTCTTTATCCATTCATTGGTTGAACATTTGGACTATTTCCATAATTTGGCTATTGTAGAAAATGCTGCTATAAACATTGGGGTGCATGAACCCTTTGAATTAGTATTTTTGTATTCATTAAGTAAATACCTACTAGTGTCTAGTTATATTTTCTATGTGTAATTTATCTTTTTGTCTATTTAATACTTGAGAGTATTGTGATTTTTAAGGTAATTATATGAAATCATGACTTGTGTTTAAAAAACTGACATTTTGCCCTATCTTTTGCAAGTATTTTTCCAAGTACATATTATTTCTTTTAATTTTTACATTGAAATTTTATACTTTTAATGTGGATAAATCATTGTACTCTAGCATATATATTACATGATTTTAATAGTGATTATATAATTTTTACTATTTTTACGTGATTATAGTAATTAGGAACATGGAAATTATATCCATATACAAAAGTTTTTAATTTGATCTAAACTCACATAGCTCAGATGGTTATTGTTAATATGTTGATATTTCAATACATTGCATATTAAAATAATTAAAATAATATGTGATGGGGTGCCTGGGTGGTTCCATTGGTTAAGCATCTGACTCTTGATTTTGACTCAGATCATGATCTCACAGTTCATGGGACTGAGCCCTGCATCAGGCTCCATGCTTTTGGGATTCTCTCTCCCTCTCTCTCTGCCCTTCCCCCCCCAAAAAATAAAGAAACTTAAAAAAAATATGATGACATGCATATAGGCTATTGTCTTTTATTGTGTTTGTATTTATAAAATAATGCTCAATAATGAGCACTCTGGGGACAATATACTTTTTACAAAAAGCTATTAGACACAGCAACATTAATTACACTAATACTAACACTTGTTGAAAAGCTTACATGCACTAACATATTTAATCCTCCCATCAAACACATGAAGGGGGAAATACTATGATCTACACTTACAGATGAGACAAGCAATGGGGTACAGGCAGTAAGTAATTTCCCCAGATTAATGGAGATGCCAGGATTTGAACCCAATCCAGAGCCTTAACATCTGCTCAGTGTCTATATGTGTAGTAATAAATAAAGACTTCTCTGGAGAACACAGAAAACCTACCATATGAAATTATTATGTAAATATATTATTCAATTTCAAAACTCATCTTTTTATTATTAATTATAAATGCCTCCAAAATAATCCCCCTGCTGCAAGTCCTTCCTTGTACGAACTGAAACTTCCTTATTTATAAATGCCCCTTTTCAAACTATTACAGTCAATTTTTTGAAAATCCACTTTCCTGCGCAATAAGTAGAACAACAAACACAGGCCCAACACCTTAGGGCAGGAGGTGGTTGCAACTACATTAATCAATCTGCACAAAAGTACGTCCAACGCTTGGGCTGATAAATCCTCTTCCAGAGGCACTTGCCACCTGGAAAGAAAGGTTAACATTCTCCCCTACCTTATGCTGCTGTCACAGTGATCAAGACAAGGGGTCAAGTTGCATTCTATGGCACTGCTGAGCTGCTGTTTGGCAATGTTGGAGAGGCTACTCTTGGCTCTGTTCTGGAACTGTGATCTCAGAGGAAAAGGCATTTATCACAAGGGCACCCAAAATATAACTTGCATTTGCTTAGCACCAGAGTTACTATATGTCTTCTTACTCCATTCTATCACTCTGGTCCAAATATAAAGGGAAGCTTATGTCACAATTAGCATTTTTCTGTTTTTCAATGATGGCTTTGTTGCACACATAGATAAGGCCCTGGTCCAAAATAATCTTTCTACCTGAATATTCTACATGCTGTTGCTTTCAAATTATTTCAACTGAAATTGGTGAGGAAAGAGGTTATTGGGTGAAGGAAATTCTGCTCAGACCAGGCATAATCCATGAAGGTGAATATAAAAACAGGGTTTCCTCACACTTTTACTGATACATGAGAATTTATTCATTACATATGCACATTCATTTTTCTCAACATTTTCTGTTTTCTGCAAGCTAAACTCACCACTTAGCATGAAATTTCATTTGCTTTTCCTGCTGTAGGTTCAGCAGGTCCCCAAATGGATCACCTGAACTATTCATGGTTCCTCTCTACCAGGGTACAGGTATTAAGGGGGATATTTGGGATACCTAATCATGTTTCTTAGGGAGGGAACCATGCACTTAAGTACTGCCAGTCTCTTCATTTCTATGCAAGCTATTTTCCAAAAAGGAAAAACATAGGACTACTTCCTGAGACGTGTGTTCTGTTTCCAGTACACCAAGAGGAACTCTTGCTTTCCAGGCTCCCCACTGACTCAATAAATTTACCTCATTGATTTTGCTGGAAGTGACTGAAAAATGAGGAAGTATTTGATACATATATATGTCTATATATGTATATGTATACATGTATATGATTTTTATCTATGCCTTTTCATTATCTTCAGTTTTTTATTTAAGGAAGTTTGAAAGGGCACATCTATTCTCCCACATTATTTGATTTTTATGTGAAATTGAAGGAAGGGCAAAATTTGTTACATCTATGTTTTAGCTTAGCAAAAAAAAATCTGCCTTATCTTGGATTTGTTATACTACTGGCTAAAAGACAGCTACTCCAAATTTAAATTAAAGCTCAGGGAGTGAAATTTAGAATTTTAGATTCTTAGATTTTAATCCTTGATGGCTCCTAACTTTACCAAAGGCAATTTTCTATGTTTCTGAGGAGATATTTGTCATTTAAGTGAGGGAAGTTTTAAATGATGGTGATGTGAACATTATTGAAGTCAGAATATTAGTTACATGAATGCACTATACAAACTAGAAAATTACAGAAATTATAAACAGACTATAAACTTGCTCCAAATCACTACTGAAAGGAAGGTTCAAATGCTCCCATAATGGGACTTTTCAATCTGAAAAGTAGAATATGTCAGACAGGAGAGTTGGGTACTGAATGAAAATTTGTAATGCTAAGAAGAAAGTAGGGGAATTGAAAGCCATTCATCATTGTAACACTTCCCTGTAGACGAAGCAGAGATAAAGGATTCTGTTCAGACAAGAATTTCCAGTTTTGAAAAGCTTTATCGTTCCTCTTCTACTACAATATTATATTGGAACTCATGAAGTGTTTGCAGATAAACGTGATAGAGTTTAGGAGTTTATGAAAAATAGTTTCTGTGATCACCCCATTGAATTCTGCGTTCTAAAAATGAATAATGTAAGAAATATGTTTTTAAATGCCAACAAATATTTAACTCACAACATATCCATCTGACCACAGCAATCTGGGTCAAAATATGAAATAATGTTAGCCCCAGTTAGCAAATTCATGAAGTGCCCATCACATATATAGTAAATCATGTTTTCTTTGCCTTTATTATTTCATGTGTATGTTTCTTTGTTTTATTTGTTTAAGTCGTGTTTATGTTTCTCACTGGACAAGCTTCTCTGTAGTAGTTTAGACACAAAAGTCAACAGGTCAAAGTTTAAAATTTCTTCTTATTCAATATACATTTACCTTATGCGACCACACTCATCTTTACTGTTTGTGCCTCACCATAGGCAGCATCTAATGTGTTAACTTTTAGCTTTGGAGCAACCCATCCACACAAATGAATTGTGTGACCCATAGAAGTTTGTGAATCCTTATTGCAACTGTGTAATTGAAAGTTCTCTGGAAGCAATTAGGTTAGAGAAGTCTCTCAAATAATTAATATGCACACATACACGCACACGAGTCAACACTCAAGTAGCTCACAAAAGAAACACTACGCAACAAAGGCTTCTTAGCTGGATACTGACTTTTTAAAAACTTTAATTGAACTTAAAGTACAAGGGTAGTTTCATATTCCCTTTGCATTGAGACATCACATATGGCAAATAAGTAAATAATATTACATTTAAGTTGGTCTTGCTAGAAAAGAAAAGTACTGTTTGTGCCTATTATATCTTATAGTTTGGTCCTTAAAATCAATTAGGGGTTAGCTGGAAGACTGAGATTTCAAACTGATAGACTCAGTTTTAATTTTCGACTCTATCTTAGAAAAGACCAGAGACAGGTGTTGGTGAGTATGTGGAGAAAAGAGATCATTTGTAGCTTGTTGGTGGAAATGTAAATCGGCGCAGCCACTATGGAAAACAAGTATGGAGGGTCTCTAGGAAAACAAAAATAGAACTACCATATGATCCAGCAATACCTCCTCTGGGTGTTCACCAAAAAGAAATTAAATCAGCACTTGGAAGAGATATCTGTGCTCCCATGTTCACTGCAACATTACTCACAGTTGCCAAGATATAGAATTAACCTAAATATCTGTCAATGGATGAAATATTAAAGAAAAAATACATATGAAATACTAAATATAATGTTAAATATATATGTAGATACATAATGTCAAAAATATGTGAATATATATAATACTAAGTGTGTGTGTATATATAATATTATTTAGTCTTAAAAAAGAAGGAGATCCTGTCATTTGCAACAAACAACATGGATGAACCTGGAAAACATTCTGCTAAGGAAAATAAGGCAAACACAGAAAAAGGAAAAAAAAAAAAAACCTGTGTAATCTCCCTTTTGTGTGGAATCTAAAAAAGTCAAACAGAGAGTAGAATGGTGGTTACCAGGACAAGGGGTGTGGGGCAATCGGACATGGCCAAAGGGTACAAAGTTGTAGTTATGTAGCATGAATAAGTCTAGAGCTCTAATACACAGCATGGGGACTACAGTTTATAATGCTGGGTCAAATACTGGAAATTTACTAAGAGAGTAGATTTTAGGTGCTCTCCTCATACACACATACATAAAATGGCAACTGTGGTGAGGGGATGATATGTTAACTAGCTTGATTATAGTAATTGTGTCACTACTATATATAGTAAATAAGCCTTAAGCATATAAAATTTTTTTTATTTTTTTAATTTTGTTTTTTATGTTTATTTATTTTTGAAGGAGAGAGAGAGCATGAGTGGGGAAAGAGCAGAGAGAGGGAGACACAGAATCCAAAGCAGACTCCCAGCTCTGAGCTGTCAGCACAGAGCCCAACGCGGAGCTCGAACTCATGAACCATGAGATCATGACCTGAGCCAAAGTCAGACGCTTAACCAACTGAGCACCCAGGTGCCCCAGCATATACAACTTTTATTAAAAATAATTTTTCGAAAAATGAAGCAAGTATCTCTACTCTGATTATTTAAAATCATCCCTATAATTTTCCTGGCATGCCTTTCCCTCCATGGGTGAACCACATTCCTAAACTACTTCCCTTCTGCTTTCTTCTTCAACAATAGAATGGCCGATCATTCTACTCTTAATGTGGCTCATTTCAGTTCAATATTTAAATAATATTTTAAAATTCAGAATAGCTATGACTATTTGCATATTTAACTGTGTCAGGGACTCGTAGTTCAGGTTAAGAGAGAATGTGTAGTAACACACATCTGCTTGCAAAAACATATAAGGAAGTGAGGAACTGTCATTTTATTTTGTACTTTAAACAAGGTGTTTTTGTCATTACCCTACATAAAATACAGCCAAACTGATACTCAGTCAAGTGGAAGGAGTACAAGGCTCTGACTGGTACCCTAAAATACTAACCACCATTTAAATGATAAATTATAATCTATGGCGAAAATAAAGTTTTACTTAATATGCATTGTGAGGTATAGAATGAAGAACCATGACCTTGTATTCAGGTTCATAAATGTTTAGTTTCACTTGATAGTGTATACTTAGTATTTAGAGTCCTTATTTATTCAATTGATGCATATTCAGTGCTTGTCAGAGAAGAGATTCTACCTAGGGCTAAAGGTATAACAATGAACAAGCTATAGAAGGTTTTTGGCCTCAAAAAGCTTGTACACCAGCAAGGGAAATAATTAGGTAATTGTAAGGCATAAGAATGCTGTGATAGAGGTAGTAAAGACTGCTCTGGCAATGCACATCATGGGGTGCACCCTGATCTGGGGAGTAAGAAAAGTCTCTGTTTGGAAGTGATCCTAAAAGAGAGACTAAAGGAGGATATAAGATTAGCCAAATAAAGAGTTTTCTTAGGGGTGCCTGGGTGGCTCTGTCGGTTAAGTAGCCGACTTCGGCTCAGGTCATGATCTCACCGTTTGTGAGTTCGAGCCCCACGTTGGAGTCTGTGCTGACAGCTCAGAGCCTGGAGCCTGCTTCGGATTCTGTGTCTCCCTCTCTCTCTGCACCCCTCCCCTCCCCCCGCTCATGCTCTGTCTCTCTCTGTCTCTCAATAATACAAAAATGTTAAATTTTTTTAAAAGAGTTTTTTTAGTGTAAAGGAGATAAGAAGGTCTGCAAGTAAAAAGATAAAGACTCATGGAGCAACTCAAATTATTTAGAGCTAAACATTAAGGTTAATGTGTCAGAAGAGGATTGAGGAAATATGTAGTCCAGGCCATGTGAACAGTACTGGCAGCTTTGTCTCTGTACTGGACAATGCTTTTTTCAGCTGTGTGTGATGCTGAGCAAATGTCTTTGCCTCAGTTTCTTTATCTTTAAATAACTAAATGAAGAAATAAATAACAAAAATAGCAAAATAAAGACAAAAAGAGGATAACAACAGTACATATTTCGTAGGGATGTTTTGACTAATAAATGTGTTAATATATGCAATTCACTTAGTACTTGCTATATGATACTTGATATACAAATATTTGATTTTGTTTTCATTATTATTTTAATATAATCACTATTAATTGTTTTTATCATTGGTTTTGGGGACAACACTACATGGTTTTAACTAGAGGAGTGACATGATTATGTGTGAATGCTACTAAAATTACTGAGTCTGTAGTGTGAACAATAAATTATAGGACAATGATTACAAGTCTCTTGTCATAATCTAGACAAGGGTTGACAATGACCTGAAAAGAAATAGTGGTGTCTCAATAGGGAAAAATGAATATATCCAAGTAATAATAAGATTAAATTATGTGTATGTTTTAGTAACTGAGTGATAGGAATAAATTGTCCTCTCTAGCTACTTAATTCAGTGACTAGAGAGAGGACAGCGAGAATCACTGAAATGGAGAGAAATGGCGGAAGGTCATACTTGTAATGGGAAGATAACGGTTTCAGTCCATTGGAGCAGCTATAACAAAATGCTTTAGACTTGGTGGAGCTCATAAACAGCAGAAATTTACTGCTAATAGTTCTGGAGGCTGGAAGTCTAAGATCAGGATACCAGCATGATCCAGTGAGAATCCTCTTTCTGGCTGTAGATTAATACTTCGGTCTATGTCCTCCCACGGTAGAAGGTGGACATAAGCTCTGTAGGGTCTCTTCTAGAAAACACTAATCCCTTGGGAAGCCTCGGTGGCTCAGTCAGTAAAGCGACTGACTCTTGGTTTTGGCTCACATCAAGATCTCACGGTTTGTGAGTTCAAGCCCCACATTGGGCTCTATACTGACAGTGAGGAGCCTGCTTGGGATTCTCTCTCTTTCCCTCTCTCTCTGCCCACTCTCTCTATCTCTCAAAATTTAAATTAAATTAAATTAAATTAAATTAAATTAAATTAAATTAAATTAAATTAAAAAAAAACACTAGTTCCACTCATGAGGGCTCCACACTCATGACCTAAGCCCCACTTACTAATACCATCACATGGGCATTAGGATTTCAACATACAAATTCAGAGAAGGGGACAGAAACATTCAGCTTATGGCAATAATCAACTCAATTTTGACTACTTTGAGTGTGACATGGCAGTAAGAAATTAATACAAACTGTGAAGGACATTGTGTGTGTGTGTGTGTGCATGTTTGTATCCTAATTCAAGAATTATGTATTCTCCCAAGCTCTACAATTAACAAAGTCAAGCAAATTAGAAGTAGAAAGTATTTGGATTCAGGGAGCATAGTCACTGTGTTATAGAAGGCATATCTAGATTTAGCAGATTTAGGAATGGCTATAAGAGGGAAAAAAACAGAGTGTGGAAAATCTATCTAAGAAATTTGGTTCTAAATTAGAAATAAAACAAATATCCACAACCAGAGTGGCATATAGAAATAAAAACAAGTCTTCATACAAAAGAACTTCATATACACTTAAATGACAATGAGAATAGAAATGACTGAATGGAATGAATGAAAGATGAAAGAAACATACTGAATGAAAGAAACATACTAAATATCACAGAGAGCAAAGGATAACCAAAGGTGTGATGCTGACAGGTGGAGATTCAGGATATAGATTGGAAGAGGAACATTTAATAGAATGGGCCCTATTTTCATTATAACATGAGGAAAGTAGAAAGGGATGGTACACATTCCTAACAACATTCTCGTGGCTAGAAGACTGTATTTCTGTCTGCTATAAACAATATCTTGTCTGGATTGCTTCATGTTCAACACAACTCTTCACAATATCCACCAAGAGATAAGGAAATGAAAACTCTTGGGCAGTTAAAACCACAATACTTTTTTTTTTTTTTTTTTTTTTTGGGACAGAGAGAGACAGAGCATGAACGGGGGAGGGGCAGAGAGAGAGGGAGACACAGAATCGGAAACAGGCTCCAGGCTCTGAACCATCAGCCCAGAGCCTGATGCGGGGCTCGAACTCCCGGACCACGAGATCGTGACCTGGCTGAAGTCGGATGCTTAACCGACTGCACCACCCAGGCGCCCCGAAACCACAATACTTTGAAATTAAATTATGCAGTTTAGAAACAATGGTGTTTGCTTCATCATTTTATTCTAAAAAGTTCTACAAGCATCATGTAGAATTTGGGGCTAGATGAGTGAGAAGTGGTAGAAGTGCTTGGCAATCTGTAAATTTCACGTTAACCTACTGAATGTAAAAGGGATACAATGAATGTTGGTTTTATCTGGCCACTGCGCTCTTGCAATGCCTAAGATGTATTCAACCTTGAAATGAAGAGAGTCCAGGGTATTCAGCATCTACTAGTTAATTACCAAGACTCATAACATTGACAAACTTGTCGTTAGCTTGCATTTTTTCCCCATCCATGGATTAAAGAAAGACCAGACCTGAGAAGAAGTTACAAACATATCTTTAACAATATTGTATAACCTACTACAAGGTTTAGATTTGTACACAAAGGATGAAGACCCAGTGATGAATTTTAAATAGATGTGATAGTATGTTAGGAAGACTAACGGCAACAATGAAGGGAAAAGTAAATAAGATTCGACAAAGAAAGAGTTATTGTGGATCACACTAAAGGCCAGAAATGGAAATAAAGAGGAAGGTACAGAATTAAAAGATGTTTAGGAGGCTTCGACACATGAGGTTTCTGATTCATTGTGACGGCTGAATTGCTATACACAAAGAAAATATGCAGTCAGTATATCCATAAATTCACGTCAACCCTGTGGGAAAGTGCTCACTGCTAATTGTAAAATCATATATATTTAACATAATCTTTAAAGGAGCCAAGGTACTTTCCTAATTTAGAACATGATAATGTGATTTAAGTTTTTGCTGGATCTCACATGATGTATGTACAATTTATCATAATGTAGGATATTGTCAGAGTAATTCAATATGAGTGTTACGGTGTTTTTGTTTGTAATTAACAAAATGAAAAATAATGCTATACATTCTGTGATTCTTACAAAGACTTCTGTGTAGCAAAGAAAAATTAAGAAAAGAGAGGTATATTTAAAATACTTAAAATAACCTATGACCATATATTAATTATGTGAAAATTAATTTTTCATATTATAACATAAAAATCTTTTATGCTATGTAAATCTTACTTATGAAATAACGACTCTATGGGGAGGATATTATGCCTTACTGCCCTTTATGAAGAAAATGGATTATTTGAATTTCAATAGAAGATGCTTTTTTAAAAACTTTCATTCTGTTGGAATAAGTCTTTAAGATATAAATTAACTTAATTGTTCTTCTGTCATTCATGAAATACTTATGCTAAACTCGTAGTTTATGACGTCAGCAGAAATTAAATTATACCCCTGTGTTCAGTTGGGAATCATTTTGTAAAAAATAATCTGACATCAGAAAGTAAAAATCTTTTTCTAATGTAGGATAATTGTAGTTCATTATAAAAATGGAACAAACTGCTGACATTCTCATTTCTGAAAAAAAAAATACAGTATGTGAGAGTTTAGATGATTTAATAAAATAATGAGCTTGGAAGAGGAATGTACCATAACCTTGTCACAAATTCTCCAGGAAGTCATAAAGAATCAAGTCAAAAGAGTTTACAAATATACAGTTTGACCTATTACTATTGTTAGAAACACTTCAAACCATAAAATAATCTCAAAATATTTTATTTTGGAAAATCTGTAAAAAGTATTTTTTCTTATTTCTAGACAAAGTACTTTGAAGCTTAGTTGATGAGTCTAAAATTAAGCAAATTGAACCCAAACACCCACCTCGTTTTATTATTTTATTTTATTTTATTTTATTATTTTATTTTTACAGAGAGAGAGCACAAGCAGGGGAGAGGGACAGAGGGAGAGAGAGAGATAATCCTAAGCAGGCTCCATGCTCAGTGTGGAGCCCAATGCGGAGCTTGATCCCACTACTATGGGATCATAACTTGTGCCAAAATCAAGAGTCAGATGCTCAACTGACTAAGCCGCCCAGGGGCCCCCATTTTTCATTTTAATTACAGTATTTGTACTTTTTCTCAATAATCCTGAGGAAGCAATCGCCAAACAGTTGCCACTAAAATTGAAAGAATTTACAGCCTGCTTTTGAAAAATAGTTCAAGACATGTATATTCATATGCTCTTTTTCAGTTGGTATATGATTAGTACTTAAGTGTCATTTGTACAGAACATTCTATGTTGGCAACATACAGAACATGAGGAATATGAAGATATTTCACCAATAAAACTAGATAGATCACAACATACTGCCCCAAAAAGTGCATTTCTCTTTGTAAAACATAAGATATATTTTGATTAGAAATTAATGCCTACTCTATTTTCCCCAGTTTTTTATTGCATTAAATGTGCATAACATAAAATTTACCAGCTTAGCCATTTTTAAGTGTACTGGTCAGTGGTATTAAATATTCATTATATTGTTACCATCATCCCTATCCACCTCCAGAACTATTTTTTATCCTGTAAAACTAAAATTCTATACCTATTTAAACAATAACTCATTTGCCCCTCCACTCGGGTTTTAGCAGTCACTGTTCTATTTTCTATTGCTATAGTTTTAAGTACTGTAAACACATCATATAAGAGGAATCATATAATATTCATCTTTTTGTAACTTGTTTATTTCACTTAGCCTAATGTTCTTAAGGTTCATCCATGTATATAGCATATACCAGAATTTCTTTCCTCTTTAATGGTAAATATTGTTCCACTGTGTGCGTGTGTGTGTGTGTGTGTGTGTGTGTGTGTGTGTGTGTATAACATTTTCTTATCCATTTATCTGCCAATAGACACTTGAGTTGCTTCTATGTTTTGGCTTTTGTGATTAAGGCTTCTATGAACATGGGTGCACAGACATCTCTTCAAGACTACTTTCATTTCTTTTGAGTAAATACCCAGAAGTGGAATTTCTGTATCAGAGGGTTATTCTATTAATTTTCTGAGAAGGTACCATGCTGTTTTCCATAGTGGCTATATCATTGCACATTCCCACCAACAGTACACAAGAGTTCCAATTTCTGCACAATCTCAAGAACACTTGTCATTTTCTATATATTTTTTTATAATGGCCATCCTAATAGGTATGAAGTGGTATCTCACTGTAGCTCTTTGATTTGCATTTCCCTAATGATTAGTGACGTTGAGTATGTTTTCATGTACTTATCGTGTTTATTGGCCATTCGCATGCCTTCTTTGGAGAAATGTCTATTCAAGTTCTTTGCTCATTTTGAATTGAGTTGTTTCCATTTTCGTTGTTGAATTTTAGTTGTTCTCTGTACATTCTGCTAATTGCTTGGCACATACATGATTCACAAATATTTTCATCCTTTCTGTAAATTGCCCTTTTACTCTGTAGACAGGGTCATTTATGCATATTTTTAAAAAAACTTTAATAAAGTCTATTTTTTCTGTTGTTGCTTGTGCCTTTGTTTTCATATCCAAGAAATTGTTGCCATATCCAATATGAAGCTTTTACCCTATGTTTTATACTTTAGTTCTTATATTTAGGTCTTTGATCCATTTTAATTTTTGAATATAATGTTAGATAAGTGTCTAATTTCATTCTTTTGCAGGTGGATATCCAATTTTCCCAGCAGCATTTGTTGAAAAGTCAGACTCATTGAATGGTCTGACATCCTTGTCAAAAATCATTTGACCAGGGTGCCTGGGTGGTTCAGTTAATTAAGCCTCTGACTTTGACTCAGGTCATGATCAGGTCATGGATCAGTTCAAGCCCTGCATCAGGCTCCAGGCTCTGAGGTGTCAGCACAGATTTTGTGTGTGGAATCTTTAGGTTTCCTACATATAAGACCATATCATCTGTGAACAGATATAGTTAATTTTCCTCTTTCCTTTCCAATGTGGGTGCCTTTTATTTCATTTTCTAGCCTCGTTGCTCAGGCAAGAAATTCCAGCACTATGCTGAAGTGTAGTGGTGAAAGTGGGCATTCTTCCTTGTTCCCGATGTTAGAGGAATAGCTTTTAGCCTTTCATTATTGAGTGTAACTCAACGTGAGGTTTTAATATATAGCTTTTTTATGTTGAGTAAGTTTCCTTGAATTCCTACTTTGTTGAATATTTTTTTTTATCATGAAAGTGTGTTGAATTTTGTCAAATGCTTTTTCAACATCAATTGTGTATTTTCCCACTTATTCTGTAAATATGATGTATAACATTTATTGATTTTGTGTGTTGAGAGATCTTTACATTCCAAGAATAAATCCCACTTGGCTCAGACTGTGTAATCCTTTTAATATGCTGCTAAGCTCAGTTGAAAATTTTTATATCAATATTCATAAGGAAAATTAATCTGTACTTTTCTTTTCTTGTAATGTCTATGTCTGGCTTTGGTATTATGGTAATGCTGGCCTCAAGGAATGAGTTAGGAAGTGTCCTTTCTTCTTCAATTTTCTGGAATAATTTGAAAAAATTGGGTGTTATTTCCTTCTTAAATAAGTAAAATTCATCAGTAAAGCCGTTGGGTCCAGGGCCTTTTGGGGGTGGGGTGGTGGGAGGAAACAGATTTTTGATTACAGATTCAATTTCCTTATTTGCTATGGGTCTAGTCACATTTTCTGTTTCTTCATGATTTTGTCTTAATACATTTTGTGATTCTAAGAAGGTGTCTATTTCATCTAGGTTGCCCAAATTATTGATGTACAATTGTTCACAGTATTCTCTTATAATTCTTTTTATTTCTGTGAATTTGGTAGTATGTCCCACTGTCATGCCTGATTTTAGTAATTTGAGACTTCTCTCTTTTTTCCTAGTCCATATAGATAGAAGGTTGTCAATTTTGTTGATATTTTTGAACAAACTTTTTGTTACATTGATTTTCTCTATCATTTTTCTATTCCCTACCTCATTTATATCTGTTTCAATCTTTTATATTCTCTTTCCTCTGTTAGCTTGGGTTTAGTTTGTTGTTTTTCTAGTTCCTTAAGTTATAAAGTTAGGTTGCTGAGTTGAGATCTTTCTTATAACTTAATGTAAAAAAATATATATATATATGTATATATATATATATATACATATATATATACACACACACACACACACACACACACACACACACACACACCCTTTAGCACAGTTTTCACTGCATCTCATAAGTTTTGGAATACTGTGGGTTTTTTTTAAATTAATATCTAAGCATTTTCTAATTCCTTTGTGATTTCTTATTTCTCCATTAGTTCTTTAAGAGTTTCTTGCTTGATTTCCACAAATTTATTAATTTTCCAGTTTTCCTTAATTTATTCATTTCTAGCTTCATCCTATTGTGGTCAGAGAAGATATTTTATATGACAGCTATCTTTTAAAATCTACTAAGACTGAATTTGTGGCTAATCATATGGTCTATCCTGGAAAATGTCCCTATAAACTTGAGAAAAATGTGTATTGTTGTTGTTACATAGAATGTTTTGTATATTTCTGTTAAATCTAGTTCATTTATTTTGCTATTTAAGTCCTCTATTTTACTAGCTATCCTCTGCTTTTTATATAGTGTGTCAAGTATAGCATATTCAAGTTTCCAATTGTTACTGTAGAACCATCAGTTTCTCCCTTTAATTCCGTCAATTTTTGCTCTATATGTTTTGATGCTCTGTTATTGGATATGTAAATGTTTATAATTGATAAATATTTTTGCTGTATGACATCTTTTATTAATATATAATGCCCTTTTATCTCATTACTTTTTTTATTTCAAATCTATATTTTGTCTGTTATTAATGTAATCTGATATGTAACCCCTGCTCTCTTTTGGTTGTTATTTGCATAGAATATCTTTTTCCATCCTTTCACTTTCAACCTTTATGTGTCTTTGGATCTAAAGTGAGTTTCGTAAAGATAGTATATAGTTGTATCAGTTTTTAAAAATTCATTTTGCTAGTAGATATATACAATGGAATATTACTCAGCCATTAAAAAGAATGAAATCTTGCCATTTGCAATGACAAGGATGGAGCCAGAATGTATTATGCTAAGTGAAACAAAATCAATCAAAGAAAGATAAATAACATATGATTTCACTCATATGTGGAATTTAAGAAATAAAACAGATGAACATATGGGAAGGGAGCAAAGAGAAGAGAGGGAAATGAACCACCAGAGACTCTTAACAACAGAGAACAAACTATGGGTTGACAGAGGGAGATGAGTTGGGGAAGGGCTACTTGGGTGATGGGTACAAAGGAGGGCACTTGTTGCGATAAGTACTGGGTGTTGTATGTACATAAGTGATGAATGACTGAACTATACTCCCGAGACCAATATTGCACAGTATGCTAGCTAAAATATAAATACATTTTCTTTAGAAAGGAAAATAAAAAGAAAAGAAAAACATCCATCTAGCCAATCTCTGTCTTTTAACTGAAGGAATTAATCCATTATATTTGATTGCTGATATGCAGGTATAACAACAAAGGCTACTTGCCTCTTTGCACCTCTGATATCAGAAGAAGCAATCCGGGAACAGCGCACAGATCTTTAATATTCGGTAACAAGGTCCTTTCAGCCCAATTGGGTCTCACAAGTTGTGTGCAAACTGATCCTAGAACAAGTGCAAGGCTTCCTGCCACAGACCTGACAGGTGGGGAATAGGTTGCTGATACTATGTTTTATTATGAAGTTGACTGAAATTAATCATAATATACCATCCAAACCATTCCCTGGAAATTGCAAATTTTTAAAGCACTCCAGAGTTCCAAATACTGACATCAGACACACTCTGTTAGTGAAACTGTTGCTTAGGTGAAGAGAGAAATTCCTGCTGTTTCTTATTCCATCATCTTCCCAGAATCCTTCAATGTCTACCATATTACAATTATTGGGGTAACTTACCCAGACCCAACCAGCTTCACTGAAATAAAGGTATTACTCAAAACAAACTACATCTCCTTATTCTTAGTAACTCTGACAGTGTATTCTATTTAATGAGTTGTAAACAGATCACATAAAATCAAGATTTAGAAGTCTGGATTATGTTATAATTCTCTTCCCTTGGTTATTGTGCTAGAAATATTAACACTGTAAGTTATTCTAAATTTTAACATTATAAGTTATTCTAAATTTAATCACTAATATTATTCAAAGCAGTGATTTTAGAATTTGATATTTGAAAAACAATTTACTAATTCATATGCTTTATTCTAGAGTTTTGATTCTCTGTTGAATTTTTATACACTCAAAATATATTATTATTTTATGTCAATGTTTAGATGCACAAATGTTATATATATGAATGTTAAGAAAATATCTTAATGTTGGTGGTATCCTCTTTTAGTGTGTAGATGAGTATGCTTTTAGTACCACTGTAATAGCAAAAATTTGGAAATAAAATTTTCTAGAAACAGAGATATGTATAAATAGATTGGGACATAATTGAAATAGATAGGAACTACCTTGAAAATTAGTAAAAACAACAACATTCAAAAACATGGATGAATCTTTATAATATAATAGTAAATAGTAAAATAAATTTTTATTAATATGATTTTATTTATATTGAGTTTAAGATGACTAATAGATAATATATATTTTAGTAATCCATTTAGCTTATGAAAGCATATGTTGTGTGTGTGTAGACATATATGAATATAAGGAGCATGATAAAAAATTAAGGATAATTAAGAAGTAATTATATCTTCAGTAAAGGAAGGCAGGTTGATAAGATGGGAGAGAAACTCATAGGTAGCTGCAATTTAGTGGCATTGTTTTACTTTTCACGTTTGGTGATGGGTTAAGAACTACTTACATTCATCATTAAAATAAAAGTAAAGATGGTTATATTTGGAAAAATTGTGGCGTTGAGATAGCAGCTTTAGAAATAACTTAAGTCCCTCAAAATCCAGACATTATAGAAGAACCTACAAGCTTTTGACTTAAAAACTATATTAATTAAGACAACAAACTAATAGCAAGCAAATTGGCAGGATAGCCTAGACCTAAACCATAACCACAAGAAGAATCATTCTTTGAGAATTGGAGAAAATCTAAAATACATTACAACCACAAAGAGATATTGTTTTACAAACAACTTTGAAATTCTTGAAAGACTGACAAAACCTAGTTATCTAGGAGGAAAAGGTATCTTCATGAATTGCTGTTCTAATGAATATCAACATAGAAAACTGTTTTATATATCAAGTAAGTAAATACTATTTGACTTGCACAGGTCTTTTTCGACTACGATGGGGTTACATCTGGATAAACCCATCATAAGTTGAAAATACCATAAATCGAAAATTCATTTAATATACACCTAAGCTACCAAACATCATAGCTTAGCCTCATTTACCTTCAAAGTGCTCAGAACACTTACATTAGCCTACGATTGGGCAAAAATCATCTGACACAATGCCTGTTTTATAGTGAATGCTGAAAACATCATGTAATTCATTGAATACCGTATTGAAAGTGAAAAACAGAATGCTTGTATAAACACAGATTGGTTATAAGCATATAGGTTGTTGAAACTTGTGGTCATGTGGCTGACTGGGAGCTGCCCAGAATTGCTTGAGTGTCCTACAGTTTATTACTAGCCTGGGAAAGATCAAATTTCAAAATCTGAAGTACAGTTTCTACTGAATGCAAATCACTTTCACACCATCACAAGGCCAAAAGGTCCTAAGTCAAATTATCATAAATTGGGAGACCATCTGTATTTTCTTTGACCAAGTTATCACATTCCTAAATATATAGATTAGGTTAAGAATCTTAAAGTGGGTCCATACCCCTGAGATTTTAAGAACTTCCAAACAGTTGCCAGGCATAAACACACATAGACACATTTCTAGAAATTCAACTTTCCTATATATTTAGTTCTAAAATCTACTGGCATGATAAATGGACATTATTCTTTGTATGACCACAGGTTGTCCCTGCACCCCTTCTTATATCTACTCTTGATCCTTCAACAGCAGTCATCTTCTCTTTGAGAAAAGAAAGTCATGCTCCTCATGTATCTGGAATCTTACCATGGTGACTTGCCAAACAGAGTGATAATGGAAAGATTGATTTTGGAGCAGTTTTCTTTCACGTTTTCTCAGGGAACCAAAAACCTCCATTACAGCTTTCTATCTTTCTTTTTGAACTAAAGTAATGTCTTAGTAAAGCTGTTTTCTTAAAAATATAAGTGGGAAGATTTCAAAGGAAATCAAATGTTTCAAGATTGTTTGGATGAAATGTGCAGATTAAATTTTTACTTGATATCTTTCAGAAGCAGTGTGCATAAACACCATTAAATATCTCTCCCAATTAGTCACTCATTCACTGAGTTTACCCCAGGGTATGGCACTGTATCAAATAATGCCAAGGATCAGTTTCTTTTAACAACATGGATTTCTTTATCTTTTTCTCACTCTACTTATTGACTGGTTTGCTACAGGTGCAGCTACATGCCACATACCTTCTTCAGTCTAGAAATAGATTGAAGAAACACTCATATTTGTGACATGTCATTCCTACACGAGAGGGAAAAAACAAGAGTGCATGGAACTCTTCAATGTTTCTTAAAGTTTCTATTTGGAACTGGCCTGCCTTGCACCGCTGATTCATCAATCAGTCCAAAGACAGTTCACAGCCAAGCCTAATGCCAATAGCATAGGGAAGCACAGAAAGTCACACATCAACAGGTAGGAATGTAAAATCCTTTTTGAGAACAGCAGTGAGTAGTGGGAAACAAGAATACATCCTACCACACTTATTTTATCATTAAGTCATTTAATAGGTTTTACTTATCATTAACAAACAGTAAGAGTATCAAACACGTAAGAATTTGTTAAGAATGTTGAACTTCTTGTCCAAATAATTGTATACAGTTTATTAAATACACTTATGTGCAAAAATGTAAAGAATCTGAAAAAGGTATGATGTAGGACTCTGACTCCTTAATAAGGGCATATTCAGGGGCACCTGGGTGGCTCAGTCAGTTAAGCCAGGTCATGATCTCACAGTTCGTCAGTGGAGCCCTGCATTGGGCTCTGCACTGACAGTACAGAGCCTGCTTGGGATTCTTTCTCTCCTTCTCTCTCTGCCCCTCTCCCGACTCGTGCTCTTTCTCCCTGTCTCTGTCTCTCTCTTTCTCTCAAATATAAATAAACTTAAAAATTAAAAACAAATAAATAAATAAGGGCACGTCAAAAATATCGAACCAGGGTGGCACTGAAAGAGTTCTTGTGTTCTTGACTAGATTTACTTCTGTCTTATGTTTTTTTTTTGTTGTTATTGTTCCACATTATTTTCTAGTTCTGAAACCTTTGTTGTGTGCTTTATACTTTTGCTTTTTGATTTTTTCCCCTCAAAATACAGGGTTAGCAATGGATCTTTATCAGTTGTTTTGTTCAGAATCTTCCGCCTCCAATATGTGATACCAAATACTGTCTATGGCTATGTAATGAGTACTACTATTCCGTCTCACTAAATTGAATCCTCCACATCTATATTCTCTTTGATCCCTTACTAAGGTAGCTACATTTTCTCTATGGAATCACTTTCTTCTTTATGACATGCGTGAGTATGAAGGTTCAAAACCTTTCTTTATAAAAAGGAGAATAAACAAAAAATGGAGATTGTCACACCAAGGAATTCCTGTGCCAACCTCTTAGATGTTTCCTAGAAGCAGCAGCTCAGAAATAGCTCGGGACTCGCTGTTCCCACACCGCTTGCATATAGCTGTGGAAGTCTCAGGTTGTGTGTGCTAAAGTCCTGCCAATCGTGAGACAGGTTACAGGAATAATAAATCAAAGGTAATTAAAATGACTTCTAAAATTATATAGAAGACCTTTGTTTCTAAAGTTTAAATATATATATATATATAAACCTAGCTTACTCATTGTGGTTCTTGTGTATTATCTACTTTGATAACAAGTCTAATGTGATTCTGATGTTTTTTCAGCAATTTTGACTCAATTTAATGGCGGTAATGAATATGGTAAAACTATAATAACTGCTAAACCCGGACAACACTTTCTCATTATAACAAAACTTACTTAGTAGTAAAATTATAGGAAATAACCTGTAACCCTATCATGCTACTGCTAAATGCTATATTAAATCATTTGTATCCATGGTAAGAGTGGAGTTATTCCGTACCATGCTTTATATTTCTATGAGTATATAATTTTTTTAATGTTTGCTTATTTTTGAGAGAGAGAGGAGCAGGGAGAGAGCATGAGTCGGGAGGGGCAGAGAGAGAAGGAGACAGAATCTGAAGCAGGCTCCAGGCTCCCAGCTGTCAGCACACAGCCGAGAGTGGGGCTGGAACTCATGAACCACGAGATCATGACCTGAGCCAAGTCAGGCCTTAACCCACTAAGCCACCCAGGCACTCCTCAACATAATTTAACTTATTCAAGGAAAACATGATTTTCTTAAAAAAAAAACTCTTATTTTTTAAAGAAAAATGTTATATTGCTTAGCATAAAACAAGCAAAAAAAGGAGGAATGATATCTAAGTTCAGTATATGAGCATTGAATGTTCTCACAAAAATTAAAATTTTAAAGCCTATCTAAAATCTTTTATCACAATTGCATAATTGAAATCAAACCTCACAATAATGAATAAATGGACTCTATTAGAAGCTCCCTTGAAAATTCTACACATTTCTACTTAAGAAACTGTAGTATACCTTTGTTCTAGAGCTGCCATTTTTCAAGGACAAGCGAAAGTATTCAAATGTATAAAAATCTCTGAGGGGATTCGTAATTTCTTGCATATATCAATGAGTAATTACTAAATTTGCCTGTTTTGCACACCCAAGCCTAAATACAGTGCCTTACACAGGCTATAGTTTTCTCTCCAATGTGGATCTGTGTGACACAAAGATCTGGGGATCCAAACTAAGCAGAACAGCTCAGCCTTATACACACAACTAACACAGTCAGATGCATCCAAGTGAAGAAAAGGGTAGAGTATATCTAGGGAAAATATTGTTTTAAAAAATAATCCTGATGCTGAGGTCACTCCTGCTCATGCCCACCTGGGAGAAAAAAAATGGTCACATGACTACACCCAAGTGAATAGAAGCTGGAGAATGTAGTCTCTTCCTGGGCAGCTGTGTGCCAAGAAAAGCAGGGCAAAGACTTGGGAGAGATGGGGGGACAGCTATAAAGCTGGCCATGGGGAACAAATATTCTTCCGCCAAAGTAATGAAAAACTAAAGGCATGGGAAATCTATCTCTTACCACCAATATTATACTTAGAAAGGATATTTGGTATTTTTTAAAATAATGATAGGGGCACCTGGGTGGCGCAGTCGGTTAAGCGTCCGACTTCAGCCAGGTCACGATCTCGCGGTCCGGGAGTTCGAGCCCCGCGTCAGGCTCTGGGCTGATGGCTCAGAGCCTGGAGCCTGTTTCCGATTCTGTGTTTCCCTCTCTCTCTGCCCCTCCCCCGTTCATGCTCTGTCTCTCTCTGTCCCAAAAATAAATAAACGTTGAAAAACAACAACAGGGGCGCCTGGGTGGCGCAGTCGGTTAAGTGTCCGACTTCAGCCAGGTCACGATCTCGCGGTCCGTGAGTTCGAGCCCCGCGTCGGGCTCTGGGCTGATGGCTCAGAGCCTGGAGCCTGTTTCTGATTCTGTGTCTCCCTCTCTCTCTGCCCCTCCCCCGTTCATGCTCTGTCTCTCTCTGTCCCAAAGATAAGTAAATGTTGAAAAAAAAAAATTAAAAAAAAAAAAAAAAAAGAAAAGAAAAACAACAAAAAAAAATTAAAAAAAATTAAAAAATGCACACGAAATAAAACAAAAAAGGGAAAAAATGGTTTCATCTTATTTACAGAGAACACAAGACAGAAATTGACACTTTTGGAGAAAACCTGTTTCAAAAATCAAACTTGTGCTTAAATATAAATATGCTCTAAAATACCTAATAATTTACTATCAAAGAAATAATTCTTTTAATATATACATTTTTACTTTATATAAAACTGTAGTTTTTTTCTTATTTCAGACATGTATTTCAACATATGTGTATGTGTGTGTTTGCATTTATATACTTAAGGTATTGATTAAAAAATAAGCTCTATTTAAATGAATAACAACAGAATATATACCAAAAACTAGGGAAAATTTTAAGTTTAAAGAAAGTTGAGGATAAAAACAGGGAGATAATTTTAGCAAGTAAAGATGAGTTATATTTTGCTGTAGTAAGTACTAACCCCAAATCTGCTTTTTTTTAAATGTTTACTTATTTTTGAGAGGCGGACAGAGGCAGGGAGAGAGGGACAGAAGATCGGAAGTGGACACCATGCTGCTGAGAGCCTGATGCAGGGCTCAAACTCACGAACCATGAGATCGTGACCTGATCCGAAGCTGGACACTTAACCAACTGAGTCACCCAGGCTCCCACCCCAAATCTGTGTTTTAAAACAAAGATATATTTCTGGCTCACAGTGCATATACAATTCAGGTAGGTATATATTCTGTGTTGTTCTCTTTTTAGTAACCAGATTCTGAGAGCAACCTATTCTAGAAATATAGCCATTGATTATGGAAGAAGGAAAGGTAGGACACACCTAACCCTGTACTGACTCTTCAAAATTCTACAAGAAGGGATAATGTGCTTCCAATTGCATTTCACTGGATAAAGTAAATCACTTAGCCAAACTTAATGTCTGGGGAGTTGGGAAGTACAATCTTACCTCATACTTGGACATAAAAAAGAAAAAAGAAAAGAAATGTTTGTACATAGTACTAATGCCTCCACCCACCCCTCTTTCAATTTATTAAATACCCTTTAATTCATTTTCCTTTTCTCATTAAAAATACATTCATCTAAGAGAAGGAGAGAGAGAGAGAAAGAAATTAAGAAACAGACTCTTAATTATAGAGAACAAATTGATGGCGAGGAAGAGGCGAGGAAGGTATAGGACGGGTTAAATTAAGGGGAAAAAAAGTACACTCATCCCCTCACAGGGGAAGAAAAACAAAAATTCCTTACATGACGGTATGAAGCACTGTATCATGGATTTTCATGTAATTAGAGAAATAGAAACACTATAACAGTAACAGAAAGTACCATGTAAAATGGTCCCAAAGTCCTGCTGAAGAGATATTGAGGGGACGTCTACCCTGGCAATAAAAATAAATAATAATAATATCATATTTCTTGAGTTATTTTTGTACCTTGAAAGAGCAACATGGTTCATTTATCTCTGTAGATTTTTTTTGTTCCACCCTCTGTGTGAGTCATCTTCCTTCATTGCCATTTTTGCCACAAAGTAATCAGACACTGGAAAATTTGCCCTTCTTAACTGCTGAGCAATTTTATGAGTTCATTTTTTGCCTACAGATAATGGGTGACTCCAGGGCCATTTTAAGCCAAAAAGCCATAGTCTCTTTTATTTATTTATTTATTTATTTATTTATTTATTTATTTATTTATTTATTTATTTTAATTTTCGAGGGAGAGGGAGAGCATGAGAGCCAGACAGAAGGACAGAGGGAGAGAGAGAGAGAGGAAGAGAATCTTAAACAGATTCCACATTTAGCATGTACCAGGGATTAGTCCCACAACCCTATCTCTTATAGATACAAGATTTGAAGACAGGATGTCTGAGAATTTTCCCACAACTTCAATAGCATCAATCTGTAGATCCAAGAAATTCTATGAAGTTGAGACATGATAAAATTTAAACACATTACACACACATGCACACACGCACGCAGACACACACTTAGTATTTCTTTGTAAAATTTCTGTATTAAAATGTAAGTTAATTAATGTTACAGCAATAATTGTTCAAGAGAATTCATTTAAAATGAAATTCCTATCTTTCAGAGTTTCTTGTTTGTTAAAGAACATTTATTTCTGTGAACATTTAATATATGAGTTATAATTTATTTTTGATAACCTTACATATGTTTTTATTTGTTTTCACCTTTTCTATATTTCAAATACTTAGTTTATTTTTTACTAGAAAATGAAAGAAAAAAGCTCTTAAACTGAGTTTTGGTAGAGGCAATTTATTTTGCTTAATCATCCCTGAAACCTAATTGAAAACTGTAAAAAATAAGTCAGTGATGGAGAATATTTTAATTTGTAGTTTGGGGTAAACATCAATTGATTACAAAGAAAAAATCTTGGAGATAACTTGTGAATTAAATGGGAAATACTACATAATGCTTATTTATGTGCAGATAGTTTCTTTTTTAACCCCAAGAGTATATGTTACATAAAGCTACATATTGAAAACAAATATCAAATAGCATTTTCTAATAAATCTTTCAGTATATAAACCTCTTATTAAAGTTTAATATGTCTCTTTTTGATATAAAGATGATATGGACTTAATTTATATGAATATATTTGAACACTGGTTCATATCTGTACACTCATAAATTAAGTAATATCATCTAAATCTGTTAAAAGTATTACAGAACTTTGTTATTCCTGTGAATGACATAACAGTCAACACACAAAATAAACAGTGAATACTTCATTTTCTAAGACAGTCTAAGAATACTGTCATAAATTCAGTGCTTTAAAACTAGCGATCTGAAATATCATTGATATGTTCTTTAAGTAACTTTAATTTGATGGCTATTAATACAGTTTTTTTTTAAAAAAATAACGTATAATATAAGCACGTATTTACCTTTACTTTGCATCATAGAATTGAGGTCCTAATTACAGTCTTTCATAGAAGTATCATTAAAAACCATACATGTTCTCAAAAATGTTTAAATTTTGCATGCAAAGATAACTCCAAATATCTATAAAAAGGGACTGTTTGCACATTGGCAAGAGCAATGAAAAAGAGCTTGCAGAACGCTTTCATTCTCTGACTGCCATTGTGTGTGAGAGGGTTTGAGTGCTTTCCAAAATCTGTCTGGGTTGCCAGGCCTGTCGGATGTGTTTGCTAGAGTTTGGAAAGGAAATCTACCATGTTCTCCATTCTTGGCATTAGCATCAAGAAAGTTTTAGAGAACATATTTTGATCTACTGCCATATATTTCAAGTTTTGGTAACAGCAATTTCAAGGAAAAAACTTTAAGTGAAAGTAACTGGTAATTTACATCTACTTGAATTTCAGCACCATTTCCTAGGATTTCCTCTTTTTACAAACATACTTGAAGGTTAATATTATTTATTAACACTACTGCTTTGGCTTCGAATAATACACTTACTCGCATTCCTGTGTTTAAATGCTGCACTTCAAAAATGCAAGTTCTATGGCAGATACGGCCTGGACATCAGCTCTTATGCTGAACTGACTAAGGAACTGTAGTATTAATGAATAAAATACAAGTTATTTTTAATGATTAGTGATAACATTGGCTTATTACTCCCAATGTGTCCCCCTGATTCTGAATAAACTCATAAAATTAAAAGGGTTACTAATAAAATAATATTCAATATAATTAATCACATAATATACTTGATTAAAATTCATAGAAAATAATTATTTAGGTTAGATCTATAGAAATAATTTACTCAATCATTTTGCCTGTTTTGGCTGAGCTACAAAGTAAAGTATCTAGAAGACATAAATCTATGATTCTTGAGTGTTAAAAATTGTCTAACATTCTTCTTTCATTAAAGATAAAATGAATTGCATAAGGGAACTCTGGAGAAGGTCAAAATCATACATTTTGAGGAACTAGAACTAATTTTAACTTAGAGTGATATTATCACCAACTGGATATTCAAATCTGTATTTCACATAGACATTTAGATTTTCATTTCTACTTAAGCTTCCATATCAGTCCATTACCTTTAGTAAGAAGGGTCAAATCCATTAACTTGGCCAACTCACATAGAACCATTCACATAAAACTACCAAGACAGAATTTTTTTCTACCTTAAAATTTTTAGTGCACTAAAAGAATAATATAGCCCACTAAGGAATAATCCAGGCCTTTCTGTTCTATCAATAAGAATAAATTTTTGTAACTTATGTTTTATTGCTTAAAATAGAGATAGAAAAAATAATTACTGAGGATATGTCTCCTATCTATATATCATCTATCTATCTATCTATCTATCTATCTATCTATCTACCATCTATCCATCTATATATCATCTATCCTCACATTCCCTAGCTTATGTGAGTATTGCCGGCAGATAGCTCTTACCCATCAACAACTTTCACTGATTGCCTCCTTTGAAAGGAGCACCCTTACTGAAGGTCATGCTCCCTTCTCATGGTGGTCTGCATTCAATGACTGATCTATTGGAGGTAAAAACTCCTTGCTTCCTTTCTCCTAATTTGGTATAACTTTGTAGGATCATTCCCAATTCAGAATTCCTTACAGAAGCCTCCATTTGAAAACTCTGTCTCAGAGATCCCAGGAAATTCTACCCACAATAGAGGTCAAAACTTTTTAGTGCAGAACCAAACCTAGAACATAATAAAGCACATGAGTTCTCAATGACTATTTGCAAGTGACCAATAAAGAGCTTTATCTCTACACCTAAGAACAAACACACTGGAGCATGCTTTCTATTTGTTTTATGTTTTTTGTTTCTGTTTTTGTTTTCTTATTGTTTTTGCATGATTCTGGATACATATTCAAAAGTCAGCTACACACTTACAGAGACCAAATGAGATTGTTGGTAATATTGCATAGAGTAACACTTTGTATATCCTCCTGAATAACAGTGAAATTACTACTATAAAATGGAAGATACCTTGATGTTTTGATTAATTGTCTTATAAAAATACAAATGCATTATTTGAAGCACATTCTATCACAACATGTGATCCTATCAAAAAGTACTAGAAAATGTCGTAGTGACATGTAAGCATACTTTAGAGAAAAAGGCAAATTCATATTTTAGTGACTGAATTATAACTTTTCTCTGAGCACTCAAAATACTATTTGGCTGAGTCATTAAAGTGATGTCAAATTTTTATTATTCTGAAAAGTAACTCTTCATTCCAGCTATATAAAATATTTAGAAACTAAAATACATACTCTTTCCCAAACTCCAAAGTACTCTAATGGGTATTTAAAAATGCCTCCGACTAGGTAATTTCAAATATTATGTTAAAGGGCCGCAGATATTATTTGTTAACATAAACCCAACCTATTTTAAACTAGTTAAGTGTGTATTGTATATACATAATAATATTTTCTTAAATTCTGGGAAACCTACATGAAGAGGCTTAATGTTTTCCACACCATTCTAGATGCTAGGGATGAAAAGATGAATAGGACATAGTACTTGCTTTTAAGAATCTCATCAATCCATTAGGTAAAACTCAACTGACTAGTATATTGAGATTGAGTGGGACTTATTGGCTTCCTATTTCTCCCTCCTCTAGAGTCAAGTATAAATTCAGATTATGGTTAGGTATTGACACTCTTTTAGCATTAAAAAAATCATACTGAAGATGACCAGACAATTATTAAACTGCGAAGTATTTAAAGACGCCTCATCTTCCTCAAGATAACACACCATCAGGGCAAATTCACACGCAGATGCATTTTTCCCACGTTTCCTTCTCTATTCCATATGATTGAAAGAAAGCTGAGTGTGTAAGAAAACAGGCACCAAATATAAGAAAAAGTAAGGTGCCGGTGGCCAGGGCTCAAATGGATGTAAATGAACTAAGGAGGAGGAACAGGAGAAGGAAAAGTGCAAGAAGAAGAATATGCTCTGTGATTCTCCGTGGTATGTTCACAGAAAAAGGGGAGAAAAAAACAAAACCAACCAACCAACCAACCAACAAACAAACAAAAATGAGGTCCTGACCAGGGAGGGGAAATGGTGGTAGCGATGATAACAGAAAGGGGCAGACAAATCAATATCGATCACTTAAATATTCTTATTGTGTCTTTTTTTTTTTCAACGTTTATTTATTTTTGGGGCAGAGAGAGACAGAGCATGAACGGGGGAGGGGCAGAGAGAGAGGGAGACACAGAATCGGAAGCAGGCTCCAGGCTCTGAGCCATCAGCCCAGAGCCTGACGCGGGGCTCGAACTCACGGACCGCGAGATCGTGACCTGGCTGAAGTCGGACGCTTAACCGACTGCGCCACCGAGGCACCCCCTCTTATTGGGTCTTTAAAAGATTGTGATATACATTTCAAACCCAAACTAAATCAATGTGGTTTTGTTTTGCTACATTCTTACAGATTCTGTGGATTTTACTTAAAGAAATTCTGTCTGGGGCACTGAATGTACCACCCTCATCCTGGCCATAATGGTTTCATTGTGGTATCACCAAATGATTCTGTAACTTCTATCTAACTGGTTAGTATGAAGTGATAAGAGAACACATAAGAAATCAATAAATTCAACATGAAGGTTTAAGCAGAACACAGGAAGGGAAGAAAACATAGAGCTGGGCCTTCAAGGAGAACTCACCATTTACTACTTAAACAAGGTATACAGTAAAAATATATCTCACGCAGAAGATTAAGCATGTATGAGAGAGGTCAGAAAGTGTTTTCCAGAAATACCAATCATCATGACTGTAGGGGAAACTGAGTACTCTAAGGCTGCAGTATCTGGGAATGATCATTTGGTGATGAATTTAAAGGGCAGACATTTCCAATTACTTGGGTGGGCAAGGTTTAGGCTATCAGAAACTCTAGATCAGTCACTGTCCTCCTCTCCACCAAAGTTCATACATTGAAGCTCTAATATTTAATGGGAGGCGATTAAGTCACAAGGCTGAAGTGCTCATGAAAAAGATGAATGCTCTTATAGAAGAGGTCCCTAGAGCTCCCTAGAAACCTTCCACCATGTAAGGATACAAGGAGAAGTCTATGACTTGTCATCTACGGCATCCTTCTGAGAGGCTAGTTTGAAATCTGGTCTGATGGCAAATCTCCTGAGTCAGTACAGACAGTGGATGCAATGAGGATTAATTCATTTCTTGAGACAAGGAGCATAGAGTAAGGCCAAGGAGTAAAGGACAAGCACAGAGTGTTCCACTCCCTATTATGGATACAAAACCTGTGTTGCTAATGAAAACTTTTTGTTCCATGTGCCCAAAGAACACTATACTAGGATGACCAACAGGATATTTATGAAGAGTTGGGAAGAAAAGGGTAGAATCTATGGAAAGTGTCCCTCTAGAAGCAATACTGAATCTCTGGTTCCATATATTTCATAACACTCTTGACACATTTGTGTTACAGAACTGAGCAAAGGCTCAGGAATAGGAAGCAACAAATGTCATTGAAAGGAATTTTGAGTTAGGTTAAATTCAATAATATACTTTCAATTTCAAACTAAAATTACTGAATCAAAGTAAAATTTCATTTCTCTTTTTGAAAAAATAAGTACCAAGGTAGCCAGCCCAGGGATTAGATGATGGTAACCATCCTGATTCCAACTTTCTTTTCCACCATTCCAGTGTCTGACTGCCTTCCTCAGGTTTACCTCATGATTTGAGATGATTGCAAGTGTCCAGTCATCACATCAACATAGCAAATTGGAAGATGGAAGAACAAAAACATAGCAAAAAGTCATAATCTGGTATAAGTGGCAATTTTAATACAGATGCTTTGGAAATGTCACATATATCCACCTGCATCTCACTAGTAATATAAATAGAAGATGACACCTACTTTTAAGAAAAACTAGAAAATGCAATCTTTATTCTGAAAATCAGTAAGCCCAATTTACCAAATTTAGTAGCTAATTAGCAGTCACTGACACTGAAGAGATGTGGGATAGAGATACAAAACTGAAGGTTAAAACTGTGAATAAGAATCCCTTGAACTCTAAATTCATTCTGTTATTTTGTGTAGCACATATCTGTTTCTTCTCCACTATGATAGGGTTTGGAATGTTCATTCTATAAAGATTTTGAAAATCAGATTTTCTATAATGTGGACACCAGTCAGACATGAGAGTCACGGCATGCTGACACACTGAAGCAGCAGGATTGAATGAAAGCCTACAAATAGAACAGTAAGACATCCAGGGATTTTCCTTAACTTAGTCTCCTTTTCTGGAGAAATGGCCAGCCCACAAAGAAAACCCACCGAGACTGACATTAAAATGTGCTTCTTAAGACATGGTTTACTTCCTATTATCTCCTAATTAGTCCCAACAATTAATAAGTCCCCTTCCAAATATGCAAAGTTTAAAATAAGCTTTTTAGATTCTAATATTATCTGACAGCCAAGGATCATCAGTCCGGGACAAATCTCTAATAAGTGATAACAAACACAAACAAAATAAACAAAAAAGAAGTCCTCAAATGAATATGAGGCAATAAAGGACACAGGGGACAGGTTCATGAAACTATGAATAGTATGCTTAAAATAGTAGAAGATATTGCATCCCATGAAATATGAAGAGAATATAGGTGCATTCCAAAAAAGCAAATGCAAAAAATATATATAAAATTGTTGTAAAAGTGACATCCCTTGAAACTTTATTCTCTATACCTTTCCCCATTTTCCCTTAGTCCCACACAATGTCATAAGCCTCATTGATTCAGTGCCCAGTCTAATCACTTGGCTCACATCCTATTCCAAGTCCACCAGCATCTCTTGAAGAACTAAAAAAATAAAATAATGAAATAAAATAAAATAAAATAAAATAAAATAAAACAGAAACAAATGTATTTCCTGTGGGGAGCAGGGAGACCATGATGGATTGGAATATTTTAATAGAATCTCATGAATACAATAAATGAAATTCTTTATAAAACATATTTTTAAAACATCTTTGGTGAGAAATGAAGAAATGACAAGATATTAAGGAATTACCAGTTCAGGATTTTACTGAAGGCAAGAACTGAGGAAGGCATGAAAAGCACTGAATCTACAGTTGCCTGATAGCACTTCCTGTTTCGATAAATTCCTGGGACCAGAACAAGTTTGAATCCCAGGGCCTAAGTAGAGAGTGTAATAACAGACCCAGTGCTGTCACCAGCTACACCCCAAAAC
Organism: Leopardus geoffroyi; assembly: GCF_018350155.1. NCBI lineage: Eukaryota > Metazoa > Chordata > Mammalia > Carnivora > Felidae > Leopardus > Leopardus geoffroyi. Next base: position 22,802,266 of record NC_059338.1, on the reverse strand, counting down.
CTGGCCTTTATTGCCCACCTGCTCGTACTCACTAACCTCTGTCTCACATTTTCCCCTAAGCTCTTCTTAAAATAGAAGATATTGCATTATTTACATAATGCACAAGGCATGTTTCCTTAAGGCTCATGTGAGACCTTACACATGCCTCTGCATAGGGTGACAAGGCCTCCCTATTTAAATATGCATCCTAATCCTAAACCAAAGGAACCCATTCACCCTCTCTCAGGGAGTCATGGCTTCGGAAGCCATTTCCCATGATCTTATTTGCTGCAAATGTCTGTGCAACAACTCAAACTGGTGCAGTTTCTGATTCACCAAGGAGCAAACTCACATTGGTTCAGTTCCAATGCTAACTCGAAAAAGATAAACTCTCAGTGAAGGGAAAATAAAAAACCACCCTTCCCATCTCCACTTTCAGGGTATGGCAAATAAATTTTCCTTGATATTGAGTATGTAGGGGAAGAGGAGATGGATAAAATATATCACTTAACCATCCACTGGTTAAAGAAAAAAAATATACACTGGAAATTAGAAAATACTTTCAACTGATTGATAAGGAACATATATGTTGAGAGATTCATATACACAGAGAAAGAAAGACTGAAAACTGGCAAAACATGAATCTCAAGAAATTAGAAGAACAGTGAGATAAACAACAAAAAGTTAATTAAAAAAAGAGCTTTTGGAAAAGAAGTATATTTTCTGATAGAAACATAGTCAACTTCAGAAACACAGTTTTGCTTTGTGTTAATGAAGTTTATATAAAACATATGGCAAGAAAGCTGTTTCACAAACTTCTTTTTCTTTAAAGATTGGATCAAAGTAGAAGAATTTTGATAATGCACTTTGGGCCAGGAGGAAATCCAATAGGGACAATTTTAAAATTAGGCCACAGCTAAAAGCATATCGGTAGGGTAAACTTAGGAATATAACATACCTGTTTGTTGTTCAGATAAATCACCTGGAGTTGGACCAGATAAGGAGTCCATTATTTCCCCTCCTACTAAGCACCCGTAAAGTATGAACCCAATACATCAAGTAGCATAATTACCTGTAAGTAAGTGACTATTATGCCTGAGCACTGGGGTAGGGCGAGGGAAAGGGAGTAACTAACATCACAACACAAAGAGAGAGGAAAGGAAGAGAGAGTCTGTAAAGTGCAAAAGCATGTTGTAGAAATAAAGACTACACATGGTGTAGTCTCATAGTCTAGACTAAAGGCCATTTCACCACTGAGTTTTTTTTTTTTTTTTTTTAATATCAATTGAATAAAGGAGAGGGGCCACTCTCAAATTTCCATCCCTTCAACACTAAATGGGTTATACTACGAAAGTTAAATCAGAAAGAACTATTTATATTCTCTGATTAGAAGAGACTTGCTAACAGTGTGAACACTTTTTGTTTTGTAATGGACTTTACTATACACTCTTTCCACAATTAAAGGAGATTTTACACACATAAACCAGTTCTTATTTTCTTATTACAATGCAATCACTATTAATTTAGGTAGAATTTAACTTGAATGTCTAAATAATAGGACAGCTCTTTCTATAAGAAGATTGACTGCTGGAGTGGATTAAAAGCTTTCAGAGAAATCCCCTGCTCATTTATATTAGAGTCAGAGAATTTGATTTTCCTTCCAACAGAAATTGCTGTTTTATCCGGTTTGTGTTTCTAAAGGGCATCCTAAAATATCGTTGATTTTATGCTATTCAACTGTTATGAAACATTTATCCAGCTTAATTTTATACCTTACTTTCTGATCTCCTCCAATATTATTTTCCCTTTCAAATTATAACAAAAGTCTTTTTAGCAAAATTTTATCATATGATCTTCTATAAACTATGGTATTTTATATAGTTAAACTATGCATTTATTCTTTTTCTTTTTTTTTTTCTTTTAAAAATTCCCTGTTTAGAGGGGTGTTTAGTTCATTCAGCAGAGCATGTGACTCAATCTAAGGTTCATGAGTTCAAGCCGCACATTGGGCGTAGAGCTTACTAACAAAAAAAGTTCCTATGTACAAATTGATTTCATGTATGAAACATCACTTCATGTTTCTTCAGAATGCATATTTTGTAATTATTTGAAAATATTTTTTAAGTTCATTTATTTATTTTGAGAAAGAGAGAGAGAGTATGTGCAAGTAGGGGAGGGAGAGAGAGAGAGAAAAAGAGAGTATCCCAAGCAGGCTCTGTGTTGTTAATACCAGAGCTGACTCAGGGCTCCATCTCAGGAACCAAACTGTGAGATCATGACCTAAGCCGAAATTAAGAGTCAGATGCTTAGGGGTGCCTAGGTGGCTCAATCGGTTAAGTGTCTGACTACAGCTCAGGTCACAATCTCATGGTTTGTGGGTTTGAACCCCATGCTGGGCTCTGTGCTGAGAGCTCAGAGCCTGGAACCTGCAGCCTGCTTCAGATTCCATGTCTCCCTCTCTCTGCCCCTCCCCCACTCGAACTCTGTCTCCTTCTCTCTCTCTTAAAAAATAAATATTAAAAATTTAAAAAAACAGTCACATGCTTAATCAACTGAGCCACCCAGGCACCCCTGGATCCTGACAAATTATTAAGGTAAGCAGATGTCAACCTTCTTAGAAACTGTTCTTCTGGCTGTTTTGTCCTTACTTGAGCATGGTACAGAGCCCCTAGCGGGTCCTATGCAACTCTTTAAATGGGCATTGTCTAAACCACAGAAAAAACAGCAGGGGCAGCAGAATATGAACATCCTCCTTCAGATTTAGATCACTTCTTCAATTTTGGCTATAAGGCAGTGCACAGAAACACTGACTATCTCATCCTCCCAGGGGACATCACACTGGTCCACTACCTTGGTGGAACCATCCTCATGGAAACCTCGAAGAAGGAAATGACTCACATTTAGTAGAGATCTTAGAAAGATGCATTTTCCAGAGATGGAAAATAGTTCTTGGCTTGCTATCAGACACTAGTTGAGACGATATGCCTGATCATGAGGTAACATGACAGAGGGACCCAAACTTTCCACTTTCAATTGTGAATAATCTGATCAATACAACCATAAATTAAGGCATTCTTAGTACCATTTTTTCATCAAGTAAGTCTGGTTTATATAGACCTAGGGTAAGCATGTGCCACAGTCCAAGAAAGTTACATAAACTGTTTCTCACATTTTCAAAATGCCTGTATCTGTCATATTGCTGTCTCTCCTTCGACCCACTCTTATGGTTTCCTGGGTGGCTGTGCTCACTATGATGGTTTAAGATGCAACACGAGGACTATTTTTTTTGTTTCACTGGTGTTCAAAATTTCTGTGGAAGGTCATATTTTCTATTGGGCTTGTGGCAAAGTTATAGAGCACACCACTACAGTTTTAAAGCAAAGACATGTCCTTTCAACAAATAATATTAAGCAAGTGGCTTTGATCAACACGAATTTCCAACCACTGAAGCTGACTTGTCTGCTACTACTAATAACTGCCCAGTATATGAGAAGCAGCAACTAAAAGTAGTATCTACCTTAAAGAAAGACAGAGCATGTTCATTGCCTTCAGGCAATGGAATAGAGACACAACTAGCTAAATGGATGGATCTTAAAAAAGAATTCTTAAAGAAAGAAGTGTGAGATGTATAACAAAACACTTTATAGAAATAGCACAAAAAGGTGCACACAAAATAACAGTTCCCCTATTGCAAGAATATATGTTAATAAAAATACATGAGAATCTTTTAGATGGGGAATAGACAATAGGTGTTGGCTACAAAACTGAATGAATGGAATGAAGGAATGATCTAATTGATTAAAAATCAAATTGAGGGCACCTGGGTGGCTCACTTGGTTATGCGTCAGACTTCAGCTCAGGTCAAGATCTTGCAGTTCCTGAGTTTGAGCCCTGAGTCAGGCTTTGTGCTGATAGCTCAGAGCCTGGAGCCTGCTTTAGATTCCGTCTCCACCTCTCTCTGTGCCCCTCCCACACTCATGTTCTGTCTCTCTCAAAAATAAATAAACATTAATTAAAAAAAAATCAAACTTGGGCTTTGCATAGGCTCCAATTTCTATACTTAAAAAGTGGGATGATGTTTTTGTAGAGCAAGGAGACGCACAATTAAAAAAAATTAACACAGTAAAATAAAATAATAACAATAAAGACTCCAGTGATTAAAGGTGCTGTGAACTTAGAGGAGTATTTTTCTCAATCTGCCCATATGATACCTAAAGGGAAAAAAATCAATGAAATACATATGGTTAATGAAAAATAAGGATGCCAGCATAGTAATGAAACAGTAAATAATAAGGGGAGAGGTAGGATATGGCCTCAGGGAGGTAGGCAGTGTCCCATTTATGTCGGCTCTGGCCACAAATTTGAATTTCATTTTCTAATTTGAATTTCACTGTGATCTGCTGGAGGTCTTCAAGCATGGGAGAAATACGAGCAGACTAAAGGTAGAGTGAAACATTCTGGCTCCTATAGTTAAAAAAAGTAGACTGCAGGGGGAAAAGTAATAAAGGAGACAAGAGCTAGGAAGATTCCCATTCCTCTGATGAGATTGTCATGGTTGGCAACAGGGCTGCAGGACAAGTGGGTAAAAGTGATTATGTCACCTAACAGACTCAAACACGCCAATTGCATCTGGTAGTTTTCTGATTAAAGTCCAAAGACCTTGAAACGATATCCATAGCATGTCAGGGTTTTAATCATGTCTACCACATCCTTTGCTAACTCTTCTGAAATATTGTCCTTCCTAAAAAAGGTGTTGCTTTCTCTCACAATTTCATGCCTTTACACAATCTCTTTCATTCGCTTGGGAAAATCCAACTCCCTCTTCTTGACCACTGAGTTCTCAGATTCAACTAAAATTAATTTCCTCAGAGATTGTATTTTAAACTAACTTCATACCATGAACAGTTTAGTTTCTGTTCTTAGTGGTCCACTGTTAATATGTGATTTTCTTTATAATAACATTTTGCTATTAATGTAATTTTCATTGTGTGTAATTTTTGCCTATGTGATTTTCTAATTGGACTATATGATTAGTAAAGAAATGTTTTTATCTTTACATAACTAGCACTCACAGAATACCTTAAATAGAAAAGGCTTTTAATAAATGCTTGATTATTCAATCAAAAATAATTGCCAAAGATTATCACCACTCTTCCTTTTTTTAAATTTGCTTTAAATCCCTGTCTCTGAGTTCTTCTACAGACTAAGACAATATACATGTCATGTATAAATATGCTTAGTCATATGATTCTTGCTACAAAAAATGAAATCTTTTAACATGGTAAACTAAATAAATAACATATTCAAATATTTAGTCATTCCATTTATTCTTTCAGAATAACATGTACCAGCAAAATAACATTTACCAGCAACTATACGTATGGTACTGCAAAGCACCACAGATGACACAAAGAAAACTTCTTACAAATGAGGTGACTTAAAACAAAAGCACAGTGGACTTAGAACCTGGTAGGGTCCCCTCCCTAAGGAATGGAAAAAAACAAAAACCACAACTCAAGGCAACCTAGTTATACAGATGTGACATCCCTCACCACCTTGTACCATGAGACCACTTATTCAGACTTCATGTTGTGTGTTACCATAGATGGGAGACAAAAAAAAAAAAAAATAGAAAGTCAATAAAAAACTATGCCACATGGCATCCGGGGTTCAGTTCTTCAGGCACGACCCCAACTGAGTCTTGACGGCACAAACAAAAGTCCAGTCTCAGTGTCACAACTCTCTGTGGGAGAATCCTCTTACAAGAATACAAATAAAACTATGACAGAATTCCCACCAAAAAAAGTGGAAATTGATAAGAAACACCACGTTTATCCTTTTTTATGCATTTTTATTTTTTAGTTTTGTTTTTATTTTGTTATTTGTCTATTGCCAAGTTCTTCATTTTATCACAAATCTCAATGAGAAATAAAGTATTATATTATTCAGGGTAACACAAGCTGCTGTAATAGATATACACTAGTGTTCAACCATTTAATTCAGGAGATTGTTACTTCTTCTTCATATAAATTTTAATTGGTACTGAGTGCGATTGAGTGCGGGCAGGGTTAGTCAACTCTGCCCCATATAGTCTGAGCCCAGATTGGGGAATGTTCTCATTTTGTCCAGTCACTAGGTAGGGGATGAGAGCAAGTGGGAGATGTGGGGGGTCAGGCCTGGGAGTGGTATCCACATCTTAGCCAGGACACAAGTTAACAGATTGAGTGAATTATATAATTGCTGCCACAAATTTACTTTGCAGAGCACTGAATAAAAATAACCTTAATAAAATATGGACAAATAAAGGATTTAATGAGTGGTAAAATTTAGGGTCAAGTTTGGCCTTCTACAATTTATAAAAAATAAGAGAAGAAAAATTCTATGTATCAGATATGATGAGTTACAAGGTAAATCCTGTCCAAATACACATGAAAATATGCACAATTAAAGATATCTAATAAATATTTGTCAAAGGAAATAAATCCAAAATGCTTCATTATATCCATAAAAAACGGTTGTAAAAATATGATTTGATATGTTTATTGCCTCTGCCCTTTAGTCTATTAAATTTGATAGTGCTCAACCCAAAATTTAAAAGAAATTATAAATTGTTAGTATATTTCAAATGTCAATTCTATGATATCTATAGCTTTGCTTCATCACTGTGATGACATTCGAGTATTTTCTGAAAACAAAAAGAGTGAAATGATAAATGCAATAATAAATTATGAGACACTACTTCAATTGAGCTACTCAATGCTAAACTATTTGATGTGCAAATATTAGATGTTCTGTTCTGTGTTTTTTCCATCTTTTTTTCCTCTACTTGTATTCCATTTTGAATAATGTTTACTAACTTGTCTTTTAGTCCACTGATTACAGCACTGTATGTGGTGTTTGCTCACTGAAAGAAATGCTTCATTCTATTACCAAGTATTTTCTACCATTTCTATTTTTTTTAAATTTTAACTTCTGGTAAAATGATCTATTTGTTTCTGTATGCTGTCGATATTTTCCATTGCCTCCTTTAACACCTTTTTATAGTCATTTTAAAATCCTTGTCACATAATTTCAAATTCTCAGTTGTCTCTCTACGTGTTTCTATTCACTGTTCCCACTCTTGTCCGTGATTTTATTTGCTTTTCTGTATTTTTCATATATTATTTTTATTGTATTCCACTAATGTGTGAAAGATCAACAGAAGTAGAAATAAAAGACATTTTTTCTCAGAATGTTATACATAGGGTCACTATACTTGGATAAGTCTAGTCCATAGTTTAGAAATGCCTAGAATTTTTTGCAGCTCTAAACAGATGCAATTGCCATTGTTTAAAATATCTTGATGGTGAGATCACTTTTCCTTCAGAGGGCATGGGGTCTGAAAATTTGTAAGACTCAAAGATCTCTTTACAATTTACAATTCAACCACCAGCCTTCCAACTCTTGGAACATTTATTTCTATTTTATAGTTTTGGCTTTTGTATTTTTTGTGCTCCTGGGTTTTTTGCACTGCAATCCTTCCACTGGCATTCTGCACCTCAGGAGACTACTCTTCCCCTGACTGCCTTGACTCCAAACATTGGAGGGCTAGTACGCTGCACTTAGTGAAGGTCCAGAGTATCTTATTGGGTTTTCTCTGAGCAATTCTGCTCTGCTCCAGCCATTAGAGGTTCACTGCAGTACACGTGAGAGAATCTTGAGGTACTCTAGAGATTCATTTTAGCTCTTCAGCAAACTGCAGTCTTAAATTTGGGAATACCCCATGCAAACCAGGAGGGTGTATCTCAGCTCCCCTGCCCTGCTCCCAGCCTTTTGTTTGCTTCTCTGTGTGCTTGGTATGACCCACAGAAAAGTGTCAGTGGGTGGAAGAACACTCACACTGGGGCTGAGGCTATACAAAATATTTTATTTGTCATTTCAGCATGCATATGCTACCATGAGTTCATTAAAAGATCAACATATTTTTTTCCCCTTATTTCTCTCTATGGTGGATGTTGCTTCTATCATTCAACCAGGAATGGAAACAGCCATGGGTCTCTGTGTTCCTAGGAAGTAAATGTATCTATCTGGATTTTACTACATGAGCTCTTTGGATCTTCAGTACTCTGATGGTTTTTAACTATGATTGTTTATAGCTTATCTTGGTTGCTACATACCCTAAATGGAAGTGGTAGTCTATATAATAAAATAATTTTAAAGTTTACTTATTATTTCTACTTATTTATTTCTACTTAAACAAATTGAATATTCTACAGACACAAAAAATAAAAGTAAGAATTTTGCTCAATTAAATGACCTCGAGATGTCAAGTTGGCTAAATAAGCCATAAGAATTAAAAAATAGCATTTCTGTAAGCATAAACTACATGAATTTATAGATTTTACCATTTTTATCCATTTACTTATAAGCTACAAAATCAAACTTAAATTTTTTCTATCCCTTCATAGTCTACTCAAAAGTGGCTATTAGATTGTCTCAATTTGTGAAATATCTGAAGATACCATTTATTTAAGGTCAGAGGAAATGTTAATTCTATTAGATTACTGGATTTGAAAATACCATGCAGGTTATGATTGCATCAGAAATTGAATACTTCAAGTTTAAACTACTGAAGTCTTTAGATCTAAGTAACCAATTTTCTATTTTGGAATAAGTACAAAGTCTCCTAAAATTAACATTAAAATGTAATTCTGTTCATATTAATTGATGTTCCAAGAATCACATCTATTATTTCACCTTTTCCCAATACCTATCACAAAAATTAGAACAGACACTATAACTCCAAGGAAATAATGATTATTTCCTTAAGTCCTAGGGTACAATAACATTTAATATATTTAATAGCATCCTTTTAAGATTTCAAGTGAATGTCGGTCATAGTTTTGTCAATCCTAGGAATGTCAGTCCTAGGTGTGTGTGTATGTGTGTGTGTGTGTGTGTGTGTGTGTGTGTATATATATATATATATATATATATATATATATATATATATATATATAGTCATCTACATTATCTCTCTCCGGAATACATATAAAGAAGAGAACAATCACCTTAGGGACTGGTTTAAATGAAGCTTAATCACACCAACTAACTTCAGTATTCCCCAGAACATTGTTTCTATTCATATGCAGAATGAGTTAGATTCAGTCCAAGTGTTAGCAGAGGCTTTAAGGTGATTTTAAGCTTTTTTTTTTTTTTTTTTCAATTTAGGTGGTAAGAACATCAAGGTCATGTAGCTATTCTTGTGTCACATCACAGCCACCTGCATAGAATAAAAGTGCTTAGATAAGATTGTTCACCTACAAGATCCACCACAACCTCTTCACTTGGACACTCTAGCAACCAATGAAAGTCAGATTCCCTTAAAAACACAGTGGACAAGTTTAAAAAAAAAAAAAGAAAGAAAGAAGAAAAACTGTCCTATGTAATTAGCACTCCCAGTACCACTCAGAATTAATGCTTCAGTATAAAGTTTACCAATTCTAATATTTTTAGAATTATGAAAAAGCATGGCAATATCTGAACATTAGCTTGAAACTAATGTTCCTCAAAAGGGAAATAAAACTCATCTAGAAAAAGCTTACCTCTGAAAACTTATCCAGAAAAAGCTTACCTTTCTCAAATTCCTATAAGAGTTATAGAAATAATAAATAATGTTCATAGAAATTTTACACAATCATTTTAGAAATCTAAAAAATAACAGAGAAAAGCACTCAGGATAAAAATAAAAAGTTATTGGGGCACCAGGCTGGTTCTGTTGGTAGAGCATGTGACTCTTAATCTCGGGGTCATGAGGTTTGAACTCCATATTGGGGGTAGAGATTACTTAAATAAAAGTTAAAAAAAACATCAAAGGTTATTATTCTCTTCATTTCCAAGATAATATAATAGGTTTGGATTTGTTTTATTTTCTTTCAGTTGATTGTGTAAATTTTAAATTGATATGATCATACATATATCTAGATATCTGTATCTCCCTCTATATATCTGATACATATGTATATATTTTTGCATAGTTTGTCTTTACTTAATGTTATCTTATAAACATAATTCTATACAATTTTTTCACAGAATATTTTTGTAATGACCTACTGTTTACTTAATTAGGCATTTATTCACTTTATTCTATTTTGGGATAATCAAATACCCAATTATTAATTTTCAATTTGCTGATTGTACATAAGTGATAAAATCATATATTTTTTATAAGTATGGTTCACATAAAACAGTTGTCCTATAAAAGGTTGGTTACATCTTCATTCTTTTTTAGAAAAATACTACTGAAAGTGAAGTTACTGATTTAAAACAAAAGAATATGGATATTGTAACATGCATGTTAGCTATTTACAAACATGTTTCCAAAAAGAATACAATAACTAATAATTGATGTAATATGGTATGTCCAACACACCATATTTTTATCATTTTGACATCACTTCTGCACTAGTTTGATTATAAACAGAAAAGATATGTCATAGGACCTTTATTTCTATTATTATTACTAAAATGTTTAATAATTTATTTTAATTTCTTAGTACTACCTTCCTATTTTGTTTCCTCATGCCTTGTGTGTCCCTGAACCCTCAGTAACAGCAGTAAAGTTTTAAACTCCCAAGCCCTTCACTACTGAAACATCATTAAAAACCCTATCTGCTTAGTATTCTATTTTCTCCTGTCCTTGGTCTTTAATAGATTACAGCTGGTTTATGTGATAAATGAGTACATGCTAATGTGATTAAAAAATGTGCAAGTATACCTTTGCAATCCAAAAGAAGAGGCCAGGTACCATAAGGATGGTGTGTGGGTACATCTGTCACACAAGCCAGGTGTGTGTTCTGCTATCCCCTGGATGTTTCCTGGCCTCGGGCTTTGCCTAATCTCTTGAGTCTTAGTTGCCTTATAAATGAAATGGTTATATCTGATCTACCTATGTAAGAAGAAAATGACAATGACCCAGTAAGACTAAATTTTAACAGTTTTTGTAAATAGGGGAAAAAAACCTGTAAGTTCATTATCTTTTAGTTAGGGACCCCTTTGAAAATTGTACACTTTTATAACCATAAACCTCTATACACTATACAAGTGAATTATTTCAATAGTGATTCATTCAAGTCTCTGGAGAGACCATTTTTTTGATGGGGGAGACACTACTCTCAAATCATAGCACTAAAACTGCTCAGACAGATCTAACTATCATCTATCTATCTATCTATCTATCTATCTATCTATCTATCTATCATCTACTCGTTTGGTTTCTCTAGCGAACACTAATATATGGTGTATATGTGAAGTGTGTTTAATGTAAAATTCAAGATTAAGCCACCTTTTGTACTAATACTACCCGTGGTTCAGCCTAAATAAATCGCATAATAGTATTCTACTTCAGTAATGATGTTTATTCATTCAGAAACCATCACTGGATTCAGCTTCAATTAAGATAACATTTATCACTTCCATGCAATGACATAAAACAATTTCAGTGTCATTGATAAATAAAACACTCTTTCTGATCACATAACCATAAAATAGTAAACAGTCAATATTACTACCACATTTATTTATCGTGAAACAGTCACGATATTTAAATCATAAAAATTTGAATGTTCTATAGCATTAATAGTGTACATATTTTTGAAGATGAACCATAACTAAAATTAGGAAAATGCTCTTTCTTCTATTTTATTCACCTAATTATCTAAATATATAATTAAATGGTTTCTCATTTCAATTGTAATTTCGTTTTTTTATTCATCTAAATGACTTTTGATAAGATGACTAAGGAATTCTAGAAACTTGATAATCTATTAAAGGTTTCTATTCACGAACCAAATTCCTAAAGTTTATAGATAGGATTAAAAATATTAGAATACATGGATAATACTAGTAAGAAAATATGAAGCATCCTAGGAAGATAAACATCAGACAAGATCCTATAAAGAATTTGATACTCAAATCACATCCAGGATAGTCATGCTGCAGAAGTTGGATGTGGCCACAAGGTACTCCACTCCTGGATTCAGAAATTCTGGGGGCCCTGGGACAACAGTAACATCTATTTCCAGAAAGGAACATTATATCCCCCAATGGCTAGACAGAGCAACAGTACTCCAGACTACAGGTAACAGCTAAGACGAATGGGGAGCACCACCTCCCTGACTACAGACCATAAGCTCTTCCATGACACACCCAATCCCTCCTCTAGTCTTACCGAAATGAAAAAAAAAAAAAAAAAAAAAAAAAGGCTAAAATGCAAGTCATAGAAGTACTGGCTTCTCTTTACATAGGACAGATAAACATGTAAGACAGAAGTTCCCAGATACTCAACTAAAATTATTTTAAATGACCATATTTTTGGAAATTTAAGAAAACCTCAAGAAATAGAAGAATATGCATATGAGTAAGAAATAGCACAACCAGAAGACAAGCCTAAATAAATGTAATTATTATTATCTGAGGATAATGGAACGTTACGACATCAATAAAACACAAACACTCTATGCTGGCAAAGTCAATTGGAGATCAATGTAAAAATATATTTACTGAAACGTATGCGTATTTGCAAGATAATGCCAACAGTTTTCCCAAGATGTAGCCTGAAAAGGGTTTGAGATGGAAATATTATAAGAAAATTTACAATATTGGAGATTAAAAGCATAACTTGAAAGATCTATATGGTTAATTATCCCAGAGGAAGGAAGGAAGAAAATAGAGAGCATTCGTGGAGGTTATATTTAAATTAAATTAAAACAAAATAATTGGATGAGGCTTTTCTAGAATGAAGATAAACAGAAACACAGAGATGAAATACTATATGAGCTAAACAGAATATTTTTTAAATTAATAAAGTGTAAGAATAAAAGCCTTGCTAATTCAGAGTAAGTTAGAATTAAATTATTAAATTTAAAATGATTACACTAAGGGAAAAACAAAAGCCAAACCCGAGGTAAAGAGGAGAAAAAATATACAAATAACAAGAAGAATCAGAATATCAGAGGCCTCATATGAACACTAGATGCAAAACAGATCAATATATCCAGTATGTTAAAAAGTTTAGTTAAAATAATAGTAAAAAATAAACTTATGACACTTTTTCTGACCAGATTAACATTCAAGTTTGAAGATGAAAGTGACATACTAAAACTCAAAAAGTTTAAGACTTCCATTCATTTCCTAAGATCATACATTCCAGCAAGAAAAAGGAAATTTCAAAGTGAAATGAATAATGAGTAGCAAAATATATATATGGATATATATATATATATCCATATATATAAAATCTCAAATTTAAATTTAAATTTATATAATTTAAATATATTTAAATATATAAAATATAAATACATAAAAATTTTTAAATATAAAAATTTAAATTTATGTATATATCTCAAATTTAAAATTATGTTTTGCTAAAAAATACAATTATAAGATTCTTAAAATGATGACAATCTGAACACAGGAGTTGAATGGAGACATAAGAGGAAGGATTCAAAGCTATTTAAGGTAATTAAGTCATCGGTTGTAAAAATATACATATATTAATTAGTCTATTCATTTTCAGGGAACTTTAAATTTTTAGGGTGGTTACTAATATGAAATAAATGCATATCTTCTAAAATATTAAAAGAACAAGACCAAGAAAATATGACTACTCCCAGGGGCACCTGGGTGGCTCGGTGGGTTAAGCATCATCAGACTCTTGATTTTGGCTCAGGGCATGATCTTACGGTTGGTGAGTTCGGGCCCCACATGAAACTCTGTACTGACAGTGCAGACTCTACTCAGGATTCTCACTCCCTCCCTGTCTCTCTGCCCCTTCCTCACTTGCATGCATGAGCACATGCGCTCCCTGTCTCTCTCAAAATATAAATAAATAAACCTAAAAAAAACGACCAAATTCACAAACTGAGAGAAAGGGAAAATAAACAGCAATAAAACGTGATAAAGAAAAAACATTAAATAAAATAGCATAGTATGTCAAATATTTATTAATAAACAATATATATGAAATAGCTCAACCACCTAATAAAATCAAAAGTACTTTGGTTGGATGGAACAGATTCTAGCTCTGTGCCAATTTCAAGAAGAATTCAAAAATAATGTCATAAAAAAGCATGAAAAAATAAATTAGAGGAAGGCCAAAAAAGATATCCCACGCACAACTGAGCACTTAGTGTTATATGTAAGTGATGAATCACTAAATTCTACTCCTGAAACCTATATTACATTATATGTTAACTAACTAGAATTTAAATAAAAATTTGAAACAAACAAAAAAATTAGATAAACACCAAAAATAAAGAAATAGCTGTCTAATAACATGTGAACAAATGCCCAAACTTATTAGCAATTAAAGAAATCCAAATCAAAGCAATAATAAAATGCTAAAAAAAGAATTAAACAGAAAAGTAAATTATACATTCAGAAATGGAGTAAGAATAGAACAGTGAAATAACAAGACAACTGATAAAGCTGACAGGAGATATGTATAAGTCCACAACCCTAGCAGAAGACATGTAGCATTATTCTTTCAAACGTTAACAGATGAAGCAGAATAAATGTGAGAACGTAGACTATCAGAATAGCAATAACCTTTGTCTGCAATGCTTAACACATATAGACGTACTCCTAGAAATAAACATAGAAACGAATATGGGGTAGTCCCTCTTTAAATTTTTAAATATATTATGTAATTGTTCCCCAAAATCACTGACCCAATTTCCATCCCCACTAGCAGATTATGGGAACATTAGTTTTCTCACACTTTTGCCAGTATCCAAATTATAACTCCTTAAAAATGTTTTCTTGTCTTAGGGTTGAAAACATTATTTTCATTGCTTTTTAAATCTGTATTTTTCTGATTAATAACAAAGTTAAGAAATGTTTTATATATACATCAACTATTTGTATTCCTTTTACTATGTTACTGTCCTGTACATTTTTGCTCCTTTAACACCAATCTAGTAATATCAACAAATAATTTTTAGATTATTTTGATTGCATTATTACTTGATTCAAAATCAAATAGTGTACCATAATGGTATTTTCTTTTAGATAGTCCCACTCCTCCCCTTTACTCTTATGACATTGTTTTTTGTTTCTTAGTGTGTCTTTCTATTGACTAAACAAGATTAAGTACCTGGGAAACATACACATTTTCCAGAAAAGCATTTTCAAATGGAAACTGACAGAGACCTACACAGTAGCAAGTGCCTGGGGCTCCCAGTTCCCATTACATTCTGAAGCATTTCAGGTATCAAACAGAGCCTCAGCCAAACTTGCATAAATAGACCACAGTCTTTGGGTTGTATGATCATCAACTTTACAACTAAAAAATATCTGCATCTCTTTGTCCCCTCAAGTGTGCAAAGGGCTGGATATAAAATCAGTGGTTGCAGAAATATGATGTGGAAACATGATACTCACCTCTGTATATCCAACTTCACCTCTTGGGGGTACACTACATCTTCCCCTGCTACAGTTTCTGGGATACAACTGGGTCAGTGTAGCAGCATGGCAGAGAGGTCTAATGGCTCCCAGCCATACTGTCACCAATCTGTCAGCTGAGTTACCTAAAACTGCATGCTTACATGAGCCTCTGGAGGAAGCTCTGGCCCACTCTGTGGCCAGTCTTGAATAAGATAACCCATATCTCTTAGCTCATCCATCCTGAATATATGATGGCTCTCTAAGTGTTTTCTCTCATGATGCGCCAACATACCATTTCAACCTACAAGGGTTGTCAGGATAGTTGCTGAGCTTTCCGAAGGAAAGAGTAAAAGACAAGGGCAATGAATAAATGAAAGAAGGCTTGTAAGTAACCCCTGAAGTTCTCCCTTACAGCAGCCCAGATCAACCCAGAAAGAAAGATATTAAGGTACTGATTGAAGTTCTTAAGAGAACCTTCTGCCAATTCCTATACCCGTGACAAGGATTTTTCTACTTAGCCTCTTTATTTTAACCTACATATAACATGATGAGTTGCTCTACATAAATTCCTGCTTGGTGGACCACAGACAGTTAAGGGTGGTTTTATTATCACAAACTACCCATGCCAAGGAAAGCAGACTGACCTTCTGGGCTTCAAAGTCTTGCTCTGTATCAATGGCTATTTGGCCTTATGTGGCTAACAGAATATTATTGTCATCAACTCAATTACTCCCACTCAGGGATAGGCTCATGCTTGAATTGTGCACTACACTGCCTCCTTCCCTTTCCCAGGAAGAACACTCCCTGAAATCTTGACCAGCAAGTTGACATGAGGTCCTAGAAGAAAGTCTTAATTAAAAATCTTGGAAAAGCTAGGTGCTCAATTTGGAGTACAGGTCATATCTACTCAATACAAACAAAAAAGTTTTTGTCCTCATGGAAAGAGTCCAGGAGAGGCAGATAGTTCAGTTTAGAAATTTGCATATATCATCATGACAGATGAAAATGTATGAAGTTGAACAGTGCTAGTATCTCTTACTGCATCATAGAGATGAAGACAAGGCTGATGAAGACCAGCTTCAGTCTTTTCAAACATCATTATGTCTAGGAAGTTTGTGTCTATTTGGAGGGAGGGAGAATCAGCCTACATGTCTTTCTCAGACTTGGCTCCCGGGACCCAATCTGTTATTGACAATCTGCTTTACTGGCAGCTACTGGTTGATAATGAAAACAGGGGCTTGTCAATAGCAGAAATTGGTATGGCTGACAGCTCCCCCTGGCCACATAATGGTATAGAAGCATCTCAAACAGATCAGCAGATGCAGTCACCATCTTAAGAGTGGCATAAAAGATGCTCCATATTACAAGATTCTTGAAAGGACCCAGTGTGTGACTTTTAACATAAATCCTGTACTTTGCCCTGGGTGCATTATGTTGTTTTGTTTTTTTTTGTTTGTTTGTTTGTTTGTTTTGTTGTTTCTGTTGTTTACTAGCAGAGGAGAGGCATCTTATTCCAGAATTATCTTTGTGTCTGATGTACACCCTAGTTGATCGTCGCAGGAAAGTGATCTTGGCTTTATGATAATATCATTCTGACAGATATGAGGTTTTGATTTGCATTTCCTTTATGATTAGTGATGTTGAGCATCTTTTCATGTACTGTTGGTCATTTGTGGGTCGTCTTTAAGAAAATTTCTATTCATTGGGGCGCCTGGGTGGCTCAGTCGGTTAGGCGGCCGACTTCAGCTCAGGTCATGATCTCGCGGTCCGTGAGTTCGAGCCCCGCGTCGGGCTCTGGGCTGATTGCTCAGAGCCTGGAGCCTGTTTCAGATTCTGTGTCTCCCTCTCTCTGACCCTCCCCCGTTCATGCTCTGTCTCTCTCTGTCTCAAAAATAAATAAATGTTAAAAAAATTAAAAAAAAAAAAAGAAAATTCTATTCATGCCTTTGGCTCATTTTTCAATGAGATTGTTGTTGTTTCTATTAATGGGTATGAATTCCAAGACTGAAAACAAAATAGTTATATTTTTCAAAAGTTTGACAATCAAATAAAACATATATACAGAAAATTTAAAGAGAAATCAGATGTATATGAAGATTTTGCACTGTAGTAAGAAAAGTCCCAAGCAAAGCGATAGGCCACGAGAAAGGAAAAACATAATGAGTAAAACAGATGAGTAATAA
This sequence comes from Leopardus geoffroyi, assembly GCF_018350155.1. Classification (NCBI taxonomy): domain Eukaryota; kingdom Metazoa; phylum Chordata; class Mammalia; order Carnivora; family Felidae; genus Leopardus; species Leopardus geoffroyi. Next base: position 22,784,681 of record NC_059338.1, on the reverse strand, counting down.
CAGGCATATTGCTAAATGCTTACTATGTGCAAAGCACTGCTCCAAGTTTTTTATATGTATGCCATGTGTAACCTATTTAATCTTCTTAATAACCCTGTAAGATAGGTGATATTACATCCAATTCTAGATGGGAAAACAAAAGTACAGGTTGATTAATAATGTGCCCATAATCATATATCTAGTAAGTAATAGAGTTAGAAATTGAACACAGGTAGCCTATCACAATAGCTCTAACCATTATTACATGTTGTTGTTGTTGTTGTTTTAAATGTTAGGGTAAGGAACCAAGATGAACTAAGAACCTAGCTGAGATTGGAAAGGATGAGATAAGGGAAATGAAAAAGATTAATCTTGCTAAGTATACTTTATGAAAACTGGAAGAAAGGAGACATATATAAAACATGTATTGAATTCTAACCATATATATTAGACATTAAGTTAAGCCCTGGGAATACATTAAAGAACATAAAATTTAACAGCAACAGCCAAAATCCTTTTCCTTTGAATCAGGAGAGGAGAAAAGAATTATTCAAAATGTGAAGAAACGTTTCTATGGACCAGATGAAAGTTTTATTGGGTTTACAGCAGCTAGCGTTAAGTGTTCCAGTGAAAAAGAGGTAAGAACCCTGTGCTTGAAGAAGGTTGGAGAGAGCCTTGGGAGAGGCAGGAGTGACTGAACTAGTTTGCTTGATTGGCGGCCAAGGAACAACACAGATGTGACTGATTATTTGAAAAATAAGATTTAAATTAATGACGTGGTCTCATTAACACATGTGAAACAAATGAGTTAAGCCACAATAAAAACCTAATACTGACACAAAATGAGTCTTTATGCTTAAATACATTAAAAGAAGCAGTGAGGTTTCAATGTTTCAAAAAAATTTTATGCTCCAGTGTGGAGCCCAATGTGGGGCTTGAACTCAAAACCCTGAGATCAAGACCTGAGCTGAGGTCAAGAGTCAGATGCTTAACCGACCTAGCCAGCCAGGTGCCCCTGAAATTCATTAAATTAGAATAAACATATAACTGTATCAAATATCATCTTTGAGTGTATTACATATGAGCCAAAATTTTCAATGATGGCTCACGGGTTTGGGATCTTCAGTATCATTGAGAATGCCTCCAAAGTTTAAGTGAATAGAATGCTCTTTAAAGGCATTTTTAATGAATAATGATAATATTGAAATATGTAGCCCATTCTTACTTTAGCCTGCTGGTAATCACTTGCCTTCCAAGCTATTATAATAATAGTATGTCTATCAAACACTGACTATCTGGTCGCAAAATAGTGCCTTAACAGAAAATGCAAACTGTCCTACAACTTTTAAGGCTGGTTCTTCCTAAATATTCCTTTAAAGATCCTAGTGTTATTCTGGATGCCCCAATTTTAGAATAATGGGCATGAAGCAGTAGTTTCTTTTCAGGTACTGTATCAGCCTTAGGAGTAGACATTGGTTGAATTAGCACTAGGAATATGCCTACATATATTGGCTCTGTTTCTTCCAGAGATGGCATATTTATACTACAGATAGTTTCATCATGCATGTGTCTGTGTCTATGTATATGCATGTATACATATACATACATACATTTTTTTAAGATGAAGTACACAGAATGTAAAGAAAAGCCATTACCTCCCTTATATGTTTGTGTTTTTAGTTTCTTTTGGATTCAAAATTAGCAATCCGCCTTGAAAAGAGAGAGATGAAATAATCAAGAGAAAATATCCTAGTAATTACTAACATTTCACATACCCCTGTCATTAGAACAATGGCCTAAGCACCAAACACAGTTATTTTGCCTCTGCAATTATAACTGTTTCTTTTCTTTCTTTTCTTTTTTAATTGCACAGAACTTGTTTAATTACTTTCACTTTTTTTCTTTATGTGTTAGACTCTGTGTTAGAAGTGAGCTTTATGATGGAAAAAGTAAATTTTAATTATATTTTGCTGCCCATATCCTGAGATATAATAGGCACTTGACATATAGAACATATTTAAATAATACTACTGATTCATTTAACTTATCCACATACATTTTTTAGTGGGTAAAATATAAATGAACAAGTGAAATTCCTACAATGGCATCTTTTATTTTTTTCATTTTTAAAAATTAGATTTTCTATACTATATATTTCAAAGATTGCTAGGTGGGAAGGCTTTCTATCCTAGAGCACCCATTTCAGAGGCAAATAGACTAAAACTCCAAGTTAAATATGGGATAGTTTCCTGGGATTGTGATTGCAAATTAACACTAATTTGGTGGCTTAAACTTATTCTCTTACAGTTATAGAGGACAGAGGTTTGAAATCAATATTACTGGGCTGGAATCAAAGTGTTGGTACAGGTGCCTCCTTCTAAAGGTCCAAGATGAGTATCCATTTCTTGCCCCTGCCATTCTTGATGGCCACTGACTCTCTTTTGGTTTATGGTCACATCACTCCAACTTATGAGTCCTTGATCACATTACCTTCTTTTCTAGTCCCCAGTAACATATTCCCAAATTCCTCTAAGCCCTCACCAAATATACATTTAGTGTGCATATTTCTACCAAAAGACTGTTTAAGACAATCTAGGCTTTTTCTATCATGGGCCTCCAGATTCTTCCAGCTTGTACCCATTACCTAATTCCAAAGCCATGTCCACATTTTAAGGTATTTGTCATAGCAGCATACCATTTCTCAGTACTGTATTTCTTTACAAAATCAAATTTACAAAGAATGGTAGATCACTTCAGTAAGTGTCTGTGCTTCAAAACTATGATGCTTCTATAAGAGAAAGGGATGAGATTAAAATGAATTTTTCTTCCCCAGTAAGTTTGTGTTATTTTTGTTACTTATTACTTCCTGGCAAAAACTCAGAATTGGGAATATAAATTACAAAAAGTTGCTTCATATAAATATTAATATTTAAATTATAAAAAAAACTTTTAATTCCATCAGGATATATTTTCCTATGAGTTAAACAGAGAAGTTTTCTTAGGCTAAGGATACATGTGAGCATAGAGAGAAGAATTATGTTGTTATTACCTTAGTGTGTCTACTTTTCTCACTAGCAACTATTACTTTCAATCATATGTGGTAAAAAGGTATATTTGGGGTATGAAGAAAATTCATGGTCCCACCAAGGCCCACTTGAAGGATGGTTGAAAATGAACAAATGACTGATGTGAGGATGTTAGTTGCTTTAAGAAGAGAAATAAACACCGGGCTGATGGTAGTGAACTATTGTCAGTAATAATTCATACCACATATTTATCTGAAATATAAATACACCTTTACTTATTTAATATTTATTCATATTCAAATAGAGGCTAGGTTTGATGTTGGGGCAGTTGGAAGGTGAAAGCAAAGATTTTGCATGTAGGAAAATCTTCAAAAAGAAATTGGTGAAGAGAGTACTTCCAGAATGGGGTATTAGTAGCCCTGTGAACCCTATTCCTAGCAAAACAACCATAACTTATGCAAATTATCATAAAGACAACCTCTGAGAGTCTCTGGAGAATGCCTTCAGGGTATAAAGAAAGTGTAGAAACATTTACTCAAGAAATCCTCTTATATATCCATAACAGTGAGAGTCAGAAACACTGAAACCAAACCAGCTCTTTCCACCACTTCCCCCCCTAGGCAGTTCTGGAACTGTACTCTAGGAGAGTACAACCAAGACGGAAGGAGACCCCACTCACCAAATCTTCCAGTTCAGGCTTATTCCAGAAGGAGCAGGCCACCAGCCTTTCTCATCTACTCCAACTATACATGGCCAAAGGGCTGTTTCAGGCAAGGGGAGATAAGAGGTTTAGGCCCACTTCCTTCATCTAGCACCCACTTGTAAGGTAGAAGTTTTAACTCAGGCACTGAAGGCTCAGAATACTGGGCTCCCATCACCCTTGCCCAGCTTATCTTTCAGTCAGATGTTTCACATTATAAGAGGAATGGTAAAAAGCTCAGAGACTACCAAACTGACCGGGTCTGTGCCCATAAGCCAGGAGTGACACACTGAGAGATATAGATTGCTGTCCTCACATCTATTTCCCAAACGGTGGCACAGAGTTTCTGCCAGGGGAGAGGCAATTCTTGGGAACAGAGACTCCTGTAGCCATATAGCAAGCAGCTAAAAATGAGTGGAACCTAACAACTCTGTTTGAAACTGATAGAAATAGGAAGCTTAAGAGAGAAATCAGGGAACAAGATAATGGGAAAGAGAATCCTGTTAAAAACACTGCCATCCCTGGGGATGTGGGGTCAAAGTGACTGGCACACACCAAGTCTGCACCTTTGAAAACCAGCATTAGAGACTTCAGTCTGCAGGGAAAATTGACTTCACTGGAATGGTCTAGAAAAGTTACTAAACAAACAAGGAAACAAGCAGAGAACAAGTGGTCCTGAGACAGGACGGATCAGAATCTAGTATTGCTATAATACTTTATGTGACATACCATGTTTTCAACAACAACAACAAAAATAAGACATGCAAATGAACAGGGAATGTGATTCATATACAAGAAGAAAAGCAGGGAGTAGAAATTGCCTTTAAGGGGACTAGGCTTGCTGAGTTGGCAAAAAAAGACAATAGAACATCTGTTAAACCCCTAAGGTCAGGAACAAGACAAGGGTGTCCACTATCACCACTTTTTTCAACATGGTATTGGAAGTCCTAAACACAGCAATCAGAACAAAAGAAATAAAGGCATCCAAATTTGTAAGGAAGAAGTAAAACTTTCACTATTTGCAGATGGCATGATACTATTTATAGAAACCCCAAAAGACTCCACCACAAAAAAATACTAGAACTGATAATTGAATTCAGTCAAGTCACAGGACTCAAAATAAATGTGTAGAAATCTGTTGCATTTCTGTATACTAATAAGGAAGCAGCAGAAAAACACATTAAGAAAACAATCACACTTAGAATTGCACCAAAAATAATAAAATACCTAGGAATAAACTTAACCAAAGAGGCAAATGATCTGTACTCTAAAAGCTATAAAACACTGATGAAAGAAATTGAAGGCAACACAAAGAAATTCAAAGACATTCCATGCTCATGGATTGGAAAAACAAAATTTTGTTAAAATGTCTATTCTACCTGAAACAATCGACAGATTGAATGAGATCTTAATCAAAATGCCAAAAGCATTTTTCACAGAACTACAACAATAATCCTTAAATTTATATGGAACTACAAAAGATCCCAAATAGCTAAAGCAATCCTGAAGATGAAAAACAAAACTGGAGGTATTATAATTCCACATTTCAAGTTATATTAAAAAGCTGTTGTAAATCAAAACAGTATGGTCCTGGCACAAACATAAGCACATGTCAATGGAACAGAACAGAAATCCAGAAATAAACTCACAATTATATGGTCAATCTTGGACAATGGAGGAAATAACATGCAGTGGAAAAAAGTCCCTTCAAAAAGGAGTGTTGGGAACACTGGCACTTTGCATTACATGCAAAATAATGAAACTGGACCACTTTCTTACACCACACACAAAAATAAATTCAAAATGGAGCAAAGACCTAATTGTGAGACAGTGAACCATTAAAATCCTAGAAGAGACCACAGGCAGTAATTTCTGTGAAATTGGCCAAAACATTTTTCTAGATAGGTCTTTTGAGGCAAGGGAAACAGAAGCAAAAATAAACTACTGGGACTACATCAAAATGAATTGCATTGCAATTCTGCATTGCAAAAAAAAAAAAAAAATCAACAAAACTAAAAGGCAAGCTTTTGAATGGGAGAAGATATTTGCAAATGGCATATCCAATAAAGGGTTAGTATCCAATATATATAAAGAACTTATACAACTCAATGCCCAAAAGTAACTAACCTAATTATAAATGGGCAGAAGGAATGAAAAGACGTTCCTCCAAAGAGGACATCCAGATGGCTAACAAAGACATGAAAAGATGCTCAACGTCACTAATCATCAGGGAAATAAAAATCAAAACTACAGTGAGATATCACCTCACTCTTGTCTGAATGGCTAAAATAAAAACCACAAGAAACAACAGGTGTTGGCAAGGATGTCGAGTAAAAGGAACCCTCATACACCATTGGTGGGAATACAAACTGGTGTAGCTACTCTGCATAATATTAAGATTCCTTAAAAAGCTAAAAATAGAACTACCATATGAATTGCTGGGGGGAAGAGAAAAAAGGGAAATAAACCACAAGAGACTCTTAATGATAGAGAACAAAGTAAGGGCTGATGGAGGGAAGTGGATGGGGATTAAGGAGGGCACTTATGATGAGCACTGGGTGTTGCAAGTGATGAATCACAGAATTCTACTTCTGAAACCAATATTGCAGTGAATATTACCTAACTAAAATTTAAATTAAAAAAAATAAATAAATAATATCAATAAATGAAGAAAACCATCCCCCCATCCCTGACCAAACCAAACCAAACCAAACCAAACAAAACTGCCCTATAATCTAGTAATTGCACTATTGGGTATTTACCCCCAAAGTACAAAAACACTAATTCAAAGAAATGTACCCCTATGTTTATTGCGTCATTATTTATAGTAGTCAAATTATGGAAGTAGCCCAAGTGTCCATGGACAGATGAATGGATAAAGAAGAGGTGGTGGAATATCATTAAACCATAAAAAACAATGAAATCTTGCCATTTGCAATGACATGGATAGAGCTGGAGAGTCTAACGTTAAGTGAAATAAGTCTGTTGGAGAAAGACCAATATATTATTTCACTTGTATGTGGAATTTAAGAAACAAAACAAACAAACAAAGGAAGAGAAAGAGAGAAACCAAGAAACAGACTCTTAACTACAGAGAACAAACTGATAATTACCAGAGGGGATGTAGGTAGGGGGATGGGTGGGGAAGAAAGTCAGCTATTAAAAACATATTCAAAGAATATAAAATAAAGAAAAGCAAAATATGATGATCATGTCTCACTGAACAGAGAATACCATTAAAATTCAAGTTACATATATATATGTATATATATATATATATATATACATACATATATATATATATATACACATGTATATGTATATACATACACACACACACACACACACACACACATACATATATATCCAAGCAAATATCATAGAGTTGAAAAGTGTAATTACTGAAATGCAGTTTTAACTACAGGGGCTCACATAAAGACTTGAGCTGGCAGAGAAAAGAATCAGTGAACTTGAAAATAAATTGATAGAAATTTCTCAATCTGACGGACAGATAAGAAACAGATCAGAGAACCTCAGAGAAATTTGGGACATCATAAAATATGTCAACTTACATGTAATGAGAAAACCAGAAGGGTAGGGGTAAAAAAAAAAAAAAAAGATGAAAAATATGCAGGGGCACCTGGGTGGCTCAGTGTCTGACTCCTGACTTTGGCGCAGGTCATGATTTCATGGTTCATGAATTTGAGCCCTGCGTTGGGCTCTGTGCTGACAGCATCGAGCCTGATTGGGATTCTTTCTCTCTCTCTCTGCCCCTCCCCTGCTCATGCTCTGTCTCTCTCAAAATACATAAACTTTAAAATTTTTTTTAAAAATGAAAATATGCAAATATATAATGGGTTAAACTTCTCATCTTTGACCAAAAAAAAAAAAAAACCCACAAAAATTTACACACCCAAGAATTTCAATGAACTCAAAGATACATAAAAAGAAAGGCATACCCTGACATATCACAGCCAAAATATTGAAAGCCATAAACAAGAAGAAAGCCTTGAAAGAAAAGTGACTCATCATATGCAATGAAACTCCAAGAAAATTATCACCTAACTTTTTATTAAAAAAAAAATTGAGGCCAGAAGACAAAAAGTTGACATATTCAAAGTGTTGAAAGAACAAACAGACTCAACCCAGAATCTAATAATCAGCAAAACTGTCTTTCAAAAATGAAAGTGAAATAAAAATATTCACATATCAACAAAAACTGAAGAATTTGTTCCTGGCAAACCCATATTACAATAAATATTCAAGGGAGTCCTTTGACCTGATAGTAAGTGACACAAACAGTAATCCTAAGGTACATAAGAAAAAAAAGTACCAATAAATAAATTACACAGATAATTACGAAAGGTAGGATAATTGCATATTCTTCTTAACATACTTAATAGCTACTAAAAAAAAACAGTATGTGTATAATTGCATTGTTAGTCATATAAAGTATAAATGTGCAACGTATCTGACAATCATAAGGCAAGGGTGGTAGGTGGGAATAAGCTATACTGGAGTAATCAAGTAACATCAGATAGTAACTTGGATCAACACGAAGAAATGGGGGAAAAAGAGGTAAATACAACAAACTCCATAAATATATACTAAATACATATGCTCCTATCTTTTCCTAACTTCTTTGAATAAAATAAAATCTTATAAAATAAATATAAATCCTATATTTTAACAATGCATGTTTGGGTATATGACAGATATATATGCTATGTTATATATACATGTGTGTGTACATATACATACACATGTATGCATTTGTATAAAATAATAATAGCAAACAAAATGAAGAGGGAATAAAGTTATAGCAGAATAACATTTCTATAGTGCACTGAAATTAAATTGTTATAAATTTGAGATAGTTTTTGATAAGATTTATTCTTTGAGCCCTAGGATAACCATTAAAAAATAACTCAAAATACAGAGTTAAAAGTCATTAAGGGAATTAAAATGTTACTTTAGAAAATATCCACTTAAGCAAAAGAAAGCAGTAAAGAAACAACAGAGGAATTAAAAAAAAAAAGTATGAGACATAAAGAAAACAAAACGTAATGTGGTAGACATGTGTTCAAGTCTATCAATAAAAATAATACATGTGATTTGATTAGCAATTCAAATTTGTTTATAGATTTAATGCAATATCTTTTAAAATTCCAGTGGATTCTTTTTCAGAAACTGACAAACTGATCCTAAAATTCATATGGAAATAGAAAAACACACAGAAGAGCCTAAACAATCTCAGCAAAGAATGAGAATGAAGGAGACTCACTTATCAATTTCAAAACTTGCTATAAACCAATAACAATCAATACAATGTGATTATAGTTAAGAGAGAAAAAAAAAGAAGAGAAGATCAGTGGAATAGCACTGAGAGTCCAGAAATAAACTCTTACAATTGTGATCAATTAATTTTTGACAAGTGTACCAAAACAATTTGACGGGAGAAAGAGCAGTCTTTTCAACTAGTGCTGCAACAACTACATATCCATAGACAAAAGAAAGAAGATGAACCCTTCTGTGTATCATAAATAAACATGAATTGAGAAGAAATCATAGACCTAAATATATAAACAAAATTAGAAAACTCTTAGAAAAAACATAAGATTAAATCTTGAAAGCTTGATTTAGGCAAAAATGTTCCTAGGACAGACAATTGAATACAATAAATTGCACTTAATCATATGTAAACTATTTTAGGTTTTAGGATACCTTTCAAGGATACTTCAAGAAAGGGCAAAGGTCACCATAAAGTGGGAAAATATATCTGAAAATCGTATATCTGATAAGGGAACTACATTCAGAAAAAAATTTAAAAAAACCAAAATCTTACCATTCAACAACAAAAAAGACAACTCAATTAAAAATGAGCAAATATAAATGACATTTCTGTAAAACTATTTTACAGCTGGCCAGTAAGAACATAAAAATATGCTTGAGATTAGCTATCACTGAAATGCAGATAAAACCACAATGAAGAACACTCTACCCCCCCCCCCCCCCCGCTAAACTGCTATAATCAAAGACATAAAATATCAAGCATTTGTGAGAGTGTGGAGAAATTTGAACTCATCATTGCTGGTGAAAATGTAAAGCAGTTCAGCGTCTTTGCAAAAGCACTGGGCGGTTCCTCAGTCAAACATAAAGTTACCATATAACCCAGCAATTTCAATTCTAGATATATATTCAAGAGAAATGAAATTATACAAGACAAATGAAAACAAACATATACTTAAAAACTTACTCAAACGTCCGTACCGATAGGATTCAGAGTAGCCAAAAACTGGAAACAGTTCAAATATTCACCCACTGAGGAATGGTATAAATTAAAAATGGTAGGTCAATAAAGGCAATATTATTCAGAAATAAAAATGAATGAGGAGGCATGGATAAAACTTGAAAGTATTATGCTAAGTGAAAAATAACAATAAACAACAGCAATAGTCACAGAGGACCACAGATTATTGGATTTTGTGTGCATTGAAAGTGTAGAATAGGCAAATCTATAAAGAAAGTAGATACGTGGTTGCCTAGAGCTGAGGATTGGGAGGCATGGGGAGTGTCTGGTAATGAGCATAAGCCTTCTTTGGGGGATGATGGTTGGACAACTGGCGAATATACTAAAAATTATTCTATTATACACTTCAGTTGTATGCTATGATATATATCTTTTTTAAAATATTTTTAAAGTTTATTTCTTTATTTTGAGAAAGAGGGAGAGAGAGAGAGAGAGAGAAAGAGAGGGAGGGAGGGAGCATGAGTGGGGTAGGGGCAGAGAGAGAGGGAGAGAGAATTCCAAGCATGCTCCAACACTGACATAGGGCAGAGCTCAACACAGGGCTCAAACTCAGAAACTGTGAGATCATGACCTGAGCCGAAATCAAGAGTCAGATGCTTAACCCACTGAGCCACCAGCTGCCCCTGTGATATATACCTAATAGAGCTCTTAAAAATAGTTAGAAAACCAAATTTCTTAGAGAAAAAAAAAACAAAAACAAAAACAGACAAATCCTCTGAGGAAAAGTTTCTTAGAAAAATATATTTCACCTCATTGTCATAATAAAGATGAATAAATTACAACTATTCACCTTCATAATCCTTTCTGTCATTTTTCAAACAGCTATACTTCAAGGCATGGAATGGAATGTACACATTTCCTTACAAGAAGGGGGCTACATAGATTCATTATTTCCTCCAACATTATCAGTGATGTTTGAAATCTTCAAAAGTTTATTTATACACACACACAAAACCCCCTGACTGTTGTTAAAATGTGTAATTTTTTGTTGGTAAATAAGAAGTTGAGAGAAAATTAACAAATCCGTGCCAGTATTAACACAGCCTCAGAGAAAGAAGGGAATATAAAAGTAAAATTATTTTTCTACCCACTGAATTTTGACTGTATATTAAAGAGATGAATCTTGTTTGCTTATGCCAAAGCGAATATTCTGCCAGGCTTGGACTGAGTAGAAAGGAGACTGAGCTGAGGCATAAGGCTCGCACCACATGAGCAACTAGGACCTAATTTAACCCTTTAGCTATTGATTTGCATGAAGTATCACTAATACATTCACATAAGAAAGAATATGTGTTTCTTTCTCTGCTTTTCTTTAGACGAGCAATTTTTTTTTACTTATTAATTAATGCATAAACATTTCAAAGCATGTTGCATAATGAAATGCAATTATTTGCAGAAAAAAACTGACTTCTGAAGTAAGTGCTTTTTATTTGACTTTCAGAATGCAGTCATTGGCATGCTCCTAACTTTTATCATTTGGGTCACATATGCTGTTCCCACAAGAATAGGCCTCACCATGATTGTGCCAATCACAATCCCCTTTTATACAGGCTTCCTTGGCTTTTGTAGATTCGCTTAAGGCTTTTTACATCGAAGGGATATATTTTTCAAAGAGAGGACCCGCCAGACACTTTTGCACATTGCCAATGACAGCAGCGGGTTTCTGATTCTAAAGTACCACATTTTAACTCTGATATAGCAGTAACATGGAGCCGCTGCACTAAAAAAGGGAGCTGATAAGCTACTGGTAATACAAGTAAAAATGTGATATATTTGTAAACAAAACAATATGCTCAAGCACAGTAGAGTGGCCAATGCTGTTTCAATGATAGAGTTTCAGTGATAAAAAGGTACATAACCCAGTGCAAAAACAAATTAGAGTATTAATACAAATCTTATTTTAATATCTTGTTTCCTGTCCCAATCACCTTAAGAATTTTAGAAAATAGAACAATTGCTTTCACTTTTAGGAATCATTGCGTTTTCTATATGGGTTCACAGTTTAACATACAGAGTTGAGAATTAATTAATGTTTCATAACTGAATTAGCAAATTCGTGAAGCTCTTCTCAGTGAATACATACATACTTGAGAAGCAAAAGTGCCTAAAGGCAAAAAATGAATGTAGATGTTTGGAGTACCATTCTACATCTATAATAAATTGAATATATTGAATTTGGTAATATGTTATTGCCAAATGTAGTGTTATTAGTGACACTTCTTTCCATAAAAATATAGTGAATTATTGTATTTAAAATGTGTGTCTACTGGTAAAATAAAATTCATATGTAAAGCAATTATTTAATGAATGATGACACAAAAACTTGTGAGGAAAATCTGTCTGCATTACTCAGATTCATACACTTTCAGTCTCTATCTCTACAACTTTTATATGTGTGTGTGTATATATATATATATATATCTGTGTATATATTCCTATATATTAACACACAACTATTATGAGTATAAAATGCATATAATATTGTATACAATTCAAAATAATGTATTTATAGAATATGCATGTAATATTTTACATAAGACAAATTACATAAAATTATTTTATTTCATTAAATATTTTACTTTATAAAGTAAACTATATAGATGACCTTCAAGGGAGACATTAAAGACCGGACCATAATGTACAAATAATTCATTGTAGGGACATATGCACATTTTTTTCTAAGTGAGCTTCTATAAATTGTAGTTTCCTGGCTGCCAGTCTATACTTGCAGTAAAAATAGGTCAGTAAGATATTTTTAATATTATTTTGCTGTAGCATTATCTTTAGATTTGTTGAACATAACTACACACGAAGGCAGGCTGTTCTATGTACTTCTAGCCAAATTCAATAATCTTACGTTGCCACCAGCAGCAAGTGGTCTGAAGGCCCTACTGTTGAAAATTTCATTTATATACTCACTACATAAAGCGAAACTTTAAGTTAAGGGGATAGAAGGAGGGGCAGAGCAAGAGGGAAGAAGTAGGAACAACAAAAAGACAAACTGGCTGCAAGTGTTGACAACGATTATTATACAATGGTTTTCATAATAAAATTAAAATATTTTTTTTTCCTTCAACGTTTATTTTTATTTTTGGGACAGAGAGAGACAGAGCATGAACGGGGGAGGGGCAGAGAGAGAGGGAGACACAGAATCGGAAACAGGCTCCAGGCTCTGAGCCATCAGCCCAGAGCCCGACGCGGGCCTCGAACTCACGGACCGCGAGATCGTGACCTGGCTGAAGTCGGACGATTAACCGACTGCGCCATCCAGGCGCCCCCATAATAAAATTAAAATAAATAATGCTCTATAATAATGTTTTTATCAATCATATGTCGCATATACGTATATTTAACAATATCTACATGTAAATATAAATAAATGATTTTCTCACAATAACTTATGAGGCAGGTACTATCATCATTTTTATTTTACACATGAAGATGGTGGGGTTTCAAGAGGTTAGGGGACTTATTCAATGTCGTACTGTACAGCTGGCCTTTAACGCCTGTCTGTAATGGGTAAAGCATCTCCACTTGCAACACGTCTACCTCTCAATATTGAACTGTCTTAAATTAAAATACTGAAGCAGAGTAACCATATGTACTCAGTTGTGGTAGTCTCTATAATCATGATAGCCAGTAGTTACCACAGTCTACTCTAAAACTAATAAACATTCAGACCTAGAGGAGTTAGAGAAAGAAAACAAAATATGGCTCAGGTCTTTTCTTCAGTGAACAAACATAACAGCTTTGAATTTCACCAACATACACTGTTCCTTTTTGAGATAGAATTTAAAAGGAGATTAAGTACTCACTGACTTGATCTCCTTTCATTCACTAACACAAGTAAAGCAAAATATACATTACTGTTTTTACGGTAGCAAGGGTTTTCACTGGGTTCTTATATTTCAAAAACTGCAGTTAATTTCTGTATGTTAACTTGAACACAGAGCGTGACCGTGTTTTCAACCAGCAGACGAAAAGTAAAGTAAATGACTATTAACTGCAGGGCCATGAAAAAGCCTATTTGACTGTAACCTTCAGTCATACGAATGGTGATTTTTCTTGGTAACATTAGTCACTTCACTTTCAATTAGATTTCACAGAGTGTCCTCAAATATGTGACACAGAACTAATCTATCTGGAGACTATGGCTTAAATTTCAACTGTTTTCTCTGAAATGGATATGCAGGTCCCTTCAGCCAACTCTACTCTAGTTGTTCAGTGTTTCTGTTCTACAAATTGTTAAATATTATTGGTACAACCCCAGGTTGAATTTCAACACTCCAGTCATTTTGTGTACTTTTACCGGCCTATTATTCACATACCGAAATATCACTGACTAGCTGTGCAAAATGTAAATGTATTGCTCTTTGAAGAGAATATTTTAATCAACAACTTGCTTGAACTTTTGTATCCCGAGGCAAGAGGAATACTAAAATGTGTAATAAAATATCAAAGAACATTTTCAATGACAGCTCCGGAATCAGTAAATATTGTAAAACTTGTGAGGTATGTTGGAATTTACACACAGAATAAGAAAAAACTCTTTGTGTCTATTCTAATAGTCGATATGCAGAATCCTATATGCACTTTTAATTCTTTTTTTTCTTTTGCATCCACTGTACCCAGGCAAGTTTTAGCAAATTTTACGTTTTTCATATGCCTAGTACTAGCCCAGATTTCCATAATCCCATCCCCATTATCTTAATCCTATTCCTAGACACTCTGGATCCTGATCTCCATGGAAGAATCCATTTAATAAGTTTCATTGATAGCAGTTCTTATCAGCCCCTACTTAAGCTGGATACAGTCTTTAAATCCATTTAAATCAGGGCATTTTGCAACCTCAGAAAATATGATATTATGAAATCATATTTAAACTGTTAACCCTGCTCTTTTAGATATTTCAGAAGTGTTCTAACCCTATCCCACCAATCTTATTCCCACTATCTTCAGACATAAGCTTGTTCATTCCAGTAATTCTCTCAGATGGGTGTCCTCAATGTGATCAACATTTGCCATGCTCACTCCGGTCTCCACTATTTGTTCTTGCTTTAGCCCTGCCTATCCTTGCTCTATTACTTACTTACTTATTGACTCCACACTGTGTGCCAATGCGGGCTTCAAGTCATAACCCTGAGATCAAGAGCTGAGCTGAGATCAAGAGTGGGACCCTTAACCAACTGACCCAGTCAGGTGCCCGTGATTATCTAAATCATTACATTCTCAACTTTTTACTTTAAGAATCACTAAATTCTACTCCTGAAATACTTATTACACTATATATTAACTAACTAGGATTTAAATAAAATTTAAAAAGTAAAAAAAATAAAAAGTAAAATATATACCAAAAAAAGAAGAATTATGACACAAAATTTAAATGAAAGGCCACCAAAACATTAATTCATAAAATTAATATACAGATCATGGAGAATTCATCTATAATGTTGAAATTAGTAAGATCACATGTAAGTTTCCTAACAATAAAAGCTCTTCTCAAAAAAATATTATAATGTGACATCAAAAAAATAAAATCAGCAAACTACAGTCTGCAGTCCCTTTTTGGCTTATTTATTTATTTATTTATTTATTATAAAGTTTGATTGAAACCAGGGGCAGGATTAAGGTAAGGCAACTGAGGCAGAGCAGTACAAATAACAGGGTTGGATTCTATTCTTTATTTAAAATGTTTATATTTGGTCATTTTGTTCAGTATTAATTTTAACTTTAAAAAGATTCATTAAAATAAAAAATATCCTAAAAGTTGTTGTTTAAGTGGATTTAATATAATGATACTTACCAGTTTAGAAGTTAAAACCAGAAAAAAATAATTATTAATAAATTTTAAAAGAACTATATTGACCTATTATATGTTTCATAAGTAACATCCTTTTATAAAAAAATTAAGATACTTTTCAGAACCCTCCAAAACTAATGACAGGAATGTTATTAGTTTACATTTTTGTAAATCACCTTAATGTCTGACTTAATAGCAGACAGCTAGATTCTCCTATCTACTTTTGCATTTGATTTGTTACAGTATATTGCTTTGGTTGAGTGTGAAAACTCAAGCCTCACACAGATATGTCATGGGGATAGGAAAAACTTTTCAGATGCCTTGAAATATTCTTAATACCTCTTAAGGGTCCTCAGATTACACTTGGAATTCGCTACTTGAAGTTCCTAGTTAAGACTCATTCCCAAATCGCATCTTGATGACTTTTTTTTCTGAGTTCTTGAAAGCGTTAATGCATGCATTGCATATAATGTCATTGAACACACGTTTAATGTTTGTATTTCCTTTGATGTACACCTAGATTTTCTAAGGGATAAAGTGTATTTCACTTATGTTTCCAAGTGAAGCAGTACAGCATGAAGATTCAGTACCAGGTCTCTGTAGCAAGATTTCCTGGGCTCATTTCAGTTCTTTCTCAGCCATTAGCTAGCAATAGGGTAAGTTTCCTCACCTCTGTGTGCCTTGTAATTTTCATCTGTAAAAAATAAACTGTAATAGTACATTCATACTGTAGAATTGTTTTGAGATGGAAGCTACTATGTGTGTGTGCAAATAAACACAGGCATATACACAGACACACATACACAAACACCCACATAACTGAATTGCTTTTACTACTGTTTCATTTTCTCTTCCCCCATGTAGTAAAGAAATTATGGTACGATGTTCAGAAGCAAAATATCAACTATATTACTTTCTAAATCACATCTCTAGTAATGTTTTTTAAGTTATGAAAATCAGAAGCTAATACACAGTGCATGGCATTTGGAATAGAGCCAGGATTTTGAAATATATCCATCTTGCAAAAATGAAAAAAAAAAAAAATAGAGCCATTTCTGCACAATTAGACACAATTAGGTGATTATCTCTTTTAACTTAATCACAGTCAAATGGTTTATTTTAATGGGCCTTTCATTAATGGAGTCTATCCTTCTACTCTCTCTGTCATTCCCATCTGTCACATGCGTCAAGTTCCTAAGATAACTAAGAAGTTGCCTGGAAAAATAAAAATAATATTTAGGTTGATTATGTACAAGTTAGAAATACATTTATCACACTACACATTCAATAATTAAACCTGGAAAAAAGTAAATAAACTACCCAAATGTCTCAAACATTTTAAGGTTAAATGTTCCAAATGTTGATATGCTTCACAAATGTTATTTTGGGAATTAAAAACTAGGGAAAAATTTACAGCTTTATTAATAAAGCTGAAATGGTGCCTAGGTGTCTCCTGTTTCCCTCCAGTATACACACAATTCTCTCTCTCTCTCTCTCTCTCTCTCTCTCTCTCACCACTGTACCCCAAAGTTTAAGAGATCAGACCTTTAAACAGGTCAATCAGCCTTTCTTGTGCTAGTAACCTCAGGTATTCACAGTACGTAGGGCAGCCTTCATCATATGCTGTAACAGTTAAATAGCAGCTTTATGAGCTGCTGCTGCCAGGGATATTTAATGTTATTACACAGAATATATCATGGTACTGTGCAAAGAGAGGCCCACTTTCATTTCAGAATATGAACATAAAGTGAATCTGACAAGTAAATAAACTGTAAACCAAGCCTCTTTGATCCAGGCAAGCACAGGGAATACAAGGGGCGAGGAAAACTCTCCTTGGGGAAAAATTTGCTCTAGGACAGTAAAAGTCTTCACTTAGCTCCTCTAACCTCCAACCCCCAACCTATCCAACTGAATGCTGCCTGTATTTGCTAACTTTTATATTGTTAAACTGGTCTTATCCATGCATCTATTTTGAAAGTTCGCTTCTCCATTAGATGTGCTAACTTTCTGAAAACTCATTATATATAGTTCTCTAAAGCCTGGCTGAATTTTAACTGAATTAATTATTTTTAATGGCTTCCATTTTAGAAAAAAAGGAGATAATTTGTTGGAAGTTGTGGTCATCAAGGAAAAGCTAGACCTGCCACCAAAGATAAAAGTTATGTACAATGATAATGACAGTAGTAAGTCAATTAAGAGCAGGTTTAAATTTACTTCTCATCCACTCAAAATGGTATGGAATAGTGAAACACAACCAATAAAACTTCCTGAAAACAGAAAGAGTTTTCAATTGTTATATTTTAGTGATCTCTATAAATAATACACTACAGCACTGTGTTAAAGGGCACTACTGCATTTAGCCAAGTTATTTTTAAGTAAAACAAGGCAATTTGGTGATTAAACTTTAGCTGATCCATGCATACATTCAATAAATATCCAAAAACGTTTTTACTCTAAATTCTCTATAGCATCTTTATCAGATTAGAAGTTTAGGTTACAATACTTTAAATTACACAGTTTCAAGATGAACATTGAACATATAACTCAATATCATGTGAAACATGAGAATTCCTTCTCCTGTCCAAAAAAAAAAAAAAAAAAAAACCAAACTCCTGCCACCCAAATTAAATAAATAAATAAATAAAACCTTCCATTGATCTTAATTTTCACTTTCATGAAAATTTGTTCTCATTGCTTCAAATATTGGGCAAAATAGGGATAAAATAGGATAAACCAAGTTCCCTTTGAATAGATTTTTACAAACACATTAATTATAGAAAAATGTACACAAGATTTTATATACTGAATTCAAATACAGTTCCTTTTATGGTGACTATATTTACGTAAGAGTGATTTGTTTTAAACTACATATATTGCAACATTTTGATTATAATATATGACAAAATACATTCTACCTCTGTCAGTTTCAAACAAGTCTTGAATTATGGTGTTCAAAGCCAAGTGGGATTTAACACAGGATATTTATAAAGAAAGAATGGTTCTTCATGACTAGGAAATTTCCCTTACTCTTTTTTTATGTTTATTTATTTTTGAAGGGTGGGGAGGGAAGGGCAGAGAGAGAGAGAGAGAGAGAAAGAGAGGCAGAGAGAGAGAGAGAGAGAGAGAGAGAGAGAGAGAGAGAATCTCAGGCAGGCTCCATCCACACCGTCAGCTAAGAGCTCAACACAGGGCTCAATCCATGAACCAGTGAGATCATGACCTGAGCTGAAACCAAGACTCAGATGCTCAACCAACTGAGCCACTCACGTGCCCCTTTCCCTTACTCTTAAATCATGTCTAGGCATGGTTTTTAGGTTGTTTTGTGCTTAGCCTGCTTATGGGTTTCTCAGTTACCTGCTCCCTTTTCTGTAATGCACTGTAGACATCACCTGTGTATCAGAGATTTCAGAGTTGGACTCGTTTCTCAAACTTCCAGTTCTATTCACCTGTCTCTCCATTCCATCACTTCCCCACCCCCTACTCCAAACTTTCCTTGACACTTTCCCATTATCCTTATCTCCTGTAATTGCAGTCTCAGATAAATGACTGGAAATTCCCATTTATATTACTGAAACATGCTCGGGTGTAGTTGTGGGTTTTTTGGATACAGTTAAAAAATTAAATTCCTAATCATGATTTTATAAAGTCTAAACCCCAATAATGTACTTTATGATAATTCTCCTTTCTCTGTTAGAAAAAGATATTTCACACCTAGTATGAAAATAATCTAAAATTTAAAATAGTCATCATCATCATCATCATCATCATCATCATCATCATGGGAGCTGAAGAGCCCACTGGCACTTTTATCAGTTGTCACTCCAAAGGTGCACAACACCAAGAAAATCTTCTGTTCTTGCACTATCTGTGGAATTGAAATAGCAAATTTCCTCCTAGTCTCAGATTACTCAGCTACAACTTTAAAATTCTAACAAACTATCATAGTATTTGCTTCAGAACCACATATATTTTATTCAAATCAACATACAACTCTAGCCTGTTTGTCACATATAATATTTATATAGGCAAGTGAAGCAGACAGCTATGCTGTTAAAGACTAATTACTGAACTTCCAAAAGGAACATTCCAAATTTCTTACCTTTCTAAAAAGTGCTCCCATTTTTGTTCCAAATATTCTGGATTTAATTTCATAGGTTTAAATCAATTCCACGAAAATGAGAAAAAGAAAAAAAGAAAATCAAAAGCACGGGCATGCAGTTCTGGGTCAGGCCAAATTGGAAGAGCTTGACACATCACATATAAGCGTATATGAGTCATTGGAAGCCTGCAAGGTTAATTAAGGGAAAGGGTTGAGAGACACACAATAATGTGAATTCAAATATGGCAAGGGAAATGGAGAGCCATGGGGAAAGATCTAGGCCATCAAACACATGGGACCAGGAGAAGTTGAAGAAATCCAAAGAACGGCTGGTTTTGATCTTCTCAGTTACCAGTGAGGCAAAAACATCCACATGCGTGTAAAGTGCCTGAGAGAAGATGAAGGGTTTGTGAGGAGTTAAAAGAAACGAGTTGGTACTGCAGATGTGAAGAGAAGCCAATTAGAGACAAAAAAAATAAAAAAAAGAAAGAAAAAAGAAAATGCAGAGTAGGGTTGAATAGCTAGCCAGGGTTAGAAATAATAAATTTTGATGAAGCAATTAATACTATCATGTGCTTTTACTCTTTAGGTCTTGACTGCTCAGGGGCAGGAGCATCAGCTGAAAGGACATTCGGTGGGTATGAGGGGGATGCAGAGAGTTGCATGAGAGGTTGTTTTCAGATATAAGTCATTCTTCAGGTGAATTAGAGGGTCTTTAGACTAGTTAGTACCAATAACTGATTTTTTTCAAAGTGTTCACTATATGTTAAGCTTGCATTCCACAATTCGCACGATCTCCTTTATCTCTTATGGAGTCAGTGGAGGGGTTAATGCCCTCTTTTATAAATGGCTACACTGAGTTTTTGAAAGGTTATTAGCATTCCAGCATGAAACAGTAACTAAGTGGCACATCCTGATTCAAACACAAATCAGCCCATGATCAGACAATTATGTTCTCTGGCTCTTCTTGAGGCTTTGTATATTAACAATCTCAAGATTTGGCTTTAAAATCAAGGGCATACAGGGGCACGTGAGTGGCTCACTAGGCTAAGCAGCCAACTTTTGATTTCGGATCAAGTCATAAGCTCATTATTCATGAGATGGAGCCATGCGTGGGGCTCTTGGCTGATATCTCAGAGCCTGATTGGGATTCTCTCTCTCCCACTCTCTCTGCCCCTCCCCTGCTTATGCACTGGCATGCACCTCTCTTTCTCTCTCTCTCTCCTTCTCCCTCTCTCTCCAAATAAATAAAAATTTAAAAAAATAAAAAATAAAATTAAGGTATACAATAGACAGAGAAGATGCAGTTTGTACAGGTGTGCTCAGTTTGTGAAAATTCAGCTAGCTAGCTATATAATTCTGATCCGTGGACTTGTCCAAATGTATTTATACTTTAATACAAAGCAGTATAAAATGAATGAGAACTCTGAGGTTGACTGGATCTGCCTAACGGGTTTTGAAAGAAATTGGAAGCTCATTTTTAGTGCCAGATGAGGAACATAACAATTTTTGCTTGTATAATTAATATCTTCTCAGGATTCCACTTTTTATGAAATGTATTATTTTGGGTGGCACGGTTTACCTCTGCACTCTCATATTATCTTATCTATAAACGAAGAGTTTAGAATTGTTGAATTCTAATGAGGCTTTGAGCTGTACAATTCTGTGCATCTTTTTTTTTCTCCCTCAATTTTTATTTTGAGTTTGGATGAAAATACTTGAGCTCTCATGAAATGTGCAAGGATGATTAAAGTTTTATTACATTCATTAATCTTGGAAACATATAATCATTCTATCATATCTATTAGCAAATAGATCCAAGTCTTCTAAAAATAGAATTTATATTCAAGAGAAGCTTGAGTCAAGATATCATAATTGCATATTTAAGTTAAGCTGAAACAATAAGATAACTGCCAAACAAACAAACAAACAAACAGAAACAGAAACAAAATTAATCCAGGCTTAGTAAGAAGTGACTTCATTTAAAAGGATGACTACAATGTGGGAAGAGGACAAATAGAGGAAGGGGACTATTAGGAAGAATTCTCTGATCATAATAAACTCCTCAAGGGTCTCAAGGGTCATGAAAAGTGAGATTTTCTTCTAAGGAGGAGTAAACAAGGCTAAAAATAACTGTGTGTGGAGGAATGGGATGAAAAACTGGTGTGATCAGATAGAGCAAAGAATACTGTACCCTAAAGCTGGCCTATTTTCCAGGAAGACCTGTTGAAGAAAGGTTTTCTGCTGGTTCAGAGTAAGGATGAGCCAGGGGTTCTTAGGTCTGGGAGAAGGTGCGTATCTTAAACAAAGTTTGATTAATGAGCATTTTGTTCCGGCTCATCGATGGGAACCAGCTAATCATTTATGAAAAGAGAATGGGAATTTGAAGGGTTGTGTTTGGCTCTCTCATAGGTAAACAAAGGAGACATCCCTCACTCTTATCTAAGTCATATGGGGAAGAGTGGTTGTAGTAAGTGCTTATCCAGAGCACAAATGCTGGGAGAGTTCTTAATATTTGCTGTTTTTTCAGGATCAGAGCACTCAAGTAACATCACTATTTTTAGAGCTATATAATAATTAGAACATAAACAAAGTCTTTTTGGAGGAATGTAATGACAACATATAGAGATATTATAAAAAATGTTTTATTATTGAATGCTTATGTTGTACTGATTCTGAATAGGAAATATGAATTCAGCATCTTTTATATAACAACTACAGTGATAGGAAAAGGAGAAATGTCTTAGTGTGTACAAGTAGAAGCTGGTATATGTACTAGGATTTTATTAAATATAAAATAAACTCCACACTCAGCAGAGAAATGAAATAAATTAGAATCCATTTTTTGTCTGTTTATGTCAAGAATAAACTGTATTAAAATAATTTTTAAAAATCATCATTGCACAATCTAAAATGAAATTTCAATTTCTAGTTTAAAGTTATAAAGTGAAGGGCACCCGTCAGTTAAGGCTCAGTGAGTTAAGGGTCTAACTCTTGATTTCAGCTCAGGTCATGATCTCATGATTTGTAAGATCACGCCCTGCATCAGGCTCTGCGCTGAGAGCACGGAGGCTTCTTGGAATTCTCTCTCTCTCTTGCTCTCGGCCCCTCCCCACTCCCACATGCACTTGCTCTCTCTCTTTTCGAAATAAATAAACATTAAAAAAATAAATTTAAAGTATAAGTAATCCAGAACTAATTTTATACACATTCTTTTAGAAGAGATATTTATTTTTTATTAATTATTCATATGATTGTGTTGTAAAATGTCTGCCTAAATATCATCTATTTACACCTGTTTTCCAAAGAGAGATTAAATAATTTTGTCCAGATATTCCTTGAAATTCCTTGCTGTTATTGTCAAACTAAATTAAGACAAAAATGTAAATTGGTGATGTAAAGCCTGTTCATACTTCTATTCTGTAGTTCTCATACCAAAGGTCTGTTTTCATTTTTCTTTGCTTTTGTTGCTCTAGAGTTAATAAATTAACATGTTTCTTCTGCATTTATAAAATAGTTCTCGGTTCTGCTCATTCTTTCAAATGAGGCCAATAAGGCATTGAATATTACATTCACAACATTTTGTGATACATGATTTTATGCTTTTTTTGGGCCTGTCTTCTAAAGATCTCCCAAACATCATGGAAAATGTATCTACTACATGAATATATCCATTACACATATTACCTCCTTGAGTCTAAGTCTTTGTCATTAACTTTCATGGTAAAGCAAAACGTGTTTATTTGATCAAGAAAACATAACGGAGAATATCAAGGGAGATAAACAATTAGCATTTAAACACATTTATTAAGTTCCTATAGTGAGTGTTTATCTGTAACAGAAGGGATTTTTCAATTTTAAATATCTTTTACATGCCAAACTCTGCCTTATATTTGACTTTAAGAAATCTTTGCATTTATAGAACAAATATATAGAAAGGAAGAAAGAAAGAAAGAAAGAAAGAAAGAAAGAAAGAAAGAAAGAAAGAAAGAAAGAAAGAAAGAAAGAAAAAAAGAAAGGCCAGACTTGTAATAATTCTATGGAATTGGAATTATCAATCCCATTTAAATATGGAAATATTAAGGGTGTGAGAGGTTAATTAGGTTTAATGACATCATACACTCTGGGAATCAGAGCAGGAACACAAATCTAGAGTTCTTCCCTACCTCATCCATGTTCTTTTGCCAACATTTTTCTTTCTATACTCATAGCTTCAAATAGACATTTATATTATATTGGTCAGTAAAATTCACAATAACCACAACAATATATATTATGTTGAACATTTATTACAGGTAGTACTTAGTAAGTGTGACACAACTGTCATCTCATTCAACCCTCATAGTCATCTTAGATTTGTGGTCGTACTTTTATTTCCCCCATTTTGCAGGTAAGGGTAAGAAGGCATGGAATTTAAATTTACAGTTGGCAAGCATTGTAAGTGAATAGGTAAAATGCAAACCCAAGAAGTCTGACTTTAGAGCCTATACTCAATTATCATTTTTTAAAAAATGACACTACATATAGTGTAAACAATGATCAGGGAAAGTGTGATTGTACAAAGAATAAATACATGTTGCAAGCAGTGAATAACATGAGAATAACAAAATATATAACAGTGGTAGAGGGAGCCATCTTGAGCTAGGCTGAACTGAAAATATCTTCTCTTATGTCATCCAATCTTTTATACATCTTTTGTTATAAACATTCCGTCAACATTTTTTGGTGCACAAATGTCTATATCTATGCTTAGGATATATCTATGAATAGAATTGTTGACAGATAAGTATTCATGTATGTATTTATAGAATGATGTCTCAACATTATAAATCATTTGGCTTATTGAGGTAGTAAAGTTAATTTATATTTTGGGACCCACAAAACAAAGGCTGCCCCAATGGCCCATCCCATGTCACAAAAAACTTTTTTTTAACATTTATTTATTTTTGAGAGACAGAAAGAAACAGAGAACAAGCAGGGGTGGGGCAGAGAGAGAGGGAGACACAGAATCCAAAGCAG
Source organism: Leopardus geoffroyi (assembly GCF_018350155.1). NCBI lineage: Eukaryota > Metazoa > Chordata > Mammalia > Carnivora > Felidae > Leopardus > Leopardus geoffroyi. Next base: position 22,759,748 of record NC_059338.1, on the reverse strand, counting down.
GTTCCAGGCTCTGAGCTGTCAGCACAGAGCCTGATGTGGGGCTCCAACCATGAGATCATGACCTGAGCCGACGTTGGATGCCTAAACTACTGGGCCATCCAGCTGCCCTGACCATGTCACAAATCTTCACCTAAGTCAGCCTGCACCTATGGAAAACACCTCTTGAAGAAACCTAACATCTACCAAGCACAATCCTCCTAATCTGCTTTAGATAGCTTACCTTACCCTAGGAAACAGGACCTGCTAAGCCTTATAAGGAAATCCCTGACCTCCCAGCCAATCATGGCTTGTTTCCATGTTGACTCTTCTCATATTCTATTAAATTCACTCTTCCCCACATCACTCAGGAAGAGTGCTCCATTGCATGTGGGTTACTGTATTCCTCTAATCCATAGATTGTTTTCTCTTGAATAAAGGACATCAAACCATTACTAAATTGTTTTACTTTTGTCACTTGACAATAAGTTGCTAAGGTTTTTTGGGTCCACACATTTTCTTTTTTTTTTAATTTTAATGTTTATTTATTTTTGAGAGACAGAGAGAGACAGAGCATGAGTGGGGTGAGGAGCAGAGAGAGAGGGAGACACAGAATCGGAAGGAGGCTCCAGGTTCTGAGTTGTCAGCACAGAGTCTGATGCGGGGCTCAAACTCAACAACTATAAGATCATGACCTGAGCCGAAGTCAGATGCTCAACTGACTGAGCTACCCAGGCGTCCCTCTGCACATTTTCAATTAGCTACATATTTACCATTTCCTCATAGTGACATGACTGCATTAGAATATTAATAAGCATCAACATCTGATAGCAAGTGAAATATTTACCCAAAGTGATCATGTTTGTTACTATCCTGTGGACGACACAATACTCACTTTTTAATAATGCAAATAAATAGAACAAGCTCACCTTATGGATCAGAATTATAGATAATTAAAACTGTGTAGACTTGAGCACTGTGAATTTTAGCATAAAATATCACTATGTTAACCCATTTTTATCAGCACTTTCTATATCCCTAATACTATGCTAAGAAGAAAAGATACAGGCCTGAAAAAACAGGCCTATGACTGCTGCCCAGGAATTTGAAGTTCAGTGAGGCAGATTAACATTTTTTATTAAAGCTATTTTATATTAATGAAGATGATTACATCAATCATTAAAATAATACAAAAAATTTTATGGAGAAATACGGGCACAATGGAACTTATTGGGGGAAAAGTAGACAAAATTACTAACTTGGGAGAATTCTCTGAAAAAATTTACTGTTTTTCCATAAACTGTCTTTTTGATTTTGAATGACGGCTTGAACAAGATACTTTTAGATACCATCCAATACAATCTTATATGTACACAGAAATGAAAGAAACCACAATGAAACCCTGCATATCATAAATTTCTTGTATGTGTCCTTATTTAAAGGAGCAGAATTAAGAATAGAAGTGAAACCTGATAAACACAGATATAAACTCAGAGGTATGTTGGAATATCTGTTCCTGGACCAAACGGTTCCAGATTTCTGTTTCATCAGATTTCCTGGGTTTCGTTTCTCAGGTACTCTCCCTTTCCCTTGCTATTGGCTCCTTTATATCATTTCCTTCTCTCATTACTTATCTGACACTTGTTTGTAGAACAACAAAAGCCACTTTTAGTTTTCTAATTCTAAACATATCAGAGCCTGGAATACATACCAAACGTTTCATTTATTTGCTCCCTCATTTTAAAAATGAGTATTGAGGGGCACCTAGGTGGCTCAGTCGGTTGATCGTCCGACTTCGGCTCGGGTCATGATCTCACAGCTTGTGAGTTCAAGCCCAGCATCAGGCTCTGTGCTGACAGCTCAGAGCCTGGAGCCTGGTTCTGATTCTGTATTTCTCTCTCTCTGCCCCTCCCCCACTCATGCTCTGTCTCTCTCTGTCTCGGAAATAAGTGAACATAAAAAAAGGTTTTAAAAAAATGAGTATTGAGTACTTTCCTCTGTTAGCCACTATGCTAATTGCTGTTTAGGCAGAAATGAAAATACATGGTCACCCTAAAGAAATTCATGGAACCCAAGACGCAATTATCAACACTACTAAAACTCACTAAAATATAGACAAAGAATTTTAGCAGATGGATAGGCTGGCATTATTAAAAATGTTAATAATCTTTTTAATTAATATATTGTTAGTTAATAAAATATGTATAGAAAGCATCACAAATCAGAGTTGTATAGCTGAATAAATTCTCTCACAGTGGATATAGCCATGTAAGCAAAAGCCAGGTGTATGTGTGTGTGGAGAGAGAGAGAGAGAGAGAGAGAGAGAGAGAGAGAATTATTAGCCTCAGAAAATCCCTCAATCCTGCTCTCAATCACCCTCTCATCCTTCTGACAAGTTAGATTAATATTGTCTCTTTATGAACTTCATTTATGAACGGAATTATGTAGTATTTATTCTTTTACTTCTATTGCTTTTTTTAAGTTTATATATTTTGAGAAAGAGAGAGAGAGAAACAGAGACAGAGAGAGACAGAGAGGAGAGAGAATCCCAAGCAGGCTTCATGCTCAGTGTGGAGCCTAACATGGGGCTCAATTCCATGACCATGAGATGATGACCTGAGCCAAAACCAAGAGCTGGTTGCTCACCCAGGCACCCCAATAGTTTTTTTATTGCTATTATCAATTCATGTAAATATTTTTTGGTTCACACACGTATATATTTAGTTGAGGCATCGGTATACATATCTTCAGCTTTAATATATTTATAGAATGTTACCACATCATAAATCATTTGGCAGACTGAAGATGACAAATTTTTAATCCACTTTTATCTATATAAAAAATCATGTCTATGTATTACAGGGTCACACAATTCTCAGAGACCCCCTACATGCTAAAGAAAATTTACTTAAAACCTTTTCTAAGAAGCATGTGTATGAACACTATAATTTATCCAACTATATGTGTGTGTGTGTGTGTGTGTGTGTGTGTGTGTGTGTGTGTGTGGTTAAACTATATATCATTTTGTTAAAGCTGTATTTAACCACGTTTTGTTTTATGTTACTTCTTTTTACCACAGCTAGTGCCTAGAGACAAAGCGTGATAACAAAGGGAAAATAATATATACACATTGCCATTTCCCCCCAAATATGTAGTAATTAAATTACATAGCATTTTTAGAATCAGAAAAAAAGAAGCAGAGTCCATCCCCCTTCTCCTGCTCTTTGCCTCGCCTCTCTCTGGAGAGTAAATCAATTTGCTGCCTCACATTATGCATAGGCACCCTGGCTATAGTTTAGCATAAGGATAGAGAAGGAAAGCAGCTGCATTGGAAGCTGGAAAGAAACTGTAAGAAAAGCAAAAATGCAATTACCCAATTTGGAGTCTGACCAGGAGAATGGAAGTAATTCTTTTTTTTCACTTAAGTTTCAGACACTTTTAATGAACAAATGTTCTTTGTAGTTTAGTTTTCCTCTTCTTGCAAAAACAAAACACAAACATAACCAATACTTTTCCACGTTTAATTATCCAAAAGTAGTCTTTCCTTAATTTAAAATTGAGTGTCTGTATGTACAACATACCAAAATTATACTGGCAGGTTTTGACAAGCAGTATATTGAGTGATTGTATATATTCTAAAAGGACAAAAAACAAACAGAACCTTTTCAAATTAAAATGATTCACACAATTTTTCTGCATAAAAACCTAAAAAGCTGGAAATGGAATTAAGAGCCTCAACTATCCTTTTATATGCCTCATTCCTAGCTTGTGATACATACTGATGTTTTACTATTTTCCTTTAACAAATAATAAAGAATTTATGAATCATGAACCCATAAGGAACATGGTACAATCTCAAAAATAGTTTTATTGAATTGGCTGTAAACTATAAGAGGCAGCTGCTATTATTTTTTTTTATTTTTATTATTTTTTTGTCCTCTGATCAGGTTAATATGGAAGGGGAAATAGTTTTGTGGTAGTTATTCCTTTGTTAAAAAGAAAGATTTAATTTAACAAACTGGTTTTAAGAACATCATTACCTACAATGTCATTATCTTTAAAGTAAGATTCGAAAAATAACTTTGAATTTCATGGGTGGTATTGTAGGTTATTGGGAAATTAAATTCAGGTTTGATGCTGACTCCATCACTTACTAGTTGAGTGATCTTCAAAAAGGTAACTCTACAGGTGCTAAACTATTTTTACACACCTACATGTCACTAAGCAAAACGAAGTCGATTTTTCTGGCAAGACCGTTTTTGCAAGAAGCAACATCAATGTTCAAAACTTGTGAGATGACATGATATTAGGACCTCACTTACTGGCCTTGATTGTGATCAAGCCGATAAGAGAACTGCTCAGATTTTTCCTTTTGTGTCCTTATCCTTACTCATCACAAAATCTTCCCAAAGTTCTCTCCAAATCTTCTCACCAAGTATAGCAGCTCAAATTACTACTTATTCCATTTATAATATTATTCCTCAGCATGAAATAATCATTATAACTCTGACGGCTCCACGCAAGGGAATCTGTACTGCCACAGGCTGTTTCTCTCTTGCATCAAACTCCAACTCTGTATTTTTCTCCCATCCCTATAGTGGCCAAAAGAACGCTAATAGTCCCATGCCTGCCTCCTTGCTTGACCTGTGTCTCCTAAGATCTCACCAACCTTTTTTTAAGTGTATTAATTTTACTCTTGTTATAGCTACTAACACTGGTATATTTATTTTCTTTGTTCATAAAATCCCCTTCTGCATCCCACTTTGAATAATTATTGCCCGCTCCACAGATCAGAGTTGAAAAGAAAATTCACGTTTGCTAGAGCTATCTATATTAGACAAAATAGGAACAGTTATACAATTATCCAGTAGCAAATGGATATTCAGTAGCCAATATCCAGGAGTAAATATCTTTCCAGTTTGTGGTAAGATATTTTTATGGCCTTCTCAAAAGGGACTTTGCACCAAATTGTTCGCGGCAGAAATGTGGTCTCTGTTCTTTGCCGCTTTCTCTCACTCACTTCGCAACTCCAATCAATCAACAAATCCTATTTCAAATTCCTAAATACTTAAAAGAATTTATACTGATTCTCACTGTCAATTTCCTAATCTAAATTTAAGTTACATCTCACCTGAGTTACTGCAATAAACATTTAATGAGCCTTCTCACATCCTTTCTCACTGTACGTTGTACAGTCATTCTCTTTCAGAAGTATCCTAAGAGTGGTCCTGTGGTGATTTCTGCTGTGTGAATACCCCCACAATGGCTGATCTCAAGCTAACAATGTGAATGTGCAATTGGAAAGAGACGCACATGTGTGAGCCATCTGTGAGCCACTTCTAGCCCAAACAAATTCCAGCCACCACTGTTAAGTCTCTTATCAGATACTGACTGAAAGCTCTTCTGTGGTTTTGGCTCTGTGAATCTTTTGTTTTAAGTTTATTTATTTTGACAGAGACAGTGCAAGTGGGGTAGGGGCAGAGAGAGAGGGAGGGACAGAGAATCCCAAGCAGCCTCAGTGTTGCCAGGGCAGAGCCTGACATTGGGCTCAAACTCACAAAACTGGGAGATCATGACCTGAGCCTAAACCAAGAGTCCAATGCTTAACCGACTGAGCCACCTAGGCACCCCTGTCTCTGTGACTCTGAGGGAACTCGCCCCTTTAGATCTCCCCTTTACCTTTCCTTTCTTTCTACTCTCCAGATAGAGTGGATTTACCTTCAGTTCTTACATTGTATCGTGCTTTCTCCCAGATTTCCCCACGTGCTCTCCCATTTGAGTGAACAACGTTCCCACCCACTACTCTAGTAATGTCTAATACTTTTAGATCACAAATCAAAATGTATTTCTCTGGAAATCTCTCACCTTCCGGACTAGGTCATACATCTTTTCTATACTCCTATAGCATCTTGCAATTCACTATACCTTTCACCAAAGTCACTCTTCTGTTTATTATATTTATTTCTATATACTTTTTTTTGCTACATGATAGCAGTGCCCTTTCCTTTTCTTTGCTAACACTTCTCTGCCAGGTATTGGCAGCTCTTACTTAGTATGTATTTAAGAAATATTTGTTAATGACTAAATGGATTTAATATGTGTAAATATATATAATAATATATATGATTCCCAAAGTAGATTATTTAAAAAAAACTCAAGAATAACTAAAAATGTGATAAATGATACTAGTCCTATTTAAAGACAATGGTTTGAAGAAGAAAGAGATTCTCATGATGTGGGTCCTTGTTAAACACTTTGTAACTGTGAACGTTGAACAAGCTCTCTGAAACGCCTCAACCACAGTCTTGTGCCAGCTTTATTATTATAATTAAGATAGCATGTGAATATGCTGTGTTAGCTGTAAAATGCTATCTATGCCTCTCAATGACATCATTCATGCCCCAATATTAAGAATAAAGCTCAGACAACTGAACTGAAAATTCCACATTGTATATATCATAACATTAAAAAATATGTATCATAAAAGTAAGTTAACATTACATAGCAATAAATAATATTCAAATAGCTACTTGACTATTAACATATTTTGTAATCTTACAGAAGTTCAGGTACTATAACTATTTTTACATGTGAATAATACTTTTTCTTCATCATTATACTTTTAATCAGTTAATAGATGTTAATTTTAAGGTGGCTATTATTTTAACAAAGATTGTTAAGGTCAGATCAGTGCCAACACCAGAAACCACTTAGAGCCATCCGTCCTTTTACTCCCAGGAGAGCTATAGTTTCACTTGATCCTTCTTTGACCTAAATCCAATAAAAGAGGTGAAAAAGTCCCTATGTTCCCAACGTGCTGTTACACCACAATAGCTCAGTAATTTATTTGGCTTTAGGCTTTGCAAGCTGGCCCTCTGCAGTTCCAACCTTCTAGATCTTATGTATTCAGTTTGAAAAGGCCATTTTTTTTTTTTTTTTTTTACAAAAGAAGCTAGCTGTTAACAGAAAGAAGAGGAAAACAAGATTTATCTTATCCAGCTCTATCCAAAACAAGGTGCTATGCTTTCTGTGACTTCAATTTGACAAGTAGAGCCCTGGGCAGGCATGTAGCATCACTGCTTGTCACTACAAGGCAACGGAGTGGAAAAGATAGTGTAGGAATAAGCAAGTGGAGCAGGTAACTAATTAAGATTAGGAGTCACCAGTGAAAGATTTTCTCAACCCAAGACACCCAATTCTGCCATATCTACCATAATACAAAACACACATAACTGCCATGCAACAAACTCATCTTGGAAAATATAAACTTTTTTTTCTGGAAATTTTAAAATAAAATGGCAGATGAAATGAAAATCTGCAGGTGAGATTTTTTAAAAATGTGATAATTCTACCTTTAGTGTACAAGTCTGTCACGATCCAACATCAATACTGATTTATTCCAAATTAGATCAAATATTCCTGTTCCCTAGTCCCAATATTTAAAATGATTCTGTCTCTCCGGGGCGCCTCGGTGGCTTGGTTGGTTAAGCGTCCCACTTCGGCTCAGGTCATGATCTCATGGTCTGTGAGTTCGAGCCCTGCCTCGGGCTCTGTGCTGACAGCTCAGAGCCTGGAGCCTGTTTCCGATTCTGTGTCTCCCTCTCTCTCTGCCCCTCCCCTGTTCATGCTCTATCTCTGTCTCAAAAATAAATAAATGTTAAAAAATAAAGAAAGAAAGGAAGAAAGAAAGAAAGAAAGAAAGAAAATAAAATGATTCTCTCTCTCTCTTGCTCTCTCATTTATCTCTCCTCCTCTCTCTGAGAGTGTATGTACATAACTTCATGTTAATATATTTAATATATGACAGGCAATATATTATATGAAATCACATGTAGTCTAAGCTCTTCAACTACTCATTTTCCCCCTTCTTTTTTTCTTCCTCAGTGGAATTTTCTCTGATAATTTTTTCATAGTTGCTTCCCTCAGTTTCATTTCTTTCTGCTTTTCATCCTCTCTTTTCTTCCTGTGTTTGTCCATTAGTCTAAAATTATTTGAGGGGATTCTCTTCTCTATCAGGATTTTTTATACAGAATATATTGTGTGGGAAAGCATCATACAACAGTAATTATAAACAATGGTGTTTTGATTGTTTTGTTTTGAGAGAGAGAGAGAAAGACAGACAGACAACAGACAGACAGACCATGGAAGCAGAGGAAGGGCAGAGATCAAGGAAGAGAGAGAATGCAGGCTCCATGCTCCATGTGGAGTCCGACCAGCGTTCGATCCCACATCCCTGGGATCATGACCTAAGCCAAAACCAAGTCTGACTGAACCATCCAGGTGCCCTACAATCATATTTTTTAAGTCAACTGCTAAAATTATGCTAAGAGATACACACTAGGAAGCATCCAATAGCACTTGTTTTTCTTCCTATCTCTCCATATATTTTCTCCCAAATTCAGTCATTTCCTGACCTCTAGCCCTAATCTTCCATTATGGAAATTGACAGATGTTAAAAAAGTAAGTCTCCTATATTACTTGTTCTATTTCCCATGTTTTCACTGAAGTATAATATCATTACCATAAGTCAACTGACAAGCGCTCAGAAATGCAGATAATAAAAGTAAACAATATAATCCCTGTCCTCCAGGAAATAATGAGTAGGAAAACTCACAATTGCTTTACTACCTTTTTTTCTGACTTTCTTATGCATTACTCATCAGTATTCCATGAACTTCCTGGCCAGGTTGCCAAGAATTGAAAGTAAAGTTATGGTCATACCATTTACAACAATTAAAGTTCAGTGCCTGTATACATGAGGTTGAAAGGGAATTACCGAGCAGAGGCAATTATGTGCAAGAATTCTTTACATGTTAGTATATACAAGTGACTTCCTAACAAAGAATAGCAATTCTGAGAATAATCACTCTCATTTTCTCTTTTCTTAAATTATACTTCTAAATGAAGAATATAATTTATTCTGGCAGTGTTATTAATATCACCTAGATTGTATTTCTATACACAGCTGTCTTGAGTTTATGGAGTTATGCCTACTGCAACACAAAAGTTATATTCAGTTTTTCAATCAGGAAGTTACAGATATTTTAGAGTCCCTTGAAGTGACCTTTTAAGTCTTAGAGTCCAATATCACATGGCACTGTCAACTTGTGTTCATTTATCATAGCGATTCCATTAGTTTGAGTGTATCTTGCTGGTTTGCAACCTGTGAACTAGTGATGACCATTTGTCATTGTATTTTTGTAATTTCTTTCAGTTCCAATATTCTTGCCAATTTTGTTCTGCAAATTAAATGGTAGAGACATTAGCACTTTGAAAACTGTTTAGGAAAAGTAAAAAATGGCAATGGATATTGCTTGAAAATTCTAAGTACCACACTCACTAGTAACAGAAAGAAAACTAACATAAAATATGAGCCCACAACCACATTTTCCACAGTGCCAGTGATCTTCTTACTTCCCTCCTTCTTTACTACCTCCAGGTTCTCTTGCCTTTTTCCTGTATTTGGCTATTTCAACTTCCCTGATCTAGTGAAGAAAACTTAGCCTCTATCTTCATGAATTCTGAGCAGTCCATTATGCATATAATTTAAATACTTTTCCATTACCTTTCATTATGGTAATGGCAGCACAATAGTAAATGAAGATGATGTTACATAAAACAGATTGGCCTCTGCTTATAAATCCTTTGAATTCAGAGTATACCATAGCTCTCTCTTTTTTCTATTCTTCTAACAACATAAGCCTGAAACGTCCAGCTGACAGTATTCCTACCAGCAATCACAAAACTTCCAGATCGTCAGAGCTCCTGATTCTGGAAATCAAGTGACCCATTTTAAAAGTGGGCCATTATATGCAATTGAGTGTCACTAACCCGAAACCCTTCATAGTAAGATGGGTGTATTTGGACTAAAACAGAGCACCATTCAGAGCACATGTTATCCTTCAAAAGAATGCCTATAATTAAAATATAAATAAATAGAAAGAAATTGGGCCATCTATCACATCAGCAAGCTCTAAATAAGAACAGTGGATGACAGTACAAATTACTTCAAGATTTGAAAAACCCTAGCATGGTTTTTTCTCCTCATGACCTTCCAGCATATTCCCCAAAGCTATTGCAGTTCAATTCCAACTAATTCTACCATATCGTGCAAAACCACACATAAAATGAGATCACGTATGTCTTTGTGTGCTGAGACTCCTACAGCTTGTTTGCCATATATCATATATGTGCAGTGATATTGGACTTTTGCCGGGAAGTAGAAGTGCCTTTTCACATGGAAGAGCATGGTCTTCCACGAAAATTAACAAATGGATAAGTGGGACTACTCCTAGTAATTCTTCTTTTAGGATCTGTTGTAATTCTTCACTACCTTAACCCAGTCTATCACACAGGTTTCAATCATTGTCATCTCTGGGGTAAGAGAGACAGGGATTGAGAAACCTGGATTTGCTAAAGAAAGAGGTCTCTGACTATGAATTCTTTTAAAGGTGAGCTATTTTTCTAGGTACATGGTAAACTGCTTAGATAAATATTGTCTCCATAATTAAAAGAGCACCACAGCACGTAAATCTCTCCTTTAATGATGTATAGTGAGTATCAAACCACTCCCAGTACATTCCCAGGATGTCAGGCTTCTCTGTCTCCGATAATTATTTCCAAGTCCCTGCTATGCAGGTGTTCTGTGGTTCTGAGGAGTGCTTCCAAGCTATTGCTAAAGGATTGGCTTATTATTATACCCTTTATATATATTTTTAATTTTGTTTAACATTTATTTATTTTTGAGAGACAGAGACAGAGCATGAGTCGGGGAGGGGCAGACAGAGAGAGAGAGAGACACAGAATCCAAAGCATGCTCCAGGCTCTGAGCTGTCAGCACAGAGCCCGACACGGAACTCGAACCCACGAACCGTGAGATCACGACCTGAGCCGAAGTCAGATGCTTAACCAACTGAGCCACCCAGGCGCCCTACCCTTTATATTTATTATTATATTTATTATGTTATTGTATTCCATTATATATTATTGCCCATTCTAATATGTTATGAAATATTTTGCATAGGGTAGAGTAAAACTGAATTACTAGAAGAATGCCAAGTACATGCAGAATATAAATCCTGGTTTTTATCAGTAGATTCAATAAACACAATCATTCTACGACTAGAGCTAGAGTTTATATGCAAAATAGCAATTCCTTATATGAAATGCCTACACATACGCTCTGAATAGAAATCTCCTTGCTAACATTTGTTATTGCCAGCCCTTTTGATTCTAATGCATGAGTGTGTAGTAGTTTTCACAGTAGCTTTAAGTTTTTTATAAACTTTAATTTTTTTAATGTTTGTTTATTTTTGAGAGACAGAGACAGGGTGGGGGGAGACAAGCAGGGGAGGGGCAGAGAGAGACAGAGAGGGAGACACAGAATCTGAAGCAGACTACAGGCTCCAAGCTTCCAGTGCATATGGCTGGACACAGGGCTTGAACCCACAGACCATGAGATCATGACCTGAGCTGAAGCTGGATGCTCAGCCAACTGAGCCACCCAGGCATCCCTACTTTTTAATTCATACTGTGTCATTTGTTTTGGTGTAGCATATTACCAAGGCGGCTGTATGCTCCAGCTAAATAGTAGACATGCACAGAAGTATGCTAATAAAATAGAGGCAGACTTTCCAAATATAAAAATAAATTATTTTTATGTTGTATAATGTTCTAATATAACTTGTTTTCAAAAACAGCATTAGCTATTCTATTGGCATGGGTGGGGATTGTAAATATACATCCATGCATCTTCCCCCACATAAAATTTATAGATGAAATCTAAACAGATTATAGGCCTAGCTCACATAATTATTATAAATGAATTATATTTTAATTTCTACAGATAATCTAACAAAGATGTTGACTCTAATTTTATAGCATTACTAAGTGTTTCCAGAAGGTTCTAGTTATTATGAGAAATAGAAGAAGATTAAGGCATTTCTTGCTGTTCTCTATAAGCCATGTATTAATAGAGAATCCATAAACATTTCAATTACTAAAGTGTAAAGCACACCGTGATGGTGCTATAAGGCAAGAACCAAATTCTGTAGGAGGTCAGGAAGAGATTACTTTCTATTGGATGAAATAATCTTTCTAGAGTACATAGCTGACAGGGAGTTTATTTATATTCAGATACAGTTGGAGAGAGGAAATTGAGAAAAATCAAAGTTCTATGATCTTATTCTCACACTTTTCTAGTGCTATGTTCATGAAATAGGGAAATACAATTATGTGGCTAAAGTGCAGAATTGGAAATAGGATTTGGGGTTCTACTGAGAAAGAATAGTACTAAAAAGTGTGTGTATATGCATATTTTTTAAATGTTTATTTATTTTTGAGTGAGAGAGACAGAGCAAGAGTGGGGATGGGGCAGAGAGGAAGGGAGACACAGAATCCGAGCAGGCTCCAGGTTCTGAGCTGTCAGCACAGAGCCTGACATGGGGCTTGAATTCACCAACCACAAGCTGATGACCTGAGACAAAGTCGGTTGCTTAACCGACTAAGCCATCCAGGAGCCCCTATACATATTTTTTAAACTCTATTCTGTACACAATGTGGAACCATGTGTGTAAGCCTAATAGAGCCTGAACCAATGTAAATTTATCAAAAGAAGAGAATAACTATAAAATAATAGCACTATGATTTAATAATTTGTAATCAGTTGGTGGTGGAAGAGAACATTTTAAACAATTCAACTAAGAATAGGTATGCTAACAAGAACCATGAAGGAAAATGTTACCTAGGGAGACATGGTGAAGTAAGATGTTTGGACATGCGGAGCTTATGACATACGAGAAAACATCTAGCAGGAAGTTAGAAAAGAAGTACGGAGTTCAGAAGAGACCTTTTGGCTGGATAAACACAGGACTATGATCATAGAAATGTTCACTGACGTTATGAAAAGAAATGAGAGCTTTAAGGGAATAAAATATATGTGCTAAGGAAAGGGAGATTCTGAGAGTAGAGATTTGGTGCTGTTTTTTTTCTGTGGCTGAGTAAGAGCAGATGAGTCACTCAAGGAAACAAGAACAAATAAAAAGGTTAGGCATCCTAGGAGACTTAAATAATACAGAAGCCAGGTTATTGAAGGAAAAGAAGCAAGAAAATAACATCTATTTAACCTTTATTTTTACAACAAAGGTATAGTTTAGTGATTAAAATTAGCAGTTTACAGAAGAGACTACTGAGAAGCAAGGATATTAAGCATCTTTCCTGGACTAGGTGAATAATAAAATCAAGATTTTATTCAAATCAAACAACAGCAGCAACAACAGCAGCAACAAAAGAATATCGCTGGATAGAAAAGTAATGGATCACTGGCGTTTTAGGATAAATTCTATTAAGCTCCACTAACAAATTAATCTTGCAGCTTCAGTTGCTTAATACCACAAAGATTGGCTTGGTTTTCCCATGTCTAGCATGTATCAGTGATGGGGTTTGGGATGGCAGGCCCTGATCCACAGTCACTTCCAAGTCAATGTAGGCTGTTATGGGATGGCACCATTGCTGGCAGGGAACAATTTACCCGCAAACTTCTTCACTGTCTCTTCTACGCATTGGCCCAAAGGTGAAACGTGTCACCTTTTGAAAGACATGTAGAATGTGTCTGTAGAATGCACTGGGAAGTTCTGATGAACTGATAGGGGACTGGGAAATAGGGAAGAGGAAATGTTCTTTGTGAACAGCTCTGCTGCTTACCTAGGTTGCAAGAAACAATAAAAGTGACCAAATCAGGCTCAAAGCACAGCTGAAATTTGCTATGTTTATAGACTCAGGGAGAGTAATTTAGAGGAAATATTTTGAAGCCCAAAAGAAGGAGGGATATATTGATGACACAAGATCCCAAACAAGACTCCCCTGTGAGTGAGTGAGTGAGTGAGTGAGTGAGTGAGTGAGCAAACAAGACTCCCCTGTGTGTGTGTGTGTGTGTGTGTGTGTGTGTGTGTGTGAAGAGGCATTAATGTTTTAAGCTGCAATATTCAGTCTCAATTAAGTATCTTTAAATTGAAAGTTTCAGATATTAAAGAGTATCCCTAGCCCATAATAGCTACTCAACAGTTACTTTTCAAATAAGGTAATGAATCATCCTGTTAAGTTAAAAAGAGGTTTAATAACCAATATTTTCTAGTACTGCTGTACACAAGAAATCAGAACTTCTTCAGAGCTTGGAAAGATTTTTCAAAGCTTGCCAAGAAAAGAAATCAAAATTCTTATGGTAATTATCATTTATTCCAATGTATCTTAATCGTATTTTTTTAAGAACAAGCTAAAATACCTAGTGAAATAAGGATCTCTAGAACGATATATATGTTGGCATATGTACTAAAATTTTATACTCTTTCCAACACAAAGGGGATATTTGAGTTCTTTAAGGCATTGACCAACTTTGTTAGGCTTCTCAATAAAAATATACTGTTCATCTATCATTTAATTAACTTAAAAATTATTTTTAAATTATTTTTTAAAAGGAACACCACTTATTCTACCCTACTTTCTCTTCCAAAAGGCAATAACTACTAATAATTGTTGTGTCATTCCTGAAAACTGTAGAAAATATTTTAGGATACCTAAATCAGATAAACCTAAGCAGATAGAGTTATGCCATTTTAACTTAAGAATATAATTTATATACTTTTCTGTACCTTCCATACAAAGTCTTCAAAAAATAAAGAAATATAGGTTAAAAATGAGAAATAAAAATGTTTCTCAAATATCCATACTATATTGATTTTTAAGTCTAATTGATATTATTTTTTATACAGAAGTAAATACATACTCATTACTTTAAACTATTTGCCAGCCCTGGTTATACGTCACTAAGAGTCACTATCCAGGATTCTTTATATCTTTTTATATGATATACATCCAGTAAGATGCTATATGGATTCAGTAAACAAAAATAGAGGCTGTATGCTATGTGAATCAACACATCAGTGTATAGTATCAGTAACTAATAAAATTCACTTTAGGGGCACCTACGTGGCTCAGCTGGTAAGCGTCTGACTCGACCTCTCAGCTTGGATTATGATCTTGCAGTTTGTGAGATCAAGCCCAGGGTCGGGCTCCAGGCTGACAGTGAAGAGCCTGCTTGGATTCTCTATCTTCCTCTCTCTCTCTGCCTCTCCACCATGTTCTCACTCTCTATTTCTCTCAATATGAACAAAATTTTAAAAATTCACTTTAAATCCTAATAAGAAAAGACATTTCACCCAGACTAACTGAAGAAGCTATACCTCATCCATGTTTGTAATCTTAGTGTCTTAATTAGTATCTAAGATCTCTTTGGCACTTGCAAGTTAGTGAAGAATTTATGAGGGAATTAATAAGTAAATTAGTTAATAAGTTACTAGTTAATGAATAGTCATATAAATCAATCCTTTATCTAGGAACAGTAACTGGCATTTATGAAGCACTGTGGTTGGGCACCATAGAACTACAGATAACTATAGTATCTATATTTTCTAATATTGTTGATTACTACTTCTTTTTTGGATTTTTGTGAAAATATACTTGCATATAAAGATGACTTTCATCATTGGATATATACATTTTCCCCTGATTTATAAATAGGACTACTTTTCTATACATCATGCATTGAATGCTTTCAAAAAGATTTGGAAGTAATAAACAATGCAAGAGAATTATATAATCATTGCTACTGTAAAACAATATATTATTAGTCTGTGTAGAAAATGTCATCAGACACAATTTAGGATTCATATATAAGAACCATGAGATAAAAGTTTTATGGCAGAGTTCAGAAGAATGCTTAATTTTAGAATGACTAAGAGATTTTTTTAAATAAATTATTTAAAATTGGGAGAGTGTATTAAAAACATGAAGAAGTTTAGAAATCTCATTACTAAAAATAAATTCTCTATTGACTTTGAGATGAAAATACAAGGAAGAAATTACCCATATGAAAGTTAATTTAATTTTTATTTAATGTTTAACAATTTTCACATATCATTCAGGAATTCTATGTTAATATTCCTTCTTTCAAACTTTCAAATACGTACAGGAAATTCACTGGAAATAAATTCCAAGTTTTCAATCAGAAGTAGTTTTTTTTTTTTTTTTAACTGAACAAAGAAAGATTGTAAAATACATGCTCTGGTGTGGTAGCCTAATCTGTTGAAACACAGCTCTGCCTGCCACAAATGTCCTCATTAACGATAGGGCAACTGCTTTGTGTACTTCAGATAAGATGCACAAGGAAACAAATGAACAAAACCTGCAATTATGTCAAATTGATAGTTTCCAACTAAACAAAATATTGCAACATTTGTACAATTATTTATTAATAATTTATTATTTATATTCAAAGTTTTCTTATCTTGACTATGTAAAGAAAGTGATGACATCATGGCTATTATTCTCTATTTAGAGCCCTGAACCTACTAGCAATAATCTAACAAGAGAAAACCTATTCTACCATTTGTAATTTTAGAAATATCTCTTGGGAAAGATCTGGTTAAAAATTTCAGGAGAATTATTTTCAAATGTGCCAGAAAACTTCTCAACAACATTCCCTTTGAATTCTGTGAAAAGCTTCAGAAACTAGATAATATCTAGGTGAGTCCTTCTAGGATACTCTTCCCTATTGCCATTGGCCACTTCCTGAAATGCAAACATCTTCCAATCCACCGCAGTCACCTGTTTTTTTTTTTTCCTTACATTTTCTACTTGTTACTGTGCCCTGAATTTTGTATGCCTATATTCATACCACCACTTTCCTGTGTGACCACACATGGTTTTAGATATTTAACCACTTCACAGAATCCTCCTTCCACCTCTAAATCCTAACTTGAATTGCACTAACTTTCCTCAAGTATACTTCTTCCTTTGAGGGAAGGCCACATATCCACAAACTTACCTTAAAGATACCTAGGGTAAGGGGTTGAATTGTGTACCCCCTCAAAAAAGATATATCAACTCACAATCCCAGAATATGAACTTTTTGGAATTAGGTTCTTTCCACTTGTATTTAAAGATTATAAAATGAGGTGACCCTGGATTAGAGTGAACCCTAAGTTTAATAGCAGGTGTCCTTAGACGAAACAGAAAAGAAGACCCAAAGACACAGTAATGAAGGCCATGTGAAAATGAGACAGATATTGGAGTTATGCAATAAGCTGAAAAAGGAGCTACCAAAAGCTGGAAGACACCAAGGATTATCTCCTAGACCGTGGATCTGCTGAGTTTAATTTTGGACTTCTGCTGTCCAGAACTATGAGAATACACTTCTGTCATTCTGAAGTTTGCCACATTGCCAATTTGAGCCAGTTTGTTACGGTAGCTATAGGAAACCATTACAAAAAGGTAGAATCAGTGCTATTCTAAAAATTCTAAAAATAATGTTAAAATATTTATTAAACTCCTATTACGAATTTTTTGTGAGTTCCATATGATACCTTGTGTAACTATGACCTTCACCCTTTCAGCTTTATGCTACTCATCTACTTAACTCTCTAATCAAAGGTAAATCCCTATAGCCACTCTTTTGACATCTTCCTCGATACATCATCCCTTTCCTCTTTCTTATTTGTTTGTTTGTTTATTTTGAGAGAGAGTATGTGTGTACTAGAGAGGGGCAGAGAGAGGGAGAGAGAATCCCAAGCAGGCTCTGCACTGTCAGCGCAGAGCAAAACACAGGGCTTGATCTCACAAACCATCATATAATGACCTGAGATGAAATCAAGAGTCAGACGCTTAACTGACTGAGCCACCCTGGCACTCCTACTCTTTGTTTCCAAGCTACAAACCGCTTGCCTTGGATCAGGGATTGACAAAGTGGGGCAGAGGAAAAACATGTTCATGTTTCTTAACTTCAGTGGTTTGTTTAGTGCTTAATAATAACTCTATTTCTGAGCTGTACATTTGTAGCCTGTATCTTAGCTCTCTATAGAAAAATTCATTCAATCTCCACGCTTGCTCATATCTCTAAATACACCTCTATGTTTGCTCTCACTTCATTTCTTTCTGCACTCTCTGAGAACTAGATGTGCTATTACAGTTCAAGTTTAATTTTCCCACCTAAGTGTTGATCCAATCTCCTGTCATGTCTGACCAGAAATTACACATTTAATTATTTGGTCCTCCTTCTTCCCTGAATTTGCAACATCTACTATTTATTTTTTCAAAAGCATATCTATCATTTTGTTTAGATGTGCTTTCCTTAGCTTTTCCACAAGAACACAAAAACAAGAAAACAAAACCTGCCTTTCTTTTAGCCCCCACCCCCCAAAACCGTAGGAGGAGATTATGCCACTTATGTCCTTCCATACTTAAATTTTACTTGTGCTTTCTATTACATTAGAATTCTTCTGGAAAAGGCTCTTCTAATGTTATTTAGTAATTTAGAAAACTTTAAAATTTAAATGTGTATCTTTGATAAAGCTCTAACTCATACGTGACTACACCCCCTCGTTTCTTTCATAACATCTTTGCAAATATCCTAGCACTCACTAAATGTTCCCCTGTATATTTTCAGCTTACAAATACCCATTTTTTCAGGGCTCATTAATCTTCTTTTCTCATTCCAGCTGGAAGATATTTATCCACTGTCATAAATACAGTAGCTCCTAAAATATTACCCTTTTCACTCCTAAGCTCCAGAACAATATATTCATTTTTACACCAGATATATTAAATTCTCAGCGGTTATTTGTACCTGAATGCCACAAGGTTACCACCAACTCAACAATACGCAGCTAAATGTATTACACTTGCTTCTGCTATTAAAATTGTATATTCTGTATACACATTTCAAAGAACAGCATGATTGTCCCCTAAAACACCCAGACAGACGCCTGAAATGAGTCCTGTATCTTTATACTTCATCCACACTCTGAACCAAACATTACCCAAATTCTTCAGACTCACCTCCTAAATATTTTCTAAATCTGTCTTTTTATCTTTATCAACATTTTGGTTACTTTAATTGCAGATTTTGTAATATTTTTAATTATGAAATAATCTCCTATTTTGTTTCCTATCTTTTTCCCCTCAAGATCTATCTTTTCTCCTCAAAATCTAATATGCATATTACTACTAACAGAGGGACCCTCTTCTAATGTAACCTTGACTTTAGTAATAATCTCTCTAATTACCTTTGAAAAATATTGTTTCTATGCAGTATTTTCAAATTCTATAGGAAGACAAGGCACTATATGTTGTGATTGACAGTTTCTCTGGCAGTCTTAGCCCTTACCACATACTTCCTGGCATCCTATAATCTAGTTATGAATATGTATTTGTACTGCCCATGCATGCCATGCTTTTGCATTAACTAGGTCTCTTCCTCTGTAGTTATTGTCTATTTCTCATTTTTTACCAGTTGACATATCACAATTGTCACCTAGTTGATAGAGATTTTCAAGACATTCAAAAATATAATTAACCACTATTTTCAACACATCTTACACAAAAATCCTCACATTCACTTATTAGTAAAGTCCTAGTCTTTGAATGGGATGTCCCTTTATATCATGTTCAATTTTGATTGATATGTAAAAGATTAGGCAATCTGAGATTGACAGCTTTTTTTTTTTTTTCATCAGCACTTTGAAAATATTATTCCATTATCTTCTGGCCATTATTAGTACAGTTGTAAAACCTACTGTCAGTCAAATGATTTCTTCTTTATGTGGTACTGTGTCTTTCTTCAGTTTTTCTTTTTTAAATGGAAATTTTACTTTATCTAAGAGCAGAAAGAATTATGAACCCCGTACATCTATCACCCAACTTTAAGAATTATAAACATTTTTCTAGTCTTTATTTTTTAATCTATGTTCTTCTGCTTTTTTTTTTTTTGTTGTTTGGTTTGTTTTCATTATTTCTATTTGGAGTATTTCAAACATATTCCAGATAGTTTTTTATTTTTTTAATTTTACAAGTAAGTAATTGAATATATTTCACAAATGTCTGAGTTTTTGGTTTTGTTTTATAATAATCTCAATGACTTTATCCAATCTAACAAAAAACAATACTTTTACATATTTTAATGCCTATTCCATATTCAAAACTTTCTAGCTGACTAAAATGTCTTTCTACAGTTAATTAATCCAAATAGGGGAACCAAAACAAGACCCACAAAGTGTATTTGTATGTTATGTCTCTTAAAACTTCTTAATCTGTACCAATTGTCTTTTTTTTTTTTACAAGTCATGCATTTGTTGAAGACACTGAATCACTATTACAGATACTTCCTGTATATATGTGATTGCTTCATAATAGAATCCTGAAATTTGTTACTCTTCTCATTTAAAAAAATGCATGTATAATTAGCTCTAGAAACTTTCTTAGATAAAAGGATTTATTTATAAAAAATAATTCACAGGTGATTATCTGTATTCTCCCTGCATTAATGACTGATCACCACATAAAGGTCTTGTCAGTGTGATTCAGCCATTATAAAATTTCTCATTAATCTTTCACTTGATTGTTGCATCATCCACTTACAATGGCTGACTAGCTCTATTATTCATTTAAAAGATATCTTTTTGTATTTATCATGAAGAGGAGTTTTTTTCCCCACTTATCATTAGTTTAGAAAAAAAGAGAATATAGGCTTAATTTTCCCTTATTAATTTTGAGAATAAGATACTGATTCTCTAGAATTCCAAATGGATTTTATATATTTTATATATTTAAATAAGTGAATTATTATTCATTTTCATGCTCAAATTGTTCCATTCTTGGATAGTGCGAGTTTCCTCAAGTTTATTCCTCTGCCTTTTTGAACATAATCCCAGTAGCTTCTTGCTTTCTGGTACAAGATTCCTTGATTCTATGTGCATTTTTCAGCCTGATATCTGAAATCTTCCATTTTCTAACTCCATTTCTTTCAGGAAAAATGGCATTTAGAAACCACAATCTGGGTGTTCGGGACACAAACTTTTTTTTTTTTTTTTTTGTAGAATATCATTTTCCAGCTATTTCAGTGGAGAGCTAAGAAATACATTTATTTCTAAAAGATAAAGTCATTTGAATTTTAAGATTAAAGTGATTTACTTAAACTTTGAACATTTTTAACTCTGGTTTTTGTTTATTATGCTAAAAATCTTGGCTCTTAAAACACCATATTTTCTTGCTTGTTTTATGCTATAATATACATTTGATAATTTCAAATGGCAATAAAAATGATGATACTAAAATAAGACTCATGAATGATGTTTAACATTTCTTTGAATATCTATTTGTACTCTGCTAAGCTTTATAGTCACTATAAACATGTTTCAAAATCATTTGTTATAATTGGTTATGTTGCCAACTTGATATAAATCTAGTCCCGGTTCATCTTCAAGTTTTAGAATTGTTTTTCTTTTCCTTATAATATTGCTTTCTAAAATATATAAACTACTTACATTCTTTCAAAGTATAAGTAATAAAACAAGGTACATGTATAGAAGCTTTGCTTTCTTCTTTGCCCCTCTTCATTCTATCCTATTTATTCCCCGTTCAATGCATAACTATTTCATTATATTTTGTTTTTTTTGTTTTATTGGTTCTTTCTGGAATGAAAAAAAAATTTTTTCAAGCTTACCTTGGCAGAGATACTAGAAATGTGATTTCTATGTCAAATAATTGTATGATTTTATTTTTCTTGGTATTTTTATGTCTCCTTGTCTTTGGAGTTCTTTGGCTTCAGTACTGTCTTGAGTTTTAAATTTATTTGTGTAACTATTCCTTACTGGACAGAGTTAACCAATTATAACTTAAATATTTCAACATTTTTTGAGGCGCCTGGCTGGCTCAGTCAGGAGAGTGTGCTACTCTTGATCTTAGGCCATGAATTTGAGCCCCATATTGAGCATAGAGCTTACACTAAAAAAATAATACAAAAACAAAAAGATTTCATTTTCTATTTAAATATTATTAAACAATTTTTATCAATTCCTTAAATTAAGGAGTTAAAAGTATATTAAAAATCGATATGAATTTTTTCCATTGAAATTTTAGTTTTGTTACACATTTTTTCATTTATATGAAAATGTTCGTTGGCAAGAAAGCCGTAAAGTACGTTGTAAAGATTTTTTTCTTTACCTGTTAATATCTCGTTTTTATTTAATTTGTTTTTCTTTTTTCCTTTTGACCCATCACCCATTTGTCCTACCATGCCTCTCCCCCCACCCCACCACTGCCGACTCTCTGGCAATCACCACTCTGTTCCCTGTACATATATATATATATATATATATATATATATATATATATACATACACACACATATATATATATATGTATATATATATATGTATATATATATACACACACATATATATATATAAGTATATATATATATATATATACACACACACATATATATATATATATATATATATATATATATATATAAGGATGGATTTGTTTGTTTTTGGATTCCACATGTAAGTGATCATGTGGTATTTGTCTTTCTCTGACTTATTTAGCATTATACCCCTAGATCTATCCATGTTATCACAGATGATAAGATTTTATTTTTTAAAGAATAAATAATATTCCATCGTATACATGCCACAATTTCTTTATCCATTTATTCTATAGATGTATAGTGAGGTTGTTTGCATAGCTTGGCTGTTGTAAATAATGCTGCAATGAGCATGGGGATACAGATATTTTTCAAATTTTTATCTGCTTCAGATAAATATCTAGAAGTGTAATTGCTGGATTATAGTGTAGTTCTATTTTCAATTTTTTGAAAACTCCATACTGTTTGCCAGAGTGGATACACCAATTTACATTCCCACCAACAGCGCACAAGGGTTCCTTTTCTCCACATACTCACCAACACTTGTTATTTCTAGTCTTTTTGTTAATAGCCAGTCTAACAGGTGTAAGGAGATAACCTCATTGTGGTTTTGATTTGCATTTCCCTGATGACCAGTGATATTGAGTATATTTTAATATGCCTGTTGGTCATCTGTAAGTCTTCTTCAGGGAAAAAAAATGTCTACTCAGATCCTACAGTTTTTTAATCATTATTTTTTATATTTTATGCTATTGAGTAGTATAAGTCTTTATATATTTTGGATATTAACCCTTTATTAGCTATATGATTTAAATATTTTCTCCCATTATATTACTTTTTAATTTTGTTGATGGCTTCTTTTGCTATGCAGAAGCTTTTTAGTTTCATATAATATCACACGATTATTTTTGCTTTTATTTTCTTTTTGGTGTCAGATCCAAAAACTCATCAACAAAACCTATGTCAAGAAGCTTATGACCAGGGATCCTGGAAAGATGGCAGCTTAGGAGGACTCTGGACTCACTGCGCGTCCTGCTGATCACTTAGATTCCACCTACACCTGCCTAAATAACCCAGAAAACCACCAGAAGACTAGCAGAACGGAGTCTCCGGAGCCAAGCGTAGACGAGAGGCCCACAGAAGAGGGTAGGAAGGGTGGCGAGGCAGTGCGCACTGCACGGACTGGCGGGAGGGAGCCGGGGCAGAGGGGCAGCCTGCCGGCCAAGCAGAGCCCCCGAGTCTGGCTGGCAAAAGCGGAGGGGCCGGAAGGAGTGTGTTCTGACAGCAAGCGCCACTTAGTGTCTGGGAGGTCATAAGTTAACAGCTCTGCTCGGAGAACGGGAGGGCTGAAGGACAACGAGAGGGAGAGTTGTTGAGCCCCGGAGGACAGAGCTCAGCTTGGCGGGGAACAAAGGCACTCGTCAGCGCCAACTCCCTCGCCCATCCCCCAGCCAAAATCCCAAAGGGAACCAGTTCTTGCCAGGGAACTTGCTCCCACCGCGCAAACACCCAACGCTGTGCTTCTGTGGATCCATCCCTCCCGTGGGTCTGACTCCCGCCCAGTGCCGCAGGGCCCCTCTCGAAGCGGATATCCGGATCTCTGAAAGAAAAGCTAGCTGAGCCTGCCCCTCCCGCCCCTGTGCACCTTGCTGATCCACCCCAGCCAATACTACAGATCCCCAGCACCACAAGCCTGGCAGTGTGCAAGTAGCCCGGATGGGCCACTTGCCACCCCACAGTGAATCCTGCCCCTAGGAGAGGGGAAGGGAAGGCACACACCAGTCTGACTGTGGCCCCAGTGGTGGGCTGGGGGCAGACATCAGGTCTGACTGCAGCCCCGCCCACCAACGCAAGTTATTCAAGACAGCACAGGGGAAGTGCCCCACAGTCCTGCACCACTCCAGAGACTATCAAAAGTGACGAAACGGAAGAATTCCCCTCAGAAAAACGTCCAGGAAATAACAACAGCTAACGAACTGATCAAAAATGATTTAAACAATATAACAGAAAGTGAATTTAAAATAATAGTCATAAAATTAATCGCAGGGCTTGAAAACAGTATAAAGGACAGCAGAGAATCTCTTGCTACAGAGATCAAGGGACTAAGGAACAGCCCTTAGCCAGGAGGGCTTTAGCCTTAAGCCAGGAGGAGCTAAAAAATGCAATCAATGAACTGCAAAATAAAATGGAGACAACCACGGCTCAGATTGAAGAGGCAGAGGAGAGAATAGGTGAACTAGAAGATAAAATTATGGAAAAAGAAGAAGCTGAGAAAAAGAGAGATAAAAAAATCCAGGAGTATGAGGGGAAAATTAGAGAACTAAGTGATGCACTAAAGAGAAATAATATACGCATAATTGGTATTCCAGAAGAGGAAGAGAGAGGGAAAGGTGTTGAAGGTGTACTTGAAGAAATAATAGCTGAGAACTTCCCGGATCTGGGGAAGGAAAAAGGCACTGAAATCCAAGAGGCACAGAGAACTCCCTTCAGACGTAACTTGAATCGATCTTCTGCATGACATATCATAGTGAAACTGGCAAAATACAAGGATAAAGAGAAAATTCTGAAAGTGGCTAGAGATAAACGTGCTCTAACATATAAAGGGAGACCTATAAGACTCGTGACTGATCTCTCTACTGAAACTTGGCAGGCCAGAAAGGAATGGCAGGAGATCTTTAATGTGATGAACAGGAAAAATATGCAGCTGAGAATCCTTTATCCAGCAAGTCTGTCATTTAGAATAGAAGGAGAGATAAAGGTCTTCCCAAACAAACAAAAACTGAAGGAATTCGTCACCACTAAACCAGCCCTACAAGAGATCCTAAGGGGGATCCTATGAGACAAAGTACCAGAGACATTGCTACAAGCATGAAACCTACGGACATCACAATGACTCTAAACCCATGTCTTTCTATAACACTGAATGTAAATGGATTAAATGTGCCAACCAAAAGACATAGGGTATCAGAATGGATAAAAAAACAAGACCCATCTATTTGCTGTCTACAAGAGACTCATTTTAGACCTGAGAACACCTTTAGATTGAGAGTGAGGGGATGGAGAACTATTTATCATGCTACTGGAAGTCAAAAGAAAGCTGGAGTAGCCATACTTATATCAAACAAACTAGACTTTAAATTAAAGGCTGTAACAAGAGATGAAGAAGGGCATTATATAATAATCACAGGGTCTATCCATCAGGAAGAGCTAACAATTATAAATGTCTATGCGTCAAATACAGGAGCCCCCAAATATATAAAACAATTACTCACAAACATAAGCAACCTTATTGATAAGAATGTGGTAATTGCAGGGGACTTTAACACTCCACTTACAGAAATGGATAGATCATCTAGACACATGGTCAATAAAGAAACAAGGGCCCTGAATAATACATTGTATCAGATGGACTTGACAGATATATTTAGAACTCTGCATCCCAAAGCAACAGAATATACTTACTTTCTTCTCGAGTACACATGGAACATTCTCCAAGATAGATCACATACTGGGTCACAAAACAGCCCTTCATAAGTTTACAAGAATTGAAATCATACCATGCATACTTTCAGACCACAATGCTATGAAGCTTAAAATCAACCACAGGAAAAAGTCTGGAAAACCTCCAAAAGCATGGAGGTTAAAGAACACCCTACTAACGAATGAGTGGGTCAACCAGGCAATTAGAGAAGAAATTAAAAAAATATATGTAAACAAATGAAAATGAAAATACAACAATCCAAACGCTTTGGGATGCAGCGAAGGCAGTCCTGAGAAGAAAATACATTGAAATCCAGGCCTATCTCAAGAAACAAGAAAAATCCCAAATACAAAATCTAACAGCACACCTAAAGGAAATAGAAGCAGAACAGCAAAGGCAGCCTAAACCCAGCAGAAGAAGAGAAATAATAAAGATCAGAGCAGAAATAAACAATATAGAGTCTAAAAAAACTGTAGAGCAGACCAACGAAACCAAGAGTTGGTTTTTTGAAAAAATAAACAAAATTGACAAACCTCTAGCCAGGCTTCTCAAAAAGAAAAGGGAGATGACCCAAAGAGATAAAATCATGAATGAAAATGGAATTATTACAACCAATCCCTCAGAGATACAAGCAATTATCAGGGAATACTATGAAAAATTATATGCCAACAAACTGGACAACCTGGAAGAAATGGACAAATTCCTAAACACCCACACTCTTCCAAAACTCAATCAGGAGGAAATAGAAAGCTTGAACAGACCCATAACCAGCGAAGAAATTGAATCGGTTATCAAAAATCTCCCAACAAATAAGAATTCAGGACCAGATGGCTTCCCAGGGGAGTTCTACCAGACATTTAAAGCAGAGATAATACCTATCCTTCTCAAGCTATTCCAAAAAATAGAAAGGGAAGGAAAACTTCCAGACTCATTCTATGAAGCCAGTATTGCTTTGATTCCTAAACCAGAGACCCAGTAAAAAAAAGAGAACTACAGGCCAACATCCCTGATGAATATGGATGCAAAAATTCTCAATAAGATACTAGCAAATCGAATTCAACAGCATATAAAAAGAATTATTCACCATGATCAAGTGGGATTTATTCCTGGGATGCAGGGCTGGTTCAACATTCGCAAACAATGTGATACATCAAATTAATAAAAGAAAAGATAAGAACCATATGATCCTGTCAATCGATGCAGAAAAGTCCTTTGACAAAATTCAGCAAACTTTCTTAATAAAAACCCTCGAGAAAGTCAGGATAGAAGGACATACTTAAAGATCATAAAAGCCATTTATGAAAAGCCCACAGCTAACATCATCCTCAATGGGGAAAAACTGAAAGCTTTTTCCCTGAGATCAGGAACACAACAGGCATGTCCACTCTCACCGCTGTTGTTTAACATAGTGTTGGAAGTTCTAGCATCAGCAATCAGACAACAAAAGGAAATCAAAGGCATCAAAATTGGCAAAGATGTAGTTAAGCTTCACTTTTTGCAGATGACATGATATTATACATGGAAAATCCGATAGACTCCACCAGAAGTCTGCTAGAACTGATACATGAATTCAGCAGGGTTGCAGGATACAAAATCAATGTACAGAAATCAGTTGCATTCTTATACACTAACAATGAAGCAACAGAAAGACAAATAAAGAAACTGATCCCATTCACAATTGCACCAAGAAGCATAAAATACCTAGGAATAAATTTAACCAAAGATGTAAAAGATCTGTATGCTGAAAACTATAGAAAGCTCATGAAGGAAATTGAAGAAGATTTAAAGAAATGGAAAAACATTCCATGCTCATGGATTGGAAGAATAAATATTGTCAAAATGTCAATACTACCCAAAGCTATCTACACATTCAATGCAATCCCAATCAAAATTGCGCCAGCATTCTTCTCAAAACTAGAACAAGCAATCCTAAAGTTCACATGGAACCACAAAAGGCCCCGAATAGCCAAAGTAATTTTGAAGAAGAAGACCAAAGCAGGAGGCATCACAATCCCAGACTTTAGCCTCTACTACAAAGCTGTCATCATCAAGACAGCATGGTATTGGCACAAAAACAGACACATAGACCAATGGAATAGAATAGAAACCCCAGAACTAGACCCACAAACGTATGGCCAACTCATCTTTGACAAAGCAGGAAAGAACATCCAATGGAAAAAAGACAGTCTCTTTAACAAATGGTGCTGGGACAGCAACATGCAGAAGATTGAAACTAGACCACTTTCTCACACCATTCACAAAACTAAACTCAAAATGGATAAAGGACCTGAATGTGAGACAGGAAACCATCAAAACCCTAGAGAAGAAAGCAGGAAAAGACCTCTCTGACCTCAGCCATAGCAATTTCTTACTTGACACATCCCCAAAGGCAAGGGAATTAAAAGCAAAAATGAACTACTGGGACCTTATGAAGATAAAAAGCCTCTGCACAGCAAAGGAAACAACCAACAAAACTAAAAGACAACCAACAGAGTGGGAAAAGATATTTGCAAATGACATATCGGACAAAGGGCTAGTATCCAAAATCTATAAAGAGCTCACCAAACTCCACACCCGAAAAACAAATAACCCAGTGAAGAAATGGGCAGAAAACATGAATAGACACTTCTCTCAAGAAGACATCCGGATGGCCAACAGGCACATGAAAAGATGCTGAACATCGCTCCTCATCAGGGAAATACGAATCAAAACCACACTATCACCTCACGCCAGTCAGAGTGGCCAAAATGAACAAATCAGGAGACTACAGATGCTGGCAAGGATGTGGAGAAACGGGAACCCTCTTGCACTGTTGGTGGGAATGCAAATTGGTGCAGCCACTCTGGAAAGCAGTGTGGAGGTTCCTCAGAAAATTAAAAATAGACCTACCCTATGACCCAGCAATAGCACTGCTAGGAATTTACCCAAGGCATACAGGAGTACTGATGCATAGGGGCACTTGTACCCCAATGTTTATAGCAGCACTCTCAACAATAGCCAAATTATGGAAAGAGCCTAAATGTCCATCAACTGATGATTGGATAAAGAAATTGTGGTTTATATACACAATGGAGTACTATGTGGCAATGAGAAAGAATGAAATATGGCCCTTTGTAGCAACATGGATGGAACTGGAGAGTGTTATGCTAAGTGAAATAAGCCATACAGAGAAAGACAGATACCACATGGTTTCGCTCTTATGTGGATCCTGAGAAACTTAACAGAAACCCATGGGGGAGGGGAAGGGAAAAAAAAGAGGTTAGAGTGGGAGAGAGCCAAAGCATAAGAGACTCTTAAAAACTGAGAACAAACTGAGGGTTGATGGGGGGGTGGGAGGGAGGGGAAGGTGGGTGATGGGTATTGAGGAGGGCACCTTTTGGGATGAGCACTGGGTGTTGTATGGAAACCAATTTGACAATAAACTTCATATATTGAAAAAAAAAAGAAGCTTATGACCTATGTTTTCTTCTAGTGTTATGGTTTCGGGTTACTGTTCTGTTTTCCCAACACCATTTATTGAAAAGACCATCTTTTCCCCAATGTATATTCTTAGCTATTTATCATTAATTAATTGACCATATAGGTGTGGCCTTATTTCTGGGGTCTCTATTCTGTTCCATTGATCTATGTGTACTAAGTATTTAATCCATTTTACGTTAATTTTTATGAGTGGTGTGAGGCAGCATTCCAATTTGACGTCTCTACATGTAGTTATCCAATTTTGCCAGCATCAATTATTTAAGATACTGTCCTTTCTTGATTGTATATTCTTGGGTTACTTGTCAAATATTAGTGGATCAAATATGTCCAAGTTTATTTCTATTTTTTCCATTATCTTTCATTGGTCTGTACAGCTATTTTTATGTCAATACCATACTGGTTTAATTACTATTATTCTGTACTGGAGTTTTAAATTAGGGTGATGCCTTTCAGCTTTGTTCTTCCTTCTCAAAATTGCATTGGCTATTCAGGGCATTTGTGCTTCTGTAGAAATTTTAGGATTATCTGTCCTAGTTCTATAAAAAAATGCCATTGGAATTTTGATAGGACGTACACTGAATCTGCAGATTACGTTAGGTAGTATGGACATTTTAGCAATATCAGTTCTTCCAGTCTATGAGCAAGGAATATCTTTCTTTTACAATTTCTTTCCTTAATGCCTTAAAACTTTTGCTATATAGGACTTTTATCTTCTTGGTTAAATTTATGCCTAATTTGATGCAGTTGTAAATGAGTTTGCTTCCTTAGTTTCTCTTTACGATAATTCATTATTTGTGTAGAGAAATACAACAGATTTTTATGTAATGATTTTGTAACTTGCAACATTATTGAATTTGTTTATTAGTCCAACACTTTTTTGATGGAATCTCTAGTGTTTTCTATAAATAATATCATGTCACCTGCAAATAGTGGTAGTTTTATTTTTCCTTTCCAATTTGAATGTTTTCCCCCCATATGCTGTGACTACAACTTCAAACACTACGTTGGATAAAAGTGGCAAGAGTGAGCATCCTTGTATTGTTTCTGATCTTACACAAAAGCTTTCAGCTTTTCACTACTATGTTAGCCATGAGGTTGTCCCATATGGCCTTATTATGCTTAGATACAGTCCCCCTATACCTGCTTTGTTGAGGATTATTATCATAAATGGATGTTGAATTTTGCCACCTGTTTTTTCTGCATTCATTGAGATGGTCGTATGATTGGTTTACCCTTCATTTTGTTAATGTGACGTATCCCAGTGACTTATTTGTACATGTTGCACCAGTGTTGCATCACTGGAATACATCCCACTTGATCATGTTATATTTTTCTTTTAATATGTTGTTGAATTCGGTTTGCTAATATTTTGTGGAAACTTTTGCATCTATGTTCATAAGAGATTTTGGCCTATAATTTTCCTTTCCTGTGGTATCCTTGTCTGGTTTTGGTATCAGGGTAATACTGGCTTTGTAAAATGAGTTTAGAAAAGTTGCCTACTCTTCTATTTTTTGGAGCAGTTTGAGACGAATAGGTATTAATTTTTTGAATATTTGGCAGAATTCACCAATGAAGCTCTCTTGTTCTGAACTTTTGTTTGTTAGGATGTTTTTAACTACTGAGTCAGTCTCCTTACTAGTAATCAGTCTACTCAGATTTTCTATTTCTTCATGATTCATCTTGGTAGGTTGTATGTTTCTAGGAATTTATCAATTTCTTCTAGATTTTCCAATTTGTTGGCATATAAATGTTCATACTTACTAGTTTCTTATGATCTTTTGTACTTCTGGGGTATGAGTTGTAACTTCTCTTTCATTTCTGATTTTACCTTTTTTAATTCTCTCTCTCTCTAAGTCTAGGTAAAGGTTTGTCATTTTTTTTCTCTTTTCAAAGAACTAGCTTTTAGTTTCATTGACCTTTTTCTATTGTCTTTGCACTGTCGATTTCATTTGTTTCTCCTCTAATCTTTGTTATTCCCTTCCTTCTATTAACTTTGGGCTTTATTTGTTCTTCTTTTCCTAGTTCCTTGAGGTGTAAAGTTAGATGTTTTATTTGAGACTTTTCTTATTTCTTGAGGTGGGTATTTATCACTA
This sequence comes from Leopardus geoffroyi, assembly GCF_018350155.1. Taxonomy (NCBI): domain Eukaryota; kingdom Metazoa; phylum Chordata; class Mammalia; order Carnivora; family Felidae; genus Leopardus; species Leopardus geoffroyi. The sequence goes on along the minus strand of NC_059338.1, from coordinate 22,728,463 downwards.
TGATCTTTCCTTTAGAATTGCTGTTGCTGCATCCCATACATTTTGGCATATTTCCACTTTCACTTGTCTCAAGGTATTTTTTTTTAATTTCTCTTTTGATTTTTTTCTTTGACCCATTGGTTGTCCAAGTAGCATGTTATTTAATCTTACATATTTCTGAACTTTCCAGTTTTCTTCTTGCAATTGATTTCTAGTTTCATACACTTCTCGTAAGAAAAAATGCTTGATATCATGTCATACCTCTAAAATTTATGAAGACTTTTTGTTGTATATGATAATCTGTCCTAGAGAATGTTCTATGTGCACTTGAGAAACATGTATATTCTGTTGTTTTTTTTAAACAATGTTTATTTATTTTAGAAACAGAGTGCTAGCAGGAGAGGGGCAGTAGAGAGGGAGACACAGAATCTGAAGCAGGCTCCAGGCTCTGAGCTGTCAGCACAGAGCCCGACGCAGGGCTTGAACCCACAAACCATGAGATCATGACCTGAGCTGAAGTCGGATGCTAAACTGACTAAGCCACCCAGGCCGCTCTATTCTGTTACTTTTTAATGAGATGTTTTGTATATAGTAAAACCTTGGATTGTGAGTAACTTGTTCTATGAGCGTTCCTCAAGATGAGCAAACATTTCTAATAAATTTTAATTTCATAGACAAGCAATATAAGTAGTACGTGACACCAAACATCTCATGATCACAACTGAGCCAATGGTTCTTGAAATTCGCTTTGATATAAAAGTGTTGGATTACAAGCATGTTTCTGGAATGACTTATGTTCACAAACCAAGGTTTTACTATATATCTGTCAAGCCCATTTGGTCTAACATGTTTGCTCACCTACGTTATCCTATTGAAATTCTCTCTGATCATCTATCCATTAATGTAAGTAGGGTATTAAAGTCCTCTAGGACCTCTAATAGGGTATTATTCACCTCTACATTTTCATTTCTACTACATTTGCATTTCTAGAATTTTTCTATAGTACTTTTTTCAAATATGTGTTTTTCCTTTTAAAACAATTTATTGTTTTATATGAGTCTAATATTTTACTTATCTCTTAATATTTTTACACACATATTTTAATGACTGATTTGGAAATGTAAGTAATGCCTCTTAATGGAATGTCCTTTCAAAGCACAGAATCCTAGATATCTTCCTTATTCTATTCTTGTAAATTCATATTAGGGCCTTGAGTGTAAGGGCAAAATTTCACTCACTGAGTCATCTCATCTGACCCCATGTGGTAGATTCAAACTGACCTCCCAAAGAGTGCTCATTCCCGAAACCTATAAATGCTACCTTATATGGCAAAAACGGGTCTTCTCAGGTTAGATTTAATTAACGATCTTGAGATAGAGATATTATTCTGAATATATGACTGGTCCATAAATACAATCACAGATATTCTTATTTAGAAAAAAAAGATGGGGAGAGATTTTAGATACATAGAGGAGAAGGTGATGTGAAGACATAGCAGAAAAAGATTTGAAGTCGTCTAGCCTTAAAGACTAGAGTAATGCAGCCACAATCCAAGGAAAGACAGCTCCCCCGCCAGAAGCTGGAGGAAGCAAGGAATAGATTCTCTCTTAGAGCCTCTGGAAGGAGCCAGCACTGCTGACAATTTGATTTTGACCCAATTATACTGATTTCAGACTTCTGGACTTCAAAACTGTACAAGAGTAAATGTGTGTTGTTTTAAGCCACAAAGTTTGTGGTAATTTATCACAGTAGCCATAGGAAACTAATGCTCCATGTGACAGACATTTCACTCAGTCTCTTTAAAAGGTCATAATGTAAAAGTCAATAACCAACACATTCCTCTGCCCTAAGTCTAGGAGTCACATGATAATATCTCCACTCTGTGATCAGATATTCTCCACCTTCCATTATGTTCAGAAACACCAGACTTCTGCAGCTTAGAGACTATTCATTTGGGGGTGAGAGAACAGACTTCCCTCTGACAAGCACTGTCACTCTGTATGAGAAATCTCTTGAATCTCCATAAATGTCTTGATGATGGTTGGAAGAATGACAAGAACTTTGACAATTTCTTCCAAAGGCTCCTCTGTGAATTTTCTTTATTATCAATTCCTTGCCTTATTTCACTTTACCCAGACCGAACATTCTGGTGAGAGTCTGTGTATTTCCAGTGTCCTACACTCTTCGAAAAACAAATGTCCTGACCCACTTAGAAAATTACATGAATTCACACTACCCCAACATATACTCATGTTGCAGATAAGGTTTGAGAGGAGCAAGCAGATTTTCAAAAATAAGATCCATTAATTTAGACTAACATTCTACTCCTTTAGACTTGTGTTTTGTTACTTGGCTTTTAAAACTATTTTATGCACTTTTTAAAATGAGACTATTATAAAATACATGCTTAAGCTGTAGAAAAATCTGTTCATTTCATTTTAGTGCTATTAGTTTATCAGTTAAAGTTCTTGGTTTGATTTTCTATCTTATTTTAGATAAGGTTACTCATTACTCTTCATTTGCAAAAAAAGACTATGATTTATAACTCCCTATTTCCAGCTGCTATATTTTTATCTAAACACAAATGTGCATCATAGAGTGAATACTTACTCAAGTATATTTTTCACTACAGATAGGCATTTACATACTTGGCAAAGCTAAATTCATTTCTCAACATTTTTTTCCCTCTTACATGATCTACATTTTAAGTGTTCATTGTCAGAAGGACTTTTACACTAAAATTCAATCTTTTATGTTATGTATCTACCAGGCTCTGCTTAAAAGGCTCATTGTCAAGTACAGTGATGAAGTAACAGCAAGCTTCAAGAAAAGCTTAGGAAACAGATATTTTTAAGCATTCAGTTGAGTTCTCTCACTTCATCTCATCAATAGTAGATATATTACTTTCTGAAAAGTAATAATAAAACACTGATAATATTGGGGAATAGCTATAATGTTAGGAATCACTTCTAATCATTAGCATCTGAAAATGGAATGAGGTAAGATTAATTTTGCTCTTTAATTCATAAGAGCAATCCAAGGAAAGATTTTAAAATATAATTGTGATGAATCCTTTACTAGAAAACAATTACTTTTCATCACCAAAGCCATAAGTCATTGTCCCTGCAGTTTGAGGGGAACAATATACCATCATTATTATGCTTAATTTTCCCCCTAGGTATAAATTTGGTATTGAACATAAGTATATAATTAAGGACTTAAAATTCAGAATCAGGATGTGTACTCAAAAAACAAGTTTAATGGAATCAATTTAATTTACCGCCCAAAAAGAAGCTGATAATTCAAAAATCACAAGTGTAAGATTAATAACAAACTGCCTCAGCTGCTATGCATGTACTATCTATGAGTCAGATCCTGAGGAAAATATGAGGACAAAACGAATCCCTGTTAGATAAGGAAGTATCTGCCTTCACCTATCTATCCTTCTAAATATCACTGGGCTGGGGTTGGGGGAGAAGACCATGAATTAACATAAATTCAAACCTGTGTTGCAAAGGAGGAAGGTACTATCAGAAGAAACTGCCAAAAATATTAATTTTACACTCAGATGTGTGATTAGGGGTAGATACTAGATTTGGGTGGTAGGACAAGAAAAGAAAACAAAAACAAACAAGTTAAAAAAATGTGTTGATCCTGAGCACTGAATATTGATGTCAATGTTTGCACCTAGGCTAGAGTCAAGAATATCAACTCTCTGAGGTGGGACATTTCTAAAACAGGTGGTGAGTCTAGAAAAATCAAACAGGGAACTTTTGGCCTTCAATGAGCAGCTTTCTCTTCCTAGTCTTCCATCTGATGTACTCATGCAACTATCTAGTCAGGAATCCAAAAATTCTTATATACATCATCACTTGCTTTGATGATATGCACTCCAGCCACCATTACTGTGGAGTCCAGATATTCTAGCATAGGTAGAGAACTAAGAATCACCAGCCATAGAATGTCATTAGCTTGAAATTTTGAAAGGTTTCCCCCAAAACAAAATAGTTAATCAAATAGACAATAAAATTTTTAAATAAGGAAAACCGTATACAAAAATATGAGGATATTTATCTACAAAGAACAGACTGACACAAATTTTTGATAAAGTTAAGACAAGTTCAAATGTAAAAATAAATATTCTAAAAATTCAGTATTTAAAACTTACAGCAGAAAAACACAGCTGAAGTTTGGCTTTGGGCATGAAGTTTGAAGCAAACATATTGTAAAAGGAGAGTATCATAGATTATAAAAACAGAGGGGCCCAAATTTAACTCATAGTAGTTTACAATTCAAATACAAAGAAAAAAGTAGACATCGGTAAAGTAATAACGGCGTTAAATTAGATTTTTTTGGCAGACAGTAAAAATAATAAAATATACCATATACCTAAACTCAAAATGATAAAATGTAAGATACTAATAATTCAGAAAAAAATTATTAAAATTTCTCAAGAGAACACAAAACAGGTTAATTGTTAAATGAAAACCTGTCATATCAACCACTGATTTTGAATAGAAAAAACTTAGATAATGAAACAAAATCTTCATAGCTCTGAAGGGAAAACAATGTTTTCTTGTTGTTGTTGTTGTTTGACAGAGAGAAAACAAGCAAGCAGGGGAGAGACGCAGAGGCAGACCTGAGTAGATCACGAGTCTGACGCTCAACCAACTGAGCCCCCCAAGCACCACAAAATGATTTTGAACATAGATTCTGTCCATGGTAAATAGATGCAAATACTCAAGTTTAAGGGCACAATAGAGATTTTCTTAAATGGAAGAACTTAAAGTACTGATAAAATATAAAGTATTCATGTGAGAAAACACTGACAAATAAACCAACATAACTGTGTTTTAAAACACATAAATACATAAGGATAATACAACTGTAAACATTACTTTTTCAACAGAGAGATAAAATGTTTAAAAAATGCTTAGATGATTTCACATATATGGAAGATTACAGGGGAAAGTGGATGCAGGGAATGTCTTTGCTGAGTGGGAAGAGACTATAAGAATTAATTTGTTATGTTTTTAAATTTTTTTTTTCAACGTTTATTTATTTTTGGGACAGAGAGAGACAGAGCATGAACGGGGGAGGGGCAGAGAGAGAGGGAGACACAGAATCAGAAACAGGCTCCAGGCTCTGAGCCATCAGCCCAGAGCCTGACGCGGGGCTCGAACTCACGGACCGCGAGATCGTGACCTGGCTGAAGTCGGACGCTTAACCGACTGCGCCACCCAGGCGCCCCGATTTGTTATGTTTTTAAAAAAGGAAGAAATATTTATAGGTGATGGTTAAGTTCAAAGTATTGTATACAGTGATAGTCTCATAAGTGTATACCTTAATTAAAACTCATCAAGAGATATACCTTAAATATGCACAGCTTTTTTGTGTATCAATCATACCTCAATAAAAAATTAAAAACGATTGGTTTGTTTTTATCATTGGTAGAAAAAAGAGCAGTTAAATATGTCTCTTAAAGCATATGACTCTGTCTTCCCTTTTCATCCTCCCAGAATTCCTATGAAAATGAAAAATTGCTTAAATCAACAAATTTATTGCCTTTAACAATCCTGAGAAGCAAGGGTGTGGAAAAGCAACAATAATTTTGGACACATTTCTGCAAAATGGAGTGTGAGAGTGTGGAAAGAGTCATAGCGAAGAATGAATAAGCATATTCTCTGACCAAAACCTTAATAACAGAAGGCTAGAGCAGAGATGTGAGTGGTTTTCATTTTGACTCCAAAGAATTCCCAAGCTCACTGAAAGTGCAAGAGGCAAATGGACCTGGGTACAGTATTCAGGTAACACAGGATATACATGGAACCCACTGGCAATCTTTCCAATTTTGGCCCTACCTGCATAAAAGACAGGAATATTGGGCACCAAGTTAAAAACAGGTATACATTTTCTAAAGAAATTGAATAGCATGACTGAAGACACTAGGAATTTTAGTGAAGATTGGTGTTTCTGAGTTGACTGGATGTAGGGCACTTTCATGGACTGCTTTGCACCTAAATGCCTTAAAATGAGACCTGCAAGTCGATGTAATCAACCTACCCATTCTGGGTAAGGTCAGTGGAAAAAATCTGAATGACAACATAGAAAACCCATATCAAACACAAATATAAATTTTATTTCAAAAATGCAAATCGATAGCCAAGAATAAAAAGAAAGTGATAAATGAATAAGGTAATTCCAAATGCAACAAAAGTCATATATGGGAAGAAGCAATTAGTTCACAGAGAAACAAATATTCAGCAATGTAATAAAGAAGAATGTTTCAGAGCAGAAGAAAGAATAATTAGAAATAAGAGATATGATAAAATTACTTATACTTTAAAAAGGTGCAAGGAAATTAATTTGGATAATCTTTTGAGAAGGTGTAAATATTTGCTTATTTATTTAGCAAAAGATATGAAATGAAGATGATTATCAACTCTGGGACAAAAGCAAAGCTACAGAAAAAAATTCATAGTGCAAATAGAAAGCAAATGAAAATATGCTGTAATTTTGAGCAACTGATGAAATTAAAGAAAATCTATTTAAATGTGAATTTTATAACATTCTCCTTTGACTAGTGACATTTTATCCAACAGAATCACATTTCTATTTCTATCAGATACTTCTTTTTTCTGTTTTTTAAAATGGGGTTTTATTTTATTCTATTTTTATGAAATAGTATCTATTATGTACTATAGGTTGTAATACTATGTATAATAAATGCTGTTTTATTGCTTATGGTTGTAAACTATAGATGAGCATAAAATATTTATTATAGTTTGAAAATTACTGAAAAGACTTTGTAAATATAATAAAAATAGTTAAAAATTTTAAATGTAGATATATAATCTATTTATGTAAACAACAGTTACAGTAGGAATTATACTTAGCAGTCAAACTTTGAATCATTTTCATTTTGGTCACAAAAAAAAAATGTTGCTATGACCATTACATTCAACACTGTTCTCAAGATCCTAGCTATCATAATAAAATAAAACAAATCAATGGGAGGTATAATAGGTAAAACGAGAGGTAAGCAAAAATTATTTCAAAATGATAAATTTCTAGGTAGTAAATATAAAACAAGCCACACAGGAAAATGTCAGTTTGAACTAATACAATAATTAGCTAATGCAGTACTTTGTTATTTGGAAAATAAACAATATTTTCATGTCTACAAAGACTGCTATTATATTGTCTATCAAAATACTCTTTATCATCTACTGTAATTTGCCATACTTGTATATATTTTCTTTATTGAGAGTTCATCAATTTTATTTATTGTGAGTTCTAAAGAAAAAAAAATCCACTGTCAAGACTCATAGTGATGTTTAATGGAATTCTATGCTGTGATGGGACTGTTCTATTTCTCCACTATTCAATATAGCACCCACCAGCCACAAATGGCTGTGGAACAACTGAAATGTGATTCCTACAAACGAAGAAGAGAAAGTTTAATTTTATTACATTTAATTAGCTTAAATTTAAATTCAAATAGGCATATGTGACTGTGAGTAACATAATAGTATAGCTTTATAATTGTTTTAATTTATATGTTCTCAATAAATATTTGCTGATTCCCATATATTTTCTGTAAGTATAATAATTTGGATTTTTCTGGTGATAAGTGAAAAACTTCTTTACAATTAATCTTCTCAAATAGAAATACCAGTAAAGGTACGTGAAAATTTTGTGGCCTCTGATTTCACCTAGTATGCTTCACCTAGTTTGATAATTTAAGAAAAAAAATCAACAATAACCCAAGCAAGACCAGTTAGTTTTGAAAAATCAATGGAGAAAATGTGCAAAAGTTATCAAAGAAGGTTAAGGGATAGTACAAGTATATTTTCAATGGCAAAACCAGAAAATAAGAAACTCCAATAGCTTTTAAAACTCACTTAAAATTTTAAAAGGTCATTTTCTGGCTATACACCCCTTAAATAAATGCTATTTTTTCCTCTTCAGATGTATATTTAGGCATAAGAATAGGGAACAGATCAGTCCTCACTTGGGCTAAAACAATAGAACCATGGTTGAATACTAACATAAAATTATAACCATGAGGATATCTTTTTCCCACAAATAAAAATCCACAAGGGATCGAGTATTCATCATTTGAACAGATGTGGACTCTTTTACAGGATGTCAGAAAGTGACCTAACATCTCAAAGGCAAAATTATCTGTCTTAAGAAGTCAAATTCACTGTGAGCAGGAGGAGTGATATCTGAATAAAAATAGGAAAGTGGAGTCTCAGTAAATAATTTTGCATTTATAAATATCAAGAAAGTTTGAAAGCAGAAGCAGGTCAAATTTTCAATTTATTACTTATGTATTTTCTTTTAAATGTCTTTCTCATTTGGAAACATATTTAAAAATTTGTGGCTACATAATAAAAGTAAAAGAGCAGGAATATATACATGGGAATGGGAATATATACATATATTGAAGGCATAAATATGCAAATATGATTATTAAATATTAAATATTTTTCAAGTATTCTTACATTCTAACATGCATGTATAATAATGGAAAGGGGTTTACAAAAAAAAAGTCATCACCACTGATACATATATGAAGAAAAACTTACAAAAAATGCCAGTGCCCCACTACTGTGACTGGAATTTTACACTAAATGATTAAGTCACTTTCTGTTTTGTCAAATAAATAACAGTGGCTCAAGATATTGTGTAATGAATAAAATAATGGTTTATTCAATGGTTGACTAAAATTTCCAGTGAGGTCTTTATATATAAATGTCTGAAGGAGGATTGTAAACTTTCATAGCTCACTCGTGAAACTTGAGACTTTCCATTAAAGTACATTGGTTTCCCTAAACAGATGAACGTGGGGAAGAAAACAGAGAGAAAAAGCAAAAGGCAAACCAGAAAACAGACGCATATCTATAAAGAACAAACAGGGTTGCTGGAGATGAGGTGAGTTAAATAGGTGATGGGTACTGGGGAGGGCACTTGTCATGATGAGCACTGGGTGTTGTGCATTAAGTGATGAATCACTAAGTTCTACTCCTGAAACTAATAGTACACTGTATGTTAACTAACTGGAATTTAAATAAAAACTTGAAAAAAATTTAAATACTAAACCTAAAATAAATAAACGAATTTCACTAACCCTAAAAAAAAAAAAAAAAAGGAAAAAAAAATAAATAAATTACACTGGTTTCCAAAAACTATGAATGCAACATTGAGAACACTTATAAAATGTCTCATAATCTTAAAAAATGCAAGCATATGGGCATTATATAATCTTTATAATCTATGAACAGAGAGAGTACCGTAAAACAAAGTAGGTTGAGAGAGACAAAAACAAAAATTAGAAAATGTAGGAGACTACTAAAAGTTACGAGTTCAGAAAGGCAAAAACATAGTAACAACAGAGACCTAATTACCAACATGGTGATGACTTAGTGTCAGTGTAGAATACTATTTTAATAGTATTTTATTTTATCTATTTTAATAGGCAGGATGATGATGATGACGATGATTTCACCTACATGCAGCTGATGAATTCCATAACAATAACAGAAAAATATTTTTAGGTAAACATGAGGAGCATTGAATGAAAATTATTGCTTACATTAAATTGGTAATTCTCAATTCTTAATCTTCCAAAGTAAGCCAGGGGCCTCTGGCACTTTTGACTACAACTTACCTTCTGAAATACCTAAGCAAGCGAAACATGCCCACCATGTCTTTCATAATGTTGGTATCTACCTGCACTCCCTTTTCTATCCAAATCCTACAAATTTCTGTGTCTAATTTTTATCCTGCCTGGCCCATATCCCTATTACTTTACTAAATATCTATTACATTTAATTGTACTTCATATTTACCATTATATATATTTTTCCCAATCGCTTAATATTTCTAACTTCCATAACTGTGCCATATGTCACTAAAAAAATGATATCACACTTATAAGAAGAATAAGATCACAGCTCTAATTCTGCAATTTAAAAATCCTGTATTTTCAACAAGTGAAATTTTCAGTTTCTTGCTTATCATAAGATACAGATTTTTGTCTAGATGCTTTACTCAATTTACGTAACTGTAAAATTCTAAGTTTCTTCTGTAAAAAAAAAGTTTGTTTATTTATTTATTTATTTTTGAGAAAGAGAGAGGAGAGGAGGGGCAGAGAGAGAGGGAAAGAGGAAATCCCAAGCAGGTTCTAAGCAGAGCCTGACATGGGGCTCAAACTCATGAACCATGAGATCATGACATGAGCCAAAATCAAGACACAGATGCCTAACTGACTAAGCCACCCAGGCACCCCAGTTTCTTCTTTCTTTTAATACTCCAAACTTCTGCAAAATAAAGAATTTCATAATTTCAGATGGGGAGAGGGCATTATTACAATTTGCCTAATTCAGCCTCTTTTTGCTGTAGCAAAGGCAGAATTCACATTACTGATTTATTTATTTGTCCATCAAACATTTGTTGAACACTTTCCGTACTACGCATTGTGCTATCTTCCAGGAAAATCAAGATGAATATGTCTTTTAGGAATGTACGGTGATGTGTAAGAAAAGGAAAAATAAATAGAAAATTATCACACTATTATTAAAGATACTGGCAGAGCTATGAACAGGGAATTGTTGAAATATAAAAGGGAAACTGAAGAAGTCAGGACAATATTTCTGGAAATGATAATGCCTCAGATGAATCATAAAAGGTTGGCAGGAGGTAAAGACAGTGAAAAACTAGAATCCAAGTTTCTGAGAACCCCCCCAATTATACAATGTTTATAGATCAATACGAGAGAAAATGGAGCTTTAACAATTATTAATTTAACTGAAATTAAGACCTCAAAAGATTAAATAGTTTCATAAACAACATGTTTAGATAAAACTCTGAAAAGGTAAACACCAAGAAAAAATCTCCAAAGGGAATGTAAAATTCTAAAAATAGTTCTAGTAAATTCTTTTAGAAACATGTCATGCTGTTCTTTGGGCTGAAACAGAGTAAGGAACACCAGTGGAGTAATGCATCTTATAGAGAAGGACTCTGAAAACAGTAGCATTTTAACCAGTCAATAAATCATATCCTAGGCAAGTATAATACAGAGAGAAGAATGGCACTGCTTTAGACACAGGTGGGCAGGCAAGTGAGTCTAGGGTCTAGATCTGATCAAGGTCAGTGACTTCTAAAGATTAAGGCAGGACCTTCAGATTAGAACAAGTAAGTAAAGTTTACTTAGTTAGACTTAAAGAATTCAATGTTGAAAAATGGGTCAAAAGCAGAGAAGAGAGGACAAGGCTTTTTAACCTCTGGTCTTAGGGCAGAGGCTACTTCCTCTTAGATTTGATTCTCTTTATTTTGATAGATGTGGATGATTAAAAACCATAAAGGTTTTCATCTACGAAGGTCAGAACCAGAGGGTGTCAATGGGAATATTATAGCTAGATCTGCTGTATCAGTTCTGACAAAGTCATACCAAAAAAAAAAATCATTCTACTTAGATTATGGATTCAAGAACTATCACTGACCTTGTAGCTTCAAAAATAAATTTTGTACTAAACGTGAATGCTCTTGAGTCATTTGTTATTACTTCTTTTCCTTCCTCCACTGAAAAAAAACAGGATTAGCGAAAAATAAAGCCTAAGAGCTCCTTTCCAGCCAAGAAAAACTAAACAACATGCAGTTTTTGATTCCATCTGTGCCTTCTGCTTTGTATCCAAAACAATCAGATTTTACCAATAAAGCCAAAGAAAGACAGGAAGTTCAATAGTAACTCATGCTCTGAGAGAAGAGGAGCCATGGTGACATCAGTGAGATAATGGTGGGGCAAGAATTATTGTTGCCTGTGAATACAACAGAAATGTCCTTTGCATTGGATCATAAATTAGACGATTTGCCTTCTAGTTCTAGTTCTGCCACCAAGTTCTCGTACCCAATTTTCCAATCTGTAAAGCAGAATGGTTCAATTAAATGGCCACTAATGTTCACATTCAGCTATAGCAGTTTATGAAACAAAATTTTTGTTTAAAGACAGTGTAATAAAACCCTCTTCCTTATTTTCCTCTTTTGTACCCCACAAAATACAGCAGAAAGAACAAGAGAAAAAATATATAGAAAGATGGAGAATTACCTTGACCTCAAACTCTGATAGATATTGCACAGGTCGGCCAACACTCTAATGGCTGACCCATGCTGAGAGCCAGCTGAGCTGTTTCTGAAAATTGGCAGGTTAGAAAAATATATAGATTAGCCAATGCTAAGTGTCACCAGTATGAAATAATTTGATTAAAGTACAAAGTTGTGGACAAAGGTAATCTTTTTTTCTCTTTTCAGAACTGAAAAATCATCACAAATAAACCAACAGAAGAAATGTCATAAGACGTATTAAAAAGAAAAGAAAGTGGGGAAAAAAGGACAAAATTAAGAGGCAGATAAATGGAGACTTCACAAAAGGCTTAGTTCAAACAGAGACAGAAGAGTTCATCAAAATCTGAAGGGGGTTATAAATAACAAGTTCTCTTCTAAAAAGCCTAATTTAAACAGTTTTAGGAAAAATATAAGCCTTAAAAGCATCAGACTGGCATCCCAGGAAAGAAATGTAGGAAAAATTAAAATGTTAAACAGCAGAGGCTTTCATGCCATATGATAAGCATCAAAATAAAAACAAAACAACAACAAACAAAACAAAAACCAACCTGAGAGAACTATGATGTTGAGCAGAGGAAATCACGCCAGAAAGAATGGAGATGAATAATTACACAAAAATGGTTATTGATTAATTATAGAAATCAGACAAATGAGATTCAGCAGGGTATAACTAGTATTTCTACAGAATTTAAAAAATACAAGAGAACAAAATTTAAACTATCTAGGAACAAATTTTTTTCTTATGAAGATTTTGTTACAGTGAATGCCTCACTGAGTGTCAGCAGTGGGAAAAGAAGCGTCCGTGTGAAGGCAGTGAACCTAATCATGAAGAGGAAATCAAATGTGGGTCTAAGCAAAAACAAATAATGAGTCACCTATATGGAGAAAATCAGGCCTCAGAATTTCTGTAGCAACATTCACTACGGATGACAATGGAGTAATTCCAACAAAAATCTGAGAAAAAACATGGACCAAAAATGTTATAATTATGCAAATAACCTTTTAGGTCTGATGGTAAAAGACAGACACTTGCGGGGCATCTGGGTGACAGTTAAGCGTCTGACTTCAGCTCAGGTCATGGTCTCGGGGGTTCGTGAGTTTGACTCTCACGTCATGCTTTGTGCTGAGAGCTCCAAGCCTGCAGCCTGCTTTGGATTCTGTGTCTCCCTCCCTCTCTGTCCCTCCCATGCGTGCTTGTGCTTGCTCTCTCTCTCAAAAATAAATAAACATTAAAAAAAAAAAAAAAGACAGACATTTGCATCATATTAGAATCCAGGAAAGGGAGTACATATCAAAAATTATTAAAATTTTATATGAAGATCAATCCATGGGACAGAATACGATTCAAAACAAAGCAAAATGGAGAAAATAAGGTAAAATGATTTGTTAGGTATTAAATATATTTAGAAAAGAGCAAAGACTAAAAATCTGAGAAAATAGAATATAAATGCTATAAAACTTTTTTTTAATAAAGTGAATTTTTTTAGTGTGTGTTTATTTTTGAGAGAGAGAGAGCAAGCAAGGGAGGGGCACACAGAGGGGGAGACAGAGGATCCCAAGCAGGCTCAAATGTGGAGCTGGAACTCACAAACCAGGAGATTGAAATGAGTTTAAGTTGGACACTACTGACTGAGCCACCCAGATGCCCCTAAACCTTTATATTTTAAAATTAACAATGTAACCAATCAGAAGGTAGAATATTGGGAAGTGTTAGCATGCATATATAATCTAATTACTTTCTATAACAAGATCTTGATTTATAAAAGCTAATTTTTTCTTTTACTTTTTTTAAATTTTTATTTATTTTTGAGAGACAGCATGAATGGGGGAGAAGCAGAAAGAGAGAGAGAGAGACACAGAATATGAAGTAGGCTCCAGGATCCGAGCTGTCAGCACAGAGCCCAATGTGGGGCTCAAACCCACAAACTGTGAGATCACGACCTGAGCCGAAATCAGAAGCTTAACCAACTCAGCCACCCAGGTGCCCTATAAAATCTAAGTTTAAATATGATGATACTAATTTTTTTTCTAATCTCTTTATTTTATTTCTTTGTTTGTAAAGAATATTCCTCAATTAACATCTCCTATTAAAAAGAAGCATCTACTATAAATCCCTTAAGATTCTGTATATTCTTTTTTCACCCTTGGGTCAGAATCAACTAAATATAATAATTTTAATGTTGCATATGACAAACCGATTTATTTTTCTTTTTTTATATAACTGACAAAATTTCTAGAGAAATGTCTAAAGTGATATTTAGCAAATATTAGTAATGTTTTTTCTAGGTATTGGCATTGTTAGTAATTACTCATTTTATAACAGCACTCCCAGCAGTCTTAAGGGTTAACTTGCTTCAAGTTAACACACTCCTTGCTTGCTGACCTAAAGCCCTTGATGTGTTATAAAACTAATTTGCTTTCTTTGAGATTCACAGACCACTGGTCTTGGGGAATGAAGGACCAAAACTTTCTCAGGGCACAGAAGCTCCCTCAGCTGTCTGATTAGCCCAGCAATCCTTTAGCAAATGTTTTTATTTTTTAAGGTCACACAAATGACTTTACTGACCTCTTTTTGCACATCTATAGATCTTGCCCTCCTTTGCAGAAAGAACAAAGTAATCTGCACAACCAGCTCCAGGTACCAAGGAACCAGACCTTCTTGCACAACTTCCCCTGGGCACCAAGGAACTAGAACTTCTTGCACAATCTCCAAGCACTAAGATAACTCTGTAGCTGGCATTATCAAGTCTGCATGTAACCAAGAAATGTCACAGACCAATGTACTGCCTTAACTGATTCAATCCCTTTAAAAATCTCCGGACCAGTCAGAAACCTCAGAGTTGGCTTTTGAAGAGTCCACCTTTTCCCCAGGTGACTGGCCTCCTGAATAAAGCTCATATTCCTTTCCAATCAAAACTCCTCTCTAGGGTATTGGCCTTTCCGGCAACAGGCAGCCAAAGTTGGGTCAGTGACAATTTTTAAAAAAATATGTTTTCTATACGTGTTTTCTTAAATCTTATGTTTTATGTTAAGCAAATTTCATTTTAAAAGCTATGACTCTTCATAAAAATAAAATAAAATTCTAAGACATTATATCCCAAGGTAGCCGTTTAAGATTGGGTAACACATATATCTCCTATGTAATATGTGCCTCATGTTAACCATTCAGAGCTTACAAATATAGCATATCTCTTCCTATTAGCAAGTGAACCTTTATTATGACTTGACAAAAGTTCCATTTATGTAACTGAAAATAAAACAAGAAAAACTAAATTGTTGATCATAGTTAACTATGTTAGATAACTGGTTAATTGTAGACAGTTAACTAAGGGGCTGTGAGTTTCACTTCAAGTTGAATCGCAGAAGAATGATAAATTTTAACCTTCTCCCTCAGTTGTTCTTTAGGTCAGTATGCTTAAAAAAAAAAAGATGACTATGACCTACTACAATTTACACACACACACACACACACACACACACACACTTCTCTCTTACTTTGAAACATATGGACTAGTATAAGGGTGGAAAATAAATACCTATAATACATGGAACACCATTGTGCTGATCAAGTCTTACATCCTGTTAAAAGAAGCATCTAGTTTAGTTGCTATGGGACAAAGGAGAAATTTCTTTCCCCAAAACTTCACAGCATGCTTTCCTTATTTACATTAGTTCCGTTTGGATTTTAAGCCCTTTTGGGAAGAAATTAATATTGTAATGAAGCTGATTATACAGCATGAGTTGAGTCTAACATGGCTCACCTCAGGAGTAAGTGATTATATCACATGGTTGTTAATGGGAGGTTGGGACTTCTAATGAAAGCTGGGGCACTGTATCTCAATAAAGGAAACTGACACTAGGTAGTAAGTAACTGCAGGGCTTCCAACCTGTGTGTTCTGCTTCTCTTTAAAAGACTAGCAATGAAATAAAATACAAAGTTACGTTTTCACTACTTAGTGTCTTCAGTGAATCAAAATGGGACAAACAAACAAAAACTAATGGTTCTTTCTTTGTGTCTTGTAATTCCCCCAATTCTTGGAGAACGGTTAGCAAAAAGTGATAACCTATACAAACTAATAGAAAAGTTCTAATCGTGTGGTAGCTTCTAAGAAAAATAATGAGTATGAATTAAGTTTTTAACAAGCTAATATAAAAATCTGAGTATCATTAATACTTAACGTAACAATTACAGGCTTATAATTTTACTTTAATTTACAGGAATTATCTCTTTTCATTCTCTCCTCCGCTCATTGTCTTCTGAATAATCTTTCAAGTAAGCAAATGTTGTTATATTTGTTCCTTGCTTAAATTCCTTCAGTGTTTTCCACATCTGTTTGTACAAGCCAAATCTCCTTAGTGAGGTGTTAGTCATTTTGACAGATAATCAATTAATACCTGAAAATTCATATTTTCAACCAGTCATCTAATTGCCATCTTCGATTCACAGAGATATGCAGAGGGTATTTTGTGTAAAAACAATACTCCTTTATACTTGCTAAAACTTTTGCCTAAAACACTAATCCACAGGCCAGCTGGCTTGAATCACTCGAGTGGACAAGGACTAACATTGTGTTAGCAACAGGCAATTCTAAGAGAACACACACACACAAATTAGTTCAGCAAGTGTCTACTATGACTCCTCTGCCTTAGGCCTGTAGCCAATCTCTCCATTGTAATCTATTATCTCTTCACTTTTAAGGAATGGAAAATGTAAAAAGAGTTTATTAAGTTAAAGAAGGAGAACACTGCCTCAGTGTTTAGAGCAGATCTGATTCTAAATTACCATTCCAGTCCTTCCCAGAAAGAAAAGTAGCCTCTTCTTTTTTTCTCTATTTTTTATTTTGAGAAAAGAGAGGGAGGGGGAGAAGGAGAGGGAGAGGGAGAAGGAGAGAGAGAGAGAGAGAGAGAAAGAGAGGGAGAGGGAGAGAGAGAGATATCAGGGGAGGAGCAGAGAGGGGGGGAGGGAGAGAGGGAGATGGGGAAAATCCCATGCAGTCTCTGTACCATCAATGCAGAGCCCCACACGGGGCTCTAATCCCTGAACCATAGATCATGACCTGAGCTAAAAATCAAGATTCAGATGTTCAACCAACTGAGCCACCCAGGTACCCCAAGAGTAGCCTCTTCTTAAGCTGTAGGTGCCAGGACCATTTATGTTACTCACCACTTGACACATCAAGATCTCCAACCTTTATAAATCGCCTTCAATTCAGACTTAATTTAACGTAAGTTTTATGGTAAAGTAAAGAGAGTAAATGTGTTTGCATTTCACCATCTACAGGCAGGATACTTGCTCTACACTATCCAGCCTTCTAACATTTTATTATTTTTCTCTAGCTTTCTGTATTCTACATTCAGCCATCAAAAATGATTTGCAGTTATCCAAACTCTCTGCCTAATTTTTATGCCCCTTGCAACTGCTGTACACTCACATTGTCTAACTAGGTGCTTACGCTTTAACTCCCTGAATGCTCAAGATTGCACGTATTGTCCTTATGTGCATCCCTTTTATTAGACTGTGCGGCCCCTGAGACAAGTTGTCCTATCCCCAATGCCAGATACAGTGACTGAAAAAGTGCCTATAATTTGATAAGTACATAAAAACAAATACGTCAAGTTAAGAATTTATGACTACAAAATATTTTCAAGTATTAAAAACATATATATTCCTTCTATATGATGGCATATGCAAAGCTCTGTTTGTCCACAATAACTAATCAGAACCAATACTAAATGAAACATGCTAATTTAACATAGGCTATATTGTAGGCAGGAAAAATAATTTTCCCTCTAACCTTCTGAGTTCTTAGCTGAGGCTCCTGTAATACAAGATACATTAACAAGAAAACAGAAGTTTATTAATATCAATCACTCATGTATAAATAAGAGAAACGCAGAGAAAAATTATTAACTCAAAGAGGTAGTTTAGAACTCCAGCTTAAACAATATATGTAGCCAAAGACAAAAGATAGCAGGGAGGCCACTTATGGGAAGGTTACCAGGAAAAAAGCATGGTAAACAGGGTTAAGTTCTGTTACACAGATTTAAGTCTTTATTACCTTGTGCATAATAAGGATATAAGGTTGTCTCCCAGGATTAACGTTTGTCCTTCCTGGGAGAGAAGGAAAGAGGGACACCTTTGTAAATTTATTTCTTGATTGTAGGCATTTAGTGGGAAGTCAGAGAGTTTTTCTTGCATCTGCTTCTTCTTAACAGCCTTTGGCTCAAAATAGCCCTTATGCTAAAGTAGTATATTTGGGGCTTGCATGCCCTGAACTCCTATATTTTGGAACGGCATATTCTGCTACCCCTTACTACCTACAATAATGTCAGAAAATATCTTTATTTAGGAGATTGAGGAAGATGGCAGCGTAGGAGGACTCTGGGCTCACCGCGCGTCCTGCTGATCACTTAGATCCACCTACACCTGCCTAACTAACCCAGAAAACCACCAGAAGACTAGCAGAACGGAGTCTCCGGAGCCAAGCGCAGACAAGAGGCCCACGGAAGAGGGTAGGAAGGGCGGCGAGGCGGTGCGAGCTCCACGGACTGGCGGGAGGGAGCCGGGGCGGAGGGGCGGCTCGCCGGCCAAGCAGAGCCCCCCAGTCTGGCTGGCAAAAGCGGAGGGGCCTGACGGACTGTGTTCCGACAGCAAGCGCGACTTAGCGTCTGGGAGGTCATAAATTAACAGCTCTGCTCGGAAAGCGGGAAGGCTGGAGGACAAAGGGAGGGAGAGCTGCTGAGCCCCCGGACAACAGAGCTCAGTTTGGTGGGGAACAAAGGCGCTCACCAGCGCCATCTCCCCCGCCATCCCCCAGCCAAAATCCCAAAGGGAACCTGTTCCTGCCAGGGAACTTCCTCGCTCCGTGCAAACACCCAACTCTGTGCTTCTGCAGAGCCAAACCTCCGGCAGCGGATCTGACTCCCTCCTACTGCCACAGGGCCCTCCTTAAGTGGATCACCTAAGGAGAAGCGAGCTAAGCCTGCCCCTCCTGCCCCTGTGCACCTTGCCTACCCACCCCAGCTAATACGCCAGATCCCCAGCACCACAAGCCTGGCAGTGTGCAAGTAGCCCAGATGGGCCACGCCACCCCACAGTGAATCCCGCCCCTAGGAGAGGGGAAGACAAAGCACACACCAGTCTGACTGTGGCCCCAGCGGTGGGCTGGGAGCAGACATCAGGTGGGACTGCGGCCCTGCCCACCAACTCCAGTTATACACCACAGCACAGGGGAAGTGCCCTGCAGGTCCTCACCACGCCAGGAACTATCCAAAATGACCAAGTGGAAGAATTCCCCTCAGAAGAATCTCCAGGAAATAACAACAGCTAATGAGCTGATCAAAAAGAATTTAAATAATATAACAGAAAGTGAATTTAGAATAATAGTCATAAAATTAATCGCCGGGCTTGAAAACAGTATAGAGGGCAGCAGAGAATCTCTTGCTACAGAGATCAAGGGACTAAGGAAGAGTCATGAGGAGCTGAAAAATGCTTTAAACGAAATGCAAAACAAAATGGAAAACACCACGGCTCGGATTGAAGAGGCAGAGGAGAGAATAGGTGAACTAGAAGATAAAGTTATGGAAAAAGAAGAAGCTGAGAAAAAGAGAGATAAAAAAACCCAGGAGTATGAGGGGAAAATTAGAGAACTAAGTGATACACTAAAAAGAAATAATATACGCATAATTGGTATCCCAGAGGAGGAAGAGAGAGGGAAAGGTGCTGAAGGAGTACTTGAAGAAATCATAGCTGAGAACTTCCCTGAACTGGGGAAGGAAAAAGGCATTGAATCCAAGAGGCACAGAGAACTCCCTTCAGACGTAACTTGAATCGATCTTCTGCACGACATATCATAGTGAAACTGGCAAAATACAAGGATAAAGAGAAAATTCTGAAAGCAGCAAGGGGTAAACGTGCCCTCACATATAAAGGGAGACCTATAAGACTCGTGACTGATCTCTCTTTTGAAACTTGGCAGGCCAGAAAGGATTGGCACGAGATTTTCAGTGTGCTAGACAGAAAAAATATGCAGCCAAGAATCCTTTATCCAGCAAGTCTGTCATTTAGAATAGAAGGAGAGATAAAGGTCTTCCCAAACAAACAAAAACTGAAGGAATTTGTCACCACTAAACCAGCCCTACAAGAGATCCTAAGGGGGACCCTGTGAGACAAAGTACCAGAGACATCACTACAAGCATAAAACATACAGACATCACAATGACTCTAAACCCGTATCTTTCTATAACACTGAATGTAAATGGATTAAATGTGCCAACCAAAAGACAACGGTATCAGAATGGATAAAAAAAACAAGACCCATCTATTAGCTGTCTACAAGAGACTCATTTTAGACCTGAGGACACCTTTAGATTGAGAGTGAGGGGATGGAGAACTATTTATCATGCTACTGGAAGCCAAAAAAAAGCTGGAGTAGCCATACTTATATCAGACAAACTAGACTCTAAATTAAAGGCTGTAACAAGAGATGAAGAAGGGCATTATATAATAGTTACAGGGTCTATCCATCAGGAAGAGCTAACAATTATAAATGTCTATGCGCCGAATACCGGAGCCCCCAAATATATAAAACAATTACTCATAAACATAAGCAACCTTATTGAGAAGAATGTGGTAATTGCAGGGGACTTTAACACCCCACTTACAGAAATGGATAGATCATCTAGACACATGGTCAATAAAGAAACAAGGGCCCTGAATGAGACATTGTATCAGATGGACTTGACAGATATATTTAGAACTCTGCATCCCAAAGCAGCAGAATATACTTTCTTCTCGAGTGCACATGGAACATTCTCCAAGATAGATCACATACTGGGTCACAAAACAGCCCTTCATAATTTTACAAGAATTGAAATTATACCATGCATACTTTCAGACCACAATGCTATGAAGCTTGAAATCAACCACAGAAAAAAGTCTGGAAAAACATCCAAAAGCGTGGAGGTTAAAGAACACCCTACTAACGAATGAGTGGGTCAACCAGGCAATTAGAGAAGAAATTAAAAAATATATGGAAACAAACGAAAATGAAAATACAACAATCCAAATGCTTTGGGACGCAGCGAAGGCAGTCCTGAGAGGAAAATACATTGCAATCCAGGCCTATCTCAAGAAACAAGAAAAATCCCAAATACAAAATCTAACAGCACACCTAGAGGAAATAGAAGCAGAACAGCAAAGGCAGCCTAAACCCAGCAGAAGAAGAGAAATAATAAAGATCAGAGCAGAAATAAACAATATAGAATCTAAAAAAACTGTAGAGCAGATCAACGAAACCAAGAGTTGGTTTTTTGAAAAAATAAACAAAATTGACAAACCTCTAGCCAGGCTTCTCAAAAAGAAAAGGGAGATGACCCAAAGAGATAAATTCATGAATGAAAATGGAATTATTACAACCAATCCCTCAGAGATACAAACAATTATCAGGGAATACTGTGAAAAATTATATGCCAACAAACTGGACAACCTGGAAGAAATGGACAAATTCCTAAACACCCACACCCTTCCAAAACTCAATCAGGAGGAAATAGAAAGCTTGAACAGACCCATAACCAGCAAAGAAATTGAATCGGTTATCAAAAATCTCCCAACAAATAAGAGTCCAGGACCAGATGGCTTCCCAGGGGAGTTCTACCAGACATTTAAAGCAGAGATAATACCTATCCTTCTCAAGCTATTCCAAGAAATAGAAAGGGAAGGAAAACTTCCAGACTCATTCTATGAAGCCAGTATTACTTTGATCCCTAAACCAGACAGAGACCCAGTAAAAAAAAGAGAACTACAGGCCAATATCCCTGATGAATATGGATGCAAAAATTCTCAATACGATACTAGCAAATCGAATTCAACATCATATAAAAAGAATTATCCACCATGATCAAGTGGGATTCATTCCTGGGATGCGGGAATGGTTCAACATTCACAAATCAATCAACCTGATACATCACATTAACAAAAAAAAAAGAGAAGAAACATATGATCCTGTCAATCGATGCAGAAAAGGCCTTGGACAAAATCCAGCACCTTTCTTAATAAAAACCCTTGAGAAAGTCGGGATAGAAGGAACATACTTAAAGATCATAAAAGTCATTTATGAAAAGCCCACAGCTAACATCATCCTCAACGGGGAAAAACTGAGAGCTTTTTCCCTGAGATCAGGAACACGACAGGGATGCCCACTCTCACCGCTGTTGTTTAACATAGTGCTGGAAGTTCTAGCATCAGCAATCAGACAACAAAAGGAAATCAAAGGCATCAAAATTGGCAAAGATGAAGTCAAGCTTTCGCTTTTTGCAGATGACATGATATTATACATGGAAAATCCGATAGACTCCACCAAAAGTCTGCTAGAACTGATACATGAATTCAGCAGGGTTGCAGGATACAAAATCAATGTAAAGAAATCAGTTGCATTCTTATACACTAACAATGAAGCAACAGAAAGACAAATAAAGAAACTGATCCCATTCACAATTGCACCAAGAAGCATAAAATACCTAGGAATAAATCTAACCAAAGATGTAAAAGATCTGTATGCTGAAAACTATAGAAAGCTTATGAAGGTGATTGAAGAAGATTTAAAGAAATGGAAAGACATTCCCTGCTCATGGATTGGAAGAATAAATATTGTCAAAATGTCAATACTACCCCAAGCTATCTACACATTCAATGCAATCCCAATCAAAATTGTACCAGCATTCTTCTTGAAACTAGAACAAGCAATCCTAAAATTCATATGGAACCACAAAAGGCCCTGAATAGCCAAAGTAATTTTGAAGAAGAAGACCAAAGCAGGAGGCATCACAATCCCAGACTTTAGCCTCTACTACAAAGCTGTCATCATCAAGACAGCATGGTATTGGCACAAAAACAGACACATAGACCAATGGAATAGAATAGAAACCCCAGAACTAGACCCACAAACGTATGGCCAATTCATCTTTGACAAAGCAGGAAAGAACATCCAATGGAAAAAAGACAGTCTCTTTAACAAATGGTGCTGGGAGAACTGGACAGCAACATGCAGAAGGTTGAAACTAGACCACTTTCTCACACCATTCACAAAAATAAACTCAAAATGGATAAAGGACCTGAATGTGAGACAGGAAACCATCAAAACCCTAGAGGAGAAAGCAGGAAAAGACCTCTCTGACCTCAGCCGTAGCAATCTCTTACTCAACACATCCCCAAAGGCAAGGGAATTAAAAGCAAAAATGAACTACTGGGACCTTATGAAGATAAAAAGCTTCTGCACAGCAAAGGAAACAACCAACAAAACTAAAAGGCAACCAACGGAATGGGAAAAGATAGTTGCAAATGACATATCGGACAAAGGGCTAGTATCCAAAATCTATAAAGAGCTCACCAAACTCCACACCCGAAAAACAAATAACCCAGTGAAGAAATGGGCAGAAAACATGAATAGACACTTCTCTAAAGAAGACATCAGGATGGCCAACAGGCACATGAAAAGATGTTCAGCGTCGCTCCTTATCAGGGAAATACAAATCAAAACCACACTCAGGTATCACCTCACGCCAGTCTCTGACCAAAATGAACAAATCAGGAGACTATAGATGCTGGAGAGGATGTGGAGAAACGGGAACCCTCTTGCACTGTTGGTGGGAATGCAAATTGGTGCAGCCGCTCTGGAAAGCAGTGTGGAGGTTCCTCAGAAAATTAAAAATAGACCTACCCTATGACCCAGCAATAGCACTGCTAGGAATTTATCCAAGGGATACAGGAGTACTGATGCATAGGGGCACTTGTACCCCAATGTTTATAGCAGCACTCTCAACAATAGCCAAATTATGGAAAGAGCCTAAACGTCCATCAACTGATGAATGGATAAAGAAATTGTGGTTTATATACACAATGGAGTACTACGTGGCAATGAGAAAAAATGAAATATGGCCTTTTGTAGCAATGTGGATGGAACTGGAGAGTGTGATGCTAAGTGAAATAAGCCATACAGAGAAAGACAGATACCATATGGTTTCACTCTTATGTGGATCCTGAGAAACTTAACAGAAACCCATGGGGGAGGGGAAGGAAAAAAAAAAAAAAAGAGGTTAGAGTGGGAGAGAGCCAAAACATAAGAGACTGTTAAAAACTGAGAACAAACTGAGGGTTGATGGGGGGTGGGTGGGAGGAGAGGGTGGGTGATGGGTATTGAGGAGGGCACCTTTTGGGATGAGCACTGGGTGTTGTATAGAAACCAATTTGACAATAAATTTCATATATTAAAAAATAAATAAGTAAATAAAATAAAATAAAATAAAATAAAATAAAATAAAATAAAAAGAAAATATCTTTATTTAAATGACCTCAATGTTGAGATATATTGTCTCATTAGGTATCCACATCTAGTAAGATTTAATAACCAGAGTTGACAGGTAAACAGAGTTAGAACAAACAAAAAGTCAATTTCATGTGTCCCAAGAATTCTTGATTTCCCACATTTATCCCTATTATTGTATTTAATATTATGTATTTATTTGTAATAAACAATTAACAAATCATTGAAAATAGTTGGCTATGAAAGGAAAATTGGGAATTAACTTTTATTTCACTATCTACATTATAAATACATTATAAATTGTAAACTTGTGAAGTAATAGGAGTAAGAAGAACTTCATTAAAAAACTGACTTTGAAATCACAAAGTACTGTTCTTAAGTCAAATTTCTACCTCACTTACTCCCCCTGAGATCTTGGGAAATTTATTTAGGCTATAAAAGCCTAATATCTACCTCAAAGAGTTATAATCATATGTAATGATCATGAAAGCAAAAGACCAAGCAAGGAGATCAGTTTATGCCCTGATCATTTCTTATCATTTACCATGATTTTCTATTAATTAAGGACTTATTCTTCATGAAACAAACTTGGATAAATCTTATCTTTCCAGTGGCTGTCATGAATAGTCAGGAATTTATTCCCATGATCTAAAATAAGTTTTTTTGCCACCCAATGTTTACTACAATATGGAGTGAGTTATTGGATATCCATTATTCTTCAGATAACTTATTAATAATATATAAGATGCTCAATCTTGGCTTTGTGACTTCAGGAAGTCCCAAGAGCTAATTAGGCTATATAAGTCTTATTCCTTAAAAAAAAATGTATTTTTAATGCTAAGGTATCCACTAGTCTAGAAGATAGTAATAAAAATGAAAATTTACCACCTCAAGCAGAAGTTATTTCTTTATACTTAATATACGAAAATTATAAAGACTTCTTTAGTGCTACATATTACAGTACTAAGTACTGGGGGGGGGGAGAAAATATATTTAAATAATTTTTAGCATCAATTTTGGTGATCCTCATATGCCTAAAAATAAAAATCATATGCATAATTGGAACAAGAGGGTGAATCTTTACATGTAAATAACAAGTATTTCTTATAGTACTGTTAAATTTTAGATTGTATCAGACAGGTTTTTGAACCCCAAACTAAAAAACACGGATAATTAAAAACAAAACAAAAAAATACCCCAAGGCTGCCAAAATTTTAAGGAAGTAGATCCTGAGCAAAAAAGGAAGTACAGAAGTGAGCCTGGATGTCTTAGGTGCTTCTTCCTCTTGGCATTTAACAATCCACATGAGGTGGTGAAAAGCCAAAATAGAGAACAAAGATTTTTGCAATCTCTCAAAGGTGAGATAATAGGAATCCAATGTAAGACCCACCAAGGGGAAGAAGCACTTGTAAATAATTCAGTTTTCCACTTGTGAGAACTGAAGGAATATTCTCTAAAAGTAATTGCAGACTAGAAAGAGACTAGCTTTCACAGAGGCTGAAACCACAGCAAAGATGAGGTCAATTACTGATTGAATTATGGTTATGTACTTGTAGCCTACATTGAGCCCTTGGGGTTGGAAACTGAAGAAAGCTATCAATAGTTTTGCTAGAATGGAAGCAGTATTGAAGTCCATGTCTTACGGAGGTGGAGTGCTTCTGGTTAATATACTGGGCTTTCACTTGCACTGGAATTCAATGTCAATGAGATGTAGAACAGCTCTCCAAAAGTTTGATATCCAGCTTTAAGTAAGCTTAATTTTATACTGGATTAAAGTAATGTGGACCTAACTGCACTGTCCGTGAAAAACAAAAGTAAAACTTCTATGAAGAATGAGGATCTAAAAGGTTACATTATTTCTAGAATTTTTCTTCCACAATGTTCAGAATTCAACTTTTAAAAATGACCTAATAATGGACAAGAATGAATATGATAATCATGATGATAATAAGAGAAGAAACAGAAAAAAATAAATTTCCATTTCCAGAGGAAAGCCAAAGTTTGGAGTTTTGAGAAACAGATTTTAAGATATGTGAAATTAGTATTTTCAAGAAAATGGAAACATGTTGGAAATTTTCATAAGGGACCTGAATTCTAGAAAATGGTCATTTAAAAAAATTAAAAGAATGAAAGCCATGTTATATGTGAAATTGAGGGGTAAAAAGCTACATTGAAAATTAGATTAGGTAGCAGAAAACAGGATTAAAAATTTGAATAATAAAACAAATAAAAAATATCCAGAGGAAAGAACACAGAAAGAAAAGGGATACAATGAAGAGGTTTAACTTATATGTAATCGGAGTCTGACCAGAAGTAAGACAGAATGAGGCCTAAAAATTATTTGAAAAATAATAGTTGATGATTTTCAAAACTAATCGATGATATCAAGTCACAGATTTAAAGAGCTTTTCAAACTGCAAACTAAATATATATAAAGAATACAATATATTATATTCAAACATCTAAAATCAAAAGGAGGGGTGCCTGAATGGGTCAGTCAGTTAAAGGGCTGACTCCTAATTTTGGCTCAGGTCATGATCTCGTGGTTCATGAGTTCAAGCCCCACATCTGTGTGGGGCTCTGTGCTGGCAGTGTGGAACCTGCTTCAGATTCTCTTTCCTTCCTCTCTCTTTGCCTCTCTTTGCCCCTCCCCTGCATGCATGTATGCATGCACACATGCTCTCTCTCTCTCAAAATAAATAAATAAACTTAAAAAACCGAAATAAAATGTCAAAAGGAAAGAGAGAATATTAAAAACATTCAGACATCTTTAAAAAATAATGACAAGACTCATTAGTGGTCTGATGACAGAAATGAGAACAAATGACCATGTAATGATTTATTTTCAAGTACTGAAGGAAATGCAACCTACCAACAAAGAATTCTTTGTTGTAAAGGTGTTTTTCAAGCAAAAGTATAATAATACAATTGATAAACTGGACTTCACTAAAATTAAAAACTTCTGCTTTACAAAAGATGATGTCAAGAGAATTAGAAGACAAGCCACAGACTGGGAGAAAATATTTACAAAGAAAACATGTCTGATAAAGGATTGTTATACAGAATAAGTGAAGAATCCTTAAAACTCAACAGAAGAAAGCAAACAACCCAATTTAAAAAAAAAGGCAGATCTAATAGACACTTTGTTAAAGAAGATGGCAAATAGGCTCCACATCATCTGTCACCAGGGAAATGCAAATCAGAGCAACAATGAGTAACAATACACATCTATTAGAATGACCAAAATCCAGAACACTGACAACACCGAATGCAGGTGAAGTGTGGAGGGAAAGGAACTCTCATTCACTGTTGGTAGGAATGCAAAATAGTACAGCCACTTTGGAAGACAGTTTAGCAGGTTCTTACAAAACCAAGCACACTCTTACTGTATGATCCAGCAACCACATTCCTTGGTTTTGTACTGTCCTTTCTTAACAATTATACTTCAGTAGAACTGTTAAAAAGTACTAAATTAATAAACAAGAAAAAAAAAGTAACTTTCCAGAAAGTCTTCTTCAGCCCTAGGTATTAGTCAGTGTTCTCCAAAGAAACAGAACCAATAAAATGTGTGTGTGTGTGTGTGTGTGTGTGTGTGTGTGTGTGTGTGTAGTGAGAAAGAGAGAATGAATGCGAAAGATAGATTTAAGGTACAAGATTAATTGTGTAGGTACAAGTCCAAAATTTACAGGGTAGTCCAGCAGTCTGGACACCCACAGAAGAATTGTAATTCAGGTCCAAAAGCAGCCTGATGGTATAATTCTGTCTTCTTTACGAAAGTCTTTTTTTTTAAGGCCTTCAACTGATTGGGTGAGGCCCACCCATATTATGGAGGGGAATATGCTTTATTCAATATCTACTTATTTAAATACTAATCACACACCAAAAAAAGCCTTCACAGAAACATCTAGACTAGTATTTGGCCTAATATCTGAGTACCATGACCCAGCCAAGTTGACATAA
Source organism: Leopardus geoffroyi (assembly GCF_018350155.1). Taxonomy (NCBI): domain Eukaryota; kingdom Metazoa; phylum Chordata; class Mammalia; order Carnivora; family Felidae; genus Leopardus; species Leopardus geoffroyi. The sequence continues at coordinate 22,700,075 of NC_059338.1, read as the reverse complement.
AATTAACCATCACACCCGATTTCCTAGAATATAATTTTCCTATTTGTCCTTCTTATCATCCTGTACTTTTTCTATTATGTTGTTTCCCACATGTAAATTGACATCTTCATTGCTAGAGCATGAACTGCATAAGAGAATCTACCTGATCTACCTCCGCATTGCTGTCTCAATGACAGCACTTGGTAGATATTTAATATTTATATCCAAAGTGACAGAAAGTGATTATATATGAGCTACTATGAAGGAGGACTTAACAAGACTTGGTCACTGAGGCACGCTCCAGGAGATTTGGAAAGTATAAAAGGTATTGACTCAGGAAAAGATAGGAGAAGGTATGTAAGAATAATAGTAACAGTGACAACAGAGGATGAGATTTCCAAGGAAGACACACAAAGAAAAATAAAAGGTTACCCAATAGAACACTCAACTGTAGAAGGTATATTGTGCTTATTTTGATTTTTATCACTTTTATAACGATGCAGTGGATACACTCTAAGTCAGACTCATAAAAACAGAGATACATTGGGAAGTGAAAGAAGAATTGGAAATCCTGAGAGTGTAAGTAATTTATTCAAGTACACACTGCTAATAAGTGGCAGGATCGGTATAGCCAGGTGGTTTGGCTTTAGCATCTGTACTCTTAGCTAGCTGTCTCTTTTGACTCATTGGAAATTGATAGAAGACAGACAGAACTTGGACAAATGTTCACAGTTACAGGATGAATTCAAAGAAAAAGCACTTAAAGAGACTGAGAAATTATAGCATAGGTAGGCATGCTGGGATAGCATCATATTACAGAAAAGATAGTTTTCAAGGGAAGATAGCAATGCCATAGAGAGGTGAAGAAGAAGATTGAACAAGAAAATGTAGGATCCCCTCTATTTTTAATTTTTAACATCTGTAGTATAATAAAAAGCTGACATTAAGTACCTTAAATTTAGAAAAGTTATCTGCTATTATCTTTCCTCTCTGTTCTCTGAACTGAGTTAATTAATATTCACTAGCCTCTTTGGTGTCTGACATTTTGACTTTTAGACCTCAAGGGCATCATCATCCTGGTTGTTCTTTCGAACAGCTGTTATAATGATAACTGTCAACTATTTAGAATTATTTTAATGACATAATACCCTCTTTGCTGCCAATCAATTATAATAAACAAGAAATTAAATTTCCTTTTTTTCCCAGGCTATCAGAATAAATTTATTCTAAAATTTGGCATTTCTATTGCCCAGAAAATAAAATAAATTAAGAATGCTCAAACCATGCTAAGATCTTTCCTTTTTTAACCTTGGTAAGTGTAGTTTAATGTGTTCATAAGACATTTAAAAAAAGGTATTTTGTGTTTATCTCGGGATCTCAGAGACAGTTTGCAATATCAGACAGCATATGTCAAACTTTTATTTTTGGAAAAACATTTTGCTTAAATTGATCCTTTAAAGGCTCAAGAGTTTACAAGATCAAGGCATATGTGAGAAAAGGACCAACGAGGAAACGAAATTGGTAGCCGGATTGGTCTTCATCCATTTGTCCCCAGTTAAGGAATAGCTGGGCAGAAGGTCAGCTGTGAGTGAGGAGAGAAGTGATGGAATAAAATGCTCTATGGATCAGAGGTCAGCATTTGTCACTGTCTGAATGACTGGCCTTCTCTGCTAATAGGCAGCCCATATAATATATAATCTGAAATGACACGAGAGAGAGTAAAACCCTAGGTAGAGAAGTAAGAATATATTGAGTTAAAGAGGAAATCTGAACACCTTTTATCCAAACTAACTCTCTTGTAGAACAGAAAATCTTATAAAATACCCAAATGGGAATTAGTCTATAATTTTGCAGTATTTTTGCTTCTATTTACATTCATACCTGAATGCCTAAAGTCTGATATCTGTCTACCCAATGTTCAGGACAGTATTTTCTCCAAGATCTTCAGTATCCACCTTTGTTTCCAATTCCCCTGGCCTATTCTCGGCCCTCATCCTGTTCACCCCTCTGAAGCACCCAACTCCTCTGACTGGACTCTGAATATTTACCCTGTTTTCTTTCGCGTTGTTATTCTTGAAATCCTTTTCCCATTTGTCTTGCATAATAATGCACCCCTCTTATATATGCCATCAGTCTTCGTACGCACACTGTACTGGCTCTTCTTTCTCCTCAGGTTAAAAAAAAGAAGGAGAAAATGAATGAAGAAAAAGGCAGTCCTTCAGGCATTATCTTCGGCCCTCTTTCCTTGCCGCCTGCAGTCACTTTCAACTATTTAAATCACAGGATAGCTCCAAAGACCAACTCTCTGACATGACTCTTAAATCTTCAACCCATAGCCCATAAACCACTCACATTAAATCTTTCTCCACTACTCCTTGCAGAGAAACTTGTGGTTCTTCTTTCTAGATTTTTCTACTCTAATAGCAGCTCCATTTACCATATTGAATTCCTGCTCTGTCAAAACACAACACAAAATTCACCTACTCTATTTAGGTTTCTGCTACTTCCATAGGAAAACACAGTAGTCTCAGTTTGTCTTTTCAGAGTGTGTTACTCTATCTGGCATCCACTGCCCTTTCTTGTGATTTTTTTCTTTTAATTTTTCTACCACATTATATTGTGAACTCCCTGACAGAAGGGCCTAAGTCTTAATCGTTTTTATCTCTTCCCTAAGATTTAGCACTGTGCTCTTTGAACACAGAGAACCCTTAATAAATGCTAGTTGTTTTTCTTTGACAATGAGATCTTAAGTCTTCCTAAAACATTATGAGAGGCTATAAATAAGATGCTATGATGTAGTGTCTCTAAACAGGCAAGTGCAAGAATAAATTAGCTTTATTTTTCTCTTAAAGGAAGAATATTATATCTATTTTTAGGCTTTCATTGTGATATCTATATTCAGTGTTTTCCCTGGAACTATTTTATTGCAGATGCTCTTCTGTTACAAAATAGATTTATTTTAAACATGTAAGTAAAAAGTGAATTTTGTTCTTTATTTTTTTTGCAAATTAAATATAATTCTAAATATACTAGAATAATTTATTATTTAGGCCTAAATTAAAGATATATCATTAATTTTAATATCCTCAAATACATGCTTGGTATATTGCATCATTTGTTTTGTTAGTTTTTTAATCAGAGCACACATAAACTCTTCTTCATAATATATGCATTATATATTCCTTCATTACTACTCCAAAGAGTCTCTCTTTATCTCCTTATTTTTATTTACATTTCTTCTCTTTCCTAACTTCAGCTCTTTTGTCCAACTTTGGAAGAACAGAGCTACAATGACAATTAGATGGAAAGCTGTTTATAAAAGAATTTTGATTGCTGATGGGAATCCCAATGATCTGGTCCACTTTTCACATAATAAAGCAATTTAAATAGAAGTGTGCTTTCTTAATAATGTCATTTACTGACATTTAAAATAACTCAGTTCAATACATTGATTAAAAAAGAATCACAGAGACCAATCTGTAAAGTTTATTCCATGTCAATGTTTTTACAAAATAAGAAAGACAAAAGGAAAAATTTAATATTTTATGGAGTTGCATTTAATTAATTTATAGGATTGGTCTAGAGTGGCACATATATCCTAAAGGCCTGAAAAATATTCTGGGCACTTAATAAGTGCCCAGAAAATATTTGTGAAATGAATAAATGAATGAGAATATGGGGTTTTTTGTAGTTTAAATTTTCTTTTTTTAAAAAACTAAATTATATTAGTTGGTAAGTGTTCCACTTTAACAGTCTTCACTGATAAATGTTGCTAACTTAATATCAATCCACCAAAGACTAATGTATTGGTCTCTAAAATCCCAAAGTCTAGACATCATTAGCTTGGGGGATAATTTTAAAATTTTAAATTACCATTCCCACTTTACCTAACCTTTACTCCCTACCATCAGGAAAGAACTATCTAAGTATCTGGACACTGGATTCAGGCTGATATAGAAAGTTTTAGCCCAGGGGTGGGGGGTGGGGGGAGGGTGGAGAGGATCAGTCAAGTCAAAGTCATTTTGAAAAGTAAAGTTTAAGTAAGTAAATAAATAAATAAATAAAATGTGAATCCAGAAGTTCAGATGGAGTCAATCTTAAAGTAATGTAGATAGAAAATGAACCAGGTGATCAACTTAGAAGATGAGAAAGGAGCGTCCAGGTTGTTACATGCATTTTTGATCATTCACCTACAAATAGAGGTGGACCCTTCCCAACTAAGGATGCCAATTATACTTTAGGTTGTTACCTGAACTCTTGACCAACTGGCTATGAATTGTTTTATTATTTTATTTTATTTTATTTTATTTTATTTTATTTTATTTTATTTATGTCTATTTATTTATTTTGAGAAAGAGAGCAAGAGAGCAGATGAGAGCAGGAGAGGGGCAGAAATAGAGGGAGAGGATCCCAAGTAGGCTACAGCTGTTAGCACAGAGCCCAACATGGGGCTTGAACTCCAGAACTGTGAGATCATAACCTGAGCAAAAATCAAGAGTCAGATGCTTAACCAACTGAGCCACACAGGCGTCCCAAACAACTGGCTATGAATTAGAAGTTTCAACAACCGCCTACATGGATTTGATTAATTTGCTAGAGCTGATCACAGAAATCAGAAAATCCATTTACTCAGTATATTACCCATTTATTACAAAGGATATTAAATGATACAAATCAACTGCCAGATGAATGGTTACATATGGTGAGGTTTTGAACAAAGGAGCTTCTGTCCTCATAGAGTTTGGGACCCGTGAAAGCATTCTGGTTTTCTAAACTGGAAGTTCTCTGAACCCCCTCCTTTTGGTTTTTATGGAAGCTTTATTACACAGGCATGATTGATTAACTCATTAACCATTGGTGATTGATTCAACCTCTAGCATTTCTCCTCTCCCCATAAATGAGAGGAGAGGGACTAAAAGACACAATCCTGGAATCACATGGTTAGTTCTCCTAGCGAACAACCCCAATCCTTAGGTGTTTCTCAAAAGTTATCTCATTAAGATAACAAAAGACTTCTATTGCTCTCATCACTAATCAGATCCCAAAGGTTTTAGGAGCTATATGTCAGGAATGGGGTTGGAGACCAAAGGGATATATTTATTGTAACTCACAATATCACAACATCCATACTATTTTCTAATCTAATTTAAAAACAAGCAAACAAAACAAAACAAAAACAAATACACAACAGTGTTATGGATGGTTTTTCAAGAATGTTAGGTATATGATTAGTTGTGCTGATCAGGGCACCTTTTAAATTGGGATATTAGATGTATTCTGTAAGAGATATGCATTTCCTCGGGCTTTAGAATGTAAATCTCCAAAACTGCACTTAAGAACAATAAAATTAAGAGTATCTACAACCTCAATCAGGAAAAGTGAACGTTGTCAAAAGGATAATACAGAATGATAGGGAAAATGATGCCTAGCTTGTGTCTCATGGCATTTAGAAAGAATATCTTTTGATAAATATATACTAGAGATATCATGAGTTCTTTATTGGAGAGTCGTAAACATTGCATAAGAAAATCCCCAACATTGATAAGTATATTGATATGTTTCTAATGTGTTATATTCTTATATAATTATTCTGTGAAGGGCTATAATGGAAGTATGTAATGACACTATGTGTTTGAGCCCTCGTAACCAACTTCTATGCTTTGGCAGCTTCAACATTATTGTGTGTATTTCAGCAAATAATTTTTAGTATTGCACATTAGAAAAAATGAATAAAACATATATGTATCATTTGGTGCTTAGATATGTAATTTTTTATTACTCCTTAAATGTTTCTTTTCCTCCCATAGGATGTGAAGCTTTGTGAGAAAATTAAATTATCTTCCACTGCCTTGCAGATCAATAGTATGTTCTATCATTGTTTCATTCTTGTCTTTAACGTCAGGTGAGATCCAGATAATGGGACAAAACTCTACATGAATATCTTTGGTCTTTCTCTCCCATCTCGCATTCAATCGATCACAGAAGAATTTTGGCTTTGCTTTCAAAATGCATCTAGAATCTGACCACTTTTTTTCATTCACGGCTACAGCCTTCATCTCACCACTATCTCCACTATCATTCTATATCTGGAACATTCAAAAATGTCTCCCTGTGGGGCGCCTGGGTGGCTCAGTCGGTTGAGCGTCTGACTTCGGCTCAGGTCACGATCTCACGGTCTGTGAGTTCGAGCCCCACGTCGAGCTCTGGGCTGATGGCTCAGAGCCTGGAGCCTGCTTCCGATTCTGTGTCTCCCTCTCTCTCTGCCTCTCCCCCGTTCATGCTCTGTCTCTCTCTGTCTCAAAAATAAATAAACGTTAAAAAAAAATTAAAAAAAAATGTCTCCCTGATTCTATCTCTCATCCCACAAAACATCCCCAAATTTACAACTAGAATAATCCCTTTAAAAGCCCAAGTAAGAGAGGGCAAATTTATGCTCGGTACCTTATAACAGCTCTTCATATGAAGTTCCATAGCTCCTAGAACCATCTTCATAGTTCCTTACAATGTTCTGCATTATGTGCACCACCCTCACCCTCTTTCCTCTCTACTTGATTTCCTACAACTGTTGCCTCCCTCACCCCACTCCATCCACGTAGCTCCCTTGCTGATGCTAAAGCATGTGAACACACCAGGCCTTCTGGTCTACCTGGTATCTGTGCTACACAATACCTACTCTCCACTGTGTACTATTTTATTCATAGACTTTACAAGCTTGTAAAATAGTATATAATTAACTTATTTATTACATTTTTCACTGGCATGCCCCATTAAAACATAAGGACAACAAGGGCGTATATCTTTTGATATTTAATTTATAAATTATATAATATTCCATAAACAAAATGATACATAAAATAAATATATTTTATATTCATATTTTATAGTTGTATAGCTTTACAGAAATGTATACAGTTATATCCTAAATAACTAGACTAGAGCTCAACAAATATTAGGTTCTCTAAGTCACTTTAGTATGAATGAATGAATGAATGAATGAATGAGTGAATGATTCTGAAAAGCAAAGCCCCAGAGTTATACTTAAACTTATGTAGATATGTGAATCCTTACAAGTTGAGAATATATTTTATTCCTACACATTTGTTGAATTTATAAACCAGTTCAATTATTACAGAAGTAACTTTTGGGCTAAAAAATGACATATTGTTCCTGATTTGTCTTGAGAATTGCAAAGCTTTCTCTTATAAAGTATACAAAAATGGAAAAGAGCCAAGGTAGAGCATTAAGTACAGACAAATAAATCCAGGAAGGCAGTTATTCAGAGATCCAGAAAGGTAGAAAGTTGCTTTATCATAACGGGCTGGATTTCAAGAACAGAATTTTAAATCCTGGAAAAAAGACTTGGGGTGGGGAGGGATGCAGATAGGCAAAAAATATCCTATGTAGGAAGTAGGATGCAACTACTTATAATGCAATATCTACTCCATTGTAGTCATTTGATCCCAGTACATAGGAAAATTAGACAAATGGGGGCTTAGAAATAAGAGTAAAAGCAGGAAAACTGTTATATTATGGGAAGAATACACTAAGGATTTCAACTTGTAAATCTCATTATCAGCCAGTGAGCACTGTGCAATAAGAACACATCACAGCAGACATGAACTATGGCTAACACTCAGTTTGGACTCCTCCATTCCAAAAGCATTAATTCCAATACAGTGTCTATTTTGAACCATGTAGCATTCATAGCCTATACCCTAACACTAATTTACTGGTACAAAATAATTAAAGGTATTTTATGATTTCACTAAGATCCACTTCATTAAAAAAGACATTATTTGGGGATGTTTAATGTCTTCACAAGCACACTCATTGCTGCTGGTCAACATATCATGTAAAAACCTATAGAAAGAGTCAGTAATTATGTCTACTTATATTCAGAGCAATGAAAATGTCAGCATGTTAAGCATCCTCATAAGATTACAACCTTCCCTTCACTCCAGAACACGTACGACAGTTAATTTAATACCTGGCATAATGGAAAACTTCAGCAAATCTAACAACTCCCTAATGGCTTCTTGCCACAGCTGCTTGATGGGGGAAGAGGGTGTATCAAATTTTTATTCCTATTTAAGCTCTAGAGAAACAGGCTTGTTTATTTATAGGAAACAATGCTTTAACAGTAACACTTAAAATATATTGCCTGCCATTTTTAATATTTATTATTTCATAGTGACTGATAAAAACAGAAAGAAATAAAATTTTAAAGACAGAAAGAGATACAGCTTTGTCAAATTCTTTCTAAGACTCGGGTTAAGAAAGCTATCAGTGACAGCTACTTTGGAGGAAGAAACATTATTTAGTCAAATTTCAGATAATGAAAAATAATACAACAGATAAGAGTAAAGGAAACTACTATTTAACTTATTTGTTTTCAGACTATAAATTCAAACTGTTGTGTAGATGACACAATCCCTTTTTTCTATATAACATATATGTGAAGAGATAAACTGAGAGCTAAATAATCAAAAAATGAAAAGATCTAATTCCTTTCAATAGAACATACAAAACATCAAGGGTAATTCCGGGGACAGAGATTACAAAAGTGGGCTGTGTGCATTGATATCCTCCCTTTTTTGCTTGAAGGAGAACACCAGACATAAATACAATCCCTTCTTGCCATTACTTCCTCTTACATTTCTGAGTTGGCTTCTCCCTTGAAATCATTTCCTCTACCTTTCTGCAGTGGAAAATACTAACTCAACTAACGGCAGTAATCTGACCTAATACAAAACCTAAGCATTTATATTTTGAATCCTTTTTTTAGCCAATATTTGGAAATAAGAAACATAATTACTAGCTATAAAATATACTTTGTTATTACTATGTTTAAAAAACTCTGTGTAATTAAAAACAAACAAAACAACCTTGAGGGAAAAGGTCAAAGAACTGGTTTTAAGCTGGATGAAGGGATGCCTGGGTGGCTCAGTCAGTTAAGCGTCCGACTTCAGCTCAGGTCATGACCTCATAGTTCATGAGTTCAAGCCCTGCACTGGGCTCTGTGATGTCAGCTCAGAGCCTGGAGCGTGCTTCAGATTCTGTTTCCCTCTCTCTCTGCCCCTCCCCCGCTCACACCCTTCTCTCTGACCCTCAAAAATAAATAAACATTAATTTTTTTTAAAAAAAAGCTGGATGAATATGTGATAAAAATGGGAGTAAGATATCAGACAACAAAATTTTCCTGTGAATAATTTCAAAAATGACTAATACAAACTCCTATTTTGTTTTTCATTTTCAAGAATGATGGAAACAAAGCACAATTTTACAAGTCTTTTGAAAATTGTAATCCTCTCTACAACCCTACACAATTTTAAGAAATGTGAGGCTATTTCAGGGACATGTGGAAGATTCAGACAAATGCTCATGAAATCCTATTTCAAATGATAACACTCATATCCCTTACCAAGACATAAGGTTCTTTCTGACCTTCCCCCCACTATCTCTATGTCCTCACTTACCTATATTAGTGCAAGTGATATAGAACAGGTCATAATTTCCTGCATGCAATGTTCTCCTTCATATTTCTGTGACTTTTTACTAGTGCCCTGAAAAATAAGAATTTTTCCCACTCTATTTCTTTAACAAACAAGAAAAAAAAATCTTATTTATTTTCAAAGAATCAAATCAAATATCTCTTTGTAATTCTTTCCCTGGACCTCTGAGAAGGGTTGAGTTCCCCTCATGAACCACGTAACCTAAACACAACATTATAAAATATAACCAGTTAATTTCCACTATGTGGAAATTATCTGCTTTCTGTGGTTTGCTTCTTCTACTAGGTTATAAATTCCTCAGTTAGAAAACCTTTGCTTTATTTATCTCTGTCTTTCTAGTGCCTAGCATGATGATTGGCACTCAATGGGTGCTAAAAATGTCTGTCGTAAAATAACGGATTTGTCCTCAGAACTTGGTAATTGGTAAGAGGGTCAAACTGTGTCAGCATCTGTGCAATTAGCACAGGCCACATTCATGTAACTTTTATTGCAGTATGTTGACATAATTCCTCCATTTTATTATTATTGTTGTTAATCTCTTACTAATATATAAACTAAACTTTATCATAGGTATGCCTGTACAGGAAAAAAACGGAATAGAGAGGGTTTGGCACTATTCCCGGTTTCAGACATCCATTGTGGGTCTTGGAACATATCCCCAATGGATAAAGGGGTCTACTGTGCTCTATATTTTAGTACCAGTGGTCTGAACAGCAGTCAGTTTTCCTTGAGACACGAAAGCCCACAATTTCTGTTATTGGATAACAGCTTGGCCTAAAGTCTAATTTGTATTTATTTAATTGAATGGGCAAAGTGTAAAACAAGCACGTAGAGACTTTTAGATGTTGATGAAAACATTTAAATATCAACATTTTAAGCATAGTCCTTTGCAAATATCAGTCTTCATTTTAACACTGAATATAAACCATAAAAATATAAATTTTAATTTTATGACACTCAGATACCAATGTCAACCCTAATCATAACATTGGTATGCAGCTTTCTGCTGTAACTTTTTTTTCTGATTTCCTAGCACAAATAACAGAACTCATATGCATATAATCAAAGACTCATGGAATGTTAATATTTTTACATCACGTAAAGAATTCTCCTAATTCTCTTAATTAGGCCTCACCTGAGGGTCAACCCTGTCTGTACATTATGCAGATCAGGGAAATATTTATAATATACTGCTGCTCAGGCTCACCACCCGCATTTCTCAAACAATTGATTGTTGGAGATAAGACAATGCTATGTACTTTTGAAGCTCTCCATGCATTTCCAATAAGTCTAGAGGAAAAATGCAGTCTTTAGAAATGATGTGAAACAGTTGGGCACTGACATACAAATTGAGTACTCAAAACTTTAAAAAACTGGAGGAGGATATTTAATGATAATAATTAATTATATTTACATAGCATTTTCCACTTTACAATGGGTTTGCCTATGCTTTATCTTGTTCAATTTTGAACTTTACAAGAATTCAATACATAAGAAATAATTTCCACTCTTCAGACAAAGAATCTGAAGCTCAGGAACCTTTCTGAAAAAGTGCCCAAGGTCACAACTTTCATATGCAGGCATCATAACTGAAACCCAAGCATTTGGGCTGTAAGTTTAGTGTTATTGCTGTATACCATATGATCATTACATCAACAGGACACTGAAGAGACTAATATAAGCAAAGCAGACACTCTGTTAGGGGGCAGTAAAAACTTATACAGGATATTTGGAGGAAAACAGATATCATAAAGTAGCCAAGATTTAAAGTAATTTTGAAAAAAATTGAGAATCTGAAATGTGTAGTAATCAATGAAAAGGGGATAAGACACTGTCACAGAAATACATGCAAATCATACACATGTAATATGCTAATATTTTACCATCTTGAATCTATGTGTAAAAAAGCTTATGAATTAATTCACTTTATAGCTGTAAAAGAAAATACAATTCATCATTTTCTCTAATTATAATAATCAACCTCATTGAACACCCTAACCCCCAGAGTAAGAGGCTGTTGGTTTATGTAGGTGAAAGAAACAAGAGAAACAACTAACTCAATCCAAATTTTAGTTCCAAAAATATTGATCTTTTTTAATGTTTACTTATTTATTTTGATAGAGAGGAAGAACAAGCAGGAGAGGACACGGAGAGAGAGAACCTCAAGCAGGCTCAGCACTATCAGTGCAGAGACTCATAGCGGGGCTCAATCCCACCAACTGCAAGATCATGACCTGAGCAAAAACCAAGAGTTGGATGCTTAACCGGCTGAGCCACCCAGGCATTCCCCAAGACTATTCATCTTCTGCTCTCCATTTCCCTGTTTGGTCTTAAGGAAAGAGTGTGGTCCTCTTGTCTGTGGGAAGCAATATGCCCTGATCTCACAACTAGGTGCTACCTCCATTGGGCTGTACCTGACCTGGCCCATATATGGGCTCTAAGGTCACTTGGCTAACCCCCTTTCTATCAAGAGCATCTTGATAAAATTCTCTGCTGCATGCCCTGGCCAGTGTATCTCCTAGGCTCTTCTCTTTACATAAATAGAGTTCCTGGGTTTCTGGCAATGCCTTCTTGCTGACCAAACCCTTGACTCATCTGTCACAGGCACCATGGACCTTGGTAATGACTTCCCTCACCTGCATATGCTGCCCTCTAACCTTCAATAAAATATCATGTCACTCCATGCTGGAAACACCTTCTGACAAGCTATGGGCCAGGTTCAGGGATGATAAAACTCCCATGGAATTATCAGTTATTTCTTTTGTTCAAGTTTTGAGTGTTAGTGGGGTGGAGTGTAATAAATGCATCCCTGAGTGTTGTACATGCTAATGAACAGGAATCAGTCAATGGATAGAATCTGAATGGCAGGACTGAAATAAGCAGCTCAAATGGCACCATGATTCTTCCTTGTTCTCCTACAAAATAGGAGCCAGAGAATACCCTTGGCCACTATTAGGAGGGAAAATACAACACTGTTTATGTCAAAAAACTGAAGTGCATTTGTTTGATGCATTTGGATATTGCAGTTGAGTCATTAAAGGACCAGTTTCCTCCATAGAGACCGATCTCCCTCTACTGGAATAACTGGGAAGTTGAGCAGTTGCCTAAGAAAAAATTAGCCTTTTATTACCTCCACTACATGACCTTTAATCACTGCATTCTGATTTACCAAAAAGGAAGAGCAAACTAAGGGTTGATCTAGAGTCCTTTCTTTTGGATAACAATATTCAAGTGGCTCTTTTATCAGGTTGAGTGGGGAGACCTATTACACATTCAATTTGCCAGATTTGGAAAAGGAGTTAAATGGAAGGGAAGTATCTGTATCATCACATTTACTGTCCTGTCACAGGGCACTTGAAATCTCTTGTTATTTTGCCAGCAATGAAGAGGCAAAGCCATGGAACTGGTCCTTCTGTCAGGAGTGACTTGATGATATGCTGATAGCCTAAAAACAAGTGTCAATGGCTTTAGAGCAGAGACTGACTCACACTGAGAGCCCAGAGATGACTCCTTAATTCTGGGTCCTTGGCAATCATATCTTTCTCAGGCCAAGTTGTTACACATGCTTATTCAGTTATAAAGGGGCAAGGAAAAGCACCCAAGCGAGACAATTTAATTCCATATATATTCTTTCATGGCTCAAGTAAAAAACAAAAACAAAAACAAACAAACAAAAAAACAAAACAGCCCTACCTTATCCCGATGATCAGGGGCAAATACGTTGTCAAGATGTTGACTCTTCTTGCCTGCTGGTCTCTAGATACAAGGAATCAAAATTTCCCTAGTGGCATCCATAATTTGCTCTCATGGGACATTTTCCGTGACTCTCGGCAAGAGTATGACACAGGACCTCCATTTCTGCAGAACACAGAAGAATGTGAACAGGACGGACAAAATTTTACAGTGGGCCATTGGGAGTTTTAGAAGTGCTTTTCCTTGCACTCTTTGGTCTCCAAAGTGATGTGTTCTTCCTATTGGGGATAGAACATTATGTAGGGGTGGAGGATATCTTTGACTTAATGGATATGACTGACAGATGGCAACTCATCCTTTGAGAGTGTTACCTCTGAATTGGTGCTTCAGTTGTGCCTTTAGTAAAATATGCCAAGTGGTCTATGAGGCCAACTACTTCTAAATTATGTGGTTTATTATATACCCAATGGATATCACAGTTATGGGTCAATTCCTGTACTTCTACAACATGAAATGGTCCCCTGGTCATATACTATTTTGTGTAGGATTCCAGGTCTGAAGGTGATGTATTCCATAAACCACTGGATAGTGCTGCCAACTAAGGTTCTACAAGAAGAAAAGTCAAGCCAATATCAAGAATAGGTTTTTACTCCTGTGAGGAAAAACTGCTTAATTTCACTTCCAAGACAGAAAGGTCCCAATGTAGCTAACTTGATGTTGAGTACCCATTCAACCCCTTGAAATATATTGTCATGTCAGCATGGCTGCATTGGTCTCTGTTGTTGGCAGATTAGATCTTCAGAAACTTCAAAAGCTAATTAGCTTTTATAAGTGGTAATTAATGTTTATGGGCTTATATATAGCCTCTATCATTGCAACCATAATCAATTTATTCATGTGCCATTTTGCCAGTTCCATTGTGGCCACAACAAAGCTGGCTAATGCCAAGTAACCAAGACATTTTAAATTCAGTTGCTCAATGTCTTTTCCACAGTAAATGCTTTCTGTCCATACAAAGTAGATGATCATTTGCTCTGGTCACTGCCTCCATCCATGGGGAGTTTTCCCTCTTTACTGTCTTTTAAGGTGACCTTCAAATTCTGGTATTAGGCAACTAGCAGTTCATTTTCAGTTGGCACCCACATACACAGCCAAATCATCCACAATCCAAGCTCAGGCCTTTTATTCCTCTTTTACTTGGCAATAAGATACCTCCCCATGTGGTCATAGGTACAAGCCAGTGGAGGGAATTTCTGGTGGGTGGCATAGGGATCTGGGCTACTTTGTGCCTCTGTGGCTTACTAATGCCTCTGGCCCTGATCACGATTGATGTTGTACTATTTGTGGATAAACTGTAGATAGGCTTGTCCAATTTCACGGTTTGATGGGCCTGACAGACCCTCAGTAACAATGGTCAGGTCATTTGGTAATTATGATCAAGAATTCTGGTCTCTTCCAGGAACCAATAACATACTGAGAGCTGAAATTCATTATGAGCTCCACATTGCATTGTTTCCTAATACTGGCATTTATGACCAGGGATTTTTTTTGGCCACACGGCAGGGTTGTTTTCATCACAACTGGGACTGCTGCATGGATCTTTTACTTTGTCTTTTACTTTGGAAGGGAGGCATCAAGGAGACCCTTCAGGCTATCATGAAAATCTGACCCTTGTGAAGAAGAGGAAGAAGGAAGTGGGGATTATTTGGAAGAGCCTTAACATCACAATGCAGTTCTAAGAATTTGGAAGCAATGCCAAAGGGGAGTCCTTACACTAACATTGACTCTTGGACATGTCTGATATCTCACATGAATGGGTCTGCATTAGTTCCCCTTTCCATGCTTAGTTATTGTCTGGGAGCAGCCCGTGAATGTGTGGTCTAGGTAAAAAGTCAATGGTGGATACAAAGTGTCAGCAGCTGGGATATTGTTCAATCATGCTCTCAAAGGGAAGAAGTAGGAGAGGCACATTTTCATGGCCTCTATGGACATAAACAACCTTCTGATTCTGTTTTTTGTTTGTTTTTGGTTTTGTTTTCCAAATAAATAGTTGTGGAGAACAGGATCACTGAAACAGAAGTACACATCTAGATGCTACACTCTGTGGTTTCTACAACTGCTATTCTATTAGCTCCCATCCTAGAGTAAAGACACCACACATAGCAAGTTCTTCCCAAGGTTCTGTACAGAAAGTAGGCTAAAGTCCCTCTACTCTAAACTTTTTCTTAGGCCTTTGAACCCACCTCCATCTTCCAGGAGATTAGCACAAATTTATTGCACTGGTTTGACATTTCTCCTTTCCCACAGTCTTCCAGGGCTAGAAACGATTACGTTTTTATGCTCTTCTCTTATGATTGGGCTTTTAATATTTCATATCTGGAGTTGCTATTACCACAGCTTGAGCTTACTAAATTTCTAATCTAATCAACAACGTAGATTATATGTCAATGAAAGGTGAAAGAACTAAGAAAATCTGAAAAAAAAGCTTGATTTTCAAGTCTTGAAATATTACTTTAGATATCAAATGTGAATACATTTGTTCCTTCATTCTCTTTGTATTCCTGCTATAAATCCTATTTATTTCTAAAGCAAATGAATGCTTCCACAGACTAAAGAATAATCCTGAACAAAGGAACTTGAAAGAAAAAAGTACATATTTTTTAAATGCAGTATCACCATTATGAGCTGTGACAAATAAGTGACAATGCAAAGGCTTATAAGGGTCGAATAAGGAAGTGACCTAGCTGAGGAAAGCAATCAGAGAAACAGTCCTATCCACATATGATAGTTGATGGTTACTGAAGTCTGCAAATTTTAGCCCTCCTGTTGCCATTGCTGAAGGAATCCCACTAGCCTGCTGATGATAGGGTGTGTGTCAAGGCAGGTGGTGAGCAATGGGAGAATAATAGCATAGTAATGCACCTATGTTAGCCTGACTAGCCTATCCCTTTGCCTAAATATTAAGAAGTGATCTTCCTAGTTCAAGAATTTTCACAGAGAGGTTTATTGCCCCGTGGAGTGAGGCCTTTCCAAGGATTTCTCTATTCTCTTTCATACATTTGTCTATGTTCCTTTAACTTCTCCTATCATTTTAACAGTCCTACTTTCCTCCTACTCTTTCTAGTCTAGGGACCTCCCCCTAGCCTACATAGGCTTGTAAATAGTCACAAATATCAGCAGGATAGGAATATTTTTCACATGGTTCCACTGCTGGATAAGGGAAAAGTAGAACAGATCCTGAGCACAAAGAAACGTAGAAAAGCCACCCACCTGGTCTTATTCCAATTACAGAATGGACTTATTGTCATTTCTATAACTAAAAATAAAATATGGATCTCTAACGCTGCAAAGATATTTTCCTGCCAACTCTCCATTTCTTATGTAGGGGTTTATGAGAGTAGACTGAGGGTACCTCATTCTAAAATGTAAATCTCCCCCTTCTGTAATTAGGGAGGTCATCCCAATCCAAATGAAATGAGTTTTTGTTATTTTTAGTCCATTTACTTTGCCCTCCACAAGACTTGGCCATCAGGATGCTTGGAACTGCCTCCAGCCCCAAGGCAGATGCTGAGTAATCCAGGGAACATTTAAGCCACCTAGAGAACAACACTAGAGGGAATCAGTCTCTGCATTTCAATTAATTGCTGGCCACTAAGCCCATTGCTATGCTTTATTTCTCCTAATCTTTGCCCTTCTCCCCTTGTGCCTGTGCCTCTTTTCTCCTAGGACTGACTTCCTACCAGTTCCTCTCTCAATTACTAGAACTCAACTCTCTGCCTGAGTATAGAGAATTTTCACTAATACATGTTGTTCATCTGGTATGTGGATTTAGACTACTATACTCATAAGCTATGGTGTCACCTCCATCTTGCATATATATCTAATATGCATAAATAGGTCTCTTATCTAAAAAGCAGTTAAACCTCATGACTGGAGATGAAACTGAATCCAGAGATATCCAGTTGAACAGTATCTATTATGAGCAACATATTGGAAAGTATGGTTTAGGAAACAGTGGCAACTGAATGCTTCCTTGTAGCCCAGGACTGTTATCCTTTAGGACTTGGCTGAGCATGAGGAGTAAAATTGGGCAAACAGACGGGTTTGCCTTGGACATGATAGCACATTTCCTTGATCAGAGCGTGAGTTTGCTGCTTGTACCAGTGTGGCAGAGAAGGGCCTAAGAGTACAGACAGATATTAAAATTGCTGCCTTGGCTTCATTATTCAAAGTCTAGCAAACCAGAACACAAGTTTAGAAAGGATTCTACACCAAATTTTCTTCCCATTTTTGTGTCAAAAATATGTTTGAGCCCATACACTGTATAACATCTTTCAAGTTTCTACGGAAGATGTACAAAAAGCATTTGGAACTTACAATCAATTTTTTCCTCTGTGCAACATAAACATACAGAGCATCCTAACCCCCTTCAAAATCATTTTTGCCAAGAGAAATAAATAAGATGTAAGGAAAATATTTTAAATTTACTCTAACATGTATCAAAACTGTCCTTGAAGATCTTTTGATTTGTGTGAGAAGTCGCAGTATCTACGACAACTAAATAATAATCCAGGGCCATTATATAGAACATCCCAGCAATGGTAATTTGATGAGAATCATCAAAGAACTGTAAAGAAAAGAACTGTATTATCAGAATAAACAATGATGGCCTGCCTTGTGGTTAAATAAGAGTATCCAGATGGCTTTTCTCAAACACGCTGAAAATATCTCCTGCTCTCAAGATATATTAAGTTCTACAGCAGGTGATATTCATCCTTTTCCCAATAGGAAACACAGTGCTCAAAAGCATAGACCTCAGAGCCAAATCTCATGCATTTAAATTACTCCTCTGCCACGTAAAAGATGACCATGAGAAAAAAATAATTACATCTACTATGCCTCAGTTTCCTCATGTGTTATATGTCAAAATAATTATACCTATTCAAGGAGTTATCAAAAAATAAATAAAAATTTATATGAGAAAACATGTAGACCAGTGTCTGGCAAATATTAAGTACTCAATAACTATTAGTTACTATTGCCAAAATTCCTTCCCTATCACTCCTCAAGAAATATTCACTTAAAACCAAGCCATACCAATCACAGGTTAATGACTGAATTGCTTTCCTATCTGTAAGGGAGATGTTGAGGAGAGGAACACTTTATGAGGAGGAAAAGAGTGGAAGAGAATGCTAGAAGAAGGGAGGAAAGCTAATATGTACTCAGCACTTAAAAATCTTCAGACATTTTCATGTACTCATTTTTTCCCTCAAACCAACCCTAGTAACTTGCACAGGTTTACACAACTAATAGTGGCAGAACAGGAATTAGAACAAGTTCTTCTCTTACCAGTGAATATAATGTTCTCTAAGAAAAAGAGTGAGAGAAGGGGAGAGGTAAATATACGTGTATTTTAACTAGAAGCTTATTATAGCAAAAACTAACTTGCCAAAGGTTATTATATAATTGCTTAAAGTTTCACTTTACTCACATAGGTACTATTCACCTCTTCCAATTCTCCTGTCAATAATAAGCATATATAGAAAAGAGCTTCTTGTGACTGAACAGTATTCATTGTGTAAATATTTTATATGTTTACAAATTCTGTGGTTATTTTCTGCTGCTAATAGTTCTTAAATCACTGTAATTACAGAGTGTGATATGTAAATATGAAATTTTAAATGTACATTTAATAAACTTGCCTTTGCTAAATACAGTCAGGTTTCATTAAGCTGTCTTTTCAGTTTTGTTAACTATAGCAGCACATAACTTGAAATGTTAATGAAAATGTGCCCTTTAATTTTAGGTGGCGACCTTTGCTAAAATGAATTTACCTCTACAGTATATTTTTAAAAGTTAAAGGAAACAGGATAAAAATATGTTCTAATTCTGAAAGACTAATCTTAAATAAATGCCTTTAAATATAGAGTATAGTTCTTACATTACTGTCTTCTTACATGTAATGTACCTGGAAGGTATGTTATTGATTTATTATTGTGTTTCTTGATAAGACGCTTATAAGATATCTGCTTACTTATTTCTCCTCAAATTAGTAAGACAATATGAGCACGTAGGTAAGCCATAGGCAAGGGCTAAAGGACAGCCACTTAAAATCAGAAAATGTGTACAACTGTATTTTTATCACAATCTTCCTGATTCTAAAATGAGGTTAGACTTGGCATTATATTGACATGATTAAAAAAGCTCTGTCCTTTGCCTCTCTCTCCAATCTCGTTTGCTCCTCTTCCTTTTTATTCATTTAAAAAGTATTTATTGAGCACTAAGTGGTAATATTGCTGGCGATATGGCAGCAAACATCCTTGCTGTTGTGGAGTGTGTATTTCAGTATGAGAGACATCATAAATAAATATACAAAAACATCAGAAAAGAGTAAGTACCATGGGAAAAATAAAGCAATGAAAGAAGACAAAAACCACCATGGGTTTTAGATAGGAGAGACTTGATAATTTATAATAAAGTGGTTTGGGAACATCTTGATGAGGAAGTGATAAGTGAACAAAGATCTAAAAAGCTGACTCAGCAGAAGAAGCCCTGTAGCTACCTAGAGAAGAGCATCCAGGCAGTGAGAATGACACATTATTGTTTTGGCAAGGCTGCGTGTTCATGTTTAAGAAATAGTAAGGAGACCTTACAGGATGACTTCAACAGAGTAAACAAAGAGGAGGGAGGTAGGAGATGAGGTCAAACCATAAAGGAGAAAGGTGCAAGTCACATACAGCTTTGTGGACACATTGCCTTTCATTCTGTAAATGGAATATATTAATTTGCTGGTTTGGTGAAGTTGCCATGAACTGATTTATGCTTTTATAGGATTATTTTGTCTGCTGAATGTAAAATAGTCTCTACAGGGATAAGAGCTAAAACAGCGGTATCAATAATCCAGAGGAAAAATGATGGTGACTCAGAACAAGATGTTAATAGGAAGACGGTAAGAAGTGGTCAGAATTCGAAGGTCAAAGCAATAGGATTTAATAACAGATCGGAATTGGACGATGATAAGAAAAGAAAAATGAATAATGACTCCAAGGATATTCTCTTCTGAGAGTCATAGGGTAGTATTCAGTTTTCTTTTAGTGTGCCTCCCAGAAAGTCACCCTTCTCGGTACTCATTTGCACTCATTTTTAATATTAACCATAAGTGAGGGTGTTCTCTTAATATGCTCCGTACTAGAACTTTATTTATATGATCCCACTTTATCCTTTGAAGGGAATACACTGTTATTACCGCCATTATATATATGAGGAGATTATACTCATCCCACTGTAAGGCCATAAATTATCCACACCTTTGTCATTCCCCAAACAACCATATTTAAGGACAAGAACAACAATGTATCAATTTCTGTATGCTAAACACCGGGAAATTTTTCTTTCTTAAAATTACTTCCCGTTATTGTATTCTGAATGAATGGATGAAGTGAATTACTGATGAAGTTTTTTAAGTGGAATGATTTGAATTATGGCAAAATTCCTTATTGTATCATCAAATATGTGTCCTTATGGGACCTACAAATCTATTGAAGTTCTTCCCATTAGCATTTTTAAACTAATTTTTATAAAAGAGTAAATCATAATACATATATAGAGATATTTTGCTCTTAATATGGCAAAGATAATATACATTTTTTTCTTTTGCAAACTTGTCCCTGAAGTCTAAGAATAATTTATAAATTTGCTAATTGTTTTCTTACTATAAATTTATATAAATTCAGGCTAATTAAAACATAATCAAGTGAATAATAATCTCAATTGAGCAGTTTTTCATGTTACAGATTACTTTTTACTTTTAAAATTATTAATTTACATTAATAAAGAATGGTCATATAGTGGCATGAAATAACTAATAGCATGCGTAGTCCTGTCTAATTAAAAGTTGTTTCTAGTCAATGTTTGTGATAAAGCCTATAAAAACAAGGGGAAAAGACCTAGCTGAGTCAATGGAATATACTGGTTGTTACTTTTTATATTAATACTGGTTGTTACTTTTTATATTAATACTAAAACTAAATACTGGTTGTTACTTTTTATATTAATAAAATCATTACTGGCTTCTTGCATGTTGCACTGTACTGAAAATTAATATATCATTAGTATTGGCTCAGTACCTGTCATCAGTATTATAAGAATAATCACCACGCCCACTGTAGCCTCTCTTTAGCTAATGCTATTTTCAAATATATTTTAACTAAACCTCACATAAAGAATTTTTCTAGGACCATTATTATATATCTGGTTAAGTCTTGAGACACAACCAACATTCATTTTATTCGATATTACTCAAGAATTATTTGGCCTTGCTTGTTCCTACCAATTTAGTTTTACTTAGAAAGACACTTTTTTTTTTCTATAAAATTGAAATGGTAAGAACAGTAGGCAATAAACTCAGCTAGAGCTTATTGTCCTTTTCAATACCTCAGCTCAGATATAACTTTACTAGGTCCTCCATCAGCTCTGTCAGGAGCTATGAGAAGACCACAGGCAATCAAAGTACCAAGTTTTCTTGCACAGCCTGGGTGGGCAGAGCTGCAGAGCAAAGCAAACCCACTCCGATGAAGGAGAGTCTCCTGGCACACACACTACCCTACTTCACAAAACTGACAGGTGTCTTGTTACAAAGTAAGAATAGAAATTACTATAGCAGGACTTCATGTTACTTTGGGTTGTAAGTCCCTTGGCTTAACCCTCACAACTAGCAGCACGATGTGTACTATTTTATTTTAAGAATGAGGAAAACAAGCCTTAGAGAGTCTGATAGAAGTACCTAAAGCAAATGTACAATTGACAGAGTTGGCCTGGAGCCCGGTCCATCTGAGTCTTCACATCACCTTCTCCACACTCCCCTCTGACCAAGCCCTGTGTGGAAATTTGAACGTTTAGTTTGTCTACAAAATTTTACTATTATAATCTGAGCTATCCAAGTTTTATCAGGGATTTTCTGGATTAAACATGCATTTCAAAAATATCACACTGTCTTCAGTATATTGGATAGCTCAGAAGGGTCTCAAGGATGGGTAGAGAAAATATCTGAAGTATTGTTAGAGAATTCCAGCCATGATAGGACGCACCCATAAGAAAGTCAGGGTGAGACTGAGAAAAATCTGAGTGATGAATTAGAAAATGTTTGGCAACAGATAGAATATGGGGGTGAGCGATCAGGAAGAGTCAAAGATTCTACTTTAAATTCTGGCTTAAATAACTAGTTAGGTAGTGGTGTTGACGCTGAAAATGAAAACAGAAGGAAAAGTGAGTCAAAGGAAAAAACACACTTGTTTAGTTCAAAATGTCTTTACTTTATGTGTCTATCAGAAATCCAAATAAAGATGCAAATGGAAAATAAAAATCCTGGATCCTGGCTGTAGATGCAGATTTAAGGGGTCATTGGCATACAGACGGACTGAAAAAGAAAGCATTCTTAGAGAGAAATAAAAACGTATTAGGATGGAGAATAGGTCTGGTGTGGATGACTGAATAAATAATAAGAAAATAATAATGCATTGACGTTAAGACAGTGACATTTTTGAATTAAGGCGTGAATACTGAAGTAGATTTGAATTCTTGTAAATTTTAGAATGTGGTTATATTTTGCTGAGATGGAATAAAAGGAAAAGTCATTTAACGTGGAGAGTTCAAGACAATGAAAAGCCACCTATATCTAATGTATGAATGTTGAAATCTAGGAAAATAATGGCAGTTTTCGAAATATAGATAAATTCATGGCATCAGGTACTTAAGGACAATAATGAATATAAGCACTGGCAGACAGTGACGACTAGGAGAAAGTACTGATAGAGTAAAATAGCATGAGTCGCATAAAGCACATTCTTTTCTAAAAAGTAGGAATGATCTCCAGTTTTGGTGTGGGTGATCTGTTAACCAGTACCTTCAGCTTCTGCCTCAACCCTTGTCCCCTCAGGCTCTGGCACTCGCTGATCCCTGGGGCTGAATGGCATCTCATTTCTCAGCACTGTTTCTGAATACAGAACCTACTCCTTTTTAGCGTGTTCTCTCAAATATCTTTCGGTTCAACCTGATCAGCTGTTTAGTGCATCTCACATACATACACACACACAGTCACACATGCCTATACAACTTTCTATCTTCCTAATAATTTATATACAAATGAGTGCAGAAGTTGGATGCTGTTTAATATGCATCATCCTTCTTTTATTCCTACAGAATCCTTCTCTTCATGTGAGCTAAAATAAGACTGTATAGTATACTTTTAAAATAAATAGTGTTACCATAAATAGTTAAAATAAATATTTACCACAAATAAATAGTGTGTGTTACCACGCACATGGGACAATGGCAGACATACGACCAGTACTCAGTAGATGTTAGCCCCATGCTTTGACAAATTCTTAGAACCATATGGGAAAAAGCACTTGGAGGCTACCCAAAGTTTGCCCATTTTGACAACGACCCATGGATTCCCAAATCAAATATTGACTCACCATATAAATTTGTAAAGACAGTTTGCCTTTCCAAAATGATTGTGTGAGCCTAGCTGCCATTTTTACATGCTTTTGACCAAACTATAGTCCTACAGTATCTGCATAGTCTTCCTACACCCTTTCAACCAAAAAGTGGGAATAAGAAAGATAAACATGAATAGTGATGAACAAACATGAAAACTCTCAGTCAAATCAGGTAAATCACACTATCAGCATAAACACATAATAACACATTATCTGAGATAATGACAAGTGGACTGAATCCTAATAAAGCCAATTAAGTGGTAAGAAAACATTGCTTAGTCTACTGAGGGTTTCAGGAAGAACTTCTCTGAGGAGGTGACATTTGAGCATAGACCAAATAAAACAAGGAATTGAATCCCCTGAATATGAGCAAAAAGCACTGCAAATAGTCACAGCAAAGGTAATACCACGGTTTTGATACATTTGAGGGATGAAGAAAAGTTCTCTCTAATTTGAAAGATTCTAACAATTTTAATCTGTTGGTAGAATAAGAGAACTTCCTGTTAAATCACTTGGGTTTTCCTCACCATCCCTACTTCTATTTCTTCTCCCACTCCCTACCATGGCTTCCTCTCTTGCCCAGCCAAGATTGCATGGGCTGGTAACATTTTCACTTTAAATGTTTGCTACAATTTGTCACTGAAACCACCTGTGTCTGGAGACCTTGTTTATGGAAGTTTTTAAATTACAGATTCAATTTCTTGAATAGACAGGCATATGTTTAGATTATTTCTTCTTCTTTTTTTTTTTTTTTTCCAACGTTTATTTATTTTTGGAACAGAGAGAGACACAGCATGAACGGGGGAGGGGCAGAGAGAGAGGGAGACACAGAATCGGAAGCAGGCTCCAGGCTCTGAGCCATCAGCCCAGAGCCTGACGCGGGGCTCGAACTCACGGACAGCGAGATCGCGACCTGGCTGAAGTCGGACGCTTAACCGACTGCGCCACCCAGGCGCCCCTAGATTATTTCTTCTTGACTGAGGTTTAGTAGTTTGTGTCTTTAAGGAATTGATTCATTTCATCTAAGTTGTGAAATTAATGGGCATTTTTGTTCTTAGCATTTCCTTATTATGCTTTCAATGTCTACAGGAATAGTAATAATGTCTTCTCTTTAGTCCCTAATATATAATTGATGTTTTCTCTCTTTGTCAGTATAATATGGAGGTTTATCAATTTATTGACCTTCTCAAATAAGCAGCTCTTGTTTCCACTGGTTTTCTGTTTTCAATTTCACTTATTTCTTCTCATGTTAATTATATTCCTTTCTTTTCCTTGATTTAGTTATCATTGACTTTTTTTTCTCTATTTTCTTAAAGTTTATGTTACTAATATTAGATCTTTCTCTTTTTAGTATTTTCAATGCTATTTAAATTTACGTGCTATTTAAATTTCATGTTTTTAGATTCTTTTAATGTTTATTCTCGAGAGACAGAGAGAGACATAGTATGAGCAGGGGAGGAGCAGAGAGAGAGAGGGAGACACAGAATCTGAAGCAGGCTTCAGGCTCTCAGCTGTCAGCACAGAGCCTGACATGGGGCTCGAACTCACAAGCCATGAGATCATGACCCGAGCCAAAGTTGGGCCCTTAACTGACTGAGCCACCCAGGTGCCCCAACTATAAATTACTTTCTAAACACTGTTCTATGTTTTTTTTAAGTTTATTTATTTTGAGAAAGAGAGAGAGAGAGAGAGAGAGTTTGAGTAGGGGAGGGGCAGAGAGAGTGGAGAGAGAGAATCCCAAGCAGACCCTGTGCTGTCAGCACAGGGCCTGACATGGGGCTCAAACTCATAAACTGTGAGATCATGACCTGAGACAAAATCAAGAGTCAGACTCTCAACTAAGCCACCCAGGCACCCCTAAATACTGTTTCAGGTTTATTACATGCATTTTGTTATGTTGTATTTAATTTATATATCCAGAAGTGGGATTATTGAATCATATGGTAGTTCTATTTTTAATTTTTTGAGGAACCTCCATACTGTTTTCTTCTGTAGCCGCACCATTTTAAATTCCCAACAACAGTATATAAGGGTTCCAAATCCTCCACATCCTAACTAATACTTGTCATTTTTTAAATAAGAGGCATCATAATAGATGTGAGATGATAACTCCTTGTGATTTTGGTTATCATTTTTCTGATAATTAGTGAAATTGAGCACCATTTTATACATGTTTTAGCTATTTATATGTCTTCTTTGGAGAAATAAGCTCTAAGTTCTTTGGCCATTTTTTAATCAGGTTATTTGCTTGTGGGTTTGTTTATTTGTGGAAGGTTTTTTTTTGTTTTTTGTTTTGTTTTGTTTTTTGTTTTGTTATGGGGTAGTAAGAGATTCTTATGTATTGTGGATATTAACTCCTTATCAGATAGATGGTTTGCAAATAGTTTCTACCATTCCATAGGTCACCTTTTCAGTCTGTTGATTGTTTGCTGTGCAGAAGCTTTTAGTTTGATATAGTCTACTTGTCTATTTTTGGTTTCACTGTCTATGCTTTTGGTGTTAAATTCAAGAAATCATTGCCAGGACCAGCGTCATGAAGGTTTTTCTGCATGTTTTCTTCAAGGAGTTTTAGAGTTTCAGGTCCTATGTTTCAGCCTTTACTCCATTTTACGTTCATTTTTGTGTATGGTATAAAAAAGGTATTTTTCCATTTTTAAAATCAACTTTAAGATACTTTGGATTCTCAATATTTTACTTACCCACCATCTCCCACAAGTGAATTGCTCTTTTTGTAGCTATTCAAGATCCATATTCCAAAAATGACCGATTTAATATTTCTGGAGGTCTTTAAAATTATTGATGACTTTAGCAGAATTTCTATCTGGTAAGGAGTTAAAAATGTCAGGAGTTCATATGAGAAACCATTGTGAACTCCCTTGGACCCTCACACCCCTAACAGAGATAAAAACTCCTTCCTCTATGTCACAAGATTATCTGATGTCTGATGGTATCATTGTATTTATAGCGTTGCACTGTTACTGATTGCTTGCATGCTTCATTTTTCCACATTTGGAAGAGTTTTGAGCATTTTGTACTCCAACAGTGACACAGTTCCTAGCACAGCATATATGTGTGAATATATGGCAAAAAATATTACACAAATTATTTAAGCATTTAACTTCATTTCTGATGTTGTTAAATGATACAATTCTACCAAAATCACTAAATATCTGTTTTGTTTCAATTTTCTCTTCCACTAAAATTACTAAGTTGAAACTATAACTTCTACCATGTTATTTCAAATCAATTCAGCAAATACATACTAAGTATCTCTTATTTTGGTAAATACCATGATGAAAAGATGATCTTAACTAGTTACACTCTAAGAGCAGAGATAAGCACAAATTTCATTGAAAGTAGGTGGCATGTGAAATGTGTAATAAAATACTTAATGCAAAATAATGTTTCAAAACAAAAGACAGGGGATAATCCTATAAAGCTTCCTGAAGGAATGGGTGGGGTTCATATACTTTATGCCAGAGAATAAGAAAAAGGATATTTCAAGATTTTAAAATAATAAGATAGAGGGATCAAGAACAGTCACAGAAGTCTAGTTCAGATAAAATACAGATATCTTAGAGTCTTTAATTAGAGAAAGAAAGAAAGTGTGCTGTGTGTGTCTTATGTGTGTCACACATGCACACACATGCTCAAGCTCATTAGAAACAGTGAAAATCCAAGCTAGAGTAATGGTAGTGAAGACATACGTGCACGTATATGTGGGAAAATGTCATGGAAATGAAACTCAAAGGCCAAACATCTTCATATAGTCTGATGCTGAGAATAAACATGGTAATCAAGAAAGAATAGAAAGAAAGAATGAGAGCTGTGAGGACAGAGTTCTGTGTAAACCATTTATTTGGGAAACAAAATAGTATTTAAATTTTACAAACAGATTTTTTCCTTGTTTTTATTTAAATTCTAGTTAGTTAAAATATAGTGTAAGATTGATTTCTCTGATTCATCACTTACATACAACACTCAGTGCTCATCATAAGTGCCCTCCTTAATCCCCATCACTCATTTAACCCGTCATGCCACTCACGTCCCCTCTAGCATGTTCTGTATGTTCTCTACACTTAAGAGTCTGTTTTCTGGTTTGCCTCCAACTCTCTCTCTTTCTTTTCTTCCTTCCCCTATGTTCATCTGTTTTGTTTCTTAAATTCCACACACGAGTTAAATCATATGGTATCTGTCTTTCTGTGACTTATTTTTCTTAGCATAATACTCTCTAGCTCCATCCACGTCTTTGGAAATGGCAAGATTTCATTCTTTTTGTAGCTGAGTAATACTCTATTGTATGTATATTCCACATCTTCTTTATCCATTCATCAGTTGATGGGTATTTGGGCTCTTTCCATAATTTGGCTACTGTTGATATAAACTGATTTTAATAACAATTGGTACAAAGTTTTACACTATACATTTTAATTTAATAATGTTATGAGGCAAAATAATTAGGCTTTTTTCCCCCAATTTCCTCTTTATTGTGTTCTTTTCCTAATGGAAGTTTGGGTACCAGAGTCTTTCAGGGTCTTAATTACTATATACACTTCCTTTTGTAATTTACATAAAATAATCTTGCACCTGCCAATAAAGTGGTTATAATTGACTTGTCTTACATTTACTTATTTCAGATTATATTTAAAAATCTCCAGGTATTAATAAACTTTATAAGTCACAGAATCAATGACTCTCCCCTGAAACCCATGGGAAATATATAACCCCTAGTAACTCTGTACTTTGTGAGCACACTACACCTTGCATCAGGACACTCATAAAAGTGCATAATCTTCTATTGTTTTATTGCCACTTTGTGTTCCAGTCATTTAAAAACGAACTTTAAACGTTTCTTGAGAATTCAGGTATGATGCTATGCCTCAGATTCTCTTTTATAACTTTTTAGTAATATGTCCCATAAGTTCCATTGCTACAGCTTCATAACATTTAGGAGGGTCTGAGCCAGTACCCTTGCATATTAAACTTGCAGTTTACACATAAAGTAAGTGCTTAACTGCTTGATTTGTAAGGAGAAAATTGAGGAGGTTAATCCAACAATGCCTTAAATTTCCTTATGCACAGATCAATCATCGAAATAAAAGGGGCTTGAAAAATAATTTAGTTTATTTCTCTGCCAATAAGCAAATTTCTACCTCAATTGACATACATGTTAAAGAGCCAAGTACCTACAGGTGATTTAATGTCCCCCAAACAGATTTTTAAGTCATTCACTGTACTTAACCTTCTTTC
The DNA here is from genome assembly GCF_018350155.1 of Leopardus geoffroyi. NCBI lineage: Eukaryota > Metazoa > Chordata > Mammalia > Carnivora > Felidae > Leopardus > Leopardus geoffroyi. Next base: position 22,671,142 of record NC_059338.1, on the reverse strand, counting down.
AATAATTCCAATGATTTTCAGTTACTAGTAAAATAAAAATATAATCACTTCACTCCCCCATTTTCTACATTGAAACCCTCATGATATATCGGAAGAGTAAGAATCCATCGAGTATTTCCTCTCTGACATAAACTAGATTTTTTTTTCTCTTTTATTGCATACTTTCAATTATATTTTTTTAAAGTATCATCCAAGAAAAATAGTTTCATGGGAATGTGTTATTTAGACTAACACTAATGATTCTTACTGAAAGACTTCTCTGTATCTTTGGCCACTACTGGACACATCATGTTGCTTCCCTAAACTCAATTTTTATCATGAGTATTTATTATTAAATATTCTTCATTGACACTTTCATTGTAATTGCCTTTGCACCCAGTTATATTCTTGGGCCATTTTCCCCAAGCTTGCAGGGATCTAGCTATTACAATTGTGTTTCCTAACTCTGGTTTGAGCCGTGCACTTATAATACCACACAGAATTGGACACGAGCCTTTACGTGTGTTTATATTCGTTGTTATTCCAGTAAGAAAGGTATACATGATAGACTATATAATGAAAATATGTAACTTTTTCAGTTTTTCTGAAACTGAAACCATCTACAATGGATAAATTTTAATGTGTACATAATTAAAAGCTCCTGTACATTTAGAGTCTCTTTGTTCTCATTTGTGTTATGATTTAAGACTCTTCTTAGGAAAGCCAAAATAAAACAATTACTTCCAAATGCAATTCTTTGATGGGTCATTCAATTTGCTGACTGTCTCGACTCCTCCCCTGTCTGACAGCTGCCATGGAAAGAAGATATGAAACTTGTCATTTTTCTTTCACCCACTGTGATAAACACATGTTTTATTTATTTGTACCTCAATTCTTCTGTGAAACTGCTTGGGAAAGTATAATAAGAAAAATAGAATATAATGTACTGTTGATAAAGATCATTCTTGCAGGAATAGAATAGCATTTCCAAAAATCAGGTGATTTGACTACTTAACTTTAATTAAAAATAATGTGCCATTTGTGATAGTTATAAATATCTTATTTGAACATTAGGGCATAAGATAAGCTAGAAAAATAATTTCATTCAGAACTACCAAAAAGTCATTATAGTTTTATATAGTTTTTATGCAATCATTAGATCAATAGTTCAGAGACTATTAAAAGGATCACATGTAATATTTTTAATCAAAGAATTTTAAAAGAAAAAGTGAATATTATGGAACTTTAATTTTTTAAAAAGGTAAATTTATAGCCAGAGCTTACATAAGGAGAAACTTGATATAAAATAGACTGTTGGATTTACTGATTATTGCTGTTGAAAAGCAGTAAAAATATCGTTAAATCTATTGATGAATGGATAAAAAGGTTTAGTAACTAAATATATTGAACGTGAGGCAACATGATTTATGTAACTTATTTAGTATTCATAAAACATTATGAAATAGATTTATAATTCTCATTTTATGCATAAACAAAGAGGGGAGTTTAAATATGTTTCCCAAAGGCACATATCTAATAAGCAGAGGCTCTTATATTTAAAACTGTACATATCTCACTATGGAATCCATTTAATGTCCACCACATGACAAATGTATAATCAAGAGAAAACTCAGATGCCAATGATTTACATTATATCTAACATATATAAGTGCTTAGTATATCTTTAATGATTTAATGACTTCTTTTATCTTTTTATGCAACAAAAATAACTGAACACATATGACAAGATGAATTTTAAAAGCAGAGAATATACTCGATGACAAAAGTCTCAACACTGAGGATGTAGAGAATGACAAAGTCTATGAACAGTTCCATGTTAGAGACACAGGCCATGAAAAAATACAGGATCCTACTGATACTATATTAAAATACACCCAGGTGCCAGCTCATTTCCATGAATTAAACAAACAAGCAAACAAACAAAAACTTTCATTGGTGCTGGTTTTGATATTTAACAAGTGTCCTTGACTACTGTGTTATTTATTAGAAAAAGGGCAGTCTAATCCATGTTGATGATCATAATCAAAGAGGATGTTGAAAATTTACAGATGCATTCAAGAAAAGTAACCAAAAAAAACACAAAAAACAAAAAACAAAAAACAAAGCTGAGGAAATGGGGCTGAGAGATTCTATTTGTAGCTGAATCAATTATTGGCCCAAACATCTCACTCTCCAAGGTAGTATCATATATTTGTAGTTTTGACACATATACCTGTTGGTCAGGATTTCTATCCCTACCATTAGATTTGGGGTTTGAAATGTGACTTGCTTTGGCCAATGACATATTAATGAATGTGAGTTTAGTGGAAGCTTGACTAGGACAAGTTTGGGGTTCACCTCTTTTGCACTGATACCCTGCAATAAGAACACTACCCAGATAATCAGTATCTCAGTATGGGGCATTCCATATGCTCTGGGCAGATTCTGTTTCCAGAATGCTGTTCCAGAAATTCCAAAATAGGAGATAAAAAGAACAGATTCCAATCCAACCTCCTATTTGGAGTCTGAAATCCAGTCTATTTTGGTCAAGTTGTAAATGCCACACAGAACACTGAACATGAAATTAAATTATTGTTTGAAATAATTAAGTTTGCGGTTATGGCAGTAGCTAAGTAATGTTAATGATGCCTGTGATTGCTATGATTTAGCATAACTCTAGGAAACTGCACATTTGGAGTTTGGATAAAATAGAGCTTTGAAAGTGTCCATGTACTTTTTGGTGTACAATGGAATAAGATATTATTAAATATACCAAAAAGAATAATAGCAAAAGCATAATTTCTTTGAAGATTGAGATGTGGTGATCAATATATTTTGAATACATGTTGGATGAATGTTTGACAGATGCGAAGGACTCTGCCAGTGCTACTAAATGAGGTCGAAGATACAGCCCATTCATAGTTAGAGTCTAAATTTCAATATCATGAGGACCACAACCTTTCACAGATATTTCTTAGAAAATTTATCAGTGTTTTCTAATACTCTCAGGTATCTTCTATATTTATAACTAATAGGTCACAGAATGTAAATCAGCAGCACAACCAAAATCCTGAATTCAGGGATAGGGAATTTGGAAATCTAGTCAATTTTTTATAAAAATGTCAATTTTCTTCTTCAAATTTTTGAGCTGTACACTGTCAGTTCTCAAGCTGATGTTTAATGCTCTCCTTATCTGCAAGACAATGCTTCCTAGAAAAGTTCTGGGGACTCCTGCTGCTTCTTTCGCTAAGTCTTTGCCTTCGAGTTCTTACTTAGATCCACAAATTCAGTGATGACTCTGTCAAACTAATCCTTATGTCTCGACTTTTCCTCTCTATCCAGTGACCATTCTATCCGTTCTTCCATTACGTCCTCCATTCCTAAAACTTTCCCATTCAAGTTTTCCATCCCTGCTAATGGTACACTATTCTCCCTTTCACAAGGGTTTCCACCAAGTATTAATCTTTGATTACATATGGTTTAGACACACACAAAAAAATGTGTAGTCCTGTAGAATTATCAGTAAAAAATTTATCCTTTCTAGTCAATTTCATCTTTTCTGTTACCACTGCACCGTCTTCAGTCCGGATTACGTCACACTTAGATCGTTGCTATAACTTTTTAGCATGCAGCCAGTCATCTGTGGTGATGAATTATCGTACATTCCCCATTAGATCAATCACTTTAAAACTGTGGGACTCTGTACTGTAGAAAGAGACTTACTTTCAATGTCTCCTGGTAACCTATTAAGGCAAGTACATAGACCATATCCTGGCACTCACTATATCCTTAATTTTAATAAACCTGTTTACCTATAAATGATTTTTGTTAGTCTTTATTTATCTTCATTGCTAGAATATACTTTGTGTTATCTTGCTTTGGAAACTTGCTGATATTATTTCTTCATTTACAGCAGCCTTTCACTCATTACCATCTCTTAATTTTGTTTACAATTTTTCAAAGGTATTTTACACATTATATATTCTCCATAAAAGCCTTTGCTGTTCTAATAGAGCAACCTAATGGAGCGGTGCTTAGTGTGGTTCCTCATGACTTGGAACCACGATGGCATTCATGATATCCAGTCACATGTTATTATTACTCTGATAATTATTTCATATTTTTACAAGGGCAGAGATACTGCCTTATTAATTTTTAAAAAATATGCTAAATCCCCTACATTTATTAGCATGTGTCTTATATCACTGGAGTTCAGTGCATTACTATTGAATTGAAATAAAAAATAATCTAGCAGCTGTAATACTACATACTAGATTCTAGCTAGATTAAAAGTAATAATAACAACATATTTATTGAGGGTTCACTACTTGACACTTTTATAAATCAGGACAACACCAAGAGCTTGGTTGTATCATTTAGTCACCTTTTACAGATGAGGAGTCTGAGGTAAATATAGTAAAGTAAATTTACTTGCTCAAGATTGTACTAATGGTAAATGGCCAAGCAGGGATAGAATTGAAAGTTATGTGAACCTGCAGCCTGTGCTCCTCCTGTTGCTCACAACATAACTGAAGTGATCCAAAGAATACATAAACTAACAGGGAAGGGTGCTTGGTGGTCCAGTGGTGCTTTACACATTTAAAATGACTAGGCATTGTGAATAAATCTAATGAAGCTAAGTAAATATGCATATATGTGGGAAAATGTGTCACCTTTTCCAGGAAAAAAGATTTTACAAAAGTAATAGAGTGTTATTTATTTGTATTCTAAACAATCATTAAGCATTTATTTTACTATGCATAGCAAAGTGAAATTACCTCATGCTTTAGAGCAAGGATCATCAAACGGCAGTGTGTAGGAAGAGAATATGTAAGAGAGACCATGTCTGGCATAAAAGGCCTAAAATATTTACTATTTGGCCTTCTATAGAAAAAATTTCCTAATCCCTGCTTTAGAGTTAGTTCTAGGTGAAAAACAATAGCCCTGATGAATATAGAGCATAATTACTCAACAAATATTAGCAAACCATGATCATGTGAATTAATTCCAGGGATACAAAAATGGTTCAAAATTCACAAATCAATCAACATGATACACCATATTAACAAAATAAAGGATGAAAATCATACCATTATCTCAAAAGATGCAGAAGAATCATTTGACAAGATTCAATATCCATTTATGATAAAAACTCTCAACAAAGTGGGTATAGAGGGAATGTACTTCAACATAATATAAGCCATATGTGACAAACCCATGGCTAATATCATACTCAATATGAAAAGCTTTAAGCTTTTCCTCTATGATCAGGAACAAGACAAAGATGCCCACTCTTGCCACTTTAGTCAACACAGCGTTGGCAGTTAGGAAAGAAAAAGAAATACAAAACACACAAATTGGTAAGGAAATAAAATTGTCACTATTTGCAGATGACATCTATATATAGAAAATTCTGAAGACTACACCAAAAACTGTCAGAATACGTAAATTTTGTAAAGTTGCAGGATACAAAATTAATATACAAAAATCTTTTTTTATATACACTAATAATGAACTACCAGAAAGAAAAATCAAAACACAGTCCCAATTACAATTGCATAAAAAAAAACCCTAGGAATAAATTGAACAAAGGAGGCGAAGGATTTGTACACTTAAAACTATAAGGCGCTGTTGAAAGAAACTAACACACACACACACACACACACACACACACACACACACACACACACTTGGAAATACGTTCTGTGCTCATGGAATGGAAGAACTAATATTGTCAAAATGTACATAATACTCAAAGCCATCCACAGATTCAATGCAATTCCTATCAAAATTGCAATGGCATTCATTCTCATGAAACTGGAACAAATAATTCTAAGATTTGTATGGAATCACAAAGACCCCCAAATAGCTAAAGCAATCTTGAGAAACAAGAACAAAGCTGGAGCCATCATGCTCCCTGATTTAAAACTACAAAGCTATAGAAATCAATATAGTATGGTATTGGCATAAAAATAGATGCATAGATCAATGGAACAGAATAAAATCCAGAAGTAAACACACATATATATGGTCAACTAATTTACAATGAAGGAGACTTGAATATACATTGGAGGAATAATACAGTCTCTTCAATCAATGTTGTTGGGAAACTGGACAACCACACAGAAAAGAATGCAACTGGACCACTATCTTACTGATACACAAAAACTACCTCAAAATGGGTTAAAGATGTAAATGTAAGACAGGAAGCCATAAAACACCTAAAAGAAAATGTAGGTTGCAAGTTCCTTGACATCAGTCTTAGCGATGATTTTTTGGATCTGACTCAAAAGGCAAGGACACAAAACCAAAAATAAACAAATGAGACTGCATCAAACTAAAAAGCTTCTGTACAGAAAAGAAAACCATTAACATATGTCAAACTATCAGCAAAATGAAAAGGCAATCTACTGAAAGGGAGAGGATATTTACAAATCTTATATCTGATAAGGAATTGATATACAAAATATACAGAGAACTTATACAACTCAGTAATAACAAAAACAATCTAATTTTAAAAATGAGCAGAGTATCTGAATAGATGTACAAATGACCAACAGATACATGAAAAGATGCTCAACTCGCTAATCATCAGGTAAATGCAAATCGAAACCACAATAAGATATTACCTCACATCTGTTAGAATCACTAGTATCAAAAAGAAATAACATGTGTTGGCAAGGATGTAAAGAGAAGGAAATCTTGATGCTCCTCTGGAGGGAATGTAAACTGGCACAACCAGTACAGAAAACAGGGTGGACATTCCTCAAAAAAATACCATAACATAACATAACATAACATAACATAACATAACATAACATAACATAAAATAAAATAATAGAACTACCATTTGATCCAGCAATTCCATTTGAGTCTCTATCTAAAGAAAACAAAAGCACTAATTTGAAAAAGATATGTGCACACTTATGTTCACTGTAGCATTATTTACAATAGCCAATATATGGAAACAACCTAAGTTGCCATTGATATATTAATGGATAGAGAAAATCTCTCTCTCTCTCTTTCTCCTCTCTCTCTCTCTCTCTCTCTCTCTCTCTCTCTCTCACACACACACACACACACACACACACACACACTGGAATTCTACTCAGCCATAAAAGGGAGAAAAACCTTGCCATTTGTGACAACATGAATGGACCTTGAGAGTGTTTGCTAAGTGAAATAAGTCAGAAAAAGATAAATACTGCAGGATTTCACTTATAAGTGGAATCTAAAAAAACAACACAAAACCCAGACTCACATATACAGAGGATAGAGTGATGGTTGCCAAGGAGAGGGTAGTGGAGGGGAAAGAGTGATGAAAAGGATCAGGAAATACAAACTTTCAGTTATAAAACAAGTAAGTCATGGGGATGTAATGCACATCATGGAGAATACAGTCAATAATATTGTATTAACTTTGTATAGTGACAGATGGTAACTAGACTTGTGGTGATCAGTTTACAATGTATACAAATATTGAATTGCTATGTTGTACAAATGAAACTAATATCATATTGTATGTCAATTATATTTCAATAAAAAAAGTGACTTTATGTGCTTGTGAAGAACCAGTATAAATGTTATAATACATTGTAAGCCATTGAGTCTGGGACTCTAATCTGATTATACGGTCTACAGATCTTTAAAAGTTAGTATGAATGACAACTAAATCTAATAAAATCTAATCTAAGCAAGGTATTATTAAGTTTTCCAAATCCATTAAGAAACCTAATGGTCATGTGTTGTGAACTAAGGTAAACTGAGTAATCTAATTTTGCTTTTTAAATGAACCAGGTTAGTGCTCACTTCAAAAACTTCTCTTTAGATTTAACTTTAAAAAGCCACAGTAATAATCCTTATTACATTAAAAGAGTCCTGCATCAAGATTACTAAATCTCTGATCTTTAATTTGAAAAGGGATCACTATAAACTAGCAGACTTCAAGACTAAGAGCAGGGACAGTTAGCATGGGGATAGCTTATACATTTGACAAAAGTCTATAAAGAAGTGTAAGAGGAAATAAAAATAATGCAATATTTCCATAAATATCCATAAAGTATATTAAGTTTGGCTTCCCTGAAAAAGTTTCCTGTTTTATTTTCAGCTTCTTTATTGTGTTTTTCTATTTTTCTGTTGATTTTAATAATAAAGTAAATTTGCCACTTCAATAAAGAAAACATATCTGCCTTTGGGAGGCTTTCCTAGATGATAGGAAATTCTCTCAATGCAACTTTATTTTCATTTGAGTCTCAATGCAGCAAAAGATATTTTCAAAACAAAATAATCTCACACCATGCCTGATATATACTTATTAGCAGAACAACACCAAAAATGCCTATGTGGTTATATTCCCATGCAGATTTTTCTGTCTCCCATTCACTGAGTCATTCAGAAACATGTTAAACACCATTACAATTGCACTGTGATGGGCACTGGAGAAACACATGACTCCTTGTCACCAGTACTTTGTAGTTTACTGGATGATATAAAAAACATGAGTACGTATTTTGAAGCATACTTCATAAACATCTAATCCAGCCTCAAATCTTTAGGGAAATGCCCAGAAAGAGTCATTCAAGTTGAAATATGAAGCATGAGTAAGAGTTCATCAGATTAGATAAGTGAGAGTATTAGAAAAAAATATTACACATACAGAGAAAATTATACAAAAGACTAGCTATCTCAAAAAATGAAAAGAAGAGATCTTAATTGTTCTCACCTCATACACACACACACACACACACACACACACACACACACACACACAAATTATGTGACATGATAGAAACATTAGCTAATGCTGTGGTGATAATTATATTGCAATATATAAATGTATCAAATCAACAAGCTTATACAATGTTATATATGAGTTACACCTCAAACAAAAAGCAGCTGATTATAGTTGGAGGTTAGAATCCAACTGGAAGATGAGTGCAGAAAAAAAAAATGAGGCTAAAGAGGGAAGAAGAACTACTTTAAGAAGCTGATCATTTATCTTTTAGCTAAAATAAGCAGTTGAAAAATATTCACAAGGACTAATACATAACCATATTTATACATGAAAATGCTGACTTGGTCATCAATGGGGTCATGTTTTTTTCCTTAGAAACATGGGAAAATTAGAAATGGATATACTATTGGAGCACCTGTGTGGCTCAGTAGGTTAAGCGTCCAACTCTTGGTTCTGCTCAGGTCAGGATCTCACAGTCTGCTTAGGATTCTCTCTCTCCCTCTCTCTCTGCCTCTTCCCTGCTTGTGCTCTCTTAAAAAAAATAAAGAAGTGGATATACTATTGAAACAGATCACTGCCATAGAAAAATGATGATGAAATTTACATAAGCGAATGCACTAAAATCAATACTTCAGAAAAAGGAAACAATTTCATTTGTTATTACCATATATTGAAGTTTGCTGTTATCATATCTTCTCCCCACCCTGAAAAATATCTTCGTTGGATCCTATCTCTTCCCAGGTACTTTATGGTGATAAAGAACAATATAATTTTCAAGATGAAAAAGTTCATTTTAATATCAAAATATCAATCTCACCTAAATAAAATTTTGCTCACCTAGTTTTTCTTGTCCAGTAAATTCTCCAGCAGTTGGGAGATAGGGGTGGTCAAACTCTCCTCTAGGATTTTAAATAAATGAAGGAAGGAATGGTGAAGCGTCAAAAATCATTCTACTTGACTAATGTTGATATAATCTGGAGAAGGTGCACCTAAGGTCTATAGGACAGATGCCTTGAATGCTGGTCATTTCCCTAGAGGGTTGTTTTGTAAATCAGAGATATCTCTAGCCACGTCCTGGAGTTCTGGAGACATTCTCCTTGCTGCTCATTTCCTAGCATGTTACTGCCAGTTGCACAGCATGAGAGTTACTGTCTCTCACCACTCCTCCTTCAGGAATGGATCTAAAACATAAATCACACCTCCAGTTTTGATGTGCAAAGTAGTTCTCTTGAGAAGAGTCTGTTAAAGACTGCTTACATCTAATTCCCTTGGATTAAGATTAAGGAAGGGGATTGGAGGGCAGGGATGAGCATACTGCTACTCTGAACACTCTTTCTGAAAAATCTCCTTACTTTTCCCATGAATTATCTCATTATCTTATCTAGCCTGAAGGATGTTGATAGGCCAGAGGGCTCTCATTAGCAAGTATTACAAATGTGTTTAGCATCTCTTTTTGGAAAATAAGGGTAATTATTTTACCCATTTTCAATAGCACTGGGGATCATCTTAAATTAAAACAAGTAATGAGACTTATTTTCCACCTCCACCACAAGGAAGTGTAGCAGAGATTCAGTTATCTTTAGGATATATAATCAGTAAGATTTAATGAAGAGGTATGGAGTGAAAGGTATGGAGAAGTTAAGTCTGACTCCAAACTTTTGTAAGAGGATGGTGATACAACAATGGAACAGGGAAGACAAAAGGCATAGTACCAAGGAGCTGGTGCTCATTTCTTAACTAATGATATGGCCATTGGAGAGTGAAATACCTAAAAATAATAAAAATAGCTTGAACACTGTGTGCACACTTGTGGATAACATCTGGAATTTGCAAAAAAAAAAAATCATAACATACCAGATGTGACAAGAATTTTCTCTTTTTTTTTTTTTTTGCCCTCTTCAATTGAATTTTATTACTTCTTAATTTTAATTCTTTTTTTAAATTTAAATCCTACTCAGTTAACATGTAGAGTAATTTTAGTTTCAGGAGTACATTTAGTGATTCATCACTTACATAAACGACCCAGTGCTCATCACAACCAGGGTCCTTAGAGCGATTTAACTTTTTAGTGGTGTTTTTAAAAAAAATTTTTTTTAACATTTATTTATTTTTGAGACAGAGAGAGACAGAGCATGAATGGGGGAGGGTCAGAGAGAGAGGGAGACACAGAATCCAAAACAGGCTCCAGGCTCTGAGCGGTCAGCACAGAGCCCGACCTCATGGACCGCGAGATCATGACCTGAGCTGAAGTCGGACGCTCAACCGACTGAGCCACCCAGGCACCCCTATAGTGGTGTTTTTAAAACCAATGAAAACAATACTCTTTTTTTGAAACCAAACACCATTTTGATGGTAGGATACAGATGTAGGTTATAGATATCAGACATAAAAACTGATCAGATACATGGTCGACACACAATTTTTTTGTGCCTCATGTATATACTGCATATAAGCCAGATCCCACTCCTAATTTTACAACTATTAAATACATACTTCAGAATTTGCATTTATATTCATCTACAGAATATTATTCCTCAAAGAACCATTCTCCCAAGAAAAAAGAAGAAGAAGAACAAGGAGGAGGAGGAGGAGGAGAAAAACAAAGTACCCAGGGTCCTCTTTCTCTATGGATAGGTGAACAATTTTTAAAGACAGAAAAAGTAATTTTAAACACATTATGTTTCACTCATATGTGCATCCTGAGAAAGATAACAGAAGACCATGGGGGAGGGGAAGGGGGGAAAAAAGTTACATAGAGGGAGGGAGGCAAACCATAAGAGACTCTAAAGGACTGAGAACAAACTAAGGGTAGAGTGGGGTGGGGGACAGGGGAAAGCAGGTGATGGGCAGGGAGGAGGGCACTTGTTGGGATGAGCACTGGGTGTTGCATGGAAACCAATTTGATAATAAATTATATTTAAAAATAAAAAAACACACTATGAATTACATAAATACTTAAGTTTATTTTGAAAATGCTATGTGAAAACTAACTTGGCCTTCAAACTATGCTATTTCTTTTTAAATATGTTCATTTAAAATATTTCAAGCCACAAAGGAAAAAAAAATCTCGAGTTCAAAAGTTCAAAAGGAGTCTTATGGAAGTTCATAGATATGATGATAGTTAAATAACATAAAACTTATTCTATGTAAAATCATTTTATTGCAACTGTGGTTTCAGAAATAATTTTAGAAGAATAATTGAGATTAAGTTAGTTACTTGTTGGTTTCTAGGTAAGATAATCAAGTTAACAAGAATTGTTGGGTTAGGCAGGCAATACTTAGAAACACAGGATAATATTTAAAGTTCTCTCCCTCTGCCACCAACAGTGATGGAAACATTATTGCATCTGGCCATACATATATATTAAAGGTGGTAATTATATTAAACATACCTTTAGTATACATATATTAAATATTTTTAGAAAATATTGGATATTATATGGTATAATTAATGATATGAGGCATAAATAATCCAGAGATAACATTTTGTTACACAGCTGACCTTTCAACAACACTACGTGAGTTTGAACTATGTGAGTCCACTTATATGTGGATTTTTTTTTTCAATAAATACAGTACATCACTGAAACTTGCTTTCTCTTATGGCTTTCTTAATAACTTTTTTCTAGCTTGCTTTATTATAAGAATACAGCATATAATATATATATATACATATATATAACATTTAAAATACATATTGTTATTGCTAGGGCTTTGATAAGAGTAAGCTATTAGCAGTTGAATTTGGGGGAGTCAAAAGTTACAGGTCGGATTTTCAACTTCCTGGGAGTTGGTGGCCCTCAGCCCTACACTGCTCAAGAGTCAGCTGTCCTTATTACCTTTATATTTTCCTATGCAGGTATATTTTTAAAAATGAGTGTAATCTATATTCACTTATATATCCAGCTTTATTTCCTTGTCATTAGTCTTATAAAAATATGAATATTAGTTACGCAGTTTTCTATGTTATATATGTACCATATTGTTTGAGTAATTCCTTTATTATTTATTATAGTTAATACTTTCCTAATTTCCCTTCTTATAATGAATATTATAATGAGCCCCTTTAAATATGAACTTTGTGCCTAGCTTTAAAATTTTCTCAGAATAAATAACTAGAAATGTAAAAAGTTAAGGTCCTTAAATTGAACATTGCTCAACAGAAATACATCTTAATTTACACGTACAACCACAGGTGAATGAAGTTATCCATTTCAAAACATGCTTACCCAAACTGGAAGATTTTCTTCTTTTTTTTTTTTTCTTTTAATTTTATGATTGTGGATTTCACAGTGGAAAAATTGAAGCTATTTTTTTTTTAACTTTTTAAATGTTTATTTATTTTTGAGAGAGAGACAGAGTGTTAGCAGGGTAGGGGCAGAGACAGAGGGAGATACAGAATTGGAAGCAGACTCCAGGCTCTGAGGTGTCAGCACAGAGCTCAACATGACATGGGGCTTGAACCCACGAACTGTCACATCAGGACCCAAGCTGAAGTCATATGTTCAACTGACTGAGCCACTCAGGTGCCCCCATGAAGCTACTTTTTTAAGGGTGATGGAGGGGAGGAACCAACCATGCAAGAGCTGTAAGTTTGAATATTCACAGAATAGAGGCATGGGTAAGATGCTCTAGTCAGAGCCAGCAGCAGGGCAGTTACTGTTGATGGCAGCAGGAAGGTAATAATTAGTGGGAAAGCCAGAGCCTAGGTACCTTGGGACAAGTCAGAGATTAGCCTAAGGCATCACAGCCTAAGACCCTTCTGATAATAAGGTCAAAGATGTACTGTTTCTTTGGTTCTCCTACATAAAATAAGAGTTTAAGTAATGACTGGTAATAGCATATATAGAGGTATTTTTTTTTACTTCCTTAAATGTTGAAAGAGTAAGTATTATCCACAAATACAAGCTGAACAGTGTTCCTCCAACTTCAGTGCCTGAATATTACCAGAGAATCTTATTAAAACATCAGATTCTTGATACACAGTTTGGAAATGCTACTTGAATTATTTGCAGAGGCAAAGTGGATGGTCCCAAGATAATAAACTCCCAAGATTCTGAAACACGTGGTTAAGAAGTCAAATTTTTTTTTTAATGTTTACTTATTCTCAAGGGAGAGACAGAGACAGAGTGTGAGTGGGGGAGGGTCAGAGAGAGAGGGAGACACAGAATCCGAAACAGGCTCCAGGCTCCGAGCTGTCAGCCCAGAGCCTGACGCGGGGCTCCAACTCACAAACTGTGAGGTCATGACCTGAGCCAAAGTCAGACGCTTAACCGGCTGAGCCACCCGGGTGCCCCAAGAAGTCAAATTTTAATGACACATTAAGACAAAGAGATAAATCAAAATATATTCTGCTATGTTGATAACTGCATGTTATAGAAAAAGATAGTTGACTGGATTATGCACAAAAATGTCCAAGGTCTGACTATCCAACCAAAGGGGTATGGGGCTATTCTAATTGAAGATTCATGTCTGAAACAGATTCAGCCTCTTTGTATGTAACTTTGCAAACACAACTATCAGAGGGATAATAGATCATCCAGGCATAGTAACATCTTTCACATAGGTTCTTTATTATAAGCCATCAGGATTATGCACTTATGAAATGACATTGTTTTAACTTGAGCTGTACATTCAGATAGCTTCTCTCTGTCTCTTCATATTCATTGGCTTAAGCTCACATCTGTATTGTAACTAAGATTTTTAAAGATTCTACAACTTCATATATATCTTTAAAATTATGCCTTTAATAAAGTGATAGAAGCTATTTAGGAGCACTTGGGTGGCTCAGTCGGTTAAGTATCTGACTCTTGATTTCAGCTCAGGTCATGATCCCAGGGTCATGAGATCGAGCCCCACTTTGGTCTCTGTGCTGAGCATGAAGCCTACTTAAGATTCTCTCTCTCCCTCTGTCTTTCCCCCATTCTCATGCTTGTTCACATACACTCTCTCTCTCTTAAAAAAAAAAAAAAAAACCAAGGGGAAAAAAAACTATTTAGCCATTTAGGTTTTCCACATATAGCATAAAAGTAAATTCTACAAAAATGATATTTTACCCTTCAGTGTCAATTAATATCATGATAGTCTTCCAAAAATACTTAATTCAGAAACATTCTCATGTTTAACTCTTCCAAAAGGAACCTAACAAAACGAGTATTGAGTATTGTTGCATTTTAGAAGTGGTGATAGTGTTCCAGGAAGAGTGTAAATAAACTACAGCTGACAGCAGAGAAACCCTCAACACTACATGATCATGTTTTTAAGCCCTTGCAAAGAGGGGAGTCTGCAAATGCTCCATTATTAACAGCTATTAAATAGTTTATCCTCTTGGCTACTTTTTTGAAGTAGAGATTTATAAAAGTGTACCTAAAATATGCATAATGACCTACAGTTTCTTTTTTTTAAATTTCTATTTAAATTCCAGTTAGTTAACATACAATGTAATGTTCGCTTCAGATGTAAAACACAGTGATTCAACACTTCCGTACCTGAACCCATGCTCATCACAAGTGTACCCCTTGATCCTCATCACCTCTTTCACCCACCCCGCGCACCCACTGATAAGCATCGAGTTTGTTCTCTACAGTTAAATGTCTGTTTCTTGGTCTGCCTCTCTCTCTCTGCTTTTATTTTTCCCTTTGCTCATTTGTTTTGTTTCTTAAATTCCACATGAGTGAAATCATACGGTATTTTTCTCTCTCTGACCCACTTATTTTGCTTAGCATAATGCTCTCTAGCTCCAGTTTAAAATGCACATTCATTCATATCCATGAATTTATTGATTCTCACAGCCTTCATGTAAGGTACAATAATTATATATTTTACACATGGGAAATAGATGACACAAATTGTGGAAAATAGAACTTGATCATTAAACAGCTAGTGAGTGACAGAATTGCTCTTAAGTGTCTCTCTGTTATTAAATTTAGGACACTGCAATGATCACACTGTGTAGAAAGAAGAAAAGGATATTCCACTTCCCACTGTGCCACACTGCTAGAAGTATTGTATGATTACAAGACCTAAATTTAATGTTATCTAGGAAAGCTGATAAAATATTTTCTTTCAGGATAGGGATAATTCTGACAACTTAATACTGAGAAACCACCATTCTGCAAAGTGATGATTTTCTTCATTATATTGACATGGGTATTATTGAGGAATATTTGAGCTTATGTCAATATTCTTATTAGGAAGTTATCACCAGCAATATTTATATTCAAAAAAAATAGATGGAAACAAAGAGAGGGAAAGAATTATTTTCTAAATAGTTTGTAACAAATTATATTTCTTATAAAAGAGTTTGAAGTTTCAATTTTATCAGATCCTTTCCAATACTCATTGTTCTCAATTTTCTAGTTATGCCAGTTTGCAGTGAAGAAAATATAATCCATTCTTATTTAGATTTTTATTTCTCTAAATTTTTAGCAGGTTGTTCCCCTTTCTGGAAATTTGCAATTACATAAAATTCAAATTTCTGAAAAACATTAGTGCTAATATTTTTACTATAAAAATATATTGTTCTATGAAACACTTTTATCCCCTATTATCAATATTTATCTTCAGTTTTAAGGTGCACGTTCTTACTAGGTTTGGAATTGAAAATAAGAATTGGGCATATATTAATGTAATAATCTAATTTTTATGCTAATTTTTATTTTTACTAAATTCCATTTCCATCCTTAAATTTCTGAAATAGTATGTGATCTTTCAGCCCTTTCAATATCTAAAAGTTTAGATATCTCAATAGTTGCTTAAATATTTAGCAACCTAAATATTTGCTTAACATGTGCTTACTCTTTATCTAAATATTTATTTAAAATTGCCATTTTTTAAGATTTTTGTTTACTTTTAAAATTAGTATGTAAATAATAAAAAAAGTCTTGTATTAAGTTTTAAAGATCTTATTTCAGATCTTTATTTCAGATCAAAATAGGTAGATTCATTTGACAATTATCCATATATGGGTGGTCTAATGTACTGTTTACAAACAGCGTCTGGAATTAAAACGCTTATTTATGATTATTAGCTGTGCATATTTTGGCAAGTTCAACCACTCTGTGGTTCAGATTTTTCATCTACACATGAGGATAATAAATGCAAATACAAAATAGGATTGTTGTGAAAATTCTAGTACATTACTACATAAATAGACCTTAGAATAGTGAGTCTCAACCTGTGGTAGTTGGACTTTATGTATTAAAATTACCTGAGATTACTGTGAAAAATATCAGTCCTATCTTACCCTCCTGAAGAAACACCAGAACTTTCTCTCTCCCTTTCTCACTCTACATTTTGTTCTCTCCTCTGTCCTTATCACCTCTCCTGCTCAGTCCTTACAGGTGCCTTGATCATAGACTTCTAAACTCCAAAACTTTGAGAAAATATTTTCTGTTGTTTAATCCACCCAGTCTATGGGCAGACTATAGGGAGCTAACACTAATAAAAATATGTTAATTTCAGACAAAGCAGATTTCAGAACAAGAAAAGTTATCAGGGATAGAGAGGGGTACTACCTAATGATAAAGGGATCAATTCCTCCAAGAAGACATAACAATCATGAATACATAAGTACTTAACAATAATATATCAAAATACATGAAAATGAAATTGATAGAACTGCCAGGAAAAATAGGTTATTTCTGGATGATGGGATTTTCTTAGCTGTATTTTCTTTTCTTTTTTTTTTTAATTTTTTTCAACATTTATTCATTTTTGAGACAGAGAGAGAGCATGAACAGGGTAGGGTCAGAGAAAGAGGGAGCCACAGAATCTGAAACAGGCTCCAGGCTCTGAGCTGTCAGCACAGAGCCCGACGTGGGGCTCGAACCCAAGGACCGCGAGATCATGACCTGAGCCGAAGTTGGACGCTCAACCGACTGAGCCACCCAGGCGCCCCACTTAGCTGTATTTTCTAAGTCACACACAAATTCTTTGTCCCTAACTGGTGAATGAAATGAACCATTACCTCGGAAAAGTTTTTTTATCTAAAAATAGTGATTTTTTTCCTCAAATATAACACATTTTCAGGGTCAAATTCCTCGGAGTAATACAAATTAGGAAGCAAGAACCAAGAAAAATTATAATGCATATGCTCCATCTGAAATGGCTTATTTTATAACAGTGAAAATGTATCAGTTCATTTCCCTGATAGAAGGTTATCCTGAAATTAGTTCATGACATCGCTAGAAAGGAATTATGTGTTAACTTCTGGACAGGGGTTTTCAAGACACATGGATATAAGAAAATTATTTGGAAGAATAACAGTAATATGTTATTTAAAATATATATACCTAGTATTACATCAAGACTCCAATTTGAAAAACACTACTGATAAGAGATGAAGAAATTTTTATTTCAACTTTTATTTTTTGTATATCATCTTAGTTGCAATTTACCCTAATGTTCAAACATTTTTAAAAAGTCAACTTTGGTAGGAAAACAAAATCTTCCTCTGACTTATTTCATTCTCCTCTCCCCTACAAAAAAAAAATAAAAGTTTGAAAACAAAAATTAAAAGTACACCACTCCTCCCTACTTTTCAGCTTCTACTCTTTTCCTCTACAGATTTTAACTCTTTCCAAATGCAGCAGATCCACTTAGTGTCCTCCTTCCTGTTTTTCATGTTTAGCCCATTATCTCTGTCACTAAAATAAAAGGTTTTGACCTGGCAGTGCTCAGGAGCAAAGCACCACCTCAGGGGATGGAGAGTGAAAAGGGAAAGCTAAGAGGGGAGTCAGGGCAGCACAATGACATTAGCAAGCCACCTGCCACCTTCTAATTACTTTAAATTCAAAGCAAATTTAAAAACCATAAACATTTTCCATTGTTTAGTCTGGGCCACAAACACTTCAACTTCTTATACTAGAAAAGGGGAACGGATGTATTGTTTTACTTTTCTTATTGCAAGAGAATACTGGTAACAGCTTTTTTGTCAAAGAATCATCCCCCCCAAAAAACCACTGCTGGTCAATCATATCCAAATGTTCTCTCAACACTTGTAAATTATTGTAAACAGTTTTGTGTTATGATGTGAGGGCAAGAAGTCATATCAAATGGAATACTTTTGAAGCATTTGATTTTAGAGCAGGTAAAGTAAACAATTCAAACCTTTCCTTTTTCCCTCCTGCCCATATTCCATCCCCCCTCTCTATTTGTCCTTTCTGTGAATTACCTTCAACACATTTGTGGACTTGTCAATTCTCATTCCTTGAGCTATTGTTTACACATGTGTTCTTATAAAAAGCTCTGAAACCATGTCCCAACTTCCAGAATCTAATATCTGGTATGTCCCCAATGTTCTCAGGTTGAGTATGTCCTCAACATCACTTTCTAATCCTCTAATTCTTTAAATTGATAAAGCACATGAGAAAATACTGCACTCAGATGTATTTCAACTACAGCGTCCCCTACAGAATTGTAATCATGCAAACAATATTCCCAAGAACGACTTGCCCTGCTCACTTGTTTTCCAGTGGTGGTTTGCATGCTTGCTGAATGCAGGGCCCATTTTCCTTGACTGCCCATCTAAGCCAGACTTAACATCCCTGACTTTAATAATTCTAGGGAAGTTTTTCTTTTTCTCTTTACTTTTCCTATATAAAGAGAAAGCTGACGAGCCTTTCTTACATCTCATGTTTAATCCCGAACCAGATCCCATCTTAGTATTGTTCTTGAGGAAAATGAAGTCAATTTAAAAGTATAATTTTTACTAATTACTCTCATCAGAATAAATGTTATGCATTTATTTTATTTATATAATTACTCAAATGCTGTATGTTCAATTATAGATGAACAAAAGAACAGACAAATTATCTGTTTTCACATGGTCCAATTAGAATTTTATTAATTGTACCTTACTTGCTTTGCTTCTAAAGAACCTGCATTTCAGTCACGACCCACTTTTCACTCTATTTTTAATTGACAGTGCTATTTTCTTTCAATTAAATTGCAGTCACAAAGCACCTGAGGTAGAAGTCTAAATAATCTATGTTAACCTGATTATAGATGGTTATAATCATTTGGCAGCTTGCATTATTTTCATTATTTCTGAAAATGGGAATAAATGAGCAGAGAAACTAAGTGACACAATGCAAAGAGGGAGGTGTGTTCATCTACCTCCTTGCCTTATCTTTGTCTTCTCAAAAGCAATGGAATAGCACCAATATAACAAGTATGTATATCAAGGCAATGGAAGTAAAAGCATATTTACTCAAAAGGCAAATATATCAAAAGACAAACGAGCTAAATTTACTGATAGGGAAATCATAAAAATACCAATATTCAGTAAGATGGGAAAACAGTTCCAACCATATCACTATTAAATTGTATATCTTTATAATCAGTGGGGAGATTTTCTTAAAAAAAATTAAGTAGAGTAAATGTGGCAAAATCAAGACCTCCATTCATGGCTTGAAGAATGGTATATAGACTTAGACTCTTCTGATAGCAAGTTTAAAGTATATATAAAAAGTTTTTAAAATAACCATATTCTTCTTCTCAGAATTTTATTTTGTAAAAGCTTACCATGAGGAATTAAGTATAGGCAAATATTCTTGAATAAGACTATATATATATATATTTACCTATATCTTCAGAGGAAAAACTAATTGGTGACATACTAGAAAAAAGGTAGAATTAATTAAAATGTCTCCATAAGAGAGGACAGTATGTGACTGTTTTAAGTAGGTTTCCTGACATTAAAGGAGAAACTATCATGGTTGAATTTAATTATCATCTTCAGGTTATAAATTCATCATATGATCTCAGGTAAAAGATACTATATTTACAATGTTCCACCAAGGGAAGTGGTAAGAAATACATATACATTTATAACAGTGGCTGTGTAAATGACGGGCTTCTGGATGCTCTCCAATTTTTTTTCTTCTTTAGAAACTCACAGATTATAAAGCATTTCATAAACATCACATTAAATTTGTTAAAGACTGTGAGTAAAATAGCTATAATAACTTTGGGTGGTGATGGTAACTACACATGAGCATTTCATTATATATATATATATATATATATATATATATATATATATAAAATTGCCAATTCACTACCTTGTACACATGAAACTAATATAGTATTGTACATCAACTATACTTCAATAAAAATTAAAAATAAATACCTATCGTCAAATAACAAGTATATAGGGCTTTGTTTTCTGAGTATTTCGAACTTTTCTATTTAAATTAATGAGAACTGTCTACCAAATTTAGACTTGATTAGTGTTTTAATTTTACTTAGGATTGTTTTATAAAGTCTTCTATATATATGTGAGAATAATATTATATACCTTTAAAGGGATAACAGAGAAGCATTATAGTACTCTAGTAAAATATCTAGTGTGTCAATGAGGTAGATGAGGATTAAAGTCTTCCATATGTCTTCCAGTATTACAGTGAAACTTCATAACCAGGCACTTCACATTTAAAATAAGATGATCGTATGCACTTATCTCTTATACTACTTAGAAAATCTAGAAAAATATCTGTTTAAAAAATGCACACATATATGTGCTAGCTAGTATTCTGTTTCTGTCCCAAAAACCTGTAGACAACTTTAATGTTTATTTTTCAAACTGTGGTGTTCCGATTCTATATATTTGGTATGAAACTAGCAAATTAACTTAAAGATAAATACACATGAAATGAATAGAAGATGTATCAGTCACTCTAGTATTCTTGATATCTAGGGCAACTTCAATGTATGTAAACAGGTAGGGGCCATTGGAAAGTATTTATAAAATGATAGACCAGAGTTTCAAACACAGAGGCATATTTAAGTTAAAATAGAACGGGATGTTTTATAACTGCATCTGTAGTCTTCACAAAATTATTATTGATTGAATTTCATACCTGCAAGGATTTTATATGTGCAATGAATGCATGGCATGTATCTGTGAATCTCTTAAAACTATTCTCACCCTTAAAAAATGAAGTTAAAGCCTTGCGAATAGTTCATACTGAAGCAGCCTTTAAAATATAACAACTACAACATAACAACAGATTAATAAGACATGGTTTCCTCTCCTTGATCTGTATGGGAAAACTTTTATTCACTATTAATTTTTGTTTGTTTTAGTGTTGTTCTTCAAAAAGAAGTTACAGAAGATCTTACCCACTAAGATAAATATTGTTAGAAGAATATTTCTGCTGCTGTTTTGACTATTAATAATATATGTTAATAAGTATTTTAGAAAAGATGGTATAGCAAAATTCCTTTAATACTTTTCCTCTCTAAAGCAAAACAACAGCAAACAAACAAACAAACAAAAAAACAAGGGAGAAGGAGGAAAACAGTGTGAGAAACAAACCCTTGTACTTAATGGTGTCAGGAACCATCTTGATAAATGGTGTAAAGACTAAACCAAGGCTGGACGATGGCAAGGAAGGCACCTATCTCAGCAGTCCTGAGCAAAGTCAGCACAAATGTGAACTCTGTAGCCGACATTAACCATGTTGTTTTCCATGAATGGCCTTTCTGACATGATGATTGAGAACAAGCATTCAAGAGTTAGAGAGATAAAAAAATAACTAAATAAAGTGAGAAGGCAGATAAAGGGGAATTAAGTAAAGAAGGGAGGGAGGAAGGGTGGGAGGGAGGTAGAAAGGAAGGGAAGCCAGAGCAATCCCCAAGTCAATAGTGAATTCAATTTCAGGATCAAAATGATTAAGTGACCAAAAAGTACAATTTACATTTCATAAAGTATATATTACTTCATGAAAATCTGTCATGAATATGTATGAAAGAGCAGAGCACTGTATCTAAGAAATAAAATCTGTAAGAAGGGCGCCTGGGTGGCTCAGTCGGTTAAGCGGCCGACTTCGGCTCAGGTCATGATCTCACGGTCCGTGGGTTCGAGCCCCGCATCGGGCTCTGTGCTGACAGCTCAGAGCCTGGAGCCCTTTTCAGATTCTGTGTCTCCCTCTCTCTGACCCTCCCCCGTTCATGCTC
Source organism: Leopardus geoffroyi (assembly GCF_018350155.1). Lineage (NCBI taxonomy): Eukaryota > Metazoa > Chordata > Mammalia > Carnivora > Felidae > Leopardus > Leopardus geoffroyi. The sequence continues at coordinate 22,648,467 of NC_059338.1, read as the reverse complement.
TGTCTCTCTCTGTCTCAAAAATAAATAAACGTTAAAAAAAATTTTTTTAAAAAGAAATAAAATCTATAAGAAAATGGACATTGTTCTTCTTGTGGAAGGGGCATTCTTTTTTCATTTTTTTTTTTTTTGGTCCTACATTATATACTTGTTAGTTTCTTAAAACATTAAACGTTGATTAATGATTTGATTCATTTAAGAAATGATTCATTGATGAAATGAAGGGTTCATTTGATTTGGAACACCTTTTCTTTCTTTCTAGATTTCTAGAGTTTTTGTTTGTTTTCTGTCAGGGTCACCGTAAACTCATCACTATAGATGGGACCCTATCACCTCCATTTATGAAACCGTAAGCAAGGATAAATTGAAAATACATGTGTTTAATATATAATAAGTATTATCTGTGTAACAATTAAAAGCTTTAAAAATCAATAACAGATTAATAACTTATTAGAAAATGGAAGCCATACATAAACTAGCTGTGCACATTAAAGTAAAATGACTTTCAGACAAATGAAAAGTTGGTTAAAAACTTTCATGGTACTCACTGTAGGAAAGGTTTAGGAGACAAAGAAAAATTCATATATTGTAAGCGGGATTATAAATTAGCATGAAATTTAATCACTGGAGCATACTTTCAGATACTTGTTTTGCATACCTGTGACCCAGAAATCCACATCAAAATTTTTTTCACAAATATATGTGTACAAAGATGGATGATTTCTAATGTTGTTGCAATATGAATTTTACTGAAAGAAGCAACTGAATGCTCATCAATATTAATAATAAACAGTGAAACATGCTATTATGTGACTAAAACAAATAATTACTTAGACCTACATATGCATAAATAAAACAATCACCAAGATATGTCAAAAACATGGTTCATAAAAGTGGTACAGAATGTGCTCATTTGTATGTAAGCACTGAATATTTCCAGAAGTATGCATATGGAACAAAGATGAGTGGTTACCTCTATTAGAAGCAACAATGGATTGTGGGTGGGAAGGAGAATTACTTTCATTGTGTTCAATTTGTATACTATTATATGTATACATATACACAAAGACACACACAGACATGGGGACTACACACACACACACACACACACACACACACACACACACGTACATTTCAAAATTTTAATACTAAAAAAGACAGTAAGTGCAAAGGAACTATGAAGTATATTCAGTGATTGTATAGTGATATATATGCCTGAATATAACTTGATATGCTTATAATAAAATATTGACATTTTACTGTAGTATTGATGAAGGATATATTTATTTTAAACCATTACGTAAGATTCAGCTTTAGTCATCAAATGTCCCTTACACTGTAAAATGATTCTAAGTACATTGATTTGACAAGCTCTGATTATATTCTTTGTGCTAAAGCAGATTATAATCAGCTTTCTGAGTCATTTCATACTGATTTGAAGTATAAAAAAGCTGCTCACATCCTTTAACTAATTTTTGCATCTCTTTCCAAATTGAAGAAACTTGTGTAATATTTATTTCTGTAAACTTTAAAAGACAGAGACAATTATTTATATTATCATGTTTTTTAATATCACCTGATGTACAAAATGTTAACTAAAAATTATAAAATGTTAAAAATGATAAGGAGTCATTTTCTAACTCAGAGAATAGCTTTTTGGCCATCTAAATTTCTTTTTACAACTTCATTTTTTCATAAAAAGAACTCTGACCACTCAAACTAATCCCCAGGTGACAACAGTTTTTACTTTGTGAGTGAGAAGAAATACTCTATAAGTAGACTTAACTCTTAAAAAGCAAGAATGATGATGGCAGGAGACATGAGGATGACAGCGTGACAAAGAGATCAGAGATGAAAAATGTTGTAAGTGGTTAACAGAATAAAGTCACTGCAAACTACAGTGATGAATGTTCATAATGATGACTAGAATGTTAAATAAACCTTAATTGCTCTAAGAATAACATTAAGTATTATAAAATGTATGATATGTTTTTATAACGATCATTTAAAAATATTTTTTAATCTCTATTCTTATTTTTTGAGAGAGAGACAGATCATGAGTTGGGGAGGGGCAGAGAGAGAGGGGGACACAGAATCTGAAGCAGGCTCCAGGCCCTGAGCTGTCAGCACAGAGCCTGACGCGGGGCTCGAACTCACGAACCGTGAGATCATGACCTGAGCCAAAGTCTGACGCCCAACTGCCTGAGCCACCCAGGCGCCCCTATAACAATCATTTTAAAAAGATTTTATTGTTTACAGAGAAAAATACTAGTTATGTTTATATGGAAATGTGTTTATACGGAAAAAAACATTAGTTATGTTTATATGGAAATCTTAATTGGCTAATATAAAAAACAATGATGCTATTAGAAAGGAAATATCAAATCCCAAACACATAGCTTAATTCCTGATAAACAAATATGTGCTTCAAAAGACACAAAGCTTAGGGGTTCCTGGGTGGCTCAGTCAGTTAAGCATCCAACTTCAGCTCAGGTCATGATCTCAAGGGTTTGTGAGTTCAAGTCCCACATCTGGCTTTGCGCTGACAGCTCAGAGCCTGGAGCCTGCTTCAGATTCTCTGTTTCCCTCTCTCTCTGCCCCTCTCCCACTCACTCTCTCTCTCTCTCTCTCTTTCTCTCTCTCTAAAAAAAAAATAAACATTAAAAAAAAAAAGACACAAAGCTTAAACACTCAGAATGACAAAGCTTAAACACTCAGAATTAAAGAAACTTAGAGACTAACATTATTATTTGTAATCACTTAGAGGAATATTAAGAGATGAAATGACTGAGTATATAAAGATACCTTAGGAATGACATTTTGGATTAAGGTGATATAGCAACTGAAATTACACAGTATCTCACCATCTCTTCTCCCTAAGCAGCTTTAACATTCTAGATTGTTCTATCAATGCACTGAGTTTTTGTGTCTTTACCTTAAACGTTTTCTACTTTTTCAGCTCTCTTTCGTGTGTGAATTTCTCTTGTGAATTTTCACATTCATCCACTTTTGCAAATTATCTTCTCTGATCTTTTTTCTCTTGCTAACAGCTAAGGGATCTGTGGATTCATCCTTTAAAACAAGAAATAACTCCTTATAGTAACAATGTCCAAGTTTACATCGTTAACCAATATTTTTTGCCCTTGATCAGGAGGGATGGCAGTCAAAGGTCTTGCTCTGTTACCTCTGCAGTTTCAGCTTATAATTCCAAGGCTGTGTGGAAAAAAAAATCAACTATATCTTGAGAAATCAACCTTTGAACTACTTTAATAATTCACTAGACCTTCTTGATCTGGCCATATATTCTCCCCCTGCATTGCTAAATGTTTCCTTCGCTGCTATAATGTCATACTTAATTTCTTTGTTTTCATATAGAAAAGACTATAAGACAATATGACAGATTAATTCACAAAACTGGCAAGAATATAGGTATCTTAGATGCCAGAATAAAAATTTTTAAAGTTAGCAACAAAGTATAATATGAAAACATACACTATTAAATAGGGCAAAGGTGGTGGGGAAAACTTCCATTTAAATGGTATTAAATGATGATAGAGTACATCCGGCTCAGTAGCAAAAAAATTAAAAAGTGATGTTCATTTAAACATACAAAAATCGGTATATGTATGTGTTATAAAGAAAATAATGAAAACTATCCACAAAATTGAATGGGTTTCCTGAAGAGATAGATAATTCTATCATATAGAGCTTTTCCAATTGTGAATATACAATAATCTATCAGTATACTATAAAATGTCCATCTTTTTAGGGTTAGAAGTTCAATAAAAACATAAGATCCTGTTCTATTCCTAAAATTATATTTTCCTATAAAACACATGGAGGGATTTCAATTAAGAGAGCAACTGTGAATGAGGCTATGACTGAGTATAAGTTAGAACATCCTAGACATGAATGATATACAACTTTCTAAGGTTCTACAAGGGTACTTTTAAAGATAGGGAGTTAGACTATTCAACAGTTAAAATCAAATAATAATACCAAACTAACACAATACAAACAAGCTAATGTAAATTCTATATAAAAGTTAACTTACATGTATCAGGCATTGTTCTCAATATGCAAGTTTATTAAGTCTTAATTCTCTAGCACCCTAAACACAGTTACTCCTATTATGCAATATTTTTTATTTTTTATTTTTTTTATTTTTTTAAATTTATTTATTTATTTTAGTCAAGGGAAATTAATCCTAGAGAGGATAGTTATTTGTCAAAGCTGGGATTCAAACTCCAGATACTGGGCTCCTAGTCACCATTCTTACCTAGCATACACACCACCCTCCTGTTCTTTTTCTTCTTTCTCCTTTACTTCCTAGAGTGGAATCCCTGTTTACTAGTTGAAACCTTTCCAAAAAAGCAAAAGGACTTCTAGTTTCCAGGCCCACACGTAAGGAACTTTGAAGTCAGCAACATGTCAAAACATGTTTACAAGTTGAAGAGACCTTAAAGTCAACAACTCTTCTTGTATCCAAGAGGTGGAGACACAGGGCAAGCCATTGCTGCCAAGATTAAAGAGACAGACCAGCGAATGCAGGAAGTCACAACTTGCTGGTAAGACTCAAAGCAGAAACTTCCCCAGGAAAAGCACTGCATAGAAAAGCCTGAACTGCACAGCACAAACTGCTGGAGGCTCAGGGTAGATAAGCCCGGTCATGGAAGGAGTCCCTCGATACTGTGAGATTTCCCTCCAGAAGCTCCATCCACCAGGATCCTACAGTAAATATCACAGAAAAATCCCCCTTGGGCTTCCACCAGAGGAAAGTAACTATCTTGATATACACCACAGCACTCTCTTCTTCTGAGCAAGGCCTGCCCTCAGGGGAAACTAGTTAACCAGAGCCTGACCTGTGGGGGATAAACAAAGCCTAACTGACCTAGGAAGGGGAAACAACAAACTCCAGCCCACTCTAGCCATCCTGTCCACATAAGTGGAGACAGGGACAGAACTGAGAAACACTTATGAAGTTCACAGTTGAGAGGCACAAGCTCACAAAAGACTGAAATCTAATCATAAGACTATAATGTTGCTTCTTGGGGCGCCTGGGTGGCTCAGTCGGTTAAGCGTCCAACTGTTGATTTCAACTCAGGTCATGATCTCACAGTTTGTGGGTTCAGGCCCCAAGTCAGGCTCTGCACTGACAGCATGGAGTCTGCTTGGGATTCTCTTTCTCCCTCTCTCTCTGACCCTCCCCTGCTTATATGTACTCTGTCTCTCTGTCTCTCTCTCTTTCTCTGTCTCAAAAATAAATAAACATTAACAAAAAAAAAAAAAAAAAGGAAGAAAAAGAAAGCTGCTTCACTTCTCACAGCTCACCACTGCATCACTAAAGGCCTATTTACAGCAGCTCATTTTACCTGGTACATAATATCCAACTATTAAGAAAAAATTACAAAACATACCAAGACAAAAAGGCAAAAAATGTAATTCAAAGAGACAGAGCAAACATCAGAACCAAACATGGTAAGGATGTTGGCATTTCGGAATGGGAATTTAAGACAACCATAACAAATATGCTGAGGGCTGTAATGGATAAAACAGACAGCATAAAAGAACAGATGGGAGGAGGGAGGAGCCAAGATGGCAGAACAGCATGGAAGTTTTTTGTGTGTCTCGCGTCCATGAAATACAGCCAGACCAACACTAAACCATCCTACACACTGAGAAAACTGACTGGAGGATTAACACAACAATCTGCACAACCTGAACCACAGAATTCAGCAGGTACACAGCACGGAGAAGTGAACTTGGGGAGCGAGAAGGTGCAGGAAGGGAGGTGCTTTTGCAAGTGGAGAAAGGACGGAGACTGGGGTGGGCGGGGAGAAAACAGGTAAAGTACCCCTCCCCAAAAGCAGCTGGAGAGAAAGTGGAACATCGAAAACAGCTGCAGGGACTAAACTAAAAAGGTAGAAAGGAGAAGGTTTAAATTCCATTAAGACTGTAAACAAGGGGAGCGCAAAAGCTGCAACTCTGCAGCTCCATACCTGGCGGTGCTCTGATGGGAAGGGCGAATCCCCAGGAACAGAGTGGGGTCCAGGAGGTTCTTGGGCCACACAGGGAAAAGCAGTTCCACTGCTGGAAGGACATTTGGTAGAGACTGTTGAAGCCACCTGGTCCCAGCAGACCCCAGGAGGCAGCCACATTCGCTGGTGCTGGAACAAGGTTGTTAAGGGTGAAGCCTAGGGCCAGATGTGTGTTGTGATTTTCCATAATCCCTGAAACGCTGTTGCTACACTATCTCGCGAACTTTTTCTGGGGAAGCCCGGCACCTGGACACAGTCTCAGGGCACCAGCAGCAACAGGGTCCCGCAAGCTTTCCTGGGTGCAGCTGTTATTCGGCCATTGCTCTGTGAGACCCTCCCGCAGAGGGGCGGACCGGGTCAAAGCCTCTGCAGTCCTTCAGAAGTAAGGGACCAGGGAAAACAGCCGCATCTGAGACAAAACTCGAGAGAGCAGTACTGCCTGGGGCCTGGTCACAGAGAGTGAAAAAGCAGGGAGTGGATGAGAGCTAAAGACAGGACAGGTGTGCAATTGCTGATCCAGGAGAACAGGCTGGGTAGCTGGGTGACACCAGGGCCACCACTACCGCGCATGCGCATAGGCACCTAAGAGCACTGCAACAATCCACCCCTAGCAGCGCCATCTAGTGGAGAGCAGAGCTGTTACACTGAGCCGCGCCCAACTGGGCCAACCTCTCCAAGAACACAAGTCTCGCTGCCAGTTTATAGATTATAAAGTGCTACATACACTGACTTCTAGGGGAAAACGAAGTAATTTCAGTCCTACTTCAATCTGCTAGCAGGTTCATCTTTCCAATTTTCTTTTTTTTCCCCTTTTACGCTTCCTTTCTTTTTCTTGACTACAGAAAGAAAAAATTCACTTTTATTTTCAATTTTATTGAAATATTTTTCTTTAATTTTTATTACTATATTTTTTACTTTTGTGTAAATATTTTCAAATTCTATTTTACTTCCATCATTTTATTTTAGTCTATTCCAGTGTATTCAGTCTATTTCAGTCTATTTCAGTGTATTCACCTTTTCAAATTTTCAAACAATTTTCTTTCTTTTTCTTTTTTCTTTTTCATTTCTTTTTTCTTAAATACAGAAAAAGAAGAAATTCATATTTATTTTTAACTTTTATTAAAAATATTTTTCTTTAAGTTTTTCTACTCTATTCTTTACTTTTGTGTATATTTTTTCAAATTCTATTTTACCCCATCATCTCATTTTACTCTACTTCAGTGTATTCATTTTTTCAAATTCTCAAACGATTTCCTCCCCCCCCCAATTTTTTTCTCTAATCTGTCAAACCACTTTCACCATCCAGACCAATACACACCTAGGATCTAGCATCATCTATTCGAATTTTGTGTTTGTGGGTGTTTTTAATCTTTAATTTTAATATTTTTTTAGTTTTAATTTTTTTTATCCACCAAGAAGACCTAACAATTGTAAATATTTATGTGCCAAATGTGAAAGCAGCCAAATACATAAATCAATTAATCACAAACACAAAGAATCTCATCGATAGTAATACCATAATAGTAAGAGACTTCAACACCCCGCTGACAGCAATGGACAGATCATCTAATAAAAAAATCAACAAGGAAACAATGGCTTTGAATGACACACTGCACCAGATGGACTTAACAGATATATTCAGAACATTTCATCCTAAACCAGCAGAATATACATTCTTCTCCAGTGCACATGTAATGTTCTTCAGAATAGACCATCTTCTGGGACACAAATCAGCCCTAAGTAAGTACAAAAATATTGAGATCATAGCATGAATATTTTCAGACCACAATGTTATGAAACTCAAAATCAACCACAAGAAAAAATTTGGAAAGATAACAAATACTTGGAGACTAAAGACCATCCTACTAAAGAATGAAAAAGACCAAGAAAAAGAGGAAACCAAAAAGTACATAGAAGCCAATGAAAATGGTAATACCACAGGCCCAAAACTCTGGGACACAGCAAAGGTGGTCATAAGAGGAAGTATATAGCAATCCAGACCTTCCTAAAGAAGGAAGAAAGATCTCTGATACACAACCTAACCTTAAGCCTTAAGGAACTGGAAAAAGAACAGCAAATAAAACCCCAAACCAGCAGAAGATAGGAAACAATAAAGATTCGAGCAAAAATTAATGCTATGGAAACCAAAATAACAGCAGAACAGATCAATGAAACCAGAAGCTGGTTCTTTGAAAGAATTAACAAAAGTGATAAACCACTAACCAGTTTGATCAAAAAGAAAAAAGGAAAAGACCCAAATAAATAAAATCAAGAATGAAAGAGGAGAGATCACAACCAACACAACAGAAATAAAAACAATAATAAGAGAATATTATGAGCAATTATTTGCCAATAAAATGGGTAATCTGGAAGAAATGGACAAATTCCTAGAAATTTATACACAACCAAAACTGAAACAGGAAGAAATAGAAAATTTGAACAGACCCAGAACCAGTAAGGAAATTGAATTAGTAATCAAAAATCTGCCAAAAAATAAGAGTCCAGGGCCAGATGGCTTTCCAGGGGAATTCTACCAAACATTTAAGGAAGAATTAACACCTATTCTCTTGAAGCTGTTCCAAAAAATAGAAATGTTAGGAAAACTTCCAAACTCTATGAAGCCAGCATTATCTTGATTCCAAAACCAGACAGAGATCCCACTGAAAAGGAGAACTATAGACCAATTTCCCTGATGAACATGGATGCAAAAATCCTCAACAAGATATTACCCAACCGGATCCAACAATACATTAAAAAAACAATTCACCACGACCAAGTGGGATTTATACCTGGGATGCAGGGCTGGTTCAATATCTGCAAAACAATTAACGTGATTCATCACATCAATAAAAGAAAGGACAAGAACCAAATGATCCTCTCATTGATGCAGAGAAAGCATTTGACAAAAGATAGCATCCTTTCTTGATAAAAACCCTCAGGAAAGTAGGGATAGAAGGAGCATACCTCGAGATCATAAAAGCCATATATGAATGACCCAATGCTAATATCATCCTCAATGGGTAAAAACTGAGAGCTTTCCCCCTAGGGTCAGGAACAAGACAGGGATGTCCACTCTCGCCACTGTTACTCAACATGGCATTGGAAGTCTTAGCTGCTACAATCAGAAAACACTAAGAAATAAAAGGGATCCAAATCAGCCAGGAGGAGGTCAAACTTTCATTCTTCACAGATGACATGATACTCTATATGGAAAACCCAAAAAATTCCACCAAAAAACTGCTAGAATTGATTCATGAATTCAGCAAAGTTGCAGTATATAAAATCAACACACAGAAATCAGTTGCATTCCTATACACCAACAATGACGCAACAGAAAGAGAAATCACAATGAGATACCACCTTACACGTGTCAGAATGGCAAACATTAACAACTCAGACGAGAGATGTTGGCAAGGATGCAGAGAAAGAGGATCTCTACTGCATTGTTGGTGGGAATGCAAGCTGGTGCAGCACTCTGAAAAACAGTATGGAAGTTCCTCAAAAAACTAAAAATAGAACTACCCTACGACCCAGCAATTGCACTACTAGGCATTTATCCATGGGATACAGGTGTGCTGTTTTGAAGGGACACATGCACCACCATGTTGATAGTGGCACTATCAACAATAGCCAAAGTATGGAAAGAGTCCAAATGTCCATTGATGGATGAATGGATAAAGAAGATGTGGTATATATACATACAAGGGAGTATTACTTGGCAATCAAAAGGAATGAAATCTTGCCATTTGCAGCTACATGGATGGAACTGGAGGGTATTATGCTAAGCGAAATTAGTCAGAGAAAGACAAAAATCATATGAGTTCACACATATGAGGGCTTTAAGAGACGAAACAGATGAACATAAGGGAAGGGAAACAAAAATAATAAAAAAAAAACAGGGAGGGGGACAAAACAGAAGAGACTCATAAATATGGAGAACAAACTGAGGGTTACTGGAGGGGTTGTGGGAGGGGGGATGGCTTAAATGGGTAAGGGGCACTAAGGAATCTACTTCTGAAATTACTGTTGCACTATATGATAACTTATTTAGATGTAAATTTTATAAAAAATGAAATTAACAAAATATAATAAAATAAAATGAACAGATGGGAAATATAAGCAGAGAGAAATATAAGCAGAGAAAATCCTAAGAAATAACCAAACAAAAACAACAAAAAAACCTAGAGGTATCAAAAACATCATAACAGAAATGAATACCTTTGATGAGTTTATTAGTAGACTGAACACAGATGAAGAAAGCTTCTCTGAGCTAGAAATGTATTAATAAAATTCTTAAAAACCAATAAGCAAAGAGAACAAAGTAAGGAGAGAGAAAGAAAGAAAGAAAGAAAGAAAGAAAGAAAGAAAGAAAGAAAGAGAAAGGAAGGAAGAAAGAAAGAAAGAAAGTTAGGAAGGAAGGAAGGAAGGAAGGAAGGAAGGAAGGAAGGAAGAAAGAAAAAGAAAGAAAGAAAGAAAAGAAAAGAAAAAGAAAGAAAGAAAGAAAGAAAGAAAGAAAGAAAGAAAGAAAGAAAGAAATAAAGAAAGAAAGAAAGAAAAAATATCCAGGGAGTGTGGACAACCACAAAAGATGTAACATACACATAATGGGAACATCATCATCAGGAAAAAAAAAGAAATACGTGAAATTATGACTGAAAAATTTCCCTAAATTAATGTCAGACACCAACCATACATCCATGAAATTCAGAAAACAAGCAGGAAAAATGCCAAGAAACTACATCTAGGTATGTCATATTCAAATTAAAGAAAAACAACAAGAACAACAAAAATCTAAGAAAAAATGCTGACAGAAGCTCAAAGGAAAAACACCTCAACTCTAAAGGAACAAAAATAAAAATTACATCAGTCTTCTCCTCAGTCATGTAAGCAAGAAAATGGAGTGAAATACACAAGTTTGAAAGAAAAGACTACCAACTTGGAATGCTGTATCCTGTGAAATTATTCTTCAAAAGTGAAGGAGAAATACTTTCTCAGACAAACAAAAATTGAGAGAATTTTCTGCCAGTAGACCTACATTGCAAGAAATGTTGAAAGAAGTTCTTTAGAGAGAAGGAAAAAAAAATTGTTCAGAAAGTTGGATCTCATAAAGTAAGGAAGAACTTATAAGAGGAAATAACTTCACTACTAACTAAAATAAAAGTTTTTAGTTTACTTATTCTCAATTGATAAAAAAGATAATAGCTTGATAAAAATTACGATAGCAACAATGTATTAAAGTATGATTATATACACCTTATGTGTATAAACATGCCATCATACATACCTCATGTATGCTTATATATAAGTGAGACAAATGACAACAATGATGCAAGCATTGGAAGAACTTAAGATTATTTTATTATTATAAGCTATTCGCAATATTCATAAAGTTTTATAGTATTTTTTGAAAGTGGATTTGGACTAGTGGTAAATGTATACTGCAAAATCTAGGGCAACTACTAAAAAAAAAATTGTAACTGATATACTAGAAGAGAAGAAAATATGAAATCAAATGTTCAAAAGACCAAAAAAAAAAAAAAAGTAGAAGGCCAAAACAAAAACAAATAACAAGGGCAATATACAGATAACACTAATGGATATGTTAGATATTAATTCAAATATATCAGTAATCATTTTGAATTTCAAAGGTGCAATGCACCAGTTAAAATACAGAAGTCTGGCCACAGTGGACCAAAAAACATGAGCTAGCTATATGTTATTTCAAGAAACCCACTTTAAATATAAAGATGCATATAGGTTAAAGTAAATGGGTAGAGAAAAAGAAACCATCCTAACACTAATGAAAAGAAAGCAGGAGGAGCTATATTAATTTCAGACAGAGCAAACTTTAAGTATAGTTATCAGGGATAAAGAAGGACATTACATAATGATAAAGGAGTCAGTTCTCTAAAAAGACATACAATTTTTTTTAATTTCGTTTTTTATTTTTTTTAATTTATATCCAAATTAGTTATCATATAGTGCAACAGTAATTTCAGGAGTAGATTCCTTAGTGCCCCTTACCCATTTAGCCCATCCCCCCTCCCACAACACCTCCAGTAACCCTCAGTTTGTTCTCCATATTTATGAGTCTCTTCTGTTTTGTCCCCCTCCCTGTTTTATATTATTTTTGTTTCCCTTCCCTTATGTTCATCTGTTCTGAAAAGACATACAATTCTTAAAGTGACTAATAACAGAGTGTCAAACTTTGTGAGACAATAATAGAATTGAAAGGAGAAATAGATGAATTCACTATTATAGGTGCAAACTCTAAACATATAGGGAAACACATCCCTTACAAATGGACAGCTCTTTCAGTCAGGAAAAAAAAAAAAAACACTAAGGTCATAATTAATTAAACTCAACAACCGCATCAATCAAATGGATACAAGTGATATCTATAGACTACTTCATCCAACAGCAGAATATACACTTTTCACCAAAACAGACAACAGTCTGGACCAAAAAACATACCTTGGCAAATTTAAAATAACATAATACAACATCTGCTCTCAGACCACAATGAAATTAAACTAGAAATCAATAATAGAAAGATAAATGGAAAATCCCCAAATACATGGAGATTGGACACACACTTATAAATAACACATTGGTCAAAGAAAAAATTTCAGGAGGAATTTTAAAATATTTTTAACTAAATAAAAATTAAAACACAACTTTTCAAAACCTGTGAGATGCAGCAGAAGCAATGCTTACAGGATAATTTATAGCATTGAACATATATATTAGAGGAAATTTCAAAAATATATATATGAAAACACAAATTAGTAATATCAGAAGTAAAAGAGGAAATATCACTATTGATCCTATAGAAGTTAAAAGGGTAAAAGAAAAGTATAAAAATAATTCTATGTCCACCAATTTAACAACCTAGATTCAATGGGCCAATTCCTTGAAAGACACAATATGTAAAAGCTCATACAGGAAGAAGTACATGATATGAATATGAATATAACTATTTTAAAAAATTAAGTCAATAAATAATAGCCTTCCAAAACAAAAAACACCAGGCCCAGATGGGCTGACTGGTGAATTCTACCACATTTGAGGGGAAAATAACACAAATTTTCTACAATCTATTTAAGCTGATAGAAGCAGAGAAAATACTTCCTATTTTATAAGGAGAGTATTACCCTAATACGAAAACCAGATAAAGATATACAAGAAAAGAAAACTAAAGACTGATACTTCTCATGAATATAGATTCAAAAATCCTCAGCAGATATTGGCAAAATGAAACTAAGCAAGAATAAAAAACAATTATGCATCGCAACCGAGAGGAACTTAACCAAGATATGCAAGACTGTTTCAATATTCAAAAATCAATTAATGTAATCCATCACATCAATGGAATAAAAGAGAAAAATCATATTCACGTCAATAGATGTAGAAATCCTTTGAGAAAAATCAGTACTAATTTATGATAAAAACTCTCTGTATAAGGCAAATATATACAAAAATAAATTGTTTTCCTACTTTTCAGCAACAAACAAGTGGAATTTGAAACAAAAAAACAAAATGCCATTTATGTTAGCACCCCCCAGAATGCAATACTTAGGTATAAATCAATAAAATATGTGTAATATCTACATGAGCAAACCTACCAACCTCTGATGAATAAAATCGAAGAACTAAATAAGTGTGGAGATACCTTATGTTCATGGAGAAGAAGACTCAATATTGTCAAGAGGTCAGTTCTTCCCAGCTTGATCTGTGGATTCCATGCAAACTCAATCAAAAACCCAGCATATTATGTTGTAGATATAGGCAAATTAATTCTAAAGTTTATCTAAAGAAGCAAAAGACCCAGTATAAGCTATATCATATTGAAGAAGAAGAACAAAGTTGAATGACTGATGCTGCCTAATTCCAAACTTACTATAAAACTACAGTAATCAAGACAATGTGAGGTTGGTGAAAGAACAGAAAAACAGATCAATGAAACAGAAGAGTCACATAAATGTAGTCAAGTGATACTTGACAAAGGCACAAAGGTGATGATACAATGGAGAAAAGACAGTCTTTTCAACAAATGATGCTAGAACAACAAGACATCTGCCTGCAAAAAATGAATCTAGACACAGACTACACAGATGATAGACTTAAATATCTAATGCAAAACTATTAAACTCCTAGAAAATAATATAGATCATCTAGATGATTTCAGGTATGTCTATGCCATTTTAGATACAACACCAGACATAAACCATGAAAAAAATTAATTGATAATATGGACTTCATTAAAATTAAAAACACTTGCTCTGAGAAAATCAATGTAAGAAAATGAGAAGAAAAATCATACACTAGAAGAAAATACTTGCAAAAGCCACATCTGATAAAGGACTGTTACCCAAAATATGCAAAAAAAAAAAAAAAAAAGTCTTTATCTGCCACTCCCCTACACCCATTCTTCCTATCCCTTCTACTCCTCTTCCTGCTGTCAAATACCATTTTGTTCTCCCTACCTATAAGTCTGGATCTGCTTTTTGTTTGTTTTATACATTTAATTTTTTTTCAGATTTTATATTGAAATCATATGGCATTTGTCTTTCTCAGTAGGACTTATTTCATTTAGTATAATACCCTCTAGGTCCATCCATGTTGTGGCCATGGCAAGATCTCATCTTTTTTTTTTTTTTTTTTTTTTTTCATTTTTTTTAATGTTTATTTTTTTTAAATTTTTTAAATGTTTTTTTTTAATTTATTTTTTGAGACAGAGACAGAGCATAAGCAGGGGAGGGGCAGAGAGAGAGGGAGACACAGAATCCAAAGCAGGCTCCAGGCTCTGAGCTGTCAGTGCAGAGCCTGACGCGGGGTTTGAACTCACAGACTGTGAGATCATGACCTGAGCTGAAGTTGGACACTTAACCAACTGAGCCACCCAGGCACCCCAATGTTTATTTATTTTTGAGAGAGAGACAGAGCACGAGGTGGTGAGGGGCAGAGAGAGAGGGAGACACAGAATCCGAAACAGGCTCCAGGCTCTGAGCTGTCACCACAGAGCACAATGTGGGGCTCAAATCCATGAATTGTGAGATCATGACCTGAGCCGAAGTCAGACACTTAGCCAACTGAACCACCCAGGTGCTCCAAGATCTCATCCTTTTATGGCTGTATAATATTCCATGGATGTGAGAGTATATGTGTATGTATGTGTGTGAGTGTGACATATTCTTTATACATTCATCTATCAATAGACACATGGATACCTAGGTTGATTCCATACCTTGATTATTGTAAATAATGTTGCTGTAAACATAGGGGAGCATATAGAGCCTTTAAGACTCAAAAAAAAATTAAAAATATAACTCAATTACAAAATGGTTCAGAAAATTCTTTTGTATTTTTTTTCTTTTTTTTAATTTTAATTCCAGTATTGTTAATATACAGTGTTATAGTAGTTGCAGGTGTACAATAGAGTAATTCAACAATTCCATGCATCACCCAGTATTCAACATGACAAGTGCACTGCTTAGTTCCCATCAAGTATTTCACACATCCCCCACAATCTCTCTGGCTTTGCTCATTTGTTTTGTTTATTAAATACCACAAATGAGTGAAATCATATGGTGTTAGTCTTTTTTTGTCTTATTTTGCTTAGTATTATACTCTCTAGTTCCATACATGATATTGCAAATGATATGATTTCATTCTTTTTAATGGCTGAATGATATTACATTGTGTGTGTGTGTGTGTGTGTGTGTGTGTATACCACAACTTCTTTATAATCTATCAATAGACACTTGGGCTGCTTTCATAATTTGGCTATTGTAAATAATACTGCTATAAACACAGGGGTGCATATATCTCTTTGAATCAGTGTTTTTGTATTCTGGGGGTAAATACCTAGTAGTGTAATTACTGGATTGTAGGGTAGTTCTATTTTTAATTTGTTTTTGTAAATGTCCATACTGTTTTCCACAGGGGCTGCACAAATTTGCATTCCCGCCAACAGTGTAAGAGAGTTCCATTTTTGACACACCCTTGCCAACATTTGTTGATTCTTGTGGTGTTTATATTTGTCATTCTGGCAAGTGTAAGATAATATCACATTGTGGTTTTGAATTGTATTTCCCTGATGATCAGCGATGTTGAGCATCTTGTCATGTGTCTGTTGGTCATCTGTATGTCGTCTTTGGAGAAACGTCTATTCACTTCTCCTGTTCATTTTTGAGTTGAATTATTTGTTTTTTGGGTATTGAATTATAGAAGTTCTTTATACATTTTTGAAACTAACCTTTTATCAGATATGTCATTTGCAAATATCTTCTTCCATTCAATAGTTTGCCTTTTAGTTTTGCTGTTTCTTTCACTGTGCAAAATCTTCTTATTTTGAAATAGTACCAATAGTTTATTTTTCCTTTTGTTTCCCTTGACTCCTGAGATATATCTAGAAAAATGTTATGGCCTATGTCAGAGACATTATTGTCTTGTCTAAGATTTTTTATGGTTTCAGGTCTCACATTTAGGTCTTTACTCCATTTTGAATTTGTTTTGTGTATGGTGTGAGACAGTGGCCCAGTTTCATTCTTTGCATGTTGCTGTCCAGTTTTCCCAACAATGTGTGTTGAAGAGACTGTATTTTTCCCATTGGATAGTCTTTCCAGCTTTGTCGAAGATTAATTGACCATATAATTGTGGGTTTATTTCTGGGCTTTCTATTCTCTTCCATTCATCTATGTGTCTATTTTTGTGCCAGTACCATACTGTTTATAATATCACTTGAAGTCTAGGACTGTGATACCTCCAGCTTTGCTTTTTTTTTTTTTTTCAAGATTGGTTTGGCTATTTGGGGTCTTTTGTGGTTCCATATAAGTTTTAGGGTTGTTTTTTCTAGTTCTGTGAAAGATGCTGTTGGTATTTTGATGGAGAGTGTATCCAATCTGTATATTGCTTTGAGCAGTATAACTATTTTAATAATATTTGTTCTTCCAATCCATGAGCATGGAACATCTTTCCATTTCTTTGTGTCTTCTTCAATTTCTTTCATTAATGTTTTATGGTTTTGAAAGTACAAGTATGTCACCCCTTTGGTTAGGTTTATTCCTAGGTATCTTATTATTTAGGTGCAATTGTAAATGGGATTGTTTCTTAATATCTCTTCATGCTGTTTCTTGATTAGTGGTTAGGAATGCAACAGATTTCTGCACATTGATTTTATATCTTGCAACTTTACTGAATTCATTTATCAGTTCCAGCAGGGTTTTTTTGGTGGTAATGTCATGTCACCTGCAAACACTGAAAGTTTTACATTTTCCTACCCATAGGATGCCTTTTATTTCTTTTTGTTGTCTGACTGCTGTGGCTAAAACTTGCAGTATTATGTTGAATAAAGGTGATGACAGTGGACATCCTTGTTTTATTCCTGACCTAAGGGAAAAGATCTCAGTTTTTCCTCCACTGAGTATGATGTTGTTCACTGTGGGGTTTTCATATATGGCCTTTATTATGTTAAGGTATGTTCCCTCTAAACCTACTCTGCTGAGGGTTTTTATCATGAATGGGTATTGTCCTGTGACAAATGCTTTTTCTGCCTCTACTGAAATGCTCAAAAGAGCTTTATACTTTCTCGTATTGATGCAGTATGTCACGCTGATTGATATGGGAATATTAAGTCACCCCTGCATCCAGGAAATAATTTCCACTTGATTGTGGTGAATGATTTTTTTAAATGTACTTTTGGATTTGGTTTGCTAGTATTTTGTTGGGGATGTCTGCATCTATGTTCATCAGAGATACTGGCCTCTAGTTCTCTTTTTTTGTGTTTTTGTTATCTGGTTTTGGTATCAGGGTGATACCAGTCTCAGAATAAATTTGGAAATATTCTTTTTTTTTTTTTTTGCAGGGGTGGGGGGTAGCTTTAAAAGAATAGGTATTAATTTATCTTTAAATGTTTAATAGAATTAGCCTGTGAAGCCATCTGGTCCTGGGCTTCTGTATGGTAGAAGCTTTTTCTTTTTTATTGTTTATTCAATCTCCTTGTTAGTCTGTTTGAATTTTCTAATTCTTCCTGCTTCAGGTTATATATTTCTAGAAATTTAACCTTTTATTCTAGGTTGTCTAATTTGCTGGCGTATAATTTTTTTTAGAATATTTTCATATTTTCTTACAATTGTTTGTTTTCTGTGGTATTGGTTGTTATTTCTCCTCTTTCTTTTCTGGTTTGAGTCTTTTCTGTTTCTCTGCTTCTCTCTTTTCTTTTTTGTAGTTTCTATTTTATTTATTTCTGCTCTAATCTACATTATTTCATTCCTTCTGCTGTTTTTTTTTTTCCTAGCTTCTCTATGTGTAAGGTTAAGTTGTTTATTTGACATTTTTCTTGCTTCTCAAGGTAGCCCTGTATTGCTATAAGCTTCCTTCATAGAACCACTTTTGCTATATCCCAAAGGTTTTGAACCATCATGTTTTCATTTTCATTTGTTCCCATGTACTTTTATATTTCTTCTTTTAGAGTGACCCATTCATTGTTTAGGAGCATCTTATTTAACGTCCATGTATTTGTGCTTTTTCCAGATTTTTTTTCTTGTGGTTGATTTCCAGTTTCATAGTATTATCAGAAAATAAGCGTAGTATGATTTCAACCTTTTTTTAATGTGTTGAGCTTTGTTTGTGACCTAATATGTGATCTCTTCTGGAGAATATTTTGTGTGCACTTGAAGAGAATGTATTCTGATGTTTTAGGTTGAAATGTTCTGAATATAACTGTTAAATCCATCAGTTCCAGTGTGTCATTCAAAGCCACCATTCCCTTGTTGATTTTCTGTTTGGATTATCTACCTATGGAGGTGGGGTATTAAAGTCTCCTACTATTATTGTGTTACTATCAATTATTTATTTTATGTTATTAACTATTTTTATGTATTTGGGTTCTTTCATGTTGGGGGCATAAATACTTACAATTCTTATATCTTTATTTTTTTTAACTTTATTTATTTTGAGAGTGGAGTGGGGGAGGGGAAAGAGGGGAAAAGAGAGGGAAAGAGAGAGAGAGAGAGAGAGAGACACAGAGAGAATCCCAGGCAGGCTCCACACTGTCAGTACAGAGCCCAAAACTGGGCTTGGTCTCATGAACCATAGATCATGATCTGAGCCAAAACCAAGAGTTGGACACTTAATTGACTGAAACATCCAGACACCCCTACAATTGCTATATCTTCTTTCTGAATTGGCCCCTTTATTATTATATAGTGTCCTTCTTTGTCTAATGTTACAGCCTTTGTTTTCAAGTCTATTTTGTTCAATATAAGTTTTGCTATTCTGGATTTCGTGTCACATGCATTTGCATGATAAATGTTTCTCTATCCCCTCACTTTCAATCTGCAAGTATTTTTAGGTCTTAAATGAGTCTCATATAGGCCGCATATAAAGGGGTCTTGATTTTTTATCCATTCTTTCACCCTATGTCTTTTTCTAGGAGCATTTAGTCCATTTACATTCAAAGTAATAACTTTGAATGGTTATTCAAAGGTATGTATTAATTGCTATTTTGTTACTTACTTTGTGGTTGTCTTTGTAATTTTTTCTGACCCTTCCTTCTCTTTCTCTCTTTCATGATTTGCTGGTTTTCTTTGGTGATATACTTGATATCCTCTACCCTTTGCATACCTATTACTGTTTTTTGATTTGTGGTTACCATTAAGTTCATATATAACATTTTCTGCATATAGCAGTCTATATTAAGCTGATGGTCGCTTAATTTTGAACTCATCCTTTACTCCTCTCCCTTCCATGTTTCAGATATTTGGTATCATATTTTACAACCTTTTATTTTGTGCTTCTCTTAATTTTTACAGATATACTTAATTAATTAGGTCAGGTCATTAGATCATGACTTGAGCTAGAATCAAGAGTTGGATGCTTAACCAATTGAGCCACCCAGGCACGCCCAATTTTTGTTATTTTAATTGCTATCTGTCTTGGTGTGGACCATCTTGGGTTGCATTTCTTGGGGGATTTCTGTGCCTCCTGAATCTGGATTTTTGTTGCCCTCTCACATTCATGAGTCAAGCTGCCCATCGGGCTCCAGGCTGAGCATGGAGCCTACTTGGGATTCTCTCTCTCCCTCACTCCCCAATAAATAAATAAATATATAAATAAACTTAAAAAAAGATATACACATGCAAATAAGGTGAAAAGTGCTTCACATTATTTTCATTTGGAAAATACAAATTAAAACATGAGATACCACTACATACCTATTACAATGGCCAAAATCTGCAACATTGAAAACATCAGCTCTGGTGAGGATGGAGAGCAACAGAAACGCTCAGACTTTGTTGGTGGAAATGCAAGCTAATGTAGACACTTCGGAAGACAGTTTGGCAGTTGTCTGCAAAACAAAACATAATCTTACCATATGATCCAACAATCACACACTTTGGTATTTACCCAAAGGAATTGAAAACTTGTGCCCACACAAGAACCTGTGCAAGGATGATTATAGCAGCTTAATTAATTATAACTGCCAAAGCTTAGAAACAGTCAAAATGTCTTTCAGTAGGTGAAATGATAAGTAAACTGTCCTATATTAAGACATTGCATATTGTTCTGAACTATGAATAAATGAGCTATCAGTCCATGAGTAGATGTGGAGGAACGTTAAATGCATATTACTAAGTGAAATAAACCAATCTGAAAAGGCTACATATTGCATTATTGCAACTATATAACATTCTGGAAAAGGCAAAACTATAAAGATGATTAAAAAGTCACTGGATTGCCAGGACTGCAGAAAGAGATGAAGAGGCAGAGGAGAGACATTTTAGGACGGTAAAAACACACTGTATGATATTATCAGAATGGATTATATGACATTATACCTTTGTAAAAACAACCATAGAATGGATAACATCAATAGTAAACCCTAAGGTTAACTGTGGACTTTAATTGTGGTGTGCCAATGTGGGTTCATTTCTGGTATAAAATTTACCATTCTGGTGAGTAATATTGATATTTAGAGGAGGAAACTATGCATGTATGGGGGTAGACGGTACATGGAAATCTTTGTACCCCCCTTTTCAATTTTGTTATAAACATAAAATTGATCCAAGAGACAAAGTGTCAAAATGCCCTTCCATATCCAAGATGTTTCATTGTATAATTTAAAACTACTCTATTGTATACTTTTCCAGATATTTTCAATGTTAGTGATATATGCTGTTATTTCTGTGTTTAAATATTTATAATTCATTAGTCTACTATAAAATAAAAAGTTTTTTTAAAATTCCAAATTGCTGTAATACATCAATAAATTAAAACTTCCATATTTAAAATTACCCAAATAAAAGTTTTAAAAGAATTTTTCAATAATTAATATTGTTAGGAATATAGTGAGAGATTTTCAATATAATTATTTTGGGTCTTTCATAAAGGGGGTTCTTATCAACATTTCAATGGTGTTATATACAATTTCTAATGTACACTTAGGAAATGTACATTTGCTTGCAATATAATAACATATTTCTAGTTATTAGTGTAAATAATATTAGTGTAATATTAGACAAATAATAATATTATCAGATAGTGTAATAATATCAGATACTAAATGTGAACATGGCATTTGTTGTAACTCTAGCACAGCAAATATAGTTTAAAATTGAGTTATTCTTTAAACATACTCTCAGAAATTTTTTCACCATATCACCAATTTTTTCCTTCTTATTTTAATTGGGAATATCACATAGATTTTTTTTGAGTATTAAATCCAAAAGAATATGCATAGCAATTAGTAGAATAATAAGACTGTCACCCATGTGAACTGGTAGAGGATCTACATTCAAGAGTTGCTACATTTTTTTATTTTCATATTTTTTCCTGATTTTCATTCCATTGATCCTTAACAAAATCAATAACTTCTTAATATGTTTATTGATAACATAAGCTCTCCATTCAAAGTCCTGCTCATGTTTTTAGAGATTTTGTCTTCATCAAGCTTGTGGATTGTCATTTTATTTTTTTAAGTTTAATATAATTTTATAAGACACCTTTGATAAAGAAAATTTCTTGTTCTTAATGTGGAAAATCTTTCAATGGCATTCCCATTATTTTGTTTATAAAGGGAGAGAGAAAAAATGAGAGATAAAAGACTGATATTATCAAGTTTTGGAAAATACATGGTAAACTGATGTTTAATATAGCCATTTGGGAAATCTATTTAACCAAATATTAAAAATGCATATACCTTGCAATTCATATACCTTAAAATACTTCATTCCCAAAAAGGTAATCAACAAACCTCTTACATTATGTACCAGGAAATATATACAAGAATGTATAAAGAAATTCTGTTCATAACAATGTTACATATTCACACAATAAAAGGTATTACAGCTGTGAATATTAATCATAATATGAATAAATCTCAGAAAGGTATTATTAATTGAGAATCACAAGCACTATGCCTTTTTAAATCTTTTCAAGAAAAGATAAAGAAATATCTTATCAAGAAAAGATAAAGAAATATCTTATCAAGAAAAGATAAAGAAATAAAAGATATTTTTAGATATTCATATATATGTAATAGAAATAAAATACATAAAGTGGAAAGGAAGGAGAAATCTGAAATTCAGGATTGTGATTGTGTTTATATAGAAGGTAGGGGAATGAAATGAACAAGGAGAACATAGATTGCAGGTAAGATTTTAGTTCTTGGAGCTCTCAAAGAAGAAATTGCATTAGACAGAGTTAGGCAAGGAAGACTTTATTCAAGACTATTACATTAGAAGTCAAGACTATTGAAATCAATTGAAATCAATTCTGTTGAAATAAAAGGCAAGAGGTTTCAAGAACTGGGTGAGCTAGTGGAAAAGGACATTAAGGAGGTTAGTCAGTGTGATAGACCATCTGTGTTTGCTAACTGGTACTAATTGAAGTTAGACTCCTCCCCTCCCAGTGAGCCTGGAAGATAGGGGTCCCATCTTTCTTGATGATTACATCTGGAAGGATCAATACAGGGTCCTCGAGGAAAATATTTTGGGGTTGCAAAACCTTAACAGGCTGTAAGAAGATTTACATCTCAAAGGAGCAGAGAAAAGAATTTATAACCTCAAGTTTTCTAAAGTAAATGCTCTAAGAAAAGGGAGGTCAGGGGCCTATAGTCAGGAAAAACCTAAAGTTTAGCCAAGCTGAGAGAAATATTAAGTCTGTCTTGGTCAAGATATATGATGATATGGTATGATATGACACAACATGATATCACATAATATTAATAAGATATTACTAAGTTCAACAAAATCTGAATGCCACATGAACTAATGATAATAGTAAATCATAAGCCACAGATTATAATTAAGCTAATCAAATTTTGTGCTCATAAAATCCACAAAAATAAGGATAAGAAGATTTTAACACATTTACATATATCATGTCATGATCTATTTGAATTAGATATAGAGATCACTGATCAAATTATAACTCATGGCAATATATATTAGACATATATTTTTAAAAGTTAAGTCAGAATTTTCAGGTAATTGTTTGACTAATAGAAATTTGGAGAAAATATATGACATATCCAACAATAATACAGGAAAAGTTACTTAATATGTAATTTTACTACAGTGAAAAGATTTATCCATAGTCCAAGAGGAAATGTCTTTGTCTTAAATACTTGAATGAGTCAGAAAATATCAAAAGGTAATCACTGAGTTTAGCAAGATTTATCTCCATAAGATCGAAGAAAGTATTACAAATCTAACTAATTGCATGAAATTTTCCTAGTAGTCCACATTTGTGATATCCTTCCCACACATAAACACTCAACCAATTTCTGAACCTAGGAATGTTTGTTTTGTTTAGTAGTAATATTTCATCTTGGGATCAAAAGAATACTTGCTCTCCCTTCCACCCTAGTTACCACCCTTTTAAAGTCTAAATATTATTTGGGTGGAGTGAAACCTACCAACTAATAGACATGACAAGGAAGCTTGCAATTTGCTCCAATTTTCAGCCCTTACTAGAATAATGTCTTCTAGTAAGTATGACTGTAACCATTATTTGTAAGTTAAAAACAAACAAACAAACAAAAAAACAGAAACATAGACAAAGTAAAAATGTCAATCAAGAAAAAGTGTGCCCTGCCATTGTTTGCTTCAGGATCATAAACTACAGTGGGACAAATCAGACCTTGTTAACTGGACCATATGATTTAAACAGTTGCAACTGTTTTTTCAAGCAGATCACATTCTTGTCTTTTCTGGATTCATATCCCTTTCAGACAGGTAAGTTCTCTTGGGAGGAGGACATTACAACAAAATTGATCACCATGTTGTGATGTAAATAATTTTGTGGATTTAACCTTTTTGAACATGCTTGAGAAGCATACTTGATAAAAGGTCATTGAAGACAACACCCTATTTTCCATGTTAAAGGACTCTTTTAAAAGAAGGGAGGAATCACTCATTCCTGCCAACATCATAGCTTTGTGAGTGCTACTGTGCTAGCTCCTTATAGCCTCAGAACTTCTGCCACCACAGAGATGAACCTGCACCCCAGGCTGACTTTTCTTAAAGGAAAAGAAGCACTCCATTTATACGTACAGTACTCCATATATTTAATGATCCTACAGGTTTGGAAAAGCAATTTATGTTTCACACTATTTACATTATGCCAATCAGTATTTTTAGAACTGCAAAGTTTAGAAGCTAAGAAGAAATTTAAAGAGAAAAACCTGATATTCTCAGTTAAATGATCAGAGGATAATATACATTTATATGAAATATAATTAAAAACTTATGTTACAGGTGAAGAACATTTAAGAAAAAAAGGCTTCATGATAATCACCAATTACTCAATATTGCCATTATCCTTTTGCAATAACCCTATTTCCCTAAAATTAATATTTAAAGAAAAAACTTTTCAGATTTAGAAATGTTTAAATTTTTAAAAACAACAGCAACAACAAAAAGGACAACCTTATCCCCCTTGGCTCACAAGCTCTCCATGCTTTGCATCACACAGCAACTCTGGAGAAGAATCACAATCCATTATTCAGAGAAGAAAGAAAAGCATACTACATTTTTAAAGGTTAGACCTAATCTAAATATTTGTTGAATACTGAATAAGCAAAAGGATAAATCTTCATCGTCAATTCTCATATATATCTTGGAAAGATACACACCTGGAGGAATTTTTCCTGGATAAAAGTCTTTAGTTTGCAAAGTGAGCTCAGGAGGAAAGCAGACTCATTTAGAAAAAGGAATGTGATAAGCATCCAATTGGACTTCAAGAAACAAGGAGAAATCAACACATGGAAGGACAAAATGTATCTTACGGCAATTATCTGCAAAATGGCAGCAGCTGTTCAAGCTTTTGGATGATTGGGATTCTGAGAAGTCCAGATAGAAACATATGGTATAGTTCATCACAAAACAATTTAAAGCTATTATTGTTCATGTTGTATCTTTATGCTATCCTCAATGAAAGTTAATGGGTGCATAGATTTTTCCCTGGTATATCAAGAACGTGTGAGGAGTTTAGGGTCCAAAAACCATTTAACTGGGTCAGAAATAGGTTGTTCCATAATAATCTGGACAAAAGTAATTTTTATTCATATGCAATGAAAATAAGCCCATATAATGTTAAATTGTTATAACATTTACATTCTATATCTCTGTATTTTGCACAGTATAAAAGTTTATCATGGTTATCTTTTTGGCCATTCATGTAAATCTCCCTTAATAAGAAACCACCAAGCTTTTAAAAGCTGGGCAGCATCTCTTCTCTGACAGATATTCTGCATTAAGGAAAAATAAAGTGCCCATTAGCACCTCCCTCTTATTTGTGTGGGCCTATTATAATTTTAACACTTATAAAAGGAAGTGTTAATGGTGACATTTCAAAGCACTGCCTTCAAAGGATGAGGGTGACTTTATTAAAGAAAAAAATCAGAACAAACACCCTTTTCTGGTTTGTAGAAAAAGAATATATATATATATATATATATATATATATATATATATATATATATATATATATAATTATCTTCTATTTTAAAAGGAAATTATTAGGGGCGCCTGGGTGGCGCAGTCGGTTAAGCGTCCGACTTCAGCCAGGTCACGATCTCGCGGTCCGTGAGTTCGAGCCCCGCGTCAGGCTCTAGGCTGATGGCTCAGAGCCTGGAGCCTGTTTCCGATTCTGTGTCTCCCTCTCTCTCTGCCCCTCCCCCGTTCATGCTGTGTCTCTCTCTGTCCCAAAAATGAATAAAACGTTGAAAAAGAAAAAAAAAATAAATAAAAAAATACAAAAAAATACAAAAAAAAAAATAAAAAAAAAAATAAAAGGAAATTATTAAACTAATTAAAATCATTGATATGTATAACAAAATCTGACATAAATAAGAATTTCCACAGAATTATAGTATTTAAAAGGTCACAAATTGTCTAATGAAAATTATGTGAGATAACATAATTTAGGTAAAGATTATAAAAGCTGGTCTATATGTCAAAAGTATACATATTTTTTGTTGTTTTTTCTGTACAGGCTTCAGTTAAAAAGTTAGGGCAATCCTTCTGGAGTGAAGTTGAAAAACAGTATTTTGAACACAGTATTTTAAATAGAAAAATAGAATAATTCATTGTCTCTGCAAGTTTGCTTCATTGTCCCACTTTCATATTTGAGAAAATCCAATTTATTTATAATTATTTATATCCTTAAATGGGAAAATAATAATTTTATTGCTAAAATATAAAAATGAGTAATTTGCAGAATGGCAGATACATGTATAGAACAGGTATGGTTTGCAAAGATTTAATTCTTAACCTAAGCGGGGGTTTTAAAAGTTAGATGACAATAATTATTAGTAAGAAAAATATGCTAACGACTCCCCCATTGAAAAGACTCACAATTAATATTTCCAATTTAATTTCTAAGGTGATCAAAACTGTTAAATTTCAAAACAAGGGAGTGACATTAAGAATGCTAAAATGAGCACAGCTTCTTGAAAGGTAAGACCAGTGTAGCTGAAGTTCAAGATTTTATAAGCTGAAGGACTTCAAGTGACTTTATTAATCTCTGTCTTAGGTTCTTAGGGGATAAAACATTGAGAATAATATCTACCCCATTTGTTGCTTGAGGGAAAAAAATAATCTATTCAAAGTTATTTTTTAAAATATAAAGCACGGGGCGCCTGAGTGGCGCAGTCGGTTAAGCGTCCGACTTCAGCCAGGTCACGATCTCGCGGTCCGTGAGTTCGAGCCCCACGTCGGGCTCTGGGCTGATGGCTCGGAGCCTGGAGCCTGTTTCCAATTCTGTGTCTCCCTCTCTCTCTGCCCCTCCCCCGTTCATGCTCTGTCTCTCTCTGTCCCAAAAATTAATAAACGTTGAAAAAAAAATGTTTAAAATATAAAGCACCTTTAACATAACTGTTTTGCAAACCAGAGTCATGTAAGTAATTAAACCTCAATAAACTGAGTAACAGATGTTCAGCTAACAGGCAATTACATCTATAGCTATTTTACCTAAAGTGAAGGGTATTGATACAATGTGAAGTTTTATGAAGCCTTACAAACCTTTTATCACACACTATTTGGAGCATTTATTGAATTTAGAATAAGAAGCACAGAATTATATATGTATTATATTACATTAATTAGCTATTTACATCAATATGATAGTATTTTATTTATAATATTATTTATTGTATATAAATAAAATATTTCTTGCTCATAGTCTATTTACTTTAATTCTCCTAGAGGCATGAAATAACAAAAGGAAAAACAAGAGATTTGCCCAGGCCAAATCCATGAGAGGGCTGAAACCTGAGGGCCATCAGGCGCAAAGCCTTACTGACAAAGCCACTGGACACGTTGCGGAAAGAGTTGGTGCCTGAGTAAAACATCACAGCTGTGATTTCTGATTCAACTCTTGGGTCCTTTCTGTTCTGTTTTCAAGTCTCATAAAGGTTATTCTATTGCTTTTCATGTGTAAGACATTAGTATTGAAAAAAAATTATTTCCTTTGTGAAACTTTATAATTGCTCCTTTTAAAACACCTCAATGGGTAAATAACCAACAAACAAGCGATTATCTGATGAATGGAGTTTAAGCTTCTCACTGACATAGTCATGCAGAATTTGAAATCTCATGAACTTGTTTAAAAAAACAAAACAAACTTTTCTGAATTTAAAGAATAGTAAAAGAAAAAAAAAACCCTGATTTGTATTTTAAATCCTTGTTCTGTTAATATGTAGATTCAGCATTTACTTCAACATTGTGTACTTCATCTAAATACCCATGTTCAGAAGTCAATAATATTTATTACATATTACAATATATTACATATATTACATATACGAACGTATGGGGTTTTATGAGAATAATGTATATTAATGTATATTTAAGAGCTTTATGATTTGTGAAATGTAATGGCATTCATGTTAACATTTCTATGAAATAATTATTTTCTCAATGTTAAGGAGTTTAGTAAGCACTGTAGGAGTATATGGACAAAGAAAGATCAATTTTCTAAACTTAAATCAAATTTTGGATTTTATTTTTTATTCTTTTCACACTCTCAGACTGACTTAAACAATAACTCAGTGAGTAATAGTGTTCATGAGAAAAAGAGCCTAGTAACCAGATTCCAGCTATAGAAAGCACACCATGGCTCAGCCCTCTACTTTTACTAGGTATTGTCACCATGAAGAAAACAAGAATCACATCAAATACATGACCTTTTAACAATGACTCCCCTACTAATAAAATTGTCCCTGAAACACTCCTGTAATCCAACCCCTTAGGGTAGTTTTCCCATTTACCTAGGGAGGAATGCGATGGGAGGAAGTTAAAGGCTCTCTCTCTCTCTCTCTCTCTTTTTAAAGTGCATTTATTTATTTTGAATGAGAGAATATGCAAGGGGTGGAAGGCAGAGAGAGGAGAGAGAGAACCCCAAGCAGGCTCTGCACTGTCAGTGCAAACTCAAACGGTGATATGAAGACCTGAGATGAAATCAAGAGCCGGACCCTTAACTGACTGAGCCACTTAGGTGCCCCAAAGGGCTTGTCTTTCACAGAGGCAAATCTACTTCCAGAGTCAGTTCTTCATGCTCCTTCACTGGATTTATGAGACAAGTGTGTACTCAACCAAAGGAGGAGACACAATGGAGAGAAAATAAAAGAGGAAAAAATTTTTACTTGAACTTTGCAAGAATTATAGAGAATCTGCTGCAAGTATCTGGAGTCAATGACCTGTAATGTAAACACAAGTTTGTCAAACTGCCTCTCGGAGGAAAAATGAGACATTATGTAGCCCGTAACCTTGTCAAAAATACCCACTTTTTATTATACTGACTCATTTCTCAGGGAAAATATTCTTGTTTTAGAGCAAAATTTAGAAGTCAGATCTGGTAGATGAGAAATGCACATTCTTCTGTCTGCCAAAAGGGCTATATTCACAGATCTATATTTACATTGTTGAGATACCAATTAGAAACCACTGTATGTCTCGTGCTCCAGGGAATCCTATTGAACTACTGTGCCCTCTGGTTGATCTCCTTAAAACTTGAGTTAAGAAGAAAATACTTTTTGTGTCCCTAACCCTCCATATCCTGGCACAGAAAATTCCACAGAATTCTAGCAATTTTCACCAGAGTAATTTAGTTCTTTCTCCTCACTTTAAGTTCTACCCCAATTTAACCCACATCCTATTAACACATCTGTGATAGCAGATAGAATACCACAACCAAACATATAGAAAATATATAGGAAATATTTTTGCTCACATAACTGAAAAAGTCCAGAGATGACTGATAATGCTTTAGGCAACCTTTATTTAAAGTATACGTTTTTTTCACCAGGACTTGGTTTCTCCCTTGTGATCCCATAACTCAATATTTTCCCTTTTAGACTATATAGGCAAAAACCAAGTTGAATAAATAAAAGATGTGAATAGTGCCAAAACTTGGAAGCAGTGATGGTTTGTAAGTTCAAGGAAACAAAAACAAAACATGACAAAAGTACATAAAAGTATGGAAAATTTCAATGGGGTTTTGAATCTAGAAAGAAAATTAATGGATAAAATTGATATTCTAAGACTGGAAACAATACCTGATATTTAAGAACTCAGTAGGTAGCTTCAACATCATATTAATACTACAAAAGCTCAGAGAATCTCAAGCAACATAGATACACTAGCAAATAAAAACAACATAATAAAAATACTCTACCTTGGCAAATTTTAATCAAAGTAGAAAGCTAAAAACAAAATGAAACAAAACCGGAATCATAAAAGCAGCCAGAGGAAAAGATATATTATCTTCAAAAAGATCAAACAAAAGACTGATAGCTGGCTTTTTAACAGAAGTAACAAAGATCAGAAAGCAAATAAAAATGTTTATAAAATTCTGAAATATAAAAAGAAAATAAAGAAAAATACTGTTTTCTCAAATTCTAAGTCAAGCAAAAATGCCATTGAATATTGAGAATGAACGAGCATGTCTTCAGAAAAACAAAATAATAAACTGAGTTTTGTTATGTGTTGACTTCAACCATCACAACCTATACTAGAAGAATATTACAGAAAGTTTTTCAAGGAGAAGGAAAATAACCACTGAAAGAAAAACAGAAATGCAGAAAAAAAATCTGTGCATACTCCCCTGAGCATTAATGAGACAGACAGAACAGATAAATCAGTATCATTAACATTCTACAGTGAAAATTAGAAGTCACATGCCCCGTGAAAAAACTTACCAAAATACATGCCAGTATTGAGATGAACTATATTTGAATGACTTGCCTTCTTATAAAATTCACATCATTTCTTCCTTTTGTATTAGTACTAAAAATAAGAAATTGACCCTAAGAGTACTTTCTGTAAGTCCAGAAGTTATCTTCACGTGTAGACAGAAAACTAAGGCGGAAAGCTAGCAAGTGAACTTCCAAAGTAAAATGAGAATTAAGATCTCCCCACTTTCCATTAGTTCATTGATTATGGCAAAGCTGATTGCTAGGTATGACCAAATTGTGTGCTCATGGATATCAGTAAGTATAACAGCTGTATGCATTTTTCTTCAAAATAAACACATTCTCATCACCGCATTTAATTTCATTTCATATGCACATTTCATAATAGTCTTGCATTATTCTAACCCCAATATTAGAGAGGCATTTGAAGTCCTGTCCACGTTTATCCTGACAGGAAGTAGAATCTGGACTGAAATTTAGTAGTATAGATTCCTGGCACCAAAATCATGTTTGTCCTTCCTAAAACAGAATATAAGGCAAAAAAGAAACAAGCTACAAGAATGAGTTATTTGGATTAAGTGTCTGAAACACTCTGAATTATCTCATTTAGTGTGACAGTATTTCTCTACACCTACAACTTGATCACTTTCATCTTCCGATTCCATAGTTCTGCATGAGTAACTCCAAAGAACATTAAAAGTTCCTGTCACTACCAAAAGAATTCCAAATATAATTTGTCAAAAGAAGACAGGATATGTTCATTCAGGAAACTCTTTTTAATTGCCATCTCATTTTGTGTATGATATCTTCCTCTGAAGAAATCGTATGCATTCCCTTCTAAGAACATGCAAACCATCATGATTTATGAGGTCCCAAGTTTTTTAATTTCCTGAGGATGATAAGGTAAAAAGGACTTTCTTGCTGTCACTAGTAGTTGTAAATATGTTCACGATACTTTGTTTTAAGGATTTAAAAAATCCACTATTATTGCTAAAGTACATCAAGCACATGGAATGGAGATCATCATTTTTAAATTGGGACTGTACCACTTAGAGATATGAAGAGAGAAGAGAGGTTAATATTTTAATCGCAGAACAGAGTCATCTCAGGTATATACAGTAACTAGTAGCATGGAAGGTAATATGAAAATAATAGACATGTAAGTTAATGAACTCTGAGTTCAAGAATCCTTTGTGGAAAAGATGAGGAAGAAGTTCTAGAACTTTAAGTGGATCTTGCCAGGAATGGGGAGAGCTTTGTAGCAAATGAACACAGAGACAACTAGATGACTTTTTGCATTTCTTCTTCAGGGTCTTATTTTAATTTGCTTCATTCCTTTATCAGTCTCTGCTACCCTTGAGCTCAGCCTGTTAGATTCTGATTGTATACTTTCACATTGCTCAAATTTGGTGACTCCCATTTTATCTCGAGTGGTTTTTCCCTGCTCAGCACATGCACACACACCACCATTCACCATTCCCACATACATCACACATATGGCATAAGGCTGGAGTTTTATTTTTAATTTGATATTTGCACATTGCATCACAAATCAGACGCTATGTCAAATTATAGGATCATGCATTTCTTCCAATATAAGAAGTACAAAAGAGAAAACTTACAAACTCCCTTACATAAATATGTTTACAAAACTGTCTACGTTTGCCATCTATCAGGAGCTATAAGGCAGATCTGGCATTATGGAGGTTGGAACCCTAGTGTAACTGATATTTCCATCACAAGTTCCAAGATTTAAATTCAAACACTTCTAAAAATCTTCAGATAATATATAAATACTTAAGAATCAGTTTGTATAGGTTAACTACAGTTGATAAGGTTTATATGGCAAAGCTGATCAATTTAGGCATGGCCCCATATCAAGTAGAATCCACCTTAATCCTACTGCTAATGGTAAAAAATAAGGAAACTAAAACTTATTTTTAATAATTTTGCCTATTTTATTCTGAAACTGTATGAGGTCCATGGAATCAATACCTTGGATACTGATCCAGGTGAGCAAATTTAATTCTAGATTTAATATATAATTAAATATATTTAATTTATATTATATTTAATTGGTGATTCAAAGGCACCAGCTGAATAAATGAGCATCAGAGAGCTGAATGACACAGATTAGTTATGCCCATATTTAGATCTGATAAAGAGTAGGTCCACTCTTCTTATATATCACTTATACTTCTTATACAAAAATTAAGTAAATTATCTGTAACATAATGAGTTAAAACTTTAACACATTTAATTTTCTCACTCATTATGCTATTCACTCATTAAACAAATATTAATTAAGCATGTGTGCTAGTTACTGATTGAAGTATTACAGAAACAGCAATTTAAATTCAATTATGGCCCCTACATTTATGGAAGTATTGCATTTCTGTGAGGAAGCAGACAACTAAAAAATAAAGCAAAGAGAACAATATTAAGTAATCCAGTGTTGTTAAAAGTATTAAGAAAGAGAGAAAGAAAGGATTGCAAGATAAATACTAAACGCTGGTAAGCTTTTAGCTATCAGTGAATGTTTCTCTTAATAAATGACATTTAGGGTAAGTTTTTTTTTTTTAATTTTTTTTTTTCAACGTTTTATTTATTTTTGGGACAGAGAGAGACACAGCATGAACGGGGGAGGGGCAGAGAGAGAGGGAGACACAGAATCGGAAACAGGCTCCAGGCTCCGAGCCATCAGCCCAGAGCCTGACGCGGGGCTCGAACTCACAGACCGCGAGATCGTGACCTGGCTGAAGTCGGACGCTTAACCGACTGCGCCACCCAGGCGCCCCTTTTTTTTTTTTTTTTAATTTTTTTTTTCAACGTTTTATTTATTTTTGGGACAGAGAGAGACACAGCATGAACGGGGGAGGGGCAGAGAGAGAGGGAGACACAGAATCGGAAACAGGCTCCAGGCTCCGAGCCATCAGCCCAGAGCCTGTAGGGTAAGTTTTAAATAATGTGAGAAGAAGCTAGTCTCTTCACAAGTGGGACAAAGAGCATTCCAAGTCTATAGTACAGAGTATATGAAGGCTATGAAATTGGAAAAGGAGCTAAAAAACAGAGCAACTTGTTAAGAATCAGGCTAGCGGTGTCTGGGTGGGTCAGTCGGTTAAGTGTCTGACTCTGGATTTCAGCTTAGGGCATGGTCTCATGGTTTCTGGGTTTGAGCCCCTCATCGGGCTCTGCACTAACAGTGTGGAGCCTGCTTGGGGTTCTCTGTCTCCTTCTCTCTCGCTCTGCCCCTCCCATGCTCATTCTCCATCTCTCTCTCTCTCTCTCTCTCTCTCAAGATAAATAAATATTAAAAAAAGAAAGAGTCAAGTTAATGACAAAGAGGTACAAATGAGTTGCTCAATATAACTGATAGCTTGTGCCACACCCCTCAGGGGGTTGCAATAGGAAAAAAAATACCATAATGATGAGGAAATGTGAGGCCTATCATGTATTTAAGGGAACGGGAGATATTTAGTCCAAAAAAGGAAGTATTTAGAAAAGAATAGGGGGTGCCTTCAACTTCCTAAAAATAATAATAATATAAATGCACATTAAACTGTCATTGGCTTGTATGAAAGTTTTCCAGTTGGAAGAACTAGGGCTGATGTATAGATACTTTGGTGTTAGGGATTTGAAGTTATTATAAGGAGGATGCTTTGGTTGCTCAGAGATGTCCAAAGACCAAATGGGCTGCTTTGGGACATTTTCCTTTTCTTAGTATAGGTTAGATATTTAATAATAAAGATATTTTTGCCCCAACCATGAGTTTTCCTATATTTTCATGTCATATTAGTCACTCAAAACAATCCTATTATTACCATTATACTTTTAAGGAGCTGATGCACATGCATGTGAGATTGTAATCCAAATGACAAATGAAGACTTTCTCTTTATGATGAACATATAATTGAAGTAAACACTGAAATACAGAACTTGTGGGAGTCCAAAATTTATCCCCATGGGTTCTGCAAATTCCCACATGTACTTTCGTATGCAGCACATTAACTCAGATGTGAAAGATGTGAAATGCAGCCTAAGCAATTTACACAGACATAAAACATAACTGAATACTGGAGACTACTGAAGATCAGTAAAGAGGACAAGAAAGTTTTCATTGCCACCAGAAAAATTATAGACACAATTCCAATTAGAAGAAAAATAACATTGTTTTCAAACGGTGCTTTGTCCAATCACTAAAGAACGAGCCACAAAGGAGTTGTAAATGTTTCCTTAACCCCTATATGCCTCAAACCTTTTGAAAAGTGCTGCTCATCTTTTAGTTATTTGGGCTTCTGCCAATCTTCATCTTCTTGAGATTTCAACATTTCTACCTAGCTTCTTGAGGTATTTGAAAATATATTCTCCCAAGCAACATTTCTAGTGCCAGTTGTTAATAATAATAATAGAGGGATATTTACTAGAAATTGTTGCTTGATTTCTGTTTTCTTTGGTTTCTTAACATTACATTGCCTAAGTTCACACAACGGATGCATGGCAAAACTGGATTTTATGACCAAATCTACCCAGTAAAAATAACTCCAATGCTGAATTTCTTAAAAAAGATAGCAACTCATGGGTGTTTCTTCTCCCACTCATCACTCAACACATTCTAATCTTCAACCTGCCTCCACAACGTGAATGAATCTGCTCAAGTTGTCACAGACTTGTTTTAAATTCAGGAGATACTTTTGAATCCTCATTATTACTAAAGTCTGAGCAGTATTTGACAAAGTCAACCATTTTTTAAAATATTTAAAATATGATTTTTATAATAGTTTATTCTCCTGGCTTGTAAATTTCTTGACGACAGAGATGAATACTGGATTTAATCAGGGCTCTGTATCCAACAATTCTCTTTCATTCTTGCTCTATTCTACCTACCAGGTTAATCTTATGTATTTTCACAGCATCATGCTTGCCAATAACCCCAAAATTAATACCTTTATCTCAAAACTCTTTCTTGACTTCAGAACACAACAACATAATATATAAAAATCTTAAGGTGTTTCCCCCCACCCCCCCCCAAATCTATGCTTTATCTACTAGTGTTTGTCTGAGCTATTAAACCAGTCTTGGATCCAGGCACTCGAGGCTGAATTTTGAAGACAACATTAATTCTACCTCTTTATTTTCATCAATGAAAATTTAGTTGATTTTGTCTTTAAAAGATCTCACAATATATCTACACATATTTCCATATAGCTCAATGTTGACATTCCTGACAAACTCCATATTCTGCAAAATCATGCACTGATAAAACATAAATTATACAGAAAACAGGATTAATGGTAGGCCAGTCAAAATCTATGCAACTTTGTTTACCAGAATATTAACAAATAAATAAGCATAGTAACAAATGGATATATGAATAAATAAATTAATGAATAATTGCTACTTCAGGAAATGACTTGAATAATACAGGCTGGCAAAGCTTAAAATAGCTGGAGGCTGACTTTTATATTAAATATGTGTGTGTGTGTGTGTGTTTGCACGCACATACATGTATACATTCATAGTAGAAATGCTAGCTTATAGATAGTTACAACTAAGGTGGGCACAGGAAGAATGCAACTGTTTCAGGAGCTGTGTTATCATATAAGATGCGAATTGCGTTCAGCCACTCACTAATCTATTTTCCATTTCTATAATTATATTATAGGATATCATTATAGTATATTAACATTTCATGTTATTTATATTAATGTAGTATAAGATTTTGAAAATGTTATATGAATGGAATCCTATAAAACGTAACCTTTTTGTTTTTTTAATAGGATAATTTTCTAGGGATGTACATATGCGTGTGCAAGTTGTTGCATATATCAATTATGTGTTCATATGTAGTGCTGAGTATACTCCATGCTATGGATGTATTATAGAACCCTTCATACCGTGAAGGACATTTGGGTAGTTCCAGTTATGCTTACTATAAGTAAAGCTATTATAGACATTCTTGTACAGGCATTTTGTGAACATAACTTTGTCTTTCTCTGGGATACATGTTGAGGAGTTTAATTGATGGATTGTATAATGATTGCATTTTTTTGAAAGAAGTTGACAATGTATTTTCTAGAGTTGCTATACCATTTAAAATTATGCCAGTACGATTGTCCCAGTTTTTCTGTATCCTCACCAGCATTTGATGCTGTCACCATTTTTTTAGTTTAGCCATTATGTTAGGTATGCAGGTTTTAACTGAATTTCCCTGATTATGTTGAACATCGTTTCATGTGCGTTATTTACCATTTGTATGTAGTCTTCATTGAAAAAGACATCTCTTTATGTCTTTTGCTCATACTCTAATTGGATCATTTGCTTTTTATGACTGAGTTTTGAGAGTCCTTTATAAATTCTAGATAGTAGATCATTATTAGATATGTGGTTTATAAATAATTCTTACCTTGTAGTTTGTTTCTTTATCCCTTAACATCTCCTTGTTTATCTCTTTTTAACAAAGGAAATTTTTATGAAATCAAATTTATCAATCTCTGTTATTATGTATCATGCTTCTGGGGTCAAGTATAAGTAGTCTTTGCCTACCCTTAGATCCTAAAGATTATTTTTTTCCTTAAAAGTTTCAGAATTTTGTATTTTACATTTACGTCTGTAATCTGTTGTGAGTTAATTTTTGCATAAGGTATGAAAATTAGGTCCCAGTTTACTTTTTTGCCTATGAATGTCCAAATGCTCCAGTATCATGTGTATACGTATAATTTCATTGCATATATACACAAAACTCTGATTTTGGATTTGTCTATTTCTTTTCAGGTCTATCAGTTTTGGCGACACATCATTTGCAGGGGTTAGGTGCGTACACATGTAGGAATGCTATCTTTGGTGGAGGGACTCATTTATAATATTCTTCTTTGTCTCTGATAGTTTTATTTTTCCCTGAAAATGGAGGGATCGCACCACATCATTCCTCAGGTTCGAAGGCCCCTGGTTGGTTGCCTATTTTTCTCCCCTTTTCTGAATCTTAAGTTAGTTTTATATGTAATTCCCAGGGGTTTTAGTTGTATGTGGTGGAAAGAACAGGGAAAACTATGCTACTCCAACCTCCCAGAAACAGAAATCCCAGGCACTCATTTTAACTTTCTTAGAGCTGAAAAGTGCCCGTTTGTGCAGCAGCCAAAAAGAATTTTCCCCTCTTGCCTAAAGTTATTATTTTTTTCCCACTATACTGGCTCTATAAATACAGGAAAATTTGGTATGCAAAAATACAAACTCTGTGTGATACTGACACAAATCCTCTATTTAACTACTTGGCTGAGATAATTTGCATTATACAAACATACATGATAACAGAACAGACTGGGTTTTCTTCTGTCCACTCGCTTAATCCTTGGTTTGAGTTTTCAATACATCTTCTTCCCCAGAATTAAAAGAGAACTTTTATAAATGTAAATATGATTAAGACCCTCCTATATGTTACTTTTGCAATAAGTTGTAAAACAGAAGATCCTGAATCATCTTTCTCCTACCTATCTCAATAATTACATTCTTGGCAAAGTACTTTATTCTGTATCTTCCAAATATGCTAACTTTTTAAAGTTTCTGAAACATTCAAAGTTATTTTCCATCTGAGGGTCTTTGATTATGGTTTTCCCAGTATTTAAAATACCTTTTTAACCCAGATTTCCCTTTTGCTCCCAGATTTACATTGTCTAATTTTACTTACCCTTTAGGTATCAAATCAGCCATAAACATCTGAGGGAAACCAGCATGGTATCCAAGATCAGAATACTCTTCTTTATGTTTGTTAGCATGCTATTTTTTTTTCTTTTTAAATCACAAGACACATTTATTTGATATCATGAGGCCTAAATTCCCTTTTTTTTTTTTTTTAATGGCCCTTATACCTGGAACCCAAGGTGTACCAGTAGACAGTATGCAGCTGATCCTAAGGTACCTTGGGTTCCCCATCTTAACACTGCTCTTGAGAAAGAGCAAAGCACTTAGTTAACTTAGTATACTTCACACAGTAGGTGGAGAAAAAAAAAAACAATTGCATGCAAACACACATGCAAACACATATGAAACAAACAAAAAACAGGCATTCATGCAAATCCTTGGGACCAGTTTTTCTTCTGGGCAGCTGCAAGGTATTCTAGCATTCACCCAGGAGACCATCACTGCCTGTCCCTTGAAACTTTCCCCTGAAGAACAGCCTCAGGGCATTACTCTCTCTATTGACCCAGCCCAAATTTTATCACCCTGCCACTGAAGAGCTGGCTCCTTCACCTTCGATCAGGGAATATTTTCCCCTTTTGAACACCATAGGGGATGGAAAGGGTGGTCCTGCAGGCAGAGGTCTTTCTCTCTGGTTAACTGCTATAGGACCTTTTTTTGGCACAGCACCTAAAGAGTCAAGGGATAGTTATGCAATGGCAGAATTAAAAAAAAGTCAGTGAAAGAAATAAAACATGACAAATTTTCATGCATTCTCACCTCCTGATTTGCAGGAATATTAATGAAGTTGGAAGTGATAGGAGATCTTCTGGTTAAACATAATGAGTTAAATGCACTTTGTTGTCTCCATCTCCATTTCCTTTTGGAACCTCACTAATATTGCAGTCAGAGGATTTTTTTAATCTTTTTAATGCTTATTTATTTTTGAAGGAGAGAGAGAGTGTGAGTGGGGGAGGAGCAGAGAGAGAGGGAGACTCAGAATCTGAAGCAGGTTCCAGGCTCCGAGCTGTCAGCACAGAGCCAGATGTGGGGCTCCTGCTCATAGACCGTGAGATCATGACCTGAGCTGAAAGACACTTAAAGTAGTGAGCCACCCAGGCTCCCCCCGAGGATTTTTTTCTTAATGGGCATAAACCAAAAGGTTAAAAAGAATACTATGAAAGACAATAAAAGGAAATGAATGTATTTTAAAAAAATTTTGAAGCTGGAGAAGAGATGAAGTAATGGTGGAAACCGTGCTGAAATCAGGAAGTTTGAATAAGATGCATATGGTAAGGTCTCCAGCTCCCCCCTTTCTTCCCCCCAACCCCCAGGAGGCTTCAAGCCAAAAGTTTTACAACAAGAAAACAAAGTAAACTCTCTTTTGAGAAATGGACTTTCGAAAAAGGGGAAAAACAAAAAAAAAGTAGCTATAGGTCTGTAGCATCCCTCAGTGACTTGTTCTACTCCTAATAGCAGACAAACTTCCATCCATATATGAGACCCTGATTAGATGAAGATAAAAGTAAGGAATAACAAATATTTCTGAAAAGTCTATACCATGATGGATAATGGTAAAAAAATCAACCTGATCAAATATTAGGACAAAGGAAAAAAATACTGGGAAATAAAAAGTTTCTTAAAGGAAAAACAGAAGGTATTGCATTACTGAAACACAAAGAGGAGTTTATTGAAAAAGGAAAATCATGGGGCGCCTGGGTGGCTCAGTGGGTTAAGCGTCCGACTTCAGCTCAGGTCACGATCTCTCGGTCCGCGAGTTCGAGCCCCGTGTGGGGCTCTGGGCTGATGGCTCAGAGCCTGGAGCCTGCTTCCGATTCTGTGTCTCCCTCTCTCTCTGCCCCTCCCCTGCTCATGCTCTGTCTCTCTCTGTCTCAAAAATAAATAAAACCTGGGGCGCCTGGGTGGCGCAGTCGTTAAGTGTCCGACTTCAGCCAGGTCACGATCTGGCGGTCCGTGAGTTCGAGCCCCGCGTTGGGCTCTGGGCTGATGGCTCAGAGCCTGGAGCCTGTTTCCGATTCTGTGTCTCCCTCTCTCTCTGCCCCTCCCCCATTCATGCTCTGTCTCTCTCTGTCCGAAAAATAAATAAACGCTGAAAAAAAAATTAAAAAAAATAAAATAAAACCTTAAAAAAATTAAAAAAAAAAAGAAAAAGGAAAATCAGATAATCAGAATTATAAAGTGCTTTTTGGAATAAAGATATGACTGCCAAAACATGAAAATTTCAAAAAAGAAATGGAAAAAAAAAGATTAAGGAAACCTTTGAGACAAGGGACAAAATTAAAAGCAATGAAATATCATTGAAATCAATAAGAAATTTAGAGAATTTTTCCAAGAGGAAAACTAGCCAAATAATAAAAATGTAAAGAGAAGGAAGAAATGAAATGGGTGTAAATTACCAAGTAAATTGCACCGGATTATTTTTGAGTATTGAAGGTACCAGTGTTGAGAATGAAATAATTTCCTCTGTGCTACATACAATTAATGAAACACACACACACACAGACACACACACACACACACACACACAACCATTGTGAATTTCTAGACCATTGTAATAAGAATGACAACACATTCTTAATAGCAACACCAAGAGGTAAAAGGCAATAAATCAATAACACTAAACATCTAAGTAGGGCTACATATAATAAAATAAAACAAAATGTGAAAGCTACCCAAATGTCCAATACTAGAATAAATCAATACAGTGGAATACATCCATACAGTAGACTAATATACACTAGTGAGTACATGATAGAAGTCCATATAATATAATCTCACAAAAATAATTTAGAGAGCACAGACTAAGAGCAAAAATAGCATATACTCTTTTAGACTCTTTTCATTAATGAAAAGTACAGAAGAGACCAAACTATTGTGTTGGAAGTTAGAATAGAAGTTGTGCTGGGAAACAGTGACTAGAGAATAGAATAATGGGGGACTTGCAGAGTTCAGGCAGTATTTCTTATTCTGGGTGTATATGGCATAAAATTGTTTAACATATAGATATTCACCTAATGTACATTTATATCTTTGTACCACTTTTATGTAAAGTTCATTCTTCATTTATGTTTTTTTTTTTCCTTTGCAACAGAATTAAAGAATTACCAAATTATAGTTAAGGAGGTTTCCTACAGAACAGATATACAGTGGGTTTAAAAACCAACCAGATAAATCAGAGTAGGATGAAAATTTGAATTAAGTTGTCAAAGGAAAACAAATGAGACAATTATTAAATTTAATTTAGAGATATAAATGCCGGGGCATCTGGGTGGCTCAACTGGTTAAGTGTCCAACTTCAGCTCAGGTCATGATCTCATGGTCTGTGAGTTTGAGCCCCAGGTTGGGCTCTGTGCTGACAGCTCTGAGCCAAGAGCCTGCATCAGATTCTATGTCTCCCTCTCTCTCTCTCTCTGCCCTTCCCCCACTCATGCCCTTGTCTCTGTCTCTCAAGGATGAATAAACATGAAAAAAAAATTGAAACACAAATGTCATATAAGAAATACAAGGCAATCATAGTGTTTTATGTATCTTAGCTAAAATAGTCATATAATCATAACATAAAAAACAGAATATTATTTGATTAAAATGGTAATACTACTCTAATAGGAGAATCACATAGGAAAGCTCAGTGTGGGACTAGATATAACAGAAACTCACATCTTTTAAAATAAGAAATCATATAATTTCTAAAACCCTAATATCAAAAACTAGTCATGTAATATAAAGGAAAATCTCAGAAAAATTAAACATGTTCAAAATAATACCATCTGGGGTGCCTGGATAGTTCAGTTGGAGAAGCATGTGACTCCTGATCGTGGGGATGTGAGTTCCAGCATGAGTTCAAGCATGAGCTCAAGTGGGGTATAGGGACTACTTAAATAAATAAAACTTTACAAAAAATGATGCCATCTAAGCAGCAGGAATTTATATTTAAAAATTATTAGAGAGCTGCTATTTTTGTTATTAGCCTAGTAATAGTTACTAATTTTTAAATGATATATTCTATTTATAAGTAAATAGTAACTTTATATTTTTTAATGTTTATTTATTTTAAGAGAGAGATGGGGGTGGGAGGAAAAGAGAGAGAGAGAGAGAGAGAGAGAGAGAATTTCAAGCAGGCACCACACTGTCAGTGCAGAGCCCAATGAGGGGCTCAAACTTACAAACTGTGAGATCATGACCTAAGCCAAAATCAAGAGTCAGATGCTTAACCAACTGAGCCACGCAGGTGCCTCTATAAGTAAAAAGTAACTTTATTTTTTTAAATTTTTTTTAACGTTTATTTATTTTTGAGACAGAGAGAGAGCATGAATGGGGGAGGGTCAGAGAGAGTGAGACACAGAATCTGAAACAGGCTCCAGGCTCTGAGCTGTCAGCACAGATCCTGACGCGGGGCTCAAACTCACGGACCGTGAGATCGTGAGTCGTTCGCTCAACCGACTGAGCCACCCAGGCGCCCCAAGTAAAAAGTAACTTTAAAGATACATACCTAAAAAGAATTCTAGTGGGATTAATATTTAATTAACATTTTATCTATAGTTAACTTATAATTTGTGATTATTTTCACAAAAATTTTTCTTATTAAATATTTTCCACATTTTTTCCAATACACCAATTTGGTCTT
This sequence comes from Leopardus geoffroyi, assembly GCF_018350155.1. Classification (NCBI taxonomy): domain Eukaryota; kingdom Metazoa; phylum Chordata; class Mammalia; order Carnivora; family Felidae; genus Leopardus; species Leopardus geoffroyi. Next base: position 22,605,419 of record NC_059338.1, on the reverse strand, counting down.
AATATTAGATTTTGTTTTTTTGTTTTTTTGTTTTTTTTTATGGGGCTAGTGCATAGCGGTACAAGTATTATGAATCAATGAATGTTGATGTTAATTTGCCTGAATTTGAGCTGTATTAAAAAATAGTGCTTGGATAATATATTTTTTTAATTAGTAGCACTTTTATTTGTTACCATAATTGTGCTGTTCCCAAATAGGGTTAGAAGTATGACTGAAATCTAGATGGAGTTTTTAGATATATTTTCATATAGAAACATATAAATTTTATATTATTTATTCATAGACACCTGATAATATGGACTTTTCTAGCATCTCAAAATGTAAGAAGGTATCATTAAATGGTTATTTCTAGGTAAAATCTTACAGTTCGTCTTTTTTTTTTTTTTATAATATATGAAATTTATTGTCAAATTGGTTTCCATAAAACACCCAGTGCTCATCCCAAAAGGTGCCCTCCTCAATACCCATCACCCACCCTCTCCTCCCTCCCACCCCCCATCAACCCTCAGTTTGTTCTCAGTTTTTAACAGTCTCATGTTTTGGCTCTCTCCCGCTCTAACCTCTTTTTTTTTTTTTTTTTTTTTTCCTCCCCCTCCCCCATGGGTTCCTGTTAGGTTTCTCAGGATCCACATAAGAGTGAAACCATATGGTATCTGTCTTTCTCTGTATGGCTTATTTCACTTAGCATCACACTCTCCAGTTCCATCCACGTTGCTACAAAAGGCCATATTTCATTTTTTCTCATTGCCACGTAGTATTCCATTGTGTATATAAACCACAATTTCTTTATCCATTCATCAGTTGATGGACGTTTAGGCTCTTTCCATACTTTGGCTATTGTTGAGAGTGCTGCTATGAACACTGGGGTACAAGTGCCCCTATGCGTCAGTACTCCTGTATCCCTTGGATAAATTCCTAGCAGTGCTATTGCTGGGTCATAGGGTAGGTCTATTTTTAATTTTCTGAGGAACCTCCACACTGCTTTCCAGAGCGGCTGCACGAATTTGCATTCCCACCAACAGTGCAAGAGGGTTCCGGTTTCTCCACATCCTCTCCAGCATCTATGGTCTCCTGATTTGTTCATTTTGGCCACTCTGACTGGCGTGAGGTGATACCTGAGTGTGGTTTTGATTTGTATTTCCCTGATAAGGAGCAACATTGAGCATCTTTTCATGTGCCTGTTGGCCATCTGGATGTCTTCTTTAGAGAAGTGTCTATTCATGTTTTCTGCCCATTTCTTCACTGGGTTATTTGTTTTTCGGGTGTGGAGTTTGGTGAGCTCTTTATAGATTTTGGATACTAGCCCTTTGTCTGATATGTCATTTGCAAATATCTTTTCCCATTCCGTTGGTTGCCTTTTAGTTTTGTTGGTTGTTTCCTTTGCTGTGCAGAAGCTTTTTATCTTCATAAGGTCCCAGTAATTCACTTTTGCTTTTAATTCCCTTGCCTTTGGGGATGTGTCGAGTAAGAGATTGCTACGGCTGAGGTCAGAGAGGTCTTTTCCTGCTTTCTCCTCTAAGGTTTTGATGGTTTCCTGTCTCACATTCAGGTCCTTTATCCATTTTGAGTTTATTTTTGTGAATGGTGTGAGAAAGTGGTCTAGTTTCAACCTTCTGCATGTTGCTGTCCAGTTCTCCCAGCACCATTTGTTAAAGAGACTGTCTTTTTTCCATTGGATGTTCTTTCCTGCTTTGTCAAAGATGAGTTGGCCATACGTTTGTGGGTCTAGTTCTGGGGTTTCTATTCTATTCCATTGGTCTATGTGTCTGTTTTTGTGCCATCGTCTTTAATAAAGTGATAAATATCACTTATTTATTGGAAAGAATATATACATGTGTTCCAATAATGCCTGAAAGGTACAAATGTATATTTTGCATACTTACAAAATATTACATATGTATTTTTTATGTACATGTTCAACAGTGGGTTTGCTTCAAATTATTATGGTAATGTTTAGTCAAAAAAGTATAAAAGAGTACATAAATTATTTGTTAAATAACTGGTGCTCAGGAGATCAGAGTTATGTTGTATTTTTCTTAATTCAGAGCCTACATTTGCTTAGGAGGAAAGCATTAAGGCTGGATTGGTTTAAAGAAATGCTGTAGCTGTTAAAATAAATGACTTGGAAATTAGTCTGAAGTAGCTTCATACAGGCTCTGCAGCCAGTTTGCTAAATATAGACACTAAATTCTGCTGCTTTTGCTAAAGGGCAATCCAGAGACAGCTTTGGTATTATTTAATAAATGACACAGCTTCAGAAGAGCCGAAATGGTTTAGTCAATTTTCAGTTATAGATGAGATCTTATATGTATGTGTGTGCATATATAGATATAAATACATCACTTAGCATTTGGCCATTCTATTCAACTATTTTTTGTTTGTTTGCTTTTAATGTCTATTTTTGAGAGAGAGAGAGAGACAGAGTGTGAGCAGGGAGGGGCACAGAGAGGGAGAAACAGAATCTGAAGCAGGCTCCAGGCTCTGGATTGTCAGCGCAGAGCCCGATGTGGGACTCGAACCCACAAACCATGAGATCATGACCTGAGCCAAAGTCGGACGCCTAACTGACTTTGAACCACCCAGGCCCCCTATTCAACTATTTTTTAACTGATGAACCTGCACCAGTCACTGTAATGGACAAAACCAAATAACAAAACAAAAAAGATAAATAAGGCATGTTTCCTGACTTCACCTCACCTGAAGGAATTCACCAACTTAGAAGCACAGAAAAGTAGATGATCAAAAGTCACTGTGTGGTTATAATAAAGGGAATTACGACATACTATAGGAGTATCAAAAATAAGTAATGGAATACCCCAAAATCCTCATTAAATTATCAGGATTGACGCTTTTCTGAAAAAAAATGAAGCTATGCTGATTCTTAAAGGAAGACCTGTTTGTGTTTTGTTTTGTTTTGTTTTGTAAACATATCGGAAAGATGAAATGATTCCAGACACGTATGCACTGCAGGGGACAACATGAGCACAAGCTTGAAGGTGAGAGAGTGTTTCATCTGTATGTAGTAGGGCTGGAGTAGAAATTCATAGTTTAGTATTGCTTGACCATAGAATTCAATGCAAACAAAACCTAAAAGGGAGCAGGGCATAGTTCACAGAGGTTTTTGAATCCAGAGCTAATTTCAATTTTATCCTATGGACATCCAGAAGGAGACGAATTTCTAGCAGCAAAACAGAAGCTAACTTTAAGTATCACAACCCAAGCACAGAAAACCATAAATGAAAGTTACACCGCTGGCAATACTGACAAAGATGGAGAGGATATGGAGAGCCTGAGAAAGCTCAGTGGGAAGAGGTGGTTGGCAAGAGTTGGGATATAAAGGCGAAAGAGTCAAAGATGACCTTCGGGCATCTGATTGGGTGATGCTGCCAACTAATAAAACAAACAAAAAGTTGTGGTAAAATATGGTTAAAATATAGAGATTTCGAGTTCAGGGTTTTTTTATGTTTATTTATTCTTGAGACACACACACACACACACACACACACACACACACAGAGTGTGAGTGGGGGAGGGGCAGAGAGAGAGGGAGACACAGAATCCGAAACAGGCTCCAGGCTCCAAGCTGTCAGCACAGAGCCCCACATGGGGCTCGAATTCATGAGCCACAAGATCATGACCTGAGCCAAAGTCGGACACTTAACTGACTGAGTCACCCAGGCGCCCCGAGTTCAGTTTTTTTATATTCAAGTTTTCTGGTAGAATTATCCAGCAAGAAGTTAGAACTCAGGTGAATGGTAGATATATACAGAGAGAGATCAGAGTAAGAGTAAAAAGTGATCAATTAAACTTGAGAAATTAAATCTATGAAGGGTGGATAAACTTTCAATATTGGCAAATCCTAGGAAAATATCAACCTTTTAAAAGATAAGAAGAGGGATGCCTGGGTGGTTCAGTTGGTTGAGTGTCTGACTTGAGTTTAGCTCAGGTCATGATCCCAAGGTTGTGGGATCAAGCCCTGTGTCAGGATCTGTGCTGAGAGTGCAGAGTGCTTGAGATTGATTCTCTCTCTCTCTCTCTCTCTCTCTCTCTCTCTCTCTCTCTCCCTCTCCCTCCCTCCCTTCCTCCTCACCCCCCCCCCGCCCTTCCCCATACCCTCTCACTCAGGCTTTTCTCTCTCTAAAATTATATATATATAATATATATTAATAATAATTAAAAATAAAAGATAAGAGATATCTCATTGAGAAAGGATAAGTAAAAGTAGAATAAGAAGATTAAATGTTGCAGACCTCAGGGGGACATAGGTGGCTCAGTTAAGCATGTGACTTCGACCCAGGTCATGATCTTGCAGTTTGTGTGTTCCAGCCCTGTGTCAGGCTCTGTGCTGACAGCTCAGAATCTGGAACATGCTTCGGATCCTGTGTCTCCCTCTCTCTCTGCCCCTCCCTGATTCATGCTCTGTATGTCTGTCTCTCTCTCTCAAAAATAAAAGAAAACATTAAAAAATTTTTAAAGAAAATGTTGCAGACCCCAGAGAAAAACATTAAGTAGCATGGAGTGATCAAAATGTTCAATATGACAGGTCCAGTAATCCAGAAATTGAAAACTGTTTTTATTTATTTAACAATTAGAAGCTCAATATTATTATAAATAAGAGCTGCCTGAGTAGAAGTGTGATAGCAGAAGGCAGGTTTCGGGGTTTCCCTAGAAAATTTTACATTCCTTCTAAAATTTAGTGTCCGTTCTATGTAATGTCATATTTATTAACATTAAGAACACTCATGATAGGGGCGCCTGGGTGGCGCAGTCGGTTAAGCGTCCAACTTCAGCCAGGTTACGATCTCGTGGTCCGTGAGTTCGAGCCCCGCGTCAGGCTCTGGGCTGATGGCTCAGAGCCTGGAGCCTGTTTCCGATTCTGTGTCTCCCTCTCTCTCTGCCCCTCCCCCGTTCATGCTCTGTCTCTCTCTGTCCCAAAAATAAATAAACGTTGAAAAAAAAAAACACTCATGATGCTCTTGATAATTAATATATCCTATTATAGTAAGGATGACTTTGTTTTTTGCTTTATAAGAAACAGTAGTTTACAGTGAGTGTCAACAACTATAAAGGGTCTGAGTTTTTACCATGGTAAAGGTTAACAAGGTAGCCTGTCACAATTACATGAGAGATAGAAGAATCTGTCACTCCTCAGTCAGAGGCAAAGGACTCATAGCAACAGCCATAGCAGTGACCATAGTATATCTCTGCAAGTTCCTTGCATCCTAAGTTGTATCTTTGCATATAGTAATATTAATTGTAGGAGCAGAACCACAAGCTTAGGCACCCAGATCTTTTATAATAAGGAGTAAGCCTGCCTGAGCTGAGCTCTAGGAGGAGATATTATCTTTATTATATTGTATAGTAAACAAACCTGTCATTTCTTCAGAAGGGAGACCCCCATCTCAATAGTTCAAGGCTCTCTGCTATAAATTATCAATCAAAAGTTAGTCCAGAACAAATACAGCAAGTGTATAGAAATGCACAGATCGTGCAAAATTTTTGTTCAATAATATTCACTTCTCTTATCTACACTTCTTGGTTTGTGGTGAATTCTCCCATAAATATGCCACTTGCTTGGCCCCTGTAATCTAACCAACGAAATCTAGAAATAAATATATTTATTTCTCCTATATAATATTTAATCAAGGCTCCTGTAATAAGACTTCAAGCAGTGATAGGAAGTAAACATGAAGTATTGACCTCAACCATTCCTCCCAGGGGCCTGAACACAGATACCAAATTTTGAACAAATCTTTTAACCTTTCAAGGTCTAAGTTAGAAAGTCAAGTGAATTTCCACAAGGTTTAGTATTGACCTTTACACTGATTAGAGGTATCTATCTAGGTCCCGTAGAATGTATTAGAGATTTACAGATCTTTGCACATTGTCCCATAAGAAAGCTTGAAGTAATTCTATCATCCAGAACTACCCTAGACAGTGAGTTGAGACAGACCTGAAAGCCTTCCTTGGTGGGAGGTCATGCCATCGATCATTTTGGCTAAAGTCAGAGACCATCCAAGATTCCACACTGCATTTTGTTGTCATATCTCCTTAGTCTCCTTGAATATGTGATGGTTATTGAGACTTGCCTTACTTATGACAACCTTGAAATTTTCAATATTGCTAAGTAGTTTTTAGAATGACTCTCAATGCAGGTTTGACGATACTTCTCATTATTATATCAAAGTTATGCATCACGGGGGAGAAAATCACAAATTTGATGTGAGCTTCTCAGTGCATGTCAGGGAGTACATGATGCTAAGTGTTATTTTTGGCAATGCCAGCTTGATAACTGGGTTAAGATGGTGAGTGTCAGGGTTCTCCTCTATATAGTTACTATTATTCCCTTTGTAATGAACACATATGTACTTGGGGGTAGAGATGCATTCAGACTATGCATACAGTCCTTTTCTTCACTTGTGTTTGTTATTTTAATACAACTATTTGGATCTTGCTTGTTGAAAATATAGCTGTGGAGTGGGTTTTTTAAAAAATTTTTAATGTTTATTTATTTTTGAGAGAGAGAGACAGAGCATGAGAGGAGGAGGGGCAGAGAGAGAGGGAGACAAAGAATCCAGAGCAGGCTCCAGGCTCTGAGCTGTCAGCACAGAGCCCAACACAGGGGTCAAACTCACAAACTGCAAGATCATGACCTGAGCTGAAGTTGGATGCTTAACCAAATGAGGCACCGAGAAGCCCATACAGCTGTGGAGTTCTAACAGTGATTTTTATACTTCCTTCATTCTTTCTCCATTTATTAATTGGAATTCTTTTCCAAAAAGTCAGATGTACATTTTATCCATTTACTTATATTATTTGATTATAATACTTGTGTGGAATCATGGATATTTATTTTGTTCTTTGACTTATTACTCAGTATTATTCATCACAAATTCTAGAACTGCTCAAATTATTCCCACTTTGGCCACTGGGAGTTCTTTCAGATTAACTCCAGTGCCCTTTTGGCATGCCTCATTTTTTTCTTCTTTCTTTTCTCTTTCTCTCATCCTTCTGCCATTCCCCTATTCTCAGTCATATAATTTGGTAGCATTAAGTTTCCCTTCTTTAGTTTTATGGGTTAAGACAATCAAACAGTCTCTCTCCTGGCAATAGTTGGTTCAAAGATGAGAATTTAACCCAATTTTGTCTAATTAATGGGAATGGAGCATAGGACTTCTATTAGGTTCTCAGAAGAGACCCTCTCTCTTCCCCCAGAAGATGTAATGTGAATATGTGATATGTGAGAATACCACTGATATTTGCCTGATCAGAAATCAACATCTTGGACATCCTTGTGGGGTAACAGTCACCCTTATGAAGCCTGATAACCTAGTTGAAACAACAAAAACAAAACATTCACATGGGGAACTGGGGAGCCCTGATGAAACTGTTGGAGCCACTGGGCCTAAGTCTTGTGTAAAGTCAACAAATGCATTGTATGTATGTATGTATGTATGTATGTATTTAATGTTTATTTACTTTTGAGAGAGAGAGAGAGGGAGAGAGAGAGAGCGAGCGCATGAGCAGGGGAGGGACAGAGAAAGAGGGAGATACAGAATCTGAAGCAGACTCCAGGCTCTGAGCTGTCAGCACAGAGCCCAACATGGGGCTCAAACTCACCAACTGCGAGATCATGACTTGCGCCAAAGTTGGCTGCTTAACCAACTGAGCCACCCAGGTGCCCCAACAAATGTATTTTATAGTTGAGCCAGTTTGGGGTCAATACTTGTTTGTAAACTGTAACTAAATAATGATGTCCTCAAATCAAACCATAGCCATCCATATTTACCTTTCCATTTGCCATTTTGGTGTCCAGTGACTAGAAAGAATGCACTGGTCCTGGAATAATGTTTTTATACTATTCATCTTGTAGATAACTTGTTAGCTCCAAATACTTTAAAGTATTAATCATGAGCATAGTACTTCAACATATTTTTCCACCTAAATATATAATTAAATAGCTTTTGTTGTTGCTGTGGCTATATCCCTATATCATGGTCCACTACCATGCCAAGGCTAGTCAATACTTGGGGACCTTCAGGATAAACTCTAACACGTGTGGGTTATATGCTGCTTTTATAAGGAGCAGAATACCATATAGGCAATGGGCAATAAGAGACAAATTTGCATTTCTTTAGGTTCACCTTTGTATATGTTCCCTCCACACTCCTCATTTCCACTCACAGATAGGTCTTCCGTTAATCAAATGAGTCAGTAAGAAATATGTGGCATAAAGCACTACTTGTTAACCTATTTAATTTTATAGAAGGCAACAAGCCCATGACTGAACTACTCTGACTTAAATTTTTACACAGGCAAGCTGCCTGACCATCAAATATCAACGCATTTCTGTGAGTACCTGTGCTCACTACAAGATCTGTACCCACTCACTCACCTGTAACCTTGTCCAGTTTATAACTCTGCAATGCTTATTTGCCTTGAAACAGAAATCCCAAGTTATCGTTCTTGCTAACCTCTCAGTCCACATGTGACTTCGTTATCTTACCTACCAGAGCATTCGTACAAAGATTACAAATGTACAACATACTGACTCTTTGCCACTATCTATACAGACCTACCTGGTATTCATCAAGGTTACCTGCCATCATGATACAGAAACTGGAAGACATAGTGGGAAAGACATGCAAATTCATCAGGGCAGGACTAACACTGTTACACAGAGAATGGGAAGTGTAGGGAATAAGTTAGAATTCTCTGGATGAGCACTGGGTGTTGTATGTAAGCCAATTTGACAATAAACTATATTTTAAAAAAAAAGAATTCTCTGAGCTTTCACCAGTGGGTTAACAAGGTTTAGGGTGGAAAGCTGCCACAGGGCAAAAGTGCTCAGTGTAGAACAAAGCAGAGAGTGGAAAGTCGCTTCCATAGGACAAAAGTGTCCAGCATCCGAGAACAGGTAGAGGAAGAAAGCTGCCCAGGACAAAAGTGTCCAGGGCTAGTCATTAAATAAGACAAAGTATAGGGTGAAAGCCACTGCAGGGCAAAAGCACTCCAGGTTAATTAGCAAGAAAAATGCCTTGTTAACCATGAGGCATCACACTCTGTCTTAGCCCCTAGAGAAGTTAAGATAAGCAGATACAGTGCCTGGTGCCAGCAGTAAACAGTTGTCTGCACAATGCCAAGATTTTGATTTGTCTTGACCCTAACCCCTAACGCCGCATATTTTTGAAAACCACTTTTTTCTCACACACATGAGTTAATGGTTACTGTTTTATTGTTTCTTTCTGCACGTCCATCACGTATGTAAGCCTTCTGATCCTAATAAATACAGAGAAAGGACCCATACTCAGGGTTCTTGTCCCCTCCCAGACATTAGCCTCTCTTGTATTGTATTCATTTGTGTGTCCACTCTCTTGCTGGACAAGAGAAGATTCCAGTCTCAAAGTCTGCAACAGGGAAGAACACAAAAGCATGTGTAGAAGCATAACTCCACCCTTTGAAATAAGCCAGAACATATCATGACCTTCGACCAGGAAAGCCTGGAAAACTTTAGGCACGTGAAGGGTAGCTTAAGAGAGATCAGCTTTCCTTTATACCTTTTACTAGCTGTGTCCCCCTCACGCACTCCCAACACTCCTCCATCTTTTCACCTCATCAAAGTAAACTTCAAATAGCATTCTATGTTTGAATCAATACCTCAGGACAACATTCACCTTGTTTTTTTAAAAGTATTTAGCTTTGATTCAATTTTTAGTAGTTCTGGATTCTTGACTCTGCAGTGACCCTGAACTCAGAGGTTCTTGGGTACTTTATCCAAGTTAAGCATTTGAAAGATTACTTCAATAATATAAAGATGTGTTTTTAAAGTTAATCTACCTTTCCTCTTTTAATAAAAAAAAATTTTCCTAGTACTTTAGAATATGAGAAACATCATACTGTTAGATAATAATAGCATTCATGTGCCTGGAAATTGAGAGTAACGCTAAATTTCACAGAACATTTTGGCATAGATTTTCGTCAAGTGACACAACTCTATTTTCTCCTAAAACTAATCAAGATTGCAAATTAGATCGTGGTTTTGTAATGTAATTAGGATAACCAGGAGTTGACATAATGGTAATTCTTTCTTTGTTCTATGCTGAAGACATTTCAAAATAATGTAAGTAGAGCAGCACGTGTATTCAAAATGATTTGATATGCTTCCTAGCTCTAATGGGTAAAATATCTATTTCTGTAAAATTACGGTTAGCATAGGTTCTCACTATGATCCTTTTCCACATGTGCCTATGGAAAGTATGACTCAATTTTCTCCATAGTGATTTATAGGAAACAGAAAGAGCACTTTAATTATTAATGTACCATTGATTCAGCAAATCATTCCCATCAATGGTGATTTGAGTACAGCAGGTACCTTATGATCCACATACTTGGGAAACTGAATAAATATCTTCACCTGAAGAGATTGTTATTCTAGTTAATCAGGGTATTAAAACTTCTTTAAATTCAAATAATACCAAGAAAGCACGTTATATCATAAAAATAGGAGTTACAGTCATTTTAAAATTTTGTTTCATTATATACATTTATATCTATTTTAAGCAATATCTAAAGGAAGATATGAAATCAATAATAAGCCATACAAAAAATAAGATTCATTATTATTATAATATACACCCTTGGCTTCAGCAAGTTTAAACACCTTTTAGTTAATAGCACCAAACATCTATATGCTATCATTCTTATTTACCAGAAGAATCACTGCAGGGTATGCAAGACTAATAATCATGAGAAAGTCATGAGCAATGGCCATATATCTTTATTTCGGTGTGTATTCGTAGTTATTTTAGTTGGATTTTCAGATGGAAAGTGATAAAACGTTGAACTCACCAACACTTAATTCCTCAGAGGAGTTAAGAACTGGACTTGAATCACATGTCCTTATTTCTTTTTTTTTTTTTTTAATTTTTTTTTCAACGTTTATTTATTTTTGGGACAGAGAGAGACAGAGCATGAACGGGGGAGGGGCAGAGAGAGAGGGTGACACAGAATCGGAAACAGGCTCCAGGCTCTGAACCATCAGCCCAGAGCCTGACGCGGGGCTCGAACTCACGGACCGCGAGATCGTGACTTGGCTGAAGTCGGACGCTTAACCGACTGCGCCACCCAGGGGCCCCACATGTCCTTATTTCTTAACAGAACAGGTTCTCTGATTTTCTCTGTGATCTTTACTGACCAGGTTCATAGTAAAAGACTGGGAAAAGAAAGTCTGTATTTCTCAGAATATTAAGAAATACCTATTGAATATTTATTTTGGGGGGCAAAGAAGTTTCTTAAAATGCATGGTATCTCCTCCCTGTAATACATAATAGGTCCTATACTCACACTTAGATTCTAAGATCTTGTTCTTTTAAGACCCTGGTTTTTTTTAATATTTATTTATTTTGAGAGAGAGACAGACAGAGAGAACATATGTGAGCACACACACAAGCAGGGGAGACGCAGAGAGAGAGAGAGAGAGAGAGAGAGAGAGAGAATCTCAAGCAGGCTCCACATTCAGCACAGAGCCCAACACAGGCTCAATTGCACTACCATGAGATCACGACCTGAGCTTAAATCAAGGGTCGGATGCTCAATCGACTAAGCCACCCAGGTGCCCCATCTCTTGGTTTCTTAATTAATCTAATACCGATTTCATTTCTAAAGCATTTGAAGGTCAGCTTTAATAATTTTCAATAGAGGACCAACTCCTACCTTTTAATAGAATGTTCACAAGCTTTATATTCATAAAATACTTTCATTAAATTATTCCCTGCTAGTCTTTTTCTTTAATGTGTATATTTGAATATACTTGAAATCAAAAGATTGACAAAGAAAAATTATATTCCTCTTTGTCCTTTTAATTAGTTTAATTTAATGCATCATGAAATTTATTTCTATTTTTCTAAAAGAACCCTGCACAATTTTGTAATTTTATTGATGATGACATAATTTATAATTATTTATTCATTCATTTAATAAATAGTGACTGAGTGACCAAATTTGTGAAAACATTTTGAAAAAAAGTAAGAAAAATACAAAATTCTTGATTTTGTGGACATTGTAATCATTTGTGAAGATCTACATAAATCTAAGTATATAACAATATAAAAAAATAAATTCTCTGTTAATGCTAAAAAAGAGAACATTCTGGTGAAATAAGAAGCTTATAATGGCTTGACCTAATCAGTGTCCTACCTGAGGATTGCCTAAGGAGAAGATAAAGATCACTCAAGAGACTATTCCAAGTATAAATGCTGATAAAGTGCATGAACATGAAAGGATGGAGGAGAAAGAAAGTTGGCATGGTTTTTGTAAGTATAAGATCAAATGAAACCATTTTATCTCATTTTATTATTTACCTATTGATAGGTTTTTAAATTCCTTCTAATTTCTCTGCAAATGCACATGTATCCACAAATCTTGGTCAGTATTTCATATATTCCCATTGGGATATATTTCTAGAAAATACTAGATTAAAAATTATGGCTATTTATAATTGCTTTGTAACATATTTCCTTTTTTTCTGTAAAACTTTTACTATAGAAGGTAATTATAATCTTTATATAAAACTATTAACATTATAAATGATTCAAGGAATATAAGAAAAGTATAGCAGGAAAGAGAAAAACACTCAAAATTCAGTCACCTAATATAATTAAATCTAATATTCAGTAAAAATAACAATACCTCTCAATGAGTACTTAAAGATAAATGGTTTAGGGGCGCCTGGGTGGCTTGGTCGGTTAAGCGTCCGACTTCGGCTCAGGTCATGATCTCACGGTCTGTGAGTTCGAGCCGCGTTTCGGGCTCTGTGCTGACAGCTCAGAGCCTGGAGCCTGTTTTGGATTCTGTGTCTCCCTCTTTCTCTGCCCCTCCCCTGTTCATGCTCTGTCTCTCTCTGTCTCAAAAATAAATAAACGTTAAAAAAAATTAAAAAAAAAAGATAAATGGTATATAAATAGACTAAAAAAAATGCCTTTACAAAAAAAAAGTATTGTAATATTCATAAGCTAATCCTTACATTTCACTTTAATTCAAAAGAAGAAATAATTAAAGTGAAGTTGTAAGAACTGCTGAGTAGGTAAGTATTCCCTCATACAAAAGCTATTAATTTAAATGTATTAATATGGTATAAATTGGCAATGATATTATCTATCTAATGTAGATAATTTTGATGGAGTATTTATAATTGTATATTAGATTACACATGACAGTCAGAAAACAAAAAAAAAATTTAAGAAGCTTAAAATACTTAAGATTGCTTAAGTACTTAAAATACTTAAGATTTAGTATAATAAACCAATTGATTTTATTATAAGAAACTTGTTTTGAACTTTTGGAATAGTGCTGCTATGAACATGTACATACAAGTATTTGTTTAAGTATGTGTCTTCAATTGTTTGGAGTTTATACCAAGGAGAAGAATTGCAGCCTGAACACATACAGTAAGTCTGTGTTTACCTTCGTGAGGAACTACCAAACTCTTTTGCACAGTATTTTACATGCCATGTAGCAACGTGTGAGCATCCGATTTCTTCACATTTTTGCCAACACTTGTTATGTGTTAAGTGTGGAAAGGGGTATTATATTGTGGTTTTGATTTTCATTTGTCTAATAACTAATGATGTTGTGTATCTCTTCATGTACTTGTTGACAATTTGTGTATTTTATTTGGGGAAATATCTGTGCAAATCTTTTGCTCATTTTTAAATTGGATTGCTTATTTTTTTGCTGTTGTAGTGTTCTTTATAAATTCTGTATATTAGACTATTACCAGATATATAATTTCCAAATATTTTCACCCAACCTTCAAGTTGTCTTTACACCTTCTTGATTATGTTCTTTCATGCACAAAAGTTTTAAATTTTGATAAAGTCCAATTTATCTATTTTTTTTCTTTTTTTTTACTCACTCCTTGTATGTCATATGTAAGAATCTATGGAAAACTAAGGCCATGAAGATTTCCCCTAGATTTTATTTTAAGAGTATTGTCTGTTGCCATTTATATTTAGGTTGTTGATTCCTTTTTAGTTAATGTTTATATATTGTACAAGGTAAGAGTTCTAGTCCAGTCTCACAGATTTGCTCTGTGCCAGGACACCTCTTCAGCACCCAGCCATGGTTGTAGTGAGCCTAGGATTCAGCCCACAGTGAAACTTCAGTTCTTTTCAAGTCTTTTTGTTCATGCAACTTGTCCTGGGCATATAATTGTTTTCTAAAGTTCCCTATATATACGTTTGCTTTTGAATGTCCAAATTGTTCAAAGATGTTCTACCCAGTTTTGCTCCCAGGCTTTAGGCGGTCTATTACACGTGTAGACTGTAATTTTGTCCCTAGATTAGTTCCACTTGCATGTTATTGATCAGTGTACACTGCTCTTCCAACCTAAATTCTGAGTTAGTAAATACATGGGTGTCTCCTCCAGTCCTTCAGGTAGACCTCACACAGATTAAGACAGACATACACGATAGGTTGCCAACACTGTATGCTCCTTCCAAAACCAGGGACCAGTGTCCCAAACTGGGGACTCCAGATTCCATGATCTACATGGTGGCTCTTCTAACCTTTCCTCCAAGATATTGCCTCTCAGCCTCTTCCTTCTCATGATTATTGATTTGAATACTGCTCGCTCCATCTGTTCTTCCTTGCACCAGGAAGCTATGGGTGGCACAAATGTTTACATGTGCTCCCTACAGCTGCTGCTACGAAAGCTGCTGCAGCCCAAAAGGGTAGTAAAACAAAGGCCACCCCTACACTGGTCTCTCATGGACCTTCAGACTGACCATAAGCATGCAAACAATTTTTTGAAAACACGATACTTATTTATTTCCCCTCTATCCCTCTCCACTCCCCAGCATCAGTAAGCTGCCCCAGGAACATGAGCAATGGCTGGTACAAATCTGAGGAATGGGGAATGATAGGTGAGTTAATTTACCAAAATGTAAGAGTCTTATTCTTTATTAGGCACTTCCCTGGTTTACTAAGCTTTTAATTATATCCCAAACTTTTAAAAAACTTTTCTTAGTTTTTGGCAACTTGATGATTGCTTCAGTGGAGGGTCCAATTTTTGAAATTCTCTTCTATGCTATTTCTGTGACATCACTACACACAAAAAACCTTTAACAACTCTTATGCCAAAGAGGGAATCCAATATCAATTATAAAATATCTAGAATAAAATTTAGTCAAATCGTTACACATCATAATCAATGAATATGTTTTTTTTTTGAATGGACAAAGAGAAAAAATAAGAAGCATGAACATTTCAAAATAAGAAAGAATAAATATAAATAATTAAGCATTCAACTAAAATTTTGTAATATAACGGGCGCTTGGGTGGCTCAGTCGGTTAAGGGTCCGATTTTGGCTCAGGTCATGATCTCACAGTTTGTAAGTTCGAGCCCCGCATTAGGCTCTGTGCTGACAGCTTAGAGCCTGGAGCCTGTTTCGAATTCTGTGTTTCCCTCTCTCTCTGCTCCTACCCTGCTCATGCTCTGTCTCTCTCTCTCTCCTTCAAAAATTAAAAAAAAAAAAAAAAACATTAAATTTTTTAAAATTTGTAATATAATAATGAAATAAATTCACAGCAAAGAGAATTGTAAAGATTACACAATTATTTTAAAAAGATAGCATGGAATCTGAAAAATATATAAAAAATTAAGGTTTAGGAAAAGTAAATAAAAAAAACTGATGAAAAGCTAATTAACTCAAGAAACTGAAGAAAAATTTTACAAAATTAGAAACAAAATTGAATAAATGATGACTGGTAGAGAGATAATCCAAGAATGACAAAAGCGTATCTCACTTATAAAAACAGATTTGATAACTTGCATGATATGAATGATTTTCAGGAAAATATCAATTATTTTAAAAAGGCACTAAGAGAAACAAAAAGAATATGTAACCCAACAATTCACATGTAAATTTTTGAAGAATAATTCATCTAACAACTCCCATCTCAAAAAAAGGATTGACTACAGAAGCTATCACAGAAGAATATCATCAATTAACCAAGAGAGTTTATATCTACATTCTATAATTCCCAAATTTAAAGGACATAAGAAAGCCACCATAGATACGAAACCAGCAAAATACTGACTTTCTAATTCAATAAAAGAGTACAAAATAAGGACAGCTACATACCAGTACAATTTGACTACAAATGCAAAACCACGAATTAAATATCAGAAAATCAATTCCAGAGTTACTAGGCAAGATCAATATACTAATAAATAGCATTCAAAGGAGTTGTGTATTCATAAACATGATAACATATACTAATAGGCCATAAATATAAGCCCTATGATAAAATTCCAGAGAAAGAGAAATAGCCTTCAATAAAGTTCAGCTGTGATTATTTAAAACCCTTCAAAGGAAAGTAAATTGAGATGCAGAAAACACTTCGGAAAAAAAAAAGTTTATACATAGATATTGTGTATTTATATATTATATATGTATTTATTTTAATGTTTATTTTGAGAAAGATTTTAATGTTCATTTATTTATTTTCAGAGAAAGAGAAAACATGAGGGGGGAGGGACAAAGATGGTGACAGAGAATCCAACACAGGCTCCACCCTGTCAGCATGGAGTCCAGTGCGGGGCTCAAAGTCAAGAACCATGAGATCATGACCTGAGCCGAAATCAAGAGTCGGCCACTTACCTGACTGAGCCACCCAGGTGCCCCTTATTTGTGTATTTATATTCAAAATATATATATTATATATTTTCAATTTATTCTCTTTAAAGTTTTTATTCAATAATAATAAAATTCAGTACTAATTACTGTAAAAACAGCAATGGTATTAATTATACATGTATATACATACTTAAATAAAATATATTTATAAGGTGCGTATGTATATTATTATACAATCCTATTCTGATAAAAGCTCTTAACAGTAATCCATTTATTCTTTCTTATTATATTCATGATAGAAATCATGAGAATTTATTTTGTCATTTGGTTTAAAATTAAACTACAAAACTCAGTAAGTTTCTTATATACATGTTATCATAAAAACAAAGCTTAAAAATATACTTAATAAGCATGCAGATAGGTCCTGTGAGAAGAGTTAAGTTTATATCAAGTATTAAAATATGAAAAATCCTACCTTGTCTTAGAAAGATTCAATAATGTGAAGATGTGAATTTGATTGACATCTCCATGTAAATTTAATGCACCTGTAATAAAAAAAAATCCTATTGTTGTTGTTGTTTTGTTTTATTTTTGAAATTCCATAAGGTGATTCTGAATTTCAGTATGAAAATATTAAACACACAAAAGTACTAGAAAATTTCTTTAAAGATAACAGCTATAGTAAAGAGTGGGGCCTGATTTTGTGAAAATGTATATTAAATTACAACAAAATAAACCATTTACTATTGGTATATAAAGAGACTAATAGGAAAAACAAAGAGATTAATATAACTGGCTAGATAGTCGACACAGATCAAAATATATACAAAAATTTATAGTGTATGAAGGTGGAATTTCTTTTCAGAGACAAATGATGCTTTCACAAATTAACAGAGTCATTGGGAAAAAGGAAGAGAGGAAGGAAGGAAGGAAGGAAGGAAGGAAGGAAGGAAGGAAGGAAGGAAGGAAAGGAGAGGAAGGAAGGAAGGAAGGAAGAGAGGGAGGGAGGAATATAAGGGTAGGAGGAGTGGAACAGAGGGCAGGAGGGAGCAAAGAAGACTTATCAATAATCAGTATCTAAAACAAAATAAATCCTAAATATACCAGCATTTTAGCATACACGAAAAAACTGTGTGCGCACTAGAAAAAAATCTAACATTTATTTATATGCTTTGCTTTACTTAATTTTACATTTATAATATGTAGTAGGCAAGACTTTTTAGGACACTACAAAATCATTAAAGAAACCGTTGATAGCTAAAAGAAGTTCAAAATGTTCACATAACAAAAAAATAAGCACACTAGAAAAAATAATTCCAAGCTATAAAAAAAGTAGTATCATTTATTAGAAAAATAACAATAATAAAACAATAAAATGGCCATTAGCCATGACATACACAGAAAAAAAAAAAACACATAAATGACCAGTAAATATACAAAAGGAGCTTTAGCCTGGTTCCCAATGAAAAATATGAAGACCAAAACAGCCAATAAAGAAAATGTTTTATGATATCAACAAGAGTCCTCTCTCGAAAAGTCCTGGTATGATTTCAAAAATTAGTTCAAATTTCTTGTCAAGTCAATTTAATAACATGCACCAAAATTTAAAATAAATGTACTCTTTTTGCCAATTCCACTGCTAAATTTCTGGGACATATTAGCAAAAGCATATGAAGATTGGTATTCATAACCACAATATCCTCCAACTGGAAGCTACCTGTTAGTCAAGCACAAGTGAACTAAATTACTACATAGCTGATAATAAGAATGAGAACTCTGTCATACCTGCCTCCTTGTCTTCTTTTACACTAGACAAAGAATCTGCAGGTAGTCCTGTAGATGCTACTGTTGAGTCATAGCCTGTGTCCAGTCCTCTCCATTTCTACTCCCACAGCACTGTCCAAGTCAGACCTCTATAATCCCACATTCTGCCCATACCTGGCCTTTCCAAAGTCCATTTTCTAAGCATCAACCAGATGATTTTTTAAAGGTAAATCAAATGATATCATTCTCTTGTTTAAAAAGCTCTAATCATGTTAATAAAAGCTGGTCTTCCTACTGTCCTCAAGACCTCAGATGACCTGGCTTCTGCTTCTATTTCCCCCTGTAATACCACCCAACACTATGAGAACATGACACCTGTTTCCTGTTCTACACACAATTCTCAACACATACTTGTTGCTCCATAAAAATCTACAGAATTTGTACACTTTAGTCTCGCTGTGCCATTTTGCACAAATACAGTCCTGTGTTTCTCAGTCATACTAAACTCATTTAAATCTGGGCAGCTTTGTGTTTGTTGTGACTTCTGCTGGAGTGAAATTAGTATATGTAAATCCTCCTGTACTATTAGGTTCAAGTTCAAATGGGTCTCCTCAGAGAGACTTTTCTTGACCACTTAATTAAAATGGCAATAGCCCCATGCCAACTGATGACACCACTTCACACGACTTACCATGTTGATATCATTTGTTAATATTTTAAAGTTTTTGATGGGTTATGGTTTTAGGATATTGCATTTGCAGTGTGCTCATTTAAAATACTTGAGCTGTTCTTTCATCCATACATCCATTCATCCAAAAATATTTACTGAGCAACTACGATATGACAGTCTTTCTGATTCTTACAACAAAGCAGCTAATGAAACAAAGTGTCCCTGCTTTCTTAGGGTGTATATTCCAGAGGATGGAAAAAGACAATAAATATATTTTAAAAAGTAAAATATAACATGTTTTGAATTGTGAAAGTGTCAGATTGGGGAAAGCAATTTTAATTTTTTTTTCAACGTTTATTTATTTTTGGGACAGAGAGAGACAGAGTATGAACGGGGGAGGGGCAGAGAGAGAGGGAGACACAGAATCAGAAACAGGCTCCAGGCTCTGAGCCATCAGCCCAGAGCCTGACGCGGGGCTCGAACTCACGGACCGCGAGATCGCGACCTGGCTGAAGTCGGACGCTTAACCGACTGTGCCACCCAGGCGCCCCAAGGGGAAAGCAATTTTAAATAGGGAGTCACAGTAGGCATCATTGACAAGATTATATTATAGATAAAATCAGCATTAATTCTTAAGAATTTTAGAATTAATCCAGTGGATGTTTATGATTCTTCAAAGAGAACTTCTAGGGCTCAAGGCAGAGCACTCATATTCAAATTCCAAAACATCAAATGGAATATATCCAAATTGTTAAGAAACCAGGCTACTGAGAAGTAAAATATAATAAAAAATTAAATTGTTCATAAATTATCCATGCTATTCTGAGAAGGAGAACACCACTGAAATTTGTAAGGGTCTTAACAACAAATCTAGTAATATTTTCACTGACTTTTGCGCTCCTGAGAATTCTCCACTAAGGTTACAGAAGAACAAAATGTAATGGATTAAGATTTTACAGTCAAGGTATATTGTGTGTATCTTTAATTTTATGAATCCTATAGGGAAACCAGATTTCTCATATTGATTCCTGAAGGGAGGTGTGGTAGATTTTGAAAGTAATAGCCTCCAATGAGTCCCCTCTTCTTGCATCTATACTTGAGTGTAATCCCCCTTCCTACAATGAATCTGTGGTTGGCCATGTGACTTACTTGGGCCAGTGGGACACTAGCGAAAACAATGTAATCAAGAACTTGAAAAGAAACTGCACATTGGCTCTTATCTTAGAATGCTGCTATGGAGCCCAACCTAACCTGCTGTATGTACTTGACCAAGCAAACAGCCACCATGAACTATTTAGACACAGGAATTAAGGATTTTAGATTACCCATTCTCAGTGGAGCTGCCAAATGACTGCAGTCACAAGATTGACTCCAGGTGAGACTACTTGAAAACCACATGAAAGCCCAAAGTGCTGACCCAGAGAATCATGAGTAAATAAAGCACTTATTATTTACACTACTACATTTTGAAGTGATTTGTTACACAGTAGTAGCTAACTCATGCAACAATAGACTGGGAGATTTAAAGACCTGTACATTTTAAAATTTGATTAATCTCTTACACTCTACAGTTTATTCCATATACTATAAGTAAATAAAAACCAGCTTCATATACTTTCAAATGTCCTAACTTTTTCAACGTAGTGAGTGCCTCAATGTGTCCCATTCGTAGAGAAGAAATTTCATAACAGCACATGTCCTGCTGAGCTAATAATGTTCTGCAAAACATCAGTTTCATCATAAGCTTAAAAAAACATGTTTTTTTTTCTTTTTTTGTATTTAAAGAAGAGAGAGAGAGAGAGAAAGAGGGTGGTATGTAAGATAAATAAATGTAGAAAATCCTCAAGTGGGTTCCATATTTCCTAGCAACATAAAATTACCATCCTCCTAAATGGTAAATAACATGATTGTCTTATTCTCCCTTAAATTCTTTTTTAAAAATTCAGAGAAAGATTGAGTGTGATATTCTAGCACAACCCTTTAATTCCCAAATATAAGAGGAAAAAGGAAAGATATTCACAGCAAATTGCACTATTTCCTGCTGCTTCCCAATGACAGTTTTAATTTTCTCATTCTCTTGAGACAGAAGAACTCTAGTTTTACCACTGTCAGGTGTTTGGATTTTATTGAAAACCTCATTTGAACTAATTGTCTTCTCTCACAGAAATTTCTAGATGTTCCAGATTCACACTTGTTCAGCCCCACAAAACAGGTGTTGAGATTTTGTGGTAGCAGCAGGAACTTTCCTGAGCTCATTATTATAGGGTCTTAATTCTAACAGCTAATTGCACTTATGGTCCCTCCAGAGTAAAGTCTGTTGCTCTCTCCTTTTTGGGAAATGATTAGTATACCCAAGCACACTGATTATGGAGGCCATATCAGACCTCCTCCAGATGAGTGGAAGTAAAATAAGCTAAGGCTTATTTTAGCTGTAGATCTCCTTCCCCAAAATACCTTCTTGGCTTTGGCCTTATGTCAGTCCATTAATAAATGGATAAGTAAAAGGTCTTAGAAAAATTGGAAAGAAATATGCTTTTGACTAGGTTACTTATGAAAACCTACTCATAAAACTCATTTGGTTTGCAACTAGATAATCAGCAGCTAATGCCGTCTGTAATGAGAGGCAGACTGATAGTTTGTTCTAGCAAGGTGACTATCAAAATGTGGTATAGGACCAGAAACGTCAGTATCTCCTGGGAGCTTTTAGAAATGTAGATTCCCGGGCCAAAATCTAGATGCCCTAAGCCAGAGCCTGCATTGTAAAATCGCCAGATTATCCATGCTTACTGAGGTTTCAGAGGCAGGTAACATATGGTGGCTTTCATCATTACTATAAAAGCAAATTTACTAAAAATTTGTGAGCAGAAAAAATTTTGTATTTAAATGTGTTATTTAGAATACATGCTAGGGGTGCCTGGGTGGCTCAGTCGGTTAAGCGGCCGGCTTCGGCTCAGGTCCTGATCTCGCGGTGTGTGAGTTCGAGCCCCGCGTCGGGCTCTGTGCTGACAACTCAGAGCCTGGAGCCTGTTTCAGATTCTGTGTCTCCCTCTCTCTCTGACCCTCCCCCGTTCATGCTCTGTCTCTCCCTGTCTCAAAAATAAACGTTAAAAATTTTTTTTTAAAAACAAACAAAAAAAAAATAGAATACATGCTAAACATAAGTAGGGGAACACAAAAACTTCAAACATACAATGGCTTAAAGTAGACAGAAGTTCACTTCTTAGGTAAGTGGCCTAGGAATGGCAGACACATCTGTGACACATTGATCTTACAATGCAGAAGAGAAGGAAAGACTTGAACCAGATTAGTATTAAGAGAGATTGCTGGGGAGTCTGGGTGGCTCAGTCCGTTAAGTGTCCTACTTGAGTTCAGGTCATGATCTCATGGTTCATGAGTTCAGTCCACGTCGGGCTCTGTGTGGATGGCTCAGAGCCTGGAGACTGCTTTGGATTCTGTGTCTCCCTTTCTCTCTTTTCCTCCCTCACTCATTCTCTCTCTCTCTCTCTCTCTCTCTCTCTCTCTCTCTCTCTCTCTCAAAAATAAATAAAGGTTTAAAAATTAAAAAAAAAGATAGATTGTCAGAAAGTTGTCATAATCTGGATGTATTTTGAAGGACTCAGAGATGGCATTCCCTAAAGAACTGGATGTCAATTACAAGAGAAAGAAAAAAAAAAGAAAAAGTAAAAGATGACTGAAAAAAATGGAAGGATGCTGCTTCTATTTATGAAATGGAAAAAAATGAAATACAAAAAATTATTTTGAGAGGAGGGGGAATAAATCAAAAATTTGTTTTTGGACAAGTTAGGTTTGAGATGCTTATTAAGTATCCAAGTGGAGATGTCATGCAAGAGATATATATAAATTTCAGGGGAGAAAAGTGAGTTGAAGACATAAATTGGTGGGTCTTCAGGATATAAATCTTTTTCAGGCAACATATGGGATTAAACGACCAAGGATGTGAATATAAAGAGTAGAAGAATCAAGGACTAAGTCCTGGGACACTCCAACACTGAGTAGTCAGAGATGAGGAAAAAGTAATAAAAAGACTGACAAGAAGATACTGATATAAAATGGTAACCAAGAGAATGAAGTGTTATTGAATCCAAGGGACAAAGGTGTTTAAAGTAGAGAAGAGTGATTAACTACTGTAACAATTCAGTGTCTTAGTCTATCTGGGTTGTTAAAAGAAACATCACAGACTGGGGGATTTAAACAATAATCATTTCTTTCTCATAGTTGTGGAGGCTAAGAACTCCAAGGTCAAGGCATCAGCAGACTTTGACTTTAGCCTCCTTTTGGTTCATAGACCACTGTCTTCTCTGTTTCCTCTCTCAGTGGAAGGGGCAAGGAAGCTTTCGCAGGTCTCTTTTATAAGAGCACTAATCCTATCAGGCCCCACCTCCTAATACTATCACTTTAGGGGTTAGGATTTCAACATGTGAATATAGAGGGAGTACAATATTGTGACCACAGGATGCAAGTAAGTAGATATTTTGAAATCTTTTCGTCACACTTCCATTTCCATCAATGGAGGACTGAATAATTTGCTCAAACCCTTTTACTAAACACACAAAAGAAAGCTGGAATTATATACAAATATGTAATTATATAGGGATATTATTTATATAAATCTGCTGAAAGCATCAGAAAGCTAACAAGAGAAGAAAGAATCATCTGACCAGGCTCTAGAGAACACTTAAGAAAACATCGGGGACTCTTTTCCTTTGGAAATCGGGGACTCTTTTCCTTTGCGGTGTTCATTAATCCTGATGGTGGGAATGCAGGATGGAAAGGCTAAGTATCCCTTTGACAGATTCCCCATTTTAAGGCAAAGGTACTGGTTGGTGTCCAGGGCATTCCGAAGCAGTGAGGCTGGCTGTTCCTTGCCTTCACATAGTATTGAGATTGTGAAGATCAGGATCTAGAATTATTCTTCTCTACTACTAACAATAAGATGTCCAAGTAGAATATATAATGTAGATGATACAAAATGAAGAATAAAGACTATCAAAAAAGAGAGAGAGAGATGAAAACTTATAGTTTTGACCTGGAAGTTCACAGGTCAATGTCAGAGACTGAGCTGTCTCATTGCCAATGACACTATGCATCTGGTAGGAAAGAAACATAAATCTTTTCAGAAGGAAAATAACGTAATCTTGGGCCTCAAATAATTTCTACAGACAACTTTTCAAATATAATATCTCTCCGATAATAAAAATTATCAGGAATGTGTGAATAACAATAGAAATGATATATAAAAAAGAAAAAATAGATATGAATAATTTCACAAGTACTCTACATATTAAGCTTATCACATATAGACAAAACAATATGTATAAGGTAGAACACACAATATAAAAAAATCAAAACTATAGGAGAATAAAAAAGACAATAAATAAAATTATTGACTAAATAGAATAAGAAAAATTGAATGATAATGAAAATGCACATTAAATGATTTAAGATAATGTTAAAGCCACGTCTAGAGGGAAATGCTTATGGTTAACTCATATTTGTTTAAAAATAAGAAAAGCTAAAGGGGTAAGTCAGGAGCTAGAAGATAACATGAAAGATAATATGGAGAATGAAGCATGGAGACAAAGTTTTATGGAGAGTGCAGAAAATGCAGTGAATATAGTTTGCATGTGAAATTGAAACCTTAGATGGAGAAGGCAGTGTTATTGAATCAGAAGTAACATTTAAAAAAACAATGCCTGAGAATTTTCCAAAACTTATAAAATACATGAAATAGGAAATTTAAGTATATATACAAACCCCCAAAGGACATTAAAAAGAATCCCATTCAAAGCATAGAAAGTAAAATTATTGAAACCTCAAGGTTAAGAAAAAAAAATCTTCAAAGCAATTAGCTTCAGGAAATCCATATGGCAAAGACAGACAGTCTAAGAGAAAAATGAAAGAGAGAGAGACCTGGACTAATACTTTCTAAAGAACATACATTAATTGGAATAAGCATATAAAAAAGTTCTGACCTTCACTGATAAATAGGAAACTGAAAATTATAAAGCCACAGTGAGATAACCACTCTGCATGTACCAGACTAGCTAAAATTTACAAGAGAGGTTTAAAAAAATCTATTGGAAACGTGATAAAGAAAACTGCTATCCTACAATCCTGTACAGCTGTTGCATTGTAGTAATGAAAGTACAACTACTTTACAAATCAGTTGAGCATTATCTACCACAACAGTTCCCAAAGTATGGCCCTGAGATCACCGGGGGGTCCTGAAACATTTTTATAAGGTCTGTGTGTGAAAAATATTTTCATAACTCTAAGATGTGATTTTCTTTCTTCGCTCTCCATAGCTCATAAGTATACAGTGAGGTTTTCTAGAGGTTACATGATGTGTGACATTTCAACAGATTGAATATGCAGAAGCAGATGTGAGAACCTACCCATTTTCATCAGACGTGGGAGCAAGACATTGATGGATTTGCACAAATGTAAAACAATGCCATCTTCTCACTATTTTGTGTCTTTGGAAAATAATGTATTTTTCACAAAAATCTATTATTTGTGTTTACATATTGTGGGTCTAGTATTTAAATATATATAATTAAATATTCTCATCTTAATGCCTAACATAGTAACTATCAATATCGAATACAATATCATCACTGAAAAAAAAATAATCCACATAAACAGAAGGTCTTTGGTTCTTCAATAACAAGAATGGGTGGCTCAGTCGGTTAAGTGCCTGACTCTTAGTTCAAGCCCCACCTGGGGTTTTGCTGAGGGGGTGGAGTCTGCTTGGGATTCACTCTTTCCCTCTCTCTCTCTGACCCTCCCCATCTGGAGCTTTTTTTTTCTCTCTCTCAAAACAAATAAACATTTGTTTATTTATTCAAGAAAAAGAAAGCTTGAGCAGGGGAGGGGCAGAGAGAGAGAGGGAGACAGAGAATCCCAAGCCAGCTCACGCTGTCAGCGCAGAGCCCGATATGGGGCTTGAACTCATGAACCATGAGATCATGACATGATCCAATATCAAGAGTCTGATGCTTAACCAATTGAGCCACCAAGGCACCCCTAAAAAAGATAAGTTTTAAGAATGTAAAGGATTTTTGAGATAAAAAATGTGACAACTCTTGAACTGTTAAAACTGAAGTATTTACCCAAGAGTAATGCATACACAGTACACCAAGACATTTTTGTAGTAACCAAATTACAGACATATGTAACTGCCATCAAGAGTCAAATGAATAGGGGCACCTGGGTGGCTCAGTTGGTTGTGTTCAACCTTAGCTCAGGTCATGATCTCACGGTCAATGAATTTGAGCCCCGTGTCAGGCTCTGTGCTGACAGCTCAGAGCCTGGAGCCTGCTTCAGATTCTGTGTCTCCCTTTCTCTCTGCCCCTCCCTCGCATTCTCTCTCTCTCTCTCTCTCTCTCTTTCTCTCTCTCTCACACACACAAACATTAAAATAAACATCAGCTTCCCTGCTCATGCTCTCTATACTGAATAAAAGTTAAAAAAAAAAAAACTTTAAAAACAGACAATATTTAGTCTGATACCATTTATATAAAACTCATAATCATTCCAAATTAAGTAACGGTGTTTTTAGTATTCATACTTAAAAGGAAAAAAGAGTGAGGAAAGAATTGCTATATATATATGCATGGTTATGTATGTGTGTGTGTATATATATGCAGTAGTGTACTTCGTGTTACTTAAGTATACTTGTGGAACAGGAATAGGAAGCGATGAGTGATCAGAAAGAGACTGAAATAGGCTTGGAGGTATTTGTAATGTTCTATTTATTGACCTTGGTGGCTCACACAAGATGTCTTCTTTGTTATAAACCACCAAAATACACATTTCTGTAAAGTTAAAATATTATTCAGTGTTTACCGTAATTTAAAATGGCAATTTTGAAAGTGAGATAAATAACAAAAAAGAGGTAGAGTTGCATGCAATATCATCAGAAACAGAACAACTTTCATTTGTGTTTCACTAAAATACTAGAAATTTGAAATATATTGTATGACATGTCACAAGATCAAAAAGTAAGTATTTTAAAAGAGTGAAAATAATATAGAGAGAGGCAGATGTTATAAGTGTTTATTACTTTCCAGTTGAGTTCTCAGAAAAAAAACTTTTTAAAAGAAGTTTTAAAAAACGTTTTAAAAGAAGTAATGTTGCAGATGATAACATTACCATAAAAGACAATAATATTAGAAATATTCAGTCAATCCCATTTTTAAATTTTTTTAAATGTTTTTATTTACTTTTGAGAGACAGAGCGAGTGGGGGAGGGGCAGAGAGAGGGAGACACAGAATCCAATCCGAAGCAGGCTCCAGGCTCTGATCTGTCAGCACAGAGCCCAAGGAGAGGCTCAAACTCAGGAGACTTGAGATCAAGACCTGAGCCCTGAGCCGAGGTCGAACACTCAACCAAATGAGCAACCCAGGTGCTCCCGGCTAATCCCATTTTTTAAAGAGGGCTTTAACCCTAATATACTAAAATATTGGTCCTAAGTCACATAGCAGGTCTTGACTAAGAACATTGTGTCTGCATGAATTTGAGTTTTATGCCTTGGCTACCTTGAGCCTGGTAAGATAATACAATTACAATTTACTTGAGCTTCACTATATTTTGAAAATGTCTGGATAACTATAGTTCCAGTGTCCTGAGGACTGCTGAGTGACATCAGAGTAAGACTAAGTGACCAATCTCAAAGAGAGTTTGTAATCCATTGTTTACAAATCCATTATCTCTTTATGGATTAGAGAACCATGGCTCCTTTAAATCAAGCTGATCTATAAAGTCAATCCACATAAGCACAGATCATTTTACATATAATACACATACACAAATAAATCAAGAATTGATAACCAGATCTTACTTATGTCCTAATTCAGTTAAGGAAACCACATCTGCAGCTACAGTTTCATGATAGGAAATTATTTTATGTACTAACTAAAAGTGCTAAGAAAGGTAGGAAAAAAAATAAATAAGTAAAACCCGATTCCGGAAGTATACATTCCAATCCATGAATTAACTATGTTTGCAAGAAACACAATCAAAGCGTGTGTTAATGAATGAACCTCACAAACATAAAGTGTATGGATGAAACCTCTAAAACCTCGCTAGCCACATTTGAGCACTCTCTGATGTAAAGAGTCAGAGAGTATCCTGAATAAAACCATGCCTTTTATTTACTGGTTTATATATTTGAACAAAATCTAACTTCATAATAACAAGATAATCATGTATAGTTGAGCTGAGGAAATAAATGTTTTCTTTTTTCTCTCTTGTTGAAAATTTTAAATAAGATTTTATATTAAGCAGGTCTACTGGTAGTTCTTTAAAAGCTGTGCCAACTCTAAACATCCTGATTATCTGTGTCTTATTAAGCAGGGTCCTATTAATCACAGAAGATTTAAAAAAAATAATTGAGAGTAGGAGTACTACATTATTGATTAGTATAAAAAAACTTTCATTCTTAGCAGAAAGTGGTCAATGTAATTTAGAGACTATTTGATAGAATATTTCAGTGTGTCACATCATGAATTCAATTAACTACTGAAAGTTAATTTTTTTAGAATGAGATTTTAAAAACAAATGCCCCTTTATATCATGGTGCACACATAAAGTAGTAACTTAGCTTTATTGCCACCAATATTTAAGTTTACACTAACATTCATTTTGTTAGAAAGTAATTATTTTTGAAGAAATAACTTCTTCACTAGTCTTAAATTAACAGTTTCAAGCTTGGCTTTAAATCATAAGCATGTGTTTCTAATCATTGGTTCAATTCTCAAATTATAGTTATTGTATGCAGCTGCAGATCTTCAAAAAATTTTATAAAAGAAATATGTTTAAGAATATAAAGGAAAATGAAAATTCCTCATTTTAAATTTTAAGTGAGATCACATTAGTAACACATGACTTTTATCTATGATTTAAAACTTTGCACACATTTAATCATTACTGGAATGCATTAGGAATTAATGTTGCTCTGTTAGTCCTAATGCAGACAACACTTGTATAGAGAAATAAACTGTAATAAATACAACCACAAACACAAGGATGATATGCAAACAGAACACAGAAGGGAAACACACACATACAACACTATAATCATATATAGTCATTTCCCAATCTACAAATACCAAAGGTCACTGAACCAACACAAATCCCTATTTTAATTTTATAACAAATCTAGCGGCACCAGAAATAACATGATTAGCTCAGCCAACAAGCAACTCCTTGAAATACTCTATTTAAATTTCTAAGCTTGGTAATTCCTTTAAAATCATCAGCTTGATCTCCTTAGATGCCAATTCCCAAGTGTCTTAAAGCTTTGCATAAACCTCCTAACTCATAGTCACATTTTTTCAAGGACCCAGCTGGTAGGATTATATTGTTGGTTTGCAAATTTAAGAGCTTCCCCAGTGAAATCTGAAACTCTGCCTCATGCTCAGAGGGCAAAGAGATACTGAAGAAAGAGGCAGACCACTCCAGATTGGTAGGTGGTGGTTTTGATAAGCAAGGAAACTTGCTCATAAAGCAAAGAGGCTTGTTTTGGGTAGCCACAAGAAGAATCTATCTTTGCATCTGCCTGCCAGAACCTTAAAAGTTTATGTAGAGGCATTAATGGAGTTCAGTCCCATATACCATCCATGCAGTCTCAGTACCACCTACTCTCTCAAAGCTACCTTTTGAAAATGGCTCCCACTGTGGGAATGGTGGCAGAACTATCTTCCAAGGTCAGGGGAGCTGGTGAGGAATCTCCAACCCCTCTGGGGTAAACCAGTATTCCTGTCCTTTCAGTGACCTCCAACACATCATCTCTCAGGACTGGCTCTTACAACTTCACATGCTCCCTCTTCTGCTCTGTGCCCTGAACAGTGAGCCAAGGGTTTCATTAGTGTGGAGGTGGTTCGTAATGCAGCTATCTGGCTGCACTGGAGACAGATGCCCCCACACAGTATAGGCACATGCAAGAGAAAATACAGAGTAAGAAAATGATTCTTTTTAAAAAATTCCTTAAAATGTTGATTTATTTTTGAGAGACAGAGAGAGACAGAGAGAGAGAGAGAGAGAGAGAGAGAGAGAGAGAGAATATGAATGAGCAGGGGAGTGGCAGAGAGAGAGAGGGAGACAGAATCTGAAGCAGGCTCCAGGCTCTGAGCTGTCAACACAGAGCCCTACGCAGGGCTCAAATTCATGAACCACAAGATCATGACCTGAGCTGAAGTTGGACCCTTAACTGACTGAGCCACCCAGGTGACCCAAGAAAATGATACTTAAAATAAGTAATTCTTTTTTTTTATTTTCATTAAAGTCCCCATGATACAAACCACTGACTTGTTAATTCACTTAGGCTATAAATTGGATCATTGAGGACATTCACTTGTATGTAGCCTCATGTGATTTAATAAATACAATACTTCAGCAGGTTCTCAGGTATGGATATTAATATTTTGTTTGGATAATGGCACAGGTGCCTCCTTGCATTCAAGGCCACTCCATTTTGGAGGATGGCTTTTCTCATTAGAGACATTTTGGTATTCAATAAAGATAGGCTTTGCTGGCTATCATTCATTGCTTGCTGGGTGAATTTAGTAAGGATTTCTAAGTAGGCTATAATGTCCCCCAGGCCAATGAAGGGGATGAAGGAGGCAGCTAAATGATTATACCAGTGGAATAGAGGATGTGCCCATACGACCATGAGGAAAGAGATGTTGGCAAGGTTTGTTTCCATGGGGTGGATTCTCCCTTCCAACCCACCATGCCCAGGGAAAACCCAAGTTGCAGTAGCCAACCACTTAGGTGAAAAAAGCCATGCCAAAGATTTGTGCAATACAACCACTGGATCCCATTGAGGACTACCCAACAAATACCTGGGTGTCATGACCAGTTAGCATCAATCCAGTTGCTATCCTTAGTGTGACAGAATGACTATACAATTCCAGTGATATCCATCCCATATTCTTGGTATAACTGTGTTGGTTTTACTAAAATAAAATTGCTGGGCAAAAGAGGGTGACCTCATTCTTTCCTTTTTTTTCCTTAAGGTTTTTATTTATTTTTGAGACAGAAAGAGAGCATGAGCAGAGAAGGGGCAGAGAGAGAGAGGGAGACACAGAATCAGAGGCAGGCTCCAGGCTCTGAGCCATCAGCACAGAGCCTGATGCGGGGCTCAAACTCACAGACTGTGAGATCATGACCTGAGCCGAAGTCAGAGGCTCAACCGACTGAGCCACCCAGGCGCCCCGACCCCATTCTTTCCTAATCCTCTCTGTTACAACTAAACATCACTGGGCATGATGCAACAAATAAGCCTATGAAGATACTGAAAGATGGTAAGAAGAATTAGACCTGTCTAGGGACTTTCAGGACTGGAGAAATGACATGGCAGTGAGCTCCTACATTTTCTTTTTGCCTCCTATATATTTTATAAAGGGCACTGGAGAAACCAGCAAACTAGAACCACCATTGGATACTTCTACATATAAAAACCTCTATACACACTAAAAGAACCTGTTCCTCTAGACAAAGCGTTGGAGGAAATAGTTGGTCTAACAGAACAAAATAATTCTGACAACACCTGACTTGCTCCAGCTTAACACTAATGAAAAAATGCCCTCTCCCTGGTCTGGATGTGTCAGCAAATCTAAGAGAGTTGAATTTCAACCCCCCCCCAAATCTGTATAATACACCTAAAGAAGTGATTGCCTGATAAAAGGACAGATTAAGTAGAATTCAGTCTCATAATATAATACAACTGAAAACCTCTTAAACTGCCAAAAAGAACAATCATAACCTGAATGAGAAAAGGCAATCAACAGACTATAACATTGAGATGACTCAGATGTTAGAATTATCTGACAAGGATTTTAAGTATCAATTGTAAAAATGCATCAATGAGCAATTATAAATATTCTTGAAACAAATGAGAAACTTAAAATCTTAAAGAAATAGAAGATCTCATAAAAGAGCCAAAGAAAAATTACAGAACTAAAATGTACAGTAACCAAAATGAAAGTTTCACTGGATGGGATCAATATTAGATTAGAAATGGGAAAAAAGGGAATGTTAATGATCAGTGAACTAAAAAACAGATCGATTGAAATTACCAAGAGAAAATGCTGAAAAAGGAAAAAATAAAGAAAAAGAAAAAAAAAAAAAACCCTGAACTACATAAAATAAATCAAGGAGAGAAAGATACAGTAACTAAATAATGATCCAGGGATCTGAATAAAGTCAGAAGTACTAAGTGTTAGGTTCACTGATATATATTATAATATTATTATATTATATTATATTTATTACATTATATATTATATATATAAAGTCAAAAGTATTAAATGTTAGGTTCACTGATACATATTATAGGTTACTTTTGATACAGACTTAAATATCTGAGGGCATTACTGTATTTTGTACTATTGGTGATACTGTTTAGGGAGATTTGGTGTAGGTTTCTGTAGCAATAATTCCTGTATGGTTTTAGAGTTCACTCTCTCTTTGTAAACTACACATTGCCAGGGAGAGATGTGTATTTTATTTTTATAAGCAACTGCTAAATTACCAAAAATAAAAGATGATTATCAGTAATTTTATCTTTGTCTACTTTACAGGAGGCCAAGCAATATTTAAATTTGTTCCAAAAAGGCACAATGGAAACAAATGCTTTAAAGTTGTGGTATGTGTGTGGATTAAAGTGGGGAGAGGAAATAAGAAATGGAAGATACGGTCTCAAAACCCACATTAAAAAAAAAAGCCTCTGGACTAAGAGACTTCTCTTTACACTGAGTCCATCCTTCTCAAGTGTCAAAGTTGCTTCTGGAGGGCAAGGGAAGGCTTAAACTCAGGGCAAAGAGAGAGTTCAGAGAAATCAAGTTGGAAGATCCGAATGTAAATCCGAATGTAAACATATGCATGATTGTTATGAAGTTACTATTTTAAAATTTTGTACCCCTAGTTTCAAGTCAAACCTGTATTTCTTCTCCAGTTATAGTTCTGGAAACGACTACAGAAAGAAATGTGCAGTGATAAATGTTACCTCATTTTGAAGGACCCTTTATACGGTACAGCCCAAACAAAAATAACATGGTGTTCATACTTATTATTCTAAACTTGGAAAAATAAACCAGTCACGAACCACTGTGCTCCAGGTGTTCCATGGGAGAGTTTAGGAAGAAGCCTCTGGTTGCAAGAAAGGCAAACTATATGAAAGAGAAGCAAAGGGGAGTTCAGATATTCACTGCAAAGCTGCACTTTGATTCCATGAACATCTTTTTACATAAATATTCTAGAAATCTTGAGTGCCTTTAGGATGCTGATGAATATTATGGGCTCAAAAGAATCCTCTCAAGCCCAAATCGACACCTGTAAAAGATGGAATTTCTATTATCGCTAATTCTACGAAGAGATAACACAGACTTAACCAAGTTCTAATATGTGAATAACTGATATTTTGTCTTTGCCTAGTAAGTGGTTGATATAAGAGAACAAAAATTAGATACTACCTTTGACTTAATTCTCTAAAGGTTTCATAGTCCTGTTGTCAAATGGCCTCCACTAAGATTTTTATTTTCACAGTCTTAGAGGTCACCACCACTTAGGATATGTAGGCAAAAGTCTATTGTCACCCATACTCCATCTATCTACCTTCCGATCCCCAGCTACATTTCAGGCCCCACAGACAGATTTTTGGTCATGAAATGGTGCACAGATGTAACTTTAAGCATCTTTGGAAACTTTGGCAATGTGAGCTCTGCAATTTCTGAGTGTGTTCTGTTCATTACTGATGATAGATAGCTGGGGCCCGCCACATGAGTGGAGCTTGGAAATGTGATGTATTCTAAGAGTTCATGTGTATGGGTCTACACCAGAAGGCTGTAAAATATTCCCATCTAGTAGCAGGTTTAAGCTACTCTGCGTTATGTAATTAATTCAAAGCTGTTCTTCCTTAGGGTTCCATTAAATCCTATAAATGTCTACAGCTTGATA
This sequence comes from Leopardus geoffroyi, assembly GCF_018350155.1. NCBI lineage: Eukaryota > Metazoa > Chordata > Mammalia > Carnivora > Felidae > Leopardus > Leopardus geoffroyi. The sequence goes on along the minus strand of NC_059338.1, from coordinate 22,571,365 downwards.
TCAGAAAGTGCTATGTGTCTGCTACACACTTAAGAAGGCAAGAAAGCATAAATGAAAAAATCCCTTTCCCCACCGGTGGCCAAGGCAAAGAAAAGCTGTGATTCAGTGGCCCAGAGCCAGTCATATATAGATATAAAGTTAGAAGAGACAGTGGAAAGGAAGCCTGACAGATTTTTCATGGGGCAAAATTATGAGTGACTTTCAAAGATACACTAGGAAACACTACTAATTTCTGTAAAACAAAGAATGAGCACTTAATTTTCCATTAACAGACTCATGAAACTTAAAGATACGAATTCTATACTGAAGAGATAGCTGGAGGCAGAAAATTACTAAGAATTAAAGACTGGCCAAAAATAGACAGATTTGATAATGTAAAGGAAGAAATTTCAGAAGCAGAATTGCTTTTTTAAAATCATTTTTTTAGTCTGAAGAAGAGGAAATCAATAGCAATGAGCAAACTGACAAATCTAAGAACATTAAAAAATCAACCCTAATCTGAAAAATAATTGCCTTATAACTTTCAGTGCTCAGAATACTTGTATTATTATACTTTTTTTTAAAAAAGATCATTTTTAAGGAAGGTAAAAAAGAACTCTTTTTATGATAAAATTTTCAATTTCTTATTATGGAAATTTTCAGAAACAAAACATAGAATCAGAGAAATTATATACTTAGTTTTAAAAGTAATGGGTTTTTGACCAATCTAATTAATCTATTCACCTACAACTTTTTATCACAAGTATTTTGAAACAAATCCTAGATATTATAGCATATCGCCCATAAATAACTTATGGTGGCTCTCTGACATAAAGTCTTTTATATTTCCCATGACTATAATACTTTATTACCTACTAAAATTAAAATAATTCCTCAATATCATCTAATAACAAACTTTATTTCCCCAAATATCTCAAAATATATTTTCATAGTTGGTACATTTAAAACAGGTTTTAAAGAAAGTTAATTATAATATTTCATTTCTTTTAGGTCTCTCTTTCACATCTCAAACCTTAAATATACTGAAGAAACCAATTTGTCCAAGAGAATTCCTATATTAGAGTTCTGGTTGACTAATTCTTATTGGGTCCCTTTTTCTTTTCTTAACTTTTTCTCTATTTACTTTCCTGGGAGATGGTCAAATATAGTCTTGACTGCATTATTGTGGTACTAAAGCCTGATAAGTATACTACAAAAAAAAAAAAATTACAAGATCATATCTGCGACCAACACAGGGACAACAATTCTCAATAAAATACTAGCAAATCTAATTCAACAGCACATTAAAAGGATCATACCACATAATCAGATGAGATTTATCCCTGGAGGGCAAGGACACATGCAAATCAATAAACAAGATAATCATTTCAATGGAATGGATAAAAATCTTTTCATCATCTCAAAGGATGGCAGAAAAAGAATTTGACAAAATTCTGTATCTGTTCATGGTTAAAACTCTCAACAAAATTAGGTATCAAAAAAACAATAAAGGTCATATATAACAAGTCGACAATTAACTTCATACTCAATGGTGAGTAGCTAAAAGCATTTCTTCTAAGATCAAAGAGAAAGATGACCATTCTCATCATTTCTATTCAACATAGTACTGGAGTCTTGGCCAAAGCAATTAGTTGAGAAAAATAAATAAAAATACCTCAGAATTTGAAAGAAACAAGTAAAATTGACTTTGTTTGCAGATATATGATATTATTTTACAGAAAGCCCTGAAGATTCCATCAAAAAGCAGTTGGAGTTAAAAAATGAATTCTGCAAAGTTGTAGGATACAAAATCAACATACAAAAATCATTTGCATTTCCATACACTAGCAATGAAATATCTGAAAAAGAAATTAAGAAAGCAATTGCATTCACAATAGCATCAAACACAATAAAATACTTAGGAATAAATTCAATCAAGGAGGTGAAAGATCTGTACACTGAAAACTATAAAATGATGAAAGAAACTGAAGATACAGATTAATGGAAAGATAACCTGTGTTCATGGGCTGAGAAAATTAATATTGTTTAAATGTTTGTACTATACCAAGAGATCTACAGATTCAATGCAATCTATATGAAAATTCCTTACAGAAATAGAAAAAGGAAAAAGAAAAAAAAAACACTCCTAAAATACATACTGAACAAAAAACGTCCCCTAAGAGCCAAAATAATCTTGACAAAGAACAAAGCTAAAAGTATTACTCTTTGATTTCAAACTATATTACAAAGCTATAGTAAGCAAAACAGTATGGCCCCAGCATAAAAATAGACATATAGAACAATGGAACAGAAGACAGAGCTCTGAAATTAACGCACAAATATATGGTCAACTGATCCTCAAAAAGGGTAACAAGAATACAAAATAAGTAAAGGACATACTCTTCAATAAATGTTGGAAAAACTGGATATCCACCTGCAAAAGAATGAAATTGGACCCCTATTTCATAACACATGCAACAAACTCAAAATGGATTGAAAACTTAACCATAAGAGTGAAACCATAAAATTTCTAGAAGAAAATAAAGGGAAAAAGCTCCTTGACATTGGTGTTGGCAATGATTTTTTTGTATATGACACCAAAAGTACAGGAAACAAAAGCAAAAATAAATAAGGGAGATCGTATCAAACTAAAAAGGTTCTACACAGCAAATAATCAACAAAAAGTAACCAATGATATAAAAAATATTTGTAAACATTTCTGAAAAGGGATTAATATTCAAAATATATAAGGAACTCCTACAACTTAATAGTATTAAAACAAATATTTTCAAAACAGGCAAAAATCTGAAGAGCCATTTCTCCAAAAATCACATGGGCAACAGGTTAGTGACAATGTGTTTGACATCACTAATCATCAGATAATTGAAGATCAAAACCACAAACAGATATTACCCCACATGTCCAAGTATTTAAGTTATAAAAAAACAAAAACAAACAAAAAACAAGATAACAAGTGTTGGCAAGGATGTAGAGAACACTGGTAAACTTTGGGAGGAATGAAAAGTTCTGTCACCATTATGGAAAATAAAATAGAAGTTCCTCCAAAAATTAAAAATAGAACTACAATATGATACAACAATACCATTTCTTAGTATTTATCCAAAGGAAATGAAGTCAGGATCTCAAGATACCTGTATTTCCATCTTCACTGTAGATTATTCACAATAGCCAAGATTTGGAAACAACCTAAATGTCCATCAATGCATGAATGGATAAATTAAATGTGGTATATACATGCAATGGGATATTATTTAGGGATGGCAGGAGCTGCAGCAGGGAGGTGGAAAAAGGTAGGTGACGGTGAAAGGTAAAAAGTCTCAGTTTTACAAGATGAATACATTTTGGAGGTCTCTTCTAGAGCCTAGTACCTAGACCTAAAAATAAATACTGTGTTGCATACATAAATTTTGCTAAGAGGGTATATGTTAAATGTTTTTACCACAAGATGATGATGATAATGACAACAACAGTAATAACAAAGTGAAAGGAAACTTTGTGAGGTGATAGAAATGCCTATGGTCTTGAGAATAGTAATGGTTTCATAGATGTATACTTATCCACAAACATTAAGTATATATTAAATATGTACATATTTTTACATGTCAGTCATACTTCAATAACGTGGAATAAAAATAATAAAGGTAAAATAAACCTTAAAAATCTAGAGGCTTGAATATATTTGAATTCAGGCTGTGGGAAAGAATGCCTTCCAGGTGATGTCAATCCTATTATATCCACATGAGGATAAACAAAGTCAGGATGTCTCATAACTGGATATGCTACAGCTAGTCAATGAGCCCACATGGGTTTGACCTGATTCCTTTATTACAAATTTGCCATTAACCATTCACCTCGTAGTTGCAGCAGTATCAGATTAATGAATCTCAAAAGAGATATTAAATTTGTAATTAAAAAAATTATGTCTCCTGCATTATTAGGTAGGATTATTCTACTGAGAAGAATTGATCCACTTGCCCCCCACAAATCCATGGTTACTCATCTGACATATTTTATTTTATTTTTATTTTTTTTAACATTTATTTATTTTTGAGACAGAGAGAGACAGAGCATGAACGGGGGAAGGTCAGAGAGAGGGAGACACAGAATCTGAAACAGGCTCCAGGCTCTGAGCTGTCAGCACAGAGCCCGACGCGGGGCTCGAACTCACGGACCACGAGATCATGACCTGAGCTGAAGTCGGCCGCTTCACCAACTGAGACTGAGCCACCCAGGCGCCCCATCATCTGACATATTTTATATATAACCACAGATCATCAAAGATAATTACTTGATTACTTGACTTTTTCCTTATCAAGTTCAAATGGCACATAGGAAAATATTTTTCAAGTTGTCATTATGAACGCACGGATAGTTATATATTTGGTATTTTTTAAGGAAATGCTGTGTTTGTTTGCTTGTGTTGAAACTACATTCTCCTAGACCGGTTTGATCCCCTTTGACATTACCCGACCCACGATTCATTTGGTAATTCTTACCTGAGATCTAGAAGCAGACATCTACCCAAAAATTCCTGGACATTTTAGTTGGAGATAACATTTAAAGAGCAGATACCAGGTGCTAGATGATACCAGGTTCTTGATTTTCTGTCACTTTTATTGTTTTCATGTTTTTCCTCTGGGCTAAAAGAGGAAAGTTTTAGCTTGCTTGCTTGCTTGCTTGCTTTCTTTCTCTCTCTCTCTCTCTCTTTCTTTCTTTGTCTCTATCTTTTATCACACCAGATCTGTTTCTCTTGTCAATAATCATTGTTAACATTGTTATAGTATCACAATCACAATCATTGGGATTGATATCAGTGTGATAACATTGTGATATTTTGCTAATGACTACTAAATAGTCCCTTAAGTGTAAGTCAATTAGCCATATTGTTAAACCCTTCCACTTTTATAATACTTTACAGTTATGAATAGTACAGTAAGGAATATAAATATGTGTTTTCCCTCCTCCTTTAAATAGTCATCTGGGGCACCTGGATGGCTCAGTCAATTAACTGTCTGACTCTTGATTTTGGCTCAACTCATGATCTGGCGGTTCATGAGTTTGAGCCCCACATGGCGCTTTTGTGCTGGCAGTGTGGTGCCTGCTTGGGATTCACTCTCTCTCCTCCTCTCTCTCTGCCCCTCCCCAACTCACGCTGTCTCTGTCTCTAAAAATATATCAACTTAAAAAGAAAGTTTTTTTTAAATAAATAGTTCATCATAATCTTATAAATGGAAATATGATTTTTTTAATTTACCAAATTTTAGGGGTGCCTGGGTGGCTCAGTCAGTTTAGGTTAAGTATCCGACTTCAGCTCAGGTCATGATCTCAAGGTCAGTGAGTTTCAGCCCAGTATCAGGTTCTGTGCTGACAGCTCAGAGCCTGGATCCGGCTTCAGACTCTGTGTGCGTGTCTCTCTCTGAACCTCCCCCACTTGTGTGTACTCACTCTCCCTCTCTCAAAAATAAACTTTAAAAATATATAAATTTACCAAATTTTACTCTAAAGAGACTCTACCTACTTGCATTCCCACAAAATGAGAAAGCATAACAATAGTCTCTCCAGGATTGAAAAAAACAAAAAACCACCAGCATTTTAATGCTTTTATCAATTTTATATGATAAATTTTGTTATAATTTATTAAGGTTGGACTTTTTGTTTTAGTCTTATACATTTATTTTGTAAACCATCTGTGTATTTCCTTTGCCAATTTTTATAATGTAAGCATTATATATTTTCTCTCATATGTTTCCAAATTTTATTAATTTCTTAAAAGATGTTTCATTTGATGTCACAATTAGGGTAACATATATATATATATATTTTTCTAATAGAACATATTGTTAATACCATTTGTTAAATTTTAGAAGCATATTGTTAGGAATGCATTCTTTCCCTTATCTATGTACTTAGACATTCTGGAGTCTATTACAACCCAATTTATTCTGCTTCACTGTCCTGACAGTTCAGTGGTAACACGAGAATTTTACTTGGAGATCCATTATACATTGTGATATCTTACACGGTAAACATCAACTAAATAGAAATAAAACAAGGCACATGTAGGCATGATTTTCATGTGTTCTCTCTTACCAATGAGTACAAAAGCAACAAGTGGTCTATAAAACTATTCTCTTTGATCTTTGGGGAATAATTCTTAAAACAGAGAAAAGAAATGATAACTATCACTAATTGAAATCTCTTTCTGGACCTTTGTTAGACTCTGTATATGTATTAAACAATTCTCAAGACAAACTAATAACATTACTGTTTTTATTATTCTCATTTTACAGAAGATAAAGCTGTTTAAGAGGCTTGGAAAATCACAGAAGCTAATTGCCAAGAGGGTCCAAAATCCATGCCATGAAACCTTTGAGCATATGTTTGTTCATGGCCAGCTGGTTATGTTGCCTATAGCACTCTTCCAAAGTTATGGGCATATATGAAGGGGAATGAAAATGTGACAGGGACCACAGATCTTTGAGACCTCAGATCTTAGAATTTGGGGACAGTGATATTAATCTTTTACCAAGTCACCCTGTTTCCATTCAGAAGTGGGAGTTAGGTGCCAGTCTCACTCTTGGCTGACCTGGCTTTCTAATCCTGCTTATGGGGCATTGTGAGAATGGAATAAAAAACTATGGCAGAGGTGAGGCTGGGCTACAGCAGATTTATTCTCCAAATACATTATTGCAGCTTCTTTAATTGGCTGAACAACTAACCTAGAGAGATGCTTATCGTTTAGCAATAAACTGAGATGATAAAAAGCAGCAAGAAAACCTCAGAGTTTCTTCACCAACCCCATCCATACCACTGTCAGGCATTATTATCCTCAGCTGTGTTTGGGTATTAAAGGGTAATAGAAACAGCCTATGACTAACAACCACCTGGCTTAGAGCCACCTGTGATATGCTCTGAACTGTGTCTGATAGGTCTAATACATGCTTGTGATTTGTCAAAACTAATAAATAGTCATCAAGTTATAACCATCGAATGTAGTCATTAGGTGAATATTCTTTTTTGTTCAAACTTCTCCATAACCCTGCCCCCAACCCCAGCTGTAGTCCACATTGCCTGCCCTGCTGGCATCTCCCTCTGCTTGTAACGCTCGGCTCTTGTGGAGTGTCTCCCATAGAGGGTTTAGTGTCTTGTCCTAACTGCCTAAATCTGCCTGTTTATTAGCTCTACCAAGAAAACTAGGCTCAGGTCTTCCATCGTTTATGAACTATCTTTGTCACTTTATACACTTGGCCTTCGTATCATTTTCAAAGTGTATGAACTCAACTATACAAGTTGTTTCAGATACAAGTTATAGAAAATCAAAATCATGCACTCTTAAACCACAAATATGATTTATAGGAATTGACTGATGCTAAAAAATCAAGCATGAGTTTCACTTGAAGGCACAATTTGATAAGGTAGATATGACACCATCTGATCTCAGTCTCCATGTTTCGCTTTTTGGTTTTGTTTTGTTTTGTTTTGTTTTTACCCCTTCCTCTTCCTCGAGAGAGCTTTTTTTCTATCCAAGCTGAAGGAAACAACTTTTTGAGATTCATTCCAATTGGACAGATTTAGATCATTCCTAACATGACGGCCAAGAGGAAGGAATACATAGGATCAAAAGTTCTGCTCCTTAGGGTGCCTGGGTGGCTCAGTCTGTTAAGGATCAGACTCCTGGTTTTGGCTCAGGTCATGATCTCACAGTTTCAAGAGTCTGAGCCCTGAATTGGGCTCTGTGCTGACAGCAAGGAGCCTTCTTGGGATTCATTCTCTACCTCTCCCTCTCTGCCCCTCCCCTACTCACACTGTCTCTGTCTCTATCAAATAAATAAACTTTAGGGGAAAATAAAAGTTCCTCTCCTTAAATTCAAGGTTCATAGATTCTCCACACAAAAACTCAAATATATATACTTGTGATTTGTGAGATATACACACGCACACACACAGAGATATAAATCTATGTATGTATGTGTGTATGTATACATATATATATGGGAATGTATATGTATAAATATATTCCTATATATATATATTCCTATATTATATATATATAATATATATATTATATATATAATATATATAATAGGAATATAATAATATATATAATAGGAATATATATAATATATATAATAGGAATATAATAATATATTATTATATATATATTAGGAATATATTCCTAATATATATATATAATATAGGAATATATATATTCATATATATATATATATATATATATATAAATTCCTATATCTATATAGGAATGTGTGTGTGTGTGTGTGTGTGTGTGTGTGTGTGTGTGTGTAATACTGTGTTTCTTTTTCTTAGGGCCTAAATTTCCTTTTTCCCATATATATATATATATATATATATATATATATATATACATACACACACACATATATATATGTAAGGTGTTCCCAGTCTTGAAAGAACATGAGTTAGGCATGACAATTTCAAACACATTGATGACAAATAAACAGCATACCTATTATATTATAAATGTGAACACTCACAGATGACAGATTATGGAAATTTATAAGAATTATGCTGTCTACCTAAGCTTTTACTTAAAATGTTTTGAAAATCAATCATAGAACACATGTCACTTTAAATATATGTCACAATTTTGTACTTAACACAATGCATTAAAATATTTTTAGCTATTTATATGGTTCTGAGTCCGTCATAGTGACACATTATTGACAAATTCTGCTCATAGCTTCTCAAACCTATGTTTGTTCTCAAGAGTTTGCTCAGTGAATTAGTTCAATCGCTGACATGATAGCAAATATTAAATATATTTAAAATAAATATTTTATTTAATAAAACATACTACTCAGTCACTAATTACTAAGAACTTTTTGAACTGTACTGTTATGTTTGAAAAACTGTTTAATCTTGTATTTCAATTTTTTATGATTCTTCATTTGTCACACAAGATAAAGTTGAGTCATTTTCACCAGTTTTAAATGAAATCTAGTGGAGAACACATTGTATCTTCATACTGATTTATGATGTTCTGTTGTCTATACTATATTATTTTCAGTTTGTTAAACTCCGAGTAAATGTTATAATATTCATGTAAGCCCTGCACAATTCATGCTAAATTTATTCAAATCTAATTTAAGAATTATGTTCCTTTTGTGAACAGTTGCATTTGTTCATTACATATTCTAACATATATATATGTGTGTGTGTGTGTGTGCATAATATAATACCTAATATATACACACATATATGTACATGTTTATACATATATTTATACATAAAAAATACTAACTTTGTGTTTATATCTGGCTACTTTATTGATATACTATTTTATTGAGGAATTCTAGTCAACTGCTATTAAGAGGTATGAGAATAACAGTGAATTAAACAAAAGATGTCTGCTTCCTCATGCCAAACAAGTCTAGAGATTGGAGTTCAGGGTTGATAAAGTAGCTCAATGGTTTTATCACGAACTAGGCTTCTCTCTTTCTCTTACAGTTCTACGGTTATATCTTCATAGCCCAGGACAAGTTGCTGCGTTCTAGGCATCAGTGTGAGGGTAAACGTGATTGCCCCAGTTGTCTTCCCCTGCCCCCCATTTTATAGAGTCACCTACCAAGTGTCTACCAGGTGCAGTTTATATCTCACGTGCCAGATAACAGTCACATAACCAAACCAAACTGCAGTAGATGTTGAGAAATGTCTTTTACTTAGATACATTGTGTTCTAACGTGGAAGAGTGGCCAGGCAGGCAATCAGGTGACTTTTCCACAAATAAGTTTTCAAGTATTTTTGTGTCACTTCTATATTTAATCTCTAATGTTTACTGATTTATTTTATTTTTAATATTACCAACTTACATATCTTTGTAATTCTAAAGAGATCATAAAAGGGTATTAAGAATGATGAAAAAAATGATAGAAATCATGGTATTTTTTAGTATCTGCCATACTATGATGAGTTATATTCACATTTTAATTTGCTTGATTGTTTTAAGGAACCAACTAGAGAATCTATTTAACAGTTTTCACTTTATATTTAGTGACATGTAATTTGCCACTTAAATCTTTCCAAGTATTATTTTCAACTAACCGCAAATTTTATAATTTCCTTTACTTTCCTTCACTTTGTCTAAAATTAATAATGTTATGCTAGTTTTCATTTTAATCATAAACACTGTGTTGGAACTTTTCTAATCAGTATGATAGCATCCTTTCGTTTGTATTTATTGTCTCCTAATAGCTAAATCTTTTGTAAGTGGAAAATAGATTTTTTCACTCAGCAACTATTTACTGAGGGCCTAGTATATGCCAGGTATGATTCATTCTGTAGTTTCCACTCAGAAGCAACTTCTAATTAAACCTAATGTTACTTTTCTTCTGAGTGGTGACTTAAAAAGTTTTTTTTTAAATAACTTGTATGATTTGTTTCTATTATTTTGTTTTATGCTTTTAGGTTTTTTTTAACTCTTCATTTTCTGATGTGTGTTCTTTGTTACTTTCCACTGATTTGAAAGTAATGCCTCCCATTTTGTAATTGTGCCAGCAATTATTACACTGATCAAAAAAAAAAAAAAAAACAACATGGATTCTACATTTTCTAAGTAACAAATTCAAGAATGAAAGAATAGGATTTTTCTCAGTCAAACCATCCCTTCTGTATTTCTGAATGTGAAAACCAAGGGGCTAAGTAATGATAAGATGCTGTGACGCTACTTAGGTTGAGGACACAGTGGCTTCATATAAAAGGAGCTTCTACCCTCTAGAGAATGCTTTTCCTGGAGATAGGAAAATAAAAGGCACAGATTGAGAACCGAGTCAGAACTAGATAAAGAAGGTAAATGGAAATATCTTCCAAACTTGCTAGTGAAGATTTTTTTTTTTCATTTTTGCTAACCAGTATCTAAACTCCCAACTTGAGGGGAATCTGAAAATTGATGGGAAGCAGAGTGCTCCCTCCCACTAAGGACGGCAAGATGGTCAGAAATCCCCTCTCCCTGTGCCTGTTGCAGAGGTCACACATCAGTCAGGTAGGGCAATATAGCATAATGAGAGGCTGTGCCACTTTCTGGCTATGTGACCTTGGAAAAGTTCCCTATACTTTCTGTCTCAGCTTCCTCAAATCTAAAATGAAAAAAAAAAATGGACATCATAACACTGTCCAGCTTCCTGGGTTAGGATGAGTTTTCAGTGAGTCAAAATACATAAAGAACTTAGCATAGCCAGTAACACGTGGTGAGCATTGTATTTGCCAAATAGATAAAAGCATATGTATTGCAGGACTTTGAATCCTAATGGAGTGATTCAGTGCTGTAGGATCCTTTAGACAACGTAAAATGACACCTTCAGGGTCAAGACAATGACAACATGGACATCCTGGGACAACAGTGCCTGGGCCAGGATGTTGGCCATGTCTTCTCTCCCTTGGTTCCTATTTGAGCCTGGCCCTCCATCTTTCCTGGGACTCTCTGAGCTGCTAGACAATCTTCCAAAAAGATTCCTTTGCTGCTTAAGTTACAATGTTTCTGGTTTTGCAAACAAGAACCCAGAGATTTATATTAAGTACTCTATTACATGCTTCATAATACATTCTGTATACAATCTCAAGTAAAATCTCACGTTTCAAATTCATCAGCTAGATTCTAAACCCAATGAAAGTATCTGCTGCCAGTTATCCCCTCTGTGGTATTGTCAATGTTCACCACGGTGACTGACACACGTTCCCTGCAAGTGCATGTTCAAATAAGTGGGAGAAAGGGACAGGGGAATGAATGAATCTAGGTTTTGTTGGACAAAATGAAGGAAAAACAATCTATCGCCAGTTATCCCCTGTGGAAAATATGGAGAGCTGAGAGTATTTTACCTTTACCGTAATGGTAAACTAGTGGACTTGGTGAAACACTTGAACAGGGCTTCCATTTTTAAAAGATCCTACAAGCATTTCAAAATGCTCACCAGCATACAAAGGAAGCCTGGAAAGTAAAAATGCAAATGAAATGTCACTTAACCTTACCGTATGAATCTGAATGTCCTTTGTGAATTGTGATAGCTTCTCAAAACTGATATTTTAAGAGGACAAATTGCACCCTTTCTGCAGATACCATGAGGGAATACTTTCTACAGCTTGAACACACAGTTGTCTGTGGTGCATTGGGAAATTAATTATTGTCGCACACACACATAAAAAATAAACATAACAATATATGGCCCATGGGATTCCTATTGATTTTAGTTCAATTTTTCAAAATTCAAAAACCCAACCTGAATACAATATCAGAAAGAGAAGTTTGGCTGATGAGTTTATCCTCTGTGCCATTTAGGAGTTCTGCAATTCTTAAAGTGCTTTGAATAGGCCAATGTAATTGAACTATTCGCCTTGACACTGGAGTAAAATGATTGACTCCCATTTTTCTCCAAATCCTTTAAACTCCAAAGGAATCCTTTGAAACCCCCTCCCCCCAAAGAAAGAGAACATAAAGTTAGAAAATTGGTGGGCTTTTACCAAAAATAAGAGTTTTGCTGTACTGCTAAAATAATGTGGTCATTACAATTTCATTCTCAACACGTGGATAGAGCTGAATTTCCATCTTTTTCTTCCCTTGTGGCTGGGTCGGGGGAGGAAGAGGGAAGGTATATTTAGGAACTAATTACTAATTTCCCCTTTTCTCACTTTCCCCCTTTGTTTGTATCTTCAAAGATTCCCTCTTTCTGATGTATCTTCAGTCTTTATTCCTGTTTCTTTCAATTGCTTAACCCTTTTGCCACTCTCCATTGCTTATTAGGCAGGTTTCCCCCCCCCTCATATTACTGTCATAATACATTTCTACAACATCTACTCAAGTTTCATGAATCCATATTACTATAATAAGGTCCCAGAAGTCATTACCTCTGATTGTCTTCAATGGCTTACTAAATGCTAAATCCAAGATCATCTTTTGTGATTTCTTGGTGGTATTTTATTCTCACCCTCATTTCTTAAAAATATTCCTCCGCTTGGATAGTAAGATTGTGTACTATTCTGAGTTTGCTAGTGCTAATATTTTTTCTCTCTTATTTTAATATGTTCCTCCTTCTGCACCCTAAAATGTGATCCTCAATGTGTCAATTTTTGTTGCTGTTTTGTTGTTTTTTTTATTCTTCTATCTCACCTCTGATATGCCAAAATGATAAAAGTATGGATAGATGAATATGTGACACACTTATATTTGACTCTTTTTTTTTTTTTTTAAGGTCTGAATTATCACTTTTCTCTGGCTCCCACTCAATGATAATGATGACCTCTTTGTAACAGGTGCCCATATGCCTGTATTCTCCGAAGTGTCCTGAGGGGTAATACTACATTACAGAGCTTCTTGAATTGGAATAATTAGCTTGAGGCCAACACCTTTCAATCAAGTTCAGCTCTACTCCTATTGGTGTGCCTCACTCCTAAGGCATATACTAAATCATTGGAACGGAGATTTAGAAAAGAAACAAACAAACACACAGACAAAGGGAAGCATCAAGCAAAACAGTAGATTTAAGTTTAACCATCTTAATCATATTAAACACAAAAGTTCTAGAACACACCAATACAAGGAGAATGACAGACATATAAAGTATAAAGTATATAGTATAAAGACATGCATAAGTTAAGAGTAAATAATGGAAAATATAGTTTTTGACTAAGTAAAAGAATTCTGGAGTGACTAAAATATTAGACAAAAAAGAAAAAAAAAGACTTCAGAACAAAGAATAGCAGCAGGGGTAAGAGGAACACTGCATCATAAAAAATTGGTCAACTTTTCCTACCAAAAAACCTCACACTGATAATAATGTCTATGTGTCTTAACAACAAAATTTCAAAATGCATAAAATAAAAAGTCATAGAACTAAAAGGGGGAGTTGGAACAAATCCAAAATTATAGTTGAGGTTTTCAACTTTCTTTTATTAACCAGTACAGAAAGCTTAAAAATTCAGTAAAAGTATGAAATATTTGAAGAACACTAGCCAATGGGAACTAATGGATAACTATAGAGTGAATAGATATTTATAGGACACTCCACCCAATATGAGCAGAAGACAGGCTCTTGGCAAGAACATAAGGAACGTCCATCAAAGTACCATATTCTGGACCACAAACAAGCTTAGGAATATTTAAAAGAATTGAAATCATATGAAGCCTATTTTACAATCATGACTGAATCAGAATAGAAATTAACTCTCTCTCTCCTCTCTCTCCCCCTCTCAAAATATATAAATAAGTTTAAATAAATTTTTTTAAAGAGAATAATTTGTAGAGGTATGTAAACAAAGAAAAGGAACAATTTTGGCAATTTTAATAGATACTTCTAAGCAGTAAGTTATAAAAATAACTGTTCAACCACAGTTTAAGATATGCTTTTCAAATGTTAATTATTTTATCCTCAAATCTGTAGAACTGAAAAGTTTCTTCCACTCCAAAGGTTTATTTACCTTTGGGAAGGTAAATAAATGAAAAATATTTATTAATTTTTGACCAACAACAAAAATATTTCTGGGGTGTATCTGGTTTATATACTTGAGGAAGTTGACTTATCTAGGCATGAACATTAATGTTGCTACAATTAAAAATTAGTATGTTAGTGTGATTTCATATTTAATTAAAATTCATCATAAAGAAATTATAATGTAGATCAGGAGTTCTTATCTCTAAAATCTCTCCCCAAATGCACTGAGCTATTCCCTAAACTTAAAATACATAAAATATATTATATAATATACAATATAATATATATGAAAAAATATATACATATATGATTTTTAAACTATAGGAACTGAAAAATCTATTCTTTTAAATATTTCCCTGGTAAATATTATATAGTATACATATATGCATATATATGTGCATATATATATACACATATAGATATATATCAATAAATTTACTGGGAGAGGGTTCAGAATATTCCTGTTTTTCATAGCATTTTATGACCGAGACATTTTAAGAGACACATCATTTTTGGAAAAAGAAAAAGTGGTTTAAAGGAGAAATGCCGGGGCGCCTGGGTGGTTAAGTCGCGCCTGGGCACGTCAGCTGGTTAAGTGTGCAACTTTGGCTCAGGTCATGATCTCACAGTTCATGGGTTCGAGCCCCGCATCGGGCTCTGTGCTGACAGCTCAGTGCCTGGAGCCTGCTTCGATGATGTGTCTCCCTCTCTCTCTGCCCCTCGCCTGCTCACACTCTGTCTCCCTCTCTCTCAAAAATAAATAAACATAAAAAAATTAAATTAAATTAAAAAAAAGAGAAATGCCTCTCATGTTTTTCACATATAAACATGTAGTGTAAATGCCTGACAATAAGCCTTTTTGATTATAATTTTTAGTGCATGCGACATTAAGCTTTTGATTGCTGAGGCATCCATTTCAAAGACATCCATGTTGAATAGACACATTGTTACCTGTATTACAGGCTACTAGCAAAATAACTAGATAAGGAGCCAGGCCTTTCTTACCCATGAAATTCCCCTTTTAGAACATCCAGGGTGATCTAGATAACTTATAGCTTCAGTGACACACTTTTCCCTTTCCTTGCACTAATTCCTGCTCACATTATTAATTCACCAGTAAAGAGTCAACCCAAGGATCCCCACTCTAGGAACCCCACTCTTGACATCCCAATAAAGGCACGTGGTCTTCGGGCCTACCATGTAGCCTCCAGAATTTGTCAGTAAAAACATTTTTTTTTTCAAAGTTATCAGATGGTTGTTGCTGAGGTGCAACTTGCAATCATAGTAAGAATGACAAGGGCCTGTCCAGACACAGCACCGTCTCTGATTGGAGAAATGTCTATAGGGACTCACCACAAATAATACCTGCTTGAGGGCTTCAGGCATTCCAAGCTGAAAGCATCACTATCAATATGCTGAGACCAACATACAAGGGGATCTCTTTTTTGTAGCTAAATTTCTAGGTTGCATTCTGGGAAAATTTGTCCATTGGGAATGGAAGAGCTGATGTGATAGTGGAAGCTCAATTCTTTGCCACGTGATTACACAGTATAGCACCACCATCATTCTGTTGATTGAATGGAAAAATACATTTACTTTATCATGTTTTTATTAACTATGTTTTTTTTTTTTATTTTTAATGTTTATTTACTTTTGAGAGAGAGATAGAGCACAAGCAGGGAAGGGGCAGAGAGAGAGGGAGACACAGAATCCGAAGCAGGCTCCAGGCTCTGGGCTGTCAGCACAGAGCCCGATGCAGGGCTCGAACTCACGGACCGTGAGGTCATGACCTGAGCCGAAGTTGGATGCTCAACTGACTGAACCACATAGGCACCCCTATGTTTTAAATAACACAAGGATTAAGACTATATATTTAACTTCCCCATATCTCCATATCTGTTTTTTGCACAGTTGATTCATCTTTATCACACGATGTGTTAATTAGCTACTGCCACAATAATGCTTTACAACAAAGCATCAGAAAACACTGTTGTGTGCCTATGGGTCAGACAGTTGAAAGATTTTGAGTCAGACTGGGCTCAGCCTGGCTCCAGGCTTCACATAGTCCTCGGTCTGCTCTAGTCGTCTCTCTGACTCCTTTGGCTGATGGGCAACTTCTCACGGCAGTGTCACAAGTGCAAGAGAGCCATCATGAGCACACAAGTGCATTCAAGCCTCACCACCATCACATCTACTCACTTCCTATTAACGCAAGTCACATGGGTGATAGTATCAGGGAAGTGTACTCCATCCATCAGGTGGCTGTGGCAGATGTATATGAGTAAAAGGAGAACAAAGGGTTGTAACCAGTGATTTCATTTACCATATATAACATGGCCTCGGCATCACTGGGTTTACAGTAACAAGATCCAATTCTAAGTACTGAGTCCGTACATTTCTAATAGGTTATATAGGACAATATTTGTCACCTATGACATGAAAATAATGACTATTTTTAGAAGTTTCATGTGTGCTATGATATAAAGGTAGCGTTTTATAAACTGTAAAGAATAACACAAACATAAGAGAGGTACTTAGAAATATTAGATCATTTGGTGTATGATGAGGACTATGAAAACAAGGTGGATCATGGTCTGAAACGAACAAAAAATCCATATAAAAATCCCTATATTCTACAATATAGGATTTTCCAAATATCCAAATGTATGAGTGATTTCAAAGTCAGAAAGGCATATCAAATTTAAAACCTCTTAGCAAATTGGAAGATTCACTTCCCATTAACCTCAGATGTTTATATAACACACAATTTACACACGGTGTGCTCCCCCCAATTTTTTTTTCTTCATGGCACAGAGAGAAAATAGAATCTTTTAAAGAAGCATCTTCCATTATAAGAAGCTAAAGAAATACATTATGTCAAGATTACTGTTGATGTTTTCTTTCCCTAAAACTCATATATAAGTGATAATAAAAACCATAAGCTAGCTAATGTTCTCATTACCATGTAAAATCAACAACAACAAAAAAGCCACAGATCTTTATTTTACAACAATAAAAGAATTACATGTAAAAATTGACCTATTAGAAAGATGAAAAAAAATCTTCATTTTGAGCCTGGGACAGTTCCCAGAGTAGCCTTTGGAAATATAAAATACTAAATCATTAACAGAAGTCTTAGGAGAAATTGTACTATGGATAGATTGTACAAGTAGTATGAGGTCGATGTAGGTAGTTTATACTATTTATAATAATATATAATATTATTGAATACTTAATTATACAAAGTATCACTCTAAGTACTCATATTAAGCATTATTAATAGTAACAGAAAATAATGAATAAAAATTATGCAAAGAAAACATGATACCAGCAAGTTCATCAGTTATAAACTATTACTGTTAATACATAAGAGAAAATTCAGCGGCTTAAGAGAAATATAGAAAAATGTGGAAATTAATAGAGAATTGAAAGTAACTTGTCCATGATTTCAAATACAGATAAGTGACAGAGTTAGGTGTCAAACACACTAAGTCTGTTATGTGCTTACCTACCACACTATATTTCTGCTTAGTATATATAGTCTTAATATCCTAGTGAAATATAATTGTATTTATACATCCCACCATGCTAGATTCTCCTGGAGAAGTATCAGACAATAACATTTAATATAACATGCTATTTTTAAGTTTGATGATCCTATACTATGCAGATGGTCAATTTAATACATGCTAGATTCTTTTACAAAACTTAGATACAATTGTTTAGAAATTAATATGATGCTGTTTCTGTTTCCAAAGGAGACCATCATAGCAGTGCCTTTTTGATGTGATTTAAATTAATTCATTATAATGAGCAATCCCAAATGAGTACTGTAATTTTCAAAGAAATAGTATTGCTCAAAAAATCAGTTTTAGGAATCTATGTAATTCTGTTTTTTAACTATCAAATAGTAAGTACTACCAAAATTTTTCCAATAATCCCAGTAAGAATCTTGTTCCAGTTCCTAAACATGCCACTAAAATACAAAAATAATCTATAAGGAAAAGAAAGCATCTAAAATTCAAAGGAGCAGATGGATGAAGACGTAAGGTGCGTTTTCACCACGTTACGTCCAAACTCATACTTCACCGTAATTCAGTAATGATATAGCATGACACTATGATTCCTTCTCCATTTGTTTTTAGAGTGAAACCCTTAGTTAAAAATAAATAATGTACTTCTAAGAAGTTAATCATTTATATTTTAGAATGTTTCACTTAATGCAGTTATTTGACAATCTGCCTAAAATGATCATACTACAAATACGTATTTTAATATTCCAATATAATTTGCCTCAGAGAGATACTTTTTATTAGGGGCAGTACAGCCAGCCTATATCCATTTCTTTCATCTTCACATGTCATATATTAGAAACCATTAGTAGGCAAAATGATGCCTTGGAAAAAGCACTATTCTTGAATCAAAGGCCTGGCACTAAGACACCTGCTGTGTGACTCTGGGAACATAATATTTAAAAGCTCTGAGCCTTTTTCCCCCTTCCTAAAGTAGAAAAATAAGATTAATGTACCTTTCGGCATTATTGAACATTTAAACATGGTAATGTAATGATGAAGTGATTGTAAACTCGACATAATATGCCAACATAAAATTCAATTTTATTATTGCCACAGCTCAAAATCTAAAGTTTTGCAGATCCTTGAACACAAAAAGTTAGGATAGTAGAAGAGGTAATTGGCTGTAATATTTAAATGTAATAACACAATTCCACAGAATCTATTCCCATAATGAGAATAATTTTATCAAAACAAATAGGTGAAAAAAAAACATTAAACATGGTATGTTAGTTATCAATTGCTGCATGACAAATTGCCACAAAAATTAGCAGCTTAAAACAAACTTTATCTCATGGTTTCTGTGGGTCAGAATTCTGGGAGTAGCTCTCTGGTGGCCTGAGCTATATTCCTCTGACATGGGATTCTGACAAGGGTGCAGTCAAGATACTGGAGGTGACTGCAAGGGTTTGAAGGCGTGAATGCACTTGAGGATCCACTGCCAAGATGGCTCACTCATACTGCTGTTTGCAGGTGACCTCAGCTCCCTGCCATGTGCATCTTTCTGAAAATGGACTACTTTCTTTCACCATACACAAAAATAAACTCAAAAAGGATTAAAGACCTAAATTTCAGACTGAAACCATAAAACTCCTAAAAGAAAACATAGTACTCTCTTGGACATCAGCCTTAGCAATATTTTTCTGGATCTATCTCTTCAGGCAAGGGAAACAAAAGCAATTGGGACTATATCAAACTAAAAAGTTTTTGCACAGTTAAAGAAACCAACAACAAAATGAAAAGGAAACTCACCGAATAGTAGAAGATATTTGCAAGTGATATCTCCAATAAGGGGTAATATCCAAATATATAAGGAATTTATACAACTCAACATCAAAAAACAAAACAGAATAAAAAACCATCTGATTAAAAAAATGGGCAAAGGACCTATGTTTTTAATTTTCCAAAGAAATAATACAGATAATCAACAGACAAATGAAAAGATGCTCAACATCATTAATCATCGGGGAAATGCAAATCAAATCACAATGAGATAACACTTCACACCTGTCCAAATAGCTAATATCAAAAAGACAAGAAATAACCTGAAATTAATATGACACTGTATGTTAAGTATACTAGAATTCATTTTTTGTGTTTAAAAAATACGTGAAATAAATGTTGGTGAGGATGTGGAGGGAAAAGGAACCTTCATGCACTGTTGTTGTGAATATAAATTGGTGCGGCCGCTACAGAAAACAGTCTGGAGGTTCCTAAAACATTAAAAATAAAAATGCCATACAACCTGGTAATTCTACTTCTTTGTATTTATCTGCAGAATAAAAACAATAATTTGTAAAGATATATTCACAAATATATGTATTCAAATATATACTTGTAAAGAAATATCGAGCCCACACTTAAGAAAAGGATTAGGCTTCACTTCCTGAAGGCAGTAGTAGCAAAAACTTTGTGCACATATTTTATAAGCAGTTCAAAGTTAAGTTTCACTATTGTAATTAAGTAATGAAGTAAGCCTTATTGAATCTGCATCAAGTCATTTATTTTTATTATCATGAATTCTTACTGATGACACTATACAAATGATCATTTATGTCCTGCATTCTCATGAGAGGTATCACCACCAAGGACAATAAATCTGATCTGTGTAGTGGGAATAAATATATATATATATAAATTTATATATTTATAAATAAATATTTTTATAAATTTATGCATAAATAATATATATTTATATATAATATATATTTATATATAATATATAAATATAATATATAAATATATATTATATAAATATAAATATATATAAAAATATATTTTATATATTATAAATATATATAAATATATATAAATATATTTATAAATATAAATTCATAAATAAATTTATAAATTTATATATATATTTATATAAATATATATAAATATATATTTTTTAATTTATAAAGCACAGACATACATAAAATACATAAACAAATATACAGTATATATGTGGTATTAAAATTTCATGGGAGAGTGATTAGGAAAATAACATCTAAAAAAGCTCCTTAGGGGGACAATAAGAGAAAAAAGAATGATTGAGAAGAACTGATTTCTCTTATTTCAATTTTAGCAAGACAGTCAGAATAAAGATTTAATTTTGTCAATACTGATATCTTTTTCTATATATGTCACATAGTTGCTCAACAGTTGTTAAATATATGAGTATATGTATAAATACTTTAAGATTCAATTATCCGATTATCTGGTGAGTTCAACCAATACCTCTTTCACACTTTCACCGATAAATATTATATCAGTGCACACAGACAGACAGATACGCGTAATTACAATGGTATTTAGAGCACAAATTGGATATGCTGTTTCCATATGCATTATCACAATAGACCATCAGAGTCAGTTTGGAGAAACAGAAAAGGCAGAGTAAGCACACTTCTGAGTTACTATTATCTCTACTGCTTTTATTATTAAGTGAAAATCAATAAATATTATATTAAATCATAATCCTAGCATTTCAGTAAAAGGTTTAGGCTTAATGAAAAATATCTATGAGTCCATCCCTGCACAGATCCTGCATTAGCAGATGCTCCTGGCAAAGAAATAAAATAGAGAAAAGGGAGAAACACAAGTTTTAAATTAATCTTAATATTTACACTCTTTCAATTAGTTTAGAAAAATAACAAAAATACATATATAAATAATTTGCTTTATATAAGCTTGGCATTAAAATCCCTAGTTTTGTTCTAATTGTCAAGGGTTCTTCCTCAATAAGTATTATATAAACATAATAACTACTGTGGAGCACCCAGGTGGCTCAGTTGGTTAAGCTTCCGACTCTTGATTTCGGTTCAGGTCATAATCCCACCGTCGTGGGATCAAGCCCCATGTTGGGCTCTGTGCTGACAGCAATGGAGCCTGCTTGGGATTTTCTCTCTCTCTCTCTCTTTCTCTCTCTCTCTGCCCTTCCCCTACGTCTCTCCCTCAAAATAAACAAACATTAAAAAAGTAATTAACAATTGTACCTGTATCTATTTATTTTTGAACTGTCTCTTCAGATTTGTATTTTCAGAATAGAATTTTTAACTTTCCAAATAAAACAATGCTGCATAGTGATATAAAGTACCACTGTGGAGTTAAACAAGGCAAGGTTTCTTAGACCTACCTTTTTCCCTTCCCAGATGTCTGATTTTTATTCACAGACAATACTATTGAGTATCTACTATGGGAAAGGTACTGTTTTAAGAGAAACAATACAACATGAAATAAGATACTGTTCCTACTCTCATGGAGTCTGTGTTTCAATATGCCAAATTATCTAGTATTTCTTTACTTTTCCACCTCTCTATGAAGTGGGGTAAGTAAGTATTGCACTTTAGCATAATATTGTTGCTTGAATTAAATATGATAATTTATATACTGAGCTTAACATATACTTCAGCAGATAGTGTTTACTCAATAAGTTAATTGATATCTCTGATATCTCAATAAATTAATTGATAGGACCCAGGTCATTCATTAATTACCACAGAGGATTTTCTAGAATTTTGACTCTTTATTACCAGCATTATTTTGACCCTTTATTATATCATCATTGTTTCCTTTATAATCTTGAGATGAATTTCACTTTCCTATTTTGATTCATAGATTATTAATGGTAAGCCTGTTAGAAGAAACAACTTTCTTCTCCTTATCTATTACTAACTTCTTTCCTTGAAGCACAAAGTTTAAAACCAACAACAAGAAATGTTTGTTAAGCCAGATAATTAAATAATACATTAATTAATTAAATGTTGAATAAAATTGCAGACAATTGTCACCTTATTACCAGGTTTAGAGCTAGCTCTCTTTAGCCAACAAAATATTCTTCCACAAACTCCATTTTGGGGCACTATTTCAGGCACAGATCTAAAGTAATCTAGAAGGCAGAAAGAGTTGTCAGTTAAGAATGTGGCCTCTGGGTATTTACACAAATATAGAAAAATACAGATTTGAAGGGGTGCAGGCATCCCAATATTTATAGCAGCATTATCAACAAAAGCCAAACTATGGAAGGAGCCCAAATGTCCATCAACTGATGAGTGATAAAGAAGATGTGGTGTATATATACACAATGGAATATTACTCGGCCATCAAAAGAACAAAATCTTGTCATTTGCAACCATTTGGATGGAGCTAGAGAGTATTATGCTAAGTGAAATAAGTCAGAGAAAGATAAATACCATATGATTTCACTCATTTGTGGAATTTAAGAAAAAAAAGAGACAAATATATGGGAATTGGAAAAAGAGAGAGAGGGAAACAAACCATAAAAGACTCTTTAATATAAAGTACAAATTGAGGGTTGCTGGACAGAGGTGGGAGGGGGATGGGCTAAATAGGTCATGAACGTTAAGGAGGGCACTTGTTATGATGAGCACTGGGTATTATCTGCAAATGATGAATCACTAAATTCTACTCCTAAAATGGATATTGTACTATATGTTAACTAACTAGAATTTAAATAAACATTTGGAAAAAAGAAAAGGAATGTGGCCTCTGGGTCAGGCTGGGTAGACTGAAATACCAACAGAACTCAGAAGCCATGTGACCTTGGTAAAAGCCCTTACCCATTCTAGTATTTATTTCTCTCATCAGATAAGGGAGATAACAATATACTCCACAGAGTTGTTGTGAAGGTTAAATGAAAGATTCATATCAGCTCATAAAGAACAAGCAAAGTAAACCTCAGAGAGAATTATGAATATTGGTAGCAGATACTGAATCCCAAAATGTGTACATTAAACAAGTGACTTTGTTATGTAAGGTAAATGAGTCAGGTAGTATGTCTGACAACATATAACAGAAAATCTAGCGACCTAGCCAATGCTTTTTTTATTCTATATAACGTGAAATCCACAGGTAGGTAATACAGGAGGCTCCAGAATGACATAAAAACTACAATCCTTTTTTCTTTTTCCTTCCCTCTTCTCTTCTCTTCTCTTCTCTTCTCTTCTCTTCTCTTCTCTTCTCCTCTCTACTCTACTCTACTCTTAAAATATTTCTACCTAGCCATCCTTAGCTCAAAGCTCCTATACCCAAAGTACTTTAGGGCCCAATATGGCCTCTGAAGCAATAAGCCATAACTTCTAGAAAGTATGTAGGAAAAAAAGGGAAAATAGAAAATCTTGCAGTTCAGTTAGAACCTTTTAAAAAGCTTTCCCAGAAGCCCTACAGACTAGCATACTTTTTATATACACCTCTATAGCAATCTTTACCTGATAAAAAAGCATGGGTATTGCCACCCTCAATAAAAATCAAGTTTCACTGGTTTAAGAGGAAAATAGACATTGCAAAGTTAAGTAGCAGTTCTCTCCTATACAAGGTTTTCTCAGAAAAGGGGATTTAAAGTTTAGCTTAAATAGGCAGTTGACTCAGATAAAACAAAAAACACACATAAGGAAACCCATTTTAAAGTTTAGACTTGCAGACATAGCACATTACACAGCTCAAGTCTTAAATATTATTTTAGAAATAGTTCCACTTCTACTATAAGCTTTGCCAATAATTTATGTAACCACTCATTATGTAGCATGATTCAAAGTCTCTAACTCACACAGGGAGTTAATTTTCATGCCACACAACTGTAACAGTAGGACAACTGTTGCTTAAGTGGTAAAATCAGGTAGCCAATTACTATTTACATTACAGCAAAATGAAGCAAAAAGACCTAAGACATGCTACAAACTCTCCAGCAAGTTGGCATTTATATATTCAAAACTTTAAAACTGTCACCACTTTATGTTATCCTAATAATAAGGAAAAAGATACGGAAAGGTTGGGAAACTACATTTCTCAACCTTTCTGTCTAAAATGACATGGCTCCTTTTTTGAGGCAAATATTAAGTTACCGCTATGATTACCATGGCAACTACATTAAAAATAAAAAGAAAATGTGGAATGTTTTCAAGTGATAAATACATTTAACATGCTTATTGAAGACTCAAATATATCTTGAAGCTTAATACTGCAAGATATGTGTTATGGGATAATCAGTTGTAAACACTAAATGTTCTCATTTTAAAAGAAATAGTTTCAGTACAGGACAAGTTTTGAAAAGTGTTCTTATAATAGGAAAAAAAAAGAGTTCAAATATGCTAATAGTTGGATATCTTTTACTAGAAATGAACAGAAAGGATTATGTCCAAGATGTGAAAATAATCATATAAACTGCAAGTTGTGTAAACATACCCTAATAATCAGTAGGGCATACACAAAACTAGACTACCTCTTTTCTACTTACATGTATTTGTTTCTAGGGGATAATTCTGAATGTATTTGCTCTAGACAAGTCTGACCTCACGGTTTCAATAACAAACACCACTTCTGATGCCTCCAATTCCAGTTTTCCCATCTTGCTTCCTGGTACTATAAATTCCTCCAAATCGGGAGACCCTCATGTGAGCCAACACTGGATGTTCTTCGAAAAAAGAGAATATTCTAAATGATCTTCCTGCTTCTGTTCTTCCCCTCTCAATTAGCTGCAAAGTAGCTTGAGTAATCCGTATAACTTTAAATCATGCCGTTCTTTCTCTCATGGTTTCCTGCTGCACTTAGAATACGATCCGAATTTCTTATTTTGATCTGCAAAATTCTATGTGATCCAGCACTCATCTAGCTTATGGACTTTAGTAACCCTTACTCTTGCCACCTTGATCTGGCAAACTCAGTTTTTTTCTTCCTTTGAGCACCTGAGTGAGTTCCACACATAGACCTTTGCACTGTGGTTCACTCTGACTTGAAAGTTTTCCTCTCTTTCAACTGCTTCTTTTATTATTATTTTTTAATGCTTATTTAATTTTGAGTGAGAGAGAGACAAAGGGCGAGCTAGGGAGGGGCAGAGAGAAAGGGAGACACAATCCGAAGCAGGCCCCAGGCTCTGGTCGTCGGAACAGAGACCAAAGCAGGGCTCAAACTCCGGAACTGCGAGATCATGAACTGAGTCAAAGTCTGACACATAACAGACTGAGCACCCATGCACACCTTCAACTGTTCCTTTTAATGTTTACTTTTCAGTTCAAATTCCTTAGAAGACTTTTCTCTCCTGTCTATAAAAGAACAACTAAACTGTCATTTGGTCCACATTCCTTCTCTGGCTTACGTTCATAATAATCCTTATTACTGTGTGTAAGGATTCTATTTTTTAAATTTTTAATTAATTTGCTTAGTGATATTTGTCTATGCTTCTCTGAATGTAAGGTCTTTGAAAACAGAGACCATATCTGCCTTTTTACTACTGTTTTTCCAATGCTTAATCAGTATCTGGCATTCAATAAGAACTCTATGTATTTTAATTAGATACCCTTTAATAAAAATTTTACAAAAATAAGTATAATTTAAAGAATCCTCCATGAATAAAAAATGTGATTAATACTAATTATAAAGTCATCCAAAAATTCATATCCATTTCAGAAATGTATATTACCTAAAATATGCATTAAAAATGTATATGTCTTTAGGAGGTAGAAATCATATCATTGCTTTTCTTTAACAAATTATTAATAGCAAGTTATGAGTCACCAAACTAAGACAGAACAATATCGAGACAATGGAACATATTTTTAAAGTCATTTTTAAAGAATAATGTTGAAAAAGAGGAGAAGGAATTTAAAATTTCTTATATGTCTGCTCTAGTGAGCCCTCAAAAAAATTAGAGCACTGTGTGTCGGAAGAAGAGTGCTTTAATGAAACATAAATTGATGACAGAGAAGAAAAGAGAAACAGAAAAAAAAAAGACTATAATTTCCTGAAGGCATCATTACTTTCAAACAAATGAATATTTTACTTTAGCCTATCTTCTCTCAATGAAACCCAAAAGTCAATACCAAAACAACAATAACAAAATATCCTAGCAATTTCAGTAGAATTAGTTTTAGAAAGTACAAATATTTACTGAAAGCACACTAGACTTCAAAAATAGGGTCTAATAATGACATGAACTCAAACCCTTCTTCTCCCTCAGGATCAGATTTCCATGCACCATTTTCTTTTTTTTTAATCTATTTTTCCTTTTCCCTTATTCGTCATATTTTTCTTTACTTTCCATAACCATTCTTAAATCAAAGCCTGGGTCAGATTCTAAGCTTTCCTTGACTTAGCTGACAATTTCCTTATGTATAGAAGGGAAATAATGACATCTATTCATATATTTTTCATATATGTCTTAAGTTAGGGTTACTTAAACTTTTTGGTCTTAGGATTCTTTACACAGTAATTTAAATTACACACTAATTTAAAAATTACTAAGTCCCCCCCTTCCTGCCCAGAGATTTTGTTTATATGGATGTATCTCTAATATTTGCCATATTAGAAATTTGAACTGAGAGTATTTAAAAATTATATATGTATTAATTTACTTAAAACAACAATAATACACACGCTACATTTTAATATAAAATGTTTATGAAAAATAACTGTATTTTTCAAAGCCAACAAAAAAATGAGAAGATTGGCATTGAATTACATTTTTGCAAGTTTCCTTAATGTCAAGCTTGCCACAAGAGAGCTGAATTCCTGTATTGTTTCTGCATTTAACATGTTGCAACAGTTTTTAAATTCTTACCTTATAGTATTTTAAGTCATTTCAGATAATCTTAGATAATCTTAGATATATTTCTTTGATACTACACCAAAACTCATTAAGTGATAGTTTCTTAAAGAAGAGAAATAATAAATTGGACTTCATCAAAATTGAAAATTCTCTCCTTCAAAATACACCATTAAGAAGATAAAAAGCTAAGACACAGAGTAAGGGAAAATATTTGAAAATTACACATCTGATTAAGACTTAGAATACATTAAGAGCTCTCAAAACTCAATAAGAAAGTGAACTGCTGAATAAAAAATAGACAAATGATTTAGGCAGCTATTTCCCAAAGAAGATATAAAGATGGCAAACTTGCAGGAATATAGAAAATACAAACTAAATCACAATGAAGCAGATCATTCATTGTCAGAGGATAGGTAGTGAAAGAGGTGGCATGAAAAGGCAGAAAGGAGAGATTGCTCTGGAGCATGGGAAACGTCTGGGGCCGATAGATTTGCTCATTATCCTGATTGTAGCGATGGTTTCACAGATAAAACATACCAAACTGCATGCCCTAAATAGGTGCAGTTGATGGTATGCCAACTAAATCTCAGTGGACATATTAAAAAGAGACATATTCAAGTGTCCAAATTTAATAAAATTCAATAATGTTCATTTTCATTAAAGACGTTCTTTGGTGAAACTTGATTTTTTTTTTTTTTTTTTTTTTTTTTTTGATCCAGTACATGGCAGTGAAGAACAGTGACTACTAATAATGTTTTGGTGTCACTGCCTTGATTTGTGCTATGGCACCAGCAGGTTTACATACCACTGCTTTGGCAACATCAGAGTAAGTGTTAACAGAGTTTTGCTAGAATAAATCAGGAGATTTTTAAAAACATACCTAACATTTGATTATGTCAGAAATTTACCGTTACTGCGTGCGCGCTTGCTTGTGTGCACACACACACACCCCATCAGCAATAACAAGGAACAGAACTAAATAATTAGGAAGGAAGGAGGAAAAAGAGCAAGCCTAGTCACACTTGTAAATCCACCCACTGATCAGATACTAACTTACTTTTTGCAGTTAAACCTGTAATTTAACAAGTTACTGTATTACTGAAGAGTAGCTGTGCCATCATTTATTTGCTTTATGATTTCTCATTTGGCAAGCATTAAGTTATAGCAACTATACAATGCATTAGTGGTGTCACAGCCATGATGTATTCTCTCCAATGAAATATGACAACTTACTCTGTAAGATACTTCTCTGACTTCTTCATTTCCAATTTGAAAAGATATACAATTGTTGACAATTAAGAAATTACCATACCTATATTTATAATTTCTATTTTTTTTTAATTCTGAATGATTAGAATCAACATGGAATGGAAATTTAAGTGGTACCATATACTATTCATCTATATTTTGTTGCATGAGATACAAGTTGGTAAATTAAAAAATACATATGAAGCCCAGAAAAGCTATACTTCTCATAATTTTGTTTTCCATTGGCAATTTTGTACCAGTTCTCCCTTCCATGAGGCAGAGAATTCTTTAAAATATCAGTTTCACTTTTTTTCCAGTATTTTTAGATGTAGGTAGTACACCTTTATATTAAAAAGATGAGTTTTCTCATCTTAAGCTAGTGATCCATCCTTAAATATAAAAAAAGTGTTTTATAAATAAATTCTATTTTATTAAATTATTACTAAATTGTAAAGAAATGAGTTTTACATAAAGGTTTTGAGTTTTTTTAAAGAAAAGTATTAAATTTTTTGTGAAACAGGAAAAGTTTTGGAATTTCAAAATAATCTATTGGATGATAATGATGTTGCAGGAATTACAGCAGATATAACCAGACATATGATTGATAGTACAAAACATTCAGAGAGTATTAATTATTCTTTGAACAAAACACAAAATTTATAACAATTAGTATGGTCACAAATTAGGAAGGAATCTGCCTTCTTAAAAGAATGACTGTCAAAATTATGAAATTCTAGGCAATTATGAACATAATTAATAACAATAATTAATAATGGTTAGGATTTGAGTTTTAAAAGCATCTTTTCAGCAATTATATACATTCAGCCAATGTGTACACATATTTCAGTTACAGAAAATTTCATTTTAAAGATCAGATGTGGTGCTTTGAATCCTGAGCTGGGATAGTTGAAGGGCAGGTAAAATAAAGATTGCTGATTATTGACTATTGACTGGAATGTCTGTAAATGGCCTACTTAGCATGGCACATCAGGGTTCCAAGAGGAAGTAATTCTAGAGAAAGTGCTCCAGCAAATACTGTGAAAGCTGCAGAGTAAAGCTGTATTCAGCTGCCATACTGTTTTTTTGGAACACTCCAATAAACAATACTAGCTGATTCTGTTTCAGGCATCCCAGCAGGAGCCAGATGTGTCAGGGGGGGGAAAAAGCCATCCTAGAATTGAATAACTGAGTCCCAAGTATTTCAACCCCATCTATACAAGTTACCCTTAGCCCACCCTTAGCTGAGGCCCCAGACAATGTGTAAATAAGAAAAACTGTCCCCACTTTCCCTTTCTGAATCTGACTCTCAGAATACTTAAGAATAATAAAATGCTATAGATTATTTGATTTTGGGGTGGCTTGTTACACAGAAACACCAGAAAATAGCCAAATTGAGTGATACCAACCAAAGTAATGTTATATTCTCCATCACAGAATATATACAACTTAGAATTGCATGCACTCCCCATTATTTGCAAATCAAATATTTGCCTATTTAAAATACAATCACCATGTGTTGTCCCTTAACTCTGTATAATAACATTGGTTTAAAATATTAAAATTAGGGGTGCTTGGGTGGCTCAGTTGGTTAAGCAGCCAACTTTGGATCAGGTCATGATCTCACGGTTCATGAACTGGAGCCCTGCATCAGGCTCCCTGATGTCAGTAGAAAGCCTGCTTCAGATCCTCTGTCCCTCTCTCTCTCTCTCTTCCCCTCCCCACCACCCCCCCCCTGCTCATTTTCTCTCCCTCCCTCCCTCTCCCTCTCTCTCTCTCCCCCTTCCTCTCAAAATAAACAAATAACTAAACTTAAAAAATAAAGAAAAAATAAAAATAAAATATTAAAATAATCCTCCAGCCAACAATTTTTCAAAAGTGATCGGTTTATACAGTCATATAAAATTATTCTATTTCACAGTTTATTTTCCCTTTATATTGATTTTCAAGAACTCCCAGATGATAGTTTTTTGATTTAAAGTAAACTTAAGTATTTATTTTCTTTACAAAGTCTATTTTTTTCTTTCTACACAATATCAATTTGAGAGAAAATTTCTGTTATATTTTGATGTTACTTTGCATTTTCTTAAGAAAAATATTTTAAGTAAACTACTTGGCTAAATTATAACATTATCAAAATGCATAAATATACCTGATTTAATAAATCAGTTATTTTATACACATACTTAGTAAGTTCAATTAAAATTAGGGTCATTTCTCTATTGAGTAATCAAATATTTTCATAATTTCAAAAACTGAAAACAAGGGAATAGGATCTATGTGATAATTGTTTGATAATAGTTTATAAATAATATCATTCTGTTCAAATTTAAAGTATATCTTTTTAAAATTGTTTTAATGTTTATTTATTTTTGAAGGGGACAGAGACAGAGTGTGGGAGGGAGAGGGGCAGAGAGAGAGGGGGGAGACACCGAATCCAAAGCAGGCTCCAGGCTCTGAGCTGTCAGCACAGAGCCCCATGCAGGGCTCAAACCCATGAATGCAAGATCATGACCTGAGCTGAAGTCAGACACTTAAGCAACTGAGCCACTCAGGTGCCCCTAGTTTAAAATATATTTAAAAAGGGAATATTAAAAGTACCATAGTTCTTTAGGACAATTTCAATTTAACGATCATTGTTTATGAAGAAGAAACATACTTTTCAAAGTCTATCCTTACAAACATAAATCTATAAAAGTTTCCAAAATCAATTGCTATCTAGGGTGAAATGAAAATCCAAACTAATTTTCCTTCTCATTCTTCTAAATTTTGACAGCCTTGGACATGTGGTTGCTTCAGTCTACAGCTGATATTGGCAAATTAGAACGAAAAGATCTGGATTTGGCAATTCAACGTAGCCTTTCTTTAAAAAGTAAAAATCCATATACATAAAAAAAAAAGTCTCATAAGTCCCCCTAAGGCTTTTTTGAAGCAATAATATTCTGGGAAATGAATATATGTTCAAAGCACATACTAGAGAAATATTATAAAGTACTTAAATAATGTTAAAGATCTCAACAATTCTTTACTAACGAAAACCAAAAGCTAAGTTCTGGCACTCTTAAAAAAATACTTTTAAGCATATAAAAGTTGAAATCTGCATCTAAAAAATTACTTAGAAACTAAATATTTAAATATCGGGTACTTATTTTTATTGAAATTCCCATTAAAGAAACATGCCCAGTGAATAAATAAAGGAAGATGGTTCCCTAGAGCTGTGTTGATATCATTTTTCTGCATATAAATTACTTCCTGGTGAGAGACTCTAGCTCCACATCAAAGAGCATGGAGGCCAGTAACTCAGATCTGTGGAGGTCAGCAACTAGGTCACGCTTCCAGATGGCAGTCAAATTGCTCTAGTTCTAACTTGGAGTTATTCTACTTTTACTCTGAGTTATATGCTTTCTTTATTAAAAGTAAGATCAAGTAAAAAAAAAAAGTAATAATTATCTGTTAAAAAGATAAAAACAAAATGGCAGAAAGCCTAAGCTGAAGTCTAAACGCATAAATGAACTGTGTGTTTTTAATATACTGCATCATTTTTCTGACTCTTATTTCCTCAGTCTCAACTATTCACTCTTATCAATCTATCCCTGTAATATTTTGCAAAATTATTTCCTTATTTTACATGTTTTAAAGTTTTTTCTTTTCAGTAGAGTTTCTCCTATAGTCAGGAATACTGTGTAATTAACTGAGAAAAATTATATGTTACCCTCAGCAGGCTCATGACCCACTAGAAGAACATTTGATCAAATTTAAGTCCATAGCCAGAATACGGTAAAGGCCACAGGAATACCCCTAAAGAAAGGGAAACAGAGAAGAAAAATATAATTGCAAGGCAAACTAGAATAGAATATGTATAAAGTGAAAATAAGATAAAATTGGAGCACAACTGTAGAAACAAGCAAGTAAATACCTATTGCTTTATTATTTTTTTAAATGTTCATTTATTTATTTAGAGAAAAGAGAGAGCATGCAAGCAAGAGAGGACTGGAGAGAGAGGGAGAGAGAAAGAATCCCAAGCAAGTTCCACATTCAGTGTGGAGCCCAATGTGGGGCTTGATCCCACAACTTTGGGATCATGACCTGAGCTGAAATTAAGAGTCGAACTCAACCCACTAGCCACCCACGCACCCACCCCTGCTGCTTCATTATTTACTCCTATTAATGTATCTTATCACAATGGATACTTTATTGAAGCATAATTTATACTCAACAAAATGCTTCAATTTTATTTGTAAATGTCTGGGTTCTGAAAAATACATACACCTGCAATACCCAATTAAAATAAAGATTTCCATCATGCCAGAAAGCTCCCCCAACTAACTTTCATCATGTTGTATTTCAATTTCAAAGTCTCTTTCCCTAATGTAGACAAAAAACTCTTTGAATGAATGAAATGTACCTTGTTGATGACTGTTCCCAAGAACAAAGCATAGCATGTACATCAAAGTAAATGATAAATGCCTATCTGCAGGATTAACGACTAGTACAAGCAAGACTAAACAAAAAATAGATGATGTGGAAGGTGACAGAATGGTGGCTTTTATAGAAAAAATATAAATTGAGATTCAACATATTATATATAAATATATGCCTTTTGCATACCACAAAAGCCATCATTAATTTTTTGGTAATGTGTGGTTATAATTGAACTTTCCTTGTAACAGCCTCTCTAGAATATTTATTTATATCCTGGAATCAATGCTTTAATTAGGGTTTTATATCAATCAAGTATAGTGCTAGTTGCAAGTGACAGAGAAAAAATATTCCTAAGTATGTATAAAAGGAGGATAATCATTAGTAAATATATGTAGACAAAAAAAAAAAGTAACAGAATTTACCAGAACTAATGACTCAAAAGTTAATAGGATTTTCTTTTCTTTCTTTCTTTTTTTAATCTTCTTTTTATTTTCTCCTTTTTTATGTTGTCATCTTCACTCAGGGTGAAAGAGGATGGCTATTTAAGTTTCAGGGATTATATTCTAATGTCTATACTATTAAAAAAATGATTTCTTTATCCTGAGTCAGTTAAAAAATACATTCAAATCATGAGCTAGTATAATAGATTTAAGGAAAAAATCATAATTATGCCATGGGTTTTTTACTAAGAAATCAGGGCAGAAAGAGAAGATTCTTTCAAGCTTACTTCTTCAAAACCATACTCTCCTAAATTAAATTAGGGTTAGTATAAGATTAAATTGTTCAGAAATCTTCCTTTCTAATTACAATATAACTTACTTGAGGAAAGAGCTCATCCACAGTCATCATTATAAGTTAAAGATGACATTGCCTCTTCTTTAGAGAAGAAAGCGCTTTCTCCCTGAGGGGAACAGAAAAAGGATATCAGGACAGGATGGAAGGTGAATGTTCTATAAAGAGAACCTCTGGAAATTCAAGTGGAACCAAAAAATATAAATAATACAGTAATAAGGCAGAAAAAATCCATACCAGACTCTCTGAGATTTAGGAAAAATAATTTTGTTTTTTTTTTTTATTTTTTTTTAACGTTTATTTATTTTTGAGACAGAGAGAGACAGAGCATGAACAGGGGAGGGGCAGAGAGAGAGGGAGACACAGAATCGGAAGCAGGCTCCAGGCTCGGAGCCATCAGCCCAGAGCCCGATGCGGGGCTCGAACTCACAGACCGCGAGATTGAGACCTGAGTCCAAGTCGGACGTTTAACCGACTGAGCCACCCAGGCACCCCAGGAAAAATACTTTTGTAACAGAGATGGCCGTCACGTAGGTAACCAGATGATCCAATGTACCCTGAAAAATGCACACAGCAAACCCAGGCATGGTACCCAAAATTTTAAGTAACTGTGGCATTTGGGGCTTGGGGGAGTCACAGGGTTAGGGTTTTAACCCATAGTTTTAAAATTACAGGACCTATCAACAAACTGAAAGGTGTCAGAGTAATGACACCCAACGAAACTTTCTGTATGTATTACATATATATGCATATACATATGTATATATGTCCTCTGTAGTCACCTCCACATTGATTCTGGGTTTGGCCATGGGGCTTACTTTGTCTAATAGGACAAGAGCAAAAGTAACAAAAGCAGACACACACACACACACACACACACACACACACACACACACATCTCTCACTGGGGCTTCTTGTATTATTTCTAATGTGTGAAGTCCAGGTAATAAGCTGTAGACATGCAGCCCAGATGACAATCAACAGTAACCACCTAATGTTCTGTGAATCCATCCAGCCCCAACTGAATGACCAGTCACACGAGTACCTCCAGTAGAAAACAGTAGTAGAAACATCCAGTTGAATCCAGCCCAAACTGCAGAGCCACAGAATTATGAGAAAAAATATTGTTGGTGTGTTAAGCCTCTGGTTTTTGAGGTGTGTGTGTGTGTGTGTGTGTGTGTGTGTGTGTGTACAATTATAGACTGAATAGAAATAGTGCCTTGAAATGGAGCACTGTCATAACAACAACCTAAAATACTGCTTTGTCTTTGTGACCATCAGCAGCAGGAGAGGCTGGTAATAGAGGAGGAACAGCAGGGAGAGGCCTAATGTCAAGCCCGGAGGAACAGCAAACAAACTGCTACTGTGTCTGTAAACGTGGTGAGGAAACTGCTGTGGAGGATGGGATACTGGGGACCCAAGTGTGTAGAGACAGAACAACTGGCCAACATGAAAGTTCCCGGAAAGACAGTAACTGGACCTAAGGAGCTAGAGTATCTGGCTAAGGACATGTTCTAGCCACATTTGCAAAATAGCTGCTGGCTTCTTTTAGCTGGGTAGGATAAGGTATGAGAACAAAGAGAAGAGATAAAAATGAATCATTCATGTTGCAAGGTCAATTTGGAGGGAAAAAATGGAGGCGTCACGACCAGCTGGTTTGGAAAATAAAGCTTTTCCATCTCAAGTCTCTGGGTCTGGCAAAGATTCTGAAGCAATAAGTGGCCTCAAGGTAAAGATCAAAGCAAAGATATAGTAGCAAAGGCTTTTCTAAAGATCTCAGAGAGATTTAAGCTGTGCCTAATAGATCTTATCAGCTTGACAAAAATGGAATTCAAAAAATCATATGAATATTGTTACATAGTTGCCTGACACCCCTAAGGTAGAGAGAAGTTTGTCATGAAATTAATGTGACTTTTGGGGCAGGGAGTAAGCCTTCCAAAATGTCATAGGAAACTCACAAAGTTATTTAAATAAGGGTACTATTAAAAACCCTTCCAGCTTGGACTGAGAAGCAGGGGCTGAGGAAATTCGAAATTAAATGAGGTCTCTTGGCCCCATTTCTGAAACAGACACCGCAGGAGGGTTGCTTTGCTGCAAACATGAACCATTTCTTTTGAAAAAGGATGGACAGTCTAAAGGGTAGAGCCAAGAACTACAGAGAAAGCCAGGCTAAGAAAGTGCTCCTAGGGAGCAAAACTGGGGCCCAAATCAGAGACCATTCCCTGCTGTTAGGATAAGAAAACCGGAGACATGTGCCTGACTTTCACAATTTCTCTGAACAAGCTCTTCCTCTCTATTGTTTTAAATGGGAGCACACATTCGGTTTCTATTGCTGCATTATAAATTACCACAAACCATCGCCTTAACAGAATGTAAATTTATTATCTCACAATGTCTATGGGTTAGGAGTCTGGGTACCAACAACTTGCCACGCTCCCTGTTCAGAGTCTCACCAGGCTCAATTCCAGGTGTTGAGCAGACCCATCATCTCTTCTGAGACTCAGGTAACTCTTCCAAGATTACTGTTGGCAGAATTCAGTTTCTGGTTGCAGGATGAAGGACCTCAACTACTAGAGAACACTTATCATTCCCTGCCACACGGTTTTCTCTATGAACTGGTAGTGTGTTTCCTTCTAAATCAAAAGAAGCATGTCTCTGATGCTTCACCTTCTTTTAAAAGACTCACCTGTTCAGATCAGGCCCACTCAAGGTAATCACCCCTTTGATTAACTGAAAGTGAAGTGATCAGTAATCTAATCATATGAAAGACCATCATATTCTCTGGTCCCATCCCCACAGAAAGAGAAACAACTATTCAGGGCATGTACACTAGGAGGAGGAATCTGGGGGGCATCTTAGAATTCTGCCTACCACAGAGTGTAACCATTTGGAAACAGTATGCAGGCTGGATAACTTGTCTTTTTGCTTCAGAGAACTTTGAAAGAAGAGGACGTACATCGTGTACATCCAGACTTGATATGCTCACAAAATAATGGATTATGATCCTGAATCCATGATTAGATAAGACTTGGGGGACCTTATAAGTGAGTATACATTAAATGTGAAGGGTTAGGAGTCATTTGGGTCCAGTGACACAATGTGATGGACTGTTAAAGTAATACCCGTACCCATGCATCACTGTTCTCTATATCCATGTACTTATGAGGTTTCCTTT
Source organism: Leopardus geoffroyi (assembly GCF_018350155.1). Lineage (NCBI taxonomy): Eukaryota > Metazoa > Chordata > Mammalia > Carnivora > Felidae > Leopardus > Leopardus geoffroyi. Next base: position 22,534,159 of record NC_059338.1, on the reverse strand, counting down.
CCATTTACATTGAATTAGTCTTGCTTTCCCCAACATATCAGCAAATATCACACAGACACTTTAAAAGTGTTTGTGCTTCCCGCTAAAAAATCAAAGAACTGTAAACCCATGTTGAACTCTTGATAGTAGGTTCATTTTCCATAGTGATGTGGATTAGTGAGTCTGAATCAAGTACTTCATTTGTATTTGAAGATTAAGCAAATGATAAATGTAGGAAATGGGAGATTTGTTTCTTTCTGTTGGAAAAGGAAATTACAAATATTTTTAAAGAGATGCTAGAAGAACCTTGTGCTAATTAGATTGGAATTGGAGGATTCTAATGTCTGTCCATGGTTTTTAATACCCACATACAGGTAGGTAAGTGGGTGGGTTGATAGATAAGATAGATATAAACACCTGTTTGCTGAGGATACTTAGAAGCAATGACAGCCTGGGAGCAATGAAAATATCAATACCCAGATGTTTTCTAAATACCATACCCTAGTTATAGGAAGCAAAGCTTCTTAGAGAAATTGAAGATCCCAGAGGTGGAGCAGAGAAAGTATAAGATTATCATGGAATATCTTAGTATGAAAGGAATAAAAAACTACCAAAGATTGATGCAGATAGATCTAAAGATTACAGAAGACTGCTTGAATTTCTCATTGTAAAAAAATGGCAAACAGCTATCCTACTTATATCCTATGCTAAAAAACATGAACTCCTGTGACAGAAAAATACCACATGTAAAATACTAATTGGGCAAAGAAAAATAAAGTCTCAACAATATGATTGATCCTCAACATTTCAAAAGGCAAACTCTGATAATGTGGGCTATTACACATGTTTGTTTTCAGCACCTTTTCCAAAATGTATTTTTGGTCATAAGAATAATACATTAAAGAAAGTTTGTTATCTCTTTCAAATAAAATGTGAATGTGAATATATTACCTGTTTTTCTCAGAAATTATTTCAATATATGATCTCCATGATAATAATAACAGTGCTGTTCAAAGCATCTCACATACAATAATTAAACCTCAAAACTTACCCTATTTATTAATATTATTATTTCCTCAACTGTAAAGATAAGGAAAGTGAGACACAGTAACTTTCTCAAAACCATGCAGTTAGTTAATGGTACAGCTGGGATATAAGCCAAGGCAATCTCACTCCTGATGTTAGATTCTTACCCATTACACTGTTCAGCCTTTAATTGTGATAATAATGGAATAATATCTTCCCCAAATACCCATTGCCAGCTACCTTTCCCCTAGATAAGGAAATACTTACACCTTTTAAAAATGAAGTGTACCAGGGAGAGAGGGAAGATGGCGGCGTAGGAGGACGCTGGGCTCACCGCGCGTCCTGCTGATCAATTAGATTCCACCTACACCTGCCTAAATAACCCAGAAAACCGCCAGAGGATTAGCAGAACGGAGTCGCCGGGGCCAAGCGCAGACGAGAGGCCCACGGAAGAGGGTAGGAAGGGCGGCGAGGCGGTGCATGCTCCACGGACTGGCGGGAGGGAGCCGGGGCGGAGGGGCGGCTCGCCGGCCAAGCAGAGCCCCGGAGTCTGGCCTGCAAAAGCGGAGGGGCCTGACGGACTGTGTTCCGACAGCAAGCGCGACTTAGCGTCTGGGAGGTCATAAATTAACAGCTCTGCTCGGAAAGCGGGAAGGCTGGAGGACAAAGGGAGGGAGAGCTGCTGAGCCCCCGGACGACAGAGCTCAGTTTGGTGGGGAACAAAGGCGCTCGCCAGCGCCATCTCCCCCGCCCATCCCCCAGCCAAAATCCCAAAGAGAACCAGTTCCCGCCAGGGAACTTGCTCGCTCCGCGCAAACACCCAACTCTGTGCTTCTGCGGAGCCAAACCTCCGGCAGCGGATCTGACTCCCTCCCGCTGCCACGGGGCCCCTCCGGAAGTGGATTACCTAAGGAGAAGCGAGCTAAGCCTGCCCCTCCTGCCCCTGTGCACCTTGCCTACCCACCCCAGCTAATACGCCAGATCCCCAGCATCACAAGTCTGGCAGTATGCAAGTAGCCCAGACGGGCCATGCCACCCCACAGTGAATCCCGCCCCTAGGAGAGGGGAAGAGAAGACACACACCAGTTTGACTGTGGCCCCAGCGGTGGGCTGGGGGCAGACATCAGGTCGGACTGCGGCCCCGCCCACCAACTCCAGTTATACACCACAGCACAGGGGAAGTGCCCTGCAGGTCCTCACCACGCCAGGGACTATCCAAAATGACCAAGCGGAAGAATTCCCCTCAGAAGAATCTCCAGGAAATAACAACAGCTAATGAGCTGATCAAAAAGGACTTAAATAATATAACAGAAAGTGAATTTAGAATAATAGTCATAAAATTAATCGCCGGGCTTGAAAACAGTATACAGGACAGCAGAGAATCCCTTGCTACAGAGATCAAGGGATTAAGGAACAGTCATGAGGAGCTGAAAAACGCTTTAAATGAAATGCAAAACAAAATGGAAACCACCACAGCTCGGATTGAAGAGGCAGAGGAGAGAATAGGTGAACTAGAAGATAAAGTTATGGAAAAAGAGGAAGCTGAGAGAAAGAGAGAAAAAAAAAATCCAGGAGTATGAGGGGAAAATTAGAGAACTAAGTGATACACTAAAAAGAAATAATATACGCATAATTGGTATCCCAGAGGAGGAAGAGAGAGGGAAAGGTGCTGAAGGGGTACTTGAAGAAATAATAGCTGAGAACTTCCCTGAACTGGGGAAGGAAAAAGGCATTGAAATCCAAGAGGCACAGAGAACTCCCTTCAGACGGAACTTGAATCGATCTTCTGCACGACATATCATAGTGAAACTGGCAAAATACAAGGATAAAGAGAAAATTCTGAAAGCAGCAAGGGGTAAACGTGCCCTCACATATAAAGGGAGACCTATAAGACTCGTGGCTGATCTCTCTTTTGAAACTTGGCAGGCCAGAAAGGATTGGCACGAGATTTTCAGTGTGCTGGACAGAAAAAATATGCAGCCGAGAATCCTTTATCCAGCAAGTCTGTCATTTAGAATAGAAGGAGAGATAAAGGTCTTCCCAAACAAACAAAAACTGAAGGAATTTGTCACCACTAAACCAGCCCTACAAGAGATCCTAAGGGGGACCCTGTGAGACAAAATACCAGAGACATCACTACAAGCATAAAACATACAGACATCACAATGACTCTAAACCCGTATCTTTCTATAATCACACTGAATGTAAATGGATTAAATGCGCCAACCAAAAGACATAGGGTATCAGAATGGATAAAAAAACAAGACCCATCTATTTGCTGTCTACAAGAGACTCATTTTAGACCTGAGGACACCTTTAGATTGAGAGTGAGGGGATGGAGAACTATTTATCATGCTACTGGAAGCCAAAAGAAAGCTGGAGTAGCCATACTTATATCAGACAAACTAGACTTTAAATTAAAGGCTGTAACAAGAGATGAAGAAGGACATTATATAATAGTTACAGGGTCTATCCATCAGGAAGAGCTAACAATTATAAATGTCTATGCGCCGAATACCGGAGCCCCCAAATATATAAAACAACTACTCATAAACATAAGCAACCTTATTGATAAGAATGTGGTAATTGCAGGGGACTTTAACACCCCACTTACAGAAATGGATAGATCATCTAGACACACGATCAATAAAGAAACAAGGGCCCTGAATGAGACATTGGATCAGATGGACTTGACAGATATATTTAGAACTCTGCATCCCAAAGCAACAGAATATACTTTCTTCTCGAGTGCACATGGAACATTCTCCAAGATAGATCATATACTGGGTCACAAAACAGCCCTCCATAAGTTTACCAGAATTGAAATTATACCATGCATACTTTCAGACCACAATGCTATGAAGCTTGAAATCAACCACAGAAAAAAGTCTGGAAAACCTCCAAAAGCATGGAGGTTAAAGAACACCCTACTAACGAATGAGTGGGTCAACCAGGCAATTAGAGAAGAAATTAAAAAATACATGGAAACAAACGAAAATGAAAATACAACAATCCAAACGCTTTGGGACGCAGCGAAGGCAGTCCTGAGAGGAAAATACATTGCAATCCAGGCCTATCTCAAGAAACAAGAAAAATCCCAAATACAAAATCTAACAGCACACCTAAAGGAAATAGAAGCAGAACAGCAAAGACACCCCAAACCCAGCAGAAGAAGAGAAATAATAAAGATCAGAGCAGAAATAAACAATATAGAGTCTAAAAAAACTGTAGAGCAGATCAACGAAACCAAGAGTTGGTTTTTTGAAAAAATAAACAAAATTGACAAACCTCTAGCCAGGCTTCTCAAAAAGAAAAGGGAGATGACCCAAATAGATACAATCATGAATGAAAATGGAATGATTACAACCAATCCCTCAGAGATACAAACAATTATCAGGGAATACTATGAAAAATTATATGCCAACAAATTGGACAACCTGGAAGAAATGGACAAATTCCTGAACACCCACACTCTTCCAAAACTCAATCAGGAGGAAATAGAAAGCTTGAACAGACCCATAACCAGCGAAGAAATTGAATCAGTTATCAAAAATCTCCCAACAAATAAGAGTCCAGGACCAGATGGCTTCCCAGGGGAGTTCTACCAGACGTTTAAAGCAGAGATAATACCTATCCTTCTCAAGCTTTTCCAAGAAATAGAAAGGGAAGGAAAACTTCCAGACTCATTCTATGAAGCCAGTATTACTTTGATTCCTAAACCAGACAGAGACCCAGTAAAAAAAGAGAACTACCGGCCAATATCCCTGATGAATATGGATGCAAAAATTCTCAATAAGATACTAGCAAATCGAATTCAACGGCATATAAAAAGAATTATTCACCATGATCAAGTGGGATTCATTCCTGGGATGCAGGGCTGGTTCAACATTCGCAAATCAATCAACGTGATACATCACATTAACAAAAAAAGAGAGAAGAACCATATGATCCTGTCAATCGATGCAGAAAAGGCCTTTGACAAAATCCAGCACCCTTTCTTAATAAAAACCCTTGAGAAAGTCGGCATAGAAGGAACATACTTAAAGATCATAAAAGCCATTTATGAAAAGCCCACAGCTAACATCATCCTCAACGGGGAAAAACTGAGAGCTTTTTCCCTGAGATCAGGAACACGACAGGGATGCCCACTCTCACCGCTGTTGTTTAACATAGTGCTGGAAGTTCTAGCATCAGCAATCAGACAACAAAAGGAAATCAAAGGCATCAACATTGGCAAAGATGAAGTCAAGCTTTCGCTTTTTGCAGATGACATGATATTATACATGGAAAATCCGATAGACTCCACCAAAAGTCTGCTAGAATTGATACATGAGTTCAGCAAAGTTGCAGGATACAAAATCAATGTACAGAAATCAGTTGCATTCTTATACACTAACAATGAAGCAACAGAAAGACAAATAAAGAAACTGATCCCATTCACAATTGCACCAAGAAGCATAAAATACCTAGGAATAAATCTAACCAAAGATGTAAAGGATCTGTATGCTGAAAACTATAGAAAGCTTACGAAGGAAATTGAAGAAGATTTAAAGAAATGGAAAGACATTCCCTGCTCATGGATTGGAAAAATAAATATTGTCAAAATGTCAATACTACCCAAAGCTATCTACACATTCAATGCAATCCCAATCAAAATTGCACCAGCATTCTTCTCGAAACTAGAACAAACAATCCTAAAATTCATATGGAACCACAAAAGGCCCCGAATAGCCAAAGGAATTTTGAAGAAGAAGACCAAAGCAGGAGGCATCACAATCCCAGACTTTAGCCTCTACTACAAAGCTGTCATTATCAAGACAGCATGGTATTGGCACAAAAACAGACACATAGACCAATGGAATAGAATAGAAACCCCAGAACTAGACCCACAAACGTATGGCCAACTCATCTTTGACAAAGCAGGAAAGAACATCCAATGGAAAAAAGACAGTCTCTTTAACAAATGGTGCTGGGAGAACTGGACAGCAACATGCAGACGGTTGAAACTAGACCACTTTCTCACACCATTCACAAAAATAAACTCAAAATGGATAAAGGACCTGAATGTGAGACAGGAAACCATCAAAACCTTAGAGGAGAAAGCAGGAAAAGACCTCTCTGACCTCAGCCGTAGCAATCTCTTACTCGACACATCCCCAAAGGCAAGGGAATTAAAAGCAAAAGTGAATTACTGGGACCTTATGAAGATAAAAAGCTTCTGCACAGCAAAGGAAACAACCAACAAAACTAAAAGGCAACCAACGGAATGGGAAAAGATATTTGCAAATGACATATCGGACAAAGGGCTAGTATCCAGAATCTATAAAGAGCTCACCAAACTCCACACCCGAAAAACAAATAACCCAGTGAAGAAATGGGCAGAAAACATGAATAGACACTTCTCTCAAGAAGACATCCGGATGGCCAACAGGCACATGAAAAGATGTTCAGCGTCGCTCCTTATCAGGGAAATACAAATCAAAACCACACTCAGGTATCACCTCACGCCAGTCAGAGTGGCCAAAATGAACAAATCAGGAGACTATAGATGCTGGCGAGGATGTGGAGAAACGGGAACCCTCTTGCACTGTTGGTGGGAATGCAAATTGGTGCAGCCACTCTGGAAAGCAGTGTGGAGGTTCCTCAGAAAATTAAAAATAGACCTACCCTATGACCCAGCAATAGCACTGCTAGGAATTTATCCAAGGGATACAGGAGCACTGATGCATAGGGGCACTTGTACCCCAATGTTCATAGCAGCACTCTCAACAATAGCCAAATTATGGAAAGAGCCTAAATGTCCATCAACTGATGAATGGATAAAGAAATTGTGGTTTATATACACAATGGAATACTACGTGGCAATGAGAAAAAATGAAATATGGCCTTTTGTAGCAACGTGGATGGAACTGGAGAGTGTGATGCTAAGTGAAATAAGCCATACAGAGAAAGACAGATACCATATGGTTTCACTCTTATGTGGATCCTGAGAAACGTAACAGGAACCCATGGGGGAGGGGGAGGAAAAAAGAAAAAAAAAAGAGGTTAGAGTGGGAGAGAGCCAAAGCATAAGAGACTGTTAAAAACTGAGAACAAACTGAGGGTTGATGGGGGGTGGGAGGGAGGAGAGGGTGGGTGATGGGTATTGAGGAGGGCACCTTTTGGGATGAGCACTGGGTGTTTTATGGAAACCAATTTGGACAATAAATTTCATATAGTATAAAAAATAAATAAATAAAAAAAAAATAAAAAAAAAAATAAATAAAAATAAAAATGAAGTGTACCAGAATCCTCATTTATTTATCATGACCCGATTTGCTTCTCTGGCTATTATGCATTTGGGGGATCCATTAAAGCTACTCTCTCATCTCAGTAAGTAAGTAACTAAGTCAGTAAATAAATAAATACCTCCTAATAAGAAAAGGTAGCTTCTGTTGTTCATCCATTACATAAACTATTATTAACTGAACTTTTTCATGTCCCAAATCTGATTCTGTCAAGGGATGTTTTCATTAAATGAAATCATCGCCTTGGTAACAATATTTATAAACCCCATACTTCAAAACAAGCTAAATCATATTTTTTAATTGTGTGTTTAATTCCATCAAATGTTGAAACTTCTAAAGACATTTAGAATGCAGAATACAGTTTAAATTTCTCTCAAACAAAAACAGCTTTAAAATAATCCACCTAAACTATTCTGAATACATACTGCTTGATGTTGATGTTCGCATCACAGAAACAGCCACAAGGTATATAGTCATGTATATAATACATGTACATCAACACATATATAAACAGTATATACACAGAGGTAGTATATAACTGTCAGTGTGAGTTAAAATAACAAGTGAACATCAGCCAGCATTGTATATTTAATTTGGAAGCTTTTTAGATATGCACTTAAAGTGATTGAAAGGATTCACAAGATTCTTACATGCTCTCAAATACATTTTTCTAGCAAATAATTATCCTCTGAAAATGTTATCATAGGGTTCAAGCTCATGTATTATTTAAAAAGCAATCTTGTAACTCATTCAACTGTTCATAGGTAAAAATCTATTAGATAACAGTAGCAGAGGCACAGAGTTCTTCCCCCCCCCGCCCAGGAAAACCAAAGATAACCAACATGGTCTTTAGAAGACCATGCTTACTCTAATAATAATAAACACTCTGTTTATGAAAAATAAATGACAGTTATCACTATCCCTAATGTTATAATAATATTTAAATTTATTTTTGATAGATCAAAACAAAATGTTTTTTATCACTAAATACATTTTTGTTATTGAATTATAAAAGAATAATCTAAAAACTCCAAATAGCACCAACACATATCTCATTAATAAATCATATTCCTTTTCAATTTAAGTTTACTTCTGCTGAGGACAGTTTTCCATTTTCATTGTCTGAAATTTTTCAAATTACAGGGACATAACAAAATTAAAATAAAAAATAAGACTACCTATAGATTAAAAGTGAACAGCACTCATTTTTTTAATCATAGTTGACACTTAATGTTACGTTAGTTTCAGGTGTTCAGCATGATGATTCCACAAGTCTATAGGTTATGCTATGCTCAGATGGTAGCTACCATCTGTCTCCATAAACTATTGCAATACCGTTGACTATATTCCTGATGAACAGTAATCATTGTAATAATTGTATATATACGTATACATATATACATATACATATATATACATATATATATATACATATATATATATATATTCAGAGCGTTTGTGTGTGCATGCACGTCTTCAGACCAAGATCTGTAGAATTTATTCTCTTGTTTTTGATATTTAAGAATATATCACCTGGTGGGGTGCCTGGGTGGCTCAGTGGGTTAAGCGTCTGACTTGAGCTCAGGTCATGATCTCACAGTTCATGAGTTCGAGCCCCGTGTCTGGCTCTGTGCTGACAGCTTAGATCGGAAGTTGTAGGTGTGGGCTGGGCGCAGCACTGACAGTTTTACATTAGTTGAACAGAAAAAAAAAAATTAGAGACTTAAAGGCTGAGGACTCTAGTGAAACAAAAATGGAGAACTGAGGTAAAAAATGTACCAGATGTTCTACCAAAATTATTATGGAATTTTCAAGCAGTATAGAGTGGAGACTGAAATGCAAGGCAGAGATTTTCTGTAAATTATCATAGTTTTCTGAAGCCCTGAGGTGTTGAGAAGACAAGTTTTATTCTTATCTTGCCAGGCTGGTGGGTCCCTGATAAATACAACAACTTATGAAACTGCTGGGCGGGTGAGACCACAATGTAAAATGCAAGCAGGAGTAAATAGAAAGTGTCTAAAACTGGAAATTGGGTTAAACTCAGCTCAATCCCTGCATTACCCATTTTGCAAAGAAAAGAGTGATCTCTCTCTAGAGGCATTTACATCATCTAGAATTTTTATAATTTTTTTTGTCACAATGTCTGGCTTTTAATAAAAATTTTGCCAAGCAAACTAAGCACAACACAAATGAGGGTAACAAAAAATGTCAACAGAAGTTTACCTACAGATGATCCATATATTAACATTATCAAAGAGTTTTAAGGTTTTATGCTTAGTAAGTTCTAGTTAACAAAAAATAAGATTGACAAAATAGATAAAAATTTAGAGCACTTCTCCAAAGAATTGGCATCCATAAAAAAGTCAAAGATAATTTCTGGAAGTGAAAAATACAATAACAAAAGTTAAGAATGCAGTAGATGGGTTTTAAATTTTCATCCTAAAGTGCTGACTGTCAATCAAAAGGGTCATATTCCACTAAAATATTTTTCAAAGTCAAGGTAAAATAATATTTTTGAGCACACAAAAACCATGTGAGCATTTGCATTAAAGAACTATTATAATAGCTTGTAATATAAAATATAAAAATAAATAAAAGCAAGATGTGTAATAATCCTACATTGAACACTATAAAACTTAACTGAGAGAAATTAAAGATGACATAATAAATGAAGGGATACCCCGTGAGATAAATTAGTCAGTATTGTAAAGATGTCAATTCACCTCAAACTCTATGTATAGATTCATCAAAATCACAATCGAAAGTACAGTATTTTTAAGTTGAAATGCTATTTTAATGTATATGCCAACATGAATAACCTACGACAGCTAGAACAAACCAGAAGAAGAACCAAACTGGAGAACTTACACTATCGGGTATCATAACATTATAATGTTACACTGGTTAGAATACAGTGATACCGGCAGATAAATAGAACACAGGAAAAAAATAGATAATCTGGAGACAGACTTTTTTCTAAAGATTTTTTTTAAGTTTATTTATTTATTTTGAGAGAGAGAGAGAAAGAGAGAGAGAGAGAGAGACTGAGGAGAGGAGGGGCAGAGAGTGAGGGAGAGAGAATCCCAAGTAGGCTCCACACTGTCAGGGTGGAGCCTTACATGGGGCATGAATTCTCTGTGAGATCATGACCCATATATATATATATATATATATATATATATATATATATATATATATATATATGTCAACTGATTATATATCACATAATATTAACTTTAGATGGATTGTAAATCTAAATGTGAAAGTTAAGACAATGAAGTTTATAAAAGAACACAGAGGAGGGTATATTTATGATCTTAGGAGTAAATAAAGATTTTAAATTAGGAAACAAAAATTACTCAATATAAAGGGTAAAAAAGGAATTGATAAACTGGGCTATAATAAAATAGTTAAATAGTAACATATAATATATATTCCTTACATAGTAATAACAAAAAGACAAACACTATGGAAAAATAGGTGAATGATTTGAATACTCATTTCAAAAAAGAGGATATTTGAATAACAGATAAACATATGGAAAATTGTTCAACTTATTGGTAATCAAGGAAATAGAAATGAAACCATAGCAAAATATTGCTCAAACCAACCAAAATTGCTAAAAAAGCAAAATATGGAGCAAGTATAACCCTTATTTACTGATGGTAAAATTTTAACCTGATACACATCTTTGGAAAATTATTTGGCTATAACTACTGAAACTAAGTAGACAACACATTCCTACACATATACATAACAGAAATACAAAAACTTGTCCAATGAAACACTGAATTTTTATTATCATAAAGACTGAAATATAATAAACATCTGGATGGTTACTAACAGAAAAATGGATGCTTATAACATGATACACAAGAGTACCACAGACCGAGCAATGAGAATGAATGAACCATTGCCATGTAACAGGAATGGATCTCACAAACATAATACTGAGGGGGTAAACAGTTAAGATATGTAAACGTGTCCTGCATTATTTAATTTATTTTAAAAATGCAACACTATCTATGGTGGGTGAGGTAGGGATGTCAGTGTTACTTTGGGGTGAAAGAGTGACGGGGATAGAAGACCAGTTTCTTGGATTCTGCCAATCAATGCATTTTAGATCACATACACCTCCATCTACATTTTAAAATCACATTTTTAATATACAAAACGTTTTTTTTTTTATTTTTTTTTTCAACGTTTATTTATTTTTGGGACAGAGAGAGACAGAGCATGAACGGGGGAGGGGCAGAGAGAGAGGGAGACACAGAATCGGAAACAGGCTCCAGGCTCTGAGCCATCAGCCCAGAGCCCGACGCGGGGCTCGAACTCACGGACCGCGAGATCGTGACCTGGCTGAAGTCGGACGCTTAACCGACTGCGCCACCCAGGCGCCCCCAAAACGTTTTTTAAATGAGGCAAATAGAAACATCATGAATCTATAGACAGATAAACAGAATTTGGTTACAATTGAGTCTTGGTTGTATGAGCATGTTCACTATGTGGAAAATCATACAACTTACGCATTATGACTTACACATTTTTCCGTAAGTAAGTTTTACTAGAATGAATTTCTAAAATAATGTCTTACGCTTATCTTGAAAGGAAGAAGTAATAAATAAAAGGTGCTAGAGTTATTTTCTTGACAGGAAAAAAAATTATATTTTCCTCTTCACATCACAATTTTCTTCAGGATGTACTCCAGATACATTAAAGGAATAAATATAAAATAAAATTATTTAATTAATTAATTTTTTTTGAGAGAGAAAAAGAGAGCGAGCATGAGCGGGGCATGAGACAGAGAAAAAGAGAGACAGAGAATCCCAAGCAAGCTCCGTGCTGTCAGGACTGTCCAGCATAGGGCTCGATCTCACAAACCATGAGTTCATGACTTGAGCTGAAATCAAGAGTTGGACACTTCACCAAGTGAGCCCATAAAACATATTTTTTTAAATGTATGACAGTATTCATAGACCCTTAATATAATATTTCTGTGTGTAAATTTTAAAATGAAATTATCTATGGAAAATAGTAAATATACATATAATTATAAATACTAAAAAGATGTATAATCTGAGGAAAGCAATAGAAGTACAATAAAATATTTGGATTTCAATATATTGATATTCACAGAAAAAATCAATAAAAACCTCTATGAAGTAAAATACTTTTTATCATTCATATTACTCACTGGAAGAATATTTCATGAGGTCACCCGGGTGGCTCAGTCAGTTGAGTGTCTGACTTCGGCTCAGACAGTGCAGAGCGTGCTTTGGATTCTCTGTCTCCCTCACTCTCTGTCCTTCCCCCCTCATGCTCTCTTTCTCTCAAAAATAAACATTAAAAAAGAGTATTTCGTGGATAATGTTACAAAGTAATTATTTAACCATCAAATATTTTTTTAGCACCTAGGTATGGTGGACGCCATGGCATGGATTAGATATAAAGTGATGAGCAATTTATCAAAGAATTTACATTCTAATAAAGACATTAATAATATAAACAGCTAAATAAACACATAACTAACATTGTAAAAATGACTGGAAGGAAAAGGAGGCAACATTTAACAGAGACTTATAGGGTTTACACTGGGCTTCCTGTGGTCTTCTCCTCTCACTCTTTCCTCTGACTCTACTTCCCTTTTAGACCAACTTTTCAATGTGGAGCGTCTTAGGGTTTAGTCCTAGAAATTCTTCTCTTACTATTACACTCAAACTGTGATTTGTCTGGAATCAATGATAATTCTACCACTGGACTAATCCTATGACTTCTAATGGCATATATACCTTGATGACTCCACAATTTTTTCTCTGGTTCAAATATTTCCCCAAACTATATACAGTAAAACCTTGGTTTGTGAGCATAATTTGTTCCAGAAATGTGCTTGTAATCCAAAGCTCTTGTATATCAAAGCAAATTTCCCCATAAGAAATAACGGAAACTCAGATGATTTGTTCCACAACCCAAAAACATTCATATAAAAATGATTACAATACTGTAATATAACACAAAATAATAAAGAAAATACAAAATATAGGGGCACCTGGGTGGCAGTGGCAGTTAAACTTCTGACTCTGGCTCAGGTCATGATCTCGTGGTCTGTGAGTTTAAGCCCCACATCAGCATCTGTGCTGACAGCTCAGAGCCTGGTGCTTGCTTTGGATTCTGTGTGTGTCTCTCTCTCTGCTCCTTCCCCACTCATGCTCTCTCAAAAATAAACATTAAAATTTTTTTAATAAAGAATAAAATAAAAACAAAATACAAAATATAAAGAAAATTAAACAAATTCACCTGCACTAACCTTTGAAAACCTTCGTGGCTAGTGTGAGGGAGACGAGAGAGGAGGGTAATTGTATAGGACGACTTTCACTATCACTAATGGAATCACTGCTATCTATTGGTCCAACGGAATCTTTTTCTTTTTGTGCAACTTTAACAAGGAATCTACCCAATGACATAGAATGAAGCAAAGCATTCCTAAGCTTACTCTTGCATGGAAAAGTAAAGGACTATCCATAGGTGCTTTGAAGCGATAAAAAATACACTAGAGCCATTTGTGGACACATTCCAACGTTCTGAAAAATCATTGGTTTCTGCCAAACACCACAGTCTGAGACTGAGCATTCAAGCATGGGAGATGATCACCCACAATCCTGCAGTGAGTGAGTAAGACAGAGAAGAACCATTGACTCAGTTGTGATCATGTGATGTTTGCTCTCACATACTATTTGTAATGCAAGACACTGCTCATTTATCAAGTTGAAATTTATAGAAATGTTTGCTTATCTTGTAGAATGCTCATAGAACAAATTACTCGCAATCCAAGGCTTTACTGTATATCCTTCCACTAAGTACACATGTCCAAAATGGAAATCTTGATATCCCATACCCAACATGATACATACCCAAATTCTTACTTCATTATATGTCAATCCTATTCATGCAATTGCTTAAGCCAAAAACCCTATAAGCATCCTGGCTGCTCTTTCTCATACTCCAGATAAAAACAGAAGAATATCCTGTGGTGTCTGGGTGGCTCACTTGGCTAAGCATCCAATCAAGCCCCACATCAGGTTCTGCACTGACAGCATGGGGCCTGCTTGGGATTCTCTCTCTCTCCTCTCTCTCTGCCCCTCCTCCCCCCCCCCCCACACTGTCTCTCAAAATAAATAAACGTTAAAAAAAAGAAAAAGAAAAACAGACGAATATCCTGTCCTTCAGGACAAATATATGCCTTCAGAATATATCCCAGGTCTGATCATTTATCAACAACTGTATTGTCGTGTTAATCCAAGCCACCACCATCACATATCCAACTATGCAATAGCCCCCACATTGGTATCCCTTATTTATATTCTATAGTATATTCCCCTTATAATCATTTCTCCATACATCAGTCTGAATAATCATTTCAAAACACACATCTGATGGTGTCTCTTCACTGCTTACAATCCTCCAAAGTTCATACTTCACATAAAATTGGTAATCTTTACTATTTTCCAAAATGCCCCACATGATCTGGCCACAACACTCTTTTCGGGAATCATTTTCTACTGTTTTCTCCCAGACGACCATGTTCCAGCCACACAGGCACCTTGCTCTTGGTACTGAGCATATGTTATCTTTTAACAACAACAATTAATTCCTTCTAGAGAAGGTTTGTATATTTGTATTTGCCTCATTTAGAATAGGTTCTATGTGTAAGCATTCACAAAACATTTCATATTGGTGATGTTGCATGGCACACATTCTTTTGAGTCAGTTCCTGTTTATCCGATATCAGTTTACAAAATTTCTATTTTCCTTCTATATTCAGACAGTATCTTCCCAAAGAGAATAATTAACTCAGACTTCTTTCTGAAAGTTGACAATTTTCTTGAAAGTCTCATATATTCTTTTCCTAAACTATCTCGGATTCTAGAATTCTATTATTAGGAAATGCTTTAGTTAAAAAAAAAGGAGGGGGGAATTGCTGTAGGAGAATAGTCACCCAAATTAATAATATGGAGTTAACTTGTGTACATTCAGAAAGGAAAAAAAAAACAATCACACTTAAGTCCATATTACACACCATGTTTCAGAAAGGCAATGCAGTTAAGAATTCAACAGCCCTCATGACATTAAAAGGAAATGTTCATACAATTACTGACTTTATGGTTCTTAGTTTTTTCCTGAGGGAAAGTCAATAAAGGAATAAAGGAAATATACTTTTAACTATATTGGCTTTATATGAACATTTTGTTTATTTTAATTGCTAATATTGTTTAAACATACATTTCTTTTATCTTAAAGCACCATTATCAGCATCCTATTGTTGATGAAATAATGGATTGGTTCCATTTAATTCTCTCAAATTGGCTAATAAATGAATAATAAATTAAGTTACTGCTCCTTTATAGTTTCCCGCCTTCTCTCATGTATTTTCTTCTGTGGTCTGTATCTACTTTCTTCCACTGATAATATGTTTCAATAAAAAGATTCATAGTCATCATTCTCCCTGATCCTGAGATAGATTCTTCATTGTTAATATATTAAGATTAACATATTAACGTTGGTCTCCTTCTCAATTGTTCACAAATGTGGAACTAACTACTAGATGCCCAATCTTTCTCTCCCTGATCAACAAGATACCATCTGGATAAAAGAATTTTGTATTTGCAAAAGCATAGGGATTAGAGGTAGTGGCTTGTAATCCCTTTTACCTGCCCAATATGCTTCAGCCAGTGTCTGCAGAATACCTCCATCCCTTTTCTTATTCCTGTGTACCTTGTGGGCTACATGTTTTATCCCTCAAAGAGCACTATAGAAACGAGGAAGCTAAAAGAGAAGGAAAGGGTGAAACTATACCTGCAGGCCACAAAGGAAGAAGAAGAGGAGATTAGAGTCAGAAAGAAAAGGAAGGGTACCTGCTTTGTTCTTGCTAGTCTAATATTTGGTAACAGACCTGTGCTCTAGTTCTGTCTTACTCTTTCTCTTCACTTTACAGCAAAATTACTAGAATGTGTTTCTTTGTGTCAGACAAGTTGACTGTTCCCCTCAGTTAATACTGAAGTTTCTCCTTCTTCCTCCAGTTACTGGCCACATCTGAATAACCTCCCCTCCCACCTCCCTAAATCTGATATCAACAAATTCTGGCAAGGAACCAAGTTTATTTGGTATAACTCTATTTGATCTTAGACTCTTATTACCAGGCCCCTCCCTCAGGGGTCTAAACTCAAACTCTATCTCCTGTAATTCCCACTAGTATATAGATAAAGCTCCCACTCCCACATTGTCCTCACTTTGGGTTGTGTTTGTTTACTTATAGGCAAACATAAGATTGGCACTCTCTATCACAAAGCTACTTGGACAACAATGGAGCTGAATATTAAGCTGAATAATGATATTAATTCTCAAACCCACCAAGTCCACTATGAAATGTAAGCATCCTGATCTGGGAGGACTAGGAGACTGAGACATGAGTTTGAGAAAGCCAAGTATATGCACTAAAAAAACCCTTGAAATCCTAGGCCTACTTCATTCACAGGACCTTCAGAAGTAGCCTACTTCTTTATCTTTCAAGACAACATGCTTCACTCAGGTTTGACTCTACCTCACCTCCTAACCATAAGATCAACAATTAGGATTGTCACTACACAACCTGACAAAGAAAGGGCAATGTCAGCTAAAGGAGGAATGATACTATCTCTTCAGTGATCTGGAGGACTTAGTCCACATATACTGATGGGGGAGGAGTGGATCTGGTAAGAATTTGAACAAAAGGTCAGAACACGGAGTTGGCAGATGTTATCAATATGGTAGCAACCTCCTGGGTTTAGAGAGTAACAACATCAACCTACTAATTGACTATAATTTTAGGAAAGTGCCTTAGAGACACTTTCGGTGAGTAGGGTACTGGCATTATTAGGAAAAAAGTGGTAGATGTTTTTGGTATGTCAGAGCTGATGGTAGGATACATTATCATAAATTTGACCATTTGAGCAGCACAGGGCATGACATAAAGGAGACAATAATGATGTTTAACTATCAGAGGCAAATTGTTTGCAATTATTATAAAGAATATCAATATCTGAGTAGCAAACAGGTGAACGAATCCTTAGAAATCCTTGGGGATGGTCAAGAGACCATGAATTCCCTTGAGATAAAACATATAAGTAACCAAAAAAGGTACTGTTTAATCTACACAAAAGAATAGAGCCTGGACAATTCATAGCTACCTTGGTTTAAAGTCACAAACTATGCCAATTCAGATCTGAACCAGTTTTCACAACTTAAACGACTGACTAAAGAAGTAACCAGGAGTCCAGGAGAAGGAACTGACAAAATTATGGCAATTATACACTGTAATGTATCCCTCAGTTCTCCCCCCAAGGACTTATGGCTATTTGCTAGAATGACTTTCCTCACAAAATGGGACCCCCAAACTTTTCAAAGAATTTTGGCTTTGACAATATAAAGACTCTGGTCCCTACAAAATAAAGCTTCCATGAAGTAGTACAACAACTGTGCAAAAAAACATAAAAAGCCATAACTGCTGCCCCAATCACTTTTTTCTCTTTGTTCAAGGAATCACCAATCTGATTCTCAGAAATTAATGCTTTGGTTACAAAATGAGGGAAGGGAGGCAAGAACTGTGGAGATTTTTACCTTGCTTATAAAACAAGGAGTTATCCTGACACAGTTTCATAGATGTTAGCAAGAAACATTAGACTTCTGAGTCAGAGACAAAGAACTCTGTTACTCAAGGCACAATAGATACCTTAACCTTCCTGTTACCATCAGTTCCTTCCACCTACCATCCCCCCAGGCAATATGAAAAGGCCCATCTGATGTCCTGAACGTAGAGGTTTTGGATTATATCTGAGGAACCTCAAGCTTAGAAAGCTCCAATCTCTTAAACTGGGGTGTTTGCAAGCCGGCCTAACTATTGCCATGGAAAGACAAATTATATAGTAAAGAAATCCTTGTGCGCTCTGCCCTGGAGTGAGATACTATCTCTGTCTTCCAATGATGTTTGCTGTATAAATATCCTTGAAAAGACAGTTCAAACAACACAACTTAATAGAAGTCATTCAAGTATGAAACAGATCTAGGGAGAATTATCTCCTAATAATAACCAACCCTCATTTCTATATCAAATCACTAGAATTTTCCCATACATGTATACTGTCTGCCACTCTGATTCTGATTTGACTGACAGGGCTGAAACCAAATCAGTTTGAAATGTTTTATGTGGCATTTAACTAAAGCTACTACCAATACGACCTTAACAGCAAAATGATAACAACTTGTACTATTGATTCAACCTTGTAGCCCACACTCTCAGCTGAATATACCCTATAAAGCATCAGCATTTAGCTTAGAAAGCCAGGTGGCATTCTCCCTAAGTGTCTGTATTGACCTTTCTACTTGGTCCGAAACATCAATTCAGAAACAGCAGGCTGTATTAAAGATCTCCAGACTCCACCTTGGACAAAAAGTAAGACAATTCAACCAACTGAGCCTGACCTGTCTGGATGTCTTCCATGATTTTAAATACTTGAAGGATTCTTATGACTAACCCTAAGGTGCAAATCACTATTTTTTCAGGAGGATGAAATTTAATGCCTAGTTCCCCATACAAGAAATACAATCTCAATGATACACAAAATGATACACAAGGTACTTCTGGAAAGAAAGGGGTACTTACCAAGTTGTGGACCCCCCAAGTGGGACTACTTTCATTCTCAGTCATTTCATGGAGTGGAAATGTCACCTTGCTATTGGCATGAACAAACAGGACAGACTAGAATGACTTTCTTCGAGAAGTTTCTCCAAAAACAGATGAGACTCAACAATTCCAAGTGAACTAGGAAGAAACCATATGGTCTACCAGTTGGCTGGGGTGCACTTTGGACACACTATCAACCTGTGCCCTGCAGGTCAAACTTGAGGAACCCCAAAGAAAACTTTTGGGTTTTGTTGGAGTTATTGCAATGTTACCATTCCCATAGGAGAGTAAAACATTTTTATTTCTAAAATAATTATAAAAGGTTAATCCTTAGAAACTTGTAGCTTTTAAATATAACTGAAGTGCTAAACATACTTTTTATGTCTCTATCACATGTAGCAAAATGGCAGTAGACTACCAAAAATTCACATACGAATTAGTCTGTTTATAAAGTAATATTTTACAATTAACATAAATACTTATTTTTCTACATATATTAGGGAGTAATTAAAATGACAACTTGGGCAATATTAGAGCTCTGACTTAATTGAGGGATGTTTGGCTGATTACAAACAGTGTATTCATTTTATAAAAATGAAATTCTAATTAGTGTTGGCTTCCTGTCAAAATCAGTAATTAACAAAGTTGTCAAAGTCAATCCTATTATTCATCTTGATAATGAAATTATTTAAACATCAAACATGAATGTTCTATTAGCTTGAGGAGTATAATTGTTGTTAACATTGCTCATAGGGCTTAATAAACATATCACATCAGCTACACTATCTACCTAAATACCTGTACACAGATGCTTATGATTAAGAACTTGTGAAGCTTTGTAAGATTAAGTATGTGACTGAGATTGTGTTACAAATAATATTTTTCTTGAGTTGGTACATGTGACATGAGAAAACATGGCTCTATTTTTCTGAAAGTGAACCAGAATGTGTTTTTATGATCTGCAAAACTAACCTGCATTTATTTAAACTGTTCAATTTTATGACTTTGGCATATCCATGAAACCATTATTCATTACTAAACATACCCATCAATGCTGAAAGGTTCCTCCTGCATATTTAATTCCTCCTTCCAGCCCTTCCCCATCTAAACCCTATTTCCAGGCAACCACTAATCTGTTTTTATTTCTTATCATATATTTGATTTAATTTAATATGAATTCAAACACAGAGTATGATTTTTGTCAGGATTCTTTCACAATAATTATTTTGAGATTCACCCATATTGTGTTTTATACTAGTAAATAATTATTTTTTGTTGCTAAGTAGTATTCCAATGTATAGCTATATCATAGTTTGTTGATGCGTTCAACTTTTTTTTGGACATTTGGGTTATTTTAAGGTTTTACTATTACAAAGATACTATGAATGGTAATGCACAAGTCTGTGTATTGGGACATATGTTTTTATTTGGTTTGGATAAATACCTAGAAATACACAGATGATGGTAGATCTATCTATATTTTACATTAATTTTTTTTCAAACTTCTAAACTTTTTTCCTAAATGAGAAAACTTGTACCATTTTACATTCCTACCCACAGGATATAAAAGTTTCAGTTCCTGCATATCATTGCAAATGGTTGGTATGATCAGGTTTTTTTTTTGTCCACTTAAAAAAATAATTTTTAATGTTTATTCATTTTTGACAGAGAGAGACAGACAGAGTGTGCGAGCAGGGAACGGGCAGAGAGAGAGGAAGACACAGAATCCGAAGCAGGCTCCAAGCTCTGAGCTGTCAGCATAGAGCCTGACATGGGGCTTGAACCCACAAACTGTGAGATCATGACCTGAGCCGAAGTCAGTTGTTCAACTGACTGAGCCACCCAGGCACTCCAATTTTTCTATTTTTACTACTCGAATGTGTAGGTAGTGGTATTATATTGTAGTTTTAATTTACATTCCCCTAATGACTAATGATTTTGAACACTTTTCATGGACTTGTTTGCCATCTGTGATTTTCTTTGGTGAGTTATCTGCTAGAAATATTTTGTTCATTTTTTTATTGACACACCATTTTTTATTATTGAGTTTGAGAATTATAATTTTGTATAGAAGTCTTTTATCAGATATGTGATTTTCTTTTTTTTTTTTTTTTTCAAAATTTTTTTTTTTTTTTTTTTTTGTTGTTGTTTTTGTTTTTCAACGTTTATTTATTTTTGGGACAGAGAGAGACAGAGCATGAACGGGGGAGGGTCAGAGAGAGAGGGAGACACAGAATCGGAAACAAGCTCCAGGCTCTGAGCCATCAGCCCAGAGCCCGACGCGGGGCTCGAACTCACGGACCGCGAGATCGTGACCTGGCTGAAGTCGGACGCTTAACCGACTGCGCCACCCAGGCGCCCAGATATGTGATTTTCAAATATTTTCTCCCAGTCTTTATCTTTTAATTCCCTTAATAGTATCTTTTTAAAGACATTCTTATTTTTTAATAAGTTCAATATATATATATGTATATATTTATATATATAATAAATCATACTTTGGCATACACATAGGATACATAGTTTTTCTCTAATTTTTATTTTTAGAAATCTAAAAATGTGTAGCTTATTTTCATGTTGATGATACATTTTGAGTTATTTTTATTATACTGTTCAATGTATGCATTTAAGACTCTTTTTATGCATACTGATATATAAATGTCCCAACACTTTTGTTTTAAAAGATTATTCTTCCTATATATTCTTTCTCTATGTACATTATCTCTCTCTCTCTGTATATAAACATATACATATATACACACACATCTCTGAACTGTCTGCTTTCTTTCATTCATCTGTTAATCTTTTTATCTATCTTTATGTTAGTTCCACATTGACATGGGATATAGAGGTTTATAACGAGTCTTAAAATCAGACATTGTGCATTCTCAAAATTTTTGTTTGCAAAGTCTTTTAGCCTACATTAGGATATCTGAATTTTCAAATAATATTTGAAATCAACTTACCACACTTTCTTTCTATTGTAAATGGTTTATTTTAAATTTTGAGGGTACTAATTGTTAACTATATTGTTTTTAAATCGAGAAACCGTATTCTCAACTACAAGTTCTAGTACTTTTTTTCTTGTTGTTAAATTCCATTGAAGTTTTTACTTAGCCAAGGGTGTATTCTGTAAATAAAAACTATTTTACTTCTTACTTTATTCTTAGCCAGAATGCCTTTATTTTTATTTTTTTCTTACTGCATTTGCTAGCCCTTCCAATTCAGTATGAAATACAAGCGATGAAAGCAGACATTCTTCCTTTTTCCCTGACCTTTAAAGTATTTAGTCTTAATCATTACACATGATATTAGCATTAAGTTTTTCACAGAAGCCCTTTGTCAAACTTCCTTTAAGAAGTTCCCTTGTATTTCTATTTGTTGAGAGTTATTAGGAATGGCTTTTAGATTTGCCTATTTTCTATGTTGTTGGACTTACACTCATAAAATTGCTAATTACAGCCCCCTTATTAACATTTCACTCTCTGTACAACCTGTAGTGATGTAACCTTCTCATTTCTCGTATTTGTCATGCGTGTTTTCCTTCTCATCAGTCTTGCCAGAGATCTGTCAATATTACTGATCCCCTGAAAGAACCAACTTTTCTCTTCCGCTATTTTAGAGCCAGCAGCATCCCAGGCTCCACCCCCGCTGCTGCTGCCACTGGGACTGCACACCAGCACCCTGGCGGACAGCGCCGCCTCAGTGCAGGACGTGAAAAAGTATAGCAACATAGAGAAAAACAAAATCAACGTGCAAAAATCAGCAGGATGAAAGTAAAATGTTTACTGGAGGTTTGAACTGGGATAGAAGCAAGAAAGATCTATCTTTCCTCAATCTGAGGATGTTGTAGGCTGTACAATTAAAACAGACCCAGTGACTGGAAGGTCAAGATTTGGATATGTGCTTTTCAAAGATGCTGCTAGCATTGATAAGGTTTTGGCACTGAAGGACCACAAACTGGATGACAGACCAGTTTGATAGACATCCAAAATGCCAAAGCTTTAAAAGGAAAAGAACCCCCACCCATCAGCGTTTTTGTGAGTGGATTGAGCCCAGATACTTCTGAAGAACAAATTAAAGAATATTTTGAAGCCTTTAGAGAGACTGAAAATATTGAATTCCCATGGATACAAAAACACATGAGACAAGACGATTTTGTTTTATCGTGTGTACAGAGTCAGTAAAGACATCATTAGAAAGCAGAGACCATCAAATTGGTTCTGGGAAGTGGATCAAAGTTGCACAACCCAAAGAGGTATATAGGCAGCAACAACAACAAAAAGGAGGAAGTGGTGTGGCAGCTGGAGTTGCACCTGCAGGAGGAGTGGTACCAGGCATCATGGATGAGGTAAGCACCACAACTGGAACCAAGGATTTAGTAACTATTATGATCAAGGATATGGAAATTACAATAGTGCCTATGGTGGTGATCAAATCTATTGTGGCTATGGCAGCCATGCTTATACTGGATATAACTATGACAACTATGGACATGAATGGACAGGGATATGCAGACCACAGTGGCCAACAGAGCACATATGGCAAGGCCTCTGGACGGCATGGCAATCACCAAGATGATTACCATCCATAGTAAAGGAGGACATTGAAGAAAATGGCAGGGGGTTGCTAAAGTTAACCCATCTTATAAGACAGCATTGAAGATTGGCCATCTGTTGATCTGAGATCAGTTGTACAAGACACAACTGTGTCCAAATATATACAGCCACCAATTAGTTTTCTTTGTTTATACGTTGTCTTTTGCTATCTGTTATAACTGGATGTAGATTTGTGTTTATATGAATTTTATTTGTAGGATTTCATGTTAAACCTCAAGTAAATGCTTCCTTATGTGAAATAAATAAAAATAAAAGAACCAACATCTGGTTACTGTAATTTTTCCTATTACTTTTCTGCTTTCGGTTTAATAATTTCCATGCTCATTTTTATTATTGTATTTCTCCTCCTTTCTTTGGGTTTAATTTATTCTTCATTTTCTAGGTTGTTTTTGTTTTTGTTTTTATTTAAATGAATGTTGTGGTTCTTGATTTGAGACCTTTCTTCTTTTCTTATATAGGTGCTTACTGTTATAAATCATCTCCTAAATATTGTTTTAGTGGAATCCCACAAATTTGGATAAATAGCGTTTTCAGTTTTATACAGTTAAACATCCAATTTAATTTCATTTCCTCCTCAATGTCTAGATTTTATTTTTTTTAATTTAATATTCAAAAATTTGGGAATATTCAAGATTAATTTTAAATTGAATTCTATTATATTCAAAGAATATACTTTGTATAGCATAATTCTTTTAAAATTTTATTAAACATGTTTTATTGTTCAGACTATGGAAGGAAAGTCCTGTTAAATATTTGATGTGGACTTTAAAAGAATGTAGCTTCTTTTATTGGTGGAATGTGTACAAATTTCAATTCATTAAAATGCTGGTGAGTCTGCTACATCCTCAGTGATTTTTAGTCTATTTGGTCTATCAAATACTGAGAGTGGTATAAAAATATTTAACTGTAACTGTAGATTTGTCTTCTTCTCCCTGGAGGTGTATCATTGTTTGTTCTCTGTATTTTGAAGCACTGTTATTAAGTGTACAAAAATATTAGGGTATTTTTATGACCTACATTTTGTTTCATATCTTGTTTTTAAGATATGTTAGGCAGGTCTAGGGTAGCATTTAATCTGTATCTTTTTTTTCCAATATATGCACGACATAGCATTTAGTCTATATCTAAGCATCTTCCACTCCTAAGCAAGAGTTTTTTATGTACTATACCCACAACTCCATAATACATGGTAAAAACAGGCCCAGTTTTTGGTCTTATGTGAGTACTGAGTACTGTTTCCTTTAATCCTTTCTTGTGGCTCTTTTCCCATTCTCAAGGAGTGTCTTCACTACTTCAAGTGTGATCTCATCATTACTGAAGGGGACCTTCTGCAAATATTTGGAGTTCTCTATGAATCCCTCTCCTTTCCATTCCCTGCCCTGTAAACTTTATCTTTAATGACTTCCCTAAAATCTTAGCTACATCACTTCAACCTAGAGAGTCAGCCAGGCTCTCCCCAGGTACCTGTTCCCTGCACCACAGACTGGAAAGTTTGTCAAGGTGGTAGCTGGAGAATTTCCCCCCTAACCTTGTTTGTTTCCTGTGTTTAAGGATCACTCTTCTATATTACCTAATATTCAATGGCTTGAAAAACATTACTTCATACATTTTGATTTATTTTTTAATTATTTCACTCAGAAGGATAAATTGGTTCCTATTTCCCTATCTTGGCTGGAAGGAGAATTCCTCAAAATGCTTCCTACTAATAGTATTGTAAGATTATTTTGCAGCTCACAATAAGACCTGCATATTTTGTTTTTAGGTACAGAAAGAAAAGATACCTTTTTTATGCTGCTTCCTTTAAATACTAATGTTTTTTTTTTTTTTTTCAGGAATTCAGTTCCTTCTAAAAATAAGACCTATAGGGGAGCCTGGGTGGCGCAGTCGGTTAGGCGTCCGACTTCAGCCAGGTCACGATCTCGCGGTCCGTGAGTTCGAGCCCCGCGTCGGGCTCTGGGCTGATGGCTCAGAGCCTGGAGCCTGTTTCCGATTCTGTGTCTCCCTCTCTCTCTGCCCCTCCCCCATTCATGCTCTGTCTCTCTCTGTCCCAAAAATAAATAAACGTTGAAAAATTAAAAAAAAAAAAATAAATAAATAAATAAATAAAAATAAGACCTATAGTATATAATGATGAACTTGTATCCTGTAATAAGGAATATACACAGGGGGGCTTCTATACCTTTTTAAATCAATATCAGATGACAGAAGTTCTTAGATGTATATAACTATACTTTAGATTAAACTTGAACAATAATAAGCATGACTCTAAAAAAGATACAAGAAAATATAATCATGAAATATAATTCTCTTAGGTTAGCAAATAACTCCCCATTTTTATAAACATATCCGTTGAGATACACATATGTCCAAGAATAGGTTGTATTGTCACACTAGAAAATATGCAAGTCTCTCCAGTAACTAGCTCAGTCATGCTACCGTCAAAAATAGGCATAACACTGGCATAAGCAAAAACACTAATAATACTAAACATGCTACCCTCGCAAAGTTTATGTCTTATTTATTTTATCTGTGGGGAATGGACAGCAGTAGTGTCACCCATGACCTTATTAAACACACACACACACACACACACACACACACACACACACACACAGGAGATTTAATTACTTCTATGTGAAGAAAAGAAACACCCAATTATGTGTGCTTTTCTCACAAAAGAGTCTATGTAAAGCCAAGAAAAGAGAATGGTATCGGGACTGAGTCTAATTAGACTTTTAATCCTTGCTCTTCTGTTTACTAGCTAAGTAAATTGAGAAAGTTACATTTCTAAGCCTAAATTTTCCTCAATTGTAAAATGAAGACATAATAAATTTATAAAAGGTAAATGAGATACGATAAACTAGACACTAAACACAGAACTGATTTATGAAGATGTTAAACAAATATGTAATTTTAATGACAGGCAGAGATCAACTGAAATTCTGTAAGAATTAACTAGAAATAATAAACATGTTTTTAATGATAATAATTAAATAAAAAATGTCTGGTCTGAAAAGATGATGTTGACCTTTACCCCCTGCTCTATCCTGCTAAATCACAGTTACAAACGCTGGAAATGACATGAGACAAAACTAAGAAGAAATTCTTAACAGTGGCAAGAAGCAGGCGAACTGTTTTGCAGCCTCAGGACTGAAGAAACGCCTTGGTGTCAGGCCAACTTGTTATCCCTTCAACTAAGAGATCCCTTCTTCCCTTCAGACTTCCCTTCTTCCCATTCTTGACCAGCAACAGAAGGCAGCTAGGAAAGTTTATGCCTCTGTCAGATTGGATGAGAATCTTTCTGAAAACCTCAGAAGAACCCAACACTACTAGGAAGGGAAGATGTACTGGGAACCCAAAAATAAGTGGCCAAGGGAAGCACTCTCTTTTGCTGCCAGGGGTGAGCCTTCACTTTTTAGCTAAGAGATTCTAGAGTCTGTAGGTAATACTTACAAAAGAGACCCAGCTACAGGAAGCATCCCAGTCAATAAGCATCTCCTTCCAGGAAAAGGTTCTCCTCCCCACTCAAGGGTATTGGGGAAGGCCCGTGGAACAAGAAAAAGTGATCCAGTCATAGCAAGAGGCCTTTTCCTAGAAGCCTGTTAGTCCTATGTGCTCAAGATTCTCCTGGTCTTCCCAGATATACCTGACAAGTGAGCAGAACAGGCAGAAGGGACCCAACCACAACAAACACCATGATCCAGACAACCACTTTGTTTTCACAAGCCCAAGAGTCTTTTCATCTGCTCGGGAACATAGGGCAGCCAGAAGACTTGGATGGCAGCCTCCAGACTCTCCAACCCCCCTACTTAGAAGGCAAGCAACCTGTTTCGGCTCTGTTGCATAGTGCCAGCAGGGTCCACTGGGAGCAACAGTAGCAGTAGATAAACCAAGCAGACCAAAAGGCTGAATACAAAGAAAAAATCTTTAAAATAGCCAAAAAGATGATTTACGCATAAGAAAATTCCAGTTAAAATGGCAGTAAATTCTCATCTGTGACCATGGAGGCCTTAAGAAAGTGGCACGGTATTTTTCAAGAGCTAAGAAAATAAAAAATAATAATAAATAATTTTAAAAAGATGTCATTGGTAAATTCTACAACCAGTGAAATTATACTTCAGAAATGAAGAGAAAATAAAAACATTATCAGGTGAAAGAAAACTAAATCAATCTATCACTAGCAGACCCACCCCTAAAGATTGTTTTTCAAACAAAAGATATGTGATAAGGAAGTTAACTTAGATCATCGAAAAGGAAAAAGAGACCATGGAAAGAACAGAAAGATGAGTACATACAACAGACTATTCTTTCTTCATGCATTTTATAATCATATTTGATGACTGAAACAAAGATGTTTAATCCCACCTGATACTTAAGACAATGATACTTAAACATGGAAAAGATAAAGGTATCTAACTGGAGTATTTCCCCCATTTCACTTGAAGTGGTAAATACTGTTACCAATCGACTCCTATAAGTATACATGTTATACTATACATATGTTTTATGTAATACCCAAAGCAATCATGCTAAAATGTATGTAAAGAGATACACTAAATAATACTCAATAAATAAGTTCGGATGGACTCCCCAAAATGTTCAAGTAACCCACAGGAAGGAAAGAAAGAAAAAAAGAGAAATGAAAACAAGATGGTCCAGATGCAACAATTTCTCCTTCACCCCAGAAAGAATGTACCTCCACATGCCCCACACCACTGTATCCCTAGACATTTTTCTGAAGGTAGAAGGCCTCTGAGTGTGTGTCGGAATTATTTCTCACTACCTTACATGCAAATATCTTAACCATAAATCCATAATAGTTGCTAGTTCTTGCTCACCAGGTCCAATCAGCATAATCTTATCAGTACAATGGGCAAGTATGATATCTTAAGGAAGAGAAATGTAGTCAAGTTCTCTGTTTACTAAATTATGATACAGACCTAGAAAGTTGATCTACCACAGAGATAGGATAGTGAGGATGTATTCGTAGCAATAAAGATAAACACAATACAGCAGCTGCAATTGGAGCTGGTTAAATTTATAATAATTCACTGTCATTGTCTAATATCCATATGTTTTCTGCCCAGGACGAATAGGTGAGTTAAATGAGGATTCAGTGGGAATCACTATCTCTGCATCACTCAAGTCCCAGATGGTGGCACTAGTCTCTACAATCCCTCTCGCAATGTGGCGTTGCTTTTGGTTTACTCTTTCAAGACAGTGGTTCCTACCTGGCTTTTTTTTACCAAAATTTCCCTCATTCGGATTAGGGAATCACTATGAGGATTCTGCTAACTACCAAGTATGTCTATTCCAATTATGCATTCTGAAATCAGGGATATGACCAAACTATGGGTCTGGAGACCCACTTGACCCACTGTGAAGCTACTACTTTGACTAATGGATCAAAGTGATATTTGGACCTCCAGGAATTAGTGTCAATTCAGAGATAGTATCTATTAACCCTTGTAAAGTCTGATTATTTCCTTTTCCCCAAGTGCACATTCACTGTGGTAATAAGCCATAGGTCCTTTTGGGGAAGGTTGGAAGACAGATTAAAGCAGAAATATTTCGCAGTGTAGTGGGTCTTCCTCAAGGAAACCTGCTTCACCTTCATTCACAGAGTGTGGGTCTGGAAACGGACTTGAGTCTAGAAATTGACTGAACGACTGTAACTCTTTTTTGATTCAAATTGGACTTCTGCTCACTGGATCTAGAAGTCTTCCCTTTATAAAGCCAAACAAGAATTTAGTAGATGACTATCTATTTCACTTCTTGGGAATCCATGATCAACTAGTCAACAAAATAAGTCTCTGAGTTACACTATTCTGAGTAGTGCTTTGACTCTGCTGTCCATTACAACAACCATGATGACCTTACCTTTGGAAAACAGGTCACCTCTTGGCCCCTGCCTCCTGATATCCAGTTATCCCCAGTGCAGCAGTTTTTAATCCAGGGCAGTAGCTTCCACTCTAATTTGTGACCTGCAGGGTAGAGTAACTAATTTGCGACCTGCTAGGGCTCCTCTCACAAATTCCTTTCTTACGGTCATGGTGAAATAGTGGGTGAACTGGTCTTAAACAATAAATCCCTTCCTAAAGTTCCAATCTCTAAACCTTTGGATACCTTCCTCTACAATATATACCAAATCATTTCTGGATTTTAGCCCCCTTTGAGTGTAGGCAACCGTTTTAGCCAAATAACCAAACAAAATATTAGAGCCCTTTCTAAGCCCTTGAACTACAACAATGAATCAAGAATCTCGACTTAGTGGGTCCGCAACAATAAATTTGTCTTGATATAACTTTAGTTTCTTCCATCATTGCCCCATACCCTTAATATTCATTCCTACACTATTATCCAGTATTCTGTCCATATAAATTAGAAAATCTCATACAATTATTTTGGAGTGTGGTACAACTCCTTATGGGTTACATTTTGTACCTCTCCCTTCAAATTCTTCTGGATATGAGTCTAGTTACCGGCTTAAATGCAAAGAGGGTAGAGGTAGGTCCTGAGGAGAATCAGCTGTCTTCCTAGGCAACTATTACAAACTTTTCAGGAAAAGCAGGGTTAACACTCTCAGACAGGAGTGAAAGGGCTGCTTCTATTGGCAAAAGAGACTCAGAAAAATTTAGGCGTTCAATGTCCTCAGCTTCATCAGCACATATGCCCTCATTCTAAATTTCAGGATCCTATTCCTTCCCCATCAGTGTCCTTAACAGAAGACATCCTGAGAGAATGGGATCCAATACTAGTCACAATGCAACATTCCAACCTACCATTTTGGGACAGGAAGAAAGTTGACAAATGTTAATGGGAGGGTTGTGATGAGACACAAAATCAAAAACTGTAATCTGTAATGTATTTTATAGAAATCAGTATGCTGCTGAAGTTTTAAAGCTGTGGAAGAATCAGATGGTCACTCTTGTGTTTTACAAACACAACTCAAGTTGTAGCATCTTTATATGGAAAGACAGGCTACAAAATAGGAAGAAAACCTAGATATAGTGCCAATATTTACCTCTGGAATGTTTCATCTTACATTTATGGTCAACTTCTGTTTATTTTTCAAGATGCAGATCAAAGTTCTCCAGGGAAGATTAACAAAAGTTCCCTAAGGAAAGTTAATCACTCACTGTTTACTGCCTCATCCAAAATATTTTGTATCCTCTGAAAAATACATGTTAAAAAAAAATTAAAGGGGTGCCTAGGTGGCTCAGTCAGTTGAGTGTCCGACTTCGGCTCAGGTCATGATCTCATAGTTCGTGGGTTCGAGCCCCACATTGGGCTCTGTGCTGATGGCTCAGAGCCTAGAGTGTGCTTCAGATTCTGTGTCTCCCTCTCTCTGCTCCTCCCCTGCTTGTGCTTTGTCTTTCTCTGTCTCTCAAAAATAAATAAATGTTTAAAAATTAAAAAAAAATATTTTGTATCCTTATGACAACATTTTATTATTTTTTTGTACATTTAAAAAATATATGAGGTACATTTAAAAAATATGGGGACTGAGCTCATTGTACTTTAGAATTCAAGGAAAATTATAAAAAATACTGTAATATTTCTTATTTTATTAAAATGTCTTATGTATTTATTCTGCATTACTTCCATTCATTTTTCCTGTTTCCTCCATGGCTCCAAAGACAATAATTCTAATGACTTTAATAATTTGCTTTTTTATTTATAAGTATTCTTTCTGGGACATGTTAAATTTTAAATTTGTGTATATATATATATATATATATATATATATATATATATATAATTTAAATATATATATCACATTTTAACTCAAATTCCTATGCTTCATCCATGTTATATGAGCACATTGAATCTGTTTATTCTAACCGCTTCATTTTTCACAGATCTATAAATAACTGATGTACTCTCCTAATATGGACAGATTGACTTCAATTTTCCAATGTCACAAGAATGCCACATTGAATATCCTTTAATGTGTCCTTTTATGCACCAGTGTTAGAATTTATTTGAAATATATACTGAGGAATGGAATAAATCATGCACATTCTTAACTTGACTAAATACTGCCAGATTGCTTTCCAGGATGGCTGTTCCAAACTACACTCTCACCAGCAGTGCATGAAGGTTCTGATACACATACTTCCTTCTCTACATTTCTAATCTTATAAGCATAAAGTATTATCCATCATTATTTTATTTTGTTCCTCTGATTATAAATGAATTTCGGTATTTATATGATTTTTAGCTTTCTGGGATACCTCTTTAAAAACTGCTTGTCGGGGCGCCTGGGTGGCGCAGTCGGTTAAGCGTCCAACTTCAGCCAGGTCACGATCTCGCGGTCCGTGAGTTCGAGCCCCGCATCGGGCTCTGGGCCGGTGGCTCAGAGCCTGGAGCCTGTTTCCGATTCTGGGTCTCCCTCTCTCTCTGCCCCTCCCCCGTTCATGCTCTGTCTCTCTCTGTCCCAAAAAAATAAACGTTGAAAAAAAAAATTTAAAAAAAAAACAAAAACCAAAAACTGCTTGTCTATTGGGGTTCTAGTCTTTTCTATGATTTTTAGGAGTTCCTTATATATTCTAATCCTTTCTCAGGTTTAGACAGTAAGAACATTTTCTCAAAGTGTTACTATCTAATAATTATTTTTAAGATGTGCTTTATTTTACTGAATAGAAATTCTCAATTTTGATGTATTCAAATTCATTGTATTCAAAATCAAATTAATTTGGTCATTAGTTTATGCCTTGTGCTTTTCATGTATATAGCAATATTTTCCCACCCTATGATGCATTGATATCCCACACTATCCATACTCTTTGCAGTTTCACAGATCATATTTTGATCTTATTTCATCTGGAGGTCACCCTCTTATAATGCACTCACTAGAAGTTTGGTCTTATTTTTTTCCATTTTGTTTCCCAACTGCCACTGAACCCAAATGTTCTTATGTTCTAGTTAGTATTGCTGGTCTATGCAAATTCTATTGTATTGGATACATTAATCTTGTGGTTGGCAATCTTACCAGGCAAGATGGGGTGAGATCCCTATAGCCTATCTCCCCTGATCATTACACTATAAAAATTCAGGACTTAGTAACACAAACAGCAACTACATATAACAGAGGATGATGAAAAGTTAACAGCAGCAGGTCGATCACAGAGGAACCCATAGTCCAACCATTATGATCCTCAAGTGGTTGAATTTCACAGTTGTCTTCCCCACCTTTTTCTCCCTGTTTTGACATGGTAGAGCTGGGTCTTGGACTGAACCATGAGCAAACATGGCAAAAATTCCAAAAGAAATCCTCCTCTTTTTAGCCAAAAGATTGTAAAGGGGCCACATGAGGAAGAGAATATGGGAGAAATCACACCCTTTCCTTTTTCTTGCTTTCTCTTCTGGTTTTCTTTTTTGTTTCTGCCTTCTGAGGTCATCCCATTACAGTAGCTTCACAGCGGTGTTCAGGTTTTTGATCTACTGTTGGCACTGCTCTTTGTACTTTTCTTTTCTTGGATGATTTAAGTACACATTCAATGATCCCTCAGAGTTCAAAATATGGATCAAATTATGGATCACTGGTTGTACCCTGATCACCAAATTTCAAACTCTTTCTCTCTGGCTAAACATATTCTATCTAATAATGGGCATTATGTCCTCACAGTCTAATTCCAGATGCCTCAAAATATATCCTACATCTTCCACACACAACAGCCAATAATAATAACCAAAATACAAAGATGACCCAAGTAACTTTACTCTTGCCACTAAAATTGTATAGCTGTATGTGTTTCAGTAAGGAAATCGGGAGGGAAAGGAGTGTGGATGTAACAGAGAAATTAGATGGGAATTCAGAGGAAAACTCCCCAAAAGGGATTTCTTTTATAGAATGTGATATTTTGAACTTTAATGGTAACAGTCCTGCTTCAAAGAGAAAAAAATACAAAGGAGTTTAAAGGAACATTGGTCCTAATTTGTGCCGGATTATTTGCAACCAATTTCCGTGAATTACAGATCCTTTATACTCTTCTCAAACATGGTTCAGACTAAACAACAGTTGCTCTGCTGATTTTTGGCATCTCTATTTCAACACCAGCTGTAATAACTACATAATTATAAAGCATTCTGAAATTCATTAACCTTCTTCTGAATTCTTATAGAAATATCTAGGAGTGTATTTTTTTGACTTCTAATATGTCAGCCCTTAAGATTCAAGAGCTAAATCAGATTTTCAATATGGCAATAGGATCTATAACAGCAGATGAGAGGAAGCAATTGTAAGAAGGGTAAGTAAAGTGGCAGACACAGATTGAGTGTGAAGAGTTGGGAATGTATAACATGTTCATTCATATTTCTCAGAAGCTCTATGTTGGCAATTGATGCCCATATCTCATGGTCACAGCCAGGACTATTTTCTTCTTGGACTGGTTTCCAAGGTTGATAATTATCATTCTGCCTACCCACCGCTTAACAGAATGGTAATCTAGAACTATTATGTAAGTAAATACATATTCAAAACTGATAATGTCGAACACAGCACAAGGGGCGGATAAAGACAAATATAAAGATAAAACAGAGAAGTAACTGAAAGTGAGAACAAAGGTGCCTATGTGAGATCTGGTGTCCAAAATTCAATCATACAGAAAATATTCATGGAGTATATAGCATCAGTAAAAGGTAGCAAATAAAAACCACATGGGAAGGAGTTGTAAAGTCTAGGAATTATTCATTCCTGAATGCTATTTTGTCCAATTACATAGATAATAGATTGGGCCATTAAAAATATTTCCTGGGAGTTACGTTAGGTTTGGAAATGATACTATTGTGGACAGTGGATGACTGTGAAAGTTAAAATGGCCAGATATTCATAGACCTTCACTCTCAGTTCAGTTCAAGAGCAAGAAGTATAAGTAGAATTATCAACAGGATAAAATTTGTAACAACGTAAGTAATATATAGAGATCCAAAATTATATGTAACATCAAGTTTGGTTCATCTGTGCTACAGATAGGATTAACAGGCAGTATGGTAAAAGAAGACAGAGGAGTATTCAAAGCAAACACCTAAGCTGCTTCTTATGGAATAACAGAGAAGCCCATTGCTTAACACTGGGGCCTCACATTGAATTATAATTTATGTAGGAAGATGACTACATACCAGAATTTACCATTGTAAATATCCAAAAATATTTGTTATATAGCATGTTAGTAGATGTTATAAAAACGTTCCTAATTATCTGTTAGTAATATGAAGAAGAGAAAATGTCCCAACCTGCACTACCCCAGATTTTGTTCTCTGCCTCCTCGGCTCAGCAGGTCCAACAGCCCCGCTCATATCCCATCTCTCCGCAGTTTTCCACAGGCAGAGAATAGGGCACTCGTGGGCCTCACTTTGTGAGTTTGTCTTCTCTGAGGAACTGTAGTCCTGTGGTGCCTGAATAAAAATTATATTGTATCCAGTTTTTTTTTTTTTTTTTTTTTTTTTGCCAAGAACTCTATTATTACATGTCAATTCAATTATTCCTTGGAGTCATTTTTTCACTTAATTCAAGACTATATAAGAACTATTCCTGTATACTGTGTCTAGAAGCACTGTCAACATTTCTACAAAGACACTATAATAAAACATTCTTGAAGGTATGAACAGTATTCACTTGACGCTATGTAGGTGACAAAAATTATGTTTCAATAAATGGACATAAAAATATTCAGGGGCGCCTGGGTGGCTCAGTCGGTTGAGCGGCCGACTTCGGCTCAGGTCATGATCTCGCGGTTCACGAGTTGGAGCCCTGCGTCGAGCTCTGTGCTGACAGCTCAGAGCCTGGAGCCTGTTTCGGATTGTGTCTCCTTCTTTCTCTGCTCCTCCCCCACTCGTTCTCTCTCTCTCTCTCTCTCTCAAAAAGAAAGAAAGAAAGAAAGAAAGAAAGAAAGAAAGAAAGAAAGAAAGAAAGAAAGAAAGAAAGAAAGAAAGAAAAAAATAGGGGCGCCTGGGTGGATCAGTCAGTTAAGCGCCTTACTTCGGCTCAGATCATGATCTCACAGTTCGTGGGTTTGAGCCCCACATCCAGCTCTGTGCTGACATCCCAGAGTCTGGAGCCTGCTTCAGATTCTGTGTCTCCCTCTCTCACTGCCTCTCCCCCAGTCCTGCTCTGTGTCTCTCAAAAATAAACATTAAAAAATTTAAAACACACACATGCATACACACACACACACACACACACACACACACACACACACACAACCTCTACCACTTGAAACATGCATGTCTATGAAATACTTTGTATTTAAAATGCTCTGGGTTATATGGTTGAATTGATGGGCTGTTCAGATTTTTTCCCCCTACTTTTCTGTAATTCTGCTGTTTTCTTCAAATGGATATTCACCCTTACATGAAGCTGTTTGCTGACTTTAATGACATTTCTCAGAATGATGAAGAATTTCCTTCAGGAACTAACACTTTTTTTCATAGAAAATGGTATTATATCAGAAGCACTTATTCCTGTAGGAGCTATGGAAATAATGCATTTACACAGAAAACACACTTAGCTTGCCTTGTGCAACATTGTATTATAGTCCTATCTGATTAGGCTTACTATTTGTCCACTTTGATATTGCCTCAGGAACTGCGGGTTGTAAAGTATGGGAATGACTAGAAATGGGAGTTACATACTAGCTGTTAGAAACATTAGGCTCAGCATTTGCTCTAAGAAGAAATAGAAAAAAAAAAAACATAATACTGTTAGATTTTTTGCTGGAAAAAATATTTAATGACACTTCACATTATTTCCAATTTATCATTCATACATCTTCCAAAATCAATTTTAAATCCTCTTACAGCATTTTTTGTGAAGTTTTGGGGGCAGTAATTTCTTCCTCAACTGGCATTCAGTTCTCAGATATCAAAAAGAAATAAAATATACCTTCAAGTTACATATTATATAAGTACCATTTTACATTTGAACTATTTACTTGAATTATTTCCAAAATGATCCTTACTCACCATAAACTTATTTCAATCCAAATCAGAAGTGGAAAAACATGGAAGTACCTTACTATTTAAGCCTGAGACAATGCAATTGCATTGTACTACTGTACTACGTTTTTCAAAAGTGTTCTAT
The DNA here is from genome assembly GCF_018350155.1 of Leopardus geoffroyi. Taxonomy (NCBI): domain Eukaryota; kingdom Metazoa; phylum Chordata; class Mammalia; order Carnivora; family Felidae; genus Leopardus; species Leopardus geoffroyi. Next base: position 22,497,451 of record NC_059338.1, on the reverse strand, counting down.
TAGTATCAAAGAAAGATGTGTGACTCCTGAAAACAATTGCAACAATTGTAGGTAATGTTTGTCTAAAGAATATCTTGTAATTGAAATTGCTCTAAAAAAATATATACACTTCCCCTTGATACAAATTCTGGTTTACTAATTGAAGATTTCTAATTAAAAATATTAAACTCAATTATCCTCTTCCAAACAGGAACCTTCTGTCTTCAGGATGAGTAAGAGTTACAGCAGTTGTTTTGATTGCTGAGTGTCCAAAGACTGAATTCTTAAGTCACTTTTTGTACTTAAGCGTTTAAATAATAAGCCACAGTTCTACCAGAAATGCAGTCTTATGGGAAAAATGAGGACAGATCAATTTACTCAGGGGTCGGCATTAGGACTCAGGTGGCCATAGATATCCACTGTTATGCCTATCAGAACCAATCATTTGTTTATTCTCCTCCTTTTCACCCCACGTATTTAGATGTGTTTTCACAATCTTCATCATAAAAATCACTTTAGGTATTTGAAAACACACACACATACACATTCAAGTTGTTGGAGCCACCCAAACCAGAATGAGACTGATTAGGGGAGAAACCATGCCATGGAAGTTAAACGAGATCTGTAAGCATTCTTACATTCACCTAAATTTGAAAAGAATAAATAAAACCAGTAGTTCTGAGAATGTGGTCCCTGGACCAGAAGCATTAGCATCATCTGGGAAGTTAGAATAGTCAAATTCTAGGTTCCCATCCTAAAACTACTGAATCCAAAACTCTAGGGTTAGGGCCTAGAATTCTGGGTTTCAATTAGCCTTCCAAGTGATTATGATGTATATTAAGATCTGAGAACCATTGATACAGACCAAACTTTCAAAATGTGAACCACACTGAACATACTTTCATATAATGACATAATCTGTTTCTCTAGCAATATGCCTTGAATTAGTTGATAGCTTCCATTGTCCCCCAAGTGATTTTCCAACTTCCTGAACTACATAAAGGTCTTTGCTTCGCTTTAAAATCAGTCAGCCTCATGCAACTAACTGATTTCCTTATTTTACTTTATCTCTTAAGAGAGATAATGATGCCCTTCGTTTATAGAGTCAAGATACTTCACAAAATGAATTCAGCTCAAGGACTTATGGTATTTTTCACAATAACTCAGAATATTAAATAATATTACTGTAATTACTTATTAAAAATCCAACATGAGGGGTGCCAGCATGGCTCAGTCTGTTAAACATCTGACTCTTAGTTTCTGCTCAGGTCATGATCTCATGGTTCATCAGATCCAGCCCTGATTCAGGCTTCATACTAATAGCATGGAGCCTGTTTGGGATTTTCTCTCTCCTTCTTTCTCTGAGTGTCTGTCTGTCTCTCCGTCTCTCTCTCCTCCCCCTCCCCAAATAAATAAATAAACTTTAAAAAAATAAAAATCCAACATGTATTAATTCATATATTTGTGAAACATTGTGTGTGTGTTTCAACAATGTCACTAAGTCATTAATTTTTGTCATAATAATTTTTTTGTTATCGACAGGCACAGCTGAAAATCATTGCTCTTTCACTGTCCCCTGACATATTCTGATTACTTATTGTACAACTCATGGTTCAGGGGCATCTGACAGACGGGATATCAGCCACTGAAGCCTTTATAGCTTTACATTTGGGGAGAGAAGTGATACTGGAGGTTTGTTTAGGATTCGGTTTAAAGTTTTCTCTAGGAATTTATTTACAACTTGAGTTAGGGTGAATGTCAAGATCAGTATCAGGGTTCCATCTCAGGGATAGAAGTTCTTGCTTTCAGATTAATCCTTTTTCTGATTTCACTCCCTCAAAGCAACATTTACTCGGTATGAAAAAAAAAATCGAATAGCATCAAGAATAACTTGTTCCTTAGTTCCAGGGGTAGCCAATGTCTATGTAGGGAAGATCTGGGGTCGTGCTGCTTGTAAGTCACACAGAATGCCAGTACTTTCCCTATAGTACTGGCTACAGCCTAATTTTGTGTCAGTTCCCATGGCCAGAAACACCTGTTAAAAAGATAAAATGAGGCATATTAAATTTTTAAGAGTTTGGCCAAAAATCAATTCAAATTGGGTGAAGCCAAGGTAGGAGTGGTTATTAGCCCTCCACCAACCAGAGCTGAAGACAAGACTTTTATAGAAAAAAGGCAGAAACAAAACAAGGAAATGATTTGGCCATAGCTTAAGCATTTGCTTTACTTGAGAAAACCTAGTCGACTGTGATTGATTGTCCTTAAGTTTTGACTTCTTAACCTTGAAGCACTTACATGCTTAGGTTTTGGTTTTTGCTTATGTAGGCCGCTAAGGTATTAGAACCATCTCTGTCTAATGGCCCTGTTTAATCAATTTAACATCCATGTAAAGACATCTTGGTGCTTATATTGCTATGACAATTGCTGCTGACATAGATTCATTCTCTCACAAATGCAGCTTCAGGTAGCAGCAGTCCTGGTTTGCTAGGACTAGGGTGAGGGTCTGGTTTAGATTACTTCCTTACATACGTTGCCTGTTTACTGGGTACCATGTTATATCACAGGAAATGGATCTGGTCATCCTTAGGATGGTTCCCGCCACTGAATTAAGACTGAGGATACATAATGATTCCAGTGAGGTGAATTAATTGCTTTCTGGTCAAATATCTACAGTTAGCTATGTCTAGATGCACTGTGGTTGTCTAGAGTAGTATACAATTAGGCATTTGACCTAATGAAAAAATGTCTACACAGGGAGAATTTGTTTAGTAAGTATCAGTCCAACCTCAGGGTTCAAATCCTTGATCCACCATTTAAGAGCTGGTCGAATTGGGCAAGTTATATTATCTCTAACCTCTTATCCTTGTAAGTATAATTATTTAAAAGGAGTATTTCTGTAGAGTAATTTTTTATGATGTCCTTACACATTTTTAATACAATTATACAAAATAAATTATATTCTGTATCTACATAAAATAAATATTTTAACATTATGTATTCGTTACAATTACTTATATAAATTTTCCTTTAACCATCTCTCCATATGACTCTATTCACTCTTCTTTACATCTCATACACTTGGGCTTCTTTCTTTTCTGTTACCTTTCTGGGTAAAGACGCTAAACACTTTCTTAATATTCCTTCGTTCTTTAATTAGCCCCTGCTCTACAAGGCAGAGTTTTGAATCTCTCCTTGTTTGGCTTTTGGTTGAATCATTTCACTCAGATTCTAGATGTGGTGTTTCTGCATTCTGAACTGATGTTTTAATCATATAGAATCAGTGTGTGGTCTATTTCTACACAGATTTTCATTATGTTTTTTTCTTGTTTTTAAAGACTGGTTCTCATGTTTTACACCTGAAACTTATAAAAGTGTCTTAAAATGTTTGTACAGTTTTTCTCCCATTCCAAATACTCAGACTCTGGCAAGATGTATAGGATCTGTCAACTCAAAGCAGACAACGCAGATTTACATCTTTCGGCAAGCAGGGTGGGACTCGAGTGACGTGACTGCCCTATTCTGATTATTGGTACTATTAAGTTTCTTTGGCCTTTGAACAACAAAGCATGAGAAGGCCATTCATTTAAGTGATTAACAGGTGAAAGGAAGTAACAAGTATGAAGCACCTATTCAAAGAAGGCTACATGCACCAGGGGTATACAAAGTTGTCTAAAAAGCCAGTCCTCCTCAAAAGACATAGAAAGCTATAGAGTGATACATAAATAACTATAATATACTAAGAAACTGCAGAACACCAGTTTAGGGCAAGATATTTTAAGCTGAGGCATCTAAGCACAAGTCGCAACTGCATCATTTACTAGTTGAGCTTCTGAAACCCTCATTTTCTCATCTAGCACAAGAACATAAATAATGACTGCCAGATTTTCCATATATTTGGCTATTAATAAAAAGTGCCGCCAAAAGGAAAATTGTCACACAAGTTCTATTAACACATAAAAGGCAAAAATACACAAATAAATAAACTCTGAAGGAGAATTGAAATAACATGTTTCAAACTTATTTCAAATTGTGGCAAAGATCGAAAAATATCAATAAAGAAAGGTTTGGGAACTATTATAGATTTTTAAAGACATGGATATTTGCTAAAATATGCAAAATACTATATGTTGTCTAGTTAAAATTTACGTAAATATGTATAGAAATGCACAGTAATAATAAAGCACCAAGTATCTTGATGGGGGTTATCTCTCAGAAAGAGAAGGAAATATTATCATGATTTCCTAAAGTGAACAGTAAATAACTGGATGTTTTTCTTATTCACTTATGTGTTATATGAAATATTTAACATTAAAAATAGTAAATTGTAATTTTAAAAATTAAATTGTTAGTGAAAGACAACTATGAATTTCACATTGACAATGAAGGGTATCAGAACCAAGTATCTAAATATAGTAACAGAGACATGTATCCCCTGATTAGTTCAATGTGTTATATGCTAACAACTTTGTTTTTAAAGATTTTATTTAAATTCCAGTTAGTTTAACATATAGTGTAATATTAGGTTTAGGTGTACAATACAGTGATTCAACACTCCCATACAACACTCAGTGCTCATCAGGACAAGGGCACTCCTTAATCTCCATCACCTATTTCACCCATCCCCCAGCCCTTCCCTCTGGTAACCATCAGTTTGTTCTCTATATTTAAGAGTCTGTTTCTTGGTTTGCCTCTCTCTCATTTTTCCCCTAGGACACACCACCTGTTTTGTTTCTTAAACTCCACATGAGTGAAATCATATGGTATTCATCTGTCTCTGAATCATTGCCAATGATTCTTAATCCATTAAATATAGTTTACCAAAGTATATATATCTGTAAGTGCCCCAGGAAAGTGAGGCTTATATAGTATGAGTGAGAAGCTCTGATAGTGCTTACTTTCAACATGATTCATTTTGTACAACGAGCTAACATCTAGTTAAGCAGTAGGGTTCTAGTGAGAGACCTCTTCTAGGTTGCCATCTTTTCTCTGTGTTTTTACATGGTCAGAGGGGCTAGGAAGCTCTGTGGGATTTCTTGTATAAGAACACTAATTCTATCTATGAGGGCTCCACCCTTAAAACCTATTCAACTTCCCAAAGTCTCCATCTCCTACCACCATCACATTGGGTAATCACATTAGGATTCCAATGTGAATTTTGGGGGGATTCAAACATTCAGACCAACGCACTCTCTTTTGTTCTATAGCACAAGAACAATTTGTGAGAGTGAAAAGAATATACCAATTTCTCACCGGATTTGGGTCATAACTGTTCACATTAATTATCTGAGAAAGCCAGTTGCCCAATACACGATAACATGTGGTCCATGGCTAATCGGAGTTCTACTTTAGAAAATAAGGAGCCATCTCTGCTCCTATGGGAAGCTAAGCTTGACATAGCCTGTCCCACTGACAGAATGGGGACTGTTGTCCTGGTAACTCATTGCACTGCAATGCAAAGTAAATATAAGGGTCATCTTTAGGTTTTTTGTTGTTGTTGTTGTTAACAATCCTGCCTTGAATCACAAACTCTATGCCCTTAAAGGCTCTCAAATCATTGTGACACTTTTCTTCTACAGTGTTTAACTTTAGCTTACAAATATTTGCCCAGCTTCTATTTTATTTATCTTCTGTTGTATTAAATGGAGCATTACATGGACTGAAGTCAGAGTCTGATGTATAGTTCAATGTCAAGATTGACTGCCTTCTGTTGTACTGATGCATAAAAGTGGCCTGTATTCAAAGACCACTTCATTCTGTAGAATACTTTGTTCCAAGGAAATATATGTATTAGAATACATTTTTGCTATAGATCAATAATTCTACTTCTATCTACTGTCATAAATATTTTACATCATGAACACTTATTTCATTTTACATTTGTAGGACCAACCTATAGATATCACAGATGCATAAGCTATAATACAGAAGATAATATTTTAAAAATTTAAACTTTATGAATTTAAAAGTAAAAATATGGATGGCAGAATTAGGATATTGGAGGAAATCAGTGGGAAGAAGCTATAGAGAGGAACTATTTTCCTTTATCTATAATGAGTAGTTAAAATACATAAAAATGTGATTTATCAAGAAATGCAGATTTGGGGGTGCCTGGCTGGTTCAGTCAGTTGAGCATCACACTTTGGCTCAGGTCCTGATCTCATGGTTTATGGGTGAGAGCCCCTCATCAGGCTCTGTGTTGACAGCTCAGAGCCTGGAGCCTGCTTCAGATTCTGTGCCTGCGCCTGCCTGCCTCTCTCTCTCTCTCTCTCTCTCTCTCTCTCTCTCTCTCTGCCCCTCCTTGGCTTGTGCTGTCCCTCTCTCTCTCTCATAAAAGTAAATGAACATTAAAAAATAAAAATGCAGATTTGGTATAGTATTTAAAGTCTAAATGGCAACCAGTGAAAGGGTTTGCATGAACTGTTTGGTATGGAGAAGGAAGGAAATTGAGATATTTTGAGAAAATTTTTCATTTTTTATAAGATTCAGAAGAATCTATCTAAAAATTATAATAAAAAAGAAAAGGATGAGTTTGAGATTTTCTGTAATGGTGTTAAGAGGACCAAAATCAAAAATGGGTGAAAATGAATGTGTTTTGAATTGAACTAGAGACTTAAGCTAAGACAGAAATTGTAACACTTTTATACAGTTAATCTTCTTTAGTTGTGCACTTATTAAGTTTATTTATTTATATTTAGAGAAAAAGAGCGAGAAAGTAAGCACAAGGTGGCAGAGGCAGAAGGAGAGGGAGAGAGAGAATCCCAAATAGGTTCAGCACAGAGCCTGATGTAGGGCTCGATCCCACAAACCATTGATAGGTAAAAGTCTTTTATAAGATGGCTGACAGGACTGATAGGGGAATTCCAGTCCCTGCCCAAAGACTCCCCTTCTGGGTTTTTCTTCCCATCCTGCTTGCCATGTGAACATACTATAAATTGTCCCATCTGCTTATGTTCGGGACTCAGATCTCTGGAGAGTTATCCCCTCTGAGCCTGCTTGTGTAAAATAAACTTCCTGCCTTCCAAGATCTCTGAGTATCCCTTGGTTCTTCTGCCAGGTGATCCAGACCAGGCTATGTAACACCATGAGCTCATGATCTAAGCCAAAGTCAATAATTGGACTCTCAAGGTGCCTAGGCAGCTCAGTCGGTTAAGGGTCCAACTTCGGCTCAGGTCATGATCTCTACTGGGCTCTACAGTGACTGATCCTGTCTCCCTCTCTCTCTCTGCACCCCCCTCAAAACAAAACAAAACAAAACAAAACAAAACAAAACAAAACAAAAGAACAAAAAAGAATTGGATGCTGAACTGACTGAGCCCATCCAGGAACCCCTTATTTACTTCAAATGTAGTCGCACTATAAGACAATGCTAAATTAGGTTCTTGGACTCAACGTCCAACATGGAAGAGAGGGTTTCTCCCTACATCAACAAACAATTCTGACACTATCTACCCACAGTAGCATCAGATTGCACAGGAATGAGTTCAGTTCTACAAGACTCCCCACTCCCCTCACTTCGGACCCCTGAAGCCTGGATTGTTACCTGTACTTCTGACCAACTGGCTATAAATCAGAAATTCTGTAGGGGATGAGGGCAGCCACCCCAAAATGTGCCGCTTTGATAAATTATTTTAAATAAAAGTTACTTGGGAAACAGCCAGTCCCCCTGAAAGCAGGAAATAAATATCCCATATGAAAGGTACCATCCTTGTACTAAGTAAAAAGACATCCTTATCATCAGAGATAAGAATTTTAAAGCTGACAAAGCTGTAGAAAACAAACCTTGCTACTTCACCCCCCATAATCCACTACCTCAGCCCAAATTCTACCCCAAATTCCTTACTAATTACAGTTCCCAAATATCTGTTTTCTTTATTCTGTCAATTCCTTACAAATGTATAGCCTCTTTTTCTAACAAATATAAAAACCGCCACCATGGTCATTTCTTTAACAGAACTCAGAGAAACATTTCATTTACTAGATCACTGGTTTATTATAATATAAAAGCAGGTAACTCAGGAACATCCAGGTGGAAGAGATGGGCAAAGTACAGGGAAAGGATGGAAGCTTCCATACCCTCCAGACATACCACTCTCCTAGAACTACCACACATTCACCAACCCAGAAGCTCTCCAACCCTGTCCTTCTGGGTTTTTATGGAAGCTTCATTACATAGGCAGAATTGATTCAACCACTGGCCACTGGTGATTCCTTCAACCTCCAGCCCCTCTCTTCTCCAGGGAAATCATCAGGTGGGACTGAAAGTTCTAACCTTCTGATCAAGTCGTTGGTTCTCCAGCCACCATTCTAAGGTGGGATCAAAAAGTTACCTCATTAAGGGGCACCTGGGTGGCTCAGTTGGTGAACCATCTGACCAGCTCAGTTCATGATCTCATGGTTTGTGGGTTTGAGCCCCATGGAGCCTGCTTCGGATTCTGTGTCTCCCTCTCTCTCTCTGCCCCTCCCCTGCTCACACTCTCTCTCTGTCTCTCTCTCTCTCAAAATAAATAAACATTTAAAAAAATTTAAGTTATCTCATTAACATAACAAAGGGTACCTTTGTTGCTCACCATACTTAATTTCCAGGGGTTTTAGGGGCTCAGTACCAGAAATGTGAGGGAGACCAAATTTTTTCTTATTATAAATAACACCACAAGTGCCATTTCAAGAAAACAAAATATACTAATTTTTTTTTCTCTTAGGCAAAAACCCTGTAACAATTGTGCTCCAGTGTAGAGTTTTGCACCAGATTTGTTTCAGTTGTTTGCTACATACTTTCCATTCTTGAGAAATGTTCTGTTATCATTAAATAAACATGTGTAGGAAAGAAGAGAATATTTATATACATAATTTTGCATATTTCAAATTCAACACTATATATCCTATTGAACATAATGTAAACCTGTCAGTTGCATTTTACTTTAAACATATGATTTATTATGTGTTTATAAAACAGGGGACACTGGAAAAATAATCACATTTTATTCTAAAATTAGTGGCACTGGCATAAAGACAGAGGTTTACTGTAACTGCAAACAAAATGTGTCCTCATTATGAGAAAGTAAGTTAAGTGTGTCTTGATTTAGAAAACAAACAGGCCAAAATTAAACTTAATGTGCTTTTGGATAACAGCAGTCTTCCTTTTCGTATCAAAAATAGATTCTTACATTATTCCAGAGACCAGATTATTTTATTTTTATTTTCCTCCAAATAATTTCTTTGTTGTGGTTGTCCTTTGACACCAACTCACTGAAATACAAAATAACTATCATTTACGGAGTTCCCACAGTCAAGATGAAATGTGGTTGTTTTGCTTTTCATTAGAAATTTCCATAAAAGTGTCTTTTAAGACAATGAATTAATAGGCTTTCTCTATGTGACACTGTCAACTTAGGATCATAATTTGTTAGTTTTAATGTATCTTAATAATTTTTTTTAACTGTAGTGTCTATTTTCTAAATACACTATTTTATGTGTTTCCCTTAAATCGGTAATAACCATCCTAAATAAATACAAGTGTATAATGTTTGAAAGACATTAACTGTATAGAGAAGAGAGCAAAAAATAAATAAATAAATAAAAGAGGTTAGAGTGGAAGACAGCCAAAGCATACGAGACTCTTAAAAACTGAGAGCAAACTGAGGGTTGATGGGGGGTGGGAGGGAGGGGAAGGTGGGTGATGGGTATTGAGGAGGGCACCTTTTGGGATGAGCACTGGGTGTTGTATGGAAACCAATTTGACAATAAACTTCATATATTGAAAAAAAAAAAAGAGAGAGCACTTAGTGATTTTCGACGCTTGCTAATTTACTCAAACTGTCAGGCTCCTCCTTCCCATAAAGTGTTTGCAGATTGACCATCAGTAAAAGAAAATGACAGCATGGACCAGTACATCACGTCAAAATCCCACTTGATGTCATCACAAAATGGCACTTTTTCCATACTCTTTATTTACACTGATTTGGCAAAGAAGTGCCATTATCTTTGCATGCTTTGTCTCATTGCTTCTGCATATTTAAGGTCATGCTGAAACATGTAATTACACATTACCTCAATTCTTCTGGAAGCATTTTAGCGATTTTTAGTAAGTCTTCATGTTTTATAAGCATATTAAAGAAACTGGATTGCTATTTAATTAAAAATAAGAACTTTCCAAGGATCACATATACAGTGGACAAATAAAACTATCTACATAAAACTCTTCAAGAAAAACTGCTGTAACAAAATTAAATTATGCCCTTATTTTTTTTATAAATCCAAGGTTGTCTCTTCACATCCAACTTCTGCCCCATCTTTCTGATTCTTTCTTACACAATCTTTCTAACTGTATTTTCTCTCAGTCTACCAGTGTTAGTCTAGCCTCTTTTTCCCCTGGTCTTCACTATTTCCACTTTGGGTCACCTACCTATTCTCCAAAATCCAACAAAATAGTGAAAAGTAAACCTTCCCTCAATAGACTTGTGCTCCATTATTTTTTATATATAATAAACTGTTGCTGTAGAAAGTCACATACTTATGCAAACTGATGCCAATAAAAAGCCTGACCCCCAGCTTCCACTGTGCCCTAATACTTTCTGTCATTCCTTTATGTGGCTTTGATCATCTCAAGGTTATAGTACATTTTCCTAACTTTTACCAGGTTAATAAACTTTCTTACTCAATGCCTATACCTCTTACTCCCAACAAATGACATTCTTTGAATTTGTTTCACCTAGAAAATTAGACGCATCTAATCTATTCTCCTTTGATATCTTGCCCACTCACTTTACAAATGTACCTATTTGTATTTCTATCCTCATTTTTATGCCTTCTCCTGCTGCAGCCAAGGATGCCTTTTATTTACATTTTGATCCTTCATCTACTTTTATTCTTCTGTTCCAGATTCCCTATTCTATCAATGATGCCTTATTTCTCTCATAGGTTTTCAAACCTTTTAATTATTCACAGCTCCTTTCCTAATAGCTACAAATAACCTCAGGTCTTTCTCATATTAGAAGTAACAAGCAGCAAAAATTTAATACAAAACAAATATAAGCTATTTTGACTTCGTTTTTCATGTTCCATACTACATCTTCATTCATTCATTGTACGTACGTGTCCTTAATTCATCTTTTCTAATAAACCTTGCCTCCACAATCTATTACACTTGACACTGTCTAACTCATTGAAAAATCAATGGTTCTCCTTAAAATCCAAACTTTCTCCACTATTTGACTGTGTTATAAAGTTTTTAAATATCTTAACAATTCTTTTTTTTTTTAATGTTCTTATTATGTATTTGAGAGAGAGCATGAACATGAGCAGGGGAGCGACAGAGAAAGATGAAGAAAGAGAGTCCCAAGCAGACTCTGCTGTGAGCACAGAGCCCGATGCAGGGCTCCATCCCACAAACCATGATATCATGACCTGAGCTGAAATCAAGAGTCAGTCAGTCAATCGATTGAGCCACCCAGGCACCCCTCTTAACAATTCTTATTCCTTTGGCTTCTTTGACATGACAGAAAAATATTCTATTTCTGTGCAGATTATCCAGCTACTTTTCCTTTGCTCCTCTAACTCCATTCATCCTTTAAATATTTGCTGACCTCCTCGATTACTTTTTCCTTCCTCCTGTTTCTCTGCTTGATCTTAACCATTTTTGTCTCTTTAAGAAATGCTGAAGAGAAGATTTCCATTACAAATCTGATAAATGAGTTCTAAACCTGAAATAAATGTATTTCAATGATTTCACATTATAAAGGAGGCAGCAATGCTTTGGGGTTAAGACATCCCTTCGAAAATGAAAAGGCTAATTGTGGTAGGCAATACTCTAAGCTGACCTCTAAGATACCTCTCTCCTGGTGTAAACACCCTGTATGATTCCACTAAGTTTGGAAGGAACCTATAATATGAGATACTGTTTTCATAATTGATTATATTATGTTATATTGGGGGGGATTATTTTGGGTCTGACCCAATCAGGTGAGACTTTTAAAAGTGTAATATTTCCTCTGGATGCTCACAGAGCAAAAAGCCAGATAAACGTACTCCTACCTCCCTGGAAGAACACAATAGCTATGTTGTGAATGGTCCAGGGGACCTTGGGGAAGGGACTGCAGGTGGATTCTAAGAGCTGAGAGCAGCCTTTGTCTGACAGCTGAAAAGACACTGGGAGCCTCAGTCATGTAACTACAAGAAACTGAATTTTCCCAACCCCCTGAGTGAACTTCAAAGAGGATCCTAAATTATATATGAGAACACAACTTGATCAACATCTTGACTGCAGTCTGTGAGATCCCGAGGAAAGGCTCAAGATAAGCCATGACTGGACTCCTGAACCTCATAAAACTGTGGGATAAAATGTGTTCATACAACTTCTTAACTTGGGATAATTTGTTGCACAGCAATAGAAAATGAATAAACTAATGAATCTGTTCTGCTATCCTATTCTATTCAACCAGTCTGTGTCTTCTTCTCTAGGGCAGTCTGTCCAGTAGAATTTTCTGTAATGATGGAAACGTTCTATATATGAGCTATCTAATACAGTACTACAAGCCACAAATGGCTACTGAGCATTTGAAATATAGCTAATGGAACCAAGAAACTGAATTTTTAATTGCATTTAATTTTGAATAAATTTAAATAGCCGTTTATGGCTAGTGACTACTTTACTGGATAGAACATTTAAGGTGTGATGAGGTACACACCTTTCCCCACATGGCAAAAGCATACATTTTCCTTCCATCACTATTAATATCAAAGAATGGAGCTTCATCCTCAGGAATTTGGTGTGTCAAATAACACACAGATATCAGAGATGAGAGCCTATACCTCCTATACCCTTCTTCTTATGGAACAGCTCAGCTGATCTGACTTTTCTGCCCATTTGAGTAGAGAGAGTAAACAACAAAGGAGTCATGATGTTAGAAGAACAAGATGTGAATCAGTAAAGTTCACATTCTTACATTTTGGCCTACCAAGGAATTGACTTTGGGCCCATGAAAAGGTAACAGTAATTGAAGTATGTTATTGAAACCCCACACAACTATAGGACTTGTCAGGAATGACCTCCCTAAAACCATGAAGCCACAGTCTGCATCACCAGGAAACATCAAGAACACCATGCTGTTGTTCTGAATTAGATAATGTCATTTAGAATGAACTGTTCCGTTACTGGGTATCTCTTTAAAGGAGAGCATAGAGAACAGGGCAAAAGTACAAATCAATAGGAAAGAAGTAGGCATTCACGTTAGCCTGGAGAGGGGGATGTTAGGTCATTTTTGTGGTATGAACAGTGTTGTTGCATTTATCTGTTGTTCAGTCATGATTACAGAGGGGTCTTGTTTTTGTCTCACTCCATCACTGTCATAGAATGACCTTGTCTGATATTGCTGTTCTCTGAAATGGTTTTGTTCAGCAGAGGAATTCTGTGGCCTAGCTGTTACTGCAAGGTCAGCTGTCAGTTGACAGCTGAGGGGGCTACTTCTTTTCTTTCTCAAAGGCAATAATTGGATAAAAATAAAACCCTTGAGTCTGTGCATCACTGATTTCAGATGGGTCAATAAACTGATAATGTGCTGACAATACACATTTTTCATTTCTGAAGAGGCTTCTCACCCAAACTTCTGATTCATGTCCACAGCTGTGTCCTTCAAATCTTCAATTAGCTGTCCCACTGCACTTCCAAATCAGCATGTCCAAAAATGTTCTCAGGATCTATGCGGCAAACCTATTTCTCTTCCTGAATTATCTGTCTCTGCTATAGGTACCAATTTATGTTAAGCAAGAATCTCATGTCACATTCTTTACAAAAAATCATTCAACCTATCACATTATTCATCAGTTCAGCCAATTTCAATTCCTATGGACTTTGCCATCTATCATACCTTTTTAGAACTAATCCTTTTTCCATGGTTCATGGATAGGAAGAATCAATATCGTCAAGATGTCAGGTCTTCCCAACCTGATATACAGATTCAGTTCAATCCCAAACAAAATCTCAGCAAATTATTTGTGGGTATGAACAAACAGACTCTAAAGTTTATATGGAGAGGCAAAAGACTCAGGAGTCCACTCAGTACTGAAGGAGAATAATAGAGGACTGACAATACTCAGCTTCAAGACCCACCATAAAGGCAGCGTTCCACTTCAAGGTAGTGTGGCATTGGTCAAAGAACAAACAGATCATTGGAACAGAAGAGAAAGCCTAGAAATAGACCCACAAATGTACACTCAATTCGTTTTGACAAATGAGCAAAGACAATACAATATAGCAAAGACACAAATGATGCTGGAACAACTAGACATTCCCATGCAAATATCATCTTCCTCCTCCTCCTCCTCCTCCTCATCATCATCATCTAAATACAGACCTTACAGCCTTCAATTAACTAAAAATGGATCTCATATCTAAATGTAAAATGCAAAATTATAAACTACCTAGAAGATAATATTGGAGAAAATCTAGATGACCTTAAATATGGCAATTACTCTTTAGATACAACAGTAATGCCTCAATCCATTAGAGAAATAATTAATAATCTGTACTTCATTAAAATTAAAAACTTGTGCTCTGCAAAAGATAATGTCATGAGAAGGGAAAGGCAAGCCACAGACCGTGAGAAAATATTTGCAAAAAATACATCTGATAAAGGACTATTATCTAAAATATACAGAACACTCTTAATATTCAACAAGAAAACAACTCAATTACAAAATGGGGCCGAGACCCAAACAGACACCTTACCAAAGGAGAGGAACATGACAAATAAGTATATGAAAAGATGCCTCACATCATGTGTTACCAGAGAAACGCAAATTAATTAAGACAACATTGAGATACTATTGCACATCTATCAGGATGGCCAAAATCTGGAACACTGAGAACACAAAATGCTAGCAAACACATTGTTGGTAAACATATAAAACAGAATAGGGGCGCCTGGGTGGCGCAGTCAGTTAAGCGTCCAACTTCAGCCAGGTCACGATCTCGCGGTCCGTGAGTTCGAGCCCCGCGTTGGGCTCTGGGCTGATGGCTCAGAGCCTGGAGCCTATTTCCGATTCTGTGTCTCCCTCTCTCTCTGCCCCTCCCCCATTCATGCTCTGTCTCTCTCTGTCCCAAAAAAAATAAACATTGAAAAAAAAAAATTTAAAACAGAACAGCCACATGGGAAGACAATCTGACAATTTGTTATAAAACTAAATATACTTTTACCTTATGACCCAGCAATCATATACCATGGTATTTACCCAAACGAGTTGAAAACTTAAGGCCAGACAAAAATCTACATGTCATGAAATCTATGATGTTCATAGTAGCTTTAGTCACATTTGCTAAAACTTGGAAGCAACCAAAATATCCTTCAGTAAGTGAATGGATAAGTAAACTGTAATATATCCAGATAATGGAATGTTATTCATTGTTAAGAAGAAATGAGCTATTAGGGGCATGTGGGTGGCTCAGTCAGTTGAACATCTGACTCTTGATTTCAGCTCAGGTCATCATCCCAGGGTCATGGAATTAAGCCTGTGTTGGGCTCTGGGCTGGGCATGGAGCCTGCTTAAGATTCTCTCTCTCCCTCTCTGTCTCTCTGTCTCTCTCTGTCTCTCTCTGTCTCTCTCTCTCTCTCTAAAATAAAGAAAAGAAAAGAAAAGAAAAGAAAAGAAAAGAAAAGAAAAGAAAAGAGCTATCAAGTCATGGAAAGACACAGAGAAACTTCAAGTCATCTTAGAAATGAAAGAATCAATCTGAAAAGGTTACATACTGTAGGATACATGACATTCTGGAAAAGGCAAAAAACTATGGAGACAATAAAAAGATCAGTGGTTGCCAGAGGTTGAAGGAAGGGTTGGATAAATAGGCAGAGCACAGTGGATTTTTAGAGCAGTGAAAACACTCTACATGATGATATAATGATGAATACATGTTGTTATACATTTGTCCAAACCCACACAATGTACAACACCAATAGTGAACCCTAATATAAACTGCGGACTTTGGATGAAAATGATGTATCAATATAGACTCATCAGTTGTAAGAAATATACCACTCTGGTGACGAATGTGACTAATGGCATAGGCTATGCATATGTGAGGGAAGGAAAGATATTGGAAATTGCTATACCTTCCTCTAAATTTTATTGTGGACCTAAAACTGCTATTGACTATTTTAAATAATGCTTGAGAAAACTTTTTAACATCTACTTTCTCATCTACTAAGGGGAATTGTGGTGGCTATGAGCAGAGGTGACTTCACAGGCACATGACCTGTGCAGGCTCACATATCCCTGTGCTTCGAAAAGCGCATACTTGATTTAACCCTCTGTTGCTGCTATGTTGAAATTGTTAACAATATTTTTTAACATCCAGTTTTTAAATTTTGTACCGGTTTATACAAATTGTATAGCTATTTCTGGCTGTAAAAATCGTTCTCATAGACCTCCAACCAGGGGAATCATAACTGACCAGGGGCCTCAGTCATTAGGCTCTGAAATCCACTGCCATGTTTTCTCTGAGGCCACGCCTCCTGGGGGGCTGCTTCCAGTCAGCACCAGAGCGGGGCAGGGATACTAAGCAACACATATTCCTGGGATAGAGAGGACTCCAATAACTGCTGGCTTTGGCTCTAGCATTCCCTGACAGTCTTGACAAAGCTACTTTAAAATCTGCAGCAGTCTGGATCACTTCCACCCAGTCTTCAATCCCCTTTCCCTCCAGTGTAGGTCAGACTGACACCAGAGTCTGAAGACTTCCCATCTTACTCTGGATCCCTCAGCATTTTCTCCCATTTCCAGGCATTTCCATACAGGAAACCATGTTTGCACATTTGGTCCCCTTTTGGTGTCTGCTTTGTGGAGGATGTGGACTAACACTGGGGATATAAATATCACCTTCACAGATTTGTTCTTGGCATTATAATGGAGATAATACGTGAACCGATTAACACAGTGCCTTGCATATACAGAACATACATAAAAGTAGCCACTAATAATAATGGCAGTTGTAGTAATTAGTCATTTTAACCCTTTCTTGATTGAGATCCATTCCTAGGATATTCCAATAAACTAGTCCTTCTGCCTTTTATCTTATTTTCCTCAGAGTCATCCTCCATAACAACTTCCAGGGTGATCTGTTTGAATAGACCATTTACCCATGTTACTGAGTAGTTTAGAAGCCTTCAATAATTATCACAGTTTATATATCGCATGAAATTGTAACAGGGAATTTGGATTATGCCTGATATTTTACCTGGGGAATAAAAAAAACAAACCCTATCAGTCCACAGTCTACAGTCCATGATCCTTAATGTGTCATAAAAGACACCTCTTTCTGACCATAAATCATTTTGGTCCCATTTCCTGCCACTCTCAAACTGTACTTAAGCAACACCACCACACTGCTCGTTCTTCTCAGCACATGCTTTCTCTAGACTCCCTAACTTTTCCTAAGGTTTACCCCCTTGTCAAGTAAGTTCTAGTAAGCCTCTCAAGCCACAGCTCTATTAGTCAGCTTTTCTTAGCGGCCACAGTTGGGGCCTTCTCACACAACAAGCCTTCTGAATAACATCGCCAGCACTGCAAGGAGAGTTTTCTATTGCTCTCTTCCTTAATATGCCCTTGTTTTTTTTTGACAAGGGTTTCAGATCGTTGAGGTTATATATTTAACATATCCATCATGTTTCTTTGCGTCTTCCTTGACTGTCAAGGAGTCCATTTCAAAGTGTGGGGGTTCAACATATCATTGTTAAAGGAAAGAGGGCACTAATGAATAAATCAAAATGCAAAGCTCTTTCTGGTGTCTTGAGTAGAAAGTTTTAGAATTCTTTGCCTCTTGCTTAAATGCCGATCTTAAGTAGAAAGTCACCTAGTTTTACATTTATCCAATTTTATACAAATACAAATTTTAATGAGTTTTGGTATAGTGAAGCATAAAATATAAAATTGTGCTTTGAGAGAATACAAAATCAGAACACACTTAACCCTTAAAAAAAAAAAAAAAAAACTTCCCACTTTTCCAATGACCCATATTTCTAAGCAATTTAATGTCCTTGTATCTTTTGGGAATTTCAAAACTCTCGTTTTATGGTTGATTGAGTTCATCTCTTTCTATATGTATTTGTACCTTCATGTTTAATTTTCTTGGCATGAACATGAATATGTAACAAAGCACCACCAGAACCTCAATTTTATTATTATTATTATTTTTTATAATGGCATTTTTCTTTTGAGACTAGGGGTACTAGGGTAATGTTTTAACACTAATAATCAAAGTTCACAGGATAGCATGCACCTATGAAAATAAATATTTCTCAAAATAAAGTCAGTTCATACTAGTTTATTTTTTAGTCTTAACAGAAGTTACTGATAATCAAATATAACTATTTTTAATTCATATAAATATTTATTTCATAGTTATCATTCATTTTCACAGAAATATTCCTAGGAAGAGTTGCCAAATGACAAAAAAAAAAAAAGTAAACATGAATTCTGATAAAATAAGAGAATATATCTAATATTTTCCAGACAAGTTGAAAAGTTTTGGGACCCTAATTAATGTTCTTTAATAAAACAGCATCAATGTGGAGGAAATAATATTCTATAAGCTATTAATTTCAGGGCATACATAATGCCAATAACAATGATGATAAGATACTATAATATGAATGCGTTATTTTCTAAGTTTAGTGTACCCCAATACTCCATTTTTTCTCTACCATTATTTGCTTTTCCATGAATGATGTATTTGCACTGATGCATTAGTTTATATGCAGCATTCAGTTCATCTTCTGATTAAAAGCACTTAGTTTGGAAGATGTTTTGGAGAGTGGAAATGTTAGTCTGGACCATACATTAGAAGGAATATAACTAATTCCTAAGGATCAAAAATATACCTTGTGTATATTATCTGATAGCAACTAGATAAATTACCTACAACCATACTAAAATTATTTTTGAAATTAGCCTTCATTTTCAGAGTGAGTTAATTCAAAATTACCTAAAATATAATTATGATTCATTTATCTGTGACTTAATAAGAGGAGCAAAAATACTTTCCTGAATGGATGTCTATGCAAATTTTATATATTCCCTAAGCCCAAAATGACCTATTTTGGGAATATTAAGACTGAGAATTTGCCTGTTCTGAACTCTGATGCTATGCAATCATGCATATCATTTACAAAAACCAGAATATTCATGGCAGTTTTTAGATATATGTTATATTCTGGAAATAAAATGTTGTTCATCTAATGGATATTTTGAGTGACTAAGAAGGTTCTATTTCAGGGCAGTCATTTTTACACATAATATTATCAAATAAAACTATACTATAATTTTTTACAGAGCAATACATATATGATATATACATACACATATAGAACTAGAGACCTATAGCTTTCAAAAACTCTCCAGCCTCTAGCCAAGATCTAGCTAAAAACAAAACAAAACAGAAACCTCCAATTAGCTCTTATTGACCAACACTAAAATAAGAAGCGAAACCATTTTAATATTACTACATTATTCAAGGTGTTCAACATAAACCTATCAATGTACATTTAAATTCCAATGTACATTGGAATGTACATTTCTGGGCCCAAGCCCCATTGGGCTTTGTGCTGACAGCTTGGGACCTCCTTGGGATTATCCCTCTCACCCTCTCTCTCTGCCCCTCCGCTGTTCATTCTGTCTCTCTCAAAATAAATAAACTTTTTTTAAAAAAGCCTATAAATGTTTGGCAAACTTACCATGCAGGTAAATACTGAACATTAAGCTTATGGACTTCCCATTAACTTCATAATCAAAGATATTTTATAAGCATAAAATGTTAGATACACTATATAAATAACATATATAAATTTATACACACACACACACACACACACACACACTCATACATAGCTAAACTAATTTTGCTTTGGATAATGACCATCTAAAGAATTCAAAAAACCCTCCTATTGATAAGCAACTAGAAAATCTGTAACAAGATTCAAAATATACATCTCAGGTTCCAATCTAGAAGTATGAAGAAAGCCAGAAACATGAAGTAATATTTGTAATGTATTTCTCCCAGGATTCTCTAACAGTTCAGAAACAGAACTGACAGAATAAGAATCAGAGGAGATTTTGAGAGATTGATAGCCCCAAGGGATTAGAGTCTAAGAGGAACAAAGTTGATGTTCATGAGTTGAGAAAAAAAAATATGATAATAGCTTGGTCATCCTCCTAACCAGGCTTTGAGTTTAGACTGCTGCAAACACATTCAGACATGTTCATACAAGAAGTAACAGCTTTGAATCATTTCAATCTCTATAATTGGATTAAAGTTATCCAGTTTTGGGGAGGCTGGGTGGCTCAGTCAGTTAAGCTTCTGACTTCTGCTCAGGTCATTATCTCCTGGTTTGTGAATTCGAGCTCCACATCAGGCTCTGTGCTGACAGCTCAGAGCCTGGAGCCTGCTTCAGATTCTGTGTCTCCCTCTCTCTCTGCCCCTCTCCTGCTCGTACTCTTTCTTTCTCTCAAAAGTAAATAACATTAAAAAAAATTTTTTTAAAGTTATCCAGCTTCATCAAAATAAAAAGTAAAACTTCTCTTGAGGGAGATAATGCCATTCTATACTCCCATGTATTCATAAAAATTGGCATTTAGTTAAAAAGAAAAGCATGTACATGTGGGAAAAAAGATAAGATTATACAGACATAAGAGAAATAACAGAGAATAGAAATGGATTCATTGAGAAGCCAAATAATGAAGCACTGAAATATAGATTTCAAAATAGCTATTCCTGCTATAAAAAGACAGTATTGTAATCTAGGTCCAGGAATGGAAACCAGACCATTCTGAAGAAAAATATAAATTCAAATTGGGGAAGTGAAAAATATAATAACGGAAATTAATGTTTCAATGAGTAGGTTTATCAGCCAACTAGACACAGCTAAATGAAATTGTATGGAAGAACATAATCAGAATGAACTCAGAAAGACAAAAAAAAAAGATTTAAAAAATGTCAAAATGAGAAGAAGAGATGTAGGGGGTATACTGCAAGCATCTCAGAAAAGAACTGTAGTACCTGACGGAGAATGAAGGGGGACATAAGCAATATTTGAAGAGATGTCTTCTAGTTTTCCAAAACTGATACAGGAAATCAAACAACAGAAAACCTTATGACAAATTTGAAGCTGAAAAATCTACCACGGTGAAATTTACAATCGATATCTGCCTTCTTGGCCCTCTTTGTTTAGACCCTTTCATGATGCAAATGCAATGCAAAACCCCAACCACTGTTTATGAGGTGGAATGGGGCTTTGCCATTTAGACCATAAAGCAGGCAAAGACTGGTGGTGTCCTTTTCTGTGTATCTATTCAATATATTTAAATTCAACGTACTCAGTATTTTTCTTTGAGAAGACTTTTTTGGTCTTTTCTATTTATTTTGACTTTGAAAATTATCAAAATCAGTCCTATGGACCAACATGGCTCCAACTGACCATACAATCAGGGGCAATGAAAAATCTAACAGGAATCTTGAAAAAGAGGAGTCACTTGCTGTCTGTATTAGGTTTTTTTTTGTTTGTTTTATTTTGTTTTGTTTAGTGCTGGGACAAATTTAACATCTGAAAACAATACACATTTATCACCTCAGTTTCTGTGGGTCAATCTGTTCCACTTTAACTGGATCCTCTGTTCTGAGGACTGTATAGGCTAAATTCAAGGTATCAGCCTGTTACGTTCTCATTTGGCACTAGGGAAAGATGGACTCCTAAAGTTGCTCAGGTTGGTGGAAGAATTCATTTCTGTGGCTGTAGGATCCAGGCCCCGGAAGGCTTGCTAGCTGTGGACCATGGACGCTCTCAGCTACTCAGAGCCACTCTCAGATCCTTGCCATGTGGACCCCTCCATCTCAGCAATGGAAAACTTCACTGTGTTGAACCCTTCTCATACCTCAAATCTTTTTTCTCTTTCTTTGACCAGCAAGGGGAAAATTTACTGCTTTTAAACAGTTCTTGTGTATTAGTTTGGCCAACCCAGATTGTCTTCCAAAATCAAGCGTGGCATATAACACAACCTAATTACAAGAATAATATCCCATCACGCAGCCCTGGAACTTTAAAAGGAAGTGTAGAATCTTGGGGGAAGATTTTAGAATTCCACCTACCACAGTCCAGAAATGGTTTTACTAATGCAATCCTTACACTTAATAGAATCCCAACCCAACTAAGAGATGCCTATTATTATGTTCCTGATGGCACTGAACAAAGGCACCTAAAACAGTGACCTAGCATCCCACTTGAACCTCAACATTCACCACTCAGTATACAGAAAGTAACAAAGACCTAAGGGTAAGACGATCTGAAATCACTGTATGGGGAACTAGCTTCTAGATATTAGTCTAATTTTCTCTTTCTTGGGTAACAGATGACACATGGCAAAAGTTCACAGGAGCAAAGGTAATGCTAGGTTGACTGAAAATATTAGGGTAAAAGAAAACAGAGAAAAGGATGTATGATCATATCATAATGACCTGAAAAGAAAAAAATTAAAAAACATTAAAAGTGCCACTAATTTATATTCACAGGCTTGGGAACACTAAGACATCAGCAGCATATGTCAAACATGGCTACCACATGGAACTTCACAACATGTAATGTGGGACTGAGAAGCTGGCAGGACACAGCATCCCCTCCCTTTTCAAATATATGCCGAGTTAAAGGGTAGAACAGGGGGAAAAAAAACAAGAAGACGAAAAAGATTCTAATACACACACATACACGAAAAACACATTTTCTTCAGAAGTACATTATATCATAGTGCTTATAGCCATAACTCCCATAAAATATATTTTAAGACACATATTTCTTTCTGACTTTACCCCAGCTTTCTATCATTGGGTACATTTCTGAGGTAGAGGTGTGGTATACACCCGGTAGCCTAATATTGTTTAAATCCAATAACGTTAAACATTCTCTCTATCTAGAAATTATTGCTGGCTTTTATGTAAATTATACTAAGCCATATTTCAGCTTAAATAAGTGCTTCTCATTTTTAAAATATATCACGTTTGACTTTTCCCACTCAATCTTTATTGTATGAGCGCGTGGACAACTAAAACCACTGCCTTTGGTGACTTGGAATATAAATTAATATGTAGGCTTCTTGCAAAACAGCAGCATGCCACTCAATTTTGATTCATAAACATGTTCAACGTCATGATATTAAGAATTGGAAATTCATGGTTAAGGTTGATCAAAAAATTATTTTCATACATTAGGATTTAGAAACAGAATCAACTTTCTGTGACATCTAGACTTTCTAAATTTGATTATCATTTTTTTGCAGCATGGTATGTGGGCTAAGCTTTCATCTGATTTATTGTACATCAGATCCAATAAACAATATACTGATATCATTTGTCTCATTCTATGAAACCAAACATTGCACTGCACAGAATCTGCACGTAAGAATAGTTTAGTACAGTGACTAACTGAAATCTGTTTTAATAGAATCAAAAGTGACACTTGGTATGTGTTGGGTGGCACCAATTCCAATACTTTAGAGAAATTTGCTTTAGTAGTTTGGTGGGGGTGGAATCCATCAAACACAAGAAAAATAATTTCACCAATTTCCTAATTATTTAAATTGCAATCTTTGAAGCTAGATTTCAAACAGCATAATCATCAGATGTTTTATGCATGGCTATTGAATGTTACGAGGTACACTGGAATAGCTAATCATAAAAGTTAAAGATGTTTTATGGCAAAGCCAGTACACATGAAGACATATAAATCACAAAATATTTTATGTGAGGGTTATGAAAGCACCCAATAAATTATCACAGTAGTTTATGAGAAACCAAAAGACCCCTGAAGAGAGTCTATTGCTCAGGAGTAGCAATACATGCATTTTGTAAAACAAATCACAAAAGATCAAACGAAAAATAATGTACAAAAAAATAACTTCAGGAACAAGAAAGACAAGAGCTTAATTGCTTTTTGATTCTTCTGTCTTTGGTATCCTTGACAAAGCCAAGAATTGCCTCAAGATAAAAAAACATTATATAAAAGAAAATGAATCCCAGGTCAAGGCTAAAACTTTTCAAAGAGATATGGTAACACACACGAAAAAATATACATTTATGTCAGGAAAATCTAAAAGATAAAATGTGAAATAGCCATAAAATAATTATTTCTACCCCTAAACTACCCTAAAATTCACTCAGAACCAACACTGAAATATCAAACATTTTAAGTATAAACATTAAAAAAACATAGTTTTGAATTTTGAAGATTAATAGTCTTAAAGATGTTATGCATTATTTAATCTTAGTTATGAATTCTATTTACATTAGGCTGATTATTTCTCTATAGAGAAATTTTATTTGGCTTAATTGCCCAAGTAAGAAAGACAATGACTATTCTTTTAGATCAACTATTTAATTTAAAAACATTTTAAAAATGGTCAGTACATTTTTTTTTTAAGTAGGCTCCACACCCACCATAGAGCCCAACACGGGGCTTAAAGTCACTACCATGAGATCATGACCAGAGTTGAGATCAAGATTCAGACATTTAACCAACTGAGCCACCCTGGCACCCCTAAAAATTGTCAGTACTTTTAAAACATCATTTAATAAATGGCCCCTTAACTGATTCAAAGTAATGCTCAACAAATGATATCATTTTTAAATTGCCTAACTTTAGAGGATCTGGCCTACTGCATATAGTATGGCATAGGCATAAAATTAACTTACTAGCCACCATAATCCTCCGAGGAAGAGAAGCTAAGCAATATCCAAAGTTCTAGGATAAAGGGTGTTTGTAA
This sequence comes from Leopardus geoffroyi, assembly GCF_018350155.1. NCBI lineage: Eukaryota > Metazoa > Chordata > Mammalia > Carnivora > Felidae > Leopardus > Leopardus geoffroyi. Next base: position 22,472,683 of record NC_059338.1, on the reverse strand, counting down.
ACACCTAAATGAGATTGACATTTTCAAAGTTTCAAAGAGTATTCTGGTATGTAGAATGGTCCTAGCTGAAACAAAGAGGTTTGTAGTCTATCATAATTATATATTTGAAACTCCAGAGCACCCTTTTTGTTTGTGTATTTGAAATGACAACAGTCTAGAATTTCAATAAAGAGCCATAGATTTTTAAATAACTCTAAATTTCCTGTCAGTCAATATGTATGATCCACAGTTAATTGAGAGGGTACAAAGATTTAATGTTGTTCATAAAATGGTATGAATTGAGTATCAGATCAATAACCTACATGGCATCCTTGATTATAACTTCCTGACTTTCTTGTTCATCTCTCTTCATAAAAGGGAAACTTTACTTACAATTCACTTCCACCTCATTACAGTAAAGAGCACAATTATCACCTTTTAATTATATATTCATTAATGAGGCGAAAGGGTCCGGCAATCACCACACCACAACCCTGACACCTCTCGTTCCCTTTTTAAAGTCAGAGTCCTACGGTATTTGCCAGTATTTTCTTGAATTACTTTAAAACTGCAAAACAGAAACACCTATATCACTCCTTATTATATGTTTTATACAATTTTGATGAATTAGAATATATTGTGAGTACTTCTAATTGACAAAAACTCATGAAAAGAAGTCTGTGTTAAAAAATAGTAATATGAATGACTCCCACTACAGATTTGAAGAGAAAAAAAAAAAATGCTGCATAAAACCAGAGCCTACTTCACTCCTAGAATTAACTGGTTTTATGATGTTATAATGTTCAGCTCTAGACTTTTGTTACAAAAAAATAAATAAATAAGAAGAAGGATTACCTCAAGAAAGAATTACATCGTACAGCAGCAGTAACGTGGGATATAACAATCAGGTCCCTGTTGCAAATATAATGTGACAATATATTAGGATCTAACTGCATTCAAGGATCTCATTCAGATTACGAATTGAAGAGTTAATTTTTTTAATGTTAATGTATTTATTTATTTTGAGAGAGAGAGAGAGAGAGAGAGAGAGAAAGAGAGTGAGTGAGCGGGTGAAGGGCAGACAGAGAGGAAGACACAGAATCCGAAGCAGGCTTCAGGCTCCAAGCTGTCAGCACAGAGCTGGACACGGGGCTCAAACTCATGAGCCATGATATCATGACCTGAGTCAAAGTAGGATGCTTAACCAACTGAGCCACCCAGGCGGCTCCCCCCACAACTTTTTAAAAATTTTTAATGTTTATTTATTTTTGAGAGAGAGAGAGAGAGAGAGAGAGAGAGAGAGAGAGAGAGATGAGAGTTCTTTGAAAGCAGAAGAAATCAAATCATTTTTCCCCCACAAATATTTGTTGTATGTTGCCTATTTTCCAGGCTCTTTTCTAAGCACTCGGTTTACTAGTTGATATTAGTGAACAACACAAAGATTTCTACCCTGCTGTAACTTACAGGATAAAGCAGAAGACATAAATAAATGCTAGGAAAAAATATCTATCATATCATACAGTAATAAGTGCTAAGGAAGGAAAATGCCCACAACAAATAAAAAATAACAAACAAGAATGACTATATACATGAGACGTGTGAGACCATTACTATTTTGCTTGAAAAAGAGAGTAGAGTTAATATAAAGGGAGGAAAAAGTACTGTATTTTAAAGTGCTTTCATATCACAATCTTAGTTTATTTTGATTACTTCCATTATTTGGAAATGAGTGTTTAGTCATGGTTGAAAGAGTACATAAGACTTTTACTTTAAGGATAAATACAATTTTAAGAGGAGAATGAGAGGAAATGAGGGCATTCTAATAGAACAATAGCAAAAAGTAACAGTTCAAAGTGTATTCGAGGAATAGTGAAGGTAAACTTATTCATGAAATGCAGTCTGTACAAACAATGGAAGCAAGCCTGGAATGGTATGCTAGATTAATGGATTGCTTAATTGAATTTGGAAACAAAGAAATAAATATAGAACTAAAACCCAAGTGTCAATATAAAACCTCATTGTTAAAAATTTATATAATATTATTCATCCACTCATTCACTGAAAAAATATCTATTTAATGCCTACACTTGTGAGGATCTGGGTTGTGCATACTATAAAGGTGAAGGAGACATCCTCTCGGATTTATAGTGCACATAACAGACACTATGACCCTTATTTAAACAAACAAACAAACAAACAAAAAACGATAACTAATACACACAGTGGACTTATTAGGAAACAGCACAGGACTGTATATGGATAACCATAGAGTTGGATACCAGCAGGTGAACATCACAGTACCTGCCTGTAACCATTCTACATATTTTCTCCAAGTGTAGCATTCTTACCAAAAATTTCTAACACTTCCATGTATTTAGATAATGAAATGACTGCTTCCTTATCTTTACTTAAATTATCTTTCTAGGGGCACCTGGGTGGCTCAGTCGGTTAAGTGTCCAACTTCAGCTCAGGTCATGATCTCACCACTCATGGGTTCAAGCCCCATGTCCAGCTCTGTGCTTAGAGCTCGGAGCTTGGAGCCTGCTTTGGATTCTGTGTCTCCCTCTCTCTCTGCCCCTCCCCTGCTTCCTCTCTCTCTCTCTCTCTCTCTCTCTCTCTCCCCTTCAAAAATAAACATTAAAAGTTAAAAAAAAAATTACCTTTCTAGCCTGAGAACTGCTCCATCATTTCTTGAGGCCCTCTGACTTGTGCATCATTTGCCTTTTTTTTCTGGCTACAGAAGCATTTTGCCGGCTGCAGGTGATGGGTCTTTTTCAGTGTTTTACTCAATGTCCATTTATTATGATTAAAAAACATTAATCTTGCTTCAATAAAATGAAGAGGTCCTCCTTCCTAATGCTTCTCCCTTTTGAATTCTTTAATATGCTTAACTATTTATATTACACATATCAACCTGAACTAAATACGAATCAGTTTCATTTTCTCCTTTCTATGGGAGAGGTACTGATCACTTTCCAATAATCCTGCATCAATGACGTCTTCTGGTCTAACACTTCAAGCTGTCCCTCTGGCTGCTCAAATGAGAATTTAAAACAATCTGCTTGTGACTGCCTGCAGCTACTTTCCCTTACTTATGAGTTGGTTATATAGGCCCAGATATGGTAGGTAAAAGATACTTTTATTCAGATCAATTTTCCTGAAGAAAGCTGCCACAGATTTACTCATCTTTTGAGCTAACTCATCATTTATATCTTATATAAAACATTAACACCGATTTGGGGCATCAAAAGAAAGTATTTGACACTGAGTAATAAAAACAAATAATTTATCAACAACAAAAGGATGTTATATATCCTTCCTTTAAATAGTAGAGGCAGCTTTCAAAATTCAAGTAAGTATACAGGAAATAGAAGTAATCAAAGAAGTCATCTCTGTGTTATGTGCTTGTTATACTTCACTGGTTTAAATCAAAGGACAGACATTTAAAATTGAGAAATGTACTTTATTTATATTTCCCCCATTATTATTACATAGGCTTAGAACAAAAATATTCTTCAAGGAATTGTAAAGCCATTTTGTATTTTCAAATGTTAAACACAAATTCTACCCATTTTGAACAAGTAAATTCTCTTTATATAACATTAATTCTATTCTAGTACCTGATAAAATGATTAATTTATGATCTGAAATCTTATATTATGAAACCATTGCTTCCAAAAATCTGCACTCTGTCAGATGTAAAACAAAGTTGAGGAGGGAGGGAAGGCCCCTCAACTGGCATTATAGAATTTTAAAGAATTTCCAGTCGAAGGAAAAGAGCACAGTCTTCAAACTCCAATAATGGCAATCTGCATAATAGCAGCTAGTTTGTCTTTTCAAGTTATAAAAAATACAATTAATCATGTTAGACATCAGAAAGCAAATCTGAGACTGCTTTTGATGATCTATCCTTGTGTGGAAAAAAAAAAAAAAGAAATTGTTGTGTGTTACCCAGCTGATTAATTCAGGCTCTAATTTTTCCTATATGTTGTGTGCATGCAGAATTTCTCTGGGGGCTGATGGACTTCAAACAAGGGCTCTAATATATAAGAATGCTATCCTTGTTCAAAAACTATTGGTGCCATAGACACAAACATGTAAATGTATGTTAAAATCCTAAAGTAAATAATCTATTTCACTAACATTTATATTAGATGGGTTTACATTGGTTTAACATAATCTGTTTGGTATACCTGGCTGTCTAGTTGTAGACAGTTTGTATCACAAACTTCATCAAGTTCATTTACAACATGGTACCTGAGACCATTGCCTAATATTTTTTTGTTATCAATGCACCATAAAGATAATACTAGGTACCTAAAGTTTAAGTACCAGTACCGACTCTTGGTTTCAGCTCAGGTCATTATCTTACGGTTTCTGAGTTTGAGCCCTGAATCAGGCTCTGTGCCGACAATGTGGAGTCTGCTTGGAGTCTGCTTGGGATTTCTCTCTCTCCCTCCCTCTCTCTCTCTGCCCCTCCCCACTCATTTGTACTAGTTTCCTCCCTCTCCCTCCCTCCCTCTCTCAAAATAAATAAACTAAAAAAAAAAAAAAAAAAAAAAAAAGATACCTAATCAAACTGAGTCACTTGTCCCTTCTATATGCTTATATACTATATGAATTCCTCTTATCATTACCTGTAACAATATTGTAATTAACTGTGATTGCCTGCCTTTTCCATCAGATAACAAAAAAAGTTGAGTGCTGTACCATACTTTTCTTTGACATGGTTAAAGCCTCAACTTCAATGGTCCTTCTTTAGAATTCTCCTGCCTTCCTTGATTAGGATGCATAGCTGTTAATCACTCTAAGAGCAGCCTATACATTTTTTAAAGTACATATTGCAATTAAATATTGACTTGTTTTGTGTATGGTCTATCATTTTATGCTCCATGAGATCAGAATTGTATTTATGTTCTTCAATACTTTATTCTCAGCACCTACCACAATGCCTGGAATAGTTAATGCTCAACAAATATCTGTGTCATCAGTCATTATACACTCAATAAATACTAACTAATTCTGTTAATGACTTTCAAGCTTTTCCCCCTACATTAAGCCCTTTATTCCAATAAAATCATATGTATCATTACAAATTATATTTAAAAAAATGAAATATGTATGTATATACACACATACACGTGTATTTTGTATATGTTTGAATATAAAATAAATGTCAATAAGAATAAGACAAAGAACCCAATTAAAAAATACCTGAAGAGATATTTCACTAAGAAGATATTCAAATGGCCAATAATCATATAAACATATGAAAATGTGCTATCAGGGAAAAGCAAAATGAAACTATCATGAAGGAATGAGCAGCTAAAGTAAAATAGAATGGGTTTAAAAATAAAATAACCTCCCAAATTAAGTATTAGTGGAAACATTGGGCAACTGTAACTTTCATACAGCACTGAATAGAATATTATACAAAATTTTGGACAACTAGTTAGAAGTTTCTAATTAAATATATATTTAATAAACCAGTGATTCCATTTTTCTCTATATATGTATCCAAGATAATAAATGCATATATCAGTAAAAGACCTCCAAGAGAATGTTCATAGCACCATATTTAAACAGTCAAAAGCTGAAAACAAACTACCTATTCACAGGCAAATTAACAAAATGCAGCACAGTTACATAATGGAAAACCACTCAGCTCTTACACCATCCCTGCCCCTCCATGCCTGGTAACTGCTTATCTCCTGGATTGGGATTGACACTGATGTAACCAGATAGCCTCTCCTCCAGACCTGCACAGCCACCGGTCCCAGGCACCAACAGATAACTGTCCTGAGGTTTTATATGCTGGTCTATTTTTTTTCTCTTTTTCTTCTCTTTGGAATCAGGCTCTTAGTTTCTTATTTGATTTTTGGTCATTCTTACTATATATATAATATAATTATATATATTATATATAATTATATATATAATTATTTCCTTTGTTCTAGTTGGTTGTTTAATCAGACATTTTTACTCTATGCTCTTTCTCTCTCTGGATAACCTTACCATTTATTTAATTCTCTGCCTGTTTTTTTGTTTTGTTTTGTTTTATTTTGTTTTTTCCTGCCTCTTTCATTTCTACCTTTGTATGGGATAGATACCTTTTTTTCCTTCTTTCCAGGGTTACATCAATGAAAAAAAAAAAAAAAAATCAAAGCACACCTGGTAGAAGGTCCAAACAATCCACCACTACAAGCAGTGGGACAGAAGAGCCAAAGAAGCAACAAGAGTGCATGCAACAAGCTCCAAAAATACTTCCTGAAGCTCCAGGCCCTAGACAGTGTATGACCACTTTTTAATATAGTAGTTCTCGTAGGTGTGGGACATATAACAAACTATTAAAACATGTAAGAGACAAAAACCTGGCCAAAATGATAAATGGAATAATTCTCAATAGATATTCCAGGAAGAAATGACAGCCAGAGAATTGCTCAAAAGAGATATAAACAATATATCTAAATAAGAATTTAGAATAATAGTTATAAGATTGACAGCTGGGCTTGAAAAAGCATAGAAGACAGCAGAGAATCTATGGCTGCAGAGATCAAAGACTTAAGAAATAATCATGATGAATTAAGAAATGTTGTAAATGATGGGGTGCCTGGGTGGCTCAGTCGGTTGAGTGTCTGACTTCAGCTCAGGTCATGATCTCACAGTCTTTGAGTTTGAGCCCCACATCATGCTCTGTGCTGACAGCTCAGAGCCTGGAGCCTGTTTCAGATTCTGTGTCTCCCTCTCTCTCTGCCACTCCCCTACTCATGCTCTTTCTCCATCTCAAAATAAATAAACATTAAAAAAAATTTAATGTTGTAAATGAGATGCAAAATAAACTAGATGCAGTGACAGCAAGGATGGGAGAAGCAGAGGAGAGAACAGGTGAAATAGAAGATAAAATTATGGAAAATGATGAAACTAAGAAAAGGCGAGAAAGGAAACTAGACCATGAGGGGAGATTTAGACACCTAAGTGATTCAATGAAAAGAAATAATATCCATATCATAGCAGTTCCTGAAGAAGAAAAAGAGAGAGAAAGGGGCAGAAGGTTTATTTGAACAGATTATAACTGAGAACTTCCTTAATCTGGAGAAAGAAACAGATATCCAAGTCCAGGAGGCACAGATAACTTCCCATAAAATCAACAAAAACAGTTCAACACCACAGCATATCATAGTGAAACTGGCAAAATACAAAAATAAAGACAGAATTCTGAAAGCAGCTAGGCACAATGGGCCTTAACCTACAAAGAGAGACACATAAGGGTAGTAGTAGACCTGTTCGTTGAAACTTGGCTGGCCAGAAGGAAGTGGCAGGACATAGTCAATGTGCTGAATAGGAAAAATATGCAGCCAAGAATCCTTTATCCTGCAAGGTTTTCATTCAGAATAGAGGGAGAGATAAAGGCTTTCCCAGACAAAAACTAAGAGTTCATGACCACTAACCAGCCCTGCAGGAGATGCTAAGTGGGACTCTGTGAGTAGAAAGCAGCAAAGTCTATAAAGGACCAGAGACATCACCACCAGCATGAAAACTACAGGTAACACAATGACACTAAATCCACATCTATCAATAATCACTCTGAAAGTAAATGGACTAAATGCCCCAATCAAAATACATAGGGTATCAGAATGGATTAAAAAAACAAAAACAAAAACAAAAACCAAGACCCATTTATATGCTGCCTATAAGAGACTCATTTTAGACCTCTGGACACCTGCAACTTGAAAGTGAGGGAATAGAGAACCATCTATCATGCTATCTATCAAGGAGAGCTAACAATTGTAAATGTTTATGTTCCCCATGTGAAAGCACCCAAATATATAAATAATTAATCTCAAACATAAATAAATGTACAGATAACAATACTGTGATTGCAGGGAACTTTAATACTCCACTTACAATGATGGACAAATCATCTAGGCAGAAAATCAATAAGGAAACAATGGCTCTGAGTGACACATTGGACCAGATGGATTTAACAGATATATTTAGAAATTTTCATCCCAAAGAAGCAGAATACATATTCTTCCTGAGGGCACATGGAACATTCTCCAAAATAGATCACATACTAGGTCACAAAACAGCCCTCAACAGGTATAAAAGGATTGAGATCATACCATGAATATTTTCATATCACAATGCTATGAAACTTGAAATCAACCCCAAGAAAAAAATTGGAAAGCCCCCAAATGTATTTGGAGGTTAAAAAACATCTTACTAAAGAATGAATGGGACAACCAGGAAATTAAAGCAAAATTTAAAAATATATGGAAGTGGGGCGCCTGGGTGGCGCAGTCGGTTAAGCGTCCGACTTCAGCCAGGTCACAATCTCGCGGTCCGTGAGTTCGAGCCCCGCGTCAGGCTCTGGGCTGATGGCTCAGAGCCTGGACCCTGTTTCCGATTCTGTGTCTCCCTCTCTCTCTGCCCCTCCCCCGTTCATGCTCTGTCTCTCTCTGTCCCAAAAATAAATAAACGTTGAAAAAAAAAATATATGGAAGTAAGTGAAAATGAAAACACCACAGTCCAAACCCTTTGGGATGCAGCAAAGGCAATCCTATGGGGAAAACACATTGCAATCCAGATCTATCTCAAGAAGCAAGAAAGCTCCCAAGTACAGAACCTAACCTCACACCTAAAGGAACTGAAAGACAGCAGCTAAGAAAGCCCAAAGCCAGCATAAGAAGAGAAATAATTATGATTAGAGCAAAAATAAACAATATAGAATTGAAAAAAACAGTAGAACAGATCATTGAGTCTAACAGCTGGTTTTTTGAAAGAACAAACAAAATTAATAAACCCCTAACCATATTTCTCAAAAAGAAAAGAGAGGGTACCCAAATAGATAAAATCACAAATGAAAGAGAACACAACCAACACCACAGAAATACAAATAATTATTAGAGAATACTATGAAAAATTATATGCCAACAAACTGACAATCTGGAAGAAATGGACAAATTCCTAGACATCCACACACTACCAAAACTCAAATGGGAAGAAACAGAAAATTTGAACAGACCCATAACCAGCAAAGAAATTGAATTGGTTATCAAAAATGTCCCAACATATAAGAGTCCTGGGCCAGATGGCTTCTTAGGGAAATTCTACAAGACATTTAAAGCAGAGATAATACCTATTCTTCTCAAGCTGTTCCAAAAATTAGAAATTAAAGGAAAGCTTCCAGACTCATTCTTTGGAGCCAGCATTACATTGATTCCCAAACCAGATAAAGACCCCACTAAAAAGGAGAATTACTGGCCAATATCTCTGATGAACATGGATGCAAAAATTCTCAACAAGATACTAGCAAATAGATTTCAACAGTATATTAAAAGAATTATTCACCATGGTCAACTGGGATTCCTTCCTGGGCTGCAGGGCTGGTTCAATATTTGCAAATCAATCCACATGATACATCACACTACTAGAAGAAAGAATAAGAAACATATGATCCTGTCAATAGATACAGAAAAAGCATTTGACAAAATACAGCATCCTTTCTAAAAACCCTCAAGAAAGTCAGGAAAGAAGAAACATACCTCAACATCATAAAAACCATATATGAAAGGTCCACAGTTAATATCATCCTCAAAGGGGAAAAACTGAGGGCTTTCTCCCTGAGATCAGGAACACAACAGGGATGCCCACTCTTACCAATGTTGTTTAACATAGTGTGAGAAGTCCTAGTCTCAGCAATCAGACAACAAAGTGAAATAAAAGGCATCCAAACTGGCAAAGAAAAAGTCAAATTTTCACTTTTCACAGATGACATGATAGTCTAAATGGAAAACCCAAAAGACCCCACCAAAAAGCTACTAAAACTGATACATGAATTCAGCAAAGTAGCAGGATACAAAATCAACGTGCAGAAATCAGTTGCATTTCTATACACCAATAATGAAGCAGCAGAAAGAGATCTCAAGGAATTGATCCCATTTACAATTGCACCAACAACCTAAAATACCGAAGAATAAACCTAACCAAAAAGGTAAAATATCTGTATGCTGAAAACTATAGAAAGCTCATGAAAGAAATTGAAGATGACACAAAGAAATGGAAAAACATTTGATGCTCATGGATTGGAAGAATATTGCTCAAATGTCAATACTACCCAAAGCAATCTACACATTCAATGCAATCCCAATCAAAATAGCACCAGTATTCTTCACAGAGCTAGAAAAAACAATCCTAAAATTTGTATGGAACAAGACCTTGGATAGACAAAGTAATTTTGAAAAAGAAAACCAAAACTGGAGGCATCACAATCCTGGACTTTTTAGCCTGGATTATGAAGCTGTAATAATCAAGACAGTATGGTATTGGCACAGAAACAGACACATAGACCAATGGAATAGAACAGGGAACCCAGAAATGGACTCAGAAATATATGGCCAACTAATATTTGACAAAGCAGGAAAGAGTATCTGATGGAAAAAAGACAGTCTCTTTAGCAAATGGTGCTGGGAGAACTGGATAGCAACATGCAGAAGAATGAAATTGGACCACTTTCTTACACCATACACAAAAATAAATTCAAAATGGATGAAAATACCTAAATATGAGACAAGAAACCATCAAAATACTACAGAAGAAAACAGGCAACAACCTCTTGGACCTCAGCTGCAGCAACTTCTTACTTGACATGTCTCCAGAGGCAAGGGAAACAAAAGCAAAAATGAACTACTGGGACCTTATCAAGATAAAAAGCTTCTGCACTGCAAAGGAAACAATCAACAAAACTCAAAGGCAACAAACTCAAAGGCAACTGATGGAATGGGAGAAGACATTTGCAAATGATGTATCAGATAAAGGGTTAGTATCCAAAACCTATGAAGAACTTACCAAACTCAACAACTGAAAAACAAACAATCCAGTGAAGAAATGGGCAGAAGACATGAATAGACACTTTTCCAATGAAGACATCCAGATGGCACTCAACATCATTCATCATCAGAGAAAAACAAATCAAAACCAAAACGAGATACCACCTCACACTGTTCAGAGTGACTAAAATGAACAACTCAGGAAACAACAGATGTTGGCGAGGATGTGGAGAAATGGGAACCCTCTTGCACTGTTGCTGGGAGTGCAAACTGGTACAGCCACTCTGGAGAACAGTGTGGAGGTTCCTCAAAAAATTAAAAATATAATTACTCTATGACTAAGCAATAGCACTTCTTGGAAATTATCCAAAGGATACAGAAGTGCTGATTCATAGGGACACATGTACTGCAATGTTTATAGCAGTGCTATCAACGATAGCCAAATCATGGACAAGAGCCCAAATGTCCATCAACTGATGAATGGATAAAGAAGATGTGATATATTTATACAATGGAATACTACACAGTGATGGAAAAGAATGGAATCTTGCCATTTGGAACAACATGGATGGAACTGGAGGATATTATGCTAAGTGAAGTAAGTCAGTCAGAGAGAGATATCATATGATTACACTCATATGTGGAATCTGAGAAACTTAACAGAAGACCATAGGGGACAGGAAGGAAAAATAAACAGAGAGGGAGGCAAATCATAAGAAACTCTTAAATACAGAGAAGAAACTAAGGGTTGGTGGGGGTTAGGGATTGGGGAGGTGGGGGAGGTGAGTGATTGGCATTGAGGAGGGCACATGTTGGGATGAGCACTGGGTGTTGCATGTAAGTGATTAATCATTGGAATCTACTCCTGAAGCCAAAACTACACCGTATGCTAGCTAACTTGACAATAAATTTAAAAATAAATAAATACATAATCTAAAAAAAAAAAAGGGAGTTTCTATAGACTTTCATTGTGCATGAATGACATGCATACCATAAATGTTCTGCATCTTGCTCTGGATAATAGTTACCATGATGATATATATGTGAAAAAAAACTGGTGCATATAGTTAACATTTTTAAAGTACATGGGTGTCTTACTCTTTCAAAAGGAAAAATAATAGGGAAAGCCTATGAAGGGTAAAATGATGGCATTTTCCCTAACAGATATGAAGACTTGTGTTAATGACTAAGTTATCGATACAAGAAAAAAATAAAGAAATCAATATAACACATGAGAGAACAGAACAATCAACTTGTTCATGGATGAATACTTGGCCAATGAAAGAGATGGTATTTCATATCACCGAGGGAAGTATGTAATTTTCAACTGGTGGTGCTGACACCATTGATTCTCTGCAGAAGGAAGAAAGGGAGGGAGGGAGGACGGATTCCTGCCTTAGATTCTCCACAAAAATTAGTATCCAGTAGAAAATAAACTTAAAGCAAAACCTTTAAAAGTTTTAGAATAAAACATGGAAGAATATATTCCTCACATTAAAATGTCATTTTTATAGTGCTCACTTGATCAAGCACTGTGCACCAAGCACTTTTGCAATCTTGACAACAATCAACTCTATGAACTAGAGACTACTACATCCTCATTTTATAAATGAGCAAACTGGGCCTCAAGGATGCATTAGTTTTCCACTGATGAATAATCACAAGCCTGAAATCTGAAAACATCACAAACATATTATCTCATGAGTCTCTGGGTCCGGAACGACGCACACTTTGGCTGGAGTGTCTGCTCCAGGACTCAAAAGGCTGAAATCAGGGTGTTGGTTGGCTGTGTACTCATCTGGAGTACACCAGAAAGATTCTCCACCAGAAAGATTCCCTTCCTAGTGGTTGGCAGGAATAATCTCCTTGGGGGCATATGACTGAAGTCCCCATTGTCTTGCTAGCAGGTGACCAGGGACCGCTTTCAGGTCCTTCCCACATGAGCCTCTCTCTCTCACATTTATAGGCTATCTGACATAAGGACTTCTCCTAAGGCATAAGCCCTTATACACTTCATTCCCTCTAACTTCAGGAAGGATCAGTCCCTTCTAAAGACTCAGCTGCTTAAGTCAGTCCCATTGCAAAAATCTCCCTTTTGACGAATAGTCAACTCAGGTATGATATCCCATCATATCCACAAGTTCTGCAACCATCAGAAAAAAACGGGGAGGGGAAGGATTTATACAGAATATGCATAAAAGGGGGCAGAAATCTTAAGGACCATTTTAGAATTCCACTTACCACACAGGATTTAAGTAATTTGCCTGAGATTACTCCAGCTAGTGTAGAAGGGAGTGAAGATTCAAATCCAGTATAAATGGCTTAGAACCATGTTCTCAATCACTGCACTGTTACTTACACAGTAATGCCTTTTTATGAAAACAAAAACAGGCAAATAATGGAAAATAGTAATACATTTTACTATTTTAAAAATTGACAAGTCTGCTCCGCAAAAGATGTATTAGAGTCAAAAGACAAGCTACAAACTGGAAAACATATCTGCAACTATAAAAATGAGAGATAAGAGAGAAAAAGGTAGGGAAGGAGGAAGAAGATAGATTTTATTCACGTGTGTATATAACTATATAAGAAATCCATAAGAAAAAAATAGAAACTTTATTTGCAGCAAATAAGGAGACCACAGGGAATAAGTTTTGAAACTATGACTCCCTGAGCAGGGGTGAATGGATTCCTTTTATTTAGAATTAGATGAATATTTAGATAGGGGAGCCCTGTCACTGTATGTACAGGTGACCATAAGATGTGACTTAAGGAAACACGGCTATACATACGTTGTATGTAAATAAGGCTTGTGCTCCTCCTGGAGCAGAGGTTTTAGTATTATAATGAGATAAAGGTAAGTCATTCTAGAGGTCACTCCATGGTCCATCTGCTCAAGCATGAGTTGGAGGTTAAGTTCAAACTGGTCTAGGTGTCCTGGGCAGTCATTATTGCTTGAAGAGTAGTTTGGTTTCCATCAGAGGATGTTATGCCCATGGGTCTTTTGCCTTAGTTAGAGATAAGGTGGAATGAACAGCTTAAGGAGAAATATGGGACAAAGGTCAATGTGTACAAGCAGGTGGGCAGTAAAGGTCAGATCTTGGGTCCAGTTATTGACACCACTGGTAACTTTTTTTTTTTTACCTTTTATAATAAGTACATTTTATAATAACATATGTATATATAATTTACATTTACATATGTGTGTGTTTATGTCTTTCTAAGGTGAAATTTAAAATTTGCTGTTTTGCCTCTTTATATTGAAAAATACTTAAAAGATTATATAAGAATCAAGCTATATTAACTGATAATATTAACCAAAGAAAGACAAGCCATACTTATATTGAGACTATACTATTTCATTAAAAATAATTTTTTAAAATTTGTACTGAAGCTTAGCATTGGAATGAAAAATTCTAAAATTTTAGGCAATACTTCATTACCACAATCATAATTATGACTTCAGTGGTTGGGAATTAATAAAATGATGCATTATGCTAGATTTCAGATATTTAATATCTTGCCGAAAGAGAATTTATTACTAAAATAACATTTGGTCTATAATCATTATTTTCAATGGATTTTCTATGATATGAAGAAAATACAAGGTTGCTCATTACTAAATTGAAATGGTTTTGAGCATTCTCCTTAGCTCAAAAATCTAGATAAAAAACTCTAAGTGACTATCCCTGAGTCATCACACATTTCTGATGAATATTATGTACTTGGTCTCTTTTAAAACCCTTAATATGCTTGTTTCTTTCATAATCATTTATCATTAAATATGTATAACTGACCTCAGCAAAAATTTCAACTTTCTTCTTATTTCAACCTCTAAAAACTATTCTATATGGAGACTGCATAAATATATTTCATTATTTTGTAATATTTGTGTACACTTTCAATAATTATTTTTATAATGCCTTAAATATAAGTACATTACATTGTCAAGGTATATTTTTATTAAATTTCAAAGTGAGAATTTTTTCAACTTTATATGTAAGATACTACTAACACAAAGAAAAGGGAAATAAGGCTGCTAGTAGATGATACAGTTTTAGGAGAGATGACTACATCAACCAGCAATGAAAATGTCTCCAGAAGATTTAACAAAGTACATTGAGGTAACAAAAGCCAATTGGTCTAGTAATAGTCAATTCGTGCAAAGTTTTTTCAATCTCACATATAGAATAACAAGACTTTACATTAAGAGAATCCCTTGGGGCAACTGGGTGGCTCAGTTGGTTGAGTGTCCAACTCTTGATTTCAGCACAAGTCATGATCCCAGGGTCATAAGATGGGGGCTCTCTGCTGGGCATGGAGCAAGAGAGAGAGAGAGAGAACCCCTTGAGTTTTCTGTTACACCACTATACATTTAACTCTAGAAAGTAAAATAAGAAATATGATAGGTGTAGGAATTTTTAAAAACTTGCAAATACCTATTTCCTATTCACTTTCAAAGAGCAAAGAGTGTTTGCAACTTGTTTATTCTAACTGTTTTGAAGATCAGGATGAGGCCTATTGTAAAACATAAGGGAATAAACTGTCACAACAGAGTGAGACACAGGAAATAAATCTATGTAAAGTCACCTCACAGAAGTCTTAGGAGACATCTATTCAGAAGGAATAAAGCTGAATATAAAGAGGGGGGAAAAGTAACAATAAAGTAGATCTAACATGGAACTTTTATTCTTGAATATCAAAGTCAATAAATGGAAAGACATTTTCCTAGTAGCCATAAAAGTAAACACCAAAAAAAAATGTTTTCTTTTAAAACCGTAGCATAAAC
Organism: Leopardus geoffroyi; assembly: GCF_018350155.1. Taxonomy (NCBI): domain Eukaryota; kingdom Metazoa; phylum Chordata; class Mammalia; order Carnivora; family Felidae; genus Leopardus; species Leopardus geoffroyi. The sequence goes on along the minus strand of NC_059338.1, from coordinate 22,457,086 downwards.
TTGTGAAAAATTCTCAATCAGCTTTTTAGAACACACAGAAGAAGAGTTGAAAGAAAACTGAATAATAGAACAGAGAGAGAATATAACATATAGAACATGAAAACAGAAGAAAAAATTCTCAGTGACAGAGTTTTTTTTTTCTTCCCCATGGGAAAAAAGAGCAAAATAAAAGGACTAGGGTATTAGTAAGGCTACAGAAATGATACCAGAGTAAAAACAAAACATACTTCTTTTTGAAACAACATTTAAACAATGTTTGTATGTTGCCAAAAGATAAGCACGATTATTCCAATGTAAAAGAGTGTCAAAAAATGATTTAAATTGATTTAAAACACAAATAAAAATGTAGGCATATGATCCTATTTAAGAGAATATATGTATACTTGTCTTGTTTGTGTAATATTCAATTATTGAGCATTAGTTATATAATTTCCAGATAAGAACAATTAGAGAACAAAATAAGTTACGGTTTTATAGGTAGATCTTCAATCATAAGCAATCTCATTTGAGGAAAATAATTTGCTTTAATTGGGGTGATAATTTTAAGCTTAGAACTAGAATCATTGGGGCGCCTGGGTGGCGCAGTCGGTTAAGCGTCCGACTTCAGCCAGGTCACGATCTCGCGGTCCGTGAGTTCGAGCCCCGCGTTGGGCTCTGGGCTGATGGCTCAGAGCCTGGAGCCTGTTTCCGATTCTGTGTCTCCCTCTCTCTCTGACCCTCCCCTGTTCATGCTCTGTCTCTCTCTGTCCCAAAAATAAATAAACGTTGAAAAAAAAATTTTTTTAAGAACTAGAATCATACTTGAATTTCTAAGAAATATTATATAAGTTTGAGTGTGGTTTATGGGGCAAGATTTTCTGGGTAGAAGCTTCTTCTTATTGGTTTCCTAATTTGGTGTATATGGCTTAACTTCTGTGTGCTCTATTTTCTTTAGTGAAGTAAATATTATTAATAGTACATTTCTTGATTTTCAGTTGGCACACAGATTCAAAATTCAGCATTTTCCTTTGGTCTTCATATAAAGCATAAAAATGTAACAAAGAAACAAAAAATACATTATGATTTTGGTAGAAGTAGGTAACATTCATCACCTGCAGTTTTAATCTGTTTCACAGCTAAAGAAATGGTAGAGGCCATTTGAAAAGATGTGAAGAAAAGAAATACAAAGAGACTTAAGAAGGAACCAATAAAAAAGATTTCAGAAAACACTAGAATAAAAACACTTAGTACAGGTGAAGAAAAGACACTGACGTGGAAAATATGTATTTGTTGTTTGCAAAAAAAGATGCAGACACTGGGATCAGAAGTGTTATCAGAATTTGAGAGGAGGCAGGGAATCCATCTACAGCAAAAGCAAATACAGCAGGACTATGTTAATGATATTGTCTGCATTTGAAGTGTCAGATAAGAAGAGACACTATGGGGGCACCTGGCTGGCTCAGTCAGTTACAAGTCTGACTCTTGGTTTTGATTCAGGTCATCATCTCGTGGTTTCCTGGTTCAATCCCCATATCATGCTCGGTGCTAACAATGCAGAGCCTGCTTAGAATTCTCTCTCTCCCTCTCTCTTTGCCTCTCTCCAACTTGCACTCTGCCTCTTTTTAAATAAAGAAATTTGGAGGAGGAGGAAGAGGAGGAGAGACACTATGGGCACTGTCTCTGTCTCTTTCTAAATAAAGAAACTTGGAGGGGGAGGGGAAGTAGGAGGGGGAAGGGGATGAGGAAGAGGAGAGACACTATGGACACTGTCTGTCTCTTTCTAAATAAAGAAACTTGGGGGGAGGGGAGGAGGAGAAGAAGGAGGAGAGACACTATGGGTTGTGAATCCCAAATAGCCTGGAAGACAACACATTCTCTCTCTAAAGGAAACCTGTCAAATGGCTGATACAGGAAAATTAATATGGTCAGATATAAGTAATAAAAATGAAAGTGATACAGCATGGTTAGAAGGATATTATAAGAAAAACAAATAAGAAATCAGAAAATTATACTTGTTTGGAGAACGTGTCAAAAGAACATTGCAGGGGCTCCTGGGTGGCTCAGTCAGTTAAGCGTCTAACTTTGGCTCATGTCATGATCTGGAAGTTTGTGAGTTCCAGCCCCATGTTGGGTTCTGTGCTGACAGCTCAGAGCCTGGAGCCTGCTTCGGATTCTGTGTCTCCCTCTCTTTCTGCCCTTCCCGACTCGCACTTTGTCTCTTTCTCTCTCTCAAAAATAAATAAATAATAAAAAAAATTTTTTTAAATAACACTGTAAAAAGGAATAAATATGGCCAGCTATAATTTTATAAAATTAAACATTATTTGCAAAATAATTACCTTTACAAAGATCACAAGGTAGAATTATGAAAATTCAGGGAACCAATGGTAAGAAACAGAAGCAGATAAAATATGAGTTGGTAGAACTAAGGTATGAAATACAGTAAAAATAGTTACAGAAAGAGCAATTTGAAAGAAGAGGAGAAACTAATGTTCACTGTAGAAATCACAGCAAAGGACACAGAAAATGGAAACAGAAGAAAGAAAAGGAAAGAAAACAAACAGAAGTAATAGTGAGAGAGAGGAAGGAAGGAAAAAGAGAAGGAATTATAAAAAGAATGACAGAAAAGAAAAAAAGTAGAAATTTCAAAAGTATTTTTAATGTTTATTTATTTATTTTTGAGAGAGCAACCAAGCACAAGTGGGGGAGGGAGGCAGAGAGAGGGAAAGAGAATCCCAAGCAGGCTCCACACTGTCAGCACGGAGCCAGATGTGGGGCTGCATCTCACAAACCATGAGATCATGACCCGAGCTGAAACCAAGAGTCAAATGCTTAACTGGCTAAACCACCCAGGTGCCTCCAAAAATAGAAACTTAAAATAAATTAAAGAGTTAAAACACATTACAGTGGAAATTATAGACACAGAAAATGTGCAAGGGCAAGTCAACATATACAAAATTGCAGTCCCCAAAGAATAAAATCAAGGTATAATTTAATACATTTACGTAAAAGAAAAGGTGATCTAACTCTACATACTGAAAGAGAACACCACATACCATAGAATATTGATGTGTAACAGTTAACACAAAAGATGTCCTATTAAAGGCATTGCTCTTCAGTATAAACGAAGATTTACTGAGCATGCAAAGAGGAAATACAAATCATTTACACAAAGAAAAATCATGCCGGTCTCAGATATCTTCATTTAACACTAGAACATAGGGAAAGAACACCTGTAAAGCCATTAGGGCAATAAATCAAAACCCAATATGTCATCTTTCAAGAACAAAGATTGCGAATATTAAAATATACACAAATTCAGAGAATATTCTTCTGTTGAATCCTTCCCTAGGACATTAAAAGAGTATGAACTTCATCCAACACAAGATAATGAGGGAAATTATTATAAAAGAACCAACAGTGAATGTTAAATAAATTTAAATCTAGAAATAAGATTAAATGAAGCCCAGATTTTAGAATTGCCAAGGATGAATATATACGTTACACATCCTAATCATGTAGATAACTAACAAAATTTAAGAAAGGAAGTGGGAAAGAAGTCAGCAGTAAGTAGTCGGCTTATTGATTCTTCAAAAAATTTGGCAATATATGTATTAAATTTATATATACATATATTTATTAACATAATATAAATACCTTTATATTTATAAATTATATATTATAGTTCTATATAAATTAAATATATATAAAGCTGGCAAATAAGGCAATATTTTTAGGAATGTACTAATACTAAAATGAAAAATCTTAGAAGGTAAATTTAAAACTAGAAATAAAATATTATTAGACACACACTTTCTTACAACTAATTGTGTAGGGAACAAACAGATACTGGCTTAAGCAGTAACAAACTATGTGTATCACTTGGAAAGATTTTGCTCAAAATTTAAACACTTAAAAGATAACCAAACAGGGGCGCCTGGTGGCTTGGTCGGTTAAGCGTCAGACTTCGGCTCAGGTCATGATCTCACGGTCCGTGAGTTCGAGCCCCGCGTCAGGCTCTGTGCTGACAGCTCAGAGCCTGGAGCCTGTTTCCGATTCTGTGTCTCCCTCTCTCTCTGCCCCTCCCCTGTTCATGCTTTGTCTCTCTCTGTCTCAAAAATAAATAAACGTTAAAAAATTAAAAAAAAAAAAAAAGATAACCAAACAATAGGACAACAATGACAAAGAGTATCTGCCATATGGACAAATGTAAATGGCTTAAATCTATTAAAAAATACATTCACACATATCTAAATTGGAAATTACACACGTAAAACAGTAGCATTCATATCTATATATAGATTATTTTTTTAATGTTTATTCATTTTTTGAGAGAGAGAAAGAGACAAAGCACAAGTAGGGGAGGGGCAAAGAGAGAGGAAGACAGAATCTCAAGCAGGCTCCAGGTTCTGAGCGGTCAGCACAGAGACTGATGTGGGGTTTGAACCCACGAACCATGAGATCATGACCTGAGCATGACCTGAGATGAAGTCCGACACTTAACTAACTGAGCCACCCAGGCACCCCTATATGTGGATTTATACACACACCACAAGGTCATTATTCTTTCATCTATAAACAGATACTAAATTTTTTTCATGTCTTGGCTACTGTAAATAATATTACAGCAAGTATGAGAAGGATAGATATCTCTTGAAGATAGTGAATGCAGGGGCACCTGGGTGGCTCAGTCTGTTAAGCCTCTGAGTCTTGATTTTAGCTCAGCTCAGGATCTCATGGTTTGTGAGATCAAGCCCTGAATGGGGCTCTGCACTGATAGCACAGAGCCTGCTTGGGATTCTCTCTCTCCTTCTCTCTCTGCCCCTCCACCGCTTGTTCATTCTCTCTCTCTCTCTCAATAAATAAATAAACAAACAAACTTAAAAAAAAAAAGAGTGAATGCATTTCCTTTGGATATATATCTAGAAGGAGTATTACTGGATCATATGGTAGTTCTATTTTTAATTTTTGAGTAACCTCCACATTGTTTTTCATAATGGCTGTGCCAATTTACATTCCCACTAACACTGTATTAGCGTTCCCTTTTCCTCACATCCTCAAAAAACTGAATTCATAGCAAAGGGTGGACTGGTGGTTGCCAGGGATGGGTGGCAGGTGGGGAAAATAGATAAAAGTGATCAAAGGGTAGAAATTTCCAGTTATAAGATAGATAAATTCTGAGAACATAATATAGAGCATTGTGACTATAGTTAACTGTACATGTATTCAAAAGTTGGTAAAAGAATAGATCTTAAAGGTTCTCAAAACACATACACAAAAAAACTGTAATTATATGAAGTAGTGGAGTAAACTAACATTGTGGTTACTATTTCACAGTATATACATATATCAAATCATGTTTTATGTTAAACTTACAAAATTTCTATATGTCAATTCTATCTCAATAAAGCTGGGGGGAAAAAGAGAAACAATAATGTATTTGTATAGTCCAATAAAATAGACACCACTACATAATGATAGGCTGGACACCAAAGACATTTCTAAGTCAGTTTTATGTATATCGACTAGTAAGGCATTATTTTTCTTGGAATTCATCCAAAAACAAAAATCAGTTGAAAATATGCAATGTACAATACACTGAAACAGTCAAATAATAGCTGACTTATTTTGAGAATTAGCTAAGGCAACTCCAACAATGAACAGCATTATGGAAAAACAGAGAAAAAGACTTGGGTATCTGAATATCAACATTGTTGATGAATATTTTCATAGCAAGAATTTCTAACATGTTTTATTTGCTTTTTTAAAATCAGCTTCAAAAAAAAAACCCAAGAAACAAAAAACAAAAACAAACAAAAAACCCACTGTCTTTCTTAAACTTCTGGTTAACAAATTCCAAAGAAGGGTTTTTATGTCATCTTCAACTCTGAAAATATGAGTTTTTTTTTTTTACCACCTTCACCCTTGCAAAGTAAACTATGAGCTATTTATGTGAAAGCAATTTCAACTGCAGTTTAATCACAAAGAACTTCATATATCTCTGGGGAAAAAAGTGCAAGTCAGCAGATAACTGTGGTATCTTTGGTCCTTGATCTACAGCAAGATCAAAGTTGCTGACCAGATTCAGTAGACCATTTGTTATGAGTAGTCTCTTTGGGATAATAATGATTGTTTATTGAAGACTGATTTTTTTTCGATAGGAAGTCTTTATATACAACTATTCTAAGAAACAGGTCCAATAATGTTGTAAAAGATAATAAAGTAAAAAAAGTCTGAGTTTTCTAGATTGTGGTTATTTCAACATCTTAATAGTCTAAGATGATATTAACTTTTATTATCTACATTGCAAGTATATAAATTACAGGCAATTTCAAATAATAAAATATATTTAGAAGAATAAAGTACAGGTGTTCTAAGTTATTAGATTACAAAAGTTCTGTTCTTCCATTCATAATCCTATTGCATTAAGTAAATATATATTCATCTAAAAAGACATTTTTATTTGCTTAAGAGTTCTAGCAGTTTTCTTCTAACTAGAAATCCATTAAACTTTCAGACATTCAAGTGAATTATGGTAGAACCAAATTATTTTGAATCATTGGTTGCACGCTTTATTTCATATGCCTTAACAATGAGTTTTCAAGCAAAGTCGTCATTTCTAAAGTACATTTGCTACCTTAATTTACCTTTTCCTAACTCTACTTCCCTCCATAATGACAAGGGTATAGAATTATCCAACTAAAGAACAAACAGTCTTTATAAATTCTAGGGGGAGATAATGGAACATTTTCAGAAAATTAAAATTGAGCAGGATGGCTCATCGCAAAGCCTGTATTTGTGCATCTCTTACATTCTAGGCATATAAATCGACTTGAAAGGATGGAGTAGTTTTGTTGCGGTAATTAAGTTTAGCTCTCCCAAAATTCTTAGATCAACCTTTGGTTATAATCTGAATTTCCAGTTTATAAAATATATTCTCTTATCAGGAATTTGAGCAATGACAAGGCATTATGGTGTAAATCTTTGTAAGGGGAAATAAACTGAAGATCATTTATTCTAAAAATTCAAAAGTCAGATAGGAGAGCAAAGTTTATTATATCATCATATTAATTGTAATTAGTTTGCTGAAGATGAGTAATAACATTGTCATATATGCACAGATTATATAAACTACTGTGAATGAGAGGAATAATCAGGGGCACCTGGGTGGCTCAGTCAGTTGAGTGTCTGACCAGCTCAGATCATGATCTTGCAGTTCATGAGTTCAAGCCCCATATCCAGCTTGGTGAAATCAGCACTAAGCCCACTTCAGATCCTCTGTCCCTCTCTCTTTAACCACCCCCCCCCCCGACTTGCGCGCTCTCTCAAAAATAAATTTAAAGAAAACATTTAAAAAAAAAGAGGAATAATCAGGTGGCACTCTCTAAACCATTCCAAAATCCTGTTAAATGTAACAGAGAAAGTCAGGGGGATGCTTTATTTATTTGTTTGTTTGTTTGTTTGAAAGTGCTGCATTTAATAAGGGAGACTTTTCCAAAAGTAGTTAGGGCTGTATGTTAGTAAACAACCTGGCTTCCCATTAAAAATCATCTGGGGAGCAGTACTGATGTGCAGGGCTCAGGTTTAATTGGTCTGGAATAGAGCCAAGCCACATTTATGTGTTTATTTGCTTTAACTCTCAAGTGATTCTCTTCTGCAGCCATGTTCAAATGAGAATTGTTATTGTTTTTATTTCGCAGGCTTATAAGAGATTTTCCATTTAAGCTTCCTTTCTTGGCTTTGAAAAAGCCTCATGACATCTAGAACCTACTTACAGTACTATGAATCTCAAGATCACAGTCACCTAGAATTCTCATTATTTATTAATTATTATACCTCCTGACTGAAGTCGAGAGATTAAAATGCTAAATGTCTGATATGGATATTAGGATTCTGCATTTTTAATGAGTTTCTCAGCTGCTTCTGATGAAGAGAATGCATGGACATACCAAGAAAAAACTGGAGAACATAGGATTATAATCCTTGGAGTTGGTCTGATGAAGGTTAGCACACTTATTTCAATGTTTGCTACAATCTTGACAAGAGGCAAGTTGATACATCTCTCCCAGATAAAAACAGTATGACTTCCAGGTCCTGTTGTGGAGATCATATTTAATGAACATAAAGCATTTAGAACACTGACTGGCATATTTTTAAATATTTAATAAATACTATCTTGCAGCATTATTTACCTGTTGGCCCCTATTCAATTACTCTGATCTATCCATCCAACTAACCTCACACACATTGGTAAGAAAGTCATAATCGGAATTTTTGCTGAGGCTTCATATGCAGATGATTTTAGCTATTCCAATTATACACATAACAATTACACACATTTTATAATTTAAGGTAAACACACATGATGATTAAATCCAATACTGGTTCCTATGAAATCACTTTTATGTGGATGAGAGAAAATTCTACACAAACGAAAAGGCTACTATCGATGGTTAGAAAATCTTAAAGAGTATCTAGTATAAGGTAGCACCTCTTCCTCCCAGAAAAGGAAATACTAATACTTTCATGATTCTTGTGTTAGGCACAGAATTAAGTAGGATCACGGTATTCTACAGAATCACTTCCTCACTCATCTAGACTTCCTGGGTTTGAGATGTTCTGAGATTTATTGTTTGTATCCTAGAGAGCTGAAATACAACCTTACCATACAGGGAACAAGCTTAAATGGTAGAATTCCTCTCTCTTTACTTAACGATTCATAGTTCCCCAAAGAGAAGATCTGCACTGTCAGCATGGGCTAACACGCTGGGAAAGCCTTCACTTCACAATTCTGAGTTGGTTGGTCTTTCTTTTGCTGAGTCAATATAAAATTATTGCAACAGCCATGGGAATCACTGACGCAATCATCTGTGGCTAGAGTAATAGGCTTGGTTTTATCATCCAGAAAGAATACAAGATGGGATAAATTGAACTACTCTTCTTGTGGGTGAGGGGCAATTTGAGTTCTCATGGTTTTCTATTCTTGAAGTATATTTACCAAGAGTGATCATGGAGGAGCCACAAACAGACAAAAAAGAAAAGGCTACACTTTGTTGCACAGTGAAAAGTCATAGGCATAAGGGCACAGTGTTTCACATTGTAACTGTTATTCAGTAAACATTTGCTTTTAAAATTAGAAGACTTGACTCTACTCAACACTCTCTAAACAGTGGTTTCTAAACACATGTGTCAACTAAAAATAATTATACCCATTTCCTGTTTATTATACCACAATTTGCTAATATTAATCTATTTCTTTAGGAGTCTCCTTCAGTCTGAGGAAAAGAGTAAATAAAAATCCATCAGATTTATTTCTGCATCGTCCATTCCATGTCCTGAGAAGAAACAGGGATTCTGAATAGTCTTACCTCTAGGAATATATTTTAGGAAGTTGGAGGCAGCTTAGCTTTGATAGGTCTCAGAGGTAATTAAATGAGTAGATTTAACAGAGGGGAGATGAGGCATTCCAAAAGTTTACATCCTAATTTAATATTGATATTATTCCTAAATAGGTGTTAATTTGTTAAGGCTAAAGTGAAACGAGATGGATATATATTAATCATATGTTAAACTAGCAAACCATTTAAATTGGGCAGTTGAAAGTTGTAAAAGAACATGCAAAATTTTTAATACACTGAATCAGCCTGCAGGGGGTAAAATACCAATACATCTTCCAAATGCCATGATAAATGTTGATTTAAAATGTTAGTTTCCATAACCAACAATATGAAAAGCTAAATGCTCAGGGAAAAAAAAATGCTTCTGACTACCTCATCCCTAAAAAGGTTGGATAAAAATAGAAAGGAAAAAAAATAATGTAGACTGAGCTCACAGTCCTCCCATCCTCTCCATTTAAAAAAGGAAAAAGAACAAAAAAGAATCCACAGAGGAGGCTGCTGTGCACTGGAGCCATAGAGCAGAACCTAGGAAATGGATCTGATTGTACAACTTTGCAAGAAAGTTAGCATTCCCGAAAGGCAACACGCTTGTGAGTCACTTAGGAAAGGAAGAAACAAAACAATCCTAAACAAACAAACAGACACCTGTCCCAATAAGGGAGGAAGTGAATAAAATGACCTGTCTTGGCTCTAATTGCAGAGGAAGAAAGATAAACATTTGCCACGAGGATTCTTGATCACAATTTCACAAAGTTTTGCGGTAGAGTTTACGCTACCCCTTGGTCGTAAAGAACCCAACACAAATCTAGACTCAACATGGTAACAGGATAATAGTATCCTATAAAACTGGGAGAAGTAAACACATATATCCTCTGGAGAGGAAACTTTTTAAATCAAGATAGAAATAAATACCAAAAGTAAATTTAATGAATATGAACAAATAATAAATCACTAAATACAAAAGAATATGAGTTCTGTAATATCTAATAATCAGAAAAACCAACAAACTGTAGCCCTGGTTCTATAAAAATTGTATGTAAAAACCATAATATAAAAAATAAAGATATTTTAAAAGACATATAAGAATATTTTTGAAAGTGTGAGTAAAAATAGACTATTAGAGTTGACAAGTGTGGGGGAAAAGGAGAATGTCTAGAAGTAAAAATTTAATAATTAAAATTAGAATATCAGTGTCAAGTTTAAACAATAAAATGTATACAGCTGAAGACTGAAAGGTAGATATTAAGACATTACACAAAATACTACACAGGGAATCTAAGATGGAAAATGTGAAATATAATTTAGAAGATATTGAGGAGATCTGACTACCGGCTAACTAGAATTTCAAAAAGAAATTATGGAGGAAATAAGGAAAGGATAATATTTGAAAAAATAATGACTAAGGATTTTAGTAACCGATGGAAAAAAAAATCATGAGATCCAAGAATAGCCCCTAAATTTTAAATGAACAAAAAAAATCTATACCTAGACATGTGAAAGATAGGACACCAAACATTCAGATAGAAAAGACAGCTACTTTACATTGGAAAAAACATTACATTGAAGGCTGACTACCCTAAGCATTGATTTTTCACAGAATGTCCAGCCTTGACGTCAAAACTATTTTGCTAATAACACTGCACTCATTCTGTTAGATAATCTTACTTTTTATTTATAATATTATTGATTTGTATTCTTTTCTTTTACTAAGTTTGGTCAGGTTATTTTAGGGATGTATAAATTTTGTTGATCTTTTCTGTTCTTGTCTCTTCTTGTCTTTGTTCAATTTCTCTATCACGTATCTGCTTTTTTGTTTCATTGATTTCTCTTATCTTTATTACTTCCTCCTTTCCACTTATTTGGGTCCACTTATCTCTTCTTTTACTGGCTTGGTAATGTAAGTCCTTAGGTCCCTGACTTTAGAAGCATTAAGGAAAGTATTTAAAATTTCCCTCCATGAACGGCTTTGCCTTTTTCTCATGAATGTTTGTATGTGGCATTATTTTTTTTCTCCCTTCGAACCACTTTTTAATATCACTTTTGCTTTCACCTTTGGCCCCCGAATTGTTAAAAATGTGTTTTGTAATATATAGATATTTGGATTTTCCTCATTATTGTTGTGGATTTCTAATTTAATTTTGCTGTGGTCAGAAAACATTCTAATTCAATGTTCAATTCTTTCAAATTTATGGAGATATATTTTACAACAAACGATGTGGTCTATCTTGGTGGATATGGAATGAGAACTTCAAAAGAATGTGTCTTCTCCAGCTACTGAATATAAGGTTCTAAAATGTCAACTAAGTCAAGTGTTTGCTAATCTTTTTCATATAATCTAGGTTTCTTTTTTATACTTTTATCTTTATGTTACAATATTCTACTACATGTTTTGAGGATCACACATATTTATTCTTATGTCTTAAAAAATTTTTAATTGTGCAATATCCCTTTTATTTTTATCTGGAAAACTATTTTATCAGCCATTAAAAAGGTATTCTGGTCTTTTGATGTGTTTACTTTTGTAGGCAAAATAGTGAGGTCTTCTCTTACTTTGAGGATCTCTGCAATAAGCAAAGTATAGTGTTCAGTAATTAGAGCATTTACAACAATAAAATGTTGTAAATGTGAAATAATTCTTGATAAGCTTATCTTAGATGTGTTCATTTATTTTAAATATGTTTTCCTTTGCCTCAGGGTACATAGTTATAATAGCTGATTTAAAGTCTTTGAGAGTTCCAGCTTTGGGACGACTGTGTGTGGGTATGTATTCATTGTCCCCCACTCCCCTCCCCGCCCCACGGGAGAATTGGTTATATAATCTTGGTTGTTTATACGCTAAATAATTTTGCATTGTATCCTGGATAATGTGAATTTTATACTGTATAGATTCCTATTTATAATTCAGCAGTACATATTCAAAGTGGATTCACAAGGGAAGTCCCGCTTCCCCTTTTGTGTGGTAGCTTAAAATCGTAATTCAGTTTTCAATGTACTTGCTATGCTGGTTTGTGTCTGTTGTGCACATGCCTGGTTCCCCAAGCTTTTGGTGTATGTTCACCATTACCCACCGTTAAATCTTGGGAAGATTCCCTCTTATGAATGGAGGCTTTCTAGACATGAGGTTCTCACATAGGACCTGTGGTGCAGAGAAAAAGTACTGAACCCAACGGCTTCAGGCCTTTCATTATTTTAATTATTTTATCATTTTTAACAATAAGAGTAATGACAATTGTTGACTCAGATCACAATTTAAAAATTCAGGATTTCTGGCTCTGCAGTATAGGGTTTTCAAAGCATTAATGAGGATATTTTCTTGGAGAAGTGGAACCATTAGAAAATTAATGCTTTACAGGAAAAGACCTCTCTGACCTCAGCCGTAGCAATTTCTTACTTGACACATCCCCAAACACAAGGGAATTAAAAGCAAAAATGAACTATTGGGACCTTATGAAGATAAAAAGCTTCTGCACAGCAAAGGAAACAACCAACAAAACTAAAAGGCAACCAACGGAATGGGAAAAGATATTTGCAAATGACATATCGGACAAAGGGCTAGTATCCAAAATCTATAAAGAGCTCACCAAACTCCACACCCGAACAACAAATAACCCAGTGAAGAAATGGGCAGAAAACATGAATAGACACTTCTCTAAAGAAGACATCCGGATGGCCAACAGGCACATGAAAAGATGTTCAACGTCGCTCCTCATCAGGGAAATACAAATCAAAACCACACTCAGGTATCACCTCACGCCAGTCAAAGTGGCCAAAATGAACAAATCAGGAGACTATAGATGCTGGCGAGGATGTGGAGAAACGGAACCCTCTTGCACTGTTGGTGGGAATGCAAACTGGTGCAGCCACTCCGGAAAACAGTGTGGAGGTTCCTCAGAAAATTAAAAATAGACCTACCCTATGACCTAGCAATAGCACTGCTAGGAATTTACCCAAGGCGTACAGGAGTACTGATGCACAAGGGCACTTGTACCCCAATGTTTATAGCAGCACTCTCAACAATAGCCAAATTATGGAAAGAACCTAAATGTCCATCAACTGATGAATGGATAAAGAAATTGTGGTTTACATACACAATGGAGTACTACGTGGCCATGAGAAAGAATGAAATATGGCCCTTTGTAGCAACGTGGATGGAACTGGAGAGTGTGATGCTAAGTGAAATAAGCCATACAGAGAAAGACAGATATCATATGGTTTTACTCTTATGTGGATCCTGAGAAACTTAACAGAAACCCATGGGGGAGGGGAAGGAAAAGAAAAAGAGGTTAGAGTGGGAGAGAGCCAAAGCATAAGAGACTCTTAAAAACTGAGAACTGAGGGTTGATGGGGGGGGAGGGAGGGGAGGGTGGGTGATGGGTATTGAGGAGGGCACCTTTTGGGATGAGCACTGGGTGTTGTATGGAAACCAATTTGACAATAAACTTCATATATTGAAAAAAAAGAAAATTCATGCTTTAATTAATTTAAATTTTAATTAATTTAAATGACAATGACTTCTTTATTTGCAGAGGTGACGTCTAGAGGCACCCAACCCACCAGAGGGCAGAGTCCTTTGATTTTTTTTTTAATTAAATGAAAGTCTGTTTTCTCTGAGTACTTAAAAATATTTGTTATTTGAATGGAACAGAAAATAAATGAATAAGTTATTCTTTTATTGAAATAAGCCCTTATATCATTAAATAATTTTCATTAAATTTTCACCAGTGTTTTCTCTAAAACAAGTAAGAGTTGAATAGAAACAAGCAGAAGTGGGTTTTTATATTCTAGGAAAGTATCTAAATATACAAAAGTGAGGGAATGATTAATAAATCCCTAGCTCACATATTCCCAGATTTAAAATTCATGTGCTACTATGGGTTGAACTATGTCTCCTCAGAAAAGATGTGTTGGAACCCTAATCACCAGTACCTCAGAATCTGACCTTTTGGAGATAAGGTCTTTATAGAGACAATCAAGTTAAAATGAGGTCATTAGTGAGTCTCCAATATGACCAGTGTCCTTATAAAAAGAGAAAATTTGGACATAGAAAAAATAGTTCTTTGGAAACCTAATCATTAATTTGGATTTGACTACAGCAGTTACCATTTAAAGATTAAAGAGACACAGACACCAGTGAGAATGCCATGGGAAGATGACTTTCTTAGGCAGATACATCTATAAGCCAAGGAAAGACAACGATTGCCAGTAAACCACCAAATTCTTGAGAGAGGCAAGGAAAGAACAGTCTTCCTCACAGACTTAAGAAGGAACCAACCTTACTGATACCTCAATCTCTGACTTATAGCCTCCTGAACTGTACGACAACTAATTTCTACTATTTAAAGACACTCAGTTGTAATTTGCCACAGCAGCCCTAGCAAGTCAATATAGGAGCTTAGAAACCTAGTTATTTTTCCAGATAAAGATACTTTTCTGTTAATACTATTTATTTTCTTCATAAAATAATCAACAGCTATATTTTAGGAATAAAAGTTGTCAAAGGTTAGAAACATCTCATTTATTCTAAATTTGCTTTTATCTGTATCCATTAAACCATTTTTATTTTTGAAGTTTCATTTATGAAAATGTCATTTTCATAGAAAAAATATAATTCCTTTATTTCATCATCCGACTCTAAACATAAAATGGCAAATGCCATTTTGATTCTAATAATTACAAAATTTTTACACATAGTGTATTCAGTTTAGAATCATGAGCTTCAAAAAACTGTAACAAACAATGAAGATGAAAGTTCTCAGAACAAGGAAAATAGAGAAGTCAATGTGTATAACACCAGACTAAAATCAATTACACACCCACTTACTGAACACAGGGGATATCATATATAAATAAAGGGAATACTAATGAGAAAATTCTTACAGACTTGCAGGATGATTTTCCGAGGATTTCTAAAATAGAATCATACCCTGTATTTATTGATGCTGTGATTCTCTTTCCATCTTCATCCTGAGAATGCATGTGAATAATTCAATCAATACTAAGTATTACTGCTGTGTGTTTTAAAATATTGTGCTCGCACAAAATGTTCAACAAAAGGGTCCATGTACAACATGCCACACCTATTGACACCAGTAAGCAAATAATATATATATATATATATATATATATATATATATATATATATATATATATATATATATCTTGGAAATCTAATCATTAATTTGGATATGACTATGGCAGTTACCATTTAACGACTAGATACTCAAGTAATAGAAAATTCTATTATCTTTAGCCCCCTCTTAGTAATAAGTGATTCAACATAAAATTGCATTTAATTTGAGTGAAAGTATTTTCTAGCTAAAAAGTAAGCTGCATAGGAATACCTGATAGAGCTGTAAGAGCAACAGGTTTAAACTGTTTTTAAACGTTTACTTTAACAGAAACCTTTTGTTGTTTAAACCTAGCAGCTTGCTAAGACAGATGTGTTTGTTCAATTTTCAGAAAAGATAGCAGCTGCTCAGATTCAAAAATAATAGATATGGGTAATTTTAAATGGCAAACATGAAAGTTGATTTCCCAGCCTTACTTTCTGCCAAGCAGCTGGGTAGCCATAAGGCACGCTAACCTAATCGGTGCCAATTAATTGCCATGTGTGTTCAATTTAGTACTAAATCCAGTCCTGGTTCAGCAGCCCATACCTTAAACTGACTTATCAGACACACCTTAAGAAATGCTACAAACATTACTTTTCAAAACATGAGGAACAACTCCCTCAATTACTCACTGTAGGAGGGAAATGCCAACATACTAAAAATGTATGCCTTATGGGAATATCCATTCTGCCTATGATTATCTAAGCCCCTCACACTCATCGCTCTCGCTGATTACAACGATAGCGTTTGGAGACATTACTAGAGAAAAAAAAAATTAAAAAAAAACTGCTCGAGGAACCTGAAAAGTAAACAAAATCAGAGGGGTGACCTAGAGAAGTCAAAACTTGGAGAAGCAACACAGTCACAGGTGAGTTTCCTGGTTTTATTTTTGTTTCTTCTCACTGCTTTGCACCAAGGGTAGACACTAGTTGCACAGTGCAATAGCAAAAACTCTGACAGAATATCTGGGTATTTCTGGCCAGAGAACAATGGAATAAAGCCCAGTTAGGTCAGAATACATGGAGTAAATCCTAGGGGAGGAGGAGACTGAAAAGAGAAGCTAGCATTTTTGTACTGAATCCTATAAAACTCCCAGCCTAATGTGTGGACCGGACAGGCTTTGCACAAGTCCAAATTAGTATAATAAAGACTTTGAAAACTAAACTGACATTCGAGTCACTTGTAAAATCCCATCCTAACCCCAGAACCTCACAGGTTTAAATGAGATAGGCCCAAATCAACATGACCAAAGTTTTGAGAAAAGAACTGAGATTTGAACCCACTACAACACCAGATGAAACACGCTGGGCCTAAACTTGACAAAGAAACACGCCAGAGGACTGTCACAAAATGCAGTCAACACACCACAACATTCACAACGTCTAGGATGCAATTAAAAAAAAAAAAAAAAAAAAAAAAAAAAAAACGGGGCGCCTGGGTGGCGCAGTCGGTTAAGCGTCCGACTTCAGCCAGGTCACGATCTCGCAGTCCGTGAGTTCGAGCCCCGCGTCGGGCCCTGGGCTGAGGGCTCAGAGCCTGGAGCCTGTTTCCGATTCTGTGTCTCCCTCTCTCTCTGCCCCTCCCCCGTTCATGCTCTGTCTCTCTCTGTCCCAAAAATAAATAAACGTTGAAAAAAAATTAAACAAAAAAAAAACACAAAACAAAAAACAAGGGCACTTGGGTTGCTCAGTTGGTTAAGCATCTGACTCTAGATCTCAGCTCAGGTGATGATTTCACAGCTTTTTGAGTTTGAAACCTGCATTGGGCTCTGTGCTAACAGCACACAGCCTGCTTAGGATTCTCTTTCTCCCTCTCTCTGCCCCTCTCCTGATCTCTCTCTCTCAAAAAAAATAAATACACGTTAGAAAAAAATTCTTTAAAACACACAAACTTATTACATTAATACTGAGGAAAAGATGAGCCATTCTCAGAAGAAAAGGCAACCAAGAGATGTTGATTCTGGGATGACTCAGATGTTGTAATTATCAAATAAAGATGTTAGTGCGGCAATTATAACCACACTATGTGAGGTGAAGAAATGAATATTTGAGATGACTGAAAATGTAGGGTTTTTTAACATTTTATTTTTAAGTAATTTCTACACCTAAAGTGGGGCTTAAATTTACAACCCTGAGGTCAAGAGTCGCGTGCTCTACCTACCAAGCCAGCCAGGTGCCCCGGAAAGGTAGAAATTGTAAATAAAGAAATAGAAATTTTTTTAATAACAAAAAGGAAATTTTACAAATAAAAAAAACATTATTTAAATTAAAAACTCAGGGGCGCCTGGGTGGCGCAGTCGGTTAAGCGTCCGACTTCAGCCAGGTCATGATCTCGCGGTCCGTGAGTTCGAGCCCCGCGTCGGGCTCTGGGCTGATGGCTCAGAGCCTGGAGCCTGTTTCCGATTCTGTGTCTCCCTCTCTCTCTGCCCCTCCCCCGTTCATGCTTTCTCTCTCTCTGTCCCAAAAATAAAATAAAACGTTAAAAAAAAAAATTTATAAACAAAAACAAAAACAAACTCACTGGAAGTTCCATAAAGACAGGGAATTTTATCTTCAAAGTATGGAATCAACACACTAATAACAGCTCCTTGCTAAGAATAGGCCCATGAAAAACATTTAATAAATAAAATCTGAAAAGGCTGGTAAAATCAAATATCATTTTCAGTACTTTAAATAAGTCATGTAATTCTTATCGCCTGAAAAATTTATATGAAAGCACAGTTTTGTTTCTAATGGATAAAGTTCAGTTCTTTATAAGAAGGCTAAACCACATTATAATCTTTATTTTTCAAAATACTGAATATCCCCTATAGAGATAAAACAAAAATTAATCCATTAAAATCTTAGATATATAAAGAAAAACATTAAAATTGTTAGGTAGAAGCTACATAGGAGCATCCTGACCTTGTGGCTTTCAAGCGACTGACAGATCAGGAGCCACAGGTGCCCAACAAATGCTCTCCCCTTCCACCTCTGCCACGGGGTAATCTTCAGACTCATTATAATTCATTTGATTATAGGTACAGCATCTCCCAATGTGGAACGGCTGCCATGACAGTTTCAGTGCAAACCTTATAGGGTCAAAACCCCCCCTCCCAACCTGTGGGAGGAGATTCCCAAATGACTGGAGGCAGCCTACTTTAGAGACCACCCCACTGTACCTTCCAGTTCCTCCCAGCCCAGACAAACTCAGTAATATCCAATTCCAAAACAACCTTGCCCTCCCACCTTGAGAGTGTATTTCCACGTTAATAAACTGCTTTGTGCTTGCTACTTTCCTAACAGCTGTCTTTATTTTGAGCATGGATCCCTAAATCTCATGGGACATCCAAAGACAGAGACCTCCATTCACAAAACACAGCCTGTCTTGTAACAAAATCATTCCATGCATTTCAGTTCTGCATTTAAGGAGCTTGGAAGTTGCCACTCTGTCCTAACAAGTTAAAAGCCAAACAAGCTGAAAATCAACAACCTTTCCTAGATTCCTAAGGAAAGCAAGGTCAGAAAGAAAACAACTGTACCCAAAATTGGAGAAACAAACAAATACAGAGAATTTCAACTTACAGGAACAGAAACTCATGAGCTGATTGCCTCTGCCAGAACAAATCCCAAAACAGGAAAATGTGAACTATAATTGACAAATTGCTGAAGGCTCAGTGCAGATAAATCCAAGAATTAAAAACTCCAAGGGGAATCAGTCATGGGGGCTCCTCCCTCCTACTGTTAGGCTTACCTGCAGGAGTTCAACCAGATTCTCATAGTAAATATTGGAGAAAACTCCTCTCCAGCTTCCAGGAGTGGGAGAGGAAAGGAAACCATTTTGAAATACATGAGCACTCTGCTATTGGCAAGGTCTACCCACAAGTGAAACTACTTAACCAGAGCCTTACCTGTTGGGATTTTATCAGAGCCTAACTGACTTGGGGGAAGGGAAATACTCAAGTCCAGCCAGTTCTAGTCTTCCACGTGGGAGAAAGGAAACACCCAACTCCAGCCCACTCTAGTCCACCTGTCCCATATAAGGAGGGAGAATTAGAAGCACCTGTGCACCTCACAATCCAAAGGCATAGGCTCTCTAAAAGACTGAGACCTAATCATAAGACTATTGAACATTTCCTCTTCCACTTCACCACAACATTGTGAAAGTCCTGTTTACAGCAGTTCCTTTTACCCAGTGTATCATGTCTGGCTACCAAGAAAAAAATTACAAGGCATACCAAAAGCCAGAAATCACAGTTTGTTTGAAGATGCCGAACAAACATCACAACCAGACATGGCAGGGGATGCCTGCATTATCCAACTGGGAATTTAAAATAACTATGATCAGTATGCTAGGGGCTCTAATGGATAAAGTAGACAACATGCAAGGGCCATTGCACAATGTAAGCAGAAAGGTGGAAATCCTAAGAACAACAACAAATCTGAAGATAAAAAACACTGTCACAGAAACGAAGAATGCGTCTCATGAGCTCATTAGGAGACTGGAAACAGCTGAGCTAAGAATCTCTGAGCTAGAGCACTTATTAGTAGAATCCTCAAAAACTGAAAAGCAAAAAGAACCCAGATTTTAAAAAAAGGTATCTGGAGACTGTGGGATGATTACAAAAGATATGACATATGTAATAGGAATACTAGGAGAAAAGAAAGGAACAGAAGAAAGCTGTTAAACAATAATGACTGAAAATGTCCCTAAATTAATGTCAAACACCAAACCACAGATCCAAGAGAATACTAGACTAGAATATATGCCAAAAAACTATACCAAGGCATATCATTTTCCAGCAATAAGAAAATCAAAGATAAACAAAAAGTAATGAAAGAAAAGGAAAAGATACTATATTTATTGAGGAGTAAAGATATTCATTACATCCAGCTTCTCAAAAATCATGCAAGGACGAACAGAATGAACTGAAATATCGAAAGTGTTGAGAGAAAAAACCCATCAATCTCCAATTCTGCACCCCACAAAATTATCCTTTAAAAGTGAAGAAGAAATAAAGACTTTCTCAGACAAACAAAAATGGAGGAAATTCATCACCAGTAGACTTTCAATGCAAGAAACACTGAAAGAAATTCTTTATTAGAAAGTAGGATCTAAAAAAAAAAAAAAAAGAAAAGAAAGTAGGATCTACAGAAAAAGAACATTGGGAACGAATAAGTGAAGGTAAAATAAAAACATATGTTCTTATTCTTAATTGATCTAACAGAAAACAGTTTGTTCAAATTAATAATAGCAACATTGTATTTGATTATGTATGCTTATATATATTTTATGCATATACATATATACTTACATATAAGTGAAATGAATGACAGCAACAATAAAACAAAAAGGAAGAATTAGGGTTATTGTGTTATTAAAAGATATGCACACTATCCATGAAGCAGTGTAGTGTTCTTCGAAAATGGACTTGGATTAGTTGTAATTGGATAATGCAACTCTAGGGCAAACACAAAAAAAAAAAGTTCAAAAAGAAGTATAACTAATATACTAAAAAAAGAAAATAAATTCATACAAAATGCTCAATTAAAACCACAGAAGCAAGAAAAAGAAGAAAAGGCAAAAATACAGAAACTATAAAAATAGAACTACCCTACAATCCTGTAATTGCACCACTGGCTATTTACCCAAAAAACCCAAAAACACCAATTAAATGGATACATGCACCCCTATATTTATAGCAGCATTATTTACAATAGCCAAATTAATGAAACAATCCAAGTTTCCATTGATAGATGAATGGATAAAGAAGATAAGGTGTGTGTGTGTATATACATATATATACACATATGTGTATACATATATATGTGTATGTATACGTATATATATATATATATATATATATATATATTATACATGTAATGGAATATTATTCAACCATAAAAAGGAATGAAATCTTGCCATTTTCAACAATGCAATGTGGATGGAGCTAGAAAGTATAATGCTAAACGAAATAAGTTAGAGAAAGATCAATAATATATAATCTCACTCATGTGTGGAATTTAAGGAAAAAAACAAATGAGCAAAGGGAAAAAAGAGAGAGAGAGAGAGAGAGAGAGACAAACCAAGAAACAGACTCAACTATAGAGAACAAACTGATGATTACTAGAGGGGGTGGGGACTAAGGAGTACACTTGTGATGAGCACCAGGTGGTGTATGCAATTGCTGAATCACTATATTATACACCTGAAACTAATATAACACTGTATGTTAAGTACACTGGAATTAAATTTTAAAAAATACAGAGACTAGGCAACAAATAGAAAACAGTCATGTATATGTTAGATATTCATCCAACTATATCAATAATCATTTTAAATGTCAATGGTCTAAATATACCAAGGAAAAGACAGAGATTATTAGAGTGGACCAAAATATAAGACTTAATCATACACTGTCTACAAGAAGCCCATTTTAAATATAAAGACACATATAGACTAGAAATAAAAGAGTAGAGAAAGATATAACATACTAATATTAATCAAAAGAAAACAGGAGTGGCTACATTAATTTCAGACAGAGAAGACTTCAAAGCAAGGAAAGTTACTGGGGATAAAGAGGGGCATTATATAATGATAAAGGAGTCAATTCTCTAAGAAGAGATAACAATCATTAATGTGTGTGTGCCTAAAATCTGAGCATTAAAGTGTGTGAAGCAAAAACTGATAGAACTGCAGGAAGTAGATGAATCCACTATCATAGCTGTAGATTTCAACGCTCCTCCCTGAGAAACGGACAGATCTAGCAGGCAGAAAATGACATAGTTGATCTCATCAAAAGAATCAATCAACTGAATATAACTGACACTTAGAGACTACTTCATTCAACAACAGCAGAATACACATTATTTTCAAGCGTACAAGAAACATTTACCAAGACAGACTAAACACTGAGCCATAAAACACACCTTAACAAATTTAGAAGAAACCGTGCAATTTCTACTCTTAAACCAAAGCAAAATTAAACTAGAAATCAGTAACAGAAAGATAACTGGAAAATCCCCATATACAGGAAGATTTAACAACACATGTCTAAATAATGCATGGGCCAAAGAAAATCTCAAGAGAAATTTTAAAATATTCAAACTAACTTTAGAGTCTCATGCCTTACCAACTGAGATAGCTAGACAACTTGAACTAAATTAAAATGAAAACACAATGTCTCAAAATTTGTGTGATGCATAAAAGCGGTGCTTTGAGGGAACTTTAGAGCATTGAATGCATAATACTAGAAAAGAAGGAAGATCCAAAATCAATCATCTAAGCATCCACCTTAAGAAAATAGAAAAAGAAGAGCAAATTAAATACAAAGTAAGCAAAAGAAAAGAAATCATAAGAATTAGAGCAGAAGTCAATGAAATTGAAAACAGGAAATCAACAGAGAAAATAATGAAACTAAAGTCTGGTTCATTGAAAGGATCAATAGAATCAATAAGCCTCCAGATAGGCTAACTTAAAAAAGAGAGCACAAAAATTATTATGATCAGAAATGAAAGAGGGGAGATTGCTACAGATCCAATGGAAACCAAAGGGTAATCAAGGAATTCTATAAACAACTCTATGTCCACAAATGTGATAACATAGATGAAATAACCAATTCTTTGAAAGACACAATCTGTCAAAACTAACCCAAGAACTAGATAATCTGAATAGGCTTATATCTATTAGAGAAATTAAATAAATAATTAATAACCTTCCAATACAGAAAGCCCCAGGGACACATGGGGTCACTGGTATTTCTCTCAAACATTTCAAGAAGCAATTACATCAATTCTCTACAGTCTCTTTCAGAAGACAGAAGCAGAGGGAATGTGTGCTAACTCATCATTTGAGGCCAGATCACACATACACTAGACAAAAGGATTATAAGAACAAAAAATTACAGATCAATAACTCTCATGCATGTAACATATAAAAATCAACAAAATATTAGCAAATTGAACCCAACAATTGATAAAAACAACTTACAGCACAACCGCAAGTATTTATTACAGATGTGCAAGGCTGGTCCAACATTAAAACTCAGTTAACACAATCACTTACATGAACAAGCTAAAAAAGATAAGTCATATGATCATACAAATAGATGCAGAACAAGTATTTGATGAAATCCAATAAATCCCCATTCTTTTTCAACATTCATACTGGAAGTCCATGCTAATATTACTAAGACAATAAAAGGAAATAAAAGAAACACAGGTTGGGAATTCAGAAATTAAACTGTAAGGAACAATTATGGAGGCAGTGTAAAAAAAAAAATCAATGCTTGCCAGAAGTTAGGAAAAAGGGAGGGATGAATAGGTGAAGCACAGAGGATTCTTAGAGCAATGAAAACACTCTGTATGACACTATAATGATGGATACATGTCATTATACATTTCTGCAAACTCATATAATGCAAATACCAAGAGTGAACTCTAATGTAAACTATGGACTTTGGGTGACAATGATGTGTCAGCGTAGGCTGGTCAGTGGTAACAAATATACCACTCTGATGGTTATGTTGCTAACAGGGGACGTTATGCATGTATGGGGAAAAAAGTATATGAAAAATCTCTGAACCTTCCTCTCAATTTTGTTGTGATCCTAAGTCTGCTCTAAAATAATGTCTTTTAAAAAATTGACCTATATTTTGAATTTTTAGTAAGTTAATAAAAACTCATAGTTGAGGAATTCACCTAGAGGCAATCAATAAAGATTTTGCAATCTTTATAAAATTTCTTCATTAGTCCAAGCAGAAAACTTAGAATAATGAGTAACATGGAGAACAACGGGGGATATGGGAATTCATCAGCTACAAAAAAAAAAAAAAAGATACTTAAATGAGTATGATAATTGTCTTTAAAAACACCGCTTTGTTGAAAAGTGAATATACTTAATCAGTATTGTCCCCTAGCATTATGGAGATTCTAAGCAAATGTATAAAATAAAACAAAAAGATGTAAAGTGCAGGATGAGTATGAAGAACTTTCTGAGTAGTAACAGAATATCTTTAATAGACATGATGCTTAAAGAATACAAATTCCATTCATTTACATTCCTTATCCCATCAAAATCTTATAGACAAGGTTATTACTATAATCATATAAATGTACAATACAATACTTGCTAAGGCTAACAGAAAGCGTGACCAAACCAGGACTTAAAATCAGTGTTTTCTTTTTTCCTTAAAAGCAAATACACATTCCTTGAGTGTGTCTTTGAATGTCTTGAATGTCTTGAAATACACATTCCATGATGAGTAAAAAGTCCAGAATTATTTTGTTATTACGATGAACCAACACGAGACCATCCTCGACACAAATAGGCACACACAACTCGTTGAGCTGATACTACAACAACCTGCAAAACTGCGATGGAGTGACACTTCCCTTATATTGGAGAACTTACAGTCTTCTGTATTTAATTATAGAAAGACAGAAAATATAGGATGCTGGTGCACCACTGCTCTGGAAAAAGTAAAGTATCTTTTGTGAAGTAGAAAAGATAATGTGGGAAGGCAGAGATAGATAGTAACTTGAACTGGAAATGGGTTAATTATCCATTCTGACCATTATTATGGTCATTATACGAACATATAAATGTAATTATTTATATTTATGACAGCTCAGCACAAGATTAAATAACTAGAGATTCTATTCAGACCAGAAAACAGAAGTTAATTAGACAGTCAGCAAGAAAGGTGGACTTTTGAAAGACAAAAAGTATGACCTCAGTGTTGAAGGAATTGGTGTGAAGGAGTCAGGTGTCTAGGATTATGGAGTTCACATGTCAGTACGTGAAAATTCAAATGTAATTTACAACATTAAGTAAGAAAGACATCAAAGTCTGGAAGAAGTTTTAACTATTCTTCAAGTATGAACTTGTATGGGTGTCTGGGGGACTTACCTTAGTTCTACTGTCCCATTGTCAGCCATAAGCAATCTTCTATGCCTGCACCTCAGCTTGTACCTTTTGGCACCCAGGCCCCTTGCCCAGCCACCAGCAGTCACACTCATTACACAGTGGAGAGCTGGAAGTACCAGGAGGATTCTCTCATTTCTTTTGTCTGCCCTCAGAGGTCAGCAGAAGCACCCGTGCCTCCTGCTCAGGGGATTTTTCTCAGCACCTCTGCCCCTATCCCAGCTGGAGTTTCTGTCATGTGTTCCATGACACACAGAATCTAGACGTTTTCTTTCACTGCTGCCCTACCCTCAGCTAGCAAGGATGTGCCTCAGCCTCAAGGAAGGTCACTCTGAGCTCTCCTGCTCTTATGGCACTCATAGGCAACTCTTTCCTTGAAAGCTGGAGCACCTGGGCAGGGAGAGTTTCTCTCATTTCTTGCTCTGTCCCCAATACTCCAATTGAATGTTGATAAAGTCCTATGGTAAAGAGTTGGTGATTGGCTGCAAACGTTTTTTGTGACCAGTGAACTCTTAGGGATTCTAAATCACCATGCTAGCCCTCACTAAGCTATACATTTTTTCTTAATTTGTCTGTTTTTTCTTGCCTTCATGAATGGATGTTTTCTCTCTTCTGCCCTACAGAGTTCAAAGCAGCTTTGGGTCTCTTCTCTCCTAAAAGTGTTTCACACTTATTGGATTTTGTTCACTTACATTTGTGTCCTCGGTTCTGGGAAGGATTTTAAGAAGCTATGATTTTATAAACTATCTTACTTTCCTGGTTGCTTCATCGGGAGTGATGTTCTCTTAAACTTTCTTATCCCAGCAGAGGCAAAAACAGTCAAAGTGGAGTTAAAGAATATATTTTAACCAAATATAACAGGTCTACTGAGGGTAAGGAAAAGTATTTCTGCACCTCCATAGTTAAGTAGAGTTTCTCCTATAAATTTGTTGATTTTAATTAACAGACAGCTCTAAGCTTGCATTTTGTTGATTTTAATTAACAGACAGCTCTAAGCTTGCATTTGCCTAGGTAAGCCTGTATAGCTATTAGCGTCCAGATTCTGCCAATTGTTAGTGAACTTTATAAAACCCCTGAGCTGAAGATGCTTTCATAATAGCTTTTAATTAACACTATACGTATGAAAATATTTCAAACTTCTTTAGTTCTAAGTAATATATTTAAAAAAAAGTCTGGAAAACATGTATCACAGCTTACCCCAAATATGTAGATTATTTTTCATCTATTTTTGTATAAGCTACATCAGAAATCAGAGCTAAAATCACTTAGAAACAAAATTTAAACTGGAAAAATAATGCACTGGCTTGGTGATTCTACATTTGGAATTGGAATTTTGAATATTTCTAAGATGAAAAATGAGAAAAAGAATACTTTACCTGATTTTGAAATTAGTGTTTTTGAAATTTGCATAATCTAATATTTGCTATGGAATCTTTCTGATGGCCACTAGTTGAAGACAATAATACAAGTCAAGCCTTGTACAGTGTTTTCTATGTGCCATGCACTATTCTAACGACTTTATATAGCATAGAATAACTTCTAATTTTAGTCTGCAAACAATCCAGTGAAGTAAGTACTGTTATTATTACCATTTCACAGATAAGGACTTTGAAGAACAAAGAGTTAATAATCAAGTTCATACAACTAGTTAGAGGCAGAGTCAGCTGAGCTGGTTCTAGAGTCTATATATTTTCCCATTTTGGTTAACTGCCTCAAATTAGCAAAATTATAGATTAAATCACATCTTTAAGTTATTAGTTAAAACAATGTAATTTTATAAGAATTTGATATTTATGTTTGAAATAGAAGTCCTGCTGCTATGAATTTAAATATATTTGGGATATATATTATAATATCTATTATTAATTATATTAATATATTCCATTAAATCTATAAATATCTATAAATAATCTCTACCATTAATTTAATATATAATATTATGACATATTGTGAGATAAATATATAAATAAATATATTACATATAATATTATGATATATATCCAAAATATATTTAAATTCATAGCAGCTAGACTGTTATTTAAAACATAAATATTGGGGCGCCTGGGTGGCTCAGTCGGTTGAGCATCCGACTTTGGCTCAGGTCATGATCTCATAGTTCGTGGGTTCAAGCCCCGCATCAGGCTCTGTGCTGACAGTTCAGAGCCTGGAGCGTGTTTCAGATTCTGTGTCTCCGCCTCTCTCTGCTCCTCCCTCACTTGTGCTCTGTCTCCCTCTGTCTCAAAAAAAAAATAAACATTAAAAAAAATTACATTAAAACATAAATACCAAATTCTTATGAAATTACATTGTTTTAACTAATAATTTAGAGATGTGGTTTGATCTGTAATATATATCTGTAACAATAATATATTAATATGTTGGTTATTATATATAATTATATATTATAAATTGATTATATGTAATATTATCAGTAATATATATTATATAATATGTATGTACAATCACTGTTTTTCCTTAAACTAATTTAATGTTATATATTAGATATTTTTTACAATCAGCGCTTTTATTCATAAAAATTTTACTATGTATTTTGCTTTATTTTATAATAACTAAATTTACTTGAAATTATTTTAATGTGTTTATCCACAAGGTTGTACTTATGATTCATTTTAAAAAATTGTCAATGTAAAGGCACATGTTTATTTAAAATGACGTATTTTTATCATCATTTTTGCAGTGGCATTGGAAATGTTTTTTATGGTCCTACATAGGTATGTGGCAATTTTTTTATTTCTGTAAGTGACCTAATCATCCCATGAGTACATTTAATATTTAACTATATTTCAGCTTTTCCCAGCTTTCCCTCAGGTAAAGATATAAAAAGATAAACTAGAGGGATGAGATCAAATTCTTCCCTCCCTTTACTCTCACCTACAATATGAGTCTCATGTTGGCTCTTGCAATGGATTCCACTGAGGCACAGCTGTTCTCTTCTTAGGGGGAGTGCCAGCTGGTGTTTATTGATGTGTGGTTAGTGTACTCCCATCCCTGGGAATCCTATTGGTTTCTGCTCCTAAAATATGTAGCTGAGGAACCAACAGTCTGTTTTTGTTAACTGGCTTCATTCGCAGCACTTCCTAATTTAGAGCAACCTAGAGTGTCCCTGGCCTGAGACAATATTCTGAGGTGTAGCCATGACTTTCTAGTATAGATAGCCTGTACTGAACTATTTGATTACAGGGCTATCGTGTACACTCTTTGGCCACACATCTGGTAACTCTCTAGCCAGATTCTCAGTGATATTTAAAATAATCTCTCTTTTTTCTTCTTTGCAATAAACTAGCAGGAACTTCTCAATTCCTTCAATGTCACATGGAAATAACTGAGGTTAATCTGGATAATCATCTCCCTCCACTACAGATGTGTTTTGTACCTTCACACACTGTATTTGTACTGAATTACCCTGCCTGGTCATCTCCTCCAAGGCTTTAAAAAGGAAGTATGATAACACACTTCTGCATTCAGTTTTCTCTTCAACCTATCTAACAGATATAGTCACGAAGGACCCTAGCTCAGGAAGGCAAGGGAAAGAATGACATGAATCACCTCTGCTTCTCCTGTCTTCAATTCCTTTCTCCTTCCCACAAACTACAGGTATTGAAGTCATTCATGTATTTCTCCTTTTCTGGTAGAAATTTTCCATTTATTGTATCCTGATTCCTGATCAATCATAAATATGTTTTTCTGAATTATAATAAAATTAAATGTCATTTAGAACTGCTTTATTTTCTTGAAAAAAAAAAACAATTATATATAGTTTTACCAAGGTCAAATTTTCAAGAGTTTATCTTTGGAAATGTCAAGTACCTAAACACAATTTTTTTCACTCTCAAATGATTCAATAACCATCCAGTATTTCTTAGAGGCACATAGATGCCTCTGAAAGTAAGGATGTTATGGGCCCTCTATGCAAAAGGCAAAATAAGAGAACTGTAATACATTTCCAAAATACTTTTTATCTTTTCAAAAACATGATACATTTTTGTTAAAAAAGGTAGTTTTCTAGTTTGTAGTTGCAGCATTTTCTAAGACAAGACTGAAGAGTAACAGAAATGTATGAACAATTTCAATGATAATTTCTCTAGAAAGTATTATTCAACAATAAAATAAGCCATTGCTGCCATCATTATGAAAGCTCAACAGAGTATTTTTTTATCTATGTTATGGTAGAATAAGATTTCTACCTAAAGTAAATTAATAAAAAAGAGATATAAAAGAGATTTAATATAAAATAAATTTATTTCAATTAGTAAGAGGCTTGACATAAATATCACATGAGGTTAGTCATTTGTCAGCAGAAGCATTTTCGTTGATAGTTTTATATTTGGTGTATATAGAGTAATATAGGGACGCCTAGGTGGCTCAGTCAGTTGAATGTCCAACTCTTGATTTCAGCTCAGGTCATGACTCCAGGGTCATGGAATCAAGCCCTGCATGGGGCTTCACACTGAGCATGGGATTGAGCCCTACATTAGATTCCATGTGGAGCCTGCTTAAGATTCTCTCTGCCCTTCCTCCTGCTCTCTCTCTCACTCACTCAAAAGAGAGAGAGACAGAGACAGAGAGTAATATAAACATTCGGCTTATATTACATTTGGTTCGTAAATATTTGGTTTTGAATAAATCCCAGGTAGTGATGTATATATACCAAAATCACTCCACCTGGACCTAGAGAATCTGTAGAACATCTATATTGATAGAGTTAAAGATAACTTTCTAAGCGGGTTCCCCTGCTTCCCTGTCCACTGAAGGAGGCTAATTGTCTTAACGGTTGGTCTTAAATGATGAGACTTCCTTTCAAAGGAAAAACACTCTTGCTGAGAAAATGCCTTCATGAGCCTTTGTTTGTTGGTTGAGTCTTTGTGAGATGTGAGATTGTCAGGTTCCAACCTTCTAGAGAAGAAGGTAACGCTATTTAATAATACCACATGGGGGAAAAATAAAGGTCTAAATAAAGGTCTAAGAGATAAGAGGGAGGATTAGAAAGATATTATTAGAAATGTTCTATATATTAGCTATTCCATCAGTTTGGGTTCCAAAATGAGAATGAGAAAGATTAGTAGCCCCAGAGATAAAACTGAACATTTGTAGACATTGTTGTTCTAAGCCACTGAAAATTTAAGGTTGTGTGGTAATGACTGATGAATATGTGATACTTTCTTCTTCTTCTCCTCCTCCTCCTCCTCCTCCTCCTCCTCCTCCTCCTCCTCCTCCTCCTTCTTCCTAAATCTCAATTGCTGAATTTGGTGTCTTGATTTTTATGGTGTTGGATTTTTTCCTCAAATATTGTTTCTTTGCATCTTAAGTTTTATTGACTCCTTATCTGTGATGAATGAAAGTTTTTGTTTAAGGAAATATAATGAAAGGGTAGTACTGTGGTCTCAGCAGAATATGAGTTAGTCTAAGCAATACTAAATGCTTTACTTAGATGGCTAAGAGCAGAATCAGAGTCTTCCTTTTCCATTCCATTCTTCTTTCTTATAATTTGGGTTACTTAGGGTATTCTGCTTCTTTCTTAAACCCCCATATTTATATTCAGACCCTTTCTCAGACAGTAGTTCACAGTTGGAAAGCAGTTTTCACAATTTAACCTCGGAGTAAATATTGCTGCTTGTTACTATAAGCTGACTACAGTACCCATCTGTCCTTAATGTAATCCTAATGAATTATTCTGACAATTGGTCCTGAACTTCCAGGTTCTTTTGTGCATGTTGTCTCTGAACTTGAATGTTTTTGGAAGAGCTTTTTTACGTCTATAGTAGTTTTTTGCTAAATGTGTTTGACCTGTTGTTTTCTCTGCTTTTTCCCCATTCCTGCAATATAATTTCACTTGCTTTTGATTATCCAAGAGTTCTTCAAAAAATGTTGTTCTGTTGGCTGCATGTGTTTTTTTAAAAAAAGTGTTAATTGACTATTTTTAAAGTTTATTATTATTATTATTATTATTATTTTTAAATAATCTCTATACCCACCATGGGGCTTGAACTCATGACCACGAGATCAAGATTTGCATGCTGAGCCATCCAGGTGCTCCACTGAAGGCATAATTTTCTAAATTTTTAGAGCCACTATAAAATTTATTTTGTTATTTTATGGCATTTTGGCGATTTTAAGATATTCTTAATGAAACGGGTGGAAACACAGGACATTAATCTCTCTTGCTAGAATTTCCAGCTTGTATTCATATTTATAATGCGTACATGTTATCATTCATGTTTTACATGATATATTAAAACAAAATAGCAAAATACAAAGTAAACAAAGTAAATTATATATTTTTATGGGTAGGAACTAAAAGTAAAAGCCATGTATTCACTGGGCACCTAACAAACAATTTTGAAACTTCTTTTTTAATTAATTCTGATTACCACTCTATGTCATTAAAATGCTGTTAGAGAAATCTAATCCAACCTCTCTTTTCACAAATAAGTAAACCATAAATTCCAGGGAGTGAAATTATTTCCATGAGAACATCTACTGAGGTTTCCCATAATCAGTCTTAGGCCAAAGTTTGCCTTTATTTTTAAATCCCTATTCCATTACCTCTTTGGTTATTAGGCAAAATGCTATTTCTGGCATCATGGAAAATTAATTTTTAAAGAAAGTGAGTTTTAAAATGGTCAAATTTGTGTGTCTATATATGGATAGTTCTTATGTGTATACATGTGTGTATATGAATAGTTCTTATATAATAACATATTATAGGTTATATACATATTTTTCAAAATCTTATGGACTTAAATTTAGTGTTACCCTAACTGAATAAACCAAAAAAATACACAAAATTAGCTGAAACGTCTATTTCTCTTTGCCTTTAGAACCTGAATTTCAATTAATGGCTATCATTTAATTATTCATGATAAATGGCCTTAGGAATAAAGAAATTAAATTTAAGGAACAAATGATTCAAGGAAAATAAAACATTTCTCAACAGTTTCTTTTAAACCTAAAAATCTCATTGTAGGTCAACGTTGTTTTACATGTATTAATGAGCTGTTTGTGTCCTGCTTTTGTGTAGTTTTGAAAAAGAGTGCTCTAAATACATCATATTTCTCTAAGCCTTAAGGTAGAAATAAATTCCTTTTGAATTTTTATCCTTCCGCAGTCAGATCACTGCTTCTAACTTGTATCATTCAAATATACAGTACTTGGGTGATATTTCAAAAGAAAGCAAAAAAAGTATCACTGTGGCCAGCACACAAGTTAACAGCACATACCAATTTTCAGAAATACCTGAGTTCAGCTTTAGATGAGAACACATTATTCAAAGAAACAATCTTTAATATAATGCTCATGGCAACACATTATGCACTCATTTATTTTATAATTGAAAGTGATTATATTTTGGAGTGCCTGGGTGGCTCAGTTGGTTAAGCCTCCAACTACAGCTCAGGTCATGATCTCGCGGTTTGAGTTTGAGCCCCACATCCGGGCTCTGTGCTGACAGCTCAGAGCCTAGAGCCTCCTTCAGATTCTGTGTCTCCCTCTCTCTCTGCCTCTGCCCTCCTCCACTCACGCTCTTTCTCTTTCTCTCTCTCAAGAATAAATAAAAACATTAAAAAAAATTTTAAGTGATTTTTTTCACATTATACTAGGCAAGAAAATATATTTAATAAACAAATGTATTTTTTTCTACTAATTTCTAGGAACTATTATATCTTGAGTGTCATAACACACATTAGTATGTTAATCCAAGATTAATGTGATGATCTTGGATTCTCTAAATCATTTAGATTTGAAATTATTCACTGTTCACCCATTCACCCCTTACAATGTATCTTTTTAATCACTAATGTTTAACCAAATCCTACCAGGAATGTTGGCTAACATTGCAGAGGAGATTTAATCCTCCTCCAGCTCTCCTTAATTTAGGAGAACTATTTTTGGTAGGAGAAAAACATAGCAATACTTTGGGACCAAAAAGGTTTAAGAGAGAATTTTTTTTTATTAGAAAGGTAATTAAAATGTACAGTGAAAACTGCTATTCTGAAGAAGAAATAAATGTAAATTTTCTCATAATTTTTCTCCTAAATTGTAAATAGAGGACTTATAAAAATTGACAAAATCAAATTATGAAAACTGAACTAGATATCCTGATAAGATTTTAAGCATTAAAAGATTTCATAGATGATATTTATCCTTAAGTTTACCTCCTCGAATGCAATCTCAAGGCAACTCAGATTATATATAGTGTTTTGACCTGTTAAGGGCATAATTTTATTTGCGCCTAATTTAGCTGTTTTTATAGAGCTCTTAAATCAGTCACTTTGATATTTTAAAATGTTTCAAGATTTTTTTTAACTAGTACAAAAGTAAAATACTGCTCTATTTATTAATCCATGTCTTTTGTCTTAAATTCCTAATCGTTTTAACAAGAATATTGCATTTTCTGAAAAAGTTTTAAACATATCATACAAATTCTGAAAGAATACTTATCTTCAACTAAATCTGAAAAGATGTATTTAATGCAAGATAAATTATTACTTGAACTACTATAAATTCTTACTACTAATAAAAAAAATGTTGTTAATGCATTACAGGAAGAATACAGTGTGCCAGCTACCTAATTCTATTAATTCAAGGAAATGTAATTAAATTGGGTATCAACTCTTCCTGCTACCATTGACTCATTTCTAATTAACACGCTTGTACTCAAAAAAAAAAAAATCAAAGAAATGCTGTGGCTGAGTTCATCTTCTCATTAAAAGGATTATTTGCTTCAAACTAAGTCAAGAGTTGTGTTTTTTTAACCTCCGAAGGGAAAAAAATATGCTATCAAAATGATTTAGTGTGAAGGATTCAAACTGCAATTTAAAAATGTATACGTGGGGCCTGGTGGAACCTCTACTAGTGAACCAAATAAAAGCCATTATAATGAATTGTTGAGACAAAAAGGATGGATGAGGATTCTTACCTATCCTTTCTGTTAAAAAAAACACAATAACTGGTTATGAAGAATAGCGTACTGTACCTCTTTCTTTTGATATAGATTAAAACAAAAAAACTCTTTATTACCAGCAAAGCCTTTGGGGGAAAATGTCATGTATATTCAGTATATCAGAAAGAAGACATACAATGTATTCGGAAAGCAAATCAATTTTACTTTAAAATTAAAAGATTAAAAGGATGAAAAACATCATTTCTGAAGTTATCAGCCTATGGTTTCATTACTAATTCCTAATTACTAATTAATTTAATAGATTGATAACTAAGTAAATTTCACATTACAATTTCAATATGATGTGGGGGTGAAGCACAGAGGATTTTTTATCAGTATGATACTATGATAATAGATACATGTCAATAGACATTTTTCCAAGCTCCTAGAATATGCAACACCAAAATGAACCCTAAGGTAAACTATGGACTTTGGATAATTATGATGTTACAATGTAGGTTAATCAGTTGTAACAAATGTACCATTTCAGTGGGAGATGTTGATAATGGTAAAGGTTATGCATGTATGGGAAAGGGTACACCTGTACCTCCTTTTCAATTTTTCTATAAACGTAAAACTACTCTAAAAAATGAAGTCTTCAAAAATTGATGTGGGTAAACAGTTTATTTATAAGTACAATGAAGGAAACTAAGTGGTTAAGTGCATTTGGCAGCCCAAAGATAAAAATGTGTGAGTGTGCATGTGTGTGCGTGTATGTACATGTCTCTGTATACACACTATTCATATACCACAATTCATCAGTGCCAAATATGGTAAACTTATTTTTGAAACTCTGAGTGATTTCGTGCCAGAACAGGTTTGAACTCATTGGTCACCAAATATTTGCCAAATCAAATATGAGTAGTTAAATCTAAAATGGTTTCCCATTCAGGAGCACCTGGGTGGCTCAGTCCATTGAACATCCAACTTTGGCTCAGGTCATGATCTCATGGTTTATGAGTTCGAGCCCCGCGTCGGGCTCTGTACTGACAACACGGAGCCTGGAGCCTGCTACAGATTCTGTGTCTCTCTCTCTGTGTCCCTCCCCAGCTCACGCTCTGTCTCTCTCTCTCAAAAATAAACATTAAAAAAAAATGTTTTAAATAAATAAAATGGTTCCCCATTCCTATACAAACATTTCTACTCTTCAGGTTAAATGGTAAAAGAATGACTCTCCTCAGCTATAAGAGAGTCTAATACCTTACCTTCAATGTTGTTTGTAATAAAAATAATTTTTAGCTAAATTATTGAGTGCCATCTATGTGTATAGCACTGTGACTTGTAGGTGTTCTATACAATTAGCAAAACAATCCTTTGAAGTCATTTTAGCCCTACTTTACAAGAAAAGACCTTAGAACTAGTGGGATTAAGTAACTTGTCCAAAGTCATACAGCTAGCAAGCAGCAAAGCCAAGATCTGGATCAAATTTTTTTTCTTTAAAAGCCCATTTTCTAAACCACCAGCAAAATGAGAAAAACATGAAATGTTCTCAGTGTACTAGAGGAGCTTGATTAATGTTAGTTATTATTATATCTTTCTTACTTTACTTTAAAAAATTCTACTGATTTTTCTCCATTTAAAAATGATGGCAAGCTAGATAGCAAAGGTTCTTGGTGTAAGAAAATAAAAAAAAATTGTTCTGTTAAACTTATTAAAGTATAAGCCATATTCTGATAAAAGAGTGACTATATTCATAGATCCTTTCAGTAACATGTTACTTCTTTGTAGTCAACTATATAGGATCTATTTTAAAATATATGAAGGGGCACCTGGGTGACTCAGTGAATTAAGTGTCCAACTCGATTTCTGCTCAGGTCATGATCTCACAGTTGGTAGGATTGAGCCCCACATCGGGCTCTGTGCTGACAGCATGGAGACTGCTTGGGATTCTCTCTTTCTCTCTCTCTCCCTCTCTCTCCTCCCCTCCCCAACTTGCTCACTCTCTCTCAAAAAAAATTGTTTTTAATTTAAAAAAATAAATATATGAAAACTCAGTTGCTTTTAGTTGTATTAGCACAAAAAATCTCATAGCAAATGACACTATTTCAAGAAATGTATATTTTCAAAGGCTATTATGCAGGTTCAAGGAGGACTGGAATATTTTAAAATGCTTTATACTCCTTTGATTTTCAAACCACATTCTACAGATCATAAAAATCTTTAGAAAGAGAATGTTCTGAATGACAGTTATAGGAAATGCAATTGTAAAGGTATGTCATTTATGTAGTACTTGGCGATATCAAATGCATCTGACTTAACATACTCAATGATAATTGTGGAATATTTTGGTAAAAATGACATGACTCTTTAAGGAATGTTTCATCATAAAGTGCTTATAATAAGCAATGTTTAGGCATAAAGGGCTTATAATGGATATGAGATTTGGAAGATGAGTGATTCAGAGAAAGCTATGATCAGACACAGAATCTCTCAGGCCAGTATGATTAAGAAAGTAGGAGCAGAACAATAAGCTGTGGGTTAGTCATAAATGTAGGCATATATATATAATGTCATTTATACCACAGACTAGAGATTTTTGTCTCCCCCACCGATTGCTTTATTCCAAATACCTATACAATGTAGATGCTCAGTAAATGTTTGTTAAATAAATTAATTTAGTCAACAAATACCTATTAAGTACGTCACATAGGAAATGATTACAGATATGAATGAAACGTGACAGGTGTCTTATTAGGAGTATTACAGAAATAAGACTCTGGGATATCTGCTGAGAGACTAATCGTGTATTGCTGTGGGAATTTCAGGTCATAAAACTGAGTGAAGCTTGTTTTCCTTGAGTTTGTGACCTGCTCTGGCTTCAAGATTCTGGAATCTCATGCTCCAAGGGAAAAATTAAAATGGCATCAAGAATGTGAGACCTACACTAAAATGCCACTGTGACAGAAAAAAACCCACACACACCTCCCAAACCCGTATCTGTCTCTTTGAGTTCAGAGATTTTGAGGCAGGCGCCAATCCCAAGAGTGTGATAGTGGCCACTGTTCATCTGACACTGAATTTGGGCCAAGTCAGTAAAGAATTTGAGGGACAAATCTAATAGAGATGTACAGTAAATGGTTGCGATAACTGATATAAAGGTAAAGAATTAAACAAAGGAAAATATATTTGGGTGTAAGAAATGCTTTTGCACAATATAAAACCCATGAAAGAACGTGCAGAGTATAGGCCAAAGATGGAAGCCTGAGGAACAGCAATTAGAAGAATGGTGGATGAAAGAGAGCTTCTGGGAATCGTAAAAAAAAAAAAAAAAAAAAAAAGATCCAAAGGGCTTTCTGGACTGCAGAAACCAAAAAAACATAATAGTTTGAAAACACATTCTACATACTGACTTCCAGACTCCAACAATGGCAATGTAGTTTGTATCACCCTAACCCTCGTGTTGTTAAAAATTCTAGACTATAGAATATGAATGCACACATAGTCCAGAGGTACTGGTGAGCAATCAAAAGCAGGCTGAAAGTGAAGCAGACAAAAACAGTGAAAGAAAGGAAAAACAGTGATAAGATCCCATTTACCAGGTTTTTATTGGAAGTGTACTCCTCAGTCCCCCTGGCACCCAAAGAATAGAGATCTTGTAGAAAATGGTCATCTAATTGGGCGGAGGTATCACAGGCAAATTTTGGAACATCCAGAACAGATAAAAATCTAGGGGAGAAAAGAAAAAAGAAAGGAATTCCAAGTTTCTGAACTATGCCTGTGAAGGGAAGGTTCCCTATAAGCTAGGATAAAACAAGAGTGGATAACCTTAAAAAGGTGATTAGAGATTTCAGCAGTTGCCCAATGGTTGGAAAACTACATTTGGAGTTCAAGTCCTGCCAATTGGGATGGGTATGGTCACCATTTTGAACTTTCCAGTGAAACCCCGGAAGGAATATTCTAGGAACAAGGGCAATACCAAAATAGATCTGTCCCAATAAAGCCTAAAACCAAGCCTCCGTGAAAGAATGCAGACCATCATTAATATAAGAATCTGCTAAAATAAAGCCTAGCACTCTATTTAGAGGAAGATTTTGGATTTTTGGATTCTTCAACTTAATGAGTATAGATTCAACTGTTACTAAACTTCCAAAAAGACAGAAAAATATGACCCATACTAAAAATAATCATCAAATAGAAATTAGCCCCCACAAATGACCTCAATTAAAGGACTTTAAAATAGCTATTTTAACTAATGTGAACATAGTGTTTAACATAATGTTAAAGAATTTGAAGAAACATATAGGTTTAGTTGTTAAAGCAATGGGAAATTGCAAGAGAGATACGAAAATTATTTAAATAACCAATGTAAGTACTAGGAATTAGATAATGTAATATGTGACACTAAAAATTCATTGCATGTGATTAATAATAGATTTGAAATTACAAAGGAATGGGTCACTTACCTTGTAGACAGGTCAACAAAAATTATTCATACTGAAACACCTAATAATAGAGCTTGAGTTTCTGAACGCATGAAGCCAAATTTGTTAGCACTAAAGGTATAAATCCAAAAATTCATTATCATATGCCAATCATATTTAGAGATTTAACACTCCACTCCTAGTAAGTAGAAAATAAAAAGTTTAAGAAAGTTTGGCTTTAGGGGCACTGGGTGGCTCAGTCAGATAAGTGTCTGACTCTTGATTTCAGCTCAGGTCATGATCACATCATTTCTGAGTTTGAGCCCTATGCTGGGCTCTGTGCTGACAGTGCTGAGACTGCTTGGGATTCTCTCACTCTCCCTCTGTACAATCCTCCCATTTGGGTATGTTCTCTCTCTCTCTCTCTCTCTCCCTCAAAATAAATAAATATGCTTTTTAAAAAAAGTTTGGCTTTAGAAAATTTGAACAACTGTATTAACAATTTTACTTTATCTTCATTCTTGATTCTTAAATAAAACTTGCAGGGCTCACATTCAATTCACTCTAAATACACAAGGAACATAAAACAAAATAGACCATATACAAAGCCTCAGAACATTATCAAAAAGTGTCAAGGAATATAATCACACAGATCATGTTTCTTGGAAATTGATGTAATATAATATACATAACAATAAGACATCTCCAAAATCTCCAAATATTTATAAACTAAACAAAATGTTCCTAATGTGTCTATATTTACAAATAAGACTCATTGTTAAAATATAAATGCTCTCCAAAATTTTACGTAGATTCAATGCAATCCTATTCAACGGTTTTCTTTTATAGATATTGACAAGCTAATTCTCTATTTTATAGGAAAATGCAAAGGATTTAAAAGAGCAAAATAATTTTGAAAAGGAAAAATAAAACTGGAAGGCTTACAATAGCTGATTTTAAAGGATACCATAAAACTGATCTATCATGACTGTATTATTCACTCAAGGATAAACATTTCAATCAATGGATCCAAATGGAAAGCATGAAAATCAACCCACACATACATGGCCAATTGATTTTTGAAGAAGGTGTAATTATAACCCAGTGGAGAAATGATGGTGTTTCCAACAAATCATGCTGTAAACATTATAAATCTATATATGGAAAGATTTACTTTAGCCCCTATCTCACATCATCTGCAAAAATCTACTTAAAGTAAATTTATAGACCTAAATGCAAAAGTTAAACATATAGAGCATCTAGGAGACAACTTAGAATATCTTAACAAGCCCTTGAGATAGATAAGGTTTTTTTTTTAATAGATAAAAAAAAATTCTAAGCTAGGACAAATAAAAATGACAATATAGGGTTAACTAAAATTAAATGTTAAAAGGCAAAGTAAACCCACAATGAAGAACATATATAAATCAACATATGAAGTATATATGTATACATATGAACGCCTACAAATCGATAATACAGAGAACAAATCACTCATCTGTTAACAACAGTTGGACTGCTTGAACAACAGACACTTAAAAATGAAGATGTACAAGAGCCAATAAGCATCAAAAAAGTTGCTCACCATCATTTGTCATCAGCATAATAAAAATAAAACAGCAGGGGTGCCTGGGTGACTCAGTCGGTTAAGCCTCCAACTTCTGCCCAGGTCATGATCTTGCAGTTCCTGAGTCCAAGCCCCACATCAGGCTGTCTGCTCTCAGCAGAGACCCTGCTGCAGATCCTCTGTCCCCCTCTCTCTCTGCCTCCCCTCACTTGTGTGTGTGTGCACTAAACATCCATTAAGAGGCTAAAATGGAAAAGATTATTGAAGAAAACATAAAATAATTAATAGTCCCTCACTATTGCTTGTGAGGATACAAAATGGTACAACCTTTTGAAAAACTTTGACAATATCTTTTAAATTTAAATATAAAACCATTTTATACCCCAGGAATTCCTCATTAAGACATTGTCCCCTCAAAAAAAAAGAAAGAAAAAGGAAAAGAAAGAAAATGTATATACTCAGAAAAGATATTTATCAGAATATATATAACAGCTTTAATCATCATAGGGAAAAACTCAAAAGAGCCCAGGTGTCTATCAACAGGAGAATAAGTAATACATTTTGGTATATTCATGCAATGATATACTACATTCCAATAAAAATGCAAAAGTAACTGAACAATGTCATGCCACAGATGCATCTCAAAAATATTAATTTTATCAAAATAATACAGATACAAAAGTATATATCATCTATAATCCCATTTAAGTAAAGTGCAGGAAAAGACAGAATTAACCTGCATAGTAGAAATCAGAGCAATGGTTACCTATGGTGAGAGGAGAATTGACGGAAAAAAGCATATGGAAAACTTACAGGGTGACATAAATACAGTATCTCCTAACTAGGGTGGTAGTTACACAGGGAGTCACACAGGTTACTCAGAGATAATTAAAAACTCATGTGTTTTATTTTATGAAAATCATTTTTCCAAGAATAATACTTAATGCAAAAGCTATGTTGGAAAAAAAAAACTAAAAAGTGATACTTGCATTTGGAAATAAAGTTCAATGGTGAACTCTGCCAGAAAACACTCTTTAGGGTGGCCGTGATAGAAGTCACACTACAATAATTTATTGGAGTGAATGGTAAATTGTATTCACAATTACTTAATTTATTCAACATCCATTTTCTGAACACACATTTTTTTCTGGACACTGTTCAAGTAGAGGATACAATGATTAAGAACAAAATTCTGCCCAAAAGGGACTTATATTCTAATAGAAATGGACACTGAATAAATGAATGAATGAGACTACATTGGGTTAGTGCTCTAAAATGTTTAAGTCAATCAAGAGAGAACAATAGGGAAAAATAATATGAAACTGAAATTCAAATAATCTTTTTGACAGCTATCTACTCTTCCATGAACCAGGTAATTTCTACAAGAACGTTATCCTAATTTTTAAAATGAAAAGACCAATCTAGAATACAGTAAAACCTTGGTTTGCAAGCATAATTTGTTCCAGAAACATCCTTATAATCCAAAACACTTATATATCGAAGTGAATTTCCCCATAAGAAATAATGGAAACTCAGATGAATCATTTCACAACTCAAAAATATTCATATAAAAATGATTACAATACTCTAATATGATACAAAATAATAAATAAAATATAAAATATAAACAAAAATAAACAAGTTAACCTGCACTTACCTTTGAAAACCTTTGTGGCTGGTGTGAGGGAAATAAGAGAGAGGAGAGTTATTGTGTACGATAACTTTCACTATCACTAACGGATGTTGACTACAGTACAGTATTAATGAACTCTTCTTATTTACTGTATTTAATGTAACTGGCAATAAGGTAGCAGAGGAAAGGGTCTATATCTGCAGACATCCTGACCTAGAATGAAGCAAAGCATTCCTAAGCTTACTGTTGTATGGAAAAGCAAAAGACTGTCCATAGGTGCTCTAAAGTGACAAAAAATATACCAGTGCCTGTCGTGGGCACCTTCCGACATTGTGAAAAAATCACTTTTTTCTGTCAAACACCATGGGCTGAGACTGAGCATCCAAACATGGGGGATGATCATCCACAATCCTGCAGCGAGATAGAGACAGAGAACCATTGACTCAGTTGTGATCATGTGACATCCAGAGTAGTGTACTACTCATATTGAAGACATCACTCAT
The DNA here is from genome assembly GCF_018350155.1 of Leopardus geoffroyi. Lineage (NCBI taxonomy): Eukaryota > Metazoa > Chordata > Mammalia > Carnivora > Felidae > Leopardus > Leopardus geoffroyi. The sequence continues at coordinate 22,414,673 of NC_059338.1, read as the reverse complement.
TTATCAAGTTAAAATTTATTAGAATTGTTTGCTCATCTTTTTTCAAAAATTTTTTTATTTATTTTTGACAGAGACAGAGTGTGAGCACGAGCTGGGGAGGTGCAGAGAGAGAGAGAGGGAGACACAGAATCAGAAGCAGGCTCCAAGCTGTCAGCACAGAGCCTGATGCGGGGCTCGAACTCATGAACCGTGAGATCATGACCTGGGCCGAAGTCGGACACTTAACCAACTGAGCCACCCAGGCGCCCCTAGAATTGTTTGCTCATCTTGTAGAACACTCACAGAACAAGGCAATTGCAATCCAAAGATTTACTGTATTTCTAAATTCTTTCTGCTCTAAAATCCTGAACTTATTTTCACTATATTATATAATGCGCGTTTTCCCACAAAGATTTTTGTCCTTTCTATTTGTCTTAGAGCAATGCGTTGAGTTGTTAAAAATAACCTAATTTCTGTTATTATTCTAAGTCACTAAATGTAATCCTAAATCATATTTGTTTAAAAAGATCATGACCTATAAATATAACAATATAGTTTTGTTTCATGTTGCTAAGTCTGGAAATAACAAAAACAAAAACAAAAAAACCTCAGAGACTGTGTGAGGTGTGTGTGTGTGCACTTGCAAATGCATGATCATGCATAAAGCAATGTCAATAGGATTCCATAGATTATTTGGGAGTTCTCAGAAATGAAGGCAGAACTCTAGGATAATCCAGCCATATCCTTAGTCCATTTGATAAAAATGATTAGTCCATTCATTCACCAAATTTACACAATTAATGTTATTATTCCAAAAAATATCAGCAAAAGATGGGTCATATTTTTCAGGCATGAATAAATGGAAAGTTTTCATCGTTATTTTAGTAAGTTACTAAACTTTAGTAAGCTACTAAAGTTTAGTAAGTTACTAAACACATGCTCTGTATGTGCCTGCCCTATCAGCTACACAATTATGATTAAACTGGACAGCCCCTATGACTTCTTAATACTTTAAACAAGAATTTTATTATCTTCATGCTCAGAATGCCTGCTTAAGAATGTTGTTGACAAAGTAGCTTGGGAACATCTTACAAAGTGAACAGTATAAACAGCATTATGATGCATTAAACAAGGTTACTTGAACTTATCTGTGAATTTTAATAAACAATGACATTTTATAAAATACAGGATCCTTTTGTGTAAGAAATTATAAATAAGGTTGAATTTGCTGATTATTTCATGACTGAAGTAATTGTTATAAAACAAACATAAATAACATTAATTTGCATTTAACATACGAATACTGATTCTTGAGGACAGCATAGTGTTTCACCTTTCTCTAATTAACTCTAACAACAGTGCTTTCGAGAGCAGATGAGAAAATCATTATTATGCCTTTTTTTTCCCATAGACCAAAGCACGGAGAAACAAAACACATTTAATGGTCAAAGATAATTTTCTGACTGCAAAAATGTGCTGAAATATAGCAAAGCTAATAGTAAAAATCAGGACTAGATGTACTAAAAGTGGTTTAATATCAGTGATATCCCTTCTTTTTTGAGAGATACCTTTGATAGTCTCATTACAAAAAAAAATTATAGTACTTCCATTCCACCTCATCTTCCTTGTTCCCCTTCTCTGTTCCCTTCTTCCCTTCAGCAAAACACAAACTAAAATAAAATACCTTCATTGCATTGGAAGTATATTTTCTACAAAAGCTAAAACGTAAGCCAATCTTTACAAAGATTAGCTATTTCTTTTGGTCATACAGAAAAAACATCCACCTTCTAAAAATTGAAGTAAATGGAAAATGTGTTAGTAAATTTAAAGAGTAAAGCTCAATTCTGCTCAAACACTAAATTTCAATAAAAGACTCCCATGATTGGAATAAGAGAGATTTTGAATTTTTCCTTGACCTGGCAATGCACACAATATCTTTGACACTTGGTCAGTTCTGAAATTCTCTTCTGAAGGAAATGCATAATGAAAATGCTTTCTCACAAGAGTGTTTATTAATACGTAGAATACATCCCTCCATCACCGCTCTTGTTGATCTAGCACAGGCTTGTGCAAAGCAATACTGAGATTTTCCAATATTCCTTGAGTTGAATTCAAGTCACACCACTTCTTCCAGACCATGTTCTCTAAATAATGTGTCATCACAGGCAAAACCTAGGACTCTGGAGTAAGCCACGACCGAATAAGAAACATATTTTTTAAATATTAAAGTTCTCCAAGCAAAATCACAGTGAAATCTGCAGTTTCCCTGCTTTTGTTTTCCTGCCAAAGTTGCTAAGATTTTGACACTCTTTACTGCATCTTATAAAAGACTTAAAAAGTAAGAACAGCATTTACTCAACAAATGTTTACCAAGTATTTACTAGGTGCTATTAATTATGATTGTGGCAAGTGTTGGGAATACAGCAATTATGAGGACATATATGAATCTGGCCCCATAGAGCTTCCTTAGGAATACGCCAGACAGAATATAATGAAATAAGGGAAAGGGTCCAGTAACAGCAGGCTGTGAGAAATGCCATGAAGAAAACTATCACAGCAATAGAATAAAAAGCACATATTTGGAAGCTAGTTAGGGAGGGAAAAGCCACCCTGTGCAGGTACTATCTTAGATAAGACCTGTGGATAAGAGAGAGAGTCAAAGAGTGAATGTGTATTCGGAAAGAGGGAAAATACATGTAAAGTCCTAAACCGAGAAACCAGAGAAAATCAAGAATTCCCTTTTGGATATAATAAATTTGAGAAGTTTATGAAATATCCAAGTGAAAGATGTTATAAGCAGTTGGATTAAAAAAAAAAAAAATGGAGCTCCGCAAAGCGATCTGTGCTTGATATGTTTGAAAGTGATTACCATACAGACTATTTAAAAACTTGGAGCAGGATGGTATACAGAACATATGAGGAATGATCCATTCCAAAATTTAGTGATCTGATTGTGAAGAAAAGAAGCAGCAAAAAGTGTCTGCCAAGGAGTAGCCAGTAGAAAAATAAAATAAAATAAAAGATAAAAGGATAGGAGTAAAGGACTAGCAAAAGCTGCTGTTAAGTAAAAGGTAAAATACGAGAAGAAAAGTATTTCACTGGGATGGACAACAAGATCTGGTAGGTTTGAGATCATATTGAAGTGAGTTGAAGAATAAATTTAAACGTCCATGCCTAGTAGCACAGAGGACTAGATTCCTTGTCTGACCTTTCTCATGAAAACGACTCTAAGAAATCTGAAAGATAAAGAAAAAAAAAAAAAAAGTCAGGCACCACATACACACACAAACAACCCTGCCAAGAGCAAAACCCAGATAAAACAAACAAGTCAGCCTGCTAGGAGTGGAGTATATATAAACTCTCCCTTATTCTAATTTACTATCTTCCTAATTTCTCTTTTCTTTGTTTTTTTATTTGAATATAGTTGACACACAATGTTACATGAGTTCCATGTGTACAAATTAGTGATTTGACAGGGTTTACACATTAGGGTATGTTCACCATAAGTATAGCTACCATGTGTCCCATTACATTGCTATTATAATATCATTGACTGTATTCCTTATGCTCTGCTCTTTATTTCCATGACTTACTCATTCCATAACCCCCTCACCTACAACCATTTTGCCCAACCTCCCATTTTCTTCCCCTCTGACAACCATAAATTTGTTCTCTATATTTATAGTATGATTCTGCTTTTTGTTTATTCACTGTTTTAGATTCCATTTATGAGTGGAATCCTGTGTATTTGTCTTTTTCAGTTTGACTTATTTCACTTAGCATAATACCTTCTAGATCCCCCCGTGTTTTCTCAAATGGCACAATTCGTCCTCTTTTATGGCTGTGTACTATTCAATCGTGTTCTCGTCCTTTTTTATGGCTGTGTACTATTCAATTGTGTACATATACCACATTTTCCTTATCCATTTATTTACTGATACACACTTATGTTGCCTCCATGTCTTGGCTATTGTAAATAATAAGGGGTGGATATATCTTTTTGAATTAGTGTTTTCATTTTCCCTGGTAAATACCCAATAAAGGAATTATAGGATCATATGATATTTCTATTTTTAATTTTTTGAGGAAACTCTATACTGTTTTCTACAGTAGCCATGTCAATTTACATTCCCATGAACAGTGCACAAGCATTCCTTTTTCTCCACATCTTTGCCAACACTTGTTTCTTGTCTTAATTTTAGCCATTCTAACAGGCATGAGGTGCTGTCTCATTGAGGTCTTGATTTGCATTTCCCTGATAATTAGTAATGTTGAGCATCTTTTCATGTGTCTGTTGCCCATCTGTATGTCTTCTGTGGTAAAATATCTACTCAGATCCTCTGCCCATTTTTTAATTGGATTGTTTTGTTTTGTTTTGTTTGGTGTTGAGTTAGTTGTATGAGTTTTTTATTTTGGATATTACCCCATTATTGGATATATTATTTACAAATATCTTCTCACATTAAGTAAGTTGTCTTTTAGTTTTGCTGCTTGTTTCCTTTGCTATACAAAAGTTTTTTATTTTGATGAATCCCAGTTTATTTTGCATTTCTTTCCCTTGCCTTAGAAGATGTATCTAGAAAAATGTTGCTATGGTTGGGGTCAGAGAAATTACTCCCTGTGCTCTATTCTAGGATTTTTATGGTTTCAGGTCTCACATTTAAGCCTTTAATCCATTTTGAGTTTATTTTTGTGTTAGAAAGTTGTCCACTTTCATTCTTTTTTTTTTTAATTTTTTTTTCAACGTTTATTTATTTTTGGGACAGAGAGAGACAGAGCATGAACGGGGGAGGGGCAGAGAGAGAGGGAGACACAGAATCGGAAACAGGCTCCAGGCTCTGAGCCATAAGCCCAGAGCCCGATGCGGGGCTCGAACTCACGGACCGCGAGATCGTGACCTGGCTGAAGTCGGACGCTTAACCGACTGCGCCACCCAGGCGCCCCCACTTTCATTCTTTTACATGTAGCTGTCCAGTTTTCCCAGCACCATTTATTGAAAAGACTATCTTTTCCCCCATTGTAGATTCTTGCCTCCTTTGTCATAGGTTAATAGACCATATAAATGTGGGTTTATTTCTGGGGTCTCTATCCAGTTCTTTTGATGTGTCTATTTTTGTATCAATGCCATACTGTTTTGATTACTATTGATGTAGTACATCTTGAAATCTGGAATTGTGATATCCCCAGCTTTGTTCTTCTTTCTCAGGATTACTTTGGCTATTCGGGATCTTCTGTGGTTCCATACAAATTTTAGCATTATTTGTTCTAATTTTGTGGAAAATGCTATCAGTATTTTAACAGGGATTGTGCTGAATCTGTAGATTACTTTGGGTAATAGGACCATTTTAACAATATTAACTCTTCCAATCTATGAGCATGAACTAGTTTTCCATTTGTTTGTGTCATCTTCAATTTCTTTCATCAGTGTTTTATAGCTTTCAGAGTACAGGTCTTTCACTTCATTGGTTAAATTTATTCCTAGGTATTTTATTCTTTTTGGTGTAAATGGTGTTGCTATTTTTTTGTTTTATTGTTTTTTTTCTTTCTGTGACTTCATTGTTAGTGTACAGAAATGCTAATGACTTCTGAGTATTAATTCTATATCTTGCCATGTTACTGAATTTGTTTATTACTTCTCGTAGTTTTTTGTGGAATCTAAGATTTTCTATGTGTAGTATTATGTTATCTTGCATATAGTGACAGTTTGATATCTTCTTTACAAATACGGATGCCTCTTATTTACTTTTCTTGTATGATTGCTATGGCTAGGACTTCGAGTACTATGTTGAATAAAAGTGGTGAGAGAAGACATCCTTGTTTTGTTCCTGATCTTAGAGGGAAAGCTCTCAGTCTTTCACTGTTGAGGATGATGTTAGCTGTGGGTTTTTCATATATAGTCTTTATTATGTTGAGGTATGCTCTTTCTAAACCTACTCTGTTGAAGGTTTTTAAGATGAATGGATATTATACTTTGTCAATGTTTTTTCTACATCTGTAAAGATGATATAATCTATATTCTTTGTTTTATTAATGTGGCATATGGCATTGATTGATTTGCAAATATTGAACCATCCTTGCATCCAGGAATAAATCCCACTTAATTGTGGTGAATGGTCTTTTTAATTTTGTGCAATTTGCTAATATTTGTGCAATTAGCAATTTGCTAATATTTTGTTAAGGATTTATGATATATGTCCATCAGGAATATTGTCCTGTAGTTTTCTCTTGTTGTTATGTCTTTTGCCTGGTTTTGATACCAGGGTAATGACAGCCTCATAGAATGTATTTGGAAGTTCTCCTTCATCTTCTATTTTTTTTTAATAGTTTGAGAAGAATAGGTATTAACTCTTCTTTAAAAATGTCTGGTTAAAAAAAATGTCTGGTAGAATTTACTTGTGACTCTATCTGGTCCTGAACTTTTATTTTTTGATAGTCTTTTAATTACTGATTCAATGTTGTTATTCGTAATATTACTATTCAGATTTTCTAATCTTCCTGGTTCAGTTTTGGAAGATTGTATATTTCTAGAAATTTATCCATTTCTTCTAAGTTGTCCAGTTTGTTGGCATATAATTTTTCATAGTATTCTCTTATAATCGTTTGCATCTGTGTGGTATCAGTTGTTACTTCTCCTGTCTCATTTCTGATTTTATTTATTCAGATTCTGTCTCTTCTTTTCTTGAAGAATCTAAGAGTTGTCAATTTTATTTATCTTTTCATAGAATCAGTTCTTGGTTTCATTTATTTTTTCTACTTTTTTTTAAGTCTCTATATCATTTTTTTCAGCTCTGATTTTTATTATTTCCATTCATCTATTCACCTTGGGCTTTGTTTTTTTCTCCCTTTCTAGCTCCTTTCGGCATAAGGTTAGATTGTTTATTTTAGTTTTTTTCTTATTTCTTGAGGTAGGCTTGTATTGGTATAAAGTTCCCTCTCATAACTACTGTCACTTTTGGACTCTTGTGTTTTCATTTTAATTTGTCTCCATGATATATATATTTTTTTCTTTCTTTTTTTTTTTTACCTATTCTTTGGTTGCTTCATTGACCCATTGGACTTTTAGTATCAACATGTTTGTATTTTTTCCAGTTTATTTTTTCTTGGGACTTATTTCTAGTTTTATATTGTTGTGGCCAGAAAAGATGCATAGTATGATTTCAATCTTCTTAAATCTACTGTGGCTAGTTTTATGGCCTAATATGCGATCTATTCTGGAAAATGTTCCATGTGCACTTGAAAAGAATGTATATTTTGTTGTTTTTGGATGGAATGTTCTGTATTTGTCTTTTATGTCTATCTGGCCCAATGTGTCAATCAAAGACATTGTTTCCTTACTGATTTTCTGTCTGGATGATCTATCCATTGATGTAAGTGGAGTGTTAAAATCCTCTACTATTATTGTATTACCACCACTTTCCCTATGCTTATTAATATTTGCCTTATATATTTAGGTACTCCAGTGTTGAGTATGATACTAGCATGATACTAGTATCTTGATATATAATACAATTATTATATCCTTTTGTTGGATTGATCCCTTTGTCATTATGTAATATCCTCCTTTGTCTCTTGTTAGTCTTTGTTTTAAAGTCTATTTTGTCTGATGTATTGCTACCCAGCTCTTTCTTCACTTCCATTTGCTTGGTGAATGTTTTTTCAGCCCTTCAATTTAAGTTTGCATGTGTCTTTACATCTGACTACATAAAGATGGGTCTTATTTATTTTTTAATTCATTTTGCTACTCTCTGTCTTTTGATTGGAGAATTTAGGTCATTTACATTTATAGTAATTACTGCTAAGTATGTACTTATTGTCATTTTAAAGATATGTTTTGTTTTTTCTTACTTCTTTGTTCTATTCTTCATCTCTCTTCTCTTTCTTTGTGATTGATAAGTACCTATAGTGTTTTATTTGGCTTTCTTTCTCTTTATTTTTTGTGTATCTATAATAGGCTTTGGGTTTGTAGTTACCATGAGGGTCATACATAACATTCTAAGTAAATAGCAGTCTTTATTAATGTGATGGTCATTTAAGTTTAAACACATTCTAAAAACTGGAAAACAAAAAAAATCTGTTTTCTTTTTCTTTTTCACTTTCTCTTCCCTTTTTACTCCTTCCTCCACATTTTATTTATATGTTGTCATATTCTACAACTTTTATTCATATTTCTCTTTTGTCTAATTATAAGCATTTTTTTCCACTTAAAGAAGTCCCTTTAACATTTCTTGTAAAGCTGGTTTAGTGATGATAAACTTCAAATCTGAATGATAACCTTGCCGGGGAGAGTATATTTGGTTGTGGTTTTCTTTTTTTCCTTTCAGCACTTTGAATATATCATGCCATTCCCTTCTGGCTTACAAAGTTTCTGCTGAAAAATCAGCTGATAGCCATACAGGTTTCCCCTTGTAGGTAACATTTTCTCTCACTGCTGCTTTTAGGATTCTCTCTTTATCTTTAACCTTTGACATTTTAATTATAATGTGCCATGGTGTGGATCTCCTTGGGTTCATCTTATTAAGAACTCTGTGCTTCTTGCACTTGGACGTCTATTTCCTTCCTTAGGTTTAGAGATGTTTTTAATTATTATCCCTTTCAAATAAGTTACCTACACCTTTCTCTCTCTCTTCTTCCCCAGAGACCCCTATAATGCAAATGTTTCTTTGCCTGACATTGTCCAAGAGATTTCTTAATCTATTTTTTAAATTTATTAATTGGATAGAGAGAGAGAGAGAGAGAGAGAGAGAGAGAGAGAGTGTGTATGAGAGAGGGGCAAAGAGAGAGAGAGGGAGAGAAAAAAATCTTAAGCTGTGCATGGAGCTTCACACAGGGCTGGATCTCATGACCTTGAACACATGACCTGAGCCAAAATCAAGAGTTGGACACTTAACTGAGCCACCCATACCCCAATCTATCTTCATTTAAAAAAATTATTTTCTCTCTTTGCTGTTTAGCTTATGTGCTTTCCGTTATCCTGTCTTCCAGATCACTGATATGTTCTTCTGCATCCTCTAATCTACTGTTGATTCTCTCTAGTGTATTTTTTTTTAATTTCAGTTATTGTATCCTTCACTTCTGATCGGTTCTCTTCATTATTTTTTATCTCATTATTGAAGGTCTTACTGAGTTCTTCCATTGTTTTCTCCAGTCCTGTGACTATCTTTATGATCATCACTTTAAATTCTTTATTGGTCATATTGCTTATCTCTGTTTCATTTCATTCTTTTACTGTTTTTTTCCCTTATTCTTTCTTTTGAAGCATTTCCCTCTATCTCACCATTTTGTTTGACTTTCTGTGTTTGTTTATATGGATTGTTTATATATGGATTAGCTAATTTTAAAGTTGAAGAAGTGGTATTGTGTATGGTGACCACTATGCAGACTGTGACTGGTGACTTTTGCTGGTTAGCTGGAGCTGTGGCTGTATATGCTATTTACTCTTTTAAACCATGGTGTGTCTCCATCCTTCTTGCTGTCCTCTTGCCAGTCTCTGTATTTGATTGTTCAGTATTTTCTTGGTCAGCCCTCAATTCTTCTTTAGGAGGAACTGTTCTATTAATAGGTGTAATTTGGTGTGCTCTGTAGAGGAGATGAGTTCAGAGTCTTCCTACATCACCATCTTGAACCAGAACCTGTTCCCAATTTTCTTTAAATCTAAAGCTATTCTTTTTTTTTTTTTTAATTTTTTTTTCAACGTTTATTTATTTTTGGGACAGAGAGAGATAGAGCATGAACGGGGGAGAGGCAGAGAGAGAGGGAGACACAGAATCGGAAACAGGCTCCAGGCTCTGAGCCATCAGCCCAGAGCCCGACGCGGGGCTCAAACTCATGGACCGCGAGATCGTGACCTGGCTGAAGTCGGATGCTTAACCGACTGCGCCACCCAGGCGCCCCAAATCTAAAGCTATTCTAAAACAAAAGTTTATTTAAAAAATGAATAATAAAATTAAAAAGGTAGAAAAGAGTAAGTACTGGTAAGGCTGTGGAGCAACTGGAACTCATATGAAACTATTGGGAGTATGGGTTGCTTTTGACAATTGGTTTCGCCTCTTTGGGAAACTGGAAGTATGTAGTAAGCTGAACATATACATGATCTACGTCTCATTAATTTGCCTCCTAGTGTATACCCAACAAACATGCATACGTAAGTTTACCAAAAAACACGTACAGATTACAGCACTATTCGTAATAGCCACAAAATAGAAAGTATGCAAGTTTTCATCAGCACTATAAAAGACTCTCTACACATAACAAAATATTCTTCAGCCACAGAAATTAATGGACCACAACTGCAGAAAACAACACGGAAAAATCTCACAAAAGAATGAAAAGGTAAAAGCATACAGACACATCAGTCATTACTGAATAAAAATAGGCAATACTGACCTGTGGTGTAGCGATGAGAAAAGGAGCACTCTGGAAGAGAAACTGGATTATGCCAAGAAAGTACTGAAGGAGTTTTTCCGGTGCCAATAATGTCTTATTTCTTGACGTAGGTTCTGTTATATGTGCTAATCTTGTTTAAAAAAAAACAGCCTTCTGTGCACTTATAATATTTGCATTTTTCTATAGGTATGTAATACTTCAATTTAAAAATTTGTAAAATTTTAAAGCATTGGCAGAATCAGGTGTGTAAATACTTTAGATGACATTTTCAGACAGAGAACGAAAGATACTACAATGTGCATAAAGAAGTGAAAATTAAAAATTTTAAATATGAGTCAGGAGCAGAAACTAACAAATAACCTAGCAGATTTTAAAGGTACCAAGTAAAATTTCTAGGGGAAAAAAGTACAATCATTATGAAGAAGGTACAAAACAAAAAAGCATATAGAATTTCATAAAAGCATCCAGAAAAATAAAAATTAACCAGACACCTGGCAAGAAATGAAGCCCAAACACAGCAGAATACTAACTTTAATACTGCTAGCATTTAGTGCCAGCAAAATTATGTTGCAATCTTCCATGAACATATTTCATTAAAGGTAATTTTAGAGGGTACACTTCAGATAGAATAAATGTAATTTCAGATAGAAGGTTTGGGCTTTATGAGGGATTGATGAACTAAAATAGTGATTAAAATTAATAAACTAAACATACAAGCTTAGAAGTTGACAAGGCAAAAATGTGTAAATTGGCCCCTCTCACCTTCCCCCAAAATAAGGTGAAGGAAGAAAGTGATAAAGAAAGGAAAAGGAAAATAAAATACTCATATAAAGGAAAGTACACAGATAGTTGTACAAGTTTCTCAAGAAAAAAATTTAAAGCAGTATTATACAATATGCAGAATGACAGCTACAAATACAGAGGTTGAAGAGATTTAAAAAAAATAAGAGGGCACTGCAGACATAATAAGAGGGTATTACAAAAAATATATTTGAAAACAGATGAGAAAAGACAACTTGACAATTATAATGCACCAAATAGAGCACAAAAAATTAGAAAGTCTGGATATTCCCATTAAATTTAAAGAAACTGAATTATTTGTCAAAATTATTCTCACAATTGAAATCTCAGGCCAAAATATTTTATCTGGTGACTTTCTACTAAGCATTCAAGGAAGAAATAATTCCAACCTTACAAAAATTCTTTCATGGAATAGAAAAGGAGGAAACATTCCCAGAATTCATTTTGTGGAGCCCATATAATTTTTTGGGTGGGGAGAGAAGGAGATTACATGAGCAGGGGAGTGGGGCAGAGGGAGAGAGAGAGAGAGAGAAAGAAAGAGAGAGAGAAAGAGGCAGAGACAGAGAAAGAGAACAAACCTGAAGCAGGCTCCATGCTCAGCACAGAGCTCAATGTGGGGCTTGATCCCATGACCTTGGGATCATGACCTGAGCCAAAATCCAGAGTCAGATGCTCAATGAACTGAGCCACCCAGGTGCCCTGCCAATATTACTTTGAAACTAATGCTAGTCAAGTATAGATTAAGAAATTAAAACTAACACTTTCTAACACTGATACATAGAAAAATGCAAAATAAAATACAGGCTAGATTCATCCGTAGTTATAACGGCCAATTCATCATTAGGTTTACCTAAATTTATCATTAGACATGCATTTAGTCCTTACAATTACATTGGCAGATAAAAAAAATTAAAGCACAAAGATCACACAGTAGGTATAATTGGTAATAACCACAGATTTTTCAAAAACTAAAAGAAAAGCTAAAAATGAACAGGAAATTCAGTAACTGC